>NC_090940.1:246716985-247966985 GCF_040938575.1 Ambystoma mexicanum | reverse complement strand
TTGTAATTCACTAATGTCTATCAGCACAATAGTGTATGTCTCTGATATATCCATCTGCTAATCGTACAGTAGCTTGATTGGTGTCCAGGGTACATATGCATCCTCGGGGCCCTGACCTCCCACATCTTATCTTCCTACCTGCTGTCTATCCTCTGCACTTGTCTAGGCTCACCTTCCACCACTGGAGGTTGCACTTATCTTTCATCATAGCACTTCACCTGCTGCTCTCCATGAGCACCACAACACCTATCCCATACCCCTCTCCCCTCTGCACTTGCACGTCCTAAACAGTCACAAGGCATAGTAGGTGTATGTTCCCGTCCCCAATGTCTCTTCTTATATTCAGTGATAGAAGTGTACCGAAAAAGTAGTGGAACTGTGACTCTGCTGGGGGAAAACGAAGGAAGGGGACAACGTGCAACACGTTTTTCAAGGGTTGCAGTCATGCTGGTTGACAGCCAATTGAGTTGAATCAGGTTTCAGTTTAGCTGTAACTGATATCCAGTGGTAATATGGAGAAGTGTGCTTGAAATTCACAAAGAATAGTTGTGTAATAGTGAAAATGATTGTAGTGGAGCAGTTAACAGTACAAAATAAAAGAAGTGGAACACTACTCCCGACTGTTCCCACTCACTTTGACCACTGCTTATATTGTTGTATTTAATTATTTACTGTTGTTGTAATTTCATTGTCTATCATCCCCTGTCTCCTCCAAGTTGCCCTGTGGGCGCTTTGAAATAGTATTTGCCTCCTCTATAATACGTCTAACAAGTGAACAATCAATACATTAAATAAAAAAATATTTCAGAAGAAATCATGATTTCTTGTTGGTATTTTTTTTTTCAGGTGTGATACACTGAGTTCCATTAGCAGCAGATAGCCCCATTGTTCCTATTGCATGGGTAGTGTGAGACTCATTGATGCACCTATATTTTAGACGCGTGTTAGATTCTGCTTCCCAATTGACTCCCAGTGATGAATGGCTACTTAGGGGGCCAACAAAGGTATAACTGCCATTTTCTAATTCATGGTTAGGTGCTAGCATTTGTTTAAATCAACTGACCGAGTGATGTAAATGGCAACTCTAAAACATGGTCAGACGCAATATATGCAGTTTTGTGCACAGCTTTTACAAAATAAAACACAAAAAAACAATGTAGTCGATCAAATAAAATCATAGCAGAGAATATTGGCAGGC
The DNA here is from genome assembly GCF_040938575.1 of Ambystoma mexicanum. Lineage (NCBI taxonomy): Eukaryota > Metazoa > Chordata > Amphibia > Caudata > Ambystomatidae > Ambystoma > Ambystoma mexicanum. The sequence goes on along the minus strand of NC_090940.1, from coordinate 247,965,787 downwards.
ACATGTACAAGTCACTGTAGTGTAAAAGGGAGAGGTATAACAAAGGCATACACACTTTCTTCGTCACATTTAAACTCCGGGAGATTTCAATTTCATTGATGGAGCAGTAGGGACATGATCAAGGGAATTTTGCGTTTTATTGTCTTGCAGAGCTGGGCGCGGAATGTACCTTACATTTCTAGCATACTCATCCACTCCATGGTCCACCTGAAAAAAAAATGCATGTACGCAAGCATGACATTTCCTTATGTGTGTAAATACCTCCCACAGTCATTAATTAGGGGACTTGTGTTCCCAATAGGTAGTGAAAATCGAAGGCGTAAAGACAATTGCATCTTTGTTTTTACACTTTTCGTTTCCACTGCATGCTTGAAATGTTTACAATTTCACAGATGGGGACCCTTTATCACAGAAGTGCAGACATAAATGGTCCACGCCAAGCAATGTACTCTTTAAATTATAATGGCTCCCAATGACTGACAATATTGAGCATCCTACTCAGACACACTGGAGACTTGTTCTAACAAGCATCTGAGGATGCTGAAATGGTGCTCAGGTATTGGCTGGTGTTTGCTCTGGTGTTCATCGGGGCTCAAATGGGAATGGGGATGTACCGGGTCCCTAGAATGGGAATTTTCCAGGCCCGCTAAAGTCGGCATGGCCCGGTAATTCCCTATTTCAGGGACCCGGACACGGTACCCAGCTTGGGGGTAGCCATGCCGCTAAAAACGGCATGGCTACCTCCAAACTCGTAATGAGGCCCAGTCTCTTCAGCAATTTAACCTCCAGTGCTGTGTATTTTGTACTATGAATGCTGCAGGAACTTGCTTACTTAAAGTGGCAATCCTGTTCTCATGTTCAATTTTCTTGAATATACTCTACCTAGCTATGTCTGCTCGGATTTACTACATTTCCTCTCTGTGCATTCAGCAACCTAACCTTCCCTATGTTACACTAATTCCTTACAGTGTGGCAAAAACAAACTCTATCCTACTTTTGTTATATATCACTAAACAATAATGGTGGCTGCAGCAAACTTTTCCAGCTTCCTTATTCAATATGTCCTTTCTCATTTGAGGACTGACAGGGGCGTGACTTTGTGTGTCACTGGCCTTATCTCTAGAATAACATTCCCCCCTCTGGTCAATTTATTGATCAAAAACTTTTCTTTCATCCTGTCATATCGGTCCTTTGGAACCCAAACTCTAGAAACCACTTTCAAAATGTCTCCTCTTTTTCCATATTCTTCGGGGTCGCAGTTCATAAAATAGCAATCACCATCCACTTTACAGTCCACTCAGTGTTGAGTGTAATTCTCGGGATCAAAACCTAGATCCAGGAGGTCCAATGGGTCTTCTTATTGGGACCATTCTAATTTCCTCAGTGCCAAGGGAAGCAAGTGTTTGTATACCTGTGTGTACCGGGAGAGCAGCACCTCCTAAAGTCCAAGTGTAAGAGACATTGTGTGTGTTTGTAGTTCTTGTTTCCTACTACTTTACAATATCCCAATACCATCTGTAGAATGCAGAGGCCTAGCAATAATACAATAAGGAGAGGCACTACTAATTTACCTATTTTACATAACCAAGTAAGCACCCAGAACATCCAATTGTGCCAATCCTCATATACAACTTTACTACTCTCATTTTTCATAGTAGTATGTAATATGTGCATGGCCGATATGGCATCTGTCAAGCTGCTGTTATCTTCATCATTTGCTCGTGTTAGTGTACAACTGGCCCCTATTTTTGCACAGACTCCTCCCTCCATCGCGGTGAGGGTCCAACATATACCTATTCTGGAGAGTAGTCAGTCTGACCACCCATATTTCCTCCTTAATGGCATTCAGACTGTTATCTGTGGCATTTGCTAGCTGCATTAACTCCCCCCTAGCCATTTCAAGCCATTTCGATTTTGCTGCCACCTCTATACCAGGGGCCAGCAGGATCATACAAAATACAGTTGTTTTTCTTAACAGCCTACATTTCTTTGAGATTGCTGCAAATCTATTCTGTGATGCCTCTGAGGAGTAATTCCCTTGTAACCTCATACTTCTTTGAGCGCTCTCTTTATGGTCACATATATTACTGCCAGATTTTCATTTATTTCCACAACATGGCTCTGAGGCACCACTAGTGCTGGTGAGTGCAGAGTGGTAGGAGAATGACTACCATTTCAATTTGGTGGAAGAGGCATGTATGCTCGCATGCCACACAACCAAAAATGGTCCATCAATACTGGGGTGTCCAGTCAAATACCTGGCAGGTCCATGATATGTTTACATCCTGTGTTATTCCATATTTGCTTCATTCCATTGTATCTGAAACATAAGGAAGAGTGTGCAAGTCTATATATGTGTATGGCTTCAGATTTCACATCCACCCAGTGGAGCAACGTTGCAAATGTCTTCCTGTCACTTTGACATGTAATATAAGAAAATGCAGCTGTTTCTGTTGCCAATCCAACCATCACCTCTGCACTGCATCCCATGATCCCTTCTACCCACCCATCTCTTGTGAACACTCGTCCAATTATGTGCAGCTGTGGCCTTTTCCAGCACTACAGTATAACTGATCCTCTTGCATTCATGCATTTTTTGAGATTGTGTTTTCTATATGTTACTTCACCTCTATGTGGTCCTTGCAGTGTCTAATCTAATACATGGTTATATTCCTTGATCTCAATCTGCCTGCCATACTTGTTTGCTTGATAAAATCAATTATAAAAGGTGAATCATCTCTTTCTACCCATTTAGCATAGGCCCAATGTCCCTGAAATAGTCCTCTTATTTTTCATAATGTGAGTTGAACTAAGGAGTGTCTGTGTGTGTTGGTACTTCCTGTGCTTTAAACAGCCTGGGAGCACTCGTGGCATGAAGAATGAGAGAGTAACATAGCATCTCATTCATCTCTCCCTACACACTTCTTGTATATGGCCATACCATAGGTTTATCAATTTCTGAACAAAAACCTTCGTACTTATTTCTTAGCAATAATTCGTCATGAAATCATTCTCTGTGTACTCTTATATTTCTTCTACTACTATTTTCTACTCCATATATTTTTACTACTCCCTTGTTTCTCATATTTCTACTGTATTCAATCCAAAGAAAAATAAGACAAAACAGAAAAATTACTCCACACATTACTATCCCTTATTATTTAGTCATTGCTAAGTGACATCTCCTATATCACGGAAAAACAGAAACTGAGTCTGTGTGGGTCACCGGGCAATCAAAGTTACAGAGTAATGTTCGACATGGATCCTCATTCTCTTCTCCTTGCTCTGTATCATTGGACAGGGGGGGTGCTGCTTTTCTTCTTCTTGATATCTCCTTGGGGGACCCATCCCTTGTGGCCATGTATCTTAACGTGATTCAGTGGCCCACTGTACAATGTGCGGTCCTGTGAAACAGGGTGTGCTCCACATGTGCATAAAATTACACACAAAAACAATATTGCTGGAATGCAATTGAAAGGGCAGTGGTATCAATGCGGCTATGTCTGTGAGCTGTTCTCCTCTGTGGTTGACTGTGGCCGGTCCCTGATGTTGGAGCTTTACCTGCTAGGAAACACACTTCAAGACATCAGTAATGGCAGTCAAATAGGTGTGAAACTCAGCTCCTAATAGTACAGCGGAACTCTGGGAGTCAGATAGGGCACATACAGGATCAAGGGGAACATTAATTTGTATTTGCCAGTAATCAGCTCATGCGGGGTGAGATGATGGCATGAACCTGGCTGATTGCATGGGGCAAACAGAGCCAGAGGCAAAGAATAGAGCCAATATTTGTTAAGTGTGCTTCTTAATATAGCAATACATTCTTTTATCTTATTGCAACACTGCACACACTCCCCACCAGGGAATACCTCACATACAATTAATTTCGTGGATGATTTTGCATCTGGATGAGCACAAGGGCTTGCCTCTATCCAGCGTGAAAATGGACAGACCACAACAAACATATAATGATAGCCATTACAAGTTTCAACATAATCAATATGAAGATTTCCGAAATGGCCCAGAATGGCGAGGTAATGTTGCTTTCACTGTCTTCAATGTATTACGCGCAGTAAATTGCTGGCACACTACACAATTCACAATAACATTCTGAACATGCTGATGAAAATTGGGAATGAACCAATTCTCATTTAACTCCTCTGCAATATACTCTCTAGACACATGTGTGGGGTAATGTAGTTGGTCTAATGCTACTGTCAATAACTATAAAGACAGGACAGGATTTTCTGTGATGCTCTGCCTCCATACTAAGTTGTTGGGGGACAATGAGAAGCCCCTCCTTATCCACAGTTCTTGCTCTTGCTCTGGAGCATGACTCTGTAACTCTATTATCTATGTTAGGGGCAATGCATTATGGAGTTCAGTTAAGTGTGTCTTATTTACCCTTTTGTTGCTTCAAGATGCAACTATCTATAATGTGTTTGTCAAATATGACACTTCTTTGAGTGCAACATCTGCTGCATCATTGCCTTGTGCTATTAAATCAGTACCATTTGAGTGGGTAGTGCATTACACAATTGTGACTGTCATAGTCAGTGACAGCACATCAATCAGTCTTGATAACAATTTGGTAGGCTGCACTTTTTTCCAGTGAGAAAGTTCTAAATGTACTGTTGATGTTATGTACGCTGAATCTGGGTAGATCATCACCTCTCAGTCAACATACATTTCCAATGCTGTTATCAATGCCTCTTGTTCTGCCACTTGCACAGAGTGGTGCAGCGTTAATCTTTTTCTTGGGACTACCTCAAGATCCTTATCTTCACTGTGTACAACTGATGTGTCTTAATCCAGTACTCTGATCTATCATCGACAAACTATCAACAAACACAATTTCTCCCCCTCAAGTTTATTCTCCTTAACAAGGAGTATGTCATCATATACGTCTGCATATGTGGATCAGTCATATACATAATCACCTTCTTCTACTGGTCTGGCGATAAACGTTGACAGATTCATTGTGCAGCTCTGTACAACCTTAACTGCGGGGTTGGATACCATCACTTCATACTCAGATGCTTGCTGTGTTGTTAGCATGGATTTTGGCTTTTGAAAAATTGTGAACAGTGCATGCTCCACATACAGTATCACAGCATAACCCAATGTTATTGTTGCTGATTTCTCAATAGCAAAGGCTGCTGATGCCAATGATTCTATGTACAGAAACTTTCCTTTCATTACTGGATCCAAAATACCACTTTAATATTCTAGAGGCTTGTATCCCAACCAGTTGTTTCTGTGTGAGGACAGCCATCATTGCATACCCATTAGAATGAGAAAATAAAAATAACTCTCCCTTCATGATTTGGTATTGCTAAAACTGAGGCAGTAGTGATTGCATTTTTCAACTAATCAAATGCTTCTATTTTCTTGTGTCCTCTTACGGGTACCATTCTCTTTCTGTGCTTCCTTTAGTGTTTGAAAAAGGGGTCTGGTGTATGTGGTATAATCAAAGACCCACAATCTGCAATAATTGCACAATTGCCAAAACTGTTGCATTTCTTTTACTGTGGTTGGTCGGTTACTGTTGTGAATTGCTTGTGCTCTTTCTGGTGTAACCTTTCTCCCTTCTGACAATATTGCTTGTGTCATGGGTATCAGGCAGGTAGTTGGGGCAAGCTGGGTGGAGGCTTGGCAGGCCTGGCATAGGCACACAAAGAACCCATAACAAATCCCTCCTTTCATTCCTTCCTAGTGTTTGTAGTAACTTCCTGATTACCACGTCCTGTTGCCAAACAGGAAGTGCATGATAACTCAGAAGCTCTCTAGTGTTTTGGTGTGGCTGGCTATATAAGCCACACCCAGGATTCTTCCAGTGCTTCGTGTTGCTTACTGTGAGCTGTGTCAGCAACACACTTGCCGCGCTCTGGATCAGCCAGCATCTGCTTACCTGCTCCGGATCATCCTGTTTCTGCTTACCTGCTCCGGATCATCCTGCTTCTGCTCTCATACACACCATTGGGAGGGGTCTGGAGGGGGAAGATTGTCATGGGTATCAGGCAGGTGGTTGGGGCAAGCTGGGTAGAGGCTTGGTAGGCCTGGCATAGGCACACAAAGAACCCATAACAAATCCCTCCTTTCATTCCTTCCTAGTGTTTGTAGTAACATCCTGGTTACCACTTCAGGTTGCCAAATAGGAAGTGCATGATAACTCATGAGCTCTCTAGTGTTTGGGTGTGACTGGTTATATAAGCCACACCCAAGATTCTTCCAGTGCTTCGTGTTGCTTACTGTGAGCTATATCAGCAACACACTTGCCGTGCTCTGGATCAGCCAGCATCTGCTCACCTGCTCCGGGTCATCCTGTTTCTGCTTACCTGCTCCGGATCATCCTGCTTCTGCTTACCTGCTCCGGATCATCCTGTTTCTGCTTACCTGCTCTGGATCATCCTGCTTCTGCTTACCTGCTCCGGATCCTCCTGCTTCTGCTTACCTGCTCCAGATCCTTCATCTTCACTTTACCTGGTTCTTACTCCATGCCGCAGCTATCTCCAGTCAAGAGGGGACTTCTACACTGGCACCTGTAAGAACAAAGAAGAACAGCGTTAACATGCGCACATCAGTAACACTGTGCATACTCACCAAATCTTCCTGCGACGCTGGAACCCAGGTTAGTTGCACAAGCGCACAAACCCCTGTAAGAAAGAAGAGACATTATTCATTGCGCTTGCTCCAATAACGTGGACACTTATTTAATTGTGCTCTCTCTCTACGCAGTGCATTCTTACCAAAAGCCTCTGTGCAAACTTACCTAACCACCAAGTCTCCAGTATCGGTGAACCCGGACTCGAGGCGCTAATACCACATCATTTCTCCTGCATGGGAAAGGGAGAGACATTGCCAGGCGCGCTCGAATTGAAGGCGGTGCGCAAACCTACGCTTCTACACGCAGTGCTACTCACCCACAAAAATATTGGCAAACAAAGACAATACAGACAATTTGGACACTCAACATTCTCCGCGCAACGTTCACTTGTGGGAAGGACTTTCTAGCCAGTGAAGAAACTGGCGCCTTGAACTCTCAGCCTCACTGTGAAGGCATAAAACAGCATTTGGCATCTGAACTCAGCCTACAGACATTGGCACCAATCACATGAGTGAATCACACCCCTGCAAATGCAGGATGGAGTGCACACCCTACTAAAGATCAAGGTAAGCTCACAGGGGGACATCACAGCACACAGTAAAAAGAAGGGAAGGGCCCAGGGGAATTGGGTGAATTCAGGTCTGAGTGTACACCTTGTATTTAACAGGTATTCCTCCAGGTGAAACAGGGGAAGTGAAGACTCGGGGTCAAGGGAGGCTTGTCCATCGCTCATGCAGACACACGGGGAGTGTGACAGCTTGTCCTGAATAAATTACTCGGCAATACTGCACTTTCTCCTTGTCCACCTGGTATCCCTTTTCTCCTAGTAATGTTAGAAGTAATACTGAATTATGCCTGCATTGCTCCTCTGTGGTACTGCACACCAATAGTCGTCATTATAGTGTGTGATGGTGATTTGCATCTGTATGTTAGTCAAATCCATTTATAATACCCTGTTAAACACACTGGGGGATTCACAGTATCCCTGATGTAATCTTGTGTGTTGGAATCTCTGCCCATGATAAGTTGATGCAGCAAGATATTGTGAATGTGTATGCAATGGAATGGAAAATAATTTTTTTTTACTGTCACTGTAAAATACATAGTGGTGGTCGGTATGTTACAAAAAATCATGGCTATGTTAGGAACCGATGGAAACTTTGCCTCCACAATGTTATTCAAAGGACATAAATTTTGAATGATTCTCCACGACCATCTATTTGATTTTTCGCTGGGGACATGATTCTGTTACATGGGAATTATGATGGTATTATAATGCCCTGCTGTAATAGCGTGACAATGCTCTCATATTCTTCTTTGTCGGTTTCTCTTGATATGGGGCATTGTCTTACTCAGAGGGATATTGCCCCTTTCTTCAGTGTAATTCTGATTGTTCCTATGCTTTTAAGGAGCCCTACATCATGGGGTTTGCTCATCCATAGCTCTTTTGGTACTTTCTAAAAATCTTCCTAAAATGCCAAAATCTTCAATTTTATTGGCCAGTAATATCTTCTGATGGACCTCTCTGTGTTCTACTTTTAATTGGCATGGAATACATATGTCAAAAATGTATTCATCATCCTCATCCTGAAACATTGGTTCGTCAGTCACCTCAGTCAATTGCAATGCTGAATCAATAGCTAAAACTGCACACGTGTTAATGCCATCTTCATCTGTCCCATCCAGTATTACTCTATCCTCCATTACCACTTCTGCTTGTAAGTGCACTATACTCACTGTCCCATGCTCAATGCTTGTTGGTACTTCAGGTCTGAACAAAAACTCATTTGGTTATCGTAAGAGTTTGTCTTGTATTTTGAGGACCCACCCTAACAACACCTGTACTCCATACAAGAACATATCTGCACTGAGAGGCACTCCTCTCAAAAACCGTTGGCCACAAAATGACTGTATGAATGTGTTGGCATGCGTATAGTGAAAACCTGGTGTAGAATACACTGTTATCCATTCTGCAAACAAAATGGTCATGTTCAATTTGCTCATCAATTCTCTGGCTAATATGTTCACTGATGTATCTTGTGAATATAAAAAGGGTGCTAGCATCGAGTGAGTTCCTACTGTAACTGGTAAATCTTTGGTGAAAGGAACCACCATCATAGCCCCACAAAATGCCAGTGTGTCCATGATCATGTCTGATAACAGACCCACCCTCTCTGACACAAGATCTAGGGCCTCATTACACGGAAGGCGGTAATGGTTAACGGCCACCGTTAATGGTAACAGTGACCGTTAACCATTACTGCCTTACTTCGAGGTCCCTTAGCGGGTTGGTGCTTTAACGCCTGCTTTTTGCAGGCGTTAAAAACCAACCCGCTAAGGGACCTCGGAGCTAATTACGGCACCGCAAAATTGCGGTGCCGTAATTAGCGCCTTCCCCATTCCCATAGAGCCCTATGGGGCAGAAATGGGAATGGGGAAGGGCAATGGCGGAAGGGGGATTTACCGCCCCACCAACCTTGGAATGGGGCGGTAAATCCCCTTTCCGCCAAGGCGGTGCCGGTATTTTACCGGCATGAGCCATGGCGCTAATAGCGCCATGGCTCACCGCCTTCCGTGTAATGAGGCCCCTAGTCACCCTTTTTTCTACTAAGAACGTGATTGTCCAGTTTCCTATTTTCACTCCTATGCCTGGTTCCACTTCTGGGTCTGGAGTTACTGATAGTATGGGACACGTCAGAGCCTTCTGTGGGTGACACTAATGTGAGTAAATACTTGTACAAGTAGATAGAAAAGGGTTCCGTCCTGTAATGGTAATCCCTCAAAAATGTGGTACAAGGTCCACTGTTGTGTTGCATGCTGTGCTTGTATCTGCAAGGCATTTGATTGCTGTTGCTGAATTTGGGGCTGTGGCTGCACTGCTACTTAGTAATGTATGTTGCTGTGTATAATCAAAAATGTTTTTCGGAGCGTATGGCGTCTTCTGTGCTTGTGGTGCACTTCAGGGATAATGTGTCTAATATTGTGGAGGATATATTGGTGCAGCATGTGCTACCCAACCTCTGTGGCCATGAGGTGCAACTCCATATGGTGTCATTCCTCTTTTCCTACATCCTATCGCATAATGTCCTGTTATTCCACTTGTCCAACATTGTCCTCAAAAATTTACAAAGCCCCCAAAACTATATCTGCCTCTATCAAATACTCCTCTGAATAAATGTCCAAATCCATTTCCCCTACCCCTTTGTGAGCTCCCCTTTCCACTTTGGTAATGCATCTGTTCTACCATCCCTACATTATAGCCCATTGGACCTGCCTGCTGGTAGCTTTGCTCATATTGTAATCACTGTCCCTTCTAGCACAATATTTGCCTATTTCTTTAGCTTATTTGCTCTCCCTCTGTTCTACGTTCTTCCTTTCCTTCTCTTGTTTCAATCTCCAAAAATGGACAATATGTGATTGTATTTCAGGCCACTGTTTCATCTCAGTCTGCAACAGTTTTTTTATTGTGCCTGCAGGTCTTCAGGAAGACCCTGGAATATAATATGGTAAAACACAGGAACATTCTTGTCCCATGCTTCTGTTGTTTCTAAGCGCCACTTTTCCTTAATCTCCTGAATGTACTGAATGGGGTCCACATCAGTTTATGTTTTGTTGATGTCATAATGGGGCTCATGTCTAATGTGTTTGGGTACATCTCCCTTAATGCCGTCCACAAATACACCTTATAGTTATTAAATGGTGATCCATCATGATGGTTACTATTTGCTGTTACTCCTACATATCCTGCTCTCCTCCAGAGATCACCTGCCTGCTCTCCCAATACTGAAGCAAATAAACTTTTCATGTCACCTACAGCTAAATTAGTACCTGCAGTTCTGTATTCTAATTCAGAACCTGCTGTGAGGGACGGTAATTTATTTATTAATGTATCGCTATCCATCTGGGACCACAGGATGTACTGAGTCAATCCTTTGCCCTTCTGTAACAATGGAAACAGTGCACCATTATTTCTGCACATGGATACATTTCCAGCTTTTTTCCCATTACCACAGCCGTTCAGCCTGGTAGATGCCAAAGTCTGTCTCTATATAATGAGTCTCTGCTTGCATTTAATGGGTGCCCTGGTAACTCCTCCATTTGCTGTTATCCTTCTTTGGGATCATGACATTCTTCTTTTCATTCATTTTCTGCATCCCCATATGCTGAATCATAAGCAATGCTGGTAGGTCATCGGACACTAGCCTCTGTTTGCTGACCCACTCTGTCTGGCATACCCAGGGAAATGAGATAGATATAAAACGTCAACACATTTAGATAGTAGAGGTAACTGTATGCTGGGAAGATTGTCAGTAGGTGTTTAGGGACACCTGCACTAGTGTGAAGGAAATGTGAAGGAAACCCAGGGAAAGGTTTAGATAACAATAGGTGTCCCCTTGGTTTCAACCACCCCAGTCATCCCAGATTAGTCCTTGAAAGCTTAAATAAAACACCTTCTGTGATAATAGGAATGTATTGGGTGGTATGTTGGCTGAACAGATCAATGATGGAGCTTCCTGCTTCTAAAATGGCAGCTGATGGACAAAGTCAATTATTAAGACGTCCCTGGAAAGTACAAAATTATCCAGAAGAAAGTTACCCGGAGGATCTGGAGTCAGTCCAAGCTATACTCAATAACGGAAGTAGACAAAGTGCAATGCAAAACTCAGTTTTATTATCATCCAAATAAAGCAGGGATAGCATACAGGCATTACAATCTCTGAGCTCTCATTTGATTCAATACAAAACAAGGGATTAAATACTCAAAATTCATCAATACTAACATTATAACATAATGTCTTAGCACAAAACCTACGGGGACTGGGAACTGGTTAACGGGATTGGCTACATTTAGACTTTATAAGTGTAAAACATTTGATTAGGCTATGACAATCTGACGGCTCCACCTAGGGCCACCTCTAAATTGATAAAAGTACAAATACATAATCTCTACACCAAATTCTTTGTTGGCACATAATCTGCTGGGCAGCCTAACACCAGGGACTGTAATTGATTGGTGTTCTGCTAACCAATGTTGGACATGGACAGGTCACCTAGACATGAGCCAGACAGTATTAGGAGGAGAGAGGTCTGCTGGCTGCTTTCAATTCAATTAAAAAATATACCATCCCGTATTCCTAGGCCATGAACCAGAGTGATTTCTTTGTACTTTGCTGGTGCAGTGTTTCCTGTCTGGGTGTCTGTGTAGGGAGTACAGTAGGTGTCCTATCTGTGTTGGTTCCTAATAAATAGACAGTGTTCACCAATTATTGGTCACGTGTGATGAGACTGTTGTTAGAATTATTTTACCCTGAATTTTTCAGGATTTGACCTAATATTGATGTGAGTGTTATTGTGTCTTTTATCACGAGGGACACAATTAAGTTATTCTGTGTGGACTGTCTCAGTTATAGTTTCCATGCACCTGGATTTCAATGATCTGTTGTGCTCGTCTAAACTTTAATTAATCTGGGAGCATACCTCTTATGTCCTGGGAATTGCTATCTTGTGCCTACTCTGAAAGGTAATGACCCTCCCTTGTTTTACTGAAACCTTGGTTCTGGTGGCCAGCTACTGCCTGAGCTCTGCATAGGTCTGTATTTCTATGATTTCAGCATCTTGAGTTCTCATGAAGCATTTAGGTCGTTCATTTCATTCAAACCATTTTGTGACTTCCATTTTAAAGAAAATGGCTGCCCGCTACACTCTGGCTCTCTATGTTAGTAAACTATATTTGTCTGTCGTTCAAGTTGCATTCAGCTTATACATTGCTTACGTTAGTATCCTTCATGTCTTATGGATGCTATGTTAACATTCTGTATGAATGCATATATTACCTAGTGTACGCGTTCTTCATGTTTAGTGCACAAATACTTCATGCCTAATGCATGCACACGAATTGTCACAATGTCAGTTTGATTACTTTTATCATCTTCAGCTTAGATCATGTCCATCTCCTGCAGTACCTGCCTTTGATAAGGGTGGTACGGTTGTCTTAGTGAATAACATGTTCACCTGTGCATTATTGGGCTGGGTAAGGGGCTGAAGCATTGGATGATGTATTTGCCTTTCTCTCAACATCCCCCTCTCTGGTAGAGTCCTCAAACATACTCTCTTGTTTTCTCTCCCCATAGCTGATTGGGTACCCACATCTTAGGCACCCAGTCAAGCTGCCTGCATGTCTGACATGTTCATCCACACTCCAGGTCATATAGTAGTATTCCTCATCGAAATAACAATATACCCAGTGCTCTGTGAAATTGTGACGGTCCTCAGGACAAAATACATGTTGATCCTGTAGGGGTGATAGGGCTACCCATTGCTTGAATATGGGGAAAGTCTTCAGTTTGTGTATACTCATATATGTGAGTATTCCGGTGTATTACTATTTTACTTCCTTCTGGCTTTTTGACAGTATTCTTACATCGGCTTATTGCTATTCTTAGAACTCAAAAGGCAACTAGAACTAGTACCAAGATAGCCATCAGTACTTTGAATTCATTAGCCAACCAGGTGGGGATCCATGAAAACAGGTAATTTAACCAGTCGTCTTCAGCAATATTGTCCACCATCTCCACCATTCTTTTGTGCAACTCTGTCAAGGTGGCTATGGCCTCTGTGAGGGTCCCATTCTCCTCATTGTGGGTGGGTAAGGTATGTGCAGCAAGAGGGTCCAATTATTGCACATATATCCCCATCCATAGCCGTTATCAGATCGAGAATATACATGCTTTGGGTGGGTCATAAGTCTTATTGCCCTCAGCTCTACCCTTATGGCATTAAAGTCTTTTATAGTCATATATATAGTCTGCAATAATTGACGTAAATTGATGTGCAGCCATTTTGCATTCATATTGGTTTGCAAACAGACTATAACAAGTGAAGAACATATTAGTCCTGTGGAACAATTTATGCTCATCTGGTATGGCGTCCTATGCCTCTTGCATCTTGATTGAGTTATAGTTGCTCCTCTTCACACGTGCAAGTTTGAGGGACCTCATATGTCTTATGTATGTATGTTATATATGTTTGTAATGCCCACATCCTGCAGGTGGAACCATAATACAAATTTAAAAGACATTAAAAGGCTAAGCAAAGAGGTATGTTTTCAGCTTTTCTCTGAAGGGAGTTAGTGAAATTAATGCAGGTCTGGAGGCAGTGAGTAATAGAGTAGAGGACCCATGGAGGAAACCTTCTGTCACCACATAGAGTTGATGTGGAAGAAGGAACTGACAGCAGGCCTTGTACCGATGAACAAAGGGACTAAGTAGGGCAATATTGCCTGATTTTGACAGCCAGGTAAACTGGGGCAAGGCCATGGATGCACTTAAACACCATGCAGAGAACCTTAAGCAATATCCTCTGATATACCGGGAGCCAATGAAGGATCATAAGAGATGGAAGACTTTTTAGGTACAGAGAAAAGTAGTCTAATTGCCGAGTTATTGGCAACCTGTAATTGCTGCAATTGATATTTAGGGATGCCCAGAAGTAGGGCATTACAGTAGTCTAGCATCCTGTTAACAAGGGCACTGACTACCATAGAACAATCATCAATTGTGATTAGAGGCAACAAAGGCTTCAAAAGTTTCAAAACAGCTTTAACAAATTGGTTAACATGAAGATTGCAAATTAGATCGGATAGCCAGATGCATTCCAAGTTCTTCATTTTTAAAGAAAACTTAACCGGAGCACCAAAGAGAGCTGGGCAAGGAACCAATTGAAGGAAGATTGGCTACATTTTTCCAAGAACCAAACACGATAACTTCGGTCTTTGTAGGATTCAATTGAAATTTTTTCAATACATCGCCAATCTGCAGGTCACTCTGTGACACAACTAAAGCTGGTGTACTTATTACCACCTGGAAACTCATGCCTCCCCAATTTAGAAGGAGCTGCATGAATGCCTTTGAATCACAGGTCCAATAGTCGTCCATGAATACAGAGGTGCCTATTTTTATGTCAGGCACACCAAAAAGGAGTTTGCACCCTTTGTGTTCCCTTACTTTCACTGTACTCAATATACGGAAGCAGAAGGTGACATTCTTCATGGGTATTATGGGTAGGGGGGCTGGTTCATCCTCTACCCATATGAGCAATTTGGAAAAGTCAGTCCATTCCTTAAAGTATATATCACTTGCATTTTGTACAACATCTACTGGTACTTTAAGAGTGATTGGGCTTTGCACCCCATCATCCCTTCGACCCAACCTTCTGTTATAAATGCTTGTCTGTATATTAGTATTTGGGTGTTTCCTAGCACACAGGCACCTTTCTCCCTACGACATTGGTGCATTGTAATAACTTGTGATCTGTTATTGTAACCAACCCACCATTCGGCCCTTCTAGTCTATATTGCATCACCTGATTTTTTTTCTTTGAGGATCATCCATCATATCCTTTATTTAGCCTAATAAGGGAACATCTTTTTTGTGATCCATCACTAGCTAGCTCTTTTTCCTTGGAATTGCCCCCTAGTGGTGCTAAGTGCATTAGGCAGCATGCTCTGTTTGCAGGTATGTCTGTGGCTACGAATGTCCGGAATGCGCTCTTGATGTAGGGGATGAGGGAACACACATAACAACTCTCATCAGACATCTCTCTCCCCACTTTGCTCATATGTTGGTGCCAGAAGTTGTTAGTGACATTGGCATAATTATCAGTACATTTGCTCATGTACCTTGAGTCATCTAGCACGCTTATTTTCAATCTTCAGATCTGTGTGCTTACTATAGGGAATTTTTCTGTTGACATTGCACTTGCCACTGTAACAGTAGTTATCCTCCTGTTTACTGAGATAGCTGCGTCATAAATGACCAGCTCTCTTAATGCCATCAGAATAATAAAATAAAGGCTATCAAATGTAAATAATGTTGCTATACGCATTATTGCCAACTTGTCCACCTTTTGCAACCAACTAGAGACATTGTTCCTTCTAAGTGCTAACAGTGAATATCTAATATTAATCAATAATCCCATTCTACCAATCAGGAGAGAGTCTTCTTTTGTTTCTTTAAAGATCAAATATTCAAATGAAAAACTCTGTTATAATTGAAAGTATGTTTTTTTCTAAAACAATGTAGGCTTTTATATTGAACATTAGTACACAGCGCAGCAACAAAACAAAAAAAACTCTTACCTCTGGTTGGCTGGATTTCGAGCCTTACCTGATGGTAATCCCGATCATGCAACGGCATACAGCTCACTTCTATCTGCGACAGCATTTTCTTTCCGGAATGGCCGCCATCGAAAGGGAGAAGGGACTACATGACTACATGTAGTCCCTTCTCCCTTTACATTGCGGACATTTTTCAAATTACTTCAATGGCCGACATGGAACGGGAGAAGGGACTCCAGTTTCTGTCTGTGGCGGCCATTTCTTTTTAAACTGTATTTCTTTTATTTTTTTGGGATGTGAAACGCAACGCGTCTCTCAGCCGGGAAAAAAAAAACATTAGTACCCTGGTTTAACAGGCCGGGGTACTAATGGCAAATAAGCCCCTCAATGGCTGGCCAGAACCATCTACAGTAATGCCCCCGGGGCACACAGTTAAAGGCCCGAGGGTGGCCTTAGGCGGTAATGGCCCGCCATCTCGGGGCTTATTGCCACAATAATATGGTCAGACAAAGATTCTGTGTTCGTGAAAAGGGTAAGTGTTCAATAAATACGACATGACCAGGAAGAATAGAATGACTTTGGGGAACATATGTTGTTTCTCCCATACTTTAAAAGTGTCCGATTTTATTTTGATTGATCCTCTTTAAAGGAAGTTGTACTAATTGTTCTTGTATGCATGGAAGACTGATGTGTCTTAATTCTTGCTGCTGATTGGCCCTCGTCTTCTTTGGGGTCTTCTCACATCTTCTTCAATTTCCAGCTCAATGTTGGCAGATAGGAGGGGCTCTCTGCTTTTGGGATTTACCTCACAGAAAGGGATCTAGCTGCACCTTTGTTGGGACTTTACTGCAGACTGAGTGACATCCTTCAATACGAACAGTCTGTCAAAGCTTGGTTTGTGCCACTTACTAGTAAAGTTCCTGTACATTATCTTGTTCGCAGGAAATAATGTGAATGGTCTCAACAAAAGGTTCAGATCTTTTTGTTCCTGCACTTCATCAGTCTTCATTGAACACCCCTGCCTTGTCTGCATCCGTCAAGACATTTGAAAAATTCTGTAATAGCTTTATACTCAATAGGATATGCGTTCAAATACCTCTTTTACAAAATGTGGTCCATTGTCAGACCTGAGCACTTCACAGACTCCTCACTTTGGAAATACCTCAGGCACACAGAATTTTGCAGCACATGTGGCTTCTGGATGTGTGCATAGACCTGCTTCACTCCATCAGGAAAAAGGGCATATGACCACTAGCATGTATCTGTAGCTGTTACAAATTTGTGGAATATCCACATTGTCAATATGCAAATGGCCCAGTATTATGGGGCAGAGTGTTCTGTCAAATTGGGGACAAACCAGTCCTCGGATATCAGCACTGAAAGATACTCTCTCAATGTGTGTGTTGTGTAGTGCAACTGCTCTTGTGCTACTGCAAGCAGCCCTAGGGGCATAACAGGTGTCCCGGTGGTATCCTGCCTCCACATTGCATCTGTGGGAGAAAATGATCACCATCTTCTTTGCCATAACTCTTGCTCTTCAGGTGGTCCACTCCCATGCAATTGGGTAATTTGTGCTATGGGTGGTATATTAAAGCTTTCCTTCATCACCATGTTGCGTGCACTTGCGTACTTGTTGAGTGGAGTCGCAATGGTGGATACTTCAGGAAAATATTCTGCTCTTTTTTCTTCTGCATCAGCAGCCTCATTGCTGCTAGAAATAAAATCTGTGCCTCTAATGTGCATCTATGAGCCTATCTAACAATGGTGCATGCTGCACTGGTGTACTGTCTGCATGCAGGAATCCCCTTCTTTTCCTCCATGACAGTCCTGTGTGTACGTTTGACCTCAGGTAGGCAGAGTCAGAATACACGTTTTTCGCCTAATCTTCATGCACTTTGAGTGCTCAAATCCGTAATACTAATTCTGCTGCTTGTGCTGAGAAATGCGCTGGCAGGATTGCACTTCTCACTGTCTCAATGCTGCCATTCTCCCCTGCCTTTACCACTGCTATCCCACTGTGTCCTTCACCAGTGCTCTGGTCTATTGAGAATGACGCATCTATAAATACAATTATACCCCCGCTAGGGCATTTTCCTTAATATGGGTATTTCATCATAATATTCACTTCAGTCATGCACATAATCTCCCTCCTTCATTGATTCTGCTATAAACCTGGCTGCTTTTTTTCTTGGCACCGGAGAATTTTAGTCAATGTGTTTGATATAACTACTTCATAACCGGAATCTCTCTGTGTGGTCAATGTACTTTTGAGCTTTTCAATGATAGCAAATAAAGCATGGTCAGCATACAATGTAACTGTGCAGCCCATAGTTATACTGGCAGAATTTTCAATTGCAAAGTCTGCTGCCGCAAATGCGTGGTCGCATGGGTAGTGACCTTTCATCACTGGATGTAGTATCCCACTGTATAATGGTAATGGTTTGTGTCCCATGGTAGTTTTCTGTGTGAGGACAACCGTCATCACTGTGCCATAGAAATGAGAAAAAATAAAAATCTTCAATATAATAAGGGATTTCTAATACAGGTGCTGTGCTGATTGCTACCTTCAACTCATCAAAGGCATCTAGCATCTTGCCTGTACAGGCTATGTCACTACTGTATTTATGTCCTTCCTTAAGTCCTTTTAAAAGTGGCCTGATTTACTTGATGTAGATGAAAACCCATGCCCTGCAATAATTGCAAAGTCCTAGAAATTGCTGCAATGCCAGCACTGTCTCAGGTCTGGAAGTTTTCTTCATTGCTTCTGCTCTTTCAGGTGTCACCTTCCTCTCTTCCTTTGATATTAGCTGGCCTATAAAAATAACTTCTTCCTGGCAATATTGCTTTTTCTCATTGCCCACTTTTCACCCTTGCTCTGCCAGTACTGTTATCAGTTTTACTGAATCTCTCCTGCACTCTTCTTCCTTGTTGCTACCAACCAATATGTCATCCACATATTGGATGACTGCACTGTCAAGATGTACATTCCCTATGTCCATCTGCAACACACAGTTGAAGACCGAAGGAGATCCCCAGTACCACTGGGGAACCATGTACATTTTAGTTTAATTCTACAGCAAGTAAACAAAGCCAAACATTGTGACTCTTCATGCAAGGGGATTGGAAAGAAAGCATTCTTTGCATCAATCACTGTAAAATATTTAGCCTTGGATGGGATGGTACGTAATATTGTGGCTGGATTTGGAACCAATGGAAATTCAGCCTCAACAATATGAATCAGTGGCTTTAAGTCTTGGATAAATCTCCACAACACCCTGTTGCATTTTTGATCGGGTACACAGCCTTGTATGGTGATTCTGAAGGCACAAGTAACTCCTGTCGCATAAAGGCAGCAATAGTTTTATAGATACCTCATCAGTTTCCTTTGACATGGAATATTGTCTTAATTATGGTACAATGGCTCCCTGCTTCAGTATGATTTTAACTGCCCCACTTCTTTCAATAGACCAATGTCATATGGACTATTGGTCGACAATGTGCTTGGTAGATATGCCAAATCTTCCTGGAGAAAGGCTGTACTCTCTTCATTGGTTACGTTCCCCGACATATCACCCCTTTCTCAATTTTTAACTGTTACATAAGACTGATGTTAAACATCACTATGCCATCTGAGTCATCATCTTTAAACAAGCTTTCATCTGTTCAGTCAGCTAATCTGTGTCTTTCATCAAGAGCTATCCCTGGTCTCCAATGGATCCCTTCACCATCAACTCCATGCAAAATGACTCTGTCTTCCCTTACTATTGCTGCTTCTAACACAACTGTAATTATCTGACCTTCCTCCACATCTGTGAGTACTTCTGGTTTAGGCAAACATTCTGTGGATAACTGCAATAGTCTGTCCTATATTCTTGGAAGCCAAGCTAGCAATATGTGTACCCCATAAAGGAATAGGTTCAGGTTTAGTGGCACTCCCCTTTTTGCTTCCTACCATTAAAATGTTGTTATGAATTCTTGCACATTCACATAATGAATCCGTGGGGTAGAACATATTATCCTCTGGTCAATGAATGATATTGTCTTTTTTAATTTACTCATCAAGTCTCTCCCCAATATGTTGACAAGGGTCTTGTGGAAATATAATAATGGCATAGACATGTTGTATTTTCCTATGATCATTTGTCTGTGAAAGGAACCGTAATTTTCACCCCAAAAAATCCTTATCCTTATCCGTTCATGGCAATGCCTGACATTGGGATTTACCTTCTCTAAAACAGGATCGAGTCGCCCCGCTATCTACTAGAAAGGAAAATGTTTTATAACCTATGGTCACTCTTACCATCGGTTCCTCTTGTGGATCTGGTGTAATTGATAGTATGGAGCACATCAACAGGGTAATTCATAGAATTTCGCACAAAAGTGGCGCACACGGCTGGCGCACAGTGTCCCCGTGTGATACACTGCGCCAGCCGCGTGCGATTAAATCCATTTCATCGCACAGCGTATTCATGGATTTTAGCCTCCAAAACCAGCCATGGCGCAGAGTGGCGCAGCGACCCTGCAGCAGTGCCAGTTACGCCCCCAAGAACGCACTCGCGCAAGGAAAAGCCATCAAAATCCCCAATTCATCGCAAATGTCTGCGCTAACCCTGGACCAGTTCACAGGGCTGCCAAACAGCAAACGCCAAGTGGGGACTGTGTATTTCAGGGGTGCGCGGGAAGTTTCACACGCAAATTCAGCAGGGTACGTGTATTTCAGGGGTGCGTGGGACGTTTCACACGCAATTCCATCAGGGTACGTGTATTTCAGGGATGCGCGGGAAGTTCCACACGCGATTGTCCTGGGTACGTTTATTCCTGGGGTGCGCGGGAAGTTTCACACGCAAATTCAGCAGGGTACGTGTATTTCAGGGGTGCGCGGAAAGTTTCACACGCAATTCCATCAGGGTACGTGTATTTCAGGGGTGCGCGGGAAGTTCCACACACAAATGTCCTGTGTACGTGTATTTCGGGGTGCGTGGGAAGTTTCACATGCGAATACAGCAGGGTACGTGTATTTCAGGGGTGCGCGGGAAGTTCCACAAGCGATTCCATCAGGGTACGTGTATTTCAGGGGTGCGCGGGAAGTTCCACACGCAATTGTCCTGGGTACGTGTATTCCTGGGGTGCGCGGGAAGTTTAACATGCGAATTCAGCAGGGTACGTGTATTTCAGGGGTGCACGGGAAGTTTCACACGCGATTCCATCAGGGTACGTGTATTTCAGGGGTGCGCGGGAAGTTCCACACGCGAATGTCCTGTGTACGTGTATTTCGGGGTACGCGGGAAGTTTCACACGCGAATTCAGCAGGGTGCGTGTATTTCAGGGGTGCACGGGAAGTTTCACAAGCGATTCCATCAGGGTACGTGTATTTCAGGGGTGCGCGGGAAGTTACACACGCGATTGTCCTGGGTACGTGTATACCTGGGGTGTGCGGGAAGTTTCACACGCGAATTCAGCAGGGTACGTGTATTTCAGGGGTGCGCGGGAAGTTTCACACGCGATTCCATCAGGGCACGTGTATTTCAGGGGTGCGCGGGAAGTTCCACACGCGAATGTCCTGTGTACGTGAATTTCGGGGTGCGCGGGAATTTTCACACGCAAATTCAGCAGGGTACGTGTATTTCAGGGGTTCCGGGGAGTACTACACGTGAATTGGCCGTGTGGGTCCTCCCAGGTGATCGCTCTACAACCTCCACGGCCCTTGCAGGCAGCCCACACCACAGGGGACCACCCTGCACCCCTGCTCATGTCCCGCAGGCAGCCCATCCACCATGGGCATGCCCCCCAGCCAAGCCACATGTCACCTTGCACTACTGATCAACAACGCATGTCTCCCAGCACCCCCACCCCGCAGCACTGTGGGGCACCTGCCAGCAGGCCCCCACTCATGTCCAACTCATGTCCCCCTGCATCCCCACCCCCAGCAGTCATGGGCACCCTCCACCAGGCCCCCACTCATGTCCAACTCATGTCCCCCTGTACCCCCACCCCCCAGCACTGTGGGGCACCTGCCAGCAGGCCCCCACTCATGTCCCACTCATGTCCCCCTGCACACCCACCCCCCAGCAGTCAGGGGCACCTGCCAGCAGGCCCCCACTCATGTCTCCCAGCACCCCCACCCCCCAGCAGTCAGGGGCACCCTCCACCAGGCCCCCACACATGTCTCCCAGCACCCCCACCCCCCAGCAGTGCAGTGCACCCTCCACCAGGCCCCCTACATGTCTCCCAGCACCCCCAGCCCCCAGCATCCAGGGGCACCCTCCACCAGGTCCCCACACATGTCTCCCAGCACCCCCACCCCCCAGCAGTGCAGTGCACCCTCCTCCAGGCCCCCAGACATGTCTCCCAGCACCCCCACACACCAGCATCCAGGGGCACCCTCCACCAGGCCCCCACACATGTCTCCCAGCACCCCCACCCCCCATCAGTCATGGGCACCCTCCACCAGGCCCCCACTCATGTTCAACTCATGTCCCCCTGCACCCCCACTCCCCAGCAGTGCAGGGCACCCTCCACCAGGCCCACACTCATGTCTCCCAGCACCCCCACCCCCCAGCAGTGCAGGGCACCCTCCACCATGCCCCCACACATGTCTCCCAGCACCCCCACCCCCCAGCATCCAGGGGCCCCCTCCACCAGGCCCACACTCATGTCTCCCAGCACCCCCACCCCCCAGCAGTCATGGGCACCCTCTACCATGCCCCCACACATGTCTGCCAGCACCCCCACCCCCCAGCATCCAGGGGCACCCTCCACCAGGCCCCCACACATGTCTCCCAGCACCCCCAGCCCCCAGCAGTCATGGGCACCCTCCACCAGGCCCCTGCACATGTCTCCCAGCACCCCCACACCCCAGCATCCAGGGGCACCCTCCACCAGGCCCCCACACATGTCTCCCAGCACCCCCACCCCCCAGCAGTGCAGGGCACCCTCCGCCAGGCCCACACTCATGTCCAACTCATGTCCCCCTGCACCCCCACCCCCCAGCACTGTGGGGCACCCTCCACCAGGCCCCCACTCATGTCTCCCAGCACCCCCACCCCCCAGCAGTCATGGGCACCCTCCACCATGCCCCCACACATGTCTCCCAGCACCCCCACCCCCCAGCATCCAGGCGCACCCTCCACCAGGCCCACACTCATGTCTCCCAGCACCCGCACCCCCCAGCAGTGCACGGCACCCTCCACCAGGCCCACACTCATGTCTTCCAGCACCCCCACCCCCCCAGCAGTGCAGGGCACCCTCCACCATGCCCCCACACATGTCTCCCAGCACCCCGACCCCCCAGCATCCAGGGGCACCCTCCACCAGGCCCCCACACATGTCTCCCAGCACCCCCACCCCCCAGCATCCAGGGGCACCCTTCACCAGGCCCCCACACATGTCTCCCAGCACCCCCAACCCCCAGCAGTGCAGGGCACCCTCCACCAGGCCCCCACTCATGTCCAACTCATGTCCCCCTGCACCCCCACCCCCCAGCACTGTGGGGCACCCTCCACCAGGCCCACACTCATGTCTCCCAGCACCCCCACCCCCCCCAGCAGTGCAGGGCACCCTCCACCAGGCCCACACTCATGTCTTCCAGCACCCCCACCCCCCAGCAGTGCAGGGCACCCTCCACCATGCCCCCACACATGTCTCCCAGCACCCCCACCCCTCAGCATCCAGGGGCACCCTTCACCAGGCCCCCACACATGTCTCCCAGCACCCCACCCCCCAGCAGTGCAGGGCACCCTCCACCAGGCCCCCACTCATGTCCAAGTCATGTACCCCTGCACCCCCACCCCCCAGCACTGTGGGGCACCCTCCACCAGGCCCACACTCATGTCTCCCAGCACCCCCACCCCCAGAAGTGCAGGGCACCCTCCACCATGCCCCCACACATGTCTCCCAGCACCCCCACCCCCCAGCATCCAGGGGCACCCTCCACCAGGCCCACACTCATGTCTCCCATCACCCCCACCCCCCAGCAGTGCAGGGCACCCTCCACCATGCCCCCACACATGTCCCCCAGCACCCCCACCCCCCAGCAGTGCAGGGCACCCTCCACCAGTCCCTCACTCATGTCCCACTCATGTCCCCCTGCACCCCCACCCCCAGCACTGTGGGGCACCTGCCAGCAGGCCCACACTCATGTACCACTCATGTCCCCCTGCACCCCCACCCCACAGCATTGCGGGGCACCTGCCAGCAGGCCCCGACTCATGTCCCCCAGCCAACACGTCATAACAATCTAGATCCCTGGCCCTTATGGGCTGCCTCCACATGCCAAACTCCCACCCAAGTATTGCATCCACCCACTTAGAAATGCCAATTACATGATACAACCCCAATGGCAAGTATGTAAATGAACACATGTCCCTCACATACACACAATGGGTGTCAATGAATGTCAAAACCCATATCATGATATGCATGAAACCAATGAGATGATACAACACATTGAACTTTGATGAAGAAAATGTATTAAAAGCAACATAAATGGAATCAAAAATAAACAAACGACAATGGGAATTAAAAACCAAAAGCAGCATGTCCGTAAAATCATGTAAAACCACAAATCAAAATCCAAAGGAAAGGTGTCCAAAGTCACAGTTCAAAAAAGTAAATCCAATGGAAAAATAAAACCGAAAACCATTGCTCCATGGGTAAATTCTAAATAAAAAAATAAAATCCAACAGTCAACTATATACAGATAAACAATCCAGGGTCCATGATCCCAATGGAAGAAATGAAACCTATCTAATAATACTACCTAATGAAAAAACTACATACAAAAATGTGGTCCATTGTCCAAAAGGTCCAAAAAAAATAAAAAGGCAAAGGAAACCTAACACTAACTACATAACTATTTACAAGGGCAGCGGGCTAGTCCGACGGCTCACTGGTTGTTGTCATGGGCCAGGGCATCATCGAACTCCTGTTCAATGGCTTGGAGGCGGGCATGTTTCCTGGCCCTGAGGTCTCGCAGGGATAATGCAGTGTCCAGCTCCAACTACCTGCTAATACCCTTGAGGCACTCAGCCCGCCTTAGCGCCCTCCGCATGGAGTTCTCCGCCCTGACCTTTGTGAGCCGTTCCTCCTCTGCCCGCTGCCGCTCCGCACCAATCTGCTGGCCCAACCGCTCCCACACGGAAGACACTCCCATTCCAGGGTTCTCCTGCCCTCCAGCCGATGCCTGCCACCCTGATGTTGATGGCCCCGAGCCATGATGCCTGTTAGGGAGAATTCTCTGTTTAGGCTGAATTTCCTAACCTAGTGAGTCCCCCAGCAGCTTTGCTGGATTTCTGGAGTTTGTTTTTTCCATCCTGCCAAGAGTGAGACTCTTTTCCTCCCACTCTTGGACATGAATGTGTGTAATTCCTTTGAATGTCAATGTTTTCTATGGGCAATGGGGTCTTTTACTCCATAGGGTCTCATATGTTTTTCTATGTGTGTTACACCGCACCCTACGTGCCGTAACACTGGGGCGTCCTAGCGGACCTCCACCCTAGACTCCATACCCGGAGACTGACTACTGTCTCCCCGGGCATGTAAAGTCACCATTGGCTTTACTAGACCTAAATTTACTAACAGAACTAGTACAAACCATCTTATTGTGGACGTACTAGTAGGGGTAATTCGATTACTCCTGGATCTGTTATTCGAGGGGGCACTGTCCCGTCCCCCCTCGTCGAGTTTTGGCTGGTGGCAGTGGAAACTACTTGTTATGTTCGACCCCGAACATAACCCTATGGGATTCGTCCCATTGTTAGAGATTGATACTTTTCCTCGTTAATCTCTAACGTACCACCGGTCGACTTATCTTAAATAAGTTTATTGGATGGTATTTTCTGCCAGAACTTGATTTTTAAAATGGCGTCTGTGTTCGTCTCTGTGACTCCTGAACCAAGGGTTGAGCCCTTTGTTCCACTTTTGGCTGGCCTCTGTACAGAGACTCTCCAAAGTGGTGCCATTCTGTCTGGGTTACCACAGGGGTGTGGGAGGGGGTTTAGGCACCCTGGACCGAGTTGCCTTGCCAACTCCGGTCGCACTGTGGTGTGATTGGCCCAATTGGTGAGCCTCCCCGCTCACCACTTAGCATGTGTTGATTGACAGCTAGGCTGAATGAATGGGGGTTTTCTGCATAAAAGCAGGGCTTTTGGGACTGGATCTTCAGAAGTCGCCACAGGATGAAAGAATCCGACGAGGGTAACGCTGAGCCGACCTGCACGACGACACCTCCGGTGGAGCCCTGCGGAACCGACTCACCACTTCCCGACGACAGAGGAGATCTCCCTGCCGGAGAGACTCTTCCCCTGACTGGTGGGAACAACCAGTCCCCTTTTCTTTTTTGTCGCCTCAGGACGCAGTGGTCGAATTGCCCGTGCAGAGCACCTCGGCAACCGGATAGCCACTACCCCTGTACCGCGACCAAAAGGTGGTGCCTTGTGACGGAGCACTCTGCGGCTGGTCTCTTCCCTGGTGGTGCACTGGACTTCACTTTTCTTCGACGACGAGATCATCTCTACTCTTGGCAAAGACCCGACGTGCATCCACCACCAGGAACAACTGCCCCCGCCGGAGCTGTCTCTCCACAAACAAGGTAACGTGTCCGCCTGGCTTCCCTTTCGATCGGTTCGAGTGAGGGTCTTAATCCTCTCCTTTCCGTTGGGTCGCCTCCAAGCTTTCTCACGTATTGTTCTGAACTGGTTCAATCTGCCGATAACAATTTGCTACAAAGACTCGAACACATTTCCACTAGAGACTTTTTGGGACATATCGCCTTGCCTCTCTCCGAGTGGGCCTGGCCTCTGAACTTTATGATCTATTGTGGTTCTTGCCTTCTTGCCTTGCATTTTACCCGTGAAGTATTGAACTGTGTTGATTTTGTAACCTGCCTATTTTTCTCTCCCATCCTAACTAATATTAGAGTGCCATCTAGGTTGAGGCATACACCTCTGTCTGCAAATAAGTAATGCCGGTAGAACCTAGACTTGTCGAAATATTGTTAGGGGGATTGATCGTTTCTTCTTCGTAGAGTAATTGCGATTGAAGTGTTTGCCGTGATAGTGCCATAGTGTTTTTCATAGATGTTCCATTATAAATAAATACCTTAATATCTTTACACTGAGTCTCGTTGCGTGTTTGCTTGTCTTACTGTGAAGAATTGCCCTATCTTGTATACTCCACATACTGCTTAACTCTTCTTGAGGGAAGTCTGACTGCTCATCCACAGCTACCAAGTGAATCTGTGTGGTACAGACTGCTACCAAGTGGGTTTACTGCCAAACACCTGTAGTCCTAAATCTTTTGCAGTGGTCCCAGAGGGAACTGCACAGGTTTCCGCCTAACAATGCCTCCCACGTCGAGCCTGCCGCTGCCTCCGACGCAATTGCCTGTGCCAGCACGACGGCATCCAGGCTGATGGAATCCACTGACGCCGTCGTGCACGTGCCCTGCCCGATGATGCCGTCACATCCTCCATGTGCTGGAGTCCAGTTGCTGGTGTGTCCACCCCTGCTGGACCTCCGACTCCCGACTGTGGCAGGGATGGGATCCCCACTGAGTTGGCTGCGTTGGTCGGGGCAGGTCCACAGGGGGCCCTAGTGGCATCTGGGCCGGAAGATGGCATGGAGAACGACTGGCGCATAGCCTCCACAGAGGAGGAGAGGGTCGCCACAGTGCCCGACACATGTACGAAACCCCCGACCACAGCCGCTCCCAACTGGGCCATGTTGGCACAGTGCTCTTCGTGATGACGTGCGTGCTCCCCCGGGAAGCACGCACCTCATCACGAATGACACCCATGCGCAACGCGACACCAATCAGGACCTTCTCCATACGGCCAGGGGTCCCCTCGTCTGCAGGTGGAGGGGAGTCAGATGACATGGACATCCCCCCTACCTGCGGACGGGCCTGGGATGGGGCATCCCTGCTGGTGCATGGTGGTGCAGTCACAGTGTCAGGGACAGTGACATGCACAGGCACCTCCACTGCGACCTGTGCTGCCTCCTGCCCCTGGACTGCACCACTTGTACCAGCAGGGATGCCCCCACCTGGCCCCATGTGCGGCTCAGTAGCGGCCTCCTCCTCCTCTGTGGAAACCACCAACCTGGATGGTTCCACAGCCACCTGGATATCTTCCGCCGTTGCAAGCCCTTGTGGGGGCTCACCTACCCCTTCCGCTGCAGCTATGGGGGCATCCCCGCCGCTTTGCTCCACAGCGCCGTCTCCGCCCTCTTCTTCACTTTCCGCTGTGTAGAGGGAGACATAGAACACAAGCATCAGGGTACTGTACAATGGTCCCCTAGACAGGAAGCAATAGCAGATGAGTGGCACTGTCAAAGATCACTTCCATCATGTCCCTCCACAACACATGGGTCAGTGCAGGCAAAACACATGCAGTAACAGGCATGGCGCATGCTATTGACATTAGCAAACATGTCCAAGGGACTCTTGAAACATACAATGTTGTTTTTGAACTCACATGCATCATGGGTCATGCCTATCACATGCACACACTTCACCGTACTTTCATCCATCCGGACTCGTACACCCTAGACACAGTGGATGCAAGGATAACTAGGCTGCATCAGTGATTCTGAACATTGTCACAGACATGTGTCATGCATCCATGGCATTCACAAGTCACAGACACGCAGGTCAGACACACAGACATGGACACCATACATGTACATGGCATCAGCACCCATCCCTCACCCCCACCCATGTCCAGGAACAGAGACTGGCAGGCTCTCATGTGTCCATTCCGCATAGGGCTCCACATGTTGCATTTAAACACATACACCAACCGTGTGCTTCACACATTACTGGTCTCACATGCATGACCATGATGTCCCTGCACACACACACGCGTACATGGCCTATGTCACACATACAGGCAAGTATCAGACAACCAGCACACTGCAACATGCCCTGTCTCACACAGCAATGCTTAGCCACTTACCGCTCGACTCCAGATGGGTCTGCCTCTCAAGGATCTGGGCATGGAGTGCTGGGCGTACGCATTCCAGGACCCTCAGCTGGATGTTACTCATGCTGCCCCGGCCCCCCTCCACGAAGCGCCGGGCCTTCATGAGGTCCTGGACCTCAAGTCCTCCCAGAGCTTCTTGACTTGCTTGATGTTGCGGGTTGCCACCCCCTCCGCATTGATGGCAACCACAAAGTTGTCCCAGATCATGTCCCGTCCTTCCTTGTCGGCGCGTGGTGATCCGAAGAGGGCATCATAATTGTTAGGGAGAATTCTCTGTTTAGGCTGAATTTCCTAACCTAGTGAGTCCCCCAGCAGCTTTGCTGGATTTCTGGAGTTTGTTTTTTCCATCCTGCCAAGAGTGAGACTCTTTTCCTCCCACTCTTGGACATGAATGTGTGTAATTCCTTTGAATGTCAGTGTGTTCTATGGGCTATGGGGTCTTTTACTCCATAGGGTCTCATATGTTTTTCTATGTGTGTTACACCGCACCCTACGTGCCGTAACACTGGGGCGTCCTAGCGGACCTCCACCATAGACTCCATACCCAGAGACTGACTACTGTCTCCCCGGGCATGTAAAGTCACCATTGGCTTTACTAGACCTAAATTTACTAACAGAACTAGTACAAACCATCTTATTATGGACGTACTAGTAGGGGTAATTCGATTACTCCTGGATCTGTTATTCGAGGGGGCACTGTCCCGTCCCCCCTCGTCGAGTTTTGGCTGGTGGCAGTGGAAACTACTTGTTATGTTCGACCCCGAACATAACCCTATGGGATTCGTCCCATTGTTAGAGATTGATACTTTTCCTCGTTAATCTCTAACGTACCACCGGTCCACTTATCTTAAATAAGTTTATCGGATGGTATTTTCTGCCAGAACTCGGTTTTTAAAATGGCATCTGTGCTCGTCTCTGTGACTCCTAAACCAAAGGTTGAGCCCTTTGTTCCACTTTGGCGGGCCTCTGTACAGAGACCCTCCAAAGTGGTGCCATTCTGTCTGGGTTACCACAGGGGTGTGGGAGGGGGTTTAGGCACCCTGGACCGAGTTGCCTTGCCAACTCCGGTCGCACTCTGGTGTGATTGGCCCAAGTGGTGAGCCTCCCCGCTCACCACTTAGCATGTGTTGATTGACAGCTAGGCTGAATGAATGGGGGTTTTCTGCATAAAAGCAGGGCTTTTGGGACTGGATCTTCAGAAGTCGCCAGAGGACGTAAGAATCCGACGAGGGTAACGCTGAGCCGACCTGCACGACGACACCTCCGGTGGAGCCCGGCGGAACCGGCTCACCACTTCCCGACGACAGAGGAGATCTCCCTGCCGGAGAGTCTCTT
Source organism: Ambystoma mexicanum (assembly GCF_040938575.1). Taxonomy (NCBI): domain Eukaryota; kingdom Metazoa; phylum Chordata; class Amphibia; order Caudata; family Ambystomatidae; genus Ambystoma; species Ambystoma mexicanum. The sequence continues at coordinate 247,935,751 of NC_090940.1, read as the reverse complement.
CCCCTGACTGGTGGGAACAACCAGTCCCCTTTTCTTTTTCTTCGTCTCAGGACGCAGTGGTCGAATTGCCCATGCAGAGCACCTCGGCAACCGGATAGCCACTACCCCAGTACCGCGACCAAAAGGTGGTGTCTTGTGACGGAGCACTCCGCGGCTGGTCTCTTCCCTGGTGGTGCACTGGACTTCACTTTTCTTCGACGACAAGATCATCTCTACTCTTGGCAAAGACCCGACGTGCATCCACCACCAGGAACAACTGCCCCCGCCGGAGCTGTCTCTCCACAAACAAGGTACCGTATCCGCCTGGCTTCCCTTTTGATCGGTTCGAGTGAGGTGTCTTAATCCTCTCCTTTCCGTTGGGTCGCCTCCAAGCTTTCGCACGTATTGTTCTGAACTGGTTCAATCTGCCGATAACAATTTGCTACAAAGACTCGAACGCATTTCCACTAGAGACTTTTTGGGACATATCGCCTTGCCTCTCTCCGAGTGGGCCTGGCCTCTGAACTTTATGATCTATTGTGGTTCTTGCCTTCTTGCCTTGCATTTTACCCGTGAAGTATTGAACTGTGTTGATTTTGTAACCTGCCTATTTTTCTCTCCCGTCCTAACTAATATTAGAGTGCCATCTAGGTTGAGGCATACACCTCTGTCTGCAAATAAGTGATGCCGGTAGAACCTAGACTTGTCGAAATATTGTTAGGGGGATTGATCGTTTCTTCTTCGTAGAGTAATTGTGATTGAAGTGTTTGCCGTGATAGTGCCATAGTGTTTTTCATAGATGTTCCATTATAAATAAATACCTTAATATCTTTACACTGAGTCTCGTTGCGTGTTTGCTTGTCTTACTGCGAAGAATTGCCCTATCTTGTATACTCCACATACTGCTTAACTCTTCTTGAGGGAAGTCTGACTGCTCAGCCACAGCTACCAAGTGAATCTGTGTGGTACAGACTGCTACCAAGTGGGTTTACTGCCAAACACCTGTAGTCCTAAATCTTTTGCAGTGTTCCCAGAGGGAACTGCACAGGTTTCCGCCTAACACTGGTGTACAGAGGTGGGATTTGTATCGAGTATACAGTTTAGAGTGCTTTTCGACACTTTAGGATAACTAACCACAAAACTTAGCACTAAACAGCAACTTTCAAAAACATGTCTACGATGGAAACCTACAGTCAAGAATCCTTGTCAGGTGAAAATACTGAGAGTTTGCGAGCTCTCTGTAGGCAAGAGAATCTTTCTGTAAGAGGCAAGAAGTTAGAATTAATAGAGAGATTGCTGGCGAACCAAAGTCTGGGTACTGGTTCAGAGGAACCAATTTCTCCAGCAACTGTAGATAACAGTGATGGTGTTGATCTGAATCGTAATTCTGATGATAGCGATGAAGAGTCTGACGAGGACGGAGAGGCTAACGAAACTGTCTCCCCTGCTCCTCTACCTGCCTTACGGGGCCCATAGCAGGTCCCACAAGTAACCCTGCTTATTTTGAACTTGAAAAAATGAAGCTCGAATTATAATACAAGCGGTTCTTGGCTCAATCTGAACGAAACCAAGAGCTCGAGTTCAGACGGATGAATGCCCAGGCTGAGCAGAAGCAAGCTGAGTTAAGACTCAGGGAAATAGAACTTAATCACGAGTTAGAGATGAAAAGGTAGTCTATCGAAAATGCTTCTCTCTCCTCTGGTTCCTCTAGGAGCTCCAGTCCCAAAAGACCCCGGATGCTGAAGGAATTAGTGGGTATGTATGAACCGAGATTGGATGTGTTGGATTGGTTAAAACTGTTTGAGTACAATCATGGGCTCCAGGACATCACCGGGAATGATTTACTTCCCTGGTTGTTCTCTAGGCTCCCTCCTGTTGCGACTGATGTGGTAATGGAGTTGGGGGAGGCGGATAAGACGGATTACGAAAGTGTGAAACTAGCTTTAATAGCTAGATTCGGGAAGACCCCTTCCCAGTATCTTAAGAGGTTTAGAACCCTCAAAAAGCATGATGGTACCCCTTGGGCTACCTGAGTGAGTGAAGGGTTGAAAAACTTAGAGGGATGGATTAAGGGTTACAAAGTGAACACTTATGAGGGTATGAAGAACCTTTTTTTGTTGGAGTCGATTTATGATGCCTGTTCTCCTGAGCTCAGACAGCACTTGGCTGATTCGAAGGAATTGGATTCCCGGACGTTAGCTAGGGCTGCTGACTTGTGGGTTGCCAACAGGGCTACTCATAAGGATTCTGGGGCAACTCAGAAAAAGGATGAGGGAAAGCAGCCTAAAAAAGACTCAAAAGAGAATTCGAATAACTCAAATTCCAAAGAGGGCCCCAAACAAAACCAGAAGGGTAAGCCACCGGGAAAACCACAGCAGAATAGTGTGTCTTCTGGTGCCAAACCGGAAGGAGGTCAGAACAAGCCACCATTCCAAAAAGCGTTCGGTAAATGCTTTGTTTGTGGCTCGACTGACCACGTGAAAGGAGATCCCAGATGTAAGGGTAAACCTTCAGGGGTCCAACTTGTCACCTTAGCCTTCGCTCCAGAGGAGGAAGTCCAAATGGCAAGTGGAAACTTTCTACTGCTAGCTGATGAACCCATTGGAGTCTCAGCCAGCGTTTCTTTAGTATCTCTGGGGTTGTGGGAACAACAGAATTTAGATGTCTATAATTCTATCCCCGATAATACTAAAGAGTATTATAAGGACAGTGTCCAGGTGAATGGTCAGGAGACTCCTGCCATTAGGGACACTGGGGCCAGCATAACTGTGGTGGATAAATCGTTTTTTCAGGCTGAGGATGTTGCTAAGGCACCCAAACGCCTCACCAAGTTAGCTGGAGGGCCTGTGCAGATGCTTCCCCAATTACCAGTTATCATCCAGTGTAACGACATGACTGTAAAGATACCTGTCAGCATACAGAGTGAGGTACCAGGACGCGTACTGTTGGGTAACGATTTGAAAACTCTCGGAGTTGTATCGCATACTCCCAGACCTCCTAGTAAACAGTTACAGGAACTAACCAGACCCGCAAGAGAGAGGACCATGCGCGGTACTCTCCAGGAGATGATGAAGAAGGAAATCACTCCTGCTCCACTGGAATTGTCGGCAGCTGCCTCCAAGAAATCAGAAGCGAAAGGGAAACCTAAGACTTCTATCCCGAAACCAGCAGCCAGCATTTCAGTACAGCCAACACAGACTTCCCTGCGGTTATCCAAAGTTACACCCGTAACTCCACCTCCAGCTGAGGCTGAGAGGGAGGTACAACCCTGTGTGGTAGAATTAGACTCTGAGGAAGAGCTAATGGAAGGCCAGGAACTCATTGGAGATCTGGATCCTGTTGACCATCCTGAGCTGCAGTCTTTACTGGCAGAAGGTGGACCCAGCAGGGCAGACTTCAGTAAGGGACAGAGAGAATGTCCAACTCTGGAAGGTCTTCGCCACCAGGCAAAAGCTCAGGCTGAAGGGCAAGAGCCTGGGAAATACAGGTTGCACTGGGAAGATGGCCTCTTCTACAGTGAACCGACCGAGTCTGCACCTGGAGATTACAAACGGCTTGTAGTACCCCAAAGGAACAGACCACAGTTCTTGCAGTTAGCCCACGAGATTCCTTTGGCTGGTCACTTGAGTTTCAAGAAGACTAAGAAAAGGCTCTCTCTCTACTTCTATTGGCCAAAGATGGGGGCCGAAGTAGAAAAACACTGCAGGAGCTGCCACACCTGCCAGACCTCTGGTAAGGTGGGCTCCAAGAATGTGGCACCTTTAGTGCCTCTCCCAGTTGTGGGAGTCCCGTTTGAGAGAGTAGGGATTGACATCGTTGGTCCCCTTGATCCTCCAACCTCCTCAGGCAACAGGTTTATACTTGTTGTAGTAGACCATGCTACTAGGTATCCTGAGGCAATTCCTAAGAGGACTGTTACAGCTCCGGCTGTGGCTAAGGCCCTCCTTGGTATTTTTACTAGGGTCGGGTTTCCTAAGGAAGTAATCTCTGACAGGGGGTCAAACTTTATGTCCCACTACATGAAAGCCATGTGGAAAACCTGTGGAGTTACTTACAAGTTCTCAACAGCTTACCACCCACAAACCAATGGGTTGGTAGAATGGTTCAACCGAACCATGAAGAGCATGATAGGTGCTTTAGAAGAACCCCTTAAGCGTAAGTGGGACCTTCTACTGCCATGCCTTCTCTTTGCTTAGAGAGAAGTCCCTCAGGAGGGAGTAGGTTACCCTCCCTTCGAACTACTCTATGGTCATCCCGTCAGAGGTCTATTGGCCCTGATTAAGGAGGGGTTGGAGAGTGCTCCTTCCCCCAAGCCAGTCAGAGTGACTGACTACGTGATAGGTCTCCGGAGGAGAATGTCGCACATGATGACGGAAGCAAGCGATAACTTGAAAGCTGGACAAGCATTGATCAAGCACTGGCACGATCAAAAGGCTAACATGGTTGAGTTCGCTCAAGACCAGCTCATTCTCATATGATCCCAACAAGGCAGAGGGCCTTGCAATATAAGTGGATGGGACCCTTCAGAGTTGTGGGTAAACTCGGAGAGGTTAACTATCTGGTGGACTTGGGCAATCCCAAGGAGGCTCCGACAGTCTTCCACACCAACCGCCTCAAAGCGTATGTCTCACGACCTGATGTAGGAGCGTTGCTTCTAGCATCATCCGAGGAAGAAGAAGAGAGTGAAGCTCTTCCGGATCTCCTCAGAGGCTTACCTTTAGACGAAAAAATTGAAGGAGTAAATCTCTCCTCCAATCTGACACCCGAGCAACAACAAGAGTGCAAATCCATGTTGAATCAGTTTGCCTCTCTGTTCTCGCTTTCACCAGGCTTGACCCCTTGGGGCCAGCATGAAATACTCACTGGTGACTGTCTGCCAGTCAAAAGCAGAGGATACAGAATGTCAGAAAACGTACGAACCCACATCAAAGGTGAGGTCAGCAAGATGCTTGATCTCGGGGTAATAGAGCCCTCGACTAGTCCATGGTCTAGCCCAGTTGTGTTAGTACCAAAGGCCAGATCTAAAGAGCTTAGATTCTGCGTGGATTATAGAGCTCTTAATGCAGTCACCAAGACTGATGCCCACCCTTTGCCAAGAACAGATGAGTTGGTGGATAAACTTGGCGCCGCCAAGTTCCTCAGCACATTTGACTTGACGTCAGGCTATTGGCAAATAGCCCTGACCGACCATGCCAAAGAGAAAACTGCATTTTCTACCCCCGTTGGCTTATACCAGTTTAAGGTAATGCCTTTCGGATTGAAGAATTCACCTGCTACGTTTCAACGGATGGTAAACCAGGTTCTGAATGGGATGGAGGACTTCTGCATGGCATACTTGGATGACATCGCAGTGTTCAGCAATTCCTGGGAAGAACATGTAACCCACCTGAGAGATGTTTTGCAGGCTCTTGGACGAGCCAATCTGACCATAAAGGCGAGTAAATGCCAAATTGGACAGAGTAAGGTAGTCTATCTTGGACATGAGGTAGGAGGTGGAGAAATAAGGCCTTTGCTCAGTAAGATTGAAGCTGTGCAAAATTGGACAACACCTACTACTGAAACCCAAGTGAGAGCCTTCCTAGGCCTCACTGGGTACTACAGGAATTTCATAGAGAACTATGGGACCATAGCTTCTCCACTGAATGTCATCTCCTCGCCCACATTTCCATAAAAGGTTAAATGGAACGAGGAGTGCAATCAGGCTTTTGAAAACCTGAAAAAGGCTCTTTGCCAAGCCCCAGTACTCAGAGCTCCTGATTATCGCCAACACTTCATTGTGCAGACAGATGCTTCAAATGTAGGGATATGTGCCGTACTCAGTCAACTGGATGGGAAAGGTAGGGAGCACCCCGTTTGCTTCATCAGCCGCAAGCTGAAGGATCCTGAAACAAGGTGGGCAACAATCGAAAGAGAGTGCTTTGCTATCGTGTGGGCTCTGAAGAAGTTTAGGCCGTACTTGTTTGGTTCTACTTTCGTCATTCAGACTGACCACCAACCCTTGAGATGGTTAATGCAAATGAAAGGGGAAAACCCAAAACTATTGAGATGGTCGATCTGCCTGCAAGGGTTTGATTTCACCATTGAGCACAGGTCAGGATGTCACCACCAAAAGGCTGATGGTCTCTCTAGGATGTATGTCATCGACTAGAGGTATGAGATTCATCCAGGAGTGGATTAAATCCTCCTGTCCCTTAGTCTGGGGGGGCGAGTGTTAGGGAGAATTCTCTTTTTAGGCTGAATTTCCTAACCTAGTGAGTCCCCCAGCAGCTTTGCTGGATTTCTGGTGTTTGTTTTTTCCATCCTGCCAAGAGTGAGACTCTTTTCCTCCCACTCTTGGACATGAATGTGTGTAATTCCTTTGAATGTCAGTGTGTTCTATGGGCTATGGGGTCTTTTACTCCATAGGGTCTCATATGTTTTTCTATGTGTGTTACACCGCACCCTACGTGCCGTAACACTGGGGTGTCCTAGCGGACCTCCACCATAGACTCCATACTCGGAGACTGACTACTGTCTCCCCGGGCATGTAAAGTCACCATTGGCTTTACTCGACCTAAATTTACTAACAGAACTAGTACAAACCATCTTATTATGGACGTACTAGTAGGGGTAATTCGATTACTCCTGGATCTGTTATTCGAGGGGGCACTGTCCCGTCCCCCCTCGTCGAGTTTTGGCTGGTGGCAGTGGAAACTACTTGTTATGTTTGACCCCGAACATAACCCTATGGGATTCGTCCCATTGTTAGAGATTGATACTTTTCTTCGTTAATCTCTAACGTACCACCGGTCCACTTATCTTAAATAAGTTTATCGGATGGTATTTTCTGCCAGAACTCGGTTTTTAAAATGGCGTCTGTGTTCGTCTCTGTGACTCCTAAACCAAAGGTTGAGCCCTTTGTTCCACTTTTGGCGGGCCTCTGTAAAGAGACCCTCCAAAGTGGTGCCATTCTGTCTGGGTTACCACAGGGGTGTGGGAGGGGGTTTAGGTACCCTGGACCGAGCTGCCTTGCCAACTCCGGTCGCACTCTGGTGTGATTGGCCCAAGTGGTGAGCCTCCCCGCTCACCACTTAGCATGTGTTGATTGACAGCTAAGCTGAATGAATGGGGGTTTTCTGCATAAAAGCAGGGCTTTTGGGACTGGATCTTCAGAAGTCGCCACAGGACCTAAGAATCCGACGAGGGTAACGCTGAGCCGACCTGCACGATGACACCTCGGGTGGAGCCCTGCGGAACCGACTCACCACTTCCCGATGACAGAGGAGATCTCCCTGCCGGAGAGTCTCTTCCCCTGACTGGTGGGAACAACCAGTCCCCTTTTCTTTTTCTTCACCTCAGGACGCAGTGGTCAAATTGCCCATGCAGAGCACTTCGCAACCGGATAGCCACTACCCCTGTACCGCGACCAAAAGGTGGTGTCTTGTGACGGAGCACTCCGCGGCTGGTCTCTTCCCTGGTGGTGCACCGGACCTCACTTTTCTTCTACGACGAGATCATCTCTACTCTTGGCAAAGACCCGACGTGCATCCACCACCAGGAACAACTCCCCCCGCCGGAGCTGTCTCTCCACAAACAAGGTACCGTGTCCGCCTAGCTTCCCTTTCGATCGGTTTGAGTGAGGTTTCTTAATCCTCTCCTTTCCGTTGGGTCGCCTCCAAGCTTTCTCACGTATTGTTCTGAACTGGTTCAATCTGCCGATAACAATTTGCTACAAAGACTCAAACGCATTTCCACTAGAGACTTTTTGGGACATATCGCCTTGCCTCTCTCCCAGTGGGCCTGGCCTCTGAACTTTATGATCTATTGTGGTTCTTGCCTTCTTGCCTTGCATTTTACCCATGAAGTATTGAACTGTGTTGATTTCGTAACCTGCCTATTTTTCTCTCCCGTCCTAACTAATATCAGAGTGCCATCTAGTTTGAGGCATACACCTCTGTCTGCAAATAAGTGATGCCAGTAGAACCTAGACTTGTCGAAATATTGTTAGGGGGATTGATCGTTTCTTCTTCGTAGAGTAATTGTGATTGAAGTGTTTGCCGTGATAGTGCCATAGTGTTTTTCATAGATGTTCCGTTATAAATAAATACCTTAATATCTTTACACTGAGTCTCGTTGCGTGTTTGCTTGTCTAACTGTGAAGAATTGCCCTATCTTGTATACTCCACATACTGCTTAACTCTTCTTGAGGGAAGTCTGACTGCTCAGTCACAGCTACCAAGTGAATCTGTGTGGTACAGACTGCTACCAAGTGGGTTTACTGCCAAACACCTGTAGTCCTAAATCTTTTGCAGTGGTCCCAGAGGGAACTGCACAGGTTTCCGCCTAACAATAATGCCCCAGGACAAGCTCCACCAGGACACCAACTTCCTTCTGACTGAAGCTGGTGGCCCTCTGCCCCTCTGGCTGGTGGTCACCAGAGGTCTCGGATGGTGTTTGCCCCGACATGGCGACCCCCGAGGCAGGCGTGGGTGGGCAACTGGGTCCTGGGGCTGGGCTGTGGAGCGATGGTATCCCAGTCGGGAGTCTTCTGTTCCAGCAGGTGTGGACACAGCAACTGGACCCCTGCAGATGGCTGATGTGCAGGCACCAAATGGCAGGGCACGGTGGCAGCAGGCAGGCAGGCAGGCAGGCAGCAGCTGATGGCTCGTGGGAGGCTGCTCGGGGCTCTGGGGGGCAGTAATTTGGGCTTTTGGGCAGGAGCGTTGTCTTCCGTGTGCTTACGCGTGGCCAGCTTGATACGGAGTGATTTGGCACGTGAAAATTCTGCACGTCAGCGTGTAATTCGAGGAAAGGCCCTTAGCACGTAAGCGCGTCAGCACGCATACGCGATTCCATTGGACCAAAGGCCCTTAGCGCGTAAGCGCGTCTGTGACATATCGCGCACGGGCGTTGCCCTGGCAGGGCTTGAAGATCCCACATGGATTTCCATTGCTCTGTGCGTGCTTTTCGTGGGGTGCGGTGCGTGTGTTCTGCAGGCGTTGGGGTTCAAACGCTATTACTTCACAGCGGGTGGGTGTTGGCTACGCGTTCTTCTACACGCAAGGCAGACGGTGAGTGGTACCCTGCTTCCCCAGGCCCGATCGCGTATTAAACTTCCCGCGAGCCCCTGAAATACACGTACCCCGCTCCCCCAGGCCCGATCAAGTGTTAAACTTCCCGCGAGTCCCTGAAATACACGTACCCCGCTCCCCCAGGCCCGATCGCGTGTTAAACTTCGGGCGAGCCCCTGAAATACACGTACCCCGCACCCCCAGGCCCGATCGCGTGTCAAACTTCCCACGAGCCCCTGAAATACACGTACACCGCTCCCCCAGGCCCTATCGCGTGTCAAACTTCCCGCGAGCCCCTGAAATACATGTACCCCGCTCCCCCAGGCCCGATCGCATGTCAAACTTCCCGCGAACCCCTGAAATACACGTACCCCGCTCCCCCAGGCCCGATCGCGTGTCAAACTTCCCGCGAGCCCCTGAAATACACGTACCCCGCTCCCCTAGACCCGATCGCGTGTTAAACTTCCCGCGAGCCCCTGAAATACACGTACCCCGCTCCTCCAGGCCCGATCGCGTGTTAAACTTCCCGTGCACCCACAAAATACATGCATACGCTATCATTCACACAGCGGCTGTCCGTGTTTGTCGCATACCCCTTTGCACGTCATTTAGGGGTGCGTGGGAAGTTTCACACGAGAATTCAGCAGGGTACGTGTATTTCAGGGGTTCCGGGGAGTACTACACGTGAATTGGCCGTGTGGGTCCTCCCAGGTGTTCCCTCTACACCCTCCACGGCCCCTGCAGGTAGCCCACACCATAGGGGACTACCTTGCACCCCTGATAATGTCCCGCAGGCAGCCCATCCACCATGGGCATGTCCCCCAGCCAAGCCACATGTCACCTTGCACTACTGATCAACAACGCATGTCTCCCAGCACCCCCACCCCCCAGCACTGTGGGGTACCTGCCAGCAGGCCCCCACTCATGTCCCCCTGCACCCCCACCCCCCAGCACTGTGGGGGACCTGCCAGCAGGCACCCACTCATGTCCCACTCATGTCCCCCTGCACCCCCACCCCCTAGCACTGTGGGGCACCTGCCAGCAGGCCCCCACTCATGTCCCACTCATGTCCCCCTGAACCCCCACCCCCCAGCACTGCGGGGCACCTGCCAGCAGGCCCCCACTCATGTCCCACTCATGTCCCCTGCACCCCCACTCCCCAGCATTCCGGGGCACCTGCCAGCAGGCCCATACATGTCCCCCCAACACCTCATTACGATTCATAACCATGGCCCCCATGCCCCCTCAATACACTGCCCACGCCACCCCAGTCCGAACACACCACCAGGTATGACATCCACCACACAAAGAAATCACTAGCACAAGATGCATCCCAAATTGCTAGTCTGCACATCAACATATATCTGTCAAACCCACACAATGACAGCATGTGAATGAAAAAACACACATTGCGACATGCATGAAACCAAAGAGAGAATACCACACATTGAAGTACCAAATGATAATGTATTAAACAGAAAAGCAAGGCAATGAAATGGAACAGAAGAAAATGGAAATAAACAAAGAAATCCAGCATGTCCAATAAATGAAAAAGATGCATGAAATCCAAATGAAAAGCAATCCAAAAGCAAGTCTCCAAAGTGTCAGTCTGAGAAAATAAGTCCAAGGTGCAAAAATAATAAAAAACCATTGATCCATGGGAAAAAAAAATCAACAATCCAAATCCATTGTCAAACTATGTACAAAGTGAACATCCAGCGTCTATGTGCCAAATCCTTTAAATGAAACGTATAAAATAAAATCCTACCTAATGAAGAAATATATACAAGAAGTTGGGGCATTGTCCAAGCGCCCCAAAACAAAACAAAACCGAAAGGAAACTTAACACTAAAGAACTATTTACAAGGGCAGCGGGCTAGTCTGACGGCTCACTTCTGGATGTTCCGGGCCAGGGTATCATCGAACTCCTGCTCAATGTCCTGGAGGCGGTCCTCTTTTTATGGCCCCGAGGGACCGCAGGGATGACGACATGTTCTCCTCCAACTCCCTGCGGATTGCCTCGAGGCACTCGGCCTGCCCTGACCATCGTGAGCCGTGCCTCTTCCGCCCGCTGCCGCTCCGCATCTATGGCATAGCCCAACCGCTGCCACACGGAAGACACTTCCCGTCCTGGGTCCTCCTGCCCTCCGGCCGATGCCTGCCCCTCTGATGTCGAAGGCCCCGAGCCATCATGGCTCCCATCTCGTTGCTGCTGCTGCTGTGCCTGTGCCCGTGCCCTGGCTCCTGCTGCCTGCACATCCTCCACCGGCCGGGGTGCAGTCGTTGATGTGGCCACCCCTCCTGGACGTCCGACTCCTGACTGTGGCAGGGATGTGTCAGCCTGGATTCACCGTCAGAGGCAGCTCCACAGGGCACCCAGGTGACAAATGGGTGGAAAGATGGCACGTAGGATGACTGGCGCATAGGGTGTTCAGTTGAGGAGGGGGTCGGAACAAGCTCCAGCAAACGGAGGAATCCGGTCTGGGTGACCTGTCCCATTAGGCCGACGTGGTCAACGAGCCATTCGAGATGACGTGCAGTCTCCCCATGAAAAGACTGCAGGTCACCTCGCATGGCCCGTTGACGCAACGCCACACCAGTCAGGACAGGCTGAACCCGTATCTGGATAGCCACGTCCGCAGGCAGAGGAAGGCCAGTTGTTGTAAGCTCATCCCCTGCCTGAAAACGGGTCTGGACGTAGGCATCCCTGCTGGTGCAAGATGATGCAGTGACAGGATCAGGGACAGGATTGCACACAGGCACCTCCGCGGCGGCCTGTGCTGCCTCCTGTCCCTGGTCCTGCACTGCACCACTAGCACCAGTGGAATCCCCACCTCCAGACCCTGTCTCTGTCGCTTGCACGGCCTCCTCCTCCACCAAACCCCCCACCAACCTGGATGACTCTGTGCCATCTTCCCCCGTTGGGCCCTGTGGGGTCCCAGCTGCCCCTTCTGCTGCCGAGGAGTCCAACTCTGACCTCTGCCTCTTGGACCTCCCCCCGGCAGCTGCGGCCTGGGACGCGGCACCGGGCTCCTCACTCCCCGACGAGATCACAACCTGGGAGGGGAGCCGGCCTTGCGTCTCCGGCTGGCGGTGCAATCCCTGCCACTGTGCTCCACAGCACCTTCTCCGCCCTCTTCATCAGTTGACGCTGCAGACAGGGAAAAATCAAACACAGGCATCAGGGCACTGTACAATGGACACATACACACATGACAGTTGTACATGAGTGGCATTGGCATACCTCAGACATGGCATCACAATCGCCAACACACATGTCATTTCAACTCACACACATGAGCCATACCACAGCCATATTGCAACAGCCAGCACCATCCATACACATACGACAGCATGAGCAGGCAAAGGTGAGCCAGACATCACATGCAACACAGGGAGTGCACTACACATGCACACACACCACCACACTTGCATGCATGTGTACACCTCTGCCAACTGTCGCAGTGTTGAGATCGGCATCCATGTCACATCTGCCAATCAGTCTTCCACATCCCCTTGTCACATGCATCCATGTTGCATCACTGTTGCCCCCTTGTCAAATACACACACATGCACATGTACACAGGGCAGATACATGTAGCTGAAACCAACCTCCATGTGTGACATCATGAACATGCCTACTTACATACACATTCATTCAAACATGTGTGCCCACACATCCGCATTTGGCATGCAAGCCTACACACACAAGCACCATCCATGTCTCACACATGAGAGCCCTTGCATGTGTTAGCCTCACGGCCCTGTACACCCCCCCCCTACTTGGCCCCATTAAAACACATGTGCAACCTGCACACTACTGGCACACGACCACACGCACAGCTTACAATCAGGATGCATGTTCACTTACCGCTCGACTCCAGACGGGTCTGCCTCTCAAGGACCTGGACGTGGAGCGCTGGGGATATGCGTTCCAGGACCCTCATCTGATCGTCCGACAAGTGGCCCCGGTGCCCCTTAGCATCCGCTGCCTTCAAGAGGCGCCGGGCCTTGTTGAGGGTCCTGGACCTGAAGTCCTCCCAGCGCTTCTTGACATGATGGAATAGTCGGACTGCCACCCCCTCCGCGTTGATGGCAGTCATGATGTCCGTCCAGATCCGAGTCCGTCCTTCCTTGTTGGCACGCAAACTTCCGAAGAGGGCATCATACTGCCCCAGGACTTGCTGCACCAGGACACCAACTTCGGTGGCAGTGAAGCTGGTGGCCCTCTGCCTCTCTGGCCGGGGGTTGCCAGTGGTGCCAGATGTTGCAGTGCCTGACATGAGAACACCAGAGGCAGGAGTGGGTGGGCAACTGGGTCCTGAGGCTGGTCTGTGGAGCGATGGAATCCCAGTCGGGAGTCTTCCGTTCCAGCAGGGGTGGTCACAGCAACAGCACCCCTGGCTGATGTGCAGGCAGCCAATGGCAGGGCACGTGGGCAGTAGGCAATCAGGCAGCAGCAGATGGCAGGTGGGAGCGTGCTCGGGGCTCTGGGGGGCAGTAATTCGGCCTTCTGGGCAGGAGCGTGGTCTTCCGTATGCTTAAGCGTTGCCAGCTTGATACGGAGTGATTTGGCATGTGAAAATCCAGCACGTCTGTGTGTAATTCGAGGAAAGGGCCTTAGCGCGTAAGCGCGTCAGCACACGTACACAAATTAATTGGCCCAAAGGCCCCCAGCATGTAGGCGCGTCTATGAGGTTACGCGCACGTGCATTTTCCATGGCGCGTAGAAAAAATAAGAACGTCAGAGTGTCATAGCGTGTAATTGGTGGAAAGGGCCTCAGCGCGTATGCGTGTCTGTGACGTGCGTGCGTGGGCGTTTCCCTGTACACGGGTGCATGTTACACTTCCAATGACTGCACGTCAGAGTGTCAGCTCGTGTGATTGGAGGATGGGGCCTTAGCGCGTACACGCGGAAGTGATGCTGGACTTGTGAGCATCTTTAAAAGGTAGGTGCAGAACGCCATTTGCTTGTACGTGCTTTTCGTGGAGAGCGAGTGGGTGAAATCTGTACTTCTTGTCGGTTCACACTCGATTTACTTCACGGCGTTCCAAGTTCGTACTCCCGTTACCTCTGACAGCTTTTTTTTTTCTTGTTTTTTTCATGGGCCTGTTTACTCAAACAGCGTTCACTTCTCCTGTTGTCCTGTCTCCTCAGACAGCGTACAATTCTTCTTTTGGCGGGGGTGTATTTTTCACGCGATATTTCCTGGCAGACGGTGAGTCGCGCACGTATTTGACATCTGTGCTTGCCCCGTGTGTTGCCTACCCCTTCAGAGGTCAGTCTAGGCTGCATGTAACACGCATACGTTCATTTTTGTGTTTCTGGGTGCCACAGCATAGTGCAGGTTTTTTTTTCCACGCACGTGGTCTAGGAGGGGTAGCATGCACACTATCTCACTTTTTCGGGATGCCTGTGCATTGCGTGACCTGTCATCTTCCCCCAGGGGTCACATACAGCCTTGCTAGAGCACTAGGGTACGAATTCCATCTAGTACCCTACCCCTTTGACCCCCAATTGCCCAGGACAATAGTTTACTGCAACTCCCATACGCACAACAACATCAGTGCCATGGTTGGGAGGCAAGCACGCGGTAAGGGTGGCAAAGGTGGATGAGCCACAAGAGGTAGCCGTGGTGGATACGGTAGGGGACGTGGCCAGGACTTGCAGGGTGCCCCTAGCCCCCCATGTGTGGGTGACCAGTCAGGGACACCCATGCCCCCCCCTGGTGGTTGAGGGTAACGTGGCTGATACCATCCCTGCTGAGCTCTTGTTGGACCAGCCCATTGTGGCACCAGACCTGGCACTGGGTGACTCCATGGCTGACTTGGTGTCACCAGCCCACGTGGATCAGGGGCAGCCATGTCATCTGCTACCCCGAGTAGGCAGGGTGGGGATACTGCAGAGGCAGCTGTGGCTCCATCCACCCCAGCTCTGAGTGTCCCAGCCAGGACAGTGTCGGTCCTAGTCCATCCTGCTGACGTTCCCCCTGACTACATCACACTTCAGCTAATGCCTACACCAAGTCAGTGAGTGTTCATTCCTACACTCCTAGTCCACAGTCCACCGGGGCTCCTGCCCCTAGTGTCCAGATCGGCGTAGGACACTCAGTATCACCACCACCTTCCAAGCGGAAGAGGAAGAGTGCTCGTCCAGTACAGGCTGATGCCCCAGACACGGCTACACAGTCCGGCCCACCAAGAAAGCCCAGCTTCAATCAGGTCAAACTTGATGCACTTGTGGAGTATGTGTCCGCACATGACAGCGAAATGGTGATTACTGCAGGATGCAAGACCACACCTGCACAACGTCAGGCACACTGGCAGACCATTGCGGAACTCATAAGTGCCCTTGGATTCGTGAGGCGCACAGCTAATGATTGCTACAAGCGCTGGAATGACCTTAAGTGCAGGGCAAAGAAAAAGCTGGCCTCAAGTCATGCCGCAACTCTAGTGACTGGAGGTGGGTCTCTGGCAGAGGACATAGAACTCACTCCACATGAGTATGTTGCTGGGATCTACGTCACGGAGGAACAGATCCAAGGCGTGGGAGACCTGCCAGATTACGAGGCATTGTCCGGTGAGTGCATATGCATATGTGTGTCATCCATGTGCATGGCGTGTGTGTGAGTGCTTCTGATTGAGTGCCAGGTGAGGGGGTATGTGCCTGAGTGGTTTGGGTCACCCATGTGCTTCATCCAATACATTCTGCGCACCAGGATTTGGGTGTTGCAGTATCCCTTTTGGCAACAGTAGACATTCAGCCCAACCTCACGCCAGTTGCCCTTGAATTGTCATCTTGCCACAACATAGTTGCATGTTATTCTGTGTTCATTCAGGCTGATTGTCTGCATTCCACCCCTTTCACTAGGCATTTCTCAGTCCTATTGTCACATGTGTGACATGGCTAGGGTTCATGCCATTTGTGTGATGGCATGTGTCATGTATGTGTATTGGACATGCCAATCACAGGCCAATGTGTGATGGCACTGCTAGGCAGCATGCAGCAAATTTGTTGGTCTTCCATCTTGGTGTCATCAATGTGTGCCATTTGCCTCCCCTTCATACGCAGTGACACTGCATGCCTGGGAGGGTTGTAGTCATGTGGTACATGTGTCAATGAAGTACTGGTTCTGTTGATTCTCAGCCCGAATTGTGTTCCATGGTGCTAATGCCTGTTCCCATTTCTTTTCTTTAATGTCTTTGCAGGGGATGACGCACTTGATACTGCTGGGGTTGTGGAGAGGGTGCAGACCCAGGAGGGGTCTCAGGCCCGAGCGGGCACCAGTGAGGGATGTGGTGTGATGGTGGGTGAGAACCCACACTTGCTGCAGGCCGTCATCTCAAGGGAGGTCTCTGGGTGCACCTCCCCCGAGGTCTATTCAGGTTTCGATTCGGATGATGAGACCTATGTGCCGTTGCAGGTAAGTGTTTCTGGGAGGGATTCTGTACTGTCCAACCCACCTGCACCAGGGGTTGAACCCTCAATGGGGATGTCAGTGTTGGTAGGTCTGCCTTTGGTGGTTACGGATGCAGGGTCACACTCCGCTACATCTGATCCTGTTCCTGGGCCAGCAGATCAGAGGGGGAATGCAGTCCTGAAGCCTCAGGCAGTGCCGGCACAGCAAGGCACAGTTCGCCTTGCCCCAGACAGGTGTGGTGCCCGCTAACGCGGTGGCCGTACGCCACCTGGCAATACCGCATGGGAGCAATCCATATACGGTATGGCAAACCAACAGGCAGCATCAACTGAGATGATGGCTCAGGCCATGGATAGGATGGCCACTTCCATTGTCCCCCAAGAAAGGCTAATTGAACAACTACAGCAGGCAACAGACTCCATTAGCCAGTCACACAGGGAGGACATGTTGGCGTCCAACAGGGACAGGCGGGCGGCACTGGAGACTCTGCGGGAAGCCATTTCTATTGAGTCCCAGGGCCACAGGGAAGCCCTGAGGGTGGAACTCCGTCAGCTCAGGGCAACTCTGGTTGAGCTTGAGGCTTCAACTAACACGAGGACAGAACAGCAGCTGGAGCGGCTCACACGTACGCTCTCAGCTGATATGCAGGCAACTAGGGCGGAGGTCCGGGCATCTCGTGAGTTGTTGCATGGGGACCTATGCACAATTATCCTCCAGAACCAGACCTTCCACACCTGCATGCTTGCTGCCATGGAGGACCAGACTAGGGCTTTGCGTGGGCTGCCTCCCATAGTGCCACCACCTCCTGATGCAGCTGCAGAGGGTGAGGAGAGCGACAGCAGCGATTCTCCCACAATAGGGTAGCCGTGCAGGCCATGAGCAAGATCCACACAGGTGGGTTTTGGTGTTCTCCCTGTCCTCGGACCTCCTGGGTGGCCTCCCCCACCCCCCCGGGCCCATTCATGGCCATTTTTGATTTTTGATTTTTGTTTTATTTTTGTTTTTTTCTTTTTTTTAATCTTGATTTTTTTTACAGTGTGTTGCCTTGTGTGGCTCCCGTGGGCATATGCTGTATTGTGGCTGGGCACATGCAGGCTTGTCCTGAATTTGGGTCAGATGCTTGGGTTTGTGTGACACACCCCTCCTGCTTCCCGTTTCCATGGGCTTGCAAAGGGTGTGCCCAAGTGACATTGACTTACATGGTGACGGTGGACTCCCATATGATGTGTGGCCAGTCTGTAGTCAATACTGTGTATACATTCCTAGTGCATATTGTGGTTGTATTGTACACTGCATGGTGTATTGATATGTGCCTCTGCATCCTTCTCATCCTCCTAATTTGCAGGTCCATTTCTCATGTCTTCACAAGGCGGTCTACTTTGGAACTGGAGTCCATGTTGTAAGCAGTGCACCTACACTCTTGCGTGGCGCTAACACTGTATAGTTGGAAGTGTTCGAAGTGCTGGCATTATCAGGTAGTGAGGCTACCAATTTCTTAAGTCCGTACTGTCATGTTTATGGTAAGTTGGAGGTTGTGTAGGTGATTGGTATTATTGGTAAGTATTTGCTAATGTGTGTTCTTGGTCCTGCATTACTGTGAGCATTTCATGTGTGGCCAGTTTCCATTAGGGACACTGTAGTTTGTGATACTTGGGTCATGTTGTGGGGATTAATTTGTTTGCTCTGACATTGCATGACATGCCATGGTGTTTTGTGTGGCCATGCCGGGGAGGGGTTGGGTGACATGGCACTGTTGTCATGTTGTATTTTGCATGTGGGTATTCATTTTTGCTGCATGGAAGTGTGTCTTTTGATGACACTGCATTGGTGGTGTTTGTGTAGGTAGGGATGCACACATTGTGACACTTGCAGGTGAACAATCTCAGGCTGCAATGGTTCTGACAGTTGACTGTCCCTTGATTCATCAGAATTGTCAGATTGAGTCATCATTGATTGTGAGATGGTATGTGCCAGGGCTGTGTGCACTCCACAGGGGTGTGCTTTCTATGTGAAGTAATTAGCCACCAGCTGCGTATGGGCTGCCTCACCCCGTGCCCTTTCCCCTCCCATGCGCAGCGGGCGTGCATGTGGTTGAGGATGTGGGGGCACCACCATGTCCACAGCCAGGCCCCAGCGTGTTGCAACATTGTGCAGGACACATGCTGCCACTATGATCCTGCACACTACTGGGGGAGCGTATAACAGCTGCCCACCAGAACAGTCAAGGGAGCGAAAGCGTGACTTGAGCACTCCGAATGTGCGCTACACTATGCCCCATGTTGCAATATGGGCTGTGTTGTATCTTACCTCGGGAGGCATGATGGGGTTCCGAATTGGCGTCATCATGTGTGTGCTCAGAGGGTAGGCACTGTCCCCTGGGGAGGTGGTGATGGGGATCATTAGTGGGGTATTGGCATTACTCTGTATCTGTCATGCATGCGTCTGCTGTGGCATTTCTACTCACCAAGCAGCCATGCATCGCCATGCCGCCCAGCTTCCATGTCCGGCTTTAGGGTTGACATCCTGTAAATGAAGCTGTCGTGGGTGGACCCTGGATAGTTGGCATATACTGAGGTGATGATTCCCTTGGCATCACATACTACCTGGACGTTGATGGAATGCCAGTGCTTGCAGTTTCTATTGATGTGCTCAGATGCCCTGGGGGGACGTAGAGCCACATGGGTGCAATCAATGGCACCTAGCACTTTGAGGAATTGTGCCACCCTGTAGAAATCCTGGCTGACAGCCTGCCTTTCTGCAGGTGTTGTGGGCAGGTATATGTGCCTGCGGACAGATGGGCGTGTAGTAATGATGGCCAACACCTGGTGTAGGCACCGTGACTGCATGGCCTGTGACCCCCACCCCCACTATGGCACTTGTCCGCTGAAATAATCCGGTAGCCAAGAAGTGCAGTACATTGAGGACCTTCTCCAGGGGGCTGAGTGCTTGGGAGCACAGGGTCGGTGATGTGAGGTCATCCTCCCACTCACTGACCAGGTTGAGTATTATGTGTGGTGGAAACCTGTACCTCCCATACACCCGTTCATCAGGAATACCAAATAGGCTGGTTCTGGGTGTGAAGATTCTGGCCCTGACTATCCTTCTCCTCCTCCTGCGGTATCCCACGGCCACTGCTGCTAGGAACGGTATATTCATCCTGGCGTCTGAGCTTGTTTGTTGTTTGCGCACTCTTTTGTGCTGCACGGGACGTGCGCCTGCTTCATGTTGGCGTACGTGTTTCAGGATTGGACCATTTATTTTTTGTCGCGTTGTAGGCGACCGTGTGAATCTTCCCGCCCACCCCAGGAATACACGTAACACGCTCTCCCAGGCCCAGTGACGAGTAAATATTCCTGCCCACCCCTGGAATACACGTACCCCACTCTCACAGGCCCAGTCGCGTGTGAAACTTCACACGCAAACCGAAATACACGTACCCTGCAAATTCGCGTGTGAAACTTCACGCGCACCCCCGAAATACACGTACCCAGGGCAATCGCGTGTGGAACTTCCCGCAAACCCCGTAATACATGTAGCCTGCTGGTATCGCGTGTGGAAGTTCACGCGGACCCATAATACACATACCCTGATAGTATCGCATGTGAGACTACCCGCGCACCCCTGGAATACACGTACCCAGGCAAATCGCACGGCTGGGGGGTGGGGGTGCAGGGAGACATGAGTGGGGGCCTCGTGGAGGGTGCCCTGCACTGCTGGGGGGTGGGGGTGCTGGGAGACAGGAGTGGGGGCCTGGTGGCAGGTGCCCCTGACTGCTGGGGGTGGGGGTACAGGGAGACAGGAGTGGGGGCCTGCTGGCAGGTTCCCCTGACCGGGGGGGGTGGGGGTGCAGGGAGACAGGAGTGGGGGCCTGCTGGCAGGTGCCCCTGACTGGTGGGGGGTGGGGGTGCAAGGAGACAGGAGTGGGGGCCTGGTGGAGGGTGCCCCTGGATGCAGGGGGGTGGGGGTTCAGGGGGACAGGAGTGGGGGCCTGGTGGAGGGTGCCCCTGACTGGTGCGGGGTGGGGGTGCAGGGAGACAGGAGTGGGGGCCTGGTGGAGGGTGCCCCCGGATGCAGGGGGGTGGGCGTGCAGGGGGACAGGAGTGGGGGCCAGGTGGAGGGTGCCCTGCACTGCTGGGGGGTGGGGGTGCAGGGAGACAGGAGTGGGGGCCTGGTGGAGGGTGCCCTGCACTGCTGGGGGGTGGGGGTGCAGGGACACAGGAGTGGGGGCCTGCTGGCAGGTGCCCCTGACTGCTGGGGGTGGGGGTGCAGGGAGACAGGAGTGGGGGCCTGCTGGCAGGTGCCCCTGACTGCTGGGGGGTGGGGGTGCAGGGAGACAGGAGTGGGGGCCTGGTGGAGGGTGCCCTGCACTGCTGGGGGGTGAGGGTGCAGGGAGACAGGAGTGGGGGCCTGCTGGCAGGTGCCCCTGACTGCTGGGGGTGGGGATGCAGGGAGACAGGAGTGGGGGCCTGGTGGCAGGTGCCCCTGACTGCTGGGGGGTGGGGGTGCAGGGAGACAGGAGTGGGGGCCTGCTGGCAGGTGCCCCTGACTGGGGGGGGGGGGGTGAGGGTGCAGGGAGACAGGTGTGGGGGCCTGGTGGCAGGTGCCCCTGACTGGTGGGGGGTGGGGGTGCGGGGAGACAGGAGTGGGGGCCTGGTGGCAGGTGCCCCTGACTGGTGGGGGGTGGGGGTGCGGGGAGACAGGAGTGGGGGCCTGCTGGCAGGTGCCCCTGACTGGTGGGGGGTGGGGGTGCAGGGAGACAGGAGTGGGGGCCTGGTGGAGGGTGCCCCTGGATGCAGGGGGCTTGGGGTGCAGGGGGACAGGAGTGGGGGCCTGGTGGAGGGTGCCCGTGGGGGGTGGGGGGTGGGGGTGCAGGGAGACAGGAGTGGGGGCCTGGTGGAGGGTGCCCCCGGATGCAGGGGGGTGGGGGTGCAGGGGGACAGGAGTGGGGGCCAGGTGGAGGGTGCCCTGCACTGCTGGGGGGTGGGGGTGCAGGGAGACAGGAGTGGGGGCCTGGTGGAGGGTGCCCTGCACTGCTGGGGGGTGGGGGTGCAGGGACACAGGAGTGGGGGCCTGCTGGCAGGTGCCCCTGACTGCTGGGGGTGGGGGTGCAGGGAGACAGGAGTGGGGGCCTGCTGGCAGGTGCCCCTGACTGCTGGGGGGTGGGGGTGCAGGGAGACAGGAGTGGGGGCCTGGTGGAGGGTGCCCTGCACTGCTGGGGGGTGAGGGTGCAGGGAGACAGGAGTGGGGGCCTGGTGGCAGGTGCCCCTGACTGCTGGGGGGTGGGGGTGCAGGGAGACAGGAGTGGGGGCCTGCTGGCAGGTGCCCCTGACTGGGGGGGGTGAGGGTGCAGGGAGACAGGTGTGGGGGCCTGCTGGCAGGTGCCCCTGACTGGTGGGGGGTGGGGGTGCGGGGAGACAGGAGTGGGGGCCTGCTGGCAGGTGCCCCTGACTGGTGGGGGGTGGGGGTGCAGGGAGACAGGAGTGGGGGCCTGGTGGAGGGTGCCCCTGGATGCAGGGGGCTTGGGGTGCAGGGGGACAGGAGTGGGGGCCTGGTGGAGGGTGCCCCTGACTGGTGGGGGGGTGGGGGTGCAGGGAGACAGGAGTGGGGGCCTGGTGGAGGGTGCCCCTGGATGCAGGGTGGTGGGGGTGCAGGGGGACAGGAGTGGGGGCCTGGTGGAGGGTGCCCTGCACTGCTGGGGGATGGGGGTGCAGGGAGACAAGAGTGGGGGCCTGGTGGAGGGTGCCCTGCACTGCTGGGGGGTGGGGGTGCAGGGAGTGAGGAGTGGGGGCCTGGTGGAGGGTGCCCTGCACTGCTGGGGGGTGGGGGTGCAGGGAGACAGGAGTGGGGGCCTGCTGGCAGGTGCCCCTGACTGCTGGGGGTTGGGGGTGCAGGGAGACAGGAGTGGGGGCCTGCTGGCAGGTGCCCCTGACTGGGGGGGGTGGGGGTGCAGGGAGACAGGAGTGGGGGCCTGCTGGCAGGTGCCCCTGACTGGGGGGTGGGGGTGCAGGGGGACAGGAGTGGGGGCCTGGTGGAGGGTGCCCCTGGATGCTGGGGGGTGGGGGTGCTGGGAGACATGCGATGGTGGGCAGTAGTGCAAGGTGACATGTGGGTTGGCTGCGGGGCATGGCCATGGTGGATGGGCTGCCTTCGGGACATGTGCAGGGGTGCAGGGTAGTACCCTGTGGTGTGGGCCGCCTGCAGGGGCCGTGGAGGGTGTAGAGGGAACAGCTGGGAGGACCCACACGGCCAATTCACGTGTGGGACTCCCCGGCACCCCCGAAATACACGTAGGCTGCTGGATTCACGTGTGGAATTTGCCGCACAGCCGGAGTACACGTACTCTGCTGAAATTGCGTGTGGAACTTCACGTGCACACCGAAATACACGTACCCTGCTAATTCGCGTGGGAAACTTCACGCGCACCCCGGAATACACGTGCCCAGGCCAATCGCGTGTGGAACTTCCCGCAAACCCCGTAATACACGCACACGCTATTTTTCACACAGCGGGTGTCCGTGTTTGTCGGTACCCCTTAGCACCTCATTTGTCCTAGAGGGCCACTGTATGGACCATTCATCATAGCTGTATATGGGTGCTTTTTGTTACCGCACATTTTGCCGCACATTTATTTCAGGCGCAGGGACGCTACCGCCTGCTTTCTTGTGGCGTACTTGTTTGGCCCTGTGCGTGTCTTTGACCGTGCGCTGGTTTGCCCTTTTCGATTCCATGAATACGAGTTGTAGGCGAGCGTGTGGGCGTTCCGCGCACTTGCCTCCTGTACTTCCCCCGTTACGCCCATATTTTCACGCGTTGTTCCCCATTCCTAGTGCTACGCCCCGTGTTCCGCCTACTTTTGCAATGTGCGCCGCGCTATGTGCGATTTCGCAGCGGCCGTGGCGCACGCCGTTGGATGACCTGTGCGCCGGCGTGCGCCGCGCACTTTTTCAGCGCACATCCAACATTTTTCTCGCTGACGGACTTCCATGAATCGATGTGCGCTGGTTTCCCTGCGATTTTCGCAGTTGCACTGCGAATTTCGCACTTTTACTGCGAATCGCACGTTTTGGCACCTCTGCGCCGGAATTTTCCGCGGACATTAATTCCATGAATCAGCCTGCAAGTCTCTCTGTAGGCTGTCCAATTGTGGATACATGTTCAATCCTTTGCTGGTGAAAGGAATCCCTCCCACCATTCTCACAGTCCCTATCCTAGGTGTATGTGCCTGTGGTTTCAGTTCCAAAATGCCACTACGCTTTGTTGTGCTGGTGTCTGGATCTGCATTGGTGTTTCTGTACCTGTACTGGAGCTTGCTGTGGTTGGGTGCCATCCCTTGTTGAGTCTGTTTTATTTGTGGAGCTTGGGCCTGATACTGTGTGTGACCTTAAGCATAATATTTGTGTGGCTCTCTGCTTTATGGTGGGGGTATACCGCCTCCCTTCTTGGCTCGACTGCTTACCAGTTCTGTTGCATCCTTCCCCTGCTTTGACATATGTGTGAAATGTACCCAATCTTCCCACATGTCCAACTCTGCTGTGATGGTCCTCCGATTATGGGTTTTCCCATTAAACCCTCCTCCTTTGGGAGCTTGAAATCCAAACCCTCTGCTTCTGGGTGCAAAGCCTCACTCTCTTGGAAATAATGATACTCGCCTCTTCCTGCACAATTTCCATTCACTTCTCGCTGTACCTGCTGTGTCCCTCATGTGTTATAACTCGCTCAACCAATTCTTAATACCACCCTTTTTACTGACAACTTTGACTGTTATTTTCTGAACTAGATGTGCTACCTCAATCTTTCTGTCCTCAACTTTTTCCTGTCTTTCTCTTGCTTTAACCAACAATGTTAAACAATAGTCAACTGAATATCCTACCATGGCTTTGCTTCCGTTTTCACAATCTTTCTCAATTGTCTTTGCACTTCCTCAGGAAGTCCCTGACTTAAAATGAGATATGAAATAGTTAAGTTTTTGTCCCACAGTTCTATAGTTTCTAGCAGCCATATTTTTTGTCCTGGATGTAAGCAGTCAGGTCCTCATCTGCTCTCATTTTGTGAGTCATAATGGCGCTCATGTCTGACGAGTCTGGATACTGTATCCTAAGTGCTCTCCATACGTCAGCTCATGCATTATTAAAAGGTGCCCCGTCATGATTAGTATTTAGTGCCGTCGCCACGGGAGATCCTGCTAACTTCCAAATGTCATCTGATTGTTCCACTAATATGGCACCAAGTATGCTTTTCATTTTGCCTACTGCCAAGGTCATCCCAGCTGTCATTCTCTCTGATGCATAGATCCATTTGCCTGCCCCTGATGTGAGTGATGGACATTTATAAAATATGTTTGTCCATCTGTGGCCATGGTATATACTGTGGCAGTCCCCCCTTTCTCCAATAAGGGGATTTGTATGAATCCCGTGCCCTGCGTGAGTGTAGCCACACCCTCTATCTTGGTCACTGCATCTATCAAACAAACTATTTTTAATCTGGGTAGATTGCTCAGCCTATTCATGTACAGTGTTCTCCCCTTTAAACTGTTTAATCACACCTTTGGGCATCTGGGATATTCAACAGGCTCTGGCCTGTTCACCAATTCTTCCAATCTAACCATGCTATCTCTTTCCCTATACCCATGCTTGTAGAAGGGGCACATGCAGTCTCCTCCTCTCTGCTTTCTTCCTCGCTCTCTCTTCGTCTTATAGCATAGCATCTTCACTGTCAACACCTTCTTCATCCTCTCTATCTTCAAATTCAAGTCCTCCAAGGGGACTTATCCTATGTGTTCCACATATCACATCCTCCAATATATACCTTCCTCCCTCTTGCAGAGACCCTCCTCTACTCCTCTTTATGCTGATGGTGCCATCCCTCCTGTTCCTGTACATATTGCCAATCCTCCTTCTTACAGCCCATCCCCGCTCTTCATCTGGAAGTGTATGTTTTTAAAAATCTCCTCAACTTCCTTGCGGTTTCTCTCTTAGCTCCTCTCTCTTTCTTTCTGTTCCTGCTTCCTGTCTTTTTCCCTGTCTGGGAGCGTATACCCCCTAATAATATCATCAATGTCTTTGTGTAGCCTTTCCCTGATTCTTTCTGCATTTTGTTGTCTCTCCTGTTCCCTTTCTTCCTCTTTTTTCCTTTCGCATTCCCTGTCTTCACGTCTTCATTTCCCATTTTTCTTTTCTTCTTCTCGCCTCTTTGTTCTATTTCTAACTCTCACATCTTTTTTCTCTCACATTCTTCATTACTTTGTTCAGTCTCACTACTCTTTATCATTTTCATTCTCTCTCCTCATGTACCATTTTCTCTTCTTCTTATTTCCTTATCTTTCTCTAACTTCCCTTTCCCTTTCTTTGAAATCGTCCATGCGCTTTCCATCATATCTGAGCATTATCTGTCTTACCCATTCATTTGGTACAATCGCTGTCTCAACACTGTTACCCTGCCTGCCTCTCTTTCATCTGAACCTCCTCCTCGGCTTCTGTCAGTTTTGTTTGTAAGTCATGGCTCTCGTCATATTCCATGTGTTTGGACACTGGTTGTTGTTTACTTATTTTTCTCCAATTATAATATCTCTGCTACTGTATGCAGGGGGGCACATATGTGAGATTGGTATACCGTGTCATTGCTTCTGAAGTTGTGTCACTGCTCTGGGGCAGAGTAGGAGGAGTCGTGGGTGCTATACCCCCTTCATGTTGATTAAGCATCCGTTCTTTCTCATGTACCTCGTCTACCTCCTCCCCATTCATTTTCCATACTTTGTGAATGGCTAGTCGATTCTGCAACTGTTTTCCCTTACACAGCAGGTAAATAGATGCACATGTGTTGTAGTACTTTCTTCGAGTGAGTGCCTTCATTTGGCAAGTGCATAAACATGTTGCTTACTGTGTCCAAAACCCACTGTGTGTGGTGTTTAAGGATTGTGTCCTTATGCCAGTGTAATGCTTTGCGCAGGTGAATGATGGGGGTATCCCCCATAATTATACATCACAATACTTACCATTCTTTATTTTGATTCTCAATCACCCTCTTTTACCTCACACAGTTCCCCAATAATACTTTCTTTAATTAATAGTTTGGTGTCTTTCTCTGAGACCACGTCTCCTTCATCACATAATCCTTCAAAGCGACACCACAATAATGCCCCTCACACTCTGAATAGTTCCACCTCACTATTTCCTCCAATCTTTCTGAGTGACACCACACCACAACTGTCACTCATGCTATAAGCATCCCCAGCCCGCTGATCCCACACCATACCACTCTCCTCAGCTCACACCACCACTTTATGTCATTCACAATATTCACAAATCACTTCTGAATTATCTCATAACATACAGCTAGCGCCAGCAATAACTACTCATATAAATTCACTATGGATAAGAGCAGTGGGAGAGAGGTCCACGGGCTGCTTTCCATTCAATAAAAGAATTTAACAACCCTTATTCTTTGGCCATGAGCCATGGTGCTTTTTGTTTATGCTTGGCCTGGTGATGTCTCGTGTCTGGTTGTATGTGTAGGGAGTACAGAGGGTCTCATATCCGTGTTAGTTCGTAATCAATAGAGAGTTTTTGCCAATTATTGGTCATTTGTGATAGGACCATGGTTGGAATTATTTTACCCTGCATTTATTAGGATTTCAGCTAATATTGAGTGTTATGGTTTCTTTTACCACAGGGGACACTACTGAGCTTTTCTGTCTGGACTCTCCTGGCTTATAGTTTGCATGCACATGGCTTACAATGTTCGGTTGTGCTCTTCTAAACTTTAATTAATCTGGGATTATACCTCTTGCATCCATGGAATTGCTATATCCTGCCTTCTCTGCAACGCTTTGTGGTAACCTTGACTCTGGTTGCTGGCTACTGCCTGAGCTCTGCATATTTCTGTGATTTCAGCATCTTGAATTCTTGTGAAGCCTTGAGGCCTTAATTTGTATCATGTTGCGGCTTCCATTTTAAAGAAGATGGCTGCCCGCTACACTCTATCTTCCTATGTTAATGAGCTGTTTTCGCCTGTCATTCATGTTGCATTCAGCTTATAAATTGCTTATGTAAGTATTATTCAAGTTTTATGGATGTTATGCTAATATTCTTCATGTACAAATGCATATATTAACAAGTGTACATGTTCTTTATGTTGAGTGCACATTTTCTACGTGTCTATGCATGCACATATATTGTCACAATGCTCATTGTATTACTTTCTCCATCTTTAGCTTAGATTGTGCCCATCTTATGCTGTACCTGGTGGGATAAGGGTGGTACAGTTGTCTTAAAGAAAAATGTTTCTCATTGGTGCAGTATTGGGCCAGGGGAGGGGCAGAAGCTATGGATGACATATTCATCTGTCTCTCAACTCTTTTGAATAATGGTGGACCAAATGCAGGGATATTCTTTAGCAAAGATTCAACTTCACCAGGGGGTGATGCTGGTGCTGACTTACATGCTTCTGGCTTGAGGGATGCACTGAGAGGTTAATTGATTTACAAGAACATGGTGGGAAATCTGGATCTTCAGCATTGCAATCACATGCACTAAATGGGCTAATCAGATAGCTGCCTTATTCCAAAAGAACCACTTGCTCTGGGACAAAGGCCAGCAAAAAGTGATGGCCAAAGTGTAGCGATTTCTTCTCTGGAAATTCCAACTCCATGAGGGAACAGGCAATTGCTGGTGGTGCTATCTGAAGCCTTCTTGCTTCGTGTTTGAATTGAGAAGCACACTAGTTCAAAGAGACACGTGGTAGAACATGGATCCTGCTTTGAATCACATTACCTGGAAAGAACAAATTGGGGAGCTGCATTCTTCCAAAAATGGCCACTGGGGTACAAAGGCCAGGCAGATTGGTAGTCCAAGGTCAGGGATCTTCATCAGATGAGATCCACTCAACCACAGAGTGAATAGGTGTTGTTTAGGCTAAGGCTATGTAAGTATGTGAGTTTTCGGTCACTAGATTAGGTGCACAGTAGACCACCTTTGTGTGCAGCTTTAGAAAGGTGGTTGCATCAGTTAATTGAAGAGCCACATTTTGAGCCATTTCCTGAAGGTCCAGTGGTCCTCTTAAATGCAAAGTTGCTTGGCGTGTATGAGATTTAGTGTTTGGTGGATTTAGGCAGAAAGAGGATCCTCTCTGCATTTAGCTACTGAATCTAGGAACACATACTAGTGTAGTGATTCAGGACATGACGTCCTCAATGATATACAGTGTAGAATTTCTAGGGCCCTTTCCATCGTATCCATGACAGGAGAGGCTAAGGGTTTTAAAATGTATTCTTTTCTTTGCAGTGAGCCAAACATATAGTGTGCAGAGCAATGACAATAGGTTTCAAAGTTTTAATTCTAAGGCAACCTCAAGAAAAGGGAGGGGGGCAGGACCATTAGAGGAGGACCTAAGCCAAAAGGCAGTGGAAGAAGAGCCTCCTGTGGATGCTGTAACAGATATATTGTCTTTGGTGGAGCGAGAAGTCATGCAGAGAGAATGGAAGGACACATTCATATTCCTCGTGTGGGAAGAGGTGGTGAATGCAGCAAGCACCCTGCAGTAGGAGATTCAATAGGAAGGCTTATTTCTCGGTGGAGGACATCCCTGATGAGGGAGCAGATTCCACCTACCAGGACAAGAGTGCCAAGGAGTGGGAGGTCCTTCAGGAGGAAACCCAGGAGGAGAACCAGCCTGTTGTGATCCTACCATAGGTGGTGTATCTACCTGACATGGAGGAGTTTGAGAAGTGGGGTGAGGAGGTGGTGATGGAGGAGCATCATCATGTGCCTACCATTGAAGAGGGGGCAACACAGGAACAGTACCACTGGGGATGACCATCAAGGATGAGGAGGGATATGCCTTCTCCAGGGTGCAGAAATGGGTGAACAAAGTGAAGTGGGTAGAGAGTCAAATGCCAATCCCTGGGAAAGCCATCCTTTTGAAATCAAATTCTACATTGGCATGATGAAATGTACAAGACTAATGAATGCAGCACCTTCACAGGCCCACTATTGATTTGACTCCCACAACTACACCATCCAATGGAGGTGAAGACCTGGGAGATAGTACCTTCCAAGGTCAGGATGAAACATAATATCAATGGGCATTCCATACGGAAAAGAAGCATACAACCCCTGCACACCAGCTTGCCCAAAGGGTGCTAGTGTATTTCCAGTGCTACCACCAGCAAGCAGTTGGGCATGGCAGGCAAACTGCTAGCACCAGCATTTGTTCAGAATCCCTGGGACTCGGTGATGAGGTATTCAAGGACTCTACATTAAATGTGGCTAACATGGAGAGGAATATGTAGCTGTACCATCCTGCCACTTCTAGGTTGCTGTGGAGTGGGAAAGCAGCAGTATGTCATGAAGGAGGGAGTTGATTGTGAACTTAAGTGGGTGGCGTTAGTCTGACGGTGAGCTTTTTAAACTTTAAGCATCCCCTGTTCCTGTTAAATGGCATTCAAAACCTTGAGGGATGTCTGCTTTCTGTGGGATAGTCAAATAACTTTAAGGGGTGGTTGTGCTCCATGAGAGCCTGTGGAATGTAAAGGTTAGCTGCATTCTCTGTGAGAGTCAGATAATTTTGAATGGTTGCTGAACCCTTTGAGAGGGCCCATGACAAATGTAAGGGGTACCCTGCAAGAGAACCTGAGAAATTTGGTGAGTGACTCCCTGCTGAGAAGGAGCCTGTGAACTTGGGTGGATGCATCCTAGGAGAGAGAAAATAACTTTAAGGAGTTGCTGCACCCTAAGAGGGAGCCCAAACATGTTAAGGGATAGCTCTGCTCTGTGGGATAGCCCACAAACAATATAGGGTGGCTGAACTCTGTCAGTGAGTTTGTAAAGTTAACAGTGTGATGAATCCAAAGAAGCCTTCACAAAAACCCTACCTAAAGTCTCCTCTCAGATGGCCAGGTAAATGCAGATGATTCCTGAACCTGGGGCTCGTGTTAGCTGGGAGGGTCACCTGGGAGGAGAAGGGGCCCTGGGCAGCAGGATGACTTTGTGCGATGAGGCGCAGTATTTGTCTCCCTCAAGGAAAGGAATATCAATAATGCCAGCACATGTAATGGCATGTTGTCAAAGAGAGCTGTTATTCCCTAGAGTTAATTGACAGAGTGTGAGTGAAGCCAAACATAACTGGTCAGATATTAGGAGAGAGAAAATCTCTTGTACAAATTATAACACTCCCAGAAATAGGAAACAATAGGAGTCCCAGGAAAAGCATGCAAAGACGTCTTTAAAGGCTACCAGTTTTACTTTTGAAATCCTAATTCCTCTGTAAAACAAAATATATCCTTTATTTCTTATGATACTGCTTCAAGGAATATGCTTAAGGAGAGAAAAGAACTTGGTGAGGAAAACATCATTGAGAAAACTATTGTTTGTGTTTTGGACTTCGAGTCCCAAAATTCCCAGAGAGCTGGGATGAAGAAGAGGACTGCAGAGGCACAAGGTTGCAAAGTGCAGAAAATTAAGGTTATTGACCCACACCTGATGTTGGCTGAGAAGCATAACTGGCCCCCTCAGATGCAGCCCATTCGACCCAGTTGGAAGAAGATGAAACAGCCGAAGCAGGAGGGCAGCAGTAGTAGTTTGTGGAGGAGTTATGAACGCTCCACAAAGCAGCAGAGGAAGAAATTGTGGAAGAGCCAGGACATGGGGACCAAATGGGTGACAGAAATTGAAGCCAGACTTAGAGAGTTACATGTGCTTGAGATTTCAGCTGCAGAGGTCACGCAGTGGAAAGCACACCATTTGGTAATTTTCACCACTGTAAAGCGTTCCACAGTGCCATGCTGAGGGAGCCGTGAGGGCTTTAAAAGAGGCAGATGCGGGCCACGGAAAGCTGTGCAGGAGAGGTTGCTGGGGTGCTTAGGAGAACTGAAGCAGATGTGCTGAAGGCAGCAAGGCAAATGAACATGCACACCAGAACTGGTGAGTTCACTGTCAAATTGTGAACCTGGTGTGCTCCATGAATGTCCACTGACCGAGTTCAAACTTTCTTTTGTATACTGAACAAACAAGTTAATGACTGTGGCACATACCAAGCTGATTTAATGAAAAAGCAATTGGCATAATAAGAACTTAAAGATGCAACCTGAAGGCTTGGACTGTTATATATTGAGTGACAATAAAAGCCAAACACACGAAAGGGCCAATACTTCGCGAAGGAAACACAAACCACTATTGCAAAGGCCAAGAGGGAACCATGCTAAGTCAATTGACAAACAATCAGTGTTGCCTAAGCTAAAACAAGATAGCTGAGCATCACTGTGTGTATGGAGAATATTGCCCAGCTGTAGAGGATGTTCTAAACCCACATTGCCAAATAAGTGTAAAGGAGAGAAATAGTTATTATCAGTCTTTGGTTAATAATACCCAAGTGGAAAGAGGTTCAGGAGTAAGGAATCACTGCCTGGCTTGCATGTGGCGAACACTTAGGTGTAGTAAATAGTACCAGTCTGATTCTTGTTTCCCTTGAAGAAATCATTAAACCTAATTGTGTGAAGCAGAAGACATTGTTAAAACCCTTAAAGTTGATTGTTACCACAGAAGTATTCAGAGTTATTAGTTCCTCCTGGCAAGGGAGTATACCAGGTCCAAGAGCGTGTGTAACAATTGGTTCTGGTCTGGCATGAGAGTGACCTGGAACAGAGAGTTGGAGTAGTAAGAAACCTGGCATTAGAGTAAATCAGCTGGAAGTCCATTAAGTGTTTTGGTCGGGTAACGCTTATGAAGAGTGTTTTGGTGAAGTAATACTGAAACTAAAAGTGGCGGCAAAATATACTGAACAATATATTTATTCTGAAACTAATGAAGATATGAAATATTATTTGTTGATGACAAAATGTTTCAAGATATTTGTTGAAATATTCTTTGTTGATGACAATAAACTGTTTCAAGATCTTTATTGAAATATATAATGTTGATGCCAAAAATCTGCCCCAAGACCTTGGCTATAAGTGGAAAGAGGAAAGCTTTGTTAAACAATTGTGAATCATCCTGGGTATCCAAGTTGGAACTTTGTGTTTTCAGGTTGGAAAAAGGGTATCTTTGTGTAATGATCCAGGATTTCCTTATCCTCTTTTAACAGTTAAACAAAAGCCTGGTTTAATCTGGGGAAGGAGAGCTTGTCCAGGTTATCAGAAGAAGCAGCTGTTGTGGTGTAAATTATATTGTTATATGTGTTGAACTGCCATGCATTTCCTTATTTGATTTGGTGTGTACATAAATGTGAGGGACAGAAACCTTTTGTTAGAGTGTTTCCTTTATTTTATTTTAGGCAAGGAAATCATCAGCAGGGTAGGGATAGTGAGGCGTGTATCCAACCTTTTGAGTTTAATCAAGTGGCATCTTTTGAAAAACTTTCACAAGTTGTCCACCTCACATTTCTGACCCCTCACAACGGGTAAGATCATCCTGTGAGAGACTCTAGGAACTTTAAGAGGTGACTGTGTTCTGTGGTAGAACTTGAAAAAGTTTGTCAAGAAGTGTTTGTAATCATGGTGATTGTAGGATTGAAAAGCTTAAAAGGCATAATTGGAAATTGTATGTATGTGTAAGTCAGCAACTGGTCAAAGCCTTTCAGTCACTTCTATGGTTTTCCACTTCCCAACCACATGTACCACGAAACACCCTGACTCCACTTTTCAATGTCTAACATATACACAGCAACACATGATCATCTGAGCTTTGCTGGCTATGGATAGATGCCATTCCACAATCGTCTGCAATAATGTGACTGTTCATTTTCATAAATGTCAATTGTTCAGCATGGAGCACTGAAAGCCTACTCTTAACATTAGAGGTGTTAGCCTAAGCGGCAAACATACTCTCCAACTTCACACTTATGGCGGGACAGCTTAGTGTTTAATCAGCAACTCGCCAAGTGCCACTGGCTAAACAGGCTGCTTGCTGTATCAGTAATGTACTGCCTCATTCTCCCTTCCCACAGGTTACTTATTGAGCAGAAAGGCATCAATAACCTGTGCAGCTGGTAGTCCACTGTCTGTATCTAGTAATGTTACACAGCATCTCCTCCATGTAGGATACACCTGAACTGCTCACACAACTTTCATAAGGTGTCAGTGATGTAATTCCCATCAGTGCCTTCAATCTTGAGCTTGATATTACAGTGTAGTTGGTAACATGTGGGCTGGTTTATGACCTTTCTGCTGCTTGCATTCTTCCACCAATTGATATTGTCAGCCCTGTGACAGAGCATCTTTACCAAGTTGCACAGTATCTCCTCCTTGTGATATTTGCTGCAAAATCTCCTTTCCCACCACGACGATCAATAAAGGAAGCATGGTTTACCTTTAAATCTAGCTGTGTGTGAATTAACGCCCAAGTTTGAAAGTGAGTTCTTTACCAGCTGTACTGAATCTGCTTCTCCTGACTAGGCATTTCCCATTACCATGTTGTAAAGGTTGAGCTCAAGCAAGTACAGCAGTGAACCTCACTGAGGGTTGGTTTTTTATGGATAATAGTCCAGATTGCTTCCTGATAAGGTTGTAGGGCACAGAAGACATTGGATACCAGCCTTCACTTACAGAAGCATGAAAAGTGCTACTGCAACATCTCTGTTTTGAGTGTTCCAGTAATCCACGATTGTATGGCAGTACTCATGCAGCCTACCCAACAGGTGTCCAGTATAATTCCATAGTGTGGCCATTGAAGTCTTCAGTTTGTGTGGTGGCAAACTATGGGACACCTGCAGCGTGAATGGTGAGAGGTGCTACTGCCTGCAAGCATGTGCCAGCTGGAGGTTGAGAGGAGTGGGTGTCAGTAAGCATGTGGGTGTGTCTGTATGCCTGAGAGTGTGAAGTGCAGAAATCTGCATGTGTGTGTGTGTGTGTATATGCATGCGTAAAATATTATACATGTGTGTCTGTGTACATATGTTTATGTGGAATTGTGTAGAGAAATGTATGCAAAAGAAAAGTATGCAAAGTAACACTTTACATTTAAAAATCAAAATGTGAGCCACAGCCTGCACACAGCATTTGAAAAAACACATGCAAGGAAAAGTGCAATATTAGCAGACCACCAATAATCAGAACATTTGTCCAGAGAAAATGTCAAACACAAAAACGAATCTTTTCAGTCACTTGGAACAATGCAGAAATCTTTTTTAATTGGAAATGAGATGAAAAGCACAACATATGGTAGGAGAGTAAAAACTTAATTGGGCCTTGCATTGTCTATGTTCCCTTACACTACTGGGACTCAGCTTTGTAGAACTACACCTACATAAATATCAGAATTATGAGTCTTGGGCAGGACTTTAATTACAAAGAAAACGTTTTAATATTCGTTTGTTTTAGGTAAGAATTGCAACATGGTACAAAAGATTTGACTTTAAAGGCTGCAATTGTGAATGAAACCAAAATGAATGAAACAAGGCCTAGACAGCCAAACACCAATCATTCCCCAGTAAGCCACATGAAGGGGGATGGCTTGCTTTCCGAAGAGGAAGGTGTTAACATTGGCTTTAGAAGCTCAACATAAAATTGTATGACTTTGATTGAATCCTTGTTCACAGACACATACCTAGGTAATAAAATCAAAGGTTGTCCATTTACAACTGCCATCTCCCATAGGGTATTTGCAAAATGCCCTTCATATACAACACATAGGCTCCCTGTAGCGGCCCCCTTTCACGTAAACAAATTCCCCATCTTCAACCCAGAAAGAAATGTTACACTTTTGGAGACTGAGGTACAAATTCACATATGTGTTAGCGTGCTAAAAAGTGATTTTGTGCACATTTCAGCGAGCAAAACTCCTTTTACTGATTCATGGATCGGACTCTGCGTGACTTTCTGGGACTGTGCCCGGGTGTGTCAAGACTTTGCATTCAGTCGAGTGCCTTGTGCGACACACCACACAAAGTGTGGGACGGGTCTGCAAAATGAAAGTAATAGGGATGGAACATGCACATTTCTCATTCTCCCCGAAAAATGAGGAAGAAAGAGGAATAACGTGGGTGTGTCATGAAAAGTGCCACGCAAAGAAATAGCACTCCACGTCAAGTGCAAACCTAAACAATTTCATAGATTTCAACGCTCGACTTCACGTCGGAAAAATTCACAAGCAAACCTTGTGATGTTACTGCCACATGATAGGAAATGCAAAGTACAACAGGCAAAGGAACCAACACGTATAAAGCATGCAATGCACACCGTTCAAACTTCGCTCAGCCAAGATGAATGCAGGTATACTGGGAGCCATCGTACATAGCCAAAAAAGCAGGAGAAAGATGAGGATAACGAGGGATAGGATTTTTCTTCCATGTACCACGCTCGTTGAGATGCCAGACGGCCAGGTATATGCAAGGTATATGTCCCCCCCCATTTCATCCTAGACCTGGTCAGAGAGTGGGAGGAAGACCTTGCATCACCCACAATCACGGACACATACATAGGTAATAAAATCAAAGGCTGTCCATTTACAACTTCCATCTCTCATAGGGTATTTGCAAAATGCCAGGGAGTGGGAGGAAGACCTTGCATCACCCACCTTCACAGACACATACCTAGGTAATAAAATCAAAGGCTGTCCATTTACAACTTCCATCTCCCATAGGGTATTTGCAGGTATATGCAAGGTATCTGCTCCCATGCCCTCACACCATTGGAGAAGTTACTGGCAGCCCTACAGTTTATAGCCACATGCGCCTTTCAGAGCACTACTGCCATTGTTGGGGGTGTGAAGGCATCATGAAGGAAGACAAAGACAACAGATTCAAAGTTAAAATAAAAAGTCTTTATTAACTTAAATGTCTGGATGGTGTAAGGCCTAACACACTATACTAAGGTGGGATTTCCTTACCTAAATGAACTAGGTCTGAGTCTAAGTCAATAAGTTTAACTTAAAAGTCTGTCTGTGTCCAAAACCTATACTTGCCCTCACAACGAAATCTAAACAATTTGTAGGGATGTCAGCAACCAAAGTAACCATGTTCAAATCAAGGTTCTGAGCTGCTTCTAGCTCCAGGCTTGCTCTTGACTCCCTTCCCCAAGTTTTAGACAGTTCCAACAAAAGGTTCTCAGGGGTTCCCTTCCCCAAGTTCAACACAGTTCCACAAAAGGTCTCATGGGTTTCCTTCCTAAGTCTAACACAGTTCCATAAAATGTATCGGGGTTTCCTTCCCCAAGTTCCTTAGGCTTCAAATTCAGGGTCTCATCACCTTGTTCAGTTTGCCTTTTCTTTCCATCACTTAAACAACATAGGCCAACCTGCTTCAGCCTCTTGACTTCTCTTGGTTTACTCCAAGGAAAGGTTCCTCGGTCTAGGCGCAGTTGTAGGACCACATAGTCCACACATCACAGGTCATGAAACCGATAATCCTTGGCACTTTACAACAGTTCATTCTTTCTCATAGGACTTCCTTAACAACGCATGTTTCCTTTCTGCATCTGTGTTGTAAGTCAACTTATATTTCTGTTTCACTTTACTGGCTTCTTGCCTTTAGCAACATGTGACTCTCACACAATTTCTTTCAGGGTATTTCTCCTGGATACCACCTTGCTTTCACACAATCCTATAGTGTCTTGCTTTTTACTCTTTTTACTTTGATTGCAAATTATGTTTTTTAAATTCCTCTCATGCACTTCACTTTCAATTTCATGGGTGCGATATTCTGATATTATTTTCTTTAATTCAGCATTCAAAGTGTATTCATTGCTTTTCAACTTGTTCGGTATTCAGTAGTTCATATTTGGTCATCCAACCCATTTAGCAGTATTCAAACTCATGACTTGCTTGGCAATTCGTTCAGTATTCAATAATTCACTTTTTGGCCTCCAGATCCCTCTATCATATATTATTGCTTGTTTAGCATTCACCGCAACCCAAACCATCCCCCTGGAGCACCCAGTCTGAGTGAACCTTCCCTGTCAATTACTGGTGTGTGGCTGCTCTTCTGGGGGCTCTGGTCTCACTTCTGGGCTCCTGCTCGCTCCCCTCTCACTCATGAGGAGCTCCGGCAAGCAGCGCTCGCCCTCACCAGTTCTTCCTGCAGCAATCAAAAGTGGCTTTGTGTTCCCCACTCCCAACAGGGAACAAAAGGTAACTGTTCACTTGAATAGGAGCAACCATCTTCCCTTGCAGAATGCCTTAGTAGAAAAAAATTGCACAAGGTCAGAGCAGGTAACAAATCCATGAACCCAATGATGCTGCAACCTGTGTCCCCCTTGAGTGCAATACAAAAAACTGAAAGCAATGACTCACCAGACTCCAATCACCATCTCGGCCTGCACCCATGCATCTGGACCGGCTCACCTCCGGCCAACGCAATGAAAACCATCCTACCCAGTGACACCATCCCCACACAAAACGCTTTCAATGCCAAACCCCCTGAGTGCCATGCTGTAAAGGACCAGATTCGACTTACCCCTTCTACTGGTGAGGGGTCATTGTGATCCCTCAGATCCGGTTGTAGTCAAAATGACACTGAGAGAACTCCCGGATAGACATCACTGAGAAGTTGGAAACCTAGGATCCCCTTGGAAGCCCTCCAAATCCCACGATTTGGCTACTGCTGATTAACCTGTGATAATGACAGTGTATGTAACACTGGTAGGGGAGCCGATGATGGAATATCCAAGATAACAGTAGGCAACCTCCTCATCAATTGCAGTGAAGGCCTGTTAGAAGGCAGCTGGGCAAATAGGCAGCAGTCATAGTGGAAGGCAGGGCACAGAGGCAACAGGGAGAAAGGAGACAAGCAGAGAAGAGAAAGAAAAAATAAACAGAGGTCAAGGAGACTGGCCCACAAAATGGAGCAGGGAACAAGCAAGAGGAAGGCAGAGCTCAGAGGGACTGGACTGTACTGGGACCAATGAGCTTAGAATTGATTGAAGGGAGCATTGACATGCACTGAAAAGCTGTCAACAGGTGTTTAAATATGTGCTGGTGTACTGTGCACAGTATGCATCGCCATGGCACACCAGGCATATGGCGTGTGCCTGGTGTCTGGGGACATGACCTCCACCCTGTTGCAGTTGGACGAAAATGGCAGACCCCTCATGGAATGAAATGTTGTGCTGGGTGTGGAGTTGTCTTGGCAGTGCAGAACAAGACAAAGCAGAAGTGCCATGGGTTGACTGCCAGTGTCGGTAGACATGACATGAAGAGCTGAGTGAGCGGGATGTTGCTCAGCAGTCATGACACATAGAAAAACTGCAAGCAAGGACTTGCCAGCCTCCCATCACCATGTGTCCCCACACCCATGCAGCCAGACCTGCTCACCTCAGGCCAAAGCAATAAAAAACACCTCTCACGGGGAACAATTCCTACCACAGCATGTTAAGCCCTCTGGACACAGGGGCTAGTCTGCCCTGTGATGCTGGCACAATCTCGGCCATTGATTGCAGGTATACAAGTTGTGCACACCCACCGCTAGGTGTCGTGTGTGCCTTTGTGTCACCCTTGGGTGCAGGGGAGGGAAAGGGACAGAGAGGTAAAGAGAGAGCGACAGAGAGGGAGAGAGTGAGAGGGACAGAGAGAGAGAGAGAGAATGAGAGAGAGAGATAGAGAGCAAGAGAGAGAGAGAGAGAGATAGCGAGCAAGAGAGAGTGAGAGAGAGAGAGAGAGAGAGAGAAAGGTGGCTAGTAGGAATATGATGAGCGAGACAGTGGTTGTTATCTTTTATAGTGGGTGAGGGCAGAAAGAATAGGTGAAGAGAGGAACACAGAGACAGTTGGACAGGAAAGGTAGGCAGCAGGGGCAAAGAGCCTGGAAGGCATATCAATGTATAAATAGCACATGTTGGGGGTGAAGAAGGACAATATGGGTGAGGGTGATGGGCAAACTGGGACACAACGGTCTCCTGCAAAAGGGGACTCCTCAGTTTATCATCACAAACACAACAGACCCATGTTCACAATATCCATGCAAATAAGGCTGTTGCAGACCCCTACAGACCCTGCTTGACCCACCAATCCCCCCTGTTGGACACCACAATCAATAGAAAGGGCATCACTGCCCAGATGTTGCCTCTCCCTCAAAAAAAAAAATCACATAACCTGGACAAGCCCTTCCCAGGAATGGGCAGGGATCATAGGGTGAACTGAAAACACTTGCAGGGATGACAGATGAACAGAGACTATGAGGAGGGGATGATGTTACACATGCATGTGCCCACAATGTACTTACATATACTATGCAGTGGTTGCCAGTCAAAGCATCGAATCTAAAGGGTCGACAGGTCAAAGGATCGACACCAAAGGGTCGACAGGTCAAAAAATCGAATATTTTGAATTTTTTTTTTTCACATATTTTTTTTGGGGGGGGCGGGTCCCCCAAACCACTGCTAAAAACACTTTTTTCCCTAAACGAAAACCTAAAAAAATTATATATAATTTTTTTTAAAAATCAATCCTTTGACCTGTCGACCCTTTGGTGTCGATCCTTTGACCTGTCGGCCCTTTAGATTCAATCCTTTGACTAGACACCCTATGCAGTCACTCACAGTGCTGGATTAAAACAACATGTTAAGGAAACAAAAGTCATGCAATACATTCAGGAGGAGAGAACATACAGAAAACAACCATAAACAAGTGACATAAATGCAGAATACAGGTAAAGGCTGTCAGGGATCCACATATGCAAAACAGTACACACCTAGATGGTCCAAGTGTGCTAAATTGGTCCTGTGGACTGCAAAGAGATATACAGCCAGATCTGTATTTTCTCAGGCAAGGTCACAATTGAGAGCAGCTGAGGTCTTGGTGATCTGTGAATGTATGTGTTTTCAAGATGTGTAATTGTTGCAGAGCAGATCATGAACGTGGATCAGCGTATGGAGTGGGCTATGGCACAGGTTGAAGTGTACAGTGGACAGGGAGTACACCTGCAGGACTCCGTAGGTGACATGGGGCAGTGAAGGGTGGTAGGAACAAGAATTGAGATCAGTCTGCAAGGCAAGAGGTGAACCAGTAGAATGCAGAGTTCAGATGTCCAGAGATTCGAGTCTGAGGATGCAGATGCTTTCGTAGAATGTGTCAAAGACCGCCCATGGTTAAAGGGGGATTAGTGCCACACTGTCTCCTGAGTGTGTTGTCCTTTGTGAAAGTGCAACTAGAAAAACAATGCACATACATGGATGTTCAAGGGGACAAACACACACAAACATTTTGAAAAACCCCAAATCACATGACTAGTCAAAACCATATATGTGTCACTTGTGAGAAACCTGAATGTGCCTCACCTGCTAGTCCTCAGGGATCTGTCAT
Source organism: Ambystoma mexicanum (assembly GCF_040938575.1). Classification (NCBI taxonomy): domain Eukaryota; kingdom Metazoa; phylum Chordata; class Amphibia; order Caudata; family Ambystomatidae; genus Ambystoma; species Ambystoma mexicanum. Next base: position 247,895,081 of record NC_090940.1, on the reverse strand, counting down.
CCAGGTTGCCAGAACATGGCCTCCGCTTTTGGATCCAGTTCCGGGGGGGGGGGCCAGTGTGGGAGGATCACTTGGATGAGGGGTCTTCGGGGAGTGCAGGTGGGCCACCAGAGTGTGGGACGCTGTATCCCCTTCCTTGTAACACCTTTTCCCCATTCTACCAGGTCGGATACCTAGAAACTGAACCCCCCCGCTTCCAGACATGAACATTTTCTCACAGACAGTTCACCATGAGCGACAACGGACTAACACCAGAGCCGTATAACTGACATGTCCCAACACGCTGGTCAGGCAAGGTCAGGCAATTACGGATCATTACACACACCTGACTTCCATCACACTTCCTCACACGGATACATGGCGGAGCACGAAAGCACACTCTAAGTGAGGCAAAATGCAGGAGGAATCAGCAGTTCCAAGATGGCAATTTAATACAAGGAGAAAGATGGCGAGACCGGAGAGGGTTGCAAGGAGAGAAGCACTCCTGACCTATAAAGACTGTTACTTTCATGAACCTTGGAAAGTAAGAAACCGAAAACCAGGAACTAAGGTTGATCAAACCAATGTGTTGTAGGTACCCGGGGAACTCCTGCATCAATAACCAAGACGGGGAGGAGAGATTGCTGCTGTGGTTCTGTCCTTGGCTTCTGCAACAAAGCGGCATCCTAAAGGAAAGCACAGTCGGTTAGTCTGAGAGACTAATAACAAAGAGAAGAGTGTGTGAAGCGTTTGGGATAAGTGACGGAAATACAATTGAAAGCAAAAAGAAATAGTTGAACTTTGTAACTGAACTTTGGGAAACCAAGAAACGATACGATACACAGAATGTGTCTCTGTTAGGTGTCCAATGGATGCTGAGTGTGAGAGAAATATTGAGATCAAAGTGGTCATGCTAAGCGCAATTGAAAGTCTTTAAAGTAAATCCAAATTGGTCAGAGGCCATCTGTGGGAAACCAACCTAGTTTGAAGGGGATCTGAGCCCGGGGGGGGGGATCCAAAATTGAACTTTTATTTTTGTTTATGAAAAGGGATCTGAGCCCGGCAGAGGGGGATCCAGGATGACCACCCAAGTTGAATGTTGTAAAGAACATTTATGTGTTGTTTCTAGTACAACAGTCCCTCTGCATCAAGAGACTTGCAAGAACATGGGAGACTTTGACACAGAAGGTCCTGAACTAGGAAAAAGGAACTGAACTATATCTGTGTGCCACAGAAGCTAGAGTGTGTGCTTTGCTTTGTGACACGCCTTGCCCAGTGTTGAAAACGTCGGTAAGCGAGGCCAACGGCCCAAGCACCCTGGCATATTATCTTGTTAACACTTCTATCTTTTTCATGAACAATACCCCACATTATTTTGTAACTTAGTGGTAAGGAATGTCAATAGGTTTTTTAGTATAGGCCCTTTTAATTTGACAAGATTTCACTAGGACTGCATTATTATTATTTGATGGTCGTAGCTTGCTCCCAGCAATACATTTAGGTTTAGGTAGGTGTTCATCACACCCTTGCAAAACTTCAATAAACACCCTTGAACTGTGTTCACTTGTGTCTGTCTTACTATTGCCACCATGAGTTCCTTAAACACTGCATGACAACATTGTGGTGCACACTTAACCAGCTGTTTACATGGTAGACAGTGCACAACCTTACCTTGCAGCAGAGCTGCCCTGATATGATTCCCTCATCCCTTTAAAAAAACTCTGTTCCTCTGCATCTGCATTTGTGAATCGAGGGCCAGTGCCCGGAAGATGGCAAGGGGACTAGGGAGGTGAACGTGCGCTGGGTGGATTACATAAGGGGTGAAGTTACCGGATGAGTCAGGATCCCTGCAACCACATGTGATGTTGGATTTGACCAGCTGTAGGAATAAATCATGCACACTCCACATATAGACCACAATGTTTAGACTGATACCTGTATGTGTGATCCTGTGGCAGTCAATTGAACCATTGCAGTTGACACCACTGAGCATGGCTGCACGTCCGATTCTTCATTTATAAAGTCCTCGGGAAGGCAAAAATACATCTCTCAAGGTAGAAAGTAAAGAAATATGTGTATATATATATTCAGTGAAAAAACTGTTAAAGAGATGTTGTGGTTCCAAGTAAAACCGAAAAACCCTTGAAATTCGCCAGTTATGGTAAGCTAAGCAACCATAACTCGCGCCACCACCGTGCACTGCTAAGACTAACACCCAGGACATCAAAGATGACATCACAAATGTCATTGATGACATCACTGACGACATCACATGTCTGGCTCACTATTTTTTCTTTTGCTGACATATCTAGGCCACATGGTTTTCTTCAGTAACAGTCAGAAACTAAGAATTTTATTTTATTTGTAGACATATCCTTCTAGTAGGTTCTTACAGTAATTCCCTTAGAGTACAGCCACATCATATGAAGCATATATATATGGGAAAACACAAGCTTGAAAGACAGCAATCCTTTTTGTGCATAAAGATAATCACTAGACTTATGAGCACTTTCTGATAGTTCTGTTGTTTTTTTTATGGCTGTACTTTCCCTGTATATGGTCATATTTGTATACATTGTACTCACTCTACTTTCCTTAGGGTCCAATCACATCAAGTGATACATATAGATAGGGTAAATAGCAGCTTTGAAACAGAGCAATCATTTATTTGCATGAAACTAATCAGTTAAGTTATGAATTGTTTCTGCTACTACTTGTGCTTTTTTGCTAACTTCACTTTCCCTGTATATACCCATATTGGTATGTGTTCTTGTGTCTTTGTGTTTTGTCTATAGTAATGCAATTATGTAATACATGGGTTTTATTAGCTACTTATTACATATTTCACAGTACACAAAAATCTATTAAGAAAACAATTATCATTTCATTATTCAACATATTAACATTACGAATATCATACCTTCATCTTGTACGCTGCACACAATGTTATGTTTCTGTATGAGTAGCTTAGTATACTAGATAGAACCCCATAATAGGATGCTATTTATATCAATGCATCGTTCAATGCACTTATTAGGGTATATTTCTTGCAATGATTCTTGACACTTTTTTCGCAACATAATAAGAATCCCTTCTACACATATTTCATGAGGAGTACATACACATGTGATGTCATCAGTGATGTCATCAATGACATTTGTGATGTCATCTTTGATGTCCTGAGTGTTAGTCTTAGCAGTGCACGGTGGTGGCGCGAGTTATGGTTGCTTAGCTTACCATAACTGGCGAATTTCAAGTGTTTTTCGGTTTTACTTGGAACCATAACGTCCCTTTAACAAAGTTTTTTCACTGAATTTCATAGTTATTTAGTAGCACAACTTAACAATAATGACTTTGACTTTATATACATGTCATATGGAACTGACTAGATCTCTTCTTATGAACTTGATGTCCGCGAACTTATTTAATGTTCGCGGACATGTTCGGAGAACAGTACCACTACCTAAAAACTGTGTGGGGGGGGTGGTGGGGTATGTTTGATTGTTATATCATAATATAGAAACATTTAACAAATTCAAAAAGCAGCACACAAACACATTATATATAGTAATACATAAGAATTGTAACCCATATATGTAACACACTAACCATTCATTTAAATACAATATGTTCTGAAATGGAATATACCACAAGAAGATAAATTGGGTTCCAACATAATTACCTCACAGACACAACAGAACTGGGAACAAGACCAGACCCACTGAATACATAGGACTTATCTTACCAGAAATAGTAAGTGTACTTCATTTTACTCATATATTTAGAAACTTTCTGTATTAGATTAAAAAATATATTATTTTTTTTTTTCCTCACAGAAATGTCTAGTACTCTGGAATGGCTAGAGGACAATTTCCCACATGAAGAAATGTCACAAGATAGTGAAACTAATGGTAAACACTTTATAATATAAACCATTTATTTATTATTTTTTTATATACATTTAACATATATTTTTTTTTTGTACAGAGCATACCAAAATAGAAAAAACTTCAGAAAACCCTGTTATCGATAATAGTCTTCACAATATAGAAGAAAAAATGGATGTATTGTTGGCTAATTTTAATAATTTAAAAACTTTTGTAGAAAATCATTTCAAACCAAAAACCTTGTACCATTGCCCCACATGTACTTGTCCCTCCTCACCATATCCCAGTCAATTATCCCCAAACCCTCTTCATAATCCAAAACGTTTTGATGAGACTTCCATCCCTTCTTCACCTAATACCAATCATGTTGAAACCCCAAATTCTCCTGTTTTTGTTTCTGTTTCTGCCTCACCATCTCTGTCATAAATTATTAATATATGTTAAATAAAGTTTAATTTTTATATTGTATTGTGAATAGTTTCCGTTTTTTTTTTTTTTTAAACAATAAAAGTGTCCGCGGACAATGTGAGTGTTCTGAAATGTTGGTACATAAACGAAAATGGCGGTGTCCTGAAATGTTTGTAAAGAAACAAAAATTAAAGTGTTCTAAAGAACACTATATCTGTCCGTAATGTTCGCTATCAACTTAAAACTGTCCTAAGAACACAATTGGTGTCCTGAAATGTTCGTAAATAAACAAAAATGATGTGTCCTGAACAACAGTACAACTGTTCGTAGTGTTCGGTAGCAACATGAAACTGTACTAAGAACACACGCCGTGTCCTGAATTGTTCGTAAACAAACAAAAATTAAAGTGTCCTAAAGAACACTATACCTGTCCGGTACTGTTCGCTAGCAAGTTCAAACTGTTCTAAGAACGCTATTGGTGTCCTGAAATGTTCGTACGTAAACGAAAATGGAGGTGTCCTGAAAAAAAACTATACCTGTTCGTAGTGTTTGCTACCCAATTGAAACTGTTCTAAGAACACAATTGGTGTCCTGAAATGTTCGTACATAAACAAAATTACACATGTCCTAAAGATCACTATATCTGTCCTTACTGTTCGCTACCAAGTTTAAACTGTTCTAAGAACACACGCGGTGTCCTGAAATGTTCGTTTCACGTGTGACGCACTTTTAATTACTTCAGAACCCGAACAGTGTCCGTAGGACATCAATGCGCATGCGCTAACCAATCTCCGTGCACTTGGTGTCCTGCGGACAGGTGCTTCCTTCGCGGACTAGTTCGCGAACGGATCATATGACCACGCTCATCGTGTGTCCTGAAATGCGGACACTGTTCGTGTCCCCGAACAATTTAAAAGTACATTTTCAGTTAATCCATAATATTTTTCAATACAATCTCACCATGGCACAAGTCCCACATAGCAATCTTGAGTTTCTATATACCTTTTGAAACTTTCCGATCCTTTTTATGTGTTCGATCTGTCCGCGGACAGTGCGCATGCCCGCAAACCGTGCACAAGCACCCCTATAAAAGACCACGCCCAAGAGCTTATTCCCATTGTGTTTCTGGCTATTCTTCAGAACACAGTGATTTTTGCTGCCACCTGCAGACTACACCATCATCGAGATGGCATCCTTGGCTGCTGAACTGCCACTTGGTGCTGCACCTGCTTCAGCACCACCCCCATCCCCTCCACCACCACCACCTCCCCAAGGGCCTGAAGAGGGGAACAGGAGTGAGGATGCGGAGGAGGAAGAAGAGGATGATGAGAATGAGGTAGAGGAAAACCCTACTACCCGCACTAGGCGTGAGTCTTGGGTGTGGCGGTTATTTATCATTCATGGTAATGTTCCTAAGGCTCGTGCGAACCGTGTTACCTGCAATGAGTGCAAAATGATACTCAGTCGCGGGAAGCACGGTAAGTACAGTTTTGGGACCACTACTATGAAGTGACACCTGAGGTCATTTCACTCTGGGGCTATTCGCAGGATTGTACCTTGCGAAGAACGTAGCAGGTTGATTTCCTCTACTTCATCCTCTGTTTCTGATCCTGTCATCACAAGGACCACCTCTGTGGGACAGCGTTTTCCTCAAGCTGCCTCACAGGCCATACAGAATGCTGATGACCCTTACCTTTCGAGGGTCACAGTTGTATGCATGTACTGTGACACAGTACTCTGCAGGGGGCAGCGACTTCGGAGTGCTTTTGAGACTATCGTCTCAGAGCATGAGAAGACCTGCTCACTACCCAAATAAAACCCACTCTACATCTTCCTCTCTCAGCTCGCCCTTTCTTATCCCTGTGGTTGGTGTCCCCCCCTTTACCCTCCTTTACCCTCCTCTCCTAGTGTGTCGTGTCTGAAAAACCAAAAAAAATACAAAATTACAAAAATAAAAAAAAAATAAGGCTCTTTTCATAGCCGCCTTTCCCAGTTAAAAAATAGAAGTGAAAATAAATGAAGCAGGGCTCTTTGTATTTTTTAGAAGTCTGCGGACAGTTCGCGAACATTAAAAAAATTGGGTTGCTACTCCATCACAAACATTGTAATTTTTTCTGGAAAGAAGTGGTGGCTCTGAAAAGAGCCTTTGGGTAGTGTTTGTAAGTCAAAAATTGTAAATGCTTAACATCTACTTCAAAATCGTTGTTGTAATTCCAAAAAAGGTCGCAATGCATTTTGTAAATTTCTCAAAAAAATCTGATTGCCAGCATAAGTAAGATGGACTCCATCTCTGCGAAAAATGTATGTACTACAAAACATAATATTTTCATTGTGAAAAGAAGACATGCCAAAATCTCTTAGAAAGGCACAAACAGCCTTATTAACATTGCGCCTTGCTTTTTCCATTTGTAGACCAAATGAAGAAGAACGAAGCCACATTTGTCTCTGCGCAATCCGTGAAAATATCACTTGAGAATTAGGAAACATGTCCATAACCTTCCTAAGTCCTTCTTTCATAGCAAATTGAAAAAGAATTCCAGTCACATGTCCTAAACTGTTCCCTCCACAATAAATTACAATTATGTCTGGATGTTGCTCTGTCTCCAAAGTAGCACAGAGAGGTAGCAAGTCCAACCACTTCATTCCACGTACTCCATGCCAGTATACTTCCACATGTGGGAATCCAAGATCTACAGCTACTCCACAGATTTCTGCATGCACCTTCAACCAATGTATCCATGAATCTCCTAAAATCCAAACAATCTGTTTTCTGAAACACACAGCCATAGCTATCTTTTGTTCTCTCAGCAAAAAGAGTATCTGAGAAAATCTCTCCTGGCACAACACACCCACCAAACTTTCCTGACCAATCCCTTTCAGTGCTTATTCTCATTTGCATGACTTCTGAACCCAAAAATCCCTGGATGTAACTCCCGATGTCCGCGAACTACCGCCATGTCCGCGGACATATCGTAACATGAACAGCCCCTCTACCATTTCCACTACACTTTCTCTGCCATTCCTCATTGGATGTACCTCAAAAATCACATGACCATGCACCAATCACATTCAAGACCTCTACATCTAACTGCATCATCATAGATCAGCACTGCAAATGTACTCTGAATCTCTCTGAGTACAAGTGTCATATCATTGGCAAGCAGCATCTACCAGAAATACTGTACAAGTCTTCAAGATTTCTACTTGCAGCTCCATGCATATCCATATGCATGAACACAAACTTCAGGTATGCATATTTTCTGTATAGTAGATGAACACATTTTCAAACAGACTTTTACCTTGTAAAATCTGTAAAATGAATTTACTGTACTTTTTTCAATTTCCTAAAATCAACTATCACTTGTAAACCTTTATACTATTTACTTTCTTTATACACACACACTCAAATCATGTTAAACTAACATTTTTTTTAAATGAAATATATAGACTACATATATTCAAACAAAATTGCATGCAAACACAATCTATGTTTAAACCTTTATAAAAATACTTATACAATTTCATATTTTTTGTTTTTTATTTATTTATTTACTTAATTACTTTAAATTAGACATGACATTGAGGCGCTATTACCTAGAACAGTTTACTTACAGAAATAGTGGTATTCACTAATATATTATAAATTTCACAAGACATAGTAAAGATATTTTTTTTTGCTACAGTTAGTCATTCAATACAATTTGTTCATTAAGAACATACCATATGTACTGAACTGCTGCAATGTATCTTATGTAAATAAATTAGTTTAATGGTTTTACAGAAGGCACTGAGGATTTCAATTAAAAAAATCAATATCTAAATTAAAAACAGTGCTATATACAAAGTTACTAATTTGAAACTTTTACAATTGCAGTGAAGACCAGTTTCCTGAAAAGAAGCAGCCAAATTCGAAGAAGAAAGAAAAACTAAGAAGTTACCTGTTAATTAAAAAAAAAAGTAAGTAAAATATCACCATAATATTTGTATTATTAATCAAATATACTATAACGTTAATACAAGCTATTTCGGTTTCTAAAAATAGAGATTTTGTACCATTTTGTCCAAAAATTCCCATGTCTTAAACAGCGATTTACAGCCAGAATGGCCCACAGATTTCTATTTTTGGACACACAAATTACCCAACTGAACCACTACAATTTTCATATTATAGAACAAACAACTGTTTTAATTGTATACATTAGATTTACTATTTGTACTTTTCCACACCACTAGCTTACTTTTGTTTGTCATCTGAACCCCAGTTTAGTAACACATAAATTCAAGAATACCTATCCCTACTAGTTTTAGTTCCCAATGCACAATCACACACCATTACATACATCTTTATCATCTTACTCAAACACTCATGCACACAACACACATACATTCCAGAAGACCCCAACCCATATCTTCTTTATTTTTTTCAACAGACCCTAAAGAATGCCTACCAAAAGTCAAGTCCGTAGAAAGCAACGCAAAAGTAGAGCAAATGAAAATAAAGGTGTCCAACATAAGCATCCATCTCTAGCAGAATTTGTAAAAAAAATTTGAAACAAAACAGCTAATACAATCATTTAGTGAAACACAAGAAGTTTCAAGTAAAACAACTTTGCTTCCTCTATCAAAATGTAAAACAAACCAAAAACAATTAACAGAAAATCAGCTATCAGTACAGATAAAACTACTTCTTCAAATTTTAATATAGTGCAAAGTAAGCATACCAAGAAAAGTATTTTAGCCAAAATATACAGTCACAAAGTCCTTCAAAATCTTATAAAAACAGGCGAGAAATCAGGTTCAAAGCTTAAAACCTATCGTAGGAAAATAATCTTAGAAGCATTGATGGACAGTGCAATTCTTCTCAAAAGAAATGTATTTATTTTACTGTTAGACAAAATGAAACCACTAACAAAACTAATAACTAAATTACAAAAAAGACTTCTCAATAAGCGAAATATCAACAGAAAGAACTTCTTAAGTATCAGCGGAGGTGAATGGAATCACATTACAAGCACAGAAGCATATTTTAATGAAGAAGCGTACAAACAAAAGCAAACAAATACAATTGCCACACATAGCAGTGGTCGAGGTTATGAAAAAGTGAATAATACCATAATGGAACAAGAAGTACTTCTTACAAAAATATGCCCTGAAAACTTAGAATTACCCCTCCATTCAACTGAATCAGAGCGTCTAGTGTACAAATGGCCATGCACGTCAATGTGTAACATTCCCAAACAATGTTTCAAATCTTTACGCCAATTCCTCAATAAATATGTAAAAAGCAAAGACAAAATCAAAATTAAATTACTGCAAAATATAGATACCTGTCCAGTGCGCAAGTACACAGGACTACAAGGACATTCATTGGCCTGCATTACAGGGCCTACTGTAAAACCACTTTCCATGATATCAAAAGGATATCAACACATCATTCAACTTTAAGAAATCTAGTCTATAAACTGTACTATGCTAAAAGTCCTGCTTTAGCACTAGCAAAGTTAAATAACATCCTTCTACATGGTACAGCAAAAGACCTACTTGAAGAAATTCACTATATCCAGAAAAAATATTTTGGAAGTGAAAGCCATTTACAGAATGAAATAGCTTTAAACCAATTAAGCAACAATTCTACACATGGCAACCTTTTGCTAAACACATACAAAAAAGAAATACTAAAATTTAAAAGTACATCAGCTGAAGTACCAAACCATGTATGTGTATGTTGCCGTAGAATTTTTTATAAAAGTAACACAAAAACTGTGGACCTATCATACAAAATAGAAGCCAATGAAGATTCTAAATGGTTTGAATTAGCTTTCTACCTTGTAGCAGAAAACAAATATGAAATAACTGAACCCTTAATACTTTGCAGTTATTGCACTACAAAACTTGACAACAACCAAACTCCTTCACATTCTATCACAAATAATTTGGAATTATACCCAGTACCAAAACCTCTACAACAACTTAATTTATATGAGAGCATCATAATTCAAACAGTACACCCATTTCAAGCAATAATATGCCTTCAACCAAAAACAGCAAAATTACCTCCCTCTGAATTGGTAAAAGGCATTCGTGGAAAAGTAGTTTATTTACCATTAAATCTAAAAGAAAATGTGCATACTCTAGGAGTGCAACGTCCAATGCAGCAATCTTTAATTATATTAGTAAATGGAGTACCTACAAAAGACAAAAAAATATGGCAACAGCTGGTAGATTTATATAAAGTTAGACAAGCCTTCCAATATCTTAAAGAGAATAATGAATATTACAAAGAAATTAATATTGAAGAAAACTTGAAAGATACAACTGAAATAATTCAAGAAACACAAGAAGCTGGTCAATTTGAGCTACTAGATCCTGCTACAATATCAAATACTTTAGACCATTATACAATTCATCCTTTGCACTGTAATGACACCGTACAAGATGTACTGGAAACTTACCAAATGTGTCAAACAAAAGGATCGCCAATTAGTATATGGGAAAAAAGTATAGAAGCACATGCTTTTCCTCTAGTCTTTCCTACTGGCAAAGGAGGAAGGTATGATGATAGACCTATTCAAATATCAGCTTCAGAATACCGCTCATTACGGATGTATCCTGAAGATCCCAGATTTAGACAAAATGTGGTATACATATTCCACCTACTCTTTGAAAGTGAACTAGCAACTTTATGTTACGGAGTTGCACACATATTAAAATCAGGATCACACTTTCAAAATATGACAGCTACACAATTATTAGAGAAAGTGCAACAAAAGGATGAGGTTTTACAATCAAATATTACAAATCTTTTAGCAAATATGCGTGGTACTAAAGAGTACTGGTTTCGACGTCATGGAGATGTACGTTGTATGATCAGAAACCTTGGCCCACCCACTTGGTTTGTTACATTAAGTTGTGCAGAATATGCATGGGAAGATTTACATGATTTCCTACGCATATCAAATAAAAACAAAACAAACATAGATATTCTAACACCTGGAGAACTTTGTTCTTTGGATCCTGTTAATTTTTCAAGATATTTTCACCATCACTTCATTGCTATGCTACATTTTATTTGTAATAAAACTGTTCCTCCCCTTGGAGAAGTGCAACACTTCTTTTGGAGAAAAGAATACCAAGCCAGAGGAGCACCACATATCCACATGCTTTTATGGATTAAAGATGCTCCTAAATTTGGTCAAGACAGTGATGCCACTGTTTTACAGTTTATTGAAAAATATGTCACTTGTGAAATTCCATCAGAAGCCACAAATTTTACAATTTCAAAGACACAAATGTGGAAAATGTTGTCGTCGCAAATACAAAAACAAAGGCAAATACTACACCAAATGCCGATTTGGTTTCCCTAGACCAGTTACAAATACAGGTCAAGTAAACAACCTCATGTCTTCAGTTAGACATAGTGTTAAAGGTAAGTCACCTAAAAATACATATTACATAAAAAGAAAAGAAGAAGAAAAATATATCAATGATTATAATGCAATCATTGCCCACTTATGGAATGCAAACATAGATGTGCAGTACATTGCAGACAATTCTACTGCAGTTGCATGATATGTCACAGCATACTTAACTAAAGCAGAAAAGACAGAGCTCCAAGACCTCTGGAATGACCTGTCATCAGATAAAACAGTATCTCAGAAAATAGAAATAAAAAAATGCTCACCCATAGAGAATGTGGATCTTATGAAGCAGCTGATCGTTTAACTGGTACTTCATTGTATGGTAAATCTGAAAATATAGTATGGCTAAGTCTTGGTCCAGCTAAATCTAGAGAAAGAGTTCTAAAATCATATGAAGATATAGAAACAATAGCCAAACATGATCCCAACAGACAAGACATTTTAAAAAACAATTTATTAGACACATACTACCTAACCAGAAGTAATACTTTGGAAAACATGTGTCTATACCAAATAGCCCAAAACTACACATACAAAAATAATATGAAACCTGATGAAAAAAAAGGTAAATATAGAGTGACAGGCAGCTTAGTTAAACTCACTAAACCAAATTTAATTAATCATATCAAATTGTCATTGAAGACTCCTCAACATAAAGAGGTATATTACATGTCCCTGCTACAACTCTTCAAACCATGGAGAAAAGAAGAACAATTACTAGATAACTATGACTCATATGAGGATGCTTTCAAAGCAAATGGAAGCACTATAATTGATGTAAACTTTACACAGTACAAAACAATGTTGCACAATGAACAGCAACATGAAGAACTCCAAGCCCAACTAGATAATGATACTCCTGACAGTAGTGAACCTTCTCTAACAGGAAGCCAAGAACCACTGGGAGAACCACTAATAACAAATGAGGCAGAATTAGCAATGATAGAAGTAGAAAACACCATGTGTCAGTATGAAGATAAGGAAGACTTAACTATACTACAATCAAAACTAAACAATGAGCAAAGTAGCATTTTCCAAGAAGTAACAAAACAAATTGCACATGGTGGAAAACATGAAAATAAAGAATGTTCCTGCCATAATTATAAACCTATACTACTGTACGTCAGTGGTGAAGCTGGTTCTGGCAAAACATTCCTAATCAAAATCATTAGTAAGTTCCTTCAACAATTGACAAACAACAAACTGTCAGCTGTTTTCACTGCCCCCACAGGTTTAGCTGCCTACAACATAGGTGGTGTTACATTACACCGATTACTACTATTACCAGTAGAACACCAGAACAAATTAGACTATTACAAACTTTCTGCAGAAGCTGCAATGGAATTACGCAGAGTATTGAAACAAATGAAAATGCTACTAATAGATGAAGTGAGCATGGTCTCCAACCTGATGTTATCTTTGATTCACCTCAGATTACAAGAAATACTCAAAACAGACTATGAAGAGCTCTTTGCAGGAAAACACATTATTGTTTTTGGAGATCTTCTTCAATTAACACCAGTAAAAGGTGAACCTATTTTTAAAACATTAGGGCACAAACTCTGCTGTAAAACTGTTGGCAGCATTGGAAATGTCAACCTTTGGCAACATTTCCAATACAGAGAATTAACAGAAAACATGCGCCAATCTGCAGATCTAACTTATGTGAACATTTTAAAAAGTTTGAGAGTTGGTATACTTTCTAAAGAAGCAGAAGCAACATTGAAAACCTGGCACATTAATGCACTTTATGGCGATAATGCATGTGCTACAGATGTTATGGAACAATTAGCCCACAAAAATGTCAATTGTATGGCCTTAATGCCAACTCTTGCAAGCTGTTTCAAATTCAATGAAATAATGTTAAGTAAAGAAATGCAACCAATAATGGAAATTAGCGCCACAGACAAACTAGATGTACATGGTATGACACTACCCATGTGTGACCAAGCCACAACAAGACTAAATAATTTAGAAAAATCAATCTCAAACACAGCAGGCTTAGAAAAGATGTTAAAATTATCCTTAAATTGCAGAGTAATGCTTAAACGTAACCTTGACGTGGACCAAGGACTAGTTAATGGAGCACTGGGTACAGTTGTTGGCTTTCAAACATACCCACGTGACAACAAAATTCAGTTTGTCAATATACTCTTTGACAAACTTTCAGAAGTAAAACGGATAGGACGCTCAACAGCTAGATTCCTTCTCTTCAAAGATATGTATGTACGCAGAGAACAATTTTCTCTAACTCTTGCATACGCAATCATGATTCATAAATCACAAGGTCTTACCCTAGACAAAGCAATGATAGATATTGGTAATCAGTCTTTAAAGAAGGCATGAGCCACGTAGCACTATCACGCTTACGTACAGTTGACGGTCTATTTCTAATCAACTTTGATCCAAGTAAAGTAAACGCTGACATTCCTTACATTTTAGAATATAATAGACTTCGCTCACTATACACTCCACATCTAAACACATATTCTGTTCCACAAAAACTAAAACGTTGTAAAAGAAAACTAAATCAAACAGAAATGCAACAGGACGTCACTGCAAATCCTCCAAAGAGAGTAAAAGAAACGAATACTTCATCAAGTACCACAAACAAAAAAGAATCAATTAGAGAAAGTAAACCAGGTACTTCTTTAAAGAAGGAAGACAAACTCCAAAAAAGCAGTTAGATACAGAACTACCTGGACCATTTAAATTCTCAAATATAGTTGGTGTAAGTTGCTATGCAAATGTAGCAATGAATATTCTATTTTAATTACCACCAATTGTTGACAACATTTACTTACACAGTACAGACCCTTTGTGTTTGCAAATGTTAGTACTTCACAGAAATGCAGCAAACAATCCTGACAACACATATAGTGTTTTTGGAATAAGACGACAATTGGACTACTGTGCTGGAATGATGAAATTCACTATAAACTCACAGGAAGATCCACAAGAATTTCTAATGTACTTACTATTAGTACTGGAAAACAAAAACATACCTATAAATGAAATCTTCCAGGTTTCATACATGTGGAAACATACATGCACATGTGCAACAATGTGACACAAGAAGAAATTCCCAATGAACGCTTCATATATATATCAATACCAAATTGTGAATCCATTCCATTTCAGCAACTTGTACAAAATGCAAACCATGGTAGATTATGCTCTACCTGCAATTCAGATAATCGCTCCACGTTAGTAATACAAACAGATAGTAAATACGTAATACTAATGCTTCTACGTTACAATGCAGATGGTACCAAAAACAACTGCAAGCTGACTGGATTCACACGTAGTCAAATATCACTTGGTAAGAAAACCTTCATAACAATAGGTATAATCTACCACGCAGGAGCCACAACCAATTCAGGGCACTACACGGCATATATAAAAAAGAAATGTGGATGGTTTGAATGTAATGATAGTACCATTACTCTAAAGCAGAGATTACCAGCAAATCTTATAAACGCTTATTTGATGTTCTTAAAACCAAAATTTGATAAATAAACTGTATTTAAACATTTAAGTAAATTTGTGTTAAAAAATATAAACTGTTAGAATACTCCAAAAGCTATCTAACTGCTCAAAGATTCTACAACAACTAATCAGATAAATGAATACCACTAAATTAGACCAAAAAATACACAGTTAGAATACGTCAATTGGTATCTAACTGTCCCAAAATTATAAATTTGTGTTAAAATAATATGAACTGTTAGAATACTCCAAAAGCTATCTAACAGCTCAAAGATTCTACAACAACTAATCAGATAAATGAATACCACTAAATTAGGCCAAAAAATAAACAGTTAGAATACGCCAATTGGTATCTAACTGTCCCAAAACTTAACAATATCCAAATAGATAAATCAAAACCACTAAAATATATTAAAAAAATCAACAGTTAGAATACGCCAATTGGTATCTAACTGCTCCAAAATTTTATAATATCAAAACAAATGAAGAATCTGTTACTGCTCCAAAAAAAATACAACAAAGCAAAGTATAAAGCATTAGCCAGAAACAACAAGTGAACACTGAAAACAAACAAACAAATAAACTGTAGCATAACAGAAAAAGTTTTTTTTTTTTAATCGAACATGGATTTTTTTTTCTCCCACAGACCCAATGATTTTAGCAACAAATACAGAAACTGAGCAAATTGCACAGTACTCTGATTTGTACTCTACTAAATATGAGGGTCGAAAAAAAATAAAAGTATATTGCTTATACAATGTAATAAGTCATTACAAAATACTAATACTAACATACTATTTTCTTTTATCACAGAAATGAATAAGAAAAACATGGACTCCCATTACTAGACCAAACAGTAAGTATACAATAATAAGGACAACCATAGCAGCATATCACATCCATAGTATCTAATACCTTTGTTCCTTATACATTTGTTTTTCACCCAAAGTTATAAGCAAATATGAATGTGATATGCTGCGGTGGTTGTTGCCAGGGCATAGAGTCTTGGGTGCATGGCCAAATGGCCATGCACCCAAGACTCTATGCCCTGGCAACAACCACCGCAGCATATCACATCCATAGAGTCAAACATTTCAACTATGATCTATGGGAAACTTTTAATGTCCGCGAACAATGTGAGTGTTCTAAGAACACTTTGAACTTATCAGCGAACAATACGGTCAACATTTTCAGGACACCCCCTACGAACATTTCAGAACAACGCGATTGTTCTTAGGACACTTTCAACTTAACAACGAACAATACGGACAGCGTCCTAAGGACACCCCCTACGAACATTCCAGGACACCGGGAGTGTTCTCAAAAACGTCTTCAGAACACCCCCATTTTGTTTATTTGCGAACATTTCAGGACACCGCGGGTGTTCTTAGAACACATTCAACTTGACAGAGAACAATACAGACAGCGTCCTCAGGACACCCCCTACGAACACTCCCCGGACACCGCAAGTGTTCTTAGAAGCGTCTTCAGAACACTACCATCTTGTTTATGTGCGAACATTTCAGGACACCGCGAGTGTTCTTAGGACACATTCAACTTGACAGAGAACAATACGGACAGCGTCCTCAGGACACCCCCTACGAACATTCCAGGACACCGGGAGTGTTCTTAGAAGCGTCTTCAGAACACCACCATCTTGTTTATTTGCGAACATTTCATGACACCGCGAGTGTTCTTAGGACACATTCAACTTGACAGAGAACAATACGGACAGCGTCCTCAGGACACCCCCTACGAACACTCTCCGGACACCGCAAGTGTTCTTAGAAGCGTCTTCAGAACACCACCATCTTGTTTATTTGCGAACATTTCGGGACACCGCGAGTGTTCTTAGAACACATTCAACTTGACAGAGAACAATACGGACAGCGTCCTCAAGACACCCCCTACGAACATTCCAGGACACCGGGAGTGTTCTTAGAAGCGTCTTCAGAACACCACCATCTTGTTTATTTGCGAACATTTCAGGACACCGCGAGTGTTCTTAGGACACATTCAACTTGACAGAGAACAATATGGACAGTGTCTTCAGGACACCCCTTACGAACACTCCCCGGACACCGCGAGTGTTCTAGAAGCGTCTTCAGAACACCCCCATTTTGTTTATTTGCGAACATTTCAGGACACCGCGAGTGTTCTTAGGACACATTCAACTTGACAGAGAACAATACGGACAGCGTCCTCAGGATACCCCCTACGAACACTCCCCGGACACCGCGAGTGTTCTTAGAAGCGTCTTCAGAACACCCCCATTTTGTTTATTTGCGAACATTTCAGGACACCGCGGGTGTTCTTAGAACACATTCAACTTGACAGAGAACAATACGGACAGCGTCCTCAAGACACCCCCTACGAACATTTCAGGACACCGGGAGTGTTCTGAAAAACGTCTTCAGAACACCCCCATTTTGTTTATTTGCGAACATTTCAGGACACCCGTGATGTCCGCAAACAAATCGAACACAAAAAGAACGGATAACACATAAAAAACACAACTTTCATCCTATCTCATACACTCCCACCCTCCCCAAACACTCCTACACACCAACACACTCTACAAAATACACATTTTGAACAAAGTTTCACCGCGCTGTCCGCGGACGTCCGCGAATCCAAGATGGCGGGCGCTACCGAAAAATCTGACGCGCTTCACGCTCCACGCCATCCAATCGGCGAACACGTTGCATGTCCGCGAACATCACGCAAGACGATTGGCCAATCAGGACACTGTCCGCGGAGTGAACAGGGAAGTGTGTCCGCGAACCGAACACAGATATCACTAATTTTTTTTTACCTACTTTTTGGTCATTTTAAAAAAAAAACACTGGACGGATTTTCACCAAATTTGCAAAAGCACGCTTTCAGGACCAAGCCGCTGCTCCTGGTCCAAATTTGGTGGAAATCCGTCCAGCGGTTTGGGCTGTAGGCGCGAGCAAAATTTTTTTCCCATTCAGTCTATGGGAAAAAAAAGTTTTGGGACCCCCCTATAACTTTGCCCCCCCCTGGACGAATCCTCACCAAACTTTGCAAAAAAATTCAGAGTGACCCAAATACTTTTTTTGCAAAGTTTGGTGAGGGGTGGGGGGGAGGGGAGAGACACCCCCTGCTCATGCCCCGTGTGTCTCTCGCCTTCCCCTTCACCCCCGCTCATACCCGTGTCTCTCTCCTCTTCCCCCCACCCCCACTCATGCCCCGTGTCTCTCTCCCCTTCCCCCACCCCCTGCTCAAGCCCTGTGTCTCTCACGCCTTCCCTCCACCCACCGCTCATGCCCTGTGTCTCTCTCCGCTTCCCCCACTCCTGCTCATGCCCCGTGTCTCTCTCCCCTTTCCCCCTACCCCCGCTCATACCCCGTGTCTCTCTCCCCTTACCTCCACCCCCTGCTCATGCCCCGCCTCTCTCCCCTCCCCCTCTACCTCCCGCTCATGCCCTGTGTGTCTCTCCCCTTCCCCCCATCCCCAGCTCATGCCCCGTGTGTCTCTCCCCTTCCCTCCCACCCCCCGCTCATGCCCTGTGTCTCCCTACTGTTCCCCCACCCCCACGCTCATGCCCCGTGTGTCTCTCCCCTTCCCCCCACCCCCCGCTCATGCCCCATGTGTCTCTCCCCTCCCCCCACCCCCGCTCATGCCCCGTGTGTGTCTCCCCTCCCCCCACCCCCTGCTCATGCCCCGTGTGTCTCTCCCCTTCCCCCCACCCCCCGCTCATGCCCCGTGTGTCTCTCCCCTCCCCCCACCCCCCACTCATGCCCCGTGTCTCTCCCCTTCCCCCCCACCTCCCGCTCATGCCCCGTGTCTCTCTCCCCTTCTCCCCCACCCCCCGCTCATGCCCCGTGTGTCTCTCCCCTTTCCCCCACCACCTGCTCATGCCCCGTGTGTCTCACCCCTTCCCCCCACCCCCCGCTCATGCCCCATATGTCTCTCCCCGTCCCCCTCACCCCCGCTCATTCCCCGTGTCTCCCTACTGTTCCCCCCACCTCCCGCTCATGCCCCGTGTGTCTCTCCTCTTCCCCCCACCCCGCTCATGCCCCGTGTCTCCCTCCTTTCCCCCCACCCCCCACTCATGCCCCATGTGTCTCTCCCCTCCCCCCACCCCTGCTCATGCCCTGTGTCTCTTTCCCCTTCTCCCCACCCCTTGCTCATGCCCCGTGTCTCTCTCCACTTCCCCCCACCCCCGCTCATGCCCCGTGTCTCCCTCCACTTCCCCCCACACCCCCCGCTCATGACCTGTCTCCCCTTTACCCCCCCACCCCGTTCATGCCCCGTGTCTCCCTTGTGTTCCCCCCACCCCCTGCTCATGCCCCGTGTCTCCCTGCTGTTGCCCCCCACCCCCCGCTCATGCAGCGTGTCTCCCTGCTGTTGCCCCCCAACCCCTGCTCATGCCCCGTGTCTCTCTCCTGTTACCCCCCACCCCCGCCCATGCCTCGTGTCTCTCTCCTGTTATCTGCTACCCACCTCTCCTGCCCCATGTCTCTCTCCTGTTGCCTCCCACCCCCCAGTCATGCCCCGTGTCTCCCTGCTATAGACCCCCACCCCCCGCGCATGCCCCATGTCTCTCTCATGTTGCGCCCCACCCCCTGCACATGCCCTGTGTCTCTCTCCTATTGCCCCCAACCCCCTCTCATGCACCATGTCTCTCTCCTGTTGCCCCCCCACTCCCCGGTCATGCTCCGTGTCTCCCTCCTGTTGCCCCCCACCCCCTGGTCATGCCCCGTGTCTCCCTCCTGTTGCCCACCACCCCCGCTCATGCCCCGTGTCTCTCTTCTGTTACCCGCCTCTCATGCCCCGTGTCTCCCTCGTGTTCCCCGCACCCTCGCTCATGCCCCGTGTCTCACTGCTGTTGCCCCCACCCCCGCTCATGCCCCTTGTCTCTCTCATGTTGCCCCCCACCCCCTGGTCATGCTCCGTGTCTCTCTCCTGTTGCCCCCCACCCCCTGGTCATGCCCCATGTCTCCCTCCTGTTGCCCCCCGCTCATGCCCCGTGCCTCTCTTCTGTTACCCCCATCCCCCTCTCATGCCCCGTGTCTCCCTCGTGTTCCCCCACCACCTGCTCATGCCCGTGTCTCCCTGCTGTTGCCCCCCACCCCCGCTCAGGCCCCGTGTCTCTCTTCTGTTACCTCCCACCCCCCTCTCATGCCCCGTGTCTCCTTTGTGTTCCCCCACCCCCCGCTCATGCCCCGTGTCTCCCTGCTGTTGCCCCCAACCCCCCGCTCATGCTGCGTGTCTCCCTGCTGTTGCCCCCAACCCCCGCTCATGCCCCGTGTCTCTCTCCTGTTACCCCCCACCCCCGTCCATGCCCCGTGTCTCTCTCCTGTTATCCCCTACCCCCTCTCCTGCCCCATGTCTCTCTCCTGTTGTCTCCCACCTCCCGCTCATGCCCCATGCCTCTCTCCTGTTACCCCCCACCCCCCTCTCATGCCCCGTGTCTCTCTCCTGTTACCCCCACCCCCCTCTCATGCCCCGTGTCTCTCTCCTGTTGCCCTCCACCCCCCGGTCATGCCCCGTGTCTCCCTTCTGTTGCCCCCCACACCCGGTCATGCCCCGTGTCTCCCTGTTGTTGCCCCCACCCCCCGCTCATGCCCTGTGTCTCTCTCCTGTTACCCCCACCCCCTCTCATGCCCCGTGTCTCCCTCGTGTTCCCCCACCCCCGCTCATGCCCCCAGTCTCCCTGCTGTTGCCCCCCACCCCCTGCTCATGCCCCGTGTCTCTCTCATGTTGCCCCCACTCCCGGCTCATGCCCCGTGTCTCTCTCCTGTTACCCCCCATCACCCTCTCATGCCTTGTGTCTCTCTCCTGTTGCCCCTCACCCACCGGTCATGCCCCGTGTGTCTCTCCTGTTGCCCCCCACCCCCGGTCATGCCCGTTTCTCCCTCCTGTTGCCCCCACCCCCGTTCATGCCCTGTGCCTCTCTTCTGTTACCCCCACCCCCTCTCATGCCCCATGTCTCCCTCATGTTCCCCCCACCCCTGCTCATGCCCTGTGTCTCCCTGCTGTTGCCCCCCACCCCCTGCTCATGCCCTGTGTCTCTCTCCTGTTAGCCCCCGCCCCCCGCTCATCCCCCATGTCTCCCTGCTGTTGCCCCCACCCCCTGCTCATGCCCCGTGTCTCCCTCCTGTTACCCCCATGCCCCGCTCATGCCTCGTGTCTCTCTCCTGTTACCCCCCACCCCCTCTCATGCCCCATGTCTCCCTCCTGGTCCCCCCTACCCATGCCCTGTTGTGTTCTCTTTATACACCCCGCCTTCCCTTTCCATGGTGTCCATCTTGGTAAAAGATTTTCCTTCCTACACTGGGATGCCGCAGGCGTTCCGGTTTGGGAAGAAAAATCTTTTTTTTACCACCCCGGGTTCCCTCTTTGAGAACCTAAGATGCTAGTGGTCTTCATCCATTGAAAAGGATGTTATGGTTACGCTGCACTAATAAAAAACTATGAAATGCAATTAAAAAAATGTGTTAAAGGGACGTTATGGTTAAGTTGCACTAATAAAAACCTATGAAAATCAATGAAAAAACTCTGTTAAAGGGTCGTTATGGTAAAGTTGCACTAATAGACACCAATGAAATTCAGTGAAAAAACTTTGTTAAAGGGACGTTATGGTTAAGTTGCACTATTAAAAACCTATGAAATTCAGTGAAAAATCATTTTTAAAGGGACGTTATGGTTAAGTTGCGCTACTAAAAACCTATGAAATTCAGTGAAAAAACTTTGTCAAAGGGACGTTATGGTTCCAAGTAAAACTGAAAAACCCTTGAAATTCGCCAGTTATGGTAAGCTAAGCAACCATAACTCGCGCCACCACCATGCACTCCTAACCCTAACACCCAGGACATCAAAGATGACATCACAAATGTCATTGATGACATCACTGATGACATCACATGTGCATTTACCTTTCATGAAAAGTCTGTACAAGGGATTCTTAGTGTAATGTTAATAAAAAAAATGTCAAAGATTATTGGAATAAATATCAAGTGCTAATCAGTGCATTAAGCTATGCATTGATATAAATAGTATTCTACTATTAACTTCAATCTAGTATACTAAGGTACTCATGTAGAAAGATCGGCATTGTGTGCAGCATACATGATGGAGGTGCAATATTCATAAGCTTGCCATGTTGAATAGTGAAATGATAACTGTTTTCATATTAGAGTTTTGCGTACAGTGAAACTTGTGATAAGTAGGTAATAAAACCCACTTACTACATAATTGCATTATTATAGACAAATCACAAAGAGACAACACCACATACAAATATGAATATATACAAGGGAATTGAAGTAAGAAAAAAAAAACAGCAATAGTAGCAGAAAGTGTTCATAACCTAACTGATTACCTTTATGCAGAGAAATGATTGCTCTGTTTAAAAGCTGTTACTTACCCTATCTATATATATCACATGATGTGTCTGGACCCTAAGGAAAATAGTGTGAGTACAACATATAAAAATATGAGCATATACAGGGAAAGTACAGTAATAAAAAAACATCAAAACTATCAGAAAGTGCTGATAACTCTACTGATAATTTTAACGCACAAAAAGGATTGCTGTCTTTCAAGGTTGTGTCTTCCCCTATGTATGTGTTTCATATGATATGACTGGATCATAAGGGAATTATTGTAAGAACATACTTGAAGGATAAGTCTACAAATATAGTACATTTCAATTTTTAGTTCCTGACAGTTACTGAAGAAACTCATGTGGCCTAGATATGTCAGGAAAGGAAAAAAGGGGACGTCAGACATTTGATGTCCTGGGTGTTAGGCTTAGCAGTGCACAGTGGTGGCGCGAGTTATGGTTGCTTAGCTTACCATAACTGGTGAATTTCAAGGGTTTTTCGATTTTACTTGGAACCATAACGTCTCTTTAACAATGTTTTTTCACTGAATATATGTGTATATATATATATATATATATATATATATATATATATATATATATATATATATATATATATATATATATATTTTTTTTTTTTTTTTTTTTATTGTTTGTTACAAACCTTTAAAAAAGTAAAGAAAGGGAAAAGGAAAAAAGTAAAATCTCTAAAAACATTAGAAATATTCATTCTTAAAGAAAAGAGATTTACAGAAGGAGCTCCAATCGAAGTATAAGGGCAAAGATAGACAGATAGATAGACAGATAGACTGGAGGAAGGCAAAAGGGAGAGGCATAAGACTAAGTAAGGAGCGTTTGGAGTCCAAAGCACTCTTAGATTGCCAATGTTCAAGCAGAGATTACGGCGACTTTGATGTCGTTTTCATATTTTTCTAGCTTTTCGATCATCTTTTCAAGAAGGAAAGTCAGTTCGATTGTTAGACTGCGTTCCACGTCTTGATGCATCATATCCCACCAGTCCTCAGCAGACAGGGTTGGTCTTGCCACAATATATTTTCTCAGATGAATAGATTGTTCTTGTCGCAATTGTGTGCAATACAAAGTAAGATGTTTCAGTGTTTCATTTTCCTCCCCGCATAAGCGACAGGTCAATATTGGAGCCCCATCTTTTTGACGAATTGCCAACATTTCTCTTGTTGGGAATTGGTTCAAGCGAAATTTCATGTAAAGAAGTCTACGGGCAGTGTCTGGGAACTTAAGCAAGTAGGATTGAGGGTCATTTAATTTTCTTGCTTCAGCTGGACATATTTTCATAATTCTATGAGTTCCTCTTATATCCCCTGTGTCAATCCAATCTTGCTGCCATAATAGTGATTTTACTTTGACAGGATTCGTATGGAGTAACTCTCTGTTGGTGCATAGATCACTGAGGATGGTGTCACAGCGTGTTATCCATTGGGACAGAATACAGTTTGTCGGTCCTGTGTCGGCACTTATTAGAATCTGGTATTGAGGAGCAGTTGGCTCAGAGGTTATTTTTCTAAATTCATTTAGAGTGGTCCACGTTACAATTGCATTGATTGACAAGAGACTTAGCTCGTATCTTATGCAAGCTGTTGGTACACCCTTTGGAAGGCGCAAAACTTTGGACCAGAAGTGATGTTCAAGCAATGACCATAGTGTGTCTGGACATCCCAGAGCACTATTGGCTCCATGTGTAATTGCCGGAATGAATTTCATTTTATAGAAGTCCATGACAGGTTTTAATGAATATTTACCAAACTTTTTATTAAGTATACAGGCCTGTGCTGTTAGTTGTTTACATTTATCCTTTGTTTTCGCAACCCAAGGAAACCCATTGATACTTGAGCTAATGCACATGCCAAGATACATAGTCTGGTCAACGCATTGTAAGACCTTGTTCCCAATTCTCCATTTAAATTTTTTCCGGCCCTCTCTCTTTTTGTTTTTTTGAAGATCTTGCAGAGTTAGAATTACAGATTTTTTCGAGTTCACGACTAAGCCGTTTTACGTGACATATTGATCAAGAATCTGCAATTTCCGTCGCTGTCCTATTGGTGTTAAATCCAATAGGACTAGGTCGTCCGCATACAGGAGCCAATTTACTTCGTTTCCGTTTATTTTTGGCGCAAAGGCATTGATATTTGCAAAGGCAGCCCCCAGGTCTGAGATGAACAGATTGAATATTATAGCAGCAAGTGGGAAGCCCTGTTTAACTCCTCTATAAGTATTTATTGGCTCGGAGAGGAGTCATTGTTGATTCAATCTCACCCTTATCACTGTGTCGGTATGAAGTGCTTTAATAGCCAAGAGTAGACTGAGAGGACAGTTCCAGGTAGCCATTTTCTTCCATAATAATTCCCGGTCAATGCTGTCAAATGCCTGGGATAAGTCCACGAATGCAAGATAGATTTTTTTGTTTGCTCTTATAGTTTCCATTTTCAAAATGTTCAACAGTAGCAGATTTAGTCCGCAGCCAACACCTCGGACAAAACCAGTTTGCCGGAGGTCTAGATGTTTTGTAGATTCAATCCATTTCATTAGTTGATTTTGTAGTTGGGTAGCAAAGATTTTTCCTAGGACATCTAGTAATGCTATGGGCCTATAGTTTTTCGGGTCTGCTCTGTTTCCATTCTTGAAGATGGGAATTATAATTGCTGTTTTCCAGCTAGATGGTATAGTGGCTTCTTCCATGATCTGTGTGAACAATAGCATGAGGAACTCAGACCAATCCTCTGGGTTTTGTTTTATTAGATGGTTGGTAAGTCCATCGGGACCCGGTGCTCTTGAGGAGGAAGCTCGTAGGATGCTCTGTGCTATGCTCTCCTTGTCGAACGTTAAGTCCCATTTGGTGAGCTTCGGAAATTTAGGTTCAGTTGTTGAGCTGTTTTTTCTATATACCGAATCGAAATGAGTAACCCATTCCGCTTGTGGGACCATGTTTGTCTGAATTGCGCTTTGTTGACAGTTCATGTTGTTGATCAGGTTCCAAAAGTCGGCTGACTTCTTATTGCTAAGCACCGCTAACATGGCTTCGCTATCCTGTTGGTATTGGATGGATTTATGCGAGATTAGCCAGTTTTTGTATTTCTGCATTGAGGCTTTTTTTGCAAGCTGTCGCTGATCAGTGTCAAGTTGTGCGTGATGTCTTAGCTATTTTCTTAATTGCCTCTTTCTTACTGCAATTTCGTGATTGTAACAGTGTTTAGGAGCAAAGTCCGGTCTTATTGAACCATTATGAATGGTCATAAACTGTTCTAATACAACAGTGTATTCTGGGTTAACGTCTGTTGAGTTTGTTATGAGGTTATAGTATAAACCTGTAATCTGCTTCACCTCAGATGGCTTTATTTTCAGGCGAATTCTGTTAGATTCTACTTCAACCTGGTTCCTCCAGATGTTTGGCTTCACTACTATTGGAGAAAGCAGAGTGAGTGTTAACTTACTGTGGTCACTATTTGGATCTTCTAGTATCGTTAGTTCCACAGCTCGTTGGCTCAGATTGTCAGAAATAAAGAAATAGTCTATAGTGGAGGTTGCCTTTCCACTTTTCCATGTTGTTTGTGCTGGAATGTCTCCACAAGTGTTCCCATTTGCCATTACTATGTTTCTTTCTTGTAGGGCCGAGCACCACTTTTCTGCCAACTTTTGCGGTGTGGTTGATGCTGCAGAATCTTGCGCGTTCCTCAAGCATGATAAGTTGAAATCACCACAGCAAATTACGTTGGGTACTTGTTGCTCGCTATTAATCGCATCAATTAGATCCAATACTGTATTCATAAATTTGTATGTACCGGCTTCTTTATGATGCCAGTATAAATTGATTATGTTGAGCTGGATTTTTTTCCTGGGATTCATTGAAGTAGCCTCTGCAATTGTATGTTGGATGTAGGGAGTATAATTACAGACACTTTTCACTGTCCAACCCGAGTTTTTTTTCACCATTGTTATTAGACCAGCAGATGGGTGACCTTTTTTTCTCACTATGGCTGGGTTCATAACTGTTTCATACTCATCTGATAATGGGCACAGAGTCAGCCACGTTTCCTGCAGACAAATCACTGTTTGATTCAATGGATTTATTTTTGATTCATTAAATAGATGCATGAATCCTCGGGTGTTCCATGAGAGGAGATTCATGTAGGGACTACAGTGTCCCTGGTGGCATTAGCTAGATTGCCCTCCCAGAACGCCAGCTAACCAATTCCAGTTTTTTGTCGTGTTATTATCATCCAAAATGTGTGATTCGTTGTTTTGCTCGCTTACAACTGCAGAATTTGTTCCAAGAATTGTAATTTTGATGTTTTCTCCCAAGTTACAGAATTTTCCTTCTTGGGGGAGGCTGTTTAATTCTTTATTGATTTGTGGCTTATTGTTCGATGTCTTAATGGCAGCTTTAGTGGAAGGATTTAGATTAGCATTGTTTCCAAAGATAAACTTGTGGGTTGAGGACGAATTGTTATCTAGTGCTACCATTGCCTTTGTGGAGCTAGAGTCTGAAGTATTATTTTGGAAGTCCTCATGAATGTCAAAGCCTAAGGATAGCAGGAACGAGACTGCATTTAGGAGTGAATCACAGACAAGTCTGGAATTTATATGCAGTGCAACTTTGTCATTCTGATGATCGTTGATAAAGGCCACTGTTTGAATGTCATTGGACTCAATTGATCGGAGTCCAGGAACATGATGTAAAAGTCTAAGGACATTGTTTCGGTTCAAAGTTAGTCCATCTTTAGTGACCAATATTCTTTCCAGTATTAGCATATACTTCGCAGTTTTTGCCAGTTTGTCTTTGTTTTCGAAAAGGTTTTGTTGCAAGCTTCGTTGGTTTTTATTAGCTACATTTGATGTTGTGGTTATTTTGGGATCCTGCAGGATGGGCTGAATTGTACTAACCATGTCTGTCATGTTAAGTTTTGGTTTGTCAAGTTCTTCAGCCTGCGTTTTGCTATGAACATTCCCGCAGGCTGAGCTATTTTCAGTTCCAGATTTTAGGGTTTCTTTCCGAGCTCCCAGGCGTCTTCTTTTTTCTGCCATAGTTTCGAATTTGTTGGAGTTTTCAGTGGGGGACAACACGATCACTTCTGTTTGCGGGAGTATTAGTTCGCAAACTCGCCCGTTGCTGGCTCGGGGGGCCCCATTCGAAGAATTTGACCAGTCAATTTTTGCCAAGGCCTCAAGACGTGTGGTTTTGTGTGCCGACTCCTCATCGTCTATTTCGGCATTTGTCACATCATCATAGACTGATAAGTTTAAGAGCTCTTGCTCAACAGTTTCGACACTTTCATCTATCACAATTGTCGGTTCAGAATCGTCCGGGCACTTTTGCTGGACCTCTATATTGGTCTTTTTAGATGATTCATTTGCTTTTTCTGTATTAACAAATACATTGAATGATTTTAGATTTCTTAGAAATTTCCTTGATCCCATGTTATTGCCTTTTCGTTTGCATTTTTGATTCTTTGTTTTTTTTTCCTGCAGTTTGCTTACATCGGTAATATGTGCTTTCTGGAATATTTCATAGGTTTTATCTTTTGTTTCAGAACAGCGGTCTGCTTCATGTTCTGAAAGTCCAGTGATTCCTTCAGTATTTGCAGACGTAGATGGCACAGGGATACTTACATCCAACAGGTTGTTGTCAGGTTGAGTCGATGGAATACCTGAGGGGGATTTCATTGGGTTTTCTGATTGCTCAATATGAGATGATATGATGTTTACATCTGGCAGACGAATAACAACATCTGCAACCCGAATAGTCGGTGGTAGCTTCTGTGACGAGTCTGAGTGAGACACATCCGAGAGATTGTCTCCCTCGCTCGTAGATCTTTCATCATCCAGGGGAACCCTCTGGGGAATACTCCCATTCAGCTGCATTATTTGAGGCCTAGAGGTATTTGGCTCCTTTCGTCCATTCATTGTTGAGGATGGAACAATTGTCCTCAATGACTGTCCTGGATCATTTTTGCGAAAGACACAGCCTTCCCGCTCAGTTGATAAGGTATCTGCCATTAGAGGGGCCGTCTCAGACTCCCAAGAAGCTGGTTGGGACTCGTCGTGCATTCTCCTTGGTGGTTGGGCCTGTTTCAATAGGCTTAACGCTTCCAATGTTATTTCAGACATTAGGCGTTTCTCATCAACGTTTGAGCGTTTCTGATCCGCAAGATCCTTGGTTAAGGTTTCGAATCTTTGGATGTAATCGTGTATTTTGGAATTTCCTCCATTATGCGATAATTCTGCTGTTGCCAGTTTAGAGTTTGTCAATGCTGCTAGTGTAGTTAGATCTTTGACATTGTCATTCAATTGTTCATACAGTTTGAGCATTGGAGCCATAGCTATGGTCAGTGAGGATAAAACAAACGGTCTAAGATCATTTAAGGCTTCTTTCACCATGTTTTGCAGCTTGAGGTCTTTCAATGTTTGGGAGGCAGTTTTTCTGTAGTTGGTTGATTTCCCTTTGAGAAGCTGATGTCTAACAGGGAAGGCACTCAGCGATTCGTCCAGAGATGAAAAGTCGGACAGCTCCTCATTACATGAGGATATAGGTGGCCTTGTAATGGTTTTTGTGTAACCTCTGGGTGTCGCTGGGGAGGTTTGAGACAGAGAAATTCGGTTCCGTTGGTTTCTATTTTGGGAGCATGGTATGAGGGGAGATGCACTGGAAGCCATTTGTCTTCTTTTTCTAGGACCCCTAGGCCATTCGCTACTTGATTGTACATTAACCTCCAGCTCATTTGCTATGGAACGGGTTTCAATGATGGTTAGTCCACTATTCGGATCACTATCATTTGATACTGATTTGGCATTCAATGAGCTGTTCATTTTTGTCAGATCTAAGAGGAGTTTGTTCGCTATGGCCAAGGAATTGGTTTTTTCATCGTAATGAGATTTCGAGACATTAGGGTTGATACAGTTAGAAGAGGGATAATTGCATTTAGCTTCTCTAACACCTTGTTCCTCTACTTCTGTCATAATTTCAGCCAAGTTACTTGACGGTGCTTCATTGACGTGGACTCTTTTCTCCACATTGGAGGAAGTTTTATTGGAAGACGAGGGGCTGGTAGCGTCTGGCAGTGGATGAGTGGCACAAGATTTGAGGGACAGTGAAGGACTCCCGGCATGGGAGGTCATGGTTATCAGGGAAGTGGTATCAGAAGTACATTCAAGCCATGATCCAGTTGCTTCCGAGGTTAGCCGTTGCGATTTGCGATTCATTGAACCCCGCATATCGACAGCCAGTTCTACATCTCCCGGTAAGCGTACAGGCCCAGCCAAATCAACGGTCCGTTCGCATGGGAGTTGGACTCCATCAGAGCTGGGAACGTCCTCCACACATGAGGACTCTCCCAGCGCTTGTACACCACGCCCAGGAAGACAACCTGCACTCACATTCGTGTCGCTTAATGGGACACTATCATCCTCTCTCCACACTTCACCGTCACAGGGCCCCCCTTCATTCACTCTGCAAGCAGAACTAACAGAAACATTTCCCGTTTTCCTCAAGCTCAATAGGCTATCGGCGGAAAGGCTGCAGTCTGGCTCACTGCACGATCGATCCACACAAGAGACAACAGCGTGCGTGGTTTGCATGTCGCCAGCACAAACGCTCGTGTCCTCCATTGACACGCGCGGCAATGATATTGTGCGTGCGACTGGAGAAGAATGGGATTTGGATTTCCTTACTTGATTGCTCCCCGCTGTTGTAGTAGACACGGCAAAGCGGTTCCAAGACGCAGGTAAAGTTCCTTCCGATCCCTCTTCAGCACGCTTCAGCTGCATACGAGTAAGGGGGTGATGTACGATTTTTGTCGGCACTTTGGATATTTTCCCTCGATCCATGAGGGTTGTGCCCCTTGAACCCCTTGAGCCTCGGGAGCCTCCAGAGACTCACGAGACTCTGCACCGACTCCGCGCCGCTCCGCGGAGTACAGGGGGTTATAAGCACACCCCTCTCAGTTGATAGAAATAGAAAGAGGACTGTAAAGTTCCAACAGCAGTCCAACAGTCCAGCAGGCAAAGCAGACTCACGAGACTCTGCACCGACTCCGCGCCGCTCCGCGGAGTACAGGGGGTTATAAGCACACCCCTCTCAGTTGATAGAAATAGAAAGAGGACTGTAAAGTTCCAACAGCAGTCCAACAGTCCAGCAGGCAAAGCAGTCTCACGAGACTCTGCACCGACTCCGCGCCGCTCCGCGGAGTACAGGGGGTTATAAGCACACCCCTCTCAGTTGATAGAAATAGAAAGAGGACTGTAAAGTTCCAACAGCAGTCCAACAGTCCAGCAGGCAAAGCAGACTCACGAGACTCTGCACCGACTCCGCAAGGAAAGGTGCGCACTCCAGTTCCCTGCATAACCTTCCAGGCCACTGGTTTTCTCATCTGACCGGTTTCTGTGCCTGTACACGTCATCAGGGAGGCTGTGTTAACTTGCAGCTCACCGCAGGTGCAGGTGATGATAATCTGCTGCAAGGGGTTCTGGTGGATGTAGTCATCAGTTTAGCAAGGAAAACGCTCACGCCCAATCCCACAGTGGAGAAAGGGGGAGTGTAGCCTCCAGTGAGGCACTCCAAAGCCGGGCATATATCACCCTGGTGCAGCACCCTGTCAGGTCTTGAAGATTCCACCCTTCAAGATCCTACAAAAATGGAAAAAACAAGGAAAGGTGTGCACTCCAGTTCCCTGCATAACCTTCCAGGCCACTGGTTTTCTCCTTCGCCCGGTTTCTGTGCCAATACACGTCATCAGGGAGGCTGTGTTAACTTGCAGCTCATCGCAGGTGCAGGTGATGATAATCTGCTGCAAGGGCTTCTGGTGGATGTAGTCATCAGGTTAGCAAGGAAAACGCTCACGCCCAATCCCACAGTGGAGAAAGGGGGGGGTGGGGAGTGTAGCCTCCAGCGAGACACTCCAAAGCCGGGCATATATCACCCTGGTGCAGCACCCTGTCAGGTCTTGAAGATTCCACCCTTCAAGATCCTGCAAAAATGGGAAAAACAAGGAAAGGTGTGCACTCCAGTTCCCTGCATAACCTTCCAGGCCACTGGTTTTCTCCTCCGACCGGTTTCTGTGCCAATACACGTCATCAGGGAGGCTGTGTTAACTTGCAGTTCACCCTAGGTGCAGGTGATGATAATCTGCTGCAAGGGCTTCTGGTGGATGTAGTCATCAGGTTAGCAAGGAAAACGCTCACGCCCAATCCCACAGTGGAGAAAGGGGGGGAGTGTAGCCTCCAGTGAGGCACTCCAAAGCCGGGCACATATCACCCTGGTGCAGCACTCTGTCAGGTCTTGAAGATTCCACCCTTCAAGATCCTGCAAAAATGGAAAAAACAAGGAAAGGTGCGCACTTTAGTTCCCTGCATAACCTTCCAGGCCACTGGTTTTCTCCTCCAACCAGTTTCTGTGCCAATACACGTCATCAGGGAGGCTGTGTTAACTTGCAGCTCACCGCAGGTGCAGGGGATGATAATCTGCTGCAAAGGCTTCTGGTGGATGTAGTCATCAGGTTAGCAAGGAAAATGTTCATGCCCAATCCCACAGTGGAGAAAGGGGGGAGTGTAGCCTCCAGTGAGGCACTCCAAAGCCGGGCATATATCACCCTGGTGCAGCACCCTGTCAGGTCTTGAAGATGCCACCCTTCAAGATCCTGCAAAAATGGACAAAAACAAGGAAAGGTGCACACTCCAGTTCCCTGCATAACCTTCCAGGCCACTGGTTTTCTCCTACGACTGATTTCTGTGCCAATACACGTCATCAGGGAGGCTGTGTTAACTTGCAGCTCACCGCAGGTGCATGTGATGATAATCTGCTGCAAGGGGTTCTGGTGGATGTAGTCATCAGTTTAGCAAGGAAAACGCTCACGCACAATCCCACAGTGGAGATAGGGGGAGTGTAGCCTCCAGTGAGGCACTCCAAAGCCGGGCATATATCACCCTGGTGCAGCACCCTGTCAGGTCTTGAAGATTCCACCCTTATAGATCCTGCAAAAATTGAAAAAACAAGGAAAGGTGCGCACTCCAGTTCCCTACATAACCTTCCAGGCCACTGGTTTTCTCCTCCAACCAGTTTCTGTGCCAATGCACGTCATCAGGGAGGCTGTGTTAACTTGCAGCTCACCGCAGGTGCAGGGGATGATAATCTGCTGCAAAGGCTTCTGGTGGATGTAGTCATCAGGTTAGCAAGGAAAATGTTCACGCCCAATCCCACAGTGGAGAAAGGGGGGAGTGTAGCCTCCAGTGAGGCACTCCAAAGCCGGGCATATATCACCCTGGTGCAGCACCCTGTCAGGTCTTGAAGATTCCACCCTTCAAGATCCTGCAAAAATGGACAAAAACAAGGAAAGGTGCACACTCCAGTTCCCTGCATAACCTTCCAGGCCACTGGTTTTCTCCTACGACTGGTTTTTGTGCCAATACACGTCATCAGGGAGGCTGTGTTAACTTGCAGCTCACCGCAGGTGCATGTGATGATAATCTGCTGCAAGGGGTTCTGGTGGATGTAGTCATCAGTTTAGCAAGGAAAACGCTCACGCACAATCCCACAGTGGAGATAGGGGGAGTGTAGCCTCCAGTGAGGCACTCCAAAGCCGGGCATATATCACCCTGGTGCAGCACCCTGTCAGGTCTTGAAGATTCCACCCTTATAGATCCTGCAAAAATTGAAAAAACAAGGAAAGGTGCACACTCCATTTCCCTGCATAACCTTCCAGGCCACTGGTTTTCTCCTACGACTGGTTTTTGTGCCAATACACGTCATCAGGGAGGCTGTGTTAACTTGCAGCTCACCGCAGGTGCAGGTGATGATAATCTGCTGTAAAGGGTTCTGGTGGATGTAGTCATCAGTTTAGCAAGGAAAACGCTCACGCACAATCCCACAGTGGAGAAAGGGGGAGTGTAGCCTCCAGTGAGGCACTCCAAAGCCAGGCATATATCACCCTGGTGCAGCACCCTGTCAGGTCTTGAAGATTCCACCCTTCAAGATCCTGCAAAAATGGAAAAAACAAGGAAAGGTGCGCACTCCAGTTCCCTGCATAACTTTCCAGGCCACTGGTTTTCTCCTCCAACCAGTTTCTGCGCCAATACACTTCATCAGGGAGGCTGTGTTAATTTGCAGCTCACCGCAGGTGCAGGGGATGATAATCTGCTGCAAAGGCTTCTGGTGGATGTAGTCATCAGGTTAGCAAGGAAAATGTTCACGCCCAATCCCACAGTGGAGAAAGGGGGGAGTGTAGCCTCCAGTGAGGCACTCCAAAGCCGGGCATATATCACCCTGGTGCAGCACCCTGTCAGGTCTTGAAGATTCCACCATTCAAGATCCTGCAAAAATGGACAAAAACAAGGAAAGGTGCACACTCCAGTTCCCTGCATAACCTTCCAGGCCACTGGTTTTCTCCTACGACTGGTTTCTGTGCCAATACACGTCATCAGGGAGGCTGTGTTAACTTGCAGCTCACCGCAGGTGCAGGTGATGATAAACTGCTGTAAGGGGTTCTGGTGGATGTAGTCATCAGTTTAGCAAGGAAAACGCTCACGCACAATCCCACAGTGGAGAAAGGGGGAGTGTAGCCTCCAGTGAGGCACTCCAAAGCCGGGCATATATCACCCTGGTGCAGCACCCTGTCAGGTCTTGAAGATTCCACCCTTCAAGATCCTGCAAAAATTGAAAAAAACAAGGAAAGGTGCGCACTCCAGTTCCCTGCATAACTTTCCAGGCCACTGGTTTTCTCCTCCAACCAGTTTCTGTGCCAATACACGTCATCAGGGAGGCTGTGTTAACTTGCAGCTCACCGCAGGTGCAGGGGATGATAATCTGCTGCAAAGGCTTCTGGTGGATGTAGTCATCAGGTTAGCAAGGAAAATGTTCACGCCCAATCCCACAGTGGAGAAAGGGGGAGTGTAGCCTCCAGTGAGGCACTCCAAAGCCGGGCATATATCACCCTGGTGCAGCACCCTGTCAGGTCTTGAAGATTCCACCCTTCAAGATCCTGCAAAAATGGACAAAAACAAGGAAAGGTGCGCACTCCAGTTCCCTGCATAACCTTCCAGGCCACTGGTTTTCTCCTACGACTGGTTTCTGTGCCAATACACGTCATCAGGGAGGCTGTGTTAACTTGCAGCTCACCGCAGGTGCAGGTGATGATAAACTGCTGTAAGGGGTTCTGGTGGATGTAGTCATCAGTTTAGCAAGGAAAACGCTCACGCACAATCCCACAGTGGAGAAAGGGGGAGTGTAGCCTCCAGTGAGGCACTCCAAAGCCGGGCATATATCACCCTGGTGCAGCACCCTGTCAGGTCTTGAAGATTCCACCCTTCAAGATCCTGCAAAAATGGAAAAAACAAGGAAAGGTGCGCACTCCAGTTCCCTGCATAACTTTCCAGGCCACTGGTTTTCTCCTCCAACCAGTTTCTGTGCCAATACACGTCATCAGGGAGGCTGTGTTAACTTGCAGCTCACCGCAGGTGCAGGGGATGATAATCTGCTGCAAAGGCTTCTGGTGGATGTAGTCATCAGGTTAGCAAGGAAAATGTTCACGCCCAATCCCACAGTGGAGAAAGGGGGAGTGTAGCCTCCAGTGAGGCACTCCAAAGCCGGGCATATATCATCCTGGTGCAGCACCCTGTCAGGTCTTGAAGATTCCACCCTTCAAGATCCTGCAAAAATGGACAAAAACAAGGAAAGGTGCGCACTCCAGTTCCCTGCATAACCTTCCAGGCCACTGGTTTTCTCCTACGACTGGTTTCTGTGCCAATACACGTCATCAGGGAGGCTGTGTTAACTTGCAGCTCACCGCAGGTGCAGGTGATGATAATCTGCTGCATATATATATTACATGGCCACAGTAGTGGTCGTGTAGTTATGGTTAAGTTGCTGTTTCTATAGGAAGAGCACTTTTTGAGCAGCTTATAACTTCGCTTCCCCTGGAGGAATGCTCACCAAACATTTGTTTTTCCCATAGACTGAATGGAGGAAAAATTTTGCGCACGGCTACAGGCCAAACCGCTGGACGGATTTTCACAAAATTTGCGGCAGGAGGAGCAACTTGGTCCCAAAAGCGTGCTTTTGTAAATTTGGTGACTTTTTAAATGACCAAAAAATAGGTATTAAAAAATTAGCGATATCTATGTCTGCTGCGCAGTCACACTTCCCTGTTCGCTCCACGGACAAGACACCGATTGGCTAAGGGGCTGGCGTCATGACCGCGGACACGTGACGTCTCTGCCGATTGGCTGCAGTTAGACATGTTCAGCGTCAGATTGTTTGGATGCGCCCGACATCTTGGATCCACCGACCGCGAGCGGGTACCAGCGGCAACAAGCTATTTTGGAACCTATTTTGCTGTGTCAAAGTGCTTGGGGAGTTTTAGACAGTAAGAGATGGGTGAAAAACTGTTTATGTTCCGGGGAACTTGAAACTGTTCTAAGGACACGCATGCTGTTAGCGAACATTGAAATTGAGTACATGCAGTATTTACATTACTTTTTCCTATGCATTCACCATTCATTCGCAAAGTGCTTGGGGAGTTTTAGACAGTAAGAGATGGGTGAAAAACTACTTATGTTCTGGCGGTGGGTGTTCCTGATGTACTTTCTATGGACGCCTTGTTCAGGATGTTTGTAAGTACAAAGAATGAGGGGTCTAATAAGGGTAGTGTTTCAGGCCGTGCTGTGTACAGGGAACTTGAAACTGTTCTAAAGACACACGTGCTGTTAGCGAACATTGAAATTGAGTGCATGCCATATTTACATTACCTTTTCCTATGCGTATGCCATTCATTCGAACGCTGCCATGGGTGTGACATGCTGCGGTGGGTGTGGCCAGGGCCTAGATTGTTGGATGCATGGCCGTGGGCCGTAGGCCCTGGCCACACCCACTGCAGCATGTCTCACCCATGGCTACACCTGTAGTATTGATTATGGATTAGCTCGTTGTGGGGAGTGTGTACAGTCTTGGGTGCATGGCCTAAGGCCATGCACCCAAGAACACAGTTATAAGCACTGTGGGTCTAAGCCACTGTACAGCCATAACTTCCATTATCTATGCACATACAGCTAGGAATCCAGCCTCTGGCCAGAAGCACTGAAGCATACCACACCTATAGATACACCCGTATCTCTGTCACATCACTGAGGTGGTTGTGGGGAGGACCTGCAGTCTTCGGTGCCTGGCCAAAGGCCATGCACCCAACAACAAAGTTATAAGCTATAACTTTACAAGCCAACATGGATTGTATAGAGTGCAGTGGTTGTGGGCAGGACGTACCCTTTTGGGTGCATGGCTGAAGGCTGTAGGCCACACACTGAAGAGTGTAGACCCTGCCCACAATCACTGCAGGACACCACTTTCATAGCCATAAATCTGATTATGTATCTGGTAGGTGTGACCAGGGCCTAGAGTCCTGAGTACGAATTGAGTACATGGTCCACTTACATGTTTCATTGCATGGGTGTGTTAATTATGTATAAGCGACCATGGATGTAATATGCTCTGCTGGTTGTGGCCAGGGCCTAGAGTCTTGGGTGCATGACCGTAGGCCATAGGCCATACTTCCAAGACTCTAGGCCCTGGCCACAACCACTGCTGCATGTCGCAGCAATGGATACACCTGTAGTATTGCTTATGGATCAGGTGGTTGTATAGAGTGTGTAGTGAGTTGGGCGCATGGCCAAAGGCCATGCACACAACAACAAATGTGTAAGCACTAAACTTATAAGCTACTGCACAACCTTACGTAGCAATATCTATGGACAAACGAATAAGACTCTATACTAAGGCCTCATCCACTGTAGCATACCACAACTATCGATACACCCGTATTATCGCCCATCACTCAGGTGGCTGTGGGGAGGGTGTGCAGTTATGGCCGTAGGCTGTAGGCCGACAGCCATACCTCCAAGGCTCTAGGCCCTGGCCACACCCACCACAGATTGTCACACCCATGTGTAGTGACCTGCAATGGTTGTAGCTCCTTAGCTCCTGCATGGTAGATTATACCTTTTGCTGTAAAGGTTTTCTTTCCAAGTGACACTTGACCGTGTGTGAATCCACTCAGCTTGCAGTTGTTTTTGGTACCTTCTGCATTAAAACGTAGAAGCATAAGTATTATGTAGTTACTATGTGTTTGTATCAGTAAGGTGGAGCGATTGTCTGAATTGCACCTAGTACATAATCTGCCATGGTTTGCATTCTGTACAAGTTGCTGAAATGGAATGGATTCACAATTAGGTATGGATACGTACACAAATCGCTCATTTGGGATTTTTTTCGGTATCACATTGCTACAGAGAGTGCATGTATGTTTCCACATGTATGAAATCTGGAAGATTTCATTTATATGTATGCTTTTGTTTTCCAGTACTTGTAGTACGTACATTAGAAATTCTTGTGGAGCTTCTTGTGTGTTTATAGTAAATCTCACAATTCCAGCACAGTAGTCCAATTTGTGTCTTATTCCGTGAACACTGTATGTGTTGTCAGGGTTGTTTGTTGTGTTTCTATGCAGGACTAACATTTGCAAATACAATTCGTCTGTACTGTGTAAGTAAATATTGTTAACAATTGGTGGCAATTGAAATAGAATATTCATTGCTTCATTTGCATAGCAACTTACACCAGTTTCATTTGAAAATTTGAATGGACCAGCTAGTTCTGTATCTGAGTGCACTTTTCGGCCTTTCTGTTCCTTGTTTGAAGAAGTACCTGGTTTACTTTCCCTAATAGGTTCTTCTTTGCTTGTGGTAATTGATGAAGCGTTAGCTTCTTTTGTTTTTTTTGAAGGATTTGCTGTCAGATTTTGTTGCATTTCTGTTTGATTTAGTTTTCTTTTTCCATGTTTTACTTTTTCTGAAACAGGATATTGTTACAGATGTGGGGTGTACATTGAACGCAGTTTGTTGTATTCCAAAATGCAAGGAATATCACTGTTCACTTTACTTGCATCAAAGTTCATCAGAAATAGACCGTCAAGTGTACGTAAGCGTGATAGTGCTACGTAGCTCATGCCTTCTTTAAAGACTGTGTTACCTACATCTATCAATGCTTTGTCTAGGGTAAGACTGTGGGATTTATGAATGGTGATTGCATATGCAAGAGTTAGAGAAAATTGTTCTCTATGTACATACATGTCTTTGAAGAGAAGGAATCGAGCAGTTGAGCGCCTTATCCTTTTCACTTCTGAAAGTTTGTCAAAGCGAATATTGACAAACTGAATGTTGTTGTCACGTGGTTATGATTGAAAGCCAACAACTGTATCCAGCGCCCTATTAACTAGCCCTTGCTCCACATCAAGGTTACGTTTAAGCATTACTCTACAATTTAAGGATAGTTTTAATATTTTTTTCCAACCCAGCTGTGTTGGAGATTGATTTTTCTAAGCTATGTAGTCTTGTTGTAGCTTGCTCACACATGGGTAGTGTCATACCATGTACGTCTAGTTTGTCTGTGGCGCTAATTTCTATAATTGGTTGCATTTCTTTATTTAACATTGTTTCATTGAATTTGAAACAGCTTGCAAGAGTTGTCATTAAGGCCATACAATTGACAATTTTGTGCGCTAATTGTTCCATAACATCAGTAGTACATGCATTATCACTATGAAATGCATGAATGTGCTGTTTTTCCAATATGGTTTGTGCTTCTTGCGATAGTACACCAACTCTAATACTTTTTAAGATGTTGGCATAAGTGAGATCTGCAGATTGTCGCATGTTTTCTGTTAATTCTCTATATTGGAAATGTTGCCAAAGGTTGACATTTCCTATGCTGCCCACAGTTTTACGGCAAAGTTTGTGTCCAAAGGTTTTAAAAATAGGTTCACTTTTCACCGGTGTCAATTGTAGAATATATCCGAAAATGATAAACTGCTGATTCATGGAATTATTTGCGTGAAAAATGCGGATTTGCGCGCCTTTCTGCTCAAAAACCCCCATACTTCACAAAAGGGATTTTCGGGCAGAAAGGCGCGCAAATCTGCGTTTCTCATGCAAATAATTCCATGAATCAGGCTGAATGTGTTTTCCTACAAAGAGTACTTCATAGTTTCTTTTAAGTACTTCTTGCAATCTGAAGTGAATCAAGGCCAACATTAGGTTGGAGACCCTACTCACTTCATCTATTAGTAGCATTTTCATTTGTTTTAATACTCTGCGTAGTTCCATTGCAGCTTCTGCAGAAAGTTTGTAATAGTCTAATTTATTTTGGTGCTCTACTGGAAGGAGTAGTAATCGGTGTAAAGTGAGACTGCCTATGTTGTAGGCAGCTAAACCTGTGGGGGCAGTTACAACAGCTGACAGTTTGTTGTTTGTCAATTGTTGAAGGAACTTGCTGATGATTTTGATTAAGAATGTTTTTCCTGACCCAGCTTCACCACTGATGTACAGCATTATAGGCTTGTAATTTTGGCAGGTTTCTTGGTGTTCGTGCTGCACACCATGTACAATTTGTTTTGCTACGTCTTCAAAAATGATGCGCTGACCTTTGTTAAGTTTTGCTTGTTGTACAGTTAGGTCTTCGATATCTTCTTGATATTGACACATGGTATTTTCCACTTCTGTCATAGCTAATTCTGCCCCATTTGCTATTAGTGGCTGTCCTAGTGGTTCTTGGCTTCCTGTTACAGGAGGATGACTACTGTCGGAAGAGTCCTTATCTAGTTGGGCCTGAAATTCTTCTTCGTGTTGCTGCTCATTGTGTAACATTGTTTTATACTGCGTAAAGTTCACATCGGTGATAGCGCATTCATTTGCTTTGAAAGCATCTTCATAGCAGTCATAGTTATCTAGTATCTCTTCCTATTTTCTCAATGGTTTAATAAGTTGTAGCAGAGACATTCAATATAGTATAGTAATGACAATTTACCATGATTAATTAAGCTTTGTTTGGTAAGTTTCACTAAGCTGCCTTCACAATCGGTTACTCCATATCTACCTTTGCTTTCATCATGTTTTACACGTTTTTTGTATGCAAAGTGTTGAGCTATGTGGTATAGACACATGCTTTCCAAAGTGCTACTCCTGTTTGGATAGTATGTGTCCAGTAAATTGTTTTTTAAAATGTCTTGGCTGTTGGGATCATTTCTGGCAATAGGTTATATGTCCTCATATGATTTTAGCACTCTTTTTCTAGATTTTGCAGGACCAAGACTGAGCCATACTATGTGGTCTGATTTTCCATACAAAGCAGTGACGGTTAAACAATCTGCTGCTTCATAGGCCCCACATTCTCTATGAGAGAGCATTTTTATGCCTAGGCTGTACAATTTCTGTGATAATGTTTTGTCTGATGCTAGGTCACCCCAGAGGTCTTGAAGCTCTGTTTTTTTCTGCTTTTGTTAAGTAGGCTGTAACATATCGTGCAACAGCAGTTGAATTGTCTGCAATGTACTGCACATCTAGGTTTGCATTCCATAATAGGGCAATGATTGCATTGTAATTATTGATATATTTTGATTCTTCCCTTCTTTTTATGTAATACGTGTTTTAGGTGATTTACCATTAACACTATGTCGAACTGTAGACATGGGCCCTCATTACAACACCGGCGCTAAACCATGACGCTATTAGCA
Source organism: Ambystoma mexicanum (assembly GCF_040938575.1). Classification (NCBI taxonomy): domain Eukaryota; kingdom Metazoa; phylum Chordata; class Amphibia; order Caudata; family Ambystomatidae; genus Ambystoma; species Ambystoma mexicanum. The sequence goes on along the minus strand of NC_090940.1, from coordinate 247,853,968 downwards.
CCATGGTTGGTGTCGGTGTTGTAACGAGTCCGCCATGGTGAAATGGTGAAATACCGCCCCATTCCAAGGTTGGCTGGGTGGTATTTCCCCATTTCCCCATGGCCCTTCCCCATTCCCATTTTTGCCCCATAGGGCTCAATGGGAATGGGGAAGGCGGCAATTACAGTACCGCAAATTGCGGTACCGTAATTGCCTGCAAGGTCCCTTTGCGCAAAGGGACCTCGTAGTAAGGCGCTAGGTGGTTAACGGCGGTGCAGCCTTTTACGGCGCGTTAACCACTTAGCGTCAGGGTCGTAATGAGGCCCATGAAGTTGTTTACTTCACCAGTTTCTGTAACTCGTCTGGGGAAACCAAAGCAGCATTTGGTGTAGTATGTATCTTTGTTTTTGTATTTACGGCGACAATATTTGCCACATTTGTGTCTTTGAAATTGTGAAATCTGCCCATGCAGCTCACTACGAGTCTGTCGTGAAGGGATTTCACATGTGACATTTTTGGATAAACTACAAAAACAGTGCTATCACTGTCATAGCCAAATTTCGGTGCACCTTTGATCAATAACAGCATGTGAATATGTGGTGCTCCTCTCGCTTGATATTCTTTTCTCCAAAAGAAGTGCTGCACTTCTCCAAGGAGAGGAACACTTTTATTGCAAATGAAGTGTAGCATTGCAATGAAACGATGATGGAAATATCTTGAGACATTTACTGGATCTAGAGAGCAAAGTTCTCCAGGTGTTTATATATCTATGTTGTTTTTGTTGCTGTTTGCTATGCGTAGGACCTCATGTAAATCTTCCCATGAGTATTCTGCACAACTTAGCGTAACAAATCAAGTTGGTGGCCCAAGGTTTCTGATCATGCAGCGCACGCCTCCGTGCCATCTAAACCAGTATTTCTTTGTACTGCTCATCTTTGCAAACAAATTTGTTATACTTGATTGTAAGACCTCATCTTTTTCTTGTACTTTTTGTATTAACTGCATAGCTGACATATTTTGAAAGTGCGTTCCAGATTTAAGAATGCGTGCAACTCCATAACAACGTGTTGCTAATTCACTTTCGTAGAGTATGTGGAATATGTATTCCACATTTTGTCTAAATCTGGGATCTTGGGAATACATTCGTAATGAGCGGTATTCTGATGCCCCAATCTGAGTACCTCCCACCTTTGCCAGTAGGAAATAGCAGTGGAAAAGCACGTGCTGCTATACTTTTTTTCCCAAATACTCATTGGTGACCTTTTGGTTTGTCACATTTGGTAAGTTTCTAGTGCATCATCTATACTTTCATTGGAATGCAATGGATGAATTGTGTATTGGTCCAAGAGAGTGGATACTGTAGCTGGATCCAGAAGTTCGAATTGTCCAGTTTCTGATGGCTCTTTAATTATTTCAATTGTTTGCCTTAAGCTTTCATCAATATTTATTTCCTTGTAGTACTCATTGTTGTCTTTTAGATATTGCAATGCTTGTGTAATTTGTGTAAGTCTACTAATTGTTGCCAAATTTGATTGTCCTTTGTTGGTACTCCATTTACCAAGACTATTAAAGAATGCTCAATTAAACGTTCCACTCCTAGAGTGTGCACATTTTCCGGTAGATCTAATGGCAAGTACACTACTTAGCCACAAATGCATTTCACCAATTCAGAGGGTGGTAAATTTGCTTTTTTTGGATGAAGGCGTATAATTGCTTGAAATGGGTGAACTGTTTGCATTATTATGCTCTCATATAAATTGAGCTGTTGCAGGATTTTTGGTAATGGAAACAATTCCAAATGATTTGTAATTGCACGTGAAGGTCTGTGGTTGTTGTCTAATTTTGCAGTACAGTAACTGCAACATATTAGGCGTTCAGTTACTTCATATTTGCTTTCAGCTAATTCAAACCATTTAGAGTCTTCATTGTTTTCTATTTTGTATTCTATGTCCACATTTTTTGTGTTCCTTTTGTGTTCCTTTTGTAAAACGTTCTGCGGCAACATACACACACATGGTTTGGTACTTCAGCTGATGACCTTTTAAATTTTAGTATTTCGGTTCTGTATGTGTTTAATAGAAGGTTGCTATGTGCAGAATTGTCGCTACTATGCTCTAAAACTTTTGCATTTTCCGCGTGGCTCTCACTTCCAAAATACTTTTTCTGAATATGGTCCATTTCTTCTTGTAAGTATTTGGGTGTACCATGCAGAAGAGTGGTATTTAAATTGCCTAATTCTAAAGCTGGACTTTTTGCACAGTATATTAAATACACTAAATTTCTTACTTTGGAATGATATACTGATATTCTTTTGATATCATGGAAGGTACTTTTGCAAATAGGCCCAGAAATGCAGGCTAATGAATGTCCTTTTAGTCCTGTGTGTTTCTGCGCTACACAAATATCCATATTTTGCAGCACTTTGATTTTACTTTTGTCTTTACCTTTTACATATTGATTGAGGAACAGACGTAAAGATTTGGAATCTTTATTTGTAATGGCACACATTGATGTGCACAGCCATTTGTATACTGGACGGTGTGGTTCTGCTAAATCGAGAGGTAATTCTGAGTTTTCAGAAGACAGTTTTGTAAGCATTGTTTCTTGTTCCATGATGCTAGTATTGATTTTCTCATACCCACGTCCACACCTATGGATGGCAATTGTTTTTGCTTGATTTTGTTTGCATGCTTCTTCATTGAAATATGGCTCTGTGATTGTTGTGTGACTCCATTCACCACCACAAACATGCAAAAAAATATTTTTGTTCACATTCCGTTTATTGCTGAGTTTCATTTGAAGTTTGGTACCTAGTTTTGTTAGTGCTTTCATCCTTTTTAACACTAATATGAACCACTTCCTTTTGAGAAGGATTGCACTGTCCACGAGTGTTTGTAGAATTAACTTTCTACGGTACCTTTTAAGGGGTGAGGATGACTTTGGTCCTCTTCTTAGTAGGTTCTGAAGGCCTCTGTGATGAAACATTTTTGCTAAACTACTTTTTTACCATGGGTTCTTCTTACACTATCAGGATTAGTAGGAACATTGTTAGCTGTACTGGCAGCCGTTTTTTTAGATCATTTCTGTGTTTTGTGATACTTTTTGGTGCAGGACGTACAGTTTCAGTAGGTGAGACTTCTTATATTATGTTACCCAATTGCATTAGATGGTTTGTACCAAGATTCTCCCCTAACTCTACCTAGCCCAAAATAAACAAATAACCCACGCAGCCTCTTTAAGGAGAAGTTACAATATGAAGGTTGTACTGTACTTACTTTTTTGTGCAAAATGACCAGGTTTCTTCGGATATGTTGCCTGCAGTGTAGATGTTGTTGATTCTGAGGAGAGTAGTCTTCACTGTGAATTAAAAAAATGGTATCATTTACTTTGTGTGTTTGCAGCCGTCATGACACTGCAGAGTTTACTTGTACTTCTTTCGTCATACGATTCAACTTTCATCTTTCAACCCAATCCATGTGCACATTTCACTTCTCTCTGTGCACTCTTTGTATATTACTTTCAATATGGTACTTCAAAGTCCTTCAAAATATCTACATTTTTTAGGGGTTTGGAAATGCCTTGTTCTTTACAAAGTGTAGTATGCATAGGAGAGAGGTTTGTAAGTGATCGGGCAACGTAGTAGATGGGCAAACATTTTGTACTTCTTAATGAAAAGCACTATTTCCAAAAATCGGGAGACCCTCGGAAGGGCATGTCAGCACCACAATCGGGAGCGATTACTTTTCTCATATGATCACATTGCAAGTAGCATTTCTATTGGCAGTACAGAAGACAGAACTCCGACATTTTCACATACAAAATTGAGGTCTGCCCTAAATTATACTTCTCAACTCGCACGCTTTTGGCGGGTGTCACCGGCCTTGTAATGGGCAGACTCACCCGCCAAACCGCCTGCACGGCCATTCATTCCAATGGGTGAGTCACCCGCCAAAAACAAAATCAGCTCATTTCACCCGCACTTCACACAAAAATGGTTGAGAGCTATGCTTAAATAGGCATGCTTGCAACGTATGTACAGGTTATGCAGAAGAAAGTAAGCAGTCATGCAATTTGTTAATGGCAAATCTGCAATCTTGCACTTTAAAAGGGGGAGCGTTGTTATGTGTTTCCTATGGAAATTTGCCAGCATTATTTTGTCTATTGTAAATCATAAGGGTTCCACATGTACTCTGATTAAAATGTACATACCTGTACTCTATACTGATGCATGTGGTCATGCATGGAGCTGTACGTAGAAATTTTCTAATCCTTGCACAGTAGCTTGTGATGTAGGTGCTTTGCAATGGTATGCGATTTCCATTAAGAATCATCAACAGTAATTTTGAAGTGCGCAATGTTGATGACGGAGTTAAAATTAGCGATGTTCTATGTGATTGGTGGATGATTGTGCGCCCGCTTAGTTGTGTCCAATGATGGACGTGCTTTGGTACCATTGCAGAAAGGGTGGAAGGACTGGGTAAGAGTTACGTGCCGCACGTAAGCAACGCTTGTCCGCTGGTGGGGCGTGTCACATACGGGTTTCTACAGCAAATCCTGAATGGAAAGACGACTGTAGACATCAGCCAATCAGATGTTCCCATTACTCTTTTGTGTCGAAAGATGGTGCGCACACTGAAAATGGCAGCGGTGCAGAGGGTCGGGGTTTTGCTGCTTGGAGACATTTTTGTACAAGGCTTACGACACTATGCCGAGAGTAGGCATGTGGCCCACCATTTCAATGTGCAAGGAGTGGAGGTGGTCTGGAGCGCTGACACTGATGCCAATGCTGCAGCAATTCTGCAAGTTTGCAGAGACATGCGTAGAATGACCACTCCTCACTACGGTTCTTACCACTTGGGATACTTGACTTCACGTACTTTGTTGACAGATTTGGCACAGTTGGTTGAAGCAATCATGACCATCTTCCCAACATCAAAAGTTATTTTTTCTGCTTTACTCCCTAGACTACAATGGACCAACACTTCTGTTTCCTGTCCAGATCAAAGCATCGGGAGGAGCATCATCAATCGCGGCATACATGCATTCATGCTCCGAGTTGGTATGTTTTTTTGTAGCCACGATAACATTGCTCCAAGCAATGGGGATCACTTTGAAGGAGATGGCGTTGCGCTATCCTCTTTGGGAAATGCAATATTCTTTTGGAACATAAGACTTGCTTTAGAGAAAGTTCTGTAATGTTTGCAAAAGTAAAGCAAGGACAAAAAATACAAAAAAATGCATAAAATACCACATGTCTGTACGATATGTGGCCAAAATAAAATAAATCGGCTCTTCTCAGAGCCTACCTTAAAGGGGAAAAAGGGGATTAGTACTTTAATGAACCGTCGTCATGCTCTGATCCTCTACATGTCCGCGAACATGGTAGTAGTTAACAGCCAGCACATATCACCACCGGGGATTGAAAGGTGGAGCCGCACGTAAATGAGAATGAGTGAAGCTAGGGATTGGGACATAAAGTTCAGTAGGTGTGTTCTGACTGACGTACTTTAGTAAAACCGTCTTCTCCCTCAGAGGGCACCACACAGCCATTGCTTTCCATGCTCGAAAACAGATTATCTGGATTGTGGGAGACTCATGGATACACTGGTTGAAGGTGCATGCAGAACGCTGCAGTTTATCTACAAATCTCAGATTTCCACATGCGGAAGTGCACTGGCATGGCATGAGATGGCTGGACTTGGTACCTCTTTGTGTTACTTTACAGACAGAGCCTCCTCCAGATATACTCATCATTCATTGTGGTGGAAACAGTTTAGGCCATTTATCTGGAATTTCTTTACAATTTGCCATGAAGGAAGGACTCGCAAAGCTCATGGACATGTTTCCAAATTGTCAAATACTTTTTTACCGTATTGCCCAAAGGCAAATATGGTTGCGTTCTTCGAAATTTGGTCCACTAATGAAGAAAGCGAGACGCAATGTGAATAAGGCTGTGTGTGCCTTTTTAAGAGATGTTGGTATGTCCTCTTTCCACAATGAAAACATTTCGTTTCGTAGCAGTTTCATTTTACCCAGAGATGGAGTCTACCTCACATATGCAGGCAATCAGATGTTTCTTCACAATATACAAAATGTATTGCACCATCTTTTGCAATCACACTAACCTATCTGACAATCCGTTTTACCCAATCCACTGTTTTTGACCCACACAACACACCACCAAAAGGCTCTTTTCAGAGCCGCCACTTACTCCCAACGTACTCTATTGCGTTTTGCCCCCTCTACGACTGTCTGCAAACTTTTGCTGAACTCCGCAGGGCTCTACGGCCTTCAGTTCATAGTTCTATTGTTACACTGAGAAAGGCGGCTCTGAAAAGAGCCTTTTCTGTCATTTTTGTTGTTTTTACATTCATTGATTAAGAGCACTTGACACACTAGGAGAAGATGCGAGAGGAGGGAAAGGAAGAGACACCAGCCACGGGGATAAGAAAGGTCAAGTGAACAGAGAAATATTAAGGGTGATCTTTATTTAGGTAAGGAGCAAATCTTCTGGTGCTTGCTGACTGCAGCCTCAAAAGCACTTCAAAGACTCTCCCCCCTGTAGAGTACTGCATCACAATACGTGCACACTACTTTAAACCTTTGAAAGGTAAGGGTCCACAGCATTGCGAATGGCTTGTGAAGCAGCTGCAGGGAGGCGCTCCCCCACAGGAGTGTCTCTTGTGGTGGGAGGATCGGATTCCGAGTATGCTGTGGAGGAACTCAAACGACTACGCTCTTCACATGGCACCACCTTGCGAATGTCTGCAGTGTGGAATGAAGTGAGGTGTTGCTTCATGGTTGTCGTACCAAAACTGTACGCTCCAAATCTCCCGTGACTCAACACCACATTGCACTGGTTACACTTCACCAGGTTCGCACGTGCTTTTGGCACGTTCCCATAAACGGAAAACAGCCACCACACCCATGACTCCCGCCGAGTGCTCCTAGTGCGGAGTTCCTCCACTTCATTCTCTCCCTCCTCTTCTTCCTCAATCTCTACATCCTCACCCAAATATCCCTCTGCAGGCCCTTGTTGAGGTGGTGATGGTGCAGAGGCTAATAACCCAACAGCAGCCATGGAAGCCATACCAATTAGTTTCCTTTTCGTCACTACAGCAGTAAAGGTAACGCACCTCTATCTGCTATAGCTGGAAGGCCAATGAAGATGCGCTCGGGGGTGTGGCCTTTTGAAGGGGTGCAGGGGTGTGCCTTGTGACTGTCTTCATCGTTACAAAGTGATACACTCATTTTACACAGCAACACCTGAGGTGACCTATTGTTTGGGATGTGTGAAATTACATTTTTACACTCACTTTGCCTTGTGTCGTACAAGTTCATTTTTAGTGTTGCAGAAGCACACAAACCGCGGAAACTAGTCCCCATGCTCAGCGTAGGTGCGGTCACAAGATGATGTCATCAACACATCCGCCCCTTAACGAAAGTCCCCTGGACAGCAAATGCAAAGAATCAAACATGCGCATGCGCACAAGTGCCCTACGGACAGTGTTCGGGTGGTCAAAGTACTTCAAAGTGTGACATAAGTGAGATGGACAGTTAGGAACTGGCGCAATGTTGGCAATCCTTTCGGTTGCACTGCGCATGTGCTCGCATGCTATGTTCTCTTTATGGACAGCTCCAGTATCCTTAGGACAACTCCATTTTGTTTGCCTACTACCTTGCCACCCACCATGGCTGTTCTACGGACGGCACCATTTTAACTGCGCCCAATAAGGACCGCTATACTGTCCTTCACACGCTCCCTTTTTACTCATTTACACCCATTCCGGACATCTTGTGTGTTCTACGACCATGTATTATCTCGTTCCCAAGCGGTACGCCGAGGTAGTATATCCTTTGGACACCCCTTTCTGTTTATGTACGCACATTTTGAAAAGATGGTGCAGTCACACATCACATCCGTCTTACTTAGCATTAGACAGCACCCACATTCCATTGCTTGCGGATAGGTTGAACAGGTGCGCTGTTCGCGAACATTTTATGTCTTTTTGAGAAAAAAAAATTAAACACAAACTCTCTCTACAACTACTGTGCAAAACCATTTACTACACACACACACACATCAATCTAAAGAAACAGCGGGGGAAGCGGACACTGAAACAAATATGGGGGAATTTGTATTTAACACGGGCTGGTTATGAGGGGAAGATTTGTGAGGGGAAGAAGGGATGGATACTTCGTCGAAACGTCTATTTACCTGTTTCAGGTTTGGGGATGGGTCACTAGGGAATGGAGAAGCAGGGCAGGTGCAGGTGGGGCAATGGTACCGAAATTTCCCTCTCACAACGTCCTCCACAAACTCCCGTAAACTTTGAAAATTGTCATTCAAAACATCCATTTTCGACTGTATCCTTTTTCTCCTGTCTTCTTCTATCTCGTTTGTTGCCCTTTCCTCTTTTTTTTCCTGGTCTGTTGAAAAAAAAAACACCACAATTTAAATGCATATAAAATACTGGTCACTGTTCTCCATATGCAGACCAATGTGTACCATGGTTGTCGCTGTCTTCAGACATTTCCCCGTGTGGGATATTCTCCAGCCACTCCAAAGTACTAGCCATTTCTGAGTCAAAACAACAGAAAGAAATTATTATTTCTGCACCGCAAACCAAAAAAAAACACACCCACATTACAAAAATGACCTGCACTCACTGTTTTGCTGTAATCTCCCTTCGTCCAAATGCGTCCGTCCACTATCGTTCCAGGCTGCCGAGTTTCTGTGAAATGATTACAGTGGTGGAATACTTTTTTTTATTTGGTACCATCCACTTCATTCTACATGGTTATTAAATGTGTAATTTCCATTTCCCACCTTCAAGTTTCCATATTTACTTATTACTACTTACAATATCTTTATGCCCTTCTTCACCGTTTCACACTTTTTGTGTAAGACAATAGTACATTTTCAGATCCCCCCCGCCTCTTTGGTTAATGTTGATCCTGTCCGCCCCCGTCTGCAAACAGGCGCTCAGTCCGTCCCTTTCTAAACTCAATCGGGAGGGGGTTCTGTATGTTCTATGTTAAATGTATGGCAAGTACATAGATCATACTACATATCTCTCAAAATCACATGATTGCAGTGCATATTCTGCTCACCAACTTCATTGCCACAATTTCATGCATAAGTTCCACCTTCCAAAAACCTGTACAATTCCCTACAAAACACACTTTGATAAGGAGACGTTACGGTTCAGTTGCCCTCCCAAAAACCAGTGAAATTCACTACAAAAAAAAACTTTGTTGAGGGGACGTTATGGTTAAGTTGCCCTAACAAAAACCTGTACACTTCACAAAAAAAACTTTCCATCTCCCCTTTATGCTTCAAATTAAAACCGAAAAACCGCTGAAATTCAACAGTTATGGTAAATTAAGCCCCCAACCCTGCCACCACCCCTGTGCACTACTAAAACTAACACCCAGACAATGAAAGATGTCTTCTCAAATGTCAATGATGACATCAATGACAACATCACTTGTTTAGCCCCTTTCTTTACCTTCCCTGCCATACATATGTATGTACATTCAGTAAAAAGATTTCACTAAAGGAATGTTACACTTCAAAGTGCAACCAAACACCACTGCACATTCCCCCATTATAGTAAGCTAAGCAACCATAACTTGCACCATTTACGTGCATTGCTAAGACTAACACCCAGGACATCAAAGATGACATCACAAATAACAGCATAGCCACATGGTGCAGAACTCATACACACTTCACAATAATATGGGTGAGTCGTTGATAGTGCGGAAGGACATTGTATATTGTTGTACGAACTTGTAACTGCAAAACTTCCTGTTCACAACTCAACAGGGCAAGTTTGCACCACCATAGAAGCGAGAGTGTATACCGAGGTCTTTGAATCAGTAAACCCCATTCACCCTAAAAAAATGGGGGATGAATGCCATTATCAATACAGATTTTACAGCACTAAACCATTGCATCAAAAAAAAGGATTTTTTATCTTCAACCGGACGCCTCCGGCGTTCCCGTTTGAAGAAAACTAATCCTTTTCCAAGATGGCCACCATGGAAAGGGAAGGCGGGCATTGCATAGAAAGTCTTTTTGCGCTTTCCATTACAGCTGCCAGAAAGTAAAAAAGGAAAACGTGTGACCGTAGTGGGTGAAGAAGATTTGTATTTGTTCTAAAATGTGTGGTTATCAGCAACACCTTTAACAGAAAGGCAGTGCCTGGTGGACATGGCGACTGCAATACAATGTTTTGTCCCAACCAGAAAATGGCAGTATTTACCTCCACAACATTGTGGTCAGTAAGCATACCTAAAGCGTACCCTTCAGAGACGAAAGGCGTACCGTTGATTTGTTATGTACATGACGACACTTGTGAAGTATGAAAACACTACCACATGTAAAACACAAAGGTGTTTGTTCGTGTGCAATGAGCTTTACATAAATGTGTGGAACATACAGTGAATATGTTTGGCAAAAATGTGCGTACAGAAGGCAAAGCAGTAGTCTTCTAACGTGTGGACAAAATCACAACAAACCCTGTGAAGTGAAGTGCACTAATGGCAGAAATATTGCAAGCAACACCATTACAACTGACCTGTGCACACATTTTTGTGTAAGTGCCACAAGGTGAAATGGATGAAGAAATGTGTAGTGAGAAGGTATAGGGAAGCATTGCTTTTGAAACGTTTCTGTACATCAAACACTTTCACTGGACCTGATCTCATTTTTCCACTTTTAGAAAGATACCAAATCTGACAACATAGCGTCTTCATGCAGAACTAATCTTGGTAATTGGGGCATCTGGGTGATAGAAAGTACCCTAATGGCACAAAAGCATAATAGATGGGCCTGAGCCTTACATTGCCAAAGCAAGTGGTGTGCAATAGCGTTCTGGATAACGTACCTTGGCAGCGTAAACAAATGATTTCATAAAGGCTTACATACCGTGATACGGCACCTATTAAAGAACATACTGCAACCTGCAGCGTAGCATGGCAAATTGTGAAGGGGAACATGAAATGGTTAAAAAACACACTAACGTGTAAAACGTAGTAAGGTACTTTTATTTCACAATGCACAGCGCTAAATCATCGCCCTTTTCTCATTTGCAAAGAAATGGAAGTTTGTGTCTCTGCTGCACAATAAAAATGTTAATTTTGACGGTCACATTGATGTTTTCCCACACCGTCACCATGCATTGGCGCCACAGTTTATTCACACACACAGTATGCAGTGGCGACACAGTAGTCAATTTCCTCTCACATTCATTGTCAAGACGGCATCAATCGCTGTGATGTAGTCCATCAGAAAGTATGGTATGTTACTTAAAATGTTAGTGGCAATGGTGATGTTGTTGTTTACACAGAAATTAGGCGTTGTTCCTGTCACAGTGATTTACAAGGCGACGTGAATGGCTGCAAACTATGACACCAGAAAGGATGGATGTTGCTTCTTACTGCTACATCTGCGTACAGACATAGAGGTCCGATGCGGTCATCCCATTCAATGATGACGCACTTACAACCGGTGATGAATAGCTGCATTTGACGATTAAAAAAACCGTCACTCGGACGCTGCACTCAATGACATTCGCAATAGGGAAGGAAGTAGCTGAGGGGAAAATGACAAAAAAGATCTATCAATACGAAGCCCTTGTGGAAATGTAAGGTGTAATGTTCTGATGTATACTTTTCCTATTCTGTTTCTGGTGTTTACTTTTCTTATTTCTCACTTAAAATAGTTATTAGTACATCCTATGTAGTGTTGACAAAACAGAGTGATTGTGATGTAATGAAGTTCTAATAAGAATGTTTTGGCTTCATTGTATGTTCTATGGTGGTCAGTTGGAGCCTGCCTCTGAAGGGGGTGCCTGGTGTCTGATCTTAATAAAGTACTTCTGAACTTGTTTGCTGTCTGGACCTCGAACTTAACATGTAACACATAACATTTCTGTAAACAATTAATGTTATATGGGGCAATGTACTGACTCCCTACAAACGATGACAATGTACAATCTACATAATAGGTAAAAAAATATCAATGCCACATTCATTTCGTAGGTAATAGCGGACGGTGTAGTAACATCGTAAAGACGGCGGTAATGTGCAATCTGAAATTTCAACGGCACACAAACCTTCAAATGCATTAATAGTAATACTTTTTTTTTTAAGACTAATTAATTAATTGCAGTTTGGTGTACAGGCCTGAAAAATAAGCTTACATGATATGCACTGCCTCCATTTCGGCCTCCGCAGTCACACAGTAGTTGTTTGCAAGAAGATGTCCTCGGGAACTGATATTTCATGTGCTTCACAAACCTTTTTGAAGCATAGCTTATCAAAGGGAATGTTTCACAAACTGTGACTCCCTACATTCTTTCTGTCTCTTCCCTGTACGTCAAGGTCGAAAAACAATTAACCTTATGAGGTTTGGTACATGTGCGACCATACTGAGCGCCTAGTGAAAAAATTAAATTAAATGACCTTCACTCAGAACGCAAATACATTCTCATTTTGCAACAACATATCAGCAGTCAATCATGAGAACCGTTACTCCCGACCACGTGCAGACACGCTGTGTTTACGAAACCGTGCAGGTGGCTGCCTCAGATTCCAAACTATAGGACGCCAGACTGACCGCAGTACTTTTGGTGGCGGCTTCTTACATAGACGCAGTAAGGACTTGTCGTACATTCCCTACCAAGTTTCACTGTATAGTATGACAGTGGTAACAAGAATAAAGCACTATTTCACTTCCTACTGCCACATATAAGTAATGCTAACCTTTCGACACAGTGTTTCATAAGGGTTTGTTTGCGGGTATTTCGGCGTACAACACAAAAATGAAATGACCATGGCGGCCGTATCAAAAGAATGCTACACATTTGACGCTGCGGCAGAACCAATCGGTGAAAGCACAACATCTTGACGTTCAGCATGCCATAGATTAGCCAATAGAAATCTTCTCCACTGAGCGAACAGGGAAGTGGGACCGTGGAGCGGACATAGATATCACTAATTCTTAGAGTGCTACTCTTTGATCGTTTTAAAGGAAACTACTGGACGATTTCTCCCAAAATGTACAAAAGCACGCTTTGGGGAACAAGCCCCAGCCCCTGCCACAAAATTGGTGACAATCCGTCCAGTGGTTTGGCCTGTAGCTGTGCACAAAGTTTTTGCCCCATTCAGTCTATGGGAAAAAAAGACGTTTTGGGACACCTCCTATAACTTTGCCCCCCCTGAACAAATCCTTACCAATCTTCGGAAAAAAATTTAGAGTGGCCCATATACTTTTTTGCAAACCTCCCCAAGCAGCCCACATACCACAGTCAAAATGTTTGGTATTATAGTTGTGTTATGTTGGCCATGCACCCAAGTCTCTATGCCCTGGCCACAATCACCGCAGCATGACACACCGATAGAATCAAACACCCATCAAATATCCACAACCCAAAAGTTTGTGTACTGATTCATTTGTAGAGTTTGTATGTGAAGTTTTGGCTAGGTCATGCAGTTAAGATTGTAGAGTTTGTAACAAGGAGTACAGTGTTTCTGAGTTGATTTATTGGACACTTACTGGTTGAGTTTTTTGTGGTTGTATGCAGTTTTTTCATGACATTGGTAACTGGACCAGATATACTTTTTTGATCTCTATGATAAAAGAAATGTTCATATGTTAGAGCAGGTAGTTCATAATGAGTTATTGCATTGTATACTAGACATTTCTGTATTTTTTTTACCCTCATATTTAGTACTTAACAAGTACTATAGTTCAAACCAGTGCACTGTGCAATTTGATCAGTTTCTGTGTTTGTTTTCTAAATCATTGGGTCTTTGGGAAAACAAATCCATGCTGGATTAATAAAGAAAAAACTTCTATGGTGTGGTATAATAATTTTTTTTCATTGTTTTACTGTTTATTTCTTGTTTCTTGTTAATCTTCTATCTTTGGTTTGTTGTACATGTGTGGGGCAATGTTGTGTATTCTAATTGTTTATTTTTACTTTTATGCTATTCATCTATCTGTAGGGTTGTTGCAGATTTTTTGGGTCAGTTAGATACCTGCTGGTGTATTCTAACTGTATATTCCTTGTTTGATTTTAGTGGTATTTATGTATCTGTTTGCTTGTCCAGAATCTTGGGGCAGTTAGATACCCGTTGGCGTATTCTAACGTATTCTAACTGTGTATTTCCTGTTATATTTTAGTGTTATTTATTTATCTGTTTGCTTGTTGCAGAATCTTGGGGAAGTTAGATACCTGTTGGCGTATTCTAACTGTGTATTTCTTGTTACATTTTAGTGGTATTTATTTATCTGTTTGCTGTTGCAGAATCTTGGGGCAGTTAGATACATGTTCGTGTACTCTAACTGTGCACAGTTTTGAAGTTGAAGTTTTGCTTATGTTCATACACAGATTACGTATAAAAGTTTGGTTTTAAGAATATTAAGTAAGCGTTTTGAAGATTTGCTAGCAATCTCTGCTTTAGAGTAATGGTACTATCATTACATCTGAACCATCCACAATTCTTTTTTTTATATATGCAGTGTAGTGACCTGCATTGGTTGTGGCTCCTGTGTGGTAGATTATACCTATTGTTGTGAAGGTTTTCTTACCAAGTGATACTTGACCATACCAGGTGATACTTCCCCATGTGTGAATCCAGTCAGCTTACAGTTGTTTTTGGTACCATCTGCATTGTAACGTAAAAACATTACTATTACATATTTACTATGTGTCTGTATTTGAAAGGTGGAGCGATTATCTGAATTGCAGGTAGTACATAATCTGCCATGGTTTACATTTTGTACAAGTTGCTGAAATGGAATGGATTCACAGTTAGGAATGGATACACACACAAACCGTTCATTAGGGACTTCTTCCTGTGCCACATGGTTGCAGAGAGTGCATGTATGTTTCCACGTGTATGAAATCTGATTTCATTTATAGGTATGTTTTGTTTTCCAGTACTTGTAGTATGTACATTAGAAATTCATGTGGATCTTCTTGTGAGTTTATAGTGTATTTTACGATTCCAGCACAGTAGTCCAATTGTTGTCTTATTCCATGAACACTGTAAGAGTGGTCAGGATTGGTGGTTGCATTTCTATGAAGGACTAACATATGCAAACACAATTGGTCTGTACTGTGTAAGTAAATGTTCTCAATAATTGGTGGCAATCGGAATAGAATATTTATTGCTACATTTACATAGCAATTTACAGCAGTTACATTTGAAAATTTGAATGGACCTGATAGTTCTGTGTGGAAGTCATTTGTTTGGAGTTTGTGTTGCTTCTTTGAAGAAGTAGTTGAGTTACTTTGACCACTAGATTCTTGTTTGATTGTGGTACTTGAAGAAGTATTAGTTTATTTATTTTTTCCTTTGGAGGAATTGTAGTGATATCCTGTATCGTTTCAGTTTGAAGTCGTTTTCTTTTACAACATTTTGCTTGTTGTTGAACAGGATAGGTTTTCAGAAGATGGGTGTGGAGTGAATCCAGCCTATTGTATTCTAGAATGCAAGGAATATCAGCATTTACTTTACTTGCATCAAAGTTGATTAGAAATAGCCAGTCAATCGTACGTAAGCGTGATAGTGCTACGTAGCTCATGCCTTCTTTAAAGACTGTGCTACCAATATCTATTAATGCTTTAACTAGGGTAAGACCTTGTGATTTGTGAATGGTCACTGTGTATGCTACAGTTAGTGAAAATTGTTCTCTGCGTCTTTGAAAAGAAGTAAGCGGGCTGTTGTGCGTCCTATCCTTTTAACTTCTGATAGTTTGTCAAAGAGAGTATTGACAAATTGAATGTTGTTGTCACGTGGGTATGGTTGAAAGCCAACAACTGTACCAAGTGCTCCACTAGCTAGTCCTTGGTCCACGTCAAGGTTACATTTAAGCATTACTCTACAGTTTAAATATAATTTTTATATTTTTTCCAAAACAGCTGTGTTGGAGATAAAGTTTTCTAGGGTATTTAGTCTTGTTGTGGCTTGTTGACACATGGGTAGTGTCATACTATGTACGTCCAGTTTATCTGTGGAGCAAATTTCAATTATTGGTTGCATTTCTTTTTCAACATTGTTTCATTGATTTTGGAACAGCTTGCAAGAGTTGGCATCAAGGACATACAATTGACATTTTTGTGTGCTAATTGTTGCATGACATGCGTTATGGCCATAGAGTGTATGGATGTGACTGGTTTTAAATATTGATTGTGCTTCTTGAGATAGTAGACCAACTCTAATCCTTTTTAAAATGTTGCCGTATATGAGGTCTGCAGACTGGCGCATGTTTTCAGTTAATTCTCTGCACTGGAAATGTTGCCCAAGGCTTACATTTCCTATGCTGCCAAGTTTGTGCCCTAAAATTTTAAAAATAGGTTCAGCTTTCACTGGTGTCAATTAAAGAAGATCTCTGAAAACAATAATGTGTTTTACTTCAAAGAGTTGGTCGTAGTCTGTTTAGAGGACCTCGTAATCTGAGGTGAATCAAAGCCAACATTACGTTGGAGGCCATGCTTACTTCATGTATTGGCAGCATTTTCATTTGTTTGAAAACTCTGTGTAGTTCCATTGCATCGTCTGTGGAAAGTTTGTAATAGTCTCATTTGTTTTGGTGTTCGACTGGAAGGAGTAGTACTCGGTGTAAAGTGACACTGCCTATGTTGTAGGCAGCTAAACCTGTGGAGGCAGTTACAACAGCTGACAGTTTATTATTTGTCAATTGTTGAAGGTACTTGCTGATGATTTGATTAAGAATGTATTGCCTGAGCCAGCTTCACGTATAGCAATATAGGTTTGTAGTCTTGACAGATACAGTTTTTATTTTCATTTTCCACACCATGTTCAATTTGTGTTGTTATTTCTTGGAAAATCCTACGCTGTTCATTGTTCAGTTGTGACTTCAGTACAGCAAAGTCTTCTGTAGCTTGTTCATACTGACACATGGGTCCTCATTACGAGTTTGGCGGTAGCCATGGAGATATTAGCTCCATGGCTGCCACCAAACCGGGCTCATTTACTGGGTTCCTGCAATGATGAATAACCGGGTCATTCCAACATTGGAGGACCCGGTAATTCCTCCTTGCAGGAACCATTCCCCCTTCCCATTGAGCCCTTATAGGGCCTTATAGGGCTCAATGGGAATGGGGATGGAGGTAACAATGGGCAGATTACAACTGGCCCGTTGTTACCTCCTTGCCCTCGCGGGTCCCGGAAAGCATGCCTGGTTTTACCAGGTGTCTGATCCGGGTCCCGCGATGGGAAGCTTGTAATCGGTGCTCCCGTAATGAAGCGGGCTGGTCCCGTACCGGCCCACTTCATTAGGGGAGCACCAGGGTCGTAATGAGGCCCATGGTGTTTTCTACTCATGTCATGGATAATTCTGCCTCATTTGCTATTGGTAGCTGTCCAAGTGGTTCTTGGCTTCCTGTTACAGAAGGTTGACTACTGTCGGGAGTGTCCACTTGTAGTTGCGCCTGGAGTTCTTCTTCGTGTTGCTGTTCATTGTGCAACATTGTTTGGTAAAGTGTAAAGTTTACGTCAGTTAAAGTGCTTTCATTTGCTTTGAAAGTGTCTTCATAGAAGTCATATGTATCCAATAACTCTTCTTCTTTTCTCCATGTTTTAAAAAGTTCTAGCAGGGGCATGTAATACAGTTCTTTATGTTGAGGAGTTTTTAATTACAATTCTATATGATTAATTAAGCTACGTTTGGTAAGTTTCACTAATCTGCCTTCACAATTTACCACTCTGTATCTATATTTCTTTTCATCTAGTTTAACCTTATTTTTGTATGTGAAGTTTTGGGCTATGTGGTAGAGACACATGGTTTCCAAAGTGGTACTCCTGTTTGGGTAGTATGTGTCTAGTAAATTATTTTTCAAACTGTCTTGGCTGTTGGGATCATGTTTGGATATTGTTTCTATGTTCTCATATGATTTGAGAACTCTTTTTCTAGATTTAGCAGGACCAAGACTTAGCCATACTATATTGGGAGATTTTACATACAAGGCAGTACTGGTTAAGTGGTCTGCAGCTTCATAGCCATCACATTCTCTATGAGAGATCATTTTTATGCCTAAGCTGTACAATTTCTGTGACATTGTTTTGTCAGATGATATGTCATCCCAGAGGTCTTGAAGCTCTGTTTTTTCTGCTTTGGTTAAGCAGGCTGTGACATATTGTGCAGCTGCAGTGAAATTGTCTGCAATGTACTGTACATCTATGTTTGTATTCCATAGGAGGGCAATGATTGCATTGTAATCATTGATGTGTTTTGATTCTTCTGTTCTTTTTATGTAATATGTGTTCTTAGGTGATTTACCTTTGACACTATGTCTGACTGAAGACATGAAGTTGCTTACTTGGCCTGTTGTTGAAACTGGTCTAGGGAATCTGAAGTGGCATGTGGTGTAGTATTTCCCTTTTTTTATATTTGCGTCAACAATATTTCCCATATTTGTGTCTTTGAAATTGTAAAATGTGGCATGAAGTTCACTATGTGTTGTTTGTGAAGGGATTTCACAAGTGACATATTTTGGATAAACTGCAAAACAGTGGCATCTTGGTATTCTTTTCCCCAAAAGAAGTGTTGAACTACTCAGAGGGAAGGAACAGTCTTATTACAAATAAAGTGTAGCATAGCAATGAAGCGATGATGGAAATATCTTGATACATTTACAGGATCTAGAGAGTTATCCTTGTGTTTTTTATATCTATGTTTGTTTTATTTTTGTTTGCTATGCGTAGGAAATCGTGTAAATCTTCCCATGAATATTCTGCACAACTTAATGTTACAAGCCAAGTGGGAGGGCCAAGGTTTCTTATCATATAGCGTACATCGCCGTTATGTTGGAACCAGTATTCTTTTGTACCACGCATGCTTGCTAAAAGATTTGTAATACTTGACTGTAAAACCTCATCTTTTTCTTGCACTTTGTGTAATAATTGCATAGCTGACATATTTTGAAAATGGGTACCTGATTTTAATGTGTGTGCAACTCCGTGGCATAGAGTTGCTAGTTCACTTTCAAAGAGAAGGTGGAATATGTATTCCATGTTTTGTCTGAATCTGGGGTCATCAGAATACATTTGTAGCGAGCGATATTCTGATGCTGTTATCTGTGTGCGTCTATCATCATACCTTCCCCCTTTTCCAGTAGGAATGAGTAGCGGAAAGGCCTGTGCTTCCATACATTTTTTCCCATATGCTGATTGGATATCATTTGGCTTGTCGCATTTGGGAAGTTTCAAGTGCATCATCTATAGTGTCTTTAGAGTGTAAAGGATGAATTGTATAATGGTCTAAAATATTGGATTCTGTAGTAGGATTTAGAAGTTCAAATTGACCAGTTTCTGGTGACTCTTGAATTATTGCTATGGTTTCTCTCAGGTTTTCTTCAATATTAATTTCTTTGTAGTATTCATTGTTGTTTTTTATTTATTTATTTAGATATAAATCTAGCCAAAAGGCTTTGTATAACACATGAACATACAACATTTACAGATAATTAATACAAAAGCTAAAATTAATTAACAATTCTAAAATATAGCATCAATACACTTTAAAATACATCATTCAATACATTTAAAAATTGCCACAATCTTTACATAGAAAATTACAAAATAACATATTAGGTTGGTATCATTTCCTCTCATAAAAGACATCCACAAATCGGTTGTATTCATCATGTCAATTGCATTATTAAAAGACTTTCACAGTTCATACTTAGATGGCTAATTGACTCAGAACCATTATTGCCACAGAGAGAGACAACATTTCCTCATTTCATGTGGAATTCCAACAATATCGCCTTTTGTCGCCACTGATTCGTTATGTTGAATTTCATCAAAAGATAAGTATGAAAAGTGCTAGTGCTAGGATATGATATGATATATATCCTTCCAGGCGAAGATATGCTTGCACATATGGCACAATAATCGTGTCATTAGCCAAAGTGACCACCTTTTCATAGAACAATACACATTGGCATGTATAGGCACACCAAATACCTTTAATGGCAAACTCCAAATACAAGTATTCCACACTAATATTGTGTGGTAGCCGAAAAAACTTCCTCAAGAGTTTGGCCTCAAATACCACCATACGTTTAACAAAAGAGTGTCCCCTTATCTCTGCAGCATAGAGTATTATCGACCTGATTTTAGCCAAGTAAAGTGACTGAGTAGCCGCTTTTTTTTCGGCCAATGAAGGTACTCAGAGCATTCGCGTACACAAGACACCGATTCTTATGTGTGGACCATTGGATTTCCCATGTAATCTTCTCATCAATAATAATAATACCAAGATATTTATATGATGTGACTTGCTCCAATTTTTTAGTGGCCAATTTCCACAAATATCTCTTAGGTCTTCGTTTTTTTAGAGAAGACCATAATTTTG
This sequence comes from Ambystoma mexicanum, assembly GCF_040938575.1. Taxonomy (NCBI): domain Eukaryota; kingdom Metazoa; phylum Chordata; class Amphibia; order Caudata; family Ambystomatidae; genus Ambystoma; species Ambystoma mexicanum. The sequence goes on along the minus strand of NC_090940.1, from coordinate 247,833,588 downwards.
CTTTTATCGATATTGATAGTCAATCCGTTATCGATGGAGTAAGCAACCAAGGAATCAAGCATATGCATTAGACCAGCTGGGGTATAATCCAATATCAACAGGTTGTCAGCATAGGCAAGCCATCCAACAATCACACCATTAACTTTCACAGGGTTTGAAGTGGATACATTAAAAGCTTTCATCATATCTGACAGATAGAGGTTAAAAAGGATTGCGGCTATCATGCACCCTAGTTTCACCCCACAACAAGTTGCTATATTTTTGGATAGTCTACCAGCAGCATTTAGTCTTATTCTTACTGAGGTATTTGTATGTAGCAACATCAACATCTGTAATAGACCTTGCGGAATTTCCCAGGAGTTACGTTTCTGCCACAATTTATTACGTAAAATGGTATCAAATGCGGCTGAGAAGTCTATGTATGCACAATAGACATCTAAATTCCATTTAGCCCAAACATGTTCAATTGCAGATGTTAATATCGATAGGTTGTGGGTTGTACTAGATTTGTCGCGAAAGCCTATTTGATTTGATGGTAAAATATTAGGAGCAGCAATCCATGCATTCAATTCTTGGAGCAAAAGCTTAGTAAAAATCTTGGAGGAAACATCAAGTATTGCTAGCATTCTAAAATTTGCCGGGTTATCCCAAGACCCTTTTTTGTGTACCGTTAATATGTGGCTGGTTTGCCATGATGGGGGAATCACACCCAGCCTACCAATTTGTTGAAATAACAATAGTAATGCGGCGCCCCATAAAGCTGGTTGTTTTTTAATCACTAAGTTGCAGACACCATCAGGGCCTGCAGCCCGGGAATTTTTCAATTTATCAATGATCCTGATAATATCTGATTCAGATGCATTACAGTCCCATGTAGCATCCAGGAGAGGGAGAGTATTCATGGACAATTCAGTTTTACCCAATGTGTCTTTAATATATAGTGCCCATGTATCCTCAGAAATACATTTAATGGACAGATCATGTTTTCTGTGTTTTCTGAGCAGGTATCAAATACCTTGGTTATTATTTGATAGTGCCATCATCGCGATTTTTTTCCATAGATGTATTTCAGTTTCCCTTTTATGTAATTTGAGGCACTTTTTATAGTCCTTTTTAAGTGTTTTAATATGATATGCCACAGCCTGCACAAATAATGTTGGATCATTTTTCTTCACTACCATTCGAATTGCATTACGAAGGTGCTTTTTTGCCTCTCTAATCATTTTATCATTGCCCGTCCTACGGGGTTACACAATATTGGTCCGTTCACCAGCAGATTTATAGGTCCTTCGTTCACTCACAGGTTTTTGAATATTCTGCATAAACTGGCTAAAATGAGACCGAATTTGGCTCTCAGAGATCTTTCCGGAAACCCCCTCTTTGATAAACTCAGGTAACAGGGCAGATACAACATGGGTAACATTCCCAAAGTTACAGCTATGCCAGACTTTTCTGTTTTTACCTTCATTAACATGGACCATTCCATTTTCATCATGGTCAGAGCCTACATCACATTTGCCCGGAAGCGCATACAAGAGGCATAGCGGAAGGTGATCACTTTCTTCTCTTTCCACAATACCCATATCCCTTATAGAGTGTAAGCCCAAATTGTTAGTGAAAATATAATCAAGGATGGCAGCTGATCTTCCTTCATTCCTGGTGTATTTCATCATAGCATCACCTGGAATGAATCCATTTAGTTTTACTAGACCATGGCTATTAGTTATATTAGCCCATTTATGGCCTTGCCTATTAGACTCTTGAATGTTTCCTGAACTCATGAGCCCTTCGTTAAACTCATAATTATTGCTAAGGTCACCAATTTTGCCATTCAAATCGGCTAATAGCCAGATTGGATGGCCGTGATTATACTGCTTTAAAACAGTATCAACAGTTTGCACGTTTTCTAGAGTGTGGACCAAATTGGGGGGATCGTAAATATGAATTACTATTATCACTTCGAAAAGCCAAGATAGTTTTGTGACTAATACGTGCTGTGTGGACAGGGGTAACATCAAGATCTTCCACGGTGATTGAACAGATACCAGCAATCCCCCTTTTGGACGGCCGAGAGGGCCCTTAATGGCTACCTGATGTAGAGTACTTCTATCATCCAGCTGTATCTCAGAGGACAACCAAGTTTCTTGGAGTGCTACAATTTTGAAAATTGACAGATATTCAATAAAGCCCTCCTCCTCGAACAAATGTGAATAACCTCTCGTGTTCCATTAATACAACAACTGTAGAGAATGCAGTCAGTTGGGGGACTCTGCAAAATGAGATTTGAAGGTCAGTGGCAACCATTGCCAGTATCCTTTGGGAATGTCGTCTGTGCCACTATTGTCCACATTCAAAGGAGGTGGATTTCTCAAAAGAGGACTGGGTGCGCTTAGCTTAGTCCCACATTCCTGATTGGGTTGAGAAGTTATAGGGGAATCAATTAGAATTGGCTTCTGCTGTGCTAAGTTTATCCGGGATTTCACAGCTGGTATCATCACTTTATGCACAGCATAGCCCATGCGTAATAGATCAAACTCATAGCACAAAACATAATTCAAAGTTCCTTCAGCTTCAAAACATATATTTGAAATATATTTGTTAGTTAGTTCAAGCTGATCAACCAGACGGATGTCTTTAGAGGTGATAACCCTTAGGGGCACAATAGATTGAAATATACTCAGGACCATTGCACGATTCAGCAGGGGAGGAGATTTAACCATATGGACTTGGGTGATTTGTAGCGCTGACAACATCCCAACATTAAATTCCACCTTCACACAACTAATAGGATTACCATTAACAGTATTTTTCAACACCTAGGCATCTGGCAAAGTCATTTGCAGCGACGTTACTGCAGCGCCATTGTTTTGGACAGGCCCTGCAGTACATGGCTGCTTCAATACTGGTAGATTAGCCTTGACCGAGGGCACCACAGTTTCATCCAAAACACATATAGAATCTGACGCAACATCAATATTTTTACTGGGCCGCACCTTATCCTTTGTGTTTACACCCACTTGTCCTTGTTCATTATCATCGACAATGATAGTGGCAGACTGCACCTCAGAAGCACAAATATCAATCATTGACACAGCATTAGGATCAGCTTGTGTTTGCTTTCTATTTTTCACAATTCGCTTACTATACATGAAAGCTTGGTTCACAAATGGGGTTTCCTTTTAGCAGAGACTGGCTTCTTCCCTGCACTCACATCTATACACTTTTTGTTTTTTTTCAGATTTGCTTCTACAAGGATTGTGACGTCTGACATAGCATGCTTACTAACACACTCTTTGCAACAAAGCTCTTTCAGTCTAGAATGGATTAACAGGGATTGCACATCAATTTTTGTTTCTAGATGGGAACACTTCTCAAGTAGCATTGAAAGCAGATTTTGTAAAGCATTGAACATTTCATCAGAGTTCATACTGGTATCTGCATCATTTTCACATGATCCTTCCCCATGGTCAGTAATCACGTTTCTAGGTGAGCATGCAGGCTTTCCTAGATTTACATTAGAGGTAAAACTGAATACAGGAGGTATGTTAGAATTGTACTCAGATACACACTTTAAGGCTGACTCAGTATTAATGGATTCTTTAACATTAGACACAGAGGACAGAGCCATCTTCGAAGGGGGGGTAAAGTACATTGGGGTTGCAACTGCCTCAACTAGGGACATTTCAGGGTCGATGCCCATATACTCAATGTCGAGTTCTTCAAGCTCAGAATTTCGATATATATCAATAGCAATCTTTGTAAGACTATTATATTCCCTAGAAATGATAGCAGCAGTACTGCTATTGCCATGTAGTACACTATCACCATTCAGTTTATACAACTCAGCATTAGCAAGCGGCAAATGTGTCACACCAGGCAGAAAATCATTACCTTTTGCATCAAGAAGGCTTGGAATAGAGTTGGTGACAGCATTGACATCCTGAGAGATACCATCAACACCATCAACACAGGCATTCTTTACTTTCGTGGGGCCACATAGCACGTCACACAGAGGTTTTGCACTTACACTAGTCAACTCTGAAACCAGATCAACAGATTCTAGGTTGCGGGACTCCCAACGATCTCAGATTGTGTCACTACAATGGGCATTTCCCCAAAGTAGTCACTGATCAAGTTTCCCTGTACCGTGCCCTTTTTTGGGCGCAAGATAATTTTTGGGACACAAATTCGTCGATTGGGCAGATTTGTATGCATGGCCATTTCCTTTTCATAGTCATCCATATCAGCCCACAGGAAGAAAAGGTGTCAATAATTGTATGATAAGAGAAATTGCAATGCTAAGCTTATTGGGGTGGTTAATATAATTATGGTCTAGATTGCTTAACATTAGAGCAAATCCACATACAAATCAAAAATGGCTACTAGGAGTATTTAGGAACACTATGCCATGTAGCAGGTTATAACTCCAGTTAATTAACAGTGTGTTTCAACTCGCATACAGTGTAAAATCGGCACATGGACCCTGAGCACCCAGAGCACTTAAACAGAGGAGCGGGTGAACAATGGTCTGCTTACCTAGTGCAGGAAACAAACATAGATGCAGATACCATTAGAACAACCTTCTTAATGCCACGTCCTCGCGTCCACAAGCGTATGATAGTGCGGATGAAAGGGCGTAATTATGCCTTTCCTGCTCTTACTCCCACTCGCGGGGACTAGAAGAGAAGAGTGGCGCTGATAATAATAACGCTGTTCGCTAGCTCGCTTGCCAAGCAGCAGAACAGGAAAACAGCCACTTCTGAGCCACTTCTCGGAACGCCCGCGCAGGCGCACGCGCGTGGCTCTTTTTGATGACAAATGAGGGACGTTGCTAAAGGTGTCCTAAAAATATTACAAAAAAGAGGAATATTAGGGTACTACAATTATACTACAACAAGTATAAATATAGTAGAATGTCAGTGGAAATTCGTAAGGTCCATTGGGTCCATATAAGTCCATATAAGTTGTTGTGAAGAGTAATACTGTGTCAATCAAAATCCTCAATTCATAGTTGGAGAGTATGTCCCAGCAAAACAGCCACTTCGGAGCCACTTCTCGGAGCACACGCGGAGGAGCGCGCGTGTGGCTTTTTTTGATCAAAAATGGGGGGCTTGGCTAAAGGTGTCTGTGTCAATCAAAATCCTCAATTCGTAGTTGGAGAATATGTCCCAGCAAAGCAGACACTTCCGAGCCACTTCTCGGAGCGCGTGCTTGTTTTTTAGATATTGCAGGGCTCATCTAACTTTATGTAAATCCACAAGTTGTTGGCAATTTTTTTTGTCTTTTGTAGGTACGCCATTTACTAAGACAATTAAAGATTGATCTATTGGCTGTTGCACTCCTAGAGTGTGTACATTTTCTGTGAGATCTAATGGTAAATAAACTACTTTGCCACAAATTCCTTTGACTAATTCAGAGGGAGTTAATTTTGCTATTTTCGGTTGGAGGCATATTATTGCTTGAAATTGGTGCACTGTTTGAATTATGATGCTCTCATATACATTTAGTTGTTGCAGGGGTTTTGGTACTGGGAATAATTTCAAGTTATTTGTAATAGAACGTGAAGGTGTTTGGTTGTTGTCACGTTTTGAAGTGCAGTAATTGCAAAGTATTAAAGGGTCAGTAATGTTGTATTTGTTTTCTGCTATAAGGTAGAGAGCTAATTGGAACCATTTTGAATTTCATTGTCTTCTATTTTGTACTTTATGTCTATAGTTTTTGTGGTACTTTTATAAAAAGTCCTGCGTCAACACACACACAGATGGTTTGGTACTTCAGCAGAGGTATTTTTAAACTTTAGTATTTCCTTTTTATATGTGTTTAGTAGACGGTTGCTATTTGTACAGTAGTTGCTAGTTTGTTGTACATATATTTCATTTTGTAAGTGGCTTTCAATTCCAAAATATTTTCTCTGGATATAGTCTATTTCTTTGAGTAGTTGTTTGGCTGTACCATGTAGAAGATTGTTATTTAAGTTGGCGAGTGCTAAAGCAGGACTTTTTTGGACTAGATTTCTTATAGTGGAATGATGTGTTGATATCATTTTGATATGATGGAAGGTGCTTTTGCAAATAGGTCCTGAAATGCAGGCTAATGAATGTCCTTGTAGTCCTGTGTATTCACGCACTGGACAGGCATCCATATTTTGTAGTAGTTTCATTTTGTCTTTGCTTTTTACACCCTGATTGAGGAACTGGCATAAATATTTGAAAGATTTGTTGGCAATGTTACACATTGATGTTCACAGCCATTTGTAGAATGGTATTTTGGTTCAGGAGATTGGGGAGGTGATACTGAGTTTTCTAGGGATATTTTTGTGAGCAGTTTCTTGTTCCATAACGGTGTTATTAAGTTTTTCATACCCTCATCCAACTGCTATGTATGGCAATTGGGTTTGTTTGCTTTTGATAATATGCTTCTTCATTAAAATATGGTTATGTGGTCATGGTGTGACTCCATTCACCTCCAAAGATGTTTAAGAAGCTATTTTTGGTGATATTCAATTTATTGAGAAGTCTTTTTTGTAGTTAAGTAGTTAGTTAGTGGTTTCATCCTGTTTAAAACTAAAATAAATAAATAAATTCCTTTTGAGAAGGATTGCACTGTCTACGAGAGCTTCTAGGATTAATTTTCTACGGCAGGTTTTAAGGGTTGTGCATGATTTCTCTCTGTTTTTAAAAGGTTCTGAAGGACTCTGTGTTGGAACATCTTTTGTAAAACACTTTTTTTGGTATACCTACTTGTTACTACATCTAGATTTATAGGTCCAGTGTTAGCAGTAGTGGTAGCTGAAGTCTTGTTAATCACTTCTGTTTGGTTTTATATATTGATAGAGGAGGGAAAGGTTCTGTACTGGAAGCTTGTTTTGTTTTGCTTAATGACTGTATTAGCTGTTTTGTTTGAACATTTTGTACAAAATCTGCTAGAGATGGATGTTTATTTTTGACACTTTTATTTTGATATGCTCTACTTCTGCGTTGCTTTCTATGGAGTTGCTTTTTGGTAGGCATTATTTGGGGTCTGTTGTGCAGTGTATTCATGCTTTGTGCATGAGTGTCTGAGTGTGATGGTATCATTGTGGAGGTGTGTGATTGTGCAAAGGGCAGGCACATCAAGTTGGGAGGCTATTCTTGTATTTGTGTGTTACCATAGTGGGTTTCAGATGAAAATATAAAGTATGTAGCTGGCAAGGGGAAGCACTAATACTACATCTAATGGTAACAGGTTAATATATTTGTTTGTTCTGCAACACTAAAATGCCAGTGTGTTTGAGTAACAGTTAGAATATTATGTTAGTTGTGTACTTACTTTTTTGTATGGAAAGAGTTGGTTTCTTCTAAGTCCTTGTTCGTACTTCAGACGCTGAAGCTGCTTTTCAGGAGAGTGGTGTTCACCGAAAGTGTAAAAGAAAGAAGTTAGTGCATATGTGTGTTTATAGCAGTTTTGTTAATGTAGACATTGTTTTGCACTATTCTTTGCCTATGTGCATCCTGTATATTTCATTTAGAATCTGTTTGTTGAATATGTGTTTCAAATGAGTCTAATAGTAAACGTATAGAGCACACTTGTTTTTTTAATGTTATGTCAATGGATGTTAAGAGATAGAAGAAATAATATACATTTTGTGCTATTTTTACAGGGTAAATGGCAGAGATTGTACATAAAAGCATTTAATGTATGCCTTTGAGAAGGTGTGGGTAATAAAGCAGAAGGATTCAATATAGATACAGTGGTGTTGTTTGATCTGGGAGCCTTTCTAATGATATTGTCAGTGTGTGTGCTTGAATGAAGATGTAAGTACTCATCCTGGCTGTGTGTCATTTTATAACACAGTGGGCAGTCCTTTTCATAATTATACTGTTATTTTTCCCATCTTATAATATGAAACAATATTTTTTTAGATAGGTGTGTGTGTAAACAAAAATGTGGAGAGCTGAAAGCTTTGCAAGTGACACTTCATCATAGCAGAGGGGAGAAATGGGAGAAATGACAGTAACTTAATTTTACAGTTTATACAGGGTCAGTGGCATTTACTCTGTTCATATTTTTATTTATTTTGTTTTACATGTTTTAAAGCGCTTACACAGCCCGCGGGCATCGAGGCGCTGATACAGGAATGGTTTGTTTTTTAGTTGCGTCATTATTTTGTCTTAGTTGCATATTCATAACGCGCTTAAACACCCAAAGGTTTCTAAGCGCGGACCCGGGATCAAATCTGTGTTGCTTCGGGTCTTCTTGCTTTCAAGGTGCGCACGTTGCTGCTGAGCTATGCTCCCGGGATGTATTGTATTTCTAGAAGAGGTGTACATGTACTGTGTACAAATTATTAACACCTGTAGTCTATGTTCATGCATGTGGATGTGCATCAAACTGTAAGTGGAAATCTTGGGAAGTTTTATATTAGTTGTTGTTGTAGGTTCTTTGCAGTCACAGCCAAATTGTACTGAGAGTGATCAATAGTACATCTAAAGTGCTGATCTGTGATGACAGAGTTAGGTGTAGAGTTCTTGGATGTGATTGGTGGATGATTGTGTGACTGCTTAAAGGTAGCCAATGAGGAAATGGTGCAGAGTGTGCAGTGGAAAGGGTGGAAGGGCTGCCCTCAGTGTTACTTACATGCTCCGCAGACAGCGCGGCTGTTCGGAGACAGGACATGCTACATCCGGGGTTTACAAGCATGAAGTGGGAATATATTTTGAGGATTAGCTAATCAGGTGTTGAGGTTCTGCTTCATATTGAGAGAGGCTCTGTGTAGTGAAGATGGCAGAGGTGCAGAAAGGCAGGGTGTTGGTGGTTGGAGATATGTTTGTTAATGGTTTGGATCAGTAAGCAAAATCTAGAAATGAGGCTAACCATTTTGCCACAAAAGGAGTGGATGTGGAGCACTGTGACTGATTTGAATTTGAAGGCAATTCTAGTAGTTTGTCAGGATGTGGCTAGGTTTCATAGTCCTCATGTAGTTGCCCTACACTTTGGTGCTGTGCATTTGGGCTATGTTAGTGGCCCTACTTTGTTGCAAGATGTGAAAAATTTAGTTCAGGAAATCATGAAAGCCCTTCCAAATGCCGAGGTAATTTTTTCTGGGTTGAAACCTAGGGCAATATGGGACAAGAGTTCTGTTTTTGTCCTCCGCAAAATGTTGCTAGGTGCATAGTCAATCGAGTTTGGTTTTTTGACTAGATTGGGCATGTTTTTTTGCAACAATGACTTCATTGACTATGGTAATGTTGATTACTTTAAGGAAGATGGCATTTCGTTATCTATTATGGGAAATGCCATGCTGTTTTGGAACATAAGGGTTGCTTTGGAGAAGCTAATGTGATTTTTGGAGGAAAATAAGAAAAAAGCAAAAAATAAGCAAAGTTGTTTCTGAAGCATCTGCAAACAAAAAAAACAAAAAAAAGGCTCTTTTCAGAGCCAACCTCAAAGGGGAAATGGGGCACACCAATTAATTTTTCATCCACTATGCTCAGATTTTTCGATTTGTCCACGTACAGCGTGGTTGTTCGATGACAGCACATATTACATACAGGGATTTTGGGGTTGAGTGGCATGCAAATGAAACTGAACAGAGCAAGGGATTGTTCAATAAGGTTTACTGGGTGTGTTGTGTAAGGAGAGAGTTTGTCAGTAGGTCTTTTTCCTGATAGAAGAGCAGATAGCCATGGCTGTGTGATTCAGAAATCCGATTGTTTGGATTTTGGGAGATTTGTGGATAAACTGGTTGGATGTGCATGCAGATCGCTGTGGAGTGGCTGCACATCTTGGATCTCTCATGTGGAAGTGCACTGGCATGAAGTGCGTGGAATGAAGTGGGTGGATTCGGTACCTCTCTGTGATTCTTTGGTGACACAGCGTCATCCAGACATTATTATTATTAATTGTGGAGGGAACAGTTTAGGACATGTGTCTGGAATCTCTTTGCAATTTGCAATCAAAGAAAAACTTGGGAAAGTCATGGACATGTATCCAAACTACAGAGCAATTTTTTCCTGTATTGCGCAAAGACAAATGTGGCTGCATTCTTTTTCATTTGGTCCACAAATGGAGAAAGCCAGGCGCAATGTTAACAAGGCTGTTTGTGCCTTTTTGAGAGATGTTGGTATGTCCTCTTTTCAGAAAGAAAACATTATGTTTTGTAGCACGCACATTTTTCACAGAGATGGAGTACATCTTACTTATGCTGGCAACCAGATTTTTCTGTGAAATATACAAAATGCATTGCAACCTTTTTTGGAATTAGAGCAATCCATTTTACAGTAGGTTTTGACCATTTGAAGTTTTTCGAAACACAAAAAAACACCACAAAAAGGCTCTTTTTAGAGCCACCACTTCCTTCCAGAGAAAAGTGCAATGGTTGTGACAGGGCAGCACTGCACAGATTTTAGATGTTCGGGACTGTCCGTGGACATCTAAAAATGCACAGGGCCCTGCACTATTTATTTGTCACTGTTTTAACTGTGAAAGGCGGCTCTGAAAAGAGCCTTTGTTTTTGTTTTGTTTTTGTTGTTTTATTTTTTTGGGGTTCTTTAAACACGACACAGAAGGAAAGGAGGGGAAAGGAGGGTAGGAAGAGACACCAACCACGGGGATAAGGTAGGTAGCAGTTCTTCTGGTGCTCCTTGACCGCAGTCTCGAAAGCACTCTGAAGGTTCTCCCCCCTGCAGAGTACTGCATCACAGTACATGCACAATATTGTTACCCACGAAAGATAAGAGTCAACAGCATCATGAATGGCCTGTGAGGCAGCTGGAGGGATGCGCTGTCCCACAGGAGTGTCTCTTGTGGTGGCAGGAGTGGGAATGGAGGAAGCTGTAGAGGAAGTCAACCTACTGCGTTTATCACCAGGTACAACCTTACGAATAGCCCCATCGTGGAACAACTTTAGATTTTCTTCATTGATGTAGTAACATAGCTATATGAACAAGGTCTGCCATGACTCAGCACCATGCGGCACTGAGTGCACATCACCTTGTTTGCATGAGCTTTTGACTTTCCATCAATGGTGGTCAATAACCGCCACACCCAAGACTCATGATGAGTGCTAGTAGTATGGACTTCCACTAACTCATCCTCTGCAGGCCCCTGGACATGGTGGTGGTAGAGGAGGTGGGGGTGCTTTTGCGGAGGCAGTAGCAGCAGAAGCAATTTGGGATACCATTTGGAAGGTTAATAACCAGGAACTGGGAAGCAGGAACCAAGAACAGCAACTTTCACAATTGTCCTGTCGTAAATCTTGGAAATTCAAAAGCAGAATGAGGATCAGCTCTGGGGTGTGGCCTTTTATAGGGTTTCTGGGGCCCACTTCATGGACACCTGCGCCATCCCTGAACACTTTGAACACCAAGAACGGGCTCAAAAAGTTACACAAAGTATGTAGATCGGTAGGGACATTGTCTGGGACATGTGAAATGGTGAACTTTGACTGTAAAGTAACTTGGATTGCTCAAAAAGCATTTTTTCAAATGTTTGGGGACCCAGACAGTGTCCGGAAATAAGGACAGACAGTCATCGTGGGTGCAGTCTCATGATGACTCGTGACACGTTCGCAAATGGGACGGCTGTCCGCAGGACACCAAATGCATAGTGCCGGTTCTGCACATGCGCACGGGTGTTCTGCGGACAGTGTTTGGGTCTCCAAACTAATGAAAAGTGTGACACATGTGCAGCAGACAGTTGCAGAGACGTGCGATGTTCGTAGGAGCCAAGTGTGTGATGTGCATGTGCGCAGGCGTTCTATGAACAATGTTGAACTCCCCGAACAAAATAAATGTGCGTCAAAACTTTGCGGACAAGCGGACATCTTGTGTGTTCTGAGGACATAGGCATTTCAATTACGAAAAGTACAAACAGGTATATTGTCCTTAGGACACCCCCATTTTGTTTACATATGGACAGGCGGACATCTTGAGTGTTCTAAGGACACCTCCATTTTAATTACGTACAGTACAGACAGGTATAGTGTCCTTGGGACACCCCCATTTTGGGTATTTGGGGACATCCTGGACAGCCGTGCTCTACTGGCCCCATTAACCCCCTACTGCCAGGGTCGTAATGACCCCCATTGTATTTGTGCCTTTAAAAATGTGGTACTAGTGATAGGTTATTTGTCAAATTGACTTGTAATTTTTTCTAATTAATTGTATTTACACTCCAAGTCACGGATGAGGTGGTATACAATGTTCACTTTATCCAGCACAAGTAACTTTAATATGGTTTTTACTTGAATATGTATTTTAAACAAATCTTTGCATATGAAATCAAATAAGAATCTATTTCTATAGAGTTATGTAGGTTAATATTGTTATTCAGGTTGAATATCCAGATAACAATGGCAACTCAAATTCATGGGGCTATGCATAGACTATATTCAAGTCTTTAACCTCTATAGATGTACACCATAGACAATAAGAGATTGGGAGCTATTAAGCTATTAAAGTGTTAGTGTTTTTCTGAATACAGGTTTGCTCCCCTCTCTTCTAATCCATAACCAGGTATCCTCTGAAGTTAACAAGTATACTTAGCAAGACACCTGGACACTGTCATCTATGTAATCAGCTCTTTATGATATGACCCTATTCACAGTGATCTGTTATGCCTTGTATTTTACCACATGCAGTAAAACAAAAATACCACATTAGCTCTACACCTGGCTATATGCTATCACAAGTAACTAGGATACATAACAAATAGACGAAGACTGACTTACTTCTTTTGTTTATACTTCATATGCTATTAGAATTTATGAGAAATAAACATGTACAATGTACTTAGTTTTCATATGACATATCCTGTGATTCATAATGAAACTGAACATAGCTGCAAACACATTTAATTTGTAATGCTTCCCCCCACAGTAAGAATATTTTTCTCACAATGAACTTCAAACACTCTTTTTGCGATAGTTGGATATAGAACAATGCTATAAACGACCTTGAAATGTATCAGCTGTCTTTGGCAGCCGAAAGAGAAATAGAAGAGCTCTCAGCATGTAACAAAACAAAACATTCATCCCATGCACCTCACTTATACTGTGATGTCACCTAAAGCACACTTGGTTCTGTGTGTACTGGGACTGCAAGACTGGCGGGGGTTCCCTGCACTCAGCTGGTGAGAATACCTCTTTACCATCTGCCTGGACAGAGTCTGCACTGGAAAACTTCTTATCTGCTTCCCCCCCCCTCTCAAAATGAATAACTCAGCGGGGTTCTCCAAGCCAGCCTGCCTGCACACTGTCTGCAGAATGGTACGATTATCTGAGTCTAGGATTGAGTCAATAACCTTGCAAATCCTTTTGTTGTGGTATGAATGTTTTGCTTGGACACTTCTTTTTGGTCAACGTATATGTGGATTGTCTGATTCATGTATTGTGGTTGATTGTTTTACAATGTCGAAAAAATGTTAGGTGTAATTTGTGTAACTATATGTGAACAAATATTGTATTTGTGATCAGTGTTTGGTCAGACATTATAAACAGCCTTTGTGTGTTATAATATGTTGATGGAGTCATCAGCTGTTTTACCCATCTTGAGTTGGCACAGTGTCCAGCGTTTTTTGTTTGTGTTATATAGGTGGCATCAGCTTCATGAGCATTATTTTAAGTGGCAATAGTTATCTAGTTGGCAACAACATCATGAGTGTAACTTAAAATGGCATTGATGATGTATTTTGCTGGCACCAGCACCATGAACATGATTTAAAGAGGCAGTGTTGACGTAGCATCAGAAACATAATTTAAAGTGGGTGTTATGTATATATTGGTGGCAGGTTCGGGTGGTTGGTCGGTGCTGAAATTTCACATTTCATTTCCAGCACTGTATTAGTATTCTGATTTGGGTAGTTTGGTAAAGGATAAATAACTAATGTTTGTAAGTTTGGAATATTCACATACAAATCAATATTCGCATTACAAACATGTCTGTGGTTGACTGCACTGTTTTGCCGAATCACTGTACAAGACAGCAATCACCCCACTTACATTCTACAAAACCTTCTGAAGCCAAAATTAGCTCTTCAGAAATCAAAGCTTGGAAGAAAATCCAGAATGGCAAAGGAGCTCATGTTTATCGAGGAATAATGTAAAATGAATGCGTAAAAGTCATGCATAAACATTTTCACCATCAATTTTACCGCACTCATCATTTTTATGCATTTGTGTGGAAGATATGGGGCAAGGAATGGAATATCCATTTCAGCTTCCCCCAACCTCTCCGCCATACAAATGCATCTGCATGCCAGCATGATATTTTAATTCTGACCTTCATGCTTTGGCTTCCTGTAAAATCCTCCTGCATTTTACACCAGCAAAAACCAGACAGATTCAATAGGAATCACTTTTAAACACCGCCTGCCATGAATAAATGACACACGTCTGTTACTCAATTTGCACTATGGTGTGCAAAGGGAAGGGTATATACGATTTCACCTGCAGTTTACCCTTTCCTGTTTCTCTTCACAATGCAAATGGTGAAAATTGCACCGAGGACCTGCTTTCATTTAAGTGCAAAAGTGTGCTGTGCCCTCAGGAGAATTTATGGGGACTTGGAGCACGAGCAACAGAGTGTATGTAAATGAAACAAAATGGTTGCCATGTAATTATGCTGTTCAATTATTCAGGCAGCACAAGTGGGCACATGACATTGCATTTGTCGTCCAAAAGAAATGCCTAAATAACCAGCAGAGGGTGTAGCAGATTGTCCTGGTGTCACTAGTGTGAGCTACTGGAGCTGAAGTCTTTCTACCATTACTTTGTTTGTGTAGGCGGACCTTTCTTTCACTATATGATCTACAACTCCAGCGGGGCACAGCGGAGTGTAGCAGAGTGTCCTGGTGTCCGGGGGCTGAAGAGAGAGGAGCATGGCCTCACCGACAATCTTGGAGAAAGTGAAGGATAATCCTCCTGTATGGACCAATGGATATGTGACAGCAGTCCCAGAAAGCGGAAGTGTCACAGCCCGTGTGTTTCTTTCTTTTAATCCCCTACTGGCCTGTGTAAAAAATGTCCCAGAGCCTTGAAAGGAGGTACACGACTTGCCTTCTGCTCTGAATAGGGCAGAACATGCCGAAGCGCCAGGCACCAATGACCATAACAGCAGTCACGGCAAAGTGCATCGTCCTGGGCAAGAGATGCTTGCGTTCCAACTTACCTAAAACCCCATCACAAGGACCCACAATGAAGGAAACATCCTACAATGAGGATGTAGCTGTGGTACCCCTAGAGAACAATCTGCCAGTGTCCACAGGGGCTAAGAAAAAGAAGCTGAATCTCGGGCGAGGGTGCCCTGAATGCACAGTAATACATGATGACCCAGTTGGGACCGCCTTAGCTGCTACAAAATGAATGACTACTCCCTCCATCCCTTGGACATGAGAGCAAGGACCTGCTAATTGATTTGGCTACTGACTTAACCAAAGACCTAATGATCACTGTCTCTTGTTTGGGAACTAAAACAATTGTGACAGTAGTGCTAGCTTTAATGACACTGCTCCCATCACTACCAACAGAATCTTTATCACCTCAGCCACTTTGAAGAAGCTATGCTGCACTCTTCGGTAGCCTTTGGACCATCTGAACGGGAGACAGAAATCAGTGAGGCAGAAATCAATGAGGATCTACGGACACCCGGGGATTTAGTGTCACACAATACTAATTCCCTCGGCATGAGCACCCAAGCTGAACATCCATTTCGGTCGGAGGCTAGTGTGTCGAGTACCCCGCTCCTGCCCTTTATTTCCTTGATCCACCCCATCCCTCAATTGTTCAGATCAGTTACTTCTGGGGCAGTGAGTGAGGCAGAGTTAGATTTCAGTGCACAAACCCTGGGCGATGCGAGTAACTGCTCTGCAGATCTGGATGACAGTAACCTTCCTACGGTGGTAGATGAATGAATACACCCGGTTAACGTGCTCTTATTTACACACAAGGAACAAGGATACACTCTTCCAGAGCCTGATTACCATCCTGGAGCCATAGCAATTATTCCCTCCTTGCCAAGGAAGGATCTAGGGGCATCTAATCGATCCACGATGGACATTGCCACTTCCCCTGACCCGGACATCTAGTATCAAAGGAAGAAGAAGACGGTAGCAAAACAAGCCACTTTCTACGAGGATATGCCCACTAATAAAAGGAGCACTGTAAAATTTATCAAAACCAAAGCTTCTCTGAACAAACCGCTGGAAGAAAGGGAAGCGACAGAAGGCGACCAAAAGATTACCCTCAGTGGTGAATCATCAACTAATTGTCGGTTGTTCATTGACTTGGAAGAGGAATACGAGGGGGACAGTGCAGCTATGAGCTCGGAGACGCGGGCAAACATTAGCAGCAAATCTGAAGATACTAAGAACTGCCACTTTGGTAAGAGACAATAGGGAAGGCAAGCAGTGTCAGTATGAATAAAGAGCCTGCTGTGAATGCGCCAATTGGTAAACTACAACTGATCTCCACAAGTGATCCTCGCTTTATACCTGTCAAGAAAGTGGCGCGCTTGGTGGCACCAAAACCACCCGTCAATATGAACAATGAGGCCGATGAATGCCATACTGAATCTAGCCTACCAAACAATGACAGGAGAAATAGCGACACTGCACCCCTGCAGTCCCATAAGATTATCAATCCATCAATCAATCAAAATGTTTATTTCGGAAACAGATTTTCCATAAACAACAAATACAAGATAAAATACAATGATACAAATGCGTAACACAAAAATAAAAATACATTACATAAGATTATCAAGATCCAAAGTTTATTTCACAAGTCTCAGAACTCCCACTTGAATCACTCCTGGTTCCTGAACTTGCTGTAGGCTATTATACCACTCTGGTACATTAATAGCAGATACATAACGATCATGGATATATGTGAGCAAACACAGCACACTACTTCTTATATTCATTTTCTACTCTGAAGACACTCTCATCTTTGTCCTGGAAAAGCAAGAAGCATTTTTTAAGTTGGGCAATGATTCCACTGTGACTAACTTGCTCTCTTACAGAAATCATGACTAACTACCATTGCTAGAAGGGGAAGAGCCTCTCCTTACCCCCACAGGGAAAAAGGTGCTGGCCCACAAACATACAGCCCCTTCACCAATTCACGCGCATTTGTCCCAAATAATGGTCCATTCTTCTGAGTTTTGTACCGGGAGACAAGATACGATGGGTAATGAGTACCATTGGAAATGGCTGGCTAAGCTAATGGAAAAGAGGGGAGCATGAGATTCCTAATCCTAATAGTGCTCCCCCTGTGTTGTGCATGTGTTGGAATTCTAGGGGTCACTCACATTTCTTTTTAAAAGAAGGTCTTTTTGAATACTTGGACGGGCTGAGTATCGTAATGCTGCTGGAAACTTGGCTAACAGTCCCTCTGATTCGAGACAGTTGGATTTTTCTATCACAAGAAGTGGAGAAGGGCCATAGAGGTCACCCTGAGGGAGGTCTTGCCGTAGGGGTAAACAACACTATGGGGCTGAAGGAATACAGTTGTACCTCGCCCAATATCCTGATGGGATGTGTGACTAGCTACTCTTCAGGAAGGGGTGGGGGCCCTTAGAGGTATTAATCATTGTAATTTATGTTCCACCATATGAGGTTGATGTCGCTAAGATGCTTAGGGAAATGCAAAGCATCTTGAGCGGGATGAAGACCACCAGGCCCATTCTCCTCTATGGGGATTTCAATGCCACCATACCGCTTTATGAGATCTCCCTGGATGGAGACTTCCAGAGAAGAGTAAGGACAGCAGGTAGTGAACCCAGGCTGAGAATTCACCATTGGGGTCTAAGATGGGCTAGCCTGCTAGCAAGATATGGATTTGTGGTGTTAAATGGAGCTTGCCCATCAGGCAACCAAGCTAACTTCAAGCGGGTGGGTAATGTTAATATGTTTATATCCAATAGGCCCTCACTTGTACTAGACATATTGTCGGGGGGAAATTGTCCCGGGGTCAGCTGGGCCGTCCGCGGACCTCCGGGCAGGGAGGCCCCAACTCCTCCCGCGTATCCCAAAAATGAGTATGAGACACACACAAGAAGCAAGGTGGTTCTGCTGTTTATTAAACAATGGCAGGGATGGGTCTAGGATCGTACGCGTCCGTCCTGACTCTCGAAATTCGTGGGGCTTGCAGGCCCTTTTTGCCTCAGTATGACACGCTACTTGCGTCACCTGTGAAAGTTAGCAAAAAAAACCTATCGCCACTCTGGATTGGTTCCTCGAGTGGTAGAGTTAGTATAACACACATATAGAGGAGACTGTTAGTGGTTAAGGGTCAGTCAGGTGGTATACTTGGGTTGTCCCTTCTATTAGATACATGAAAATTGTTACACGAAAACCCCTGATGATTGGCTAATGTTAATGGCGTCAGTGATGAGTGCCCCATGTTCTGATTGGTCCACTCGCGAGCCCCCCAGCCTGGGACCATCATTGTTCCCAGCTCGCGGTGTACCTGTCATTTGCAACAATATGTAACTATGTGTTTGTGCAGACAATACGTGGATTTGCTCATATGCTTGAGAGCAGACTATTCCCACCGCCGTAGGTGTCCATTGTGTTATTTCATTGTTGCAGCCTGTGTCTCAAAACGTGGGACCTAGGCGACTTCTCCCTCCTGGGTCTGGCACCCTGTCAGGTTTGGCTTGGTCACGTGAGGAGAGACCGTGGTTGAGGCAGAATTCTGCACATTTAAAATTGTATTTGCCTCTGCGTGTCTGGCTTAGTTTGCAGGTGTGACCTTGGCTTCGGCTTGTGGCATGCGGGTTGCAACATTGCCCCCTTGGCTGTCAGTTCTCGCTGGGCTCATTCTGCAGGGTCAGCAATTGTACTCTTGCTCGTTCAATGTTCGTGGAGGCTCTTGCTTGCGGCCTACTTGGGCCTGGTGCATAGGTGGGGATGTTTGATGCACGGCACTTTAAGTTACGGTATCATATTGCTTCATCTCCAGTATCATGTCTTCGTTGCATTTCTCATCGCAATGCATGGGTTAGGAGAAGCGTCAGCAAGCATTTTAGATGAGTTCTTTGTGCGTCTTGCGTTTCTGCATTTTGAAAAACCTATGTGAAAAATAATAAAGATGCGCGTCAGTGGGTGTGTCCGTCACCTACGTTATAGCACTGAATATGTTCTTCGTGTGGATTGGTGTGGGAGTGTCCAGTGTGCATGGTTGCACGGGTGTTCTGACCGTTGGCTAGGTCGTCATGGCATCTCTAACGATGTGTTTATTTACTGTTGAATGGTTCAGTCGAGTTCATCCATGCCGCAGACGTCGGCTTTGGAAGGGCAGGCTGGTGGGCAGGCTGGTGGGCACATCCGTATGTTCCTGTACCAGGGTATTTGGTTGTCTGGTAGATAGGCAAATTCCTCTCGTGGCGGGTGTCTGGGCCGCAATCCTCTAGGCCAGGGGCGAGAGGGGATTGGTGGGAGTCCTTTGTCCCATTCTCCCACTTCAATATGTGTCCACTCATGCACAGAAAGTGACAATTACCTGATTATCACAAACCTTGACCTGCTATTGAAGGAGGTGAATGAGGGCTCCACAGGACAACTAAACATCAACAAGACCTAGAGCCGCATTTCCTGGAAGTATGCTAACCTAATCAGGGCAACACCGGTGGCACACAATTTTCTGCATTGCGTTCATCAATGTGGAAGAAAACAATTCCCTAGTGTTGGTGGCTCTTTTTGAGAAGGGCATGAGGGAAATCCGGGAGTGTTCCATAACCAAAACTAGATACCTGAGGAGGGTGCGCTTAGGCAGGACAAATCTTCACTCTCATAAATTTGACAGCGCCATTCAAGAAGGAAAGAGGAAGCTGCGAGAAGAATTGCAATTACTTGCAAAAACTGTAACCTCCTCGGCTTCTCAACGTGAAGAGACCAAAGCTGCTAAAACAAGGCATCTAAAATGACTAAAAAGCTACAAATACTCCAGAGAATGTCAACCATGGCGGGAATTAGTACTGTCCTCATTATCAAATGATATAAAACACGTTTGGCAAATAGTAAACCCAAAAGGAACATAGTGGGGAAGTACTTAAGCTGTGCCAGAGCAGGTCTGGACACGCCATATTATACAGGTGCTGGGCGAAGAGCTGCCAGTTAATGAAGGTTGGAAAGCACCACCAGCCAATTGGTCATGCGTCCTGGAATCTTACGACATCTTGGGGCTGATTGGGAGCAGTAAGGCCGCTAGAGCGCACGGCCCTCATGAGATATGAAGTTCCCTTGTAAAAGCTGAACCGGCCCTATGGTCCATGGCACTACATCGGCTGTTTAAATGCATAGGGATGTTAGAGATGATAGTCAGCTTGTGGCGGGGCAGTATAATTGTGCCCATACTAAAAAAGGGAAGACATGAGGATCCCAATAATTATCACCTGCTGGCAATGCTAGATGTGCCAGCAAAAATATGTGCGTGGGTACTACTGAAAGGACTTAAGACATGGACGAAAGTGGCTAACTTCATTCGCCTAAATCAAATTGGTTTCTGAAAAAAACTTAAATACGAACATTAACATTCTTCCCTTAACCACTGAAAACCAGCAGCCAGAAATCAGGAAACCATCGGTTTATGCAGCATTAGGCCGAGGCATACATTGGAAAGTAACCATATTCCACCAGGTCTATTATGGCATGAGTACTCACATCCAAGAGCCTGAAACAGGGATGTGCACTGGCCCCCATGTGCTTCAATGTGTACTTGCCATACCTGGGCGAGGCCTTGTGGGATTTTTCCGCTATCCCTCCCAAGTTAGGATCAGTGCCAATCCAGTGGTTGGGATATGCAGACGTCCTTGTAATTTTAGATTTGACACCAGGTGGCCTACAAGCCACATTGAATAATAAATGGTTTACGTGAAGGAAAACTTCCTGGTGATAAACATCTTAAAAACTACAATAATGATATTCGACTCGGGGAGAAGGAAAAGAAAAACATGATACTGGGAGGTTAATGGTAAGCCACTGGAAGTGGTTTACTCCTATAAATATCTAGATATACACCTGAATAGTAGTATAAGTAGGAAGATCAGTATCACCTTAGGGCATCTTTGCTCTTTTGTGCAGAAGGGTCAGGGGTGCTTAATTGGCACACTGATCCAGCTGTATCAGTCTAAGATCACATTGTTGGTACTGTTAGGTGCCGAAGTATGGGAACCTTCTATGCTGGAAGTGCAAAAGTAGATTATGGCAACCAAGGCACAGAGCGATTGATATGATCCACCTGGAATTTAACATGTCCCCCTTAGCATCTAGGGTAATGATGTGTTGTTTAACAAATTTGTGGAAACTTAACAACGCACTGGCAGATACCCTGTTGGCTCTGACGGGTGATGCCTTTTCCTTAAGTGCAACCTTGATGAAAACTAACAAAGTGGGGACTTTAAGTGAGGTAAAGATTTTTTGGATGGATGGGGGTGCAGAATTTACTCTTAAACCAATAATAATACTGACTTAGGAAGTTGGCAAGACTTAGCTGTTTTATTTGCAATTATCTAAAACAGAGAGTACAACGGCATCAACGGCGGTTCGCTCAAGTCTCTCAATGTTTCACATGAACAAATACACATTTATAGCAAAAACATGTCATCATTGATGTCATACTTCGGGGCAAAATTAGAAAACGTATTTGCGGATGTGGTTGGTCTATGGGGAACATCTAGGTATACTTTCTATGGGGGATAGGATTATGATTGGGTCTCTATAGTCAGGTGGACAATTTATGACCTGCCCTAGTGCAAGTCATCTTCACTGTCATCAAATACACAATGTTTCATTGGCTTTCAAACTATAGGGCTCTTTGCTATGTGGCCCTCTATAATTGGTTGGCACGCTTGGACCCTTCTGGAATATTCCACTTGCTAGCAGCGTGCAAGCTGGTAACCCAGGTACTTGTAGGTGGACATGACCATTCCTTCCCATCCAATTAGCCCACTATCCATCATCACTCCTGCTGTCTGCCATTCGAATTGTCTTTGATCTCAGCGTTGCAAAGTATCACTGCCCCAGAGAATAAAGGGGAGAGTGAGCACAGTCTTATCTTCACTCTCGATGTTGCTTGCCAAAAGTATATTTTCTTCTACACCATATGACAGGAGACCATGTTTTAGCTCCTTCCTCGCTTTTACTACTATTAAATGAATAGGACTTGGCACTCATAGTGTTTTTCCACTGCACGGTGCTCACGTTCATTTTATCTGCTCGCCTAGATACCAATTTCTTGGCTGCCTCAACCCTTGACACTAGGCCAGACAAGCCTTACCAATTCTTCCTCAATCATCACCCGTCTTTCTTTGCTGTGCTACACTTTTAGCCCTTTCTGCTCATGGGGTCTTAGTTTGCTAAAATACGAAGTGGAACATCCTGATTCTATACATATATACATATATTGGTGGAACTGCCTGCAGTCTATTCACTACGTATAGCCAGCCTTCATGATTACTTAGTCTACTGGCGTTACAGCATCTGTACAGTTAAAAAGTGATATGTATTTTCTTCAGTGCTCTTCGCACGTGCAATCTTCATTCCCGCACATGAAATGTTACTCAATTTCTTACTTCGTCATTAGATTCTATAAGGTCCATATACTTTCTTCCTTGACATCTCTTCTTGGTGCCTCACCCCTGCTTCATGTGATTGCCTTTGTCACTTCACACTTCTTAAGGAACCTCCTTTAAAAGACTGTCATGTTTCTGCGAATACGTCATGTAGAGCTTCCTCAATAGATACCTGGTTTCAAGGATTCTTTGTGGGATAGGTACCATTATCAGCGTTGTGTATGTCCGGCTTCCAACATATAGGCAAAATTGGGGCAGTACTTCCAGTAGGACAGTATATGCACTCTGCACTCCCCCCTCTGGTTGATTCCTCAACCACTCTTCCATCAGTCTTCACATCTAGACATCCTCTTCTTAAAAAGTGCTTCTTTGGAGTTCATATCTTCATTACTCCTTTCAGAGATCCTGCTGATTTTTCATGTTCATCAACACTCCAAGTCATGTGACTACATCGTCCATTCTGACTGCAGTTGACCCATCTTCTCACATACTTCTTGTGGTTTCTTGGATACAGGAACTTTGTTCTCTCAGCTGCTAGAATGCTCTCTTCTATATATTTTCTGATTTCTTCATCTGTCAGCTCTTTGGTTCCAAACCCAGACTCAACATCAATCATGATCTTCATTCCTACTGCTTTCTTTGCCGTCTTCTTGCACTGTTAGATTATTATTCTGATCACAAAGAATCCAAACATGATCATCACCAATAGTGCTCTGAGGAACTTGAAGATATTAGTCATCTGTTGTGGAACCCATGAAAAGATCGATGAAAACTAGCTGTCATCGCTAGTATCTTCTGTCTTTTCTTCCATCTTGATGTGTAAGTTCATCAGCATCGTTATGTCCTCTGTCAAGGTCCCATTCTCGTCATTGTGAGAAGGTGTGAATGTGCAACATGATTCTCCAATTTTGGCACAAACACCTCCATCCATAGCTGTAATCATGTCTAGGACATATCTTTTCTGCAGGACCATCAGTCTTATAGCTCTCAACTCTTCCGTGATAGCGTAGAATCCCTTTATGGTAGTATTAATCATCTGCAGAAGTTCCCATCTGGTAATCTGTAACCATTTGGGATTAGCCATCGTCTGGATCCCTGGCATGGAGATAGTCTTGAATACTATAGCAGTCTGACTCAACAACCTGTGTTCATATGGAATTGAATCAAAGGCTTCCATGGACTTAGCTGAAAAATTGTTCTCTCTCTTTGTTCAATTGAGAAATCCAACTGATCTCCTCTTCCTCGGGTGAGAATCTGCTTTTGGGAACTCTCCAATGTTCAGGTCACTCTTCGGAATCACCAATGCTGGAACATGAATTAGAACTATGGAACACAGCCCTCCCCAGTCACTGGGCAACTTCATATATGCTCTGGATCGACAGGCCCAGTAGTGGTCCATTATCACTACTGTTCCACCCTTCATTCCTGGTAAATCAAAAATTGTGCTGCACTGCTGATTCATTCCAACCTTCCTGGTGCCATTGTTTCTGAACCACAAGGATGCATTTGCTAGAGGTACTATTTGCAACGGTCCTCCTTTATCTTTGATCCATGTCAGCAACTTTGCAATGTTTGGCCAATCATGCTTGCATTCATTCTCCACATGCCACATAATTGCTTTAGGTCATCTGTTTAGTTCTTGTGCTTTACACACAATCAGGCCTTCTGCCCATTCATCTGGAGTAAGTACTGTTCCCTTCATTTGCAGCTGACCTCTCTCCTTGCATCTTAGTATTTTTTCAAGATCCTTTCCTTGACAATCAAACTTTTTGTTTACTTCCCATCAGATTCCTGCTCCATTCATTCCAGGCTGTTGATATCTTATCAAATGATCTCTGGTATGGGGTTTCTTTCTTGTCTTTAAATCTTGCACATAATCATCTACTTCTGGAACTGAACTGTCTTCTCAGACACCCATACCAAGCATGCTGTTCAACCCTGGAACTGACCTCTCATATGGCAGAGTGCAAGGTGCGTCAGGCAATGACATTTTTGGACTGCTACTTCTATAGCTATGAATTTCTTGGAATTCCCCATGGCATAAGGTATGAGAGCACAAACATAGCAACTCTCCCTGAATGGTCCCTCTCCCAGCTTTTTCATGTGCTGATACCACATGTTATTACCCAAGTGCACAGTGCTGTCTAGATAAATATTTCATAATCATCCTCCCTTATGCTTCTCTTGTGTCTTCCTGTCGCAAGGTGAGTGCTAGCATAATACTCAAGACGTATATCAGTAAGAGTTCTTTCTATAAGGGAGATCCTTGGTACATTTGCTTTAGCAATAGGCAACCTCACATGAGCTACTGGTGTGGGGACAATCACAAATGGTCTTGGCCTTTCAGTAATAGATACACCTGTGAGAATCACTGAAGTTGAAAGTATCAAAGGGACTTCTTTCTTGTTTGGACCAATGAAGTAAACAGTATGGATCAACACAATCAGGAAAACAATAATAAATGCTGAGCAAGCATATATTATGCACCAATACATCAATCCCCACCATTTGCGTTTCTCCACACATCGCTGGACTTGCTCGCTTTCCAACACTGTACCATTCTTGACATTCCTCATTGTGCCTGTGTATTGCTTTATGGAAAGAAAACCTTTTAACTCAGGCAACCTTGTTAAATGGTCGAGTAACTGTAAGATATGTTAAACTATCGCCATAAGAAGCTTCCTGATTTCAGGGCCATTTTTAGGATCTTGCAGAAAAACACATATATTAGTACTACACCCAACAAGAGCAGAATACGCTTGAAGTATGTAAACAAAAACAGCAGGAACCAGCCTATGGGCATCATAATCTGTTAAGACCAATTGAATTAACCAAAAAGAAACTTAGTGAGGAACGATTCTGGAATCTGCTTGTGTTTCCAGTCGTCAAATTTGAACTCCAAGTTTGGCATATTTAGTACATCAACACTTTCTAAGGTCCACTTCAAAGATTCCTGTGACTCAGGAACTGAGTATGCACTCTTACTGAAATATCTATAAAGAGTGACTGGGTTGAGCCACAGTCCAAATGCACACTTGTATTTATTTAATCAGCAACCTTAGCATCCTTTTTCCTCATCATCGATCGAGTCTGCACATGCTGAACGTCTTCTTCTTGCCTTGCTTCTGATTCGTTTGTTGGGGGTGTGTTGGTCCCAACAGCGTATGGCTTTACATCACTCAAGTTAATCCAGTCAACTTTCTCTTGGACTTTTACTGCTGAGGGAGTAATTGTGTCTACTATGTAGGGACCACTAAAGCGTGGCTTGTGCCACTTCTGGGTGAAGTTCCTTACTAAAACTGGGTTTTCAATTAAAAGTCGAGGTACAGGAAGTAGTTCTTGAATTCATACTAGCGGTCATGCCAAATAAGCAAGTAACTAATTTCCTAACATTTCTGCAGTATTCTGGGCATCACTTCTGCTCCTCGATGGAGGAGACAAAGGCGTTATCATTCACCTCCTTGTCATTAGCTCATGAGGTGTGAAATGCTTGTCCAACCAATGCTGATTCCGTAATGCATGTAATGCAAGGGGCAGGAAGTACAGCCAAACCTTCATCAGTGCCAATTTTAATTTTGCAATTCTCTCTTTAAGGAGACCATTGAGTCTTTCACATATCCTGTTTGCTTACGGGTAATAAGTAGAAGAAAACATGTGTTTTATACTTAGCAATAAGCTAATCTGTTCAAATACTTCATTAACAAAAAGGGGCCCATTGTCGGATCTCAGCACCTCACATACTCCCCATCTGGAAAGACTTATCACACTAATAAATTCACTGTGCAAGTGGTATCAGGGTTTTTACAAGGACCTGCTTGATCCACCTGGAAAAGGGAAACAACACCACTATCATACACTGTATCCACTGCATACTTGCAGCATATCAATATAATCGAAATGCAAATGCTGAAAAGGACCATTTGGTCGAGGAATCACTCCTTTGCTCGTAAGTAGTGTATGCCCAGCGGGAAACCTTTGACATATGATGCAGTTTACTTCATAAAATGCAATGTGTCTTAAAAGGTTTGGTACAAACCAGTCCTCCGCAATAGCTGCTGCAAGCTTTTCACTAGTTATATGAGCAGGGTAGTGCAGCTGCTCAAGCGCTACCTTTAACAATGCTACTGGCATCACCGGCTTTACAGTGCTGCCCTGTCACCATAATGCTTTAGAGGGGGACAAAGAACACCCCCCTCATTTCCACAATTCCTGCTCTTCCTGTGGCACACTGCCTTGAAATTCCATCAAATGTGTTTGTAACAAATGATTAAAACCTTCATTTACTGTGATAATCATGACTACTTTCTCCTTTACATCTGGAGCATCAAAACCTTAAACATCTGACAAATATACAACCCTCTTGGTCTCTTCATCTGCGGCTTCATTTCCGCAAGAGGTAAAGTCAGTTTGCTTAGTATGTGTGGCACATTTAACTATTGTAATGGCTTCTGGGAGTTGTAGTGCCTTAATAAGCCTGTCTAATAATGCTGCGTGTTGCACTGGAGTGCCATCCGCTCGGAGGTAGCCCCAACTTTTCCAATGTGATAGTCCTGCATGCACGGTTTGACATCACATAGGCGGAGTCACTGTACACCATTTCTTCCTGCCCTGCGTGTTTCTCATGTGCGACAATAAGGACCACCAATTCAGCTGCTTGCGCAGAACTTGCACTTGCTACCACTTCAAATTCACCATTGGCTCTGTGCCCTACCATAGCTAAACCTGAATGCCTTTCCTCACTAGTTGAATCGATCTTTGAAGAACCATCAATAAACACATTTTCCTTTATGCACAGGATGTGGTAGAACATAAACCTCTGAACCTTGCCCCACCACCAAAAGTTAAGGGGGTGGATCCCATGGTTCAAACAGACCCTAAGTGGGATGAATCCACTGAAGGATTGGATGATGGGGCTGACAGGGGCATCGCGGTACCAAGGGTCCCCACTACTATGGAACCCATTGAGGCACCATTGGCTGTAAATGCCTTGAAGGGTGGAGGGAAAGAACGGATTCCCGGGTATAAAGGTGCATTATCCTTACCCTTAAGATCAACTGATGGGAGTATAGCGTATCCCCCTCGGGTAATCCTTGAACACATTTAGTCTGTTTGGGGACCTGTAAGGGGGCCTCCACCTCGTCTCAGGCTCATTATAACCATGGGGTTGGTAGATATGCCACCTTGGGTCAATGAGAGGACCTAATGGGGCACCTCCAGATACCTCGGATTGCCAGTGCCCCTGAGGCTGGTGCACTAAAATCAACTGAGGAATGTGGCGTGGGTAAATCAAGGTATTTGCAGGTAGAGTTACCAGCGGAAGTTACTCATCCCTGAATCTCGGCGGGGGTAAAGGATATTTTACAACACCTACACTATCCTTCTAATATGGCCTGCACCAAGCCTCACATGGAAAACATGGATAGATCTGGCATGCCACTCTTCAATAGGGGTGGCCCAAAACTGCTTAAATCTAATGGTCAACCAGGTAAGGGGCTTTCTGATAAAGGTTGCAAAAGCCTGCTATACCAAATTCAGATTAGCAGTAACCTTGACACCAGTAACAACATATGTTTGAATAATCCTAATATTCTTACTATCCTTATAGCAATTCCCTCACTTGCTTGGCATCAATCAGCATTGAGAGAGTCTCATTTCCAGTGTGGGACCAGCTGGGTGTTGGTGTTATACATCTGCCTTCATCTCTGGTGGGAGAACTTATCCTTACACAGAGGGAGGCACTATGCTCGATGGGATTTGAAGTCCAGCGGGTAGACAGATAGAGGGGGAAATTGAACCTCATGAAGTAAAAACTAATCTAGTCCCATGTATGCCTGGAAAATTGGGAATAACAAAGAATGTTGAGAGGGAGGAACTGAAAGATGTGGACTGAGCAACTATAATCTCCTCCCTGTGGCAATAACTGGTTCCGTGATAAGTGGTCTGTCTCTGCAAATACCACAAAGAGATTTCGCTAACTGTTAAATCTTGGAATACCCGAGGTAATGCCCATCTGCTTTCGATTTGGGAATGTGTGAATAACGTGAGACTTGCTAAGAGACGTGGTTGACCTCTGCCCTTACCCTAGATGGTGTTAGTATATTTGTGCAGGCAGGGAAAGAAAGCACTGGCGGTAGACCCTCGGGGGGGGGTCTGCTGATTGCTATTGATAACTCACTAGGTCTAAGTGGGGAAAAAAGTTGTGAATCTGCCATTAAAGGCTTTGGGGATTGAGCTTTTGCCCCAGTGATGGTAAGGTTAAATTATTGATCATCAACATTTATTGGCACAGGGTATTGCACCTCTGGATGACTTTGTAGGAATTGTAGGTGATATAATAGATGTCTGGACTGAGAGAAACATGAATGGGACAACCCCTAAACTTTTTGCTGTTGTTTTTCACCTTGTTCTTGACTTTGCCAGAGAAGTGCAGCCTTCTGCTGCACTCCTCTGGGCTTTCGCTCCTTTTCTTATGGGGAAACTGACATGCCCTTAAGACAGTCAGTACCGGGGAACGCTGTTTCCCGTAGTTTCTTTTATCATGTTGCGGCTTTCGTGCAACATGACACAAGAGGGCACTGTAAGCTAAGTTACAGCTCTCTTGGGTCTCTAGCCTTCTACAGGCCCTAGATACTCGTTTAGGATTGTATTTGACCGGTGCAAGTAATTCAGGGACGGGAATGGTGGCAGCGATCGTTTCTTTGAATTTTGAGCTCCTTTTGGCGTTCTAAGCACGTTTTTCGCGCTTAACCCAAAATGGTGGCCTGGCTCCCAAAATGGCCAGACCACGAGGCTCCTTTGTCCTGTCCGCTGACCGTCTTGCCCCCTTCACCTTCCCCAGGTCGAGCCGACCCGGGGCCTTCCTTATTTGGGCATGTGCTTTCCCGCGAAACACGGATGCTTTCGCGGGCTTCTACATGTCTTTTGTGTGCCTCCAGGGTGTGGGCTGGGATGTCTGGTCCCAATACACATCCTGGGTGCCAGAGAGTCTAGGGTGGTGTGAATGCCTGGGACCACCGTGGTCCGTGATTGGTCCACGAATGGTGTGTGTGTTGATGAGCGGATCTCCCATTGGGTCCCCTCCGTTTTGGCGTGAAGGGAACCGTGGATAAGAGGGGGCTGGAAACACCACTACCATGTCGATCTCCTGAGTTCTCACGAATGAAGGAATACAGGAGCCAAGTATCCTGCAAACAAGAGGCTGGCCCGAGGAATCGCTGGTGACCCGCTGAAGGACTTCTGCTCTGCACTGCTGTCGCCTTGTGAAACCCTTTTCACCTTTGATCGAACCAGAAGGCCTGTACTGGTACTTCGACCTTTTGAATAGCGGTAACAGCTATTCTCGGCATCTTCATCATCTCCTGCCAGTAAGCCTTCGGAAGCGTCTCTGGGCCATCCAGTTGACTGACCAGCTTACAAGGGAGTCTTGCTCTGTAACCGCCGCCAGGTTGTGTTGTATTTCGAGTCCTTGTCACTCTCACACGCTTCGTACACTTGGCGTTCCCAGGTCGGAAGTGAGTAGTGTACATTTGGCTCAGATACACACGGCCGCTCCGTTGCCCTGCTGTGGTGACAAAACTGTGCAGGTTTCTTCGATTGGGACGTTTTTTTACTCAACACGATGACGAGGCGTTCCCTGCTCTTCTGAACCTGCCAGCTGCTGAAACTGACGCAGAGAAGCCTGGGAATGCTTGCATCGGGGACCGGTGAGTAGCATAGCTAGGATCTGGTCGCCCTCCTGCAGGAGCCCATTGCTTTTCCCCGCTGTGTAAAACAGCACCCTTTTGCCGTACTCGCGCTCTGCTTCTGCCCACTGTGGAGGCTGCGCTTGAGTCGCGGAACTTGTTCTCCTTCATTTGTGCACTGAACTGAACTGCCTGACTTCCTTAGAAGAGACTCTCCTTTTGCCCGTTGGCACCAGCGTGTGCAGGTACTTTTGAGCACAAGGCTCCACTCTTCGCAGGGCTCGGACTTCCATCTAGTTAGGTGCCTATGAAGGCGAACTGAGTCTAAAGCATTGTATCGCACTGCCTGTTTTCTTTCCCTTGCAGGTGGACTACACATTTCGTGCATATAACGCTTGCGACTGTCGTATTTGTATATATATTGTGTTGATATGGTATGTGTTGGTTTAATATTGTGATATTGTGATTTTCTCGCTACGGTCATTGTTTTAAAGGCCTTAAAATAAATGTGTATATATTTTTGATATAACAACTGTTTGGAGTAGTTTGTAAGTGATCTTGCTTTGTGTGCTCATTGCAGGCTTTCAGTCACCCTCACCCCTCTTGAGACCTAGTCTTGACCGCCGTTATCGCTACCTTGATTGGTCTGGCTCGTCCAGAGGTTACCCTGTTCCAAGTAATTAGGTTGGCCTTCTGAACTTCTGCGCCACCAGGACGGAGTTCAGAAATCCGTCTTAACAGTAAGGTTAAATTATTGATCATCAACATTTATTGGCACAGGGTATTGCACCTATGGATGACTTTGTAGGAATTGTAGGTGATATAATAGATGTCTGGACTGAGAGAAACATGAATGGGAGAATTATGGCGCTGGGTGATTTCTTTTAGGCGGAAACCTGTGCAGTTCCCTCTGGGACCACTGCAAAAGATTTAGGACTACAAGTGTTTGGCAGTAAACTCACTTGGTAGCAGTCTGTACCACACAGATTCACTTGGTAGCTGTGGCTGAGCAGTCAGACTTCTCTCAAGAAGAGTTAAGCAGTATGTGGAGTATACAATATAGGGCAATTCTTCACAGTAAGACAAGCAAACACGTAACAAGGCTTCAGTGAAAAGATATAAAGGTATTTATTTATAACGGAACAACTATAGAAAACACTCTGGCACTATCACGGCAAACAATTCAGTTACAATTACTCTACGAAACAAAAGATCAATCCCCCTAACAATCACTCGACAAGTCTAGGTTTTACCAGCATCACTTATTTGCAGACAGAGGTGTATGCTGCCACCTAGATGGCACTCTAGTATTCGTTAGGACGGGAGAGAAAAATAAGTAGGTTACGAAATCAACACAGTTCAATACTTCACGGGAAAAATGCAAGGCAAGAAGACAAGAACACCAATAGATCATAAAGTTCAGAAGCCAGGCCCACTCGGAGAGAGGCAAGGCGATATGTCCCAAAAAGTCTCTTTGTGGAAATGCGTTTGGGTCTGTGTAGCAAATTGTTATTGGAAGATTGAACCGGTTCAGAACAGCACGCTAGAGAAAGCTTGGAGGCGACCCTATGGAGAGGCGAGGATTAAGACACCTCACTCTATCCGGCAACAAGGGAAGCCAGGCGGACACAGTACCTTGATTGTGGAGAGGCAGCTCCGGCGGGGGCAGTTGTTCCTGGTGGTGGATGCACGTCGGGTCTTTGCCAAGAGTAGAGATGATCTCGTCGTCGAAGAAAAGTGAAGTCCGGTGCACCACCAGGGAAGAGACCAGCCACGGAGTGCTCCGTCACAAGGTACCACCTTTTGGTCGCGGTACAGGGGTAGTGGCTATCCGGTTGCCGAGGTGCTCTGCACGGGCAATTCGACCACTGAGTCCTGAGGCGAAGAAAAAGAAAAGGGGACTGGTTGTTCCCACCAGTCAGGGGAAGAGACTCTCCGGCAGGGAGATCTCCTCTGTCGTTGGGAAGTGGTGAGTCGGTTCAGCAGGGCTCCACCGGAGGTGTCGTTGTTGCAGGTCGGCTCAGCTTTACCCTCGTCGGATTCTTAGGTCCTGTGGCGACTTCTGAAGATCCAGTCCCAAAAGCCCTGCTTTTATGCAGAAAACCCCCATTCATCCAGCCTAGCTGTCAATCAACACACGCTAAGTGGTGAGCGGGGAGGCTCACCACTTGGGCCAATCACACCAGAGTGCGACCGGAGTTGGCAAGGCAACTCGGTCCAGGGTGCCTAAACCCCCTCCCACACCCCTGTGGTAACCCAGACAGAATGGCACCACTTTGGAGGGTCTCTGTACAGAGGCCTGCCAAAAGTGGAACAAGGGTCTCAACCTTTGGTTTAGGAGTCACAGAGACGAACACAGACGCCATTTTAGAAAACCGAGTTCTGGCAGAAAATACCATCCGATAGACTTATTTAAGATAAGTAGACCGGTGGTATGTTAGAGACTAACGAGAAAAAGTATCAATCTCCAACAATGGGAAGAATCCCATAGAGTTATATTCAGGGTCGAACATAACAAGTATTTTCCACTGCCACCAGCCAAAACTCGACGAGGGGGGACGGGACAGTGCCCCCTCGAATAACAGTTCCAGGAATAATCGAATTACCCCTACTAGTACGTCCACAATAGGATGGTTTGTACCAGTTCTGTTAGTAAATTTAGGTCTAGTAAAGCCAATGGTGACTTTACATGCCCGGGGAGACAGTAGTCAGTCCCCGGGTATGGAGTCTATGACGGGGGTCCGCTAGGACGCCCTAGTGTTACGGCACATAGGGTGCGGTGTAACACACATAGAAAAACCTATGAGACCCTATGGAGTAAAAGACCCCATAGCCCATAGAACACATTGACAGTCAAAGGAATTACACACAGTCATGTCCAAGAGTGGGAGAAAAAGAGTCACACTCTTGGCAGGATGGAAAAAAACAAACTCCAGAAATCCAGCAAAGCTGCTGGGGGACTCACTAGGTTAGGAAATTCAGCCTAAACAGAGAATTCTCCCTAACAATTTCAATGCTGATTGTGACCCCCAGTACTCCATATGGAATTTTGAAGATCTAACTAGTGGCAATTCAGTAAAGAGATCTCTGAGCAGAACGTGGAAGGTTGGGCTCAAGGGGCGTGGTTTGCAACCCTTAGTGGGAATGAAGACCAACCGACTCACCACATTAGAGTGGCATACGTGGCATAAAGGGATAAGTTCCGCTTTGATTGAATATATTTTTGTTGATCCTTATCTTATGAACCACTGGCAGTCACTCAAGGTGATGAAAAATTATTGGAGTGATCATTCTATCTTGACGGCTTCCTTTCGACCTGCCGATGTGTATTAGTATTAATTTCGTACTCAACCATGAGTAACTGCTAATGTGGCTGGTAATGCTGACAAATGGACAGACCGTAATATTCATCTGTTGAACACGAGGGTAAGGAACAAACTTGACTTATCCATCTATGAGTAGAAGACTCATTGCTCCAGAATCTTGTTGTGGGCCTAGTACATAGTATTGGGGCAGGATCAGGTAGGAAGTGTAAAGAATCACCTAGGCATACCCATGGCTTTAGTATGGAATTAGCAGAAGCAAAAGGGCTATGAGAAGGGAAATTCAAATAATTCAATGTACCAACCTTGAACAGGCTACTTGTAACGAGCTGACTAGAAAGATTAAACAGTCCTATAGGAATCTCTGCAAATCTCGGAAACATTCTACTCCACATCGAGATGCAGAATTGACGTTAGGGATTCTGATTAAATCTGAAGTCAGCTCGTTCTGGTATTTGGTGAACGGGCAGGACCCTAATTATGTCGTAACCCAGCTTAACTCAATCTCTGAACAACAATGGGTGCAATCCTTTGAGGACAGATTTGGGCACCCACTGACCAATAGCCCGACTGTAAACGAAACGATGGGAAATGCCAGGTGGGACCCACAGTTGAATCTATCCACTATTTATGGCTTAATCTCTAGATGGAAGTCATCTTGTGCCCCAGGCCATAATGGCCTTACAAATGACACCTTTAAAGGAGACCGTAATTTGTGGACAAACCTTCTGTATCTGGAATTTAGAGACATCATTTCTATTGGGGTCACTCAGAGCTCAAGTGTGAGGGCAGTACTGATCTTAGTAACCATCGACCAATCTCCCTTATTGATGCTGATTGTAAAATCTTTTCGGCACTCCTGCTCTCACACTTGGAGGATTGGGCGACCACCTACCATCCGCTGGCCCAATTCCAGACAGGCTTCAGGGAGGGACATTCTACAAAACATTAACGGCTTGGCAATCAAGTGTGTGCAGGAAGAGGCTTGGCTCCAAACTAAGGGCTGTACTTATATGACCTCGATCAGTCTAACTGTCGCATTTGACTGCATCAACCGTGGCAGATTATGGTCCAAACTTACCAAATGGGGGTTGCCTGGTGGGCTGCTTAGACTCACTAGCAGTGTGTATGAAAACTGTGGCATACAGGTCCGATTAAATCAAAAGGGGGACATCTCTAGGAGAGTACAATCCTACCAGGCGGTGAGACAAGGGTGTGTCCTGGCCCCTTGGCTATTTAATCAGTACTTCTCCGATGTAATACTATCGCTGGTTAAAGAGGGGCTGGTTGCCCCAAAGATTGGAAAAGAAAGAATTGTATGTCTAATATATGCAGATGACATACTGATTTTTGACTACACTAAAGTTGGGCTGCAAAGATCTCTAAACAACTTTGAGAACTATGCCAATGATAACGGGATAATTATTAACCCAACTAAAACTAAGATTCTTGCCTTTAAAAAAGCAAAAGGCATGACTAAAGCACCTGTATGCACTGTTGGAGGCATTCCCCTGAAACTAGCAGACTCAGTTCGGTATCTGGGCTTCCATTTCTCCATCTGTAAAGGCCATAAAATAGTTAATGAGATCTTGCTGTATAAGGCTAAACTCTTAGAAGGTCAGATTATTAGAATTAACCGAAAATTTGGCAGATTCTCCCTTAAACCCTCAATGATGTTCTTCAAAGGCAAAATTGTGCGTGAATTGACCTATGGTCTAGAATTAAGATCTGATAATCTGTGTTAAATCTTGAGCAGAATTGAGGGAAAAATTTGGAGGAGAATCCTTGGAGTGCCAAACATGATACCGATCTCAGCTATCCGTTTTGAGTTGGAAACAGTGTCGCTGTGGGCAGGGATACAATGGGCCTCCCTATTTCTCTACTCAAAAATGATTGTGCCCATCCCTGATTCCCTATACCAACTAATGAGTAGAAATGTGGACCATTATTCTGTGCTATTGGCGTTCAGAGCTCGGTCAGAATTTATTCTAAATGAGATTGGTGTGTCTGTGAAAACACTGATCTCGAACCCTATGAAGACTAAGCGAGCCTTATTTGATTATGATTGGTCTCAGAATACTGATACATTTCACTCTTACCCATCTATGAGCCACTTGACACATGAACACAGACAAAGAGGAACTATGACTAGGATTCTGTTACAATTTCCTAATTGTCACTATAGAGGCATCCTATTAAGTGTGAGGTGGAATTTGTTACCAACCATGGAAATCCAACTGAGAAGATCACTTATCACAGCAGAGTGAGCTACCTGTAGGTTTTGAATGGCAAAATTGGAAACCTTAAGGCATCTGGTGCTTCAGTGCCTTCCACTACAGGGCTTAAGAACCCAGTATTTGGGGCCACTTGCAATGAATCCACTCCTCTATGATGAAGACATGATATATAAACATTGGGCCTCATTATGAGTCCAGCGGCAGCCGTTCCGGAAAAACCTGCAGGATGCTGCTGGACCCGAAATACCATTCCACCTCCGTGATTGCCAGAATCACTGGGGAATTACAACCCCAGTGACCAGGTAATTCTGGAGGCGGAATTCTGCAAATCCCCATTCCGTCTATGACGGAGCCAGTGTTTCCATTTCCGCATGCAGGCGGGTGGCATTACTCCCGCCATGTCAGCCTTGGCAGGAGTGACACCTCCTGCCTGCAGAACTCGGAATCAGCCAGTCCGGAAGCAACAGTGGTGGCAGATTTACCACCACTGTTGTTTCCGGGCCGGCAGGGTCATAATGAGGCCCATTGTCTTGAAAACTTTAATATCCAGGAAGTGCTGGCCCTGGCTGGTTTCATCAAATCACTGAGTTTATAGATCAGCAAACTGACGATACTCGGCAGGGGAGGCATCCTATTCTTACTCAACTTGATGTGATTTGCAAAATTTGGACTTACTTTGAATTTATTTTATTTGAACTGTGTGTGGTCTTATTGTTTTTATACTCCAACTGGTAGTATATTATATTTGATGTGAATGTAATTGCTGACCTTTTATTATATGTTGTTCTACCTGTGGTATTATTAACTGTTGTGTGCACACGAAACCAACCTAATTAACTTACAACAAGGGCGAATCCCACTGATTTATTGGACTCAAATTGATTACCCTCCTTTTAATTTATTGTGTTCTTCTGTTTTGTAATCCTTTGTGTAATATTTTATTCTATTCTCTTTTTGGTATTTTCTTTTTGTTATTTTGACTATGTATACTATGTGATTATTTGAAATTTCTTTTGTAAAGGTTTGAATTAACCAAATACAATAAAAAACTAAAACATAAAAATACCTTTCCCCAATGGCAATCACTGTTCTCCATGGCCTGCCCTCTTCATCCGTTCCTTCGAGCATGGCTATTTCCCCTTGCATTATGACTGCATTTAACTCTAAGGGAATAATCTGTGCCCCCACTTTGTCCATAGGTATCTGTGGCCTGAGCAAAAACTCATCAGGTATTCTCTTAATCTTTCCCACTAAGCCGGGTAGCCATGTCAGCAAAATACATACCCCATAAAGAAAAACTTCTGGCTGTAGTGCTATTCCTCGCAGAGTCATTTGCCCTGTAAATGCCAATATAAATTGGCCCACATTCATATAATATATCCCTGGAGTAGAAGGCACTATGCCTTCATCAGTAAAAGAGATTGTCATATTAAGTTGTGTCATTAAGTCTCATCCCAGAATGTTAACTGGTGTCTGTCTTGAATACGGTAATGGAACAGACATTTCACACTCTCCTATCGAGACTGGTAATTTGTCAGTAAAAGGAACTCGACTCGTAGCTCCAGAGAACCTTTGCACATTCATGGTTTTTCCCGACATAGGTATTTTCCCTCTTGTATACATGAACAAGTAGCCCCAGTGTCTACTAAAAAAGAAAAAGCTTTGCCTCCTATCGTCACATCAATCCAATGGTTTCTCTTGGGGGTCTGGTATCACTGATTGTACTGAACACATCAAGCCGGCCTGTGAGCTGTCCTATTGTGGATATGTAATTATCCCTGTACCTGTGAAAGGATGTCCTCCTACCACAGTGACATCCCTTACGCTAGGTGTCAGTAACTGTTCTGTGTTCGCATTCTGCTGTATATGCATGGGTACGTGCTGTGACTGCCCTTGTGGGGGGATTCAATGGTGCTTCCTGTGGCTGCAATACCTGTTGCATTTTTTGCGCTTGTGCTTGATATACTGTCTGATCTTGGGCAAACCCGTCCCTAGCTTGTGAGCTATATAATGAAGAATAAGCTGCTCCCCCTCTTGAGAATTGCCCAATATGTACAAACCCTTGTCTTCCACATGTGCATGCAATGTGCCCTGTCATCACACATATCCAACATACAGGAGGACCTCTTCTGACATGTCCCACTTGATTGAATCCTCATTGCACATTCTGATTATCATTCTGCATATTCTGAAAACCACCTTGGTTATTCGGAGAACTGCCACTTCCTCTATAGCCCATTCCTCTGCCTCGTGGCATAAACCCATTCCCTCATTGATCCCTTTGACATTGATTATTTGCCTGTGATGCACCCACAGCTTGTTGAATCCCCAATCCGTATCCGCTTGTCAGCACTGCCATTTCTATGGCATACTTTGACAATTTCTTCTGAGCAAACTTAGCTTCCGCAAGTTTTCTAGCATCTTCCTTCTCCCTTTTTTTCTCTTGCAACAGTCAACTGTGATACACTATAGTCAACTGTACCTCTGCCCATGGCTTTGCTTCCATTCCCACTCATTTCTTGAGCTGTCTTTGTACCTGTTCTAGCAGAAATGTGGTAAAATACTGTCAGTGATTTCCCCCACGGTTCCGCATTTCAAGATTCCACTGTTCCTGTATACTTTGAATGTAAGCAAGCAGCTCTTCATCATCTTTCATTTTACTTGCCATAATTGCACCCATATCTGATGTATCAGGATACTGTAACCTGAGCGTTCTCCAGACATCTGCTCAACATTTGTTAAATGGTGCTCCATTGTGCACTGTGTTCTGTGCCATAACACTTGAGTATCCTGTGTCATCCAAACGTCATCACCCCTCTGCCTGAGAATGGCTGGTGGGAGACCCTTAATGTCTAACTCATTTATCCATTTTCCTGCACCTGCCATTAAACTGGAAAGTTTACAACTTAAATTATCTTGATCCATTTGTGGCCTAGGAATATACTGCGGTATGGACCCTCCATTTTCAAATAAAGGGAACTGTGTGAATCCCAACCCAATCGGCTTACATCATCTGCCTATCCTTAGTGGGGACAATGGTTCCTGATCGCCTTCTACCTGGCAATGAACTCAGCCTGCTCCCATATGGTTGTTGACTCACCCTTCTCACTATGCAATTGTCCTTTGGGTCACTCTGGATACTCTATAGTATCTGGTGTCCTATCTTTAGGCTGCTCTAGATCGAAACATCTCACTTCCTTGTCTGTCTGAAGACATCCCTCAGGCCGCATGCACCTCATCCATCTTCTCCACTGAAGGTTTCTCTTTCTTCATCTGATGTATCTAGCTCCCAACTAAACTATATAAAGTCAGCCTGTCTAATGACAAGGCTCGAGACTGAACAGGTCTCTTTCTTCGCTTCGTGAATGGAATACCAGGGCCTGGTTTCTTTTCCCTCGGCTTCCCAATTTGCTTCCTTCTCGCAAGTCTCGATAGGCTTTATCGATCCTATCTACGATGCTGCCTATGTCGAAATACTCCTCTAGAGCTACCCTAGATGGCCCTGACCTTGCTCCCTGTGAGTGAATAAACTCCTCTATATTGCTGGACTTGGTTCCATTAACTCTTTCTGAATGCGATCAATATCGCGTTCCCTTTGTCTCCTTTTTAACTCAATTTCTTAATCTAACTATCTTTGCTTTCTCTCTTACCATATAACTCTTTCCTCATCTTGTCTTTTCTCTTCCCTTTTTTCGGTCACTCTACGCTCTTCTTCTTCCCTTTGTCTTTGCATTCTTTATCCCTTAATCTCTGTGCTTCCTCCTCTTCTCTCCCCCTTTCTTGTCTATCTTGTTTCCTGATTGCTCTCTGTCTGTAGTCATATTTCCTTTGCTCCTCCGACCTTTCTTCCTTCTTTTGCTGTTCTTCCTGATACATCTGTTCTCATCTCTGCCTACTCTTTCCCTTACGTTCATCCTCTTTTAATCACTTTTCTTGTTCCTTGTCTTTTCTGTCCTGCTCATCTTGATCTTCTCTTTGCCTAACTTTCTCAATACTTTTCCCATTAAAATTGAGCAATATCTGTCCTCCTATCCATTTGTTCTATCCGAGCGTTACCTTGTCAGCTTTCTCCTTTTCTCCTTTCCATCTCTTAATCTCTCATTCTATGGCTGTGGTTACATTCAATCGTTTGTTTTTCTCCTCCTTGTTTTGTAAGATCTTAAATATCTTCTAGCCTCTTCTGGACTATTGTCACTGCTATAGGCAGGTCAATCATATATCGGGTTGCTATACCCCATAGCCGCTTTCAGTTCCTTTAATGGATACAATCCTGTGCTTTCTATATCAATGCGTTTTACTTCAAGCGAGGCAAGGGGAGCAGAATCCTTGACACCTTCCTCCTTACACTGATTAAGCATCCAATCCTCAGGTGGCGGATCCTCTCTTTCTTCCTGACACATCGTCCAGAGCTCTAAAATAGCTAACGTCTTTTCCAATTTCTTCCCTGTGTACGCAGCATGCATGTATATGGTAATGTGTTGAAATACCGCTTTCGGCAGCGATCCCCTTGGGGCCATGGCAAGAACATTGTATCTGCTGTGCCTTTTAACCATTCCGCATTATACTGTTCAGTGGAGTAATATCTCTCATTGTGACAAGTCTCAATTGACTGTCAATACTTACCATCATTTGCACAAATACGTTTAAGAAAAACATCAAATATGGGTGTTTTTCCAACCTTCGCCTCTCAAAGCCTCTATTTCTCAATTACCTCAATCTACTTTTCGGTCAGCATCGACAATGACTAAAAATATGTAATAACATTTTATCTTTATTCCACTTTACACAGCTTACTCTTGTCGCTCTTCGACACCTTTTTTCATTTACAAAATACAGACTGACTAGTCAGTCACATATATACCATGGTACCCCTTTTCTCCTAGCCCCTAAAATACTCTGATTGGAGTTTGAGTCATTCCCTATCATAAACCTGTTTAAGTGCCACCTATTTATACCCCGATTAGGGTTTGAAATGACTCCTTCTAGACCTGCCTTGGGGTAGGAAACCGGGCTCTTAAAACGCTCCTCATTTTCTATAAATGCTCCTTGTTTTCTATAAAAAAACCCTGTTACTTTTCTACGCTACCACAATCCCATTCCCTTA
This sequence comes from Ambystoma mexicanum, assembly GCF_040938575.1. Taxonomy (NCBI): domain Eukaryota; kingdom Metazoa; phylum Chordata; class Amphibia; order Caudata; family Ambystomatidae; genus Ambystoma; species Ambystoma mexicanum. The sequence continues at coordinate 247,792,692 of NC_090940.1, read as the reverse complement.
TTTTGCCAGTCCCCTAAATCTACTCACGATTCGCTCTTCTGCTCAAGGCCTTTGGTATCATTTCCCCTCCTCCAATCGTCCACTGTTGCCTCCCGTCCGCTGAGCGCCTGTGGACCCATGAGGGATTTTGTCAAAGAGGGACCCGTCCCACCTATTTTGATCTTCTTGAAAGTTTTCTGTATCAGCTGCTCTCCACAGGAAACTTTGCGATCTATCAGCTAGATGGCGGAGGGTGTCTGATCGTCCAAAACACTGGAAACCTACTGGTCGATGGGTACTCTAACCATCCTCTCGCTGCTACCACGTGAGCCCGTAGGCCCTTTAAGCGAGATAATGATTTATTGGATGGATGGGGATGCAGAATTTACTCTTACACCAATAATAAGACCGACCAGGAAGTTGGAAAAACGAAGCTATTTTAGTTACAATCATCTAAAACAGGAAGTACAATGGACATCAACGGACGTTCGCTCAAGTCTCTCAATGTTTCACATGAAAAAAATACACATTTATACCAAAAACCCATCATCACTGATGTCATACTATGTGGCAAAATAAGAAAACCTACTTGGGGTTGTGGTTGGTCTACGGGGAACATCTAGGTATACTTTCTATGGGAGATAGGGTTGTGATTTGGTCTCTATAGTCAGACGGACAACTTATGACGAGCCCTAGTGCAAGTCATCTTCACTGTTATCAAATACACATTTCATTGGCTTTCAAACTATACGGCTCTTTGCTACGTGGCCCTCTATAATTGTTGGTACGCTTGTACCCTTCTCGAATGTTTCACTCGCTAGCAGCATGCAAGCTGGTACCACAGGTGCTTGTGGATGGACTTGACCATGCCTTCCCATCCAATAAGCAATGGTAAATCTTTGCACAAAAACACTGTCAAAGAATGTGTGATGTACAAATCCATTAGAGTGGAAACACCCACCTATGCTGAGCAATTCATCTGTAATTACTTAGTAAGGTAATAATCATGCTTGTGTCATTTTCCTTGTTATGGAGCAAAGTAGAGATTTTTAAAATTCTATTGTGAAAGACATACTGATTTTCGTGGAAATGTAAGTGGTTTTCTATTGTGTAAAGTTGAAAAAACGGTATCACAAAATAATAAATAAAATAAAATAACCAGCATGCAAGCTAACGATTCTGGCGTGAATGCTCGTTCCTGACATGCGTGCATATCACAGCACTTGCTGATGCTGGCGGTCGCTGTCACGTGACTGCCTGCTGCGAGCCGGGCTGCAGAGGCCCTTCATAATTCAGCAGGTGCTCATCTGTGACAGGTGAATAAAATGCATGCGCTCTTCCATTGATCTGTCAATGAAGCTGACAAGACCCATTTGGGATTTGCAAAATGCGTTCTCAAGAGCCTTCTCATTAATAGGCTTCTCGTGTCACTTCCCACTGACCCCCTGACCTCTGCATTTAGTAGTAATCCTTTTGAACTAAAATTAACATGTAGTGGGCATCGGCAACCTTGCAGCTTTCATGAGGGAGGGGAGTGGATGGAGGGCCTTTAGGAACATATGTCTACACACCACTAAGACATCTCTTTGCTCGTGTTTCAAGGATGCGTCTAATTTACATCAGTAACTTTGTAGCTACAACTCTCTCAGAATATACCAAGTAATTTGCTTGATGAGTTGCATAACCGAAAACCTTCACTTAACTTAACCATTCATAATGAATTAATTGTGAACTCTACAGGGACCTGCGTTCTGTACCTATGCTCCTTCTTGTAAGCTGCACAGTGGGTTTCATTGCGGTGGTAATTCAGTGATAAATCTGACAAATTACAGCCAAAATCATTTATTATTACTGCCACTAGGTTCAGTGGGTTTACCATGGGATTACGAGTGGTGGCAAAGCAGTGTAAATCCCCATTTTATGAGTTCATTTCATTTTATGAGTTCATTTGACCCCATTAGCATTTTAAAGAATTACCACCAGCAGTAATTCTGCTGCTGTTATGCCACCCATTTTTCAATGAAAAGTGAATGATTCACTTCCAGCCTTTTAATGGAGGTGAAAGCTCTACTTTACCTCCAAACTGTAAATGTGTCCCTGCATAAAAAAAAATGGCGGTAATTTTGTTACCACAGAAACAATTGACAATAATAAAATGACCATCACTTTTTTACCACAACGACGGTAATGAGTGCCAGAGTATATCGTCCATTTCGAGTTGGTAAACAGAGGAAACTAGACGTGAAAATGCACCTCTGTCAGCACACGCGCTATTTTTCAGAGAACCTCAGGATAACGTAATGAATGTACACACAGGCCATATATAAACACTCAGTGCCAATCTATACACTATAAAGACTACATTTTATAATATATACACCATTATTGGCTCAGTATGGTGGCATCAAAAACCCACAAAAGACATCATAAAGCGGGAAGTTCTAGACGCCAAGAACTAAATAATGTAATGAAACGCATTGGCAAAGTCCTTCGGTTTAGCTATTGCTGTTGTTGCGCTGTTGTTGTGGTGAGGCGGTTTGCAAGGCATGAGGAGAGTGTTTCGATGTTGTGCTCACATCCAGTGCAAACCAAAGAGGCCCCAGCTCGGCTCTGGTTAGTCAGGAGGGCGGTCCAGGATCAGTCCTCTCTGCTTAGTCAGGAGGGCGGTCCAGGTACAGTCTTCTCTTTTCAGGCAAGAGGGGCAGCTGTGCTCCTTTCCTCTAATACATGTACATTAGAGGAAATTACCTCAGAACCGCTGCCTGCCCTCCTTGACAGGCTGACAGCATGAGCGTGGAGAGAGAGGAGCAAGGCCAACTCACCACATATGTGCATCCAACTACGAATGGCATCTTCTCCTCTCTTTGTAATCCATATTGTTGCGTCCCCTCTTTTCTATGTCAATGACATTGTTTGTTGGGAATCAAGTCCCATTTCTATTGTTGCATATTGGTAGTGGGCTGTGCCCCACGCTGGGGGGAAGATGCAGGGTTACCGCCTCTGGCGCCAGTTCTAGGTTGAGAATGAAGGAGTTCAGAAGCACTGACTCAGCTCCGGGGTCTCATTGATTGATTTCATTGCTTCTGATATATTGCTTTTGGTTTCTAATTCCGAACGTTGTCGGAACTCAACACATAGGATTCGTTTTGGTTCACATAGGTGGCACTGAGCAACATTAGTCCCACTCAAGCACCAAATATGATCCAAAAGACAACCGTGGTAAAGTAAGAGGACATGGATTTACTATCGTTTTATTTCCTCTATGAAGTTGCTGGGCCTAATGGAAAACAAAAACAAAAAAAACGTCCAGTACAACCCTTTCTAAGAGCACGTGCCCCCCTAACTATTGTAGTGTAGCCTCCCTATATTATTTCTGCTGAAAATGAGGCATTACTGAGAAGCCCTAGAGAATGATTTCTTATGCATATAGTTTGATCAAAACACCAAAGATGCGCATCTGGGAGATTATGTGGATAGCTAATGAGGCGGTGAGCAGCACAATCTGATATGGGGAGCATACAGTGACAATACAAGAGGGAAGGTTTGAAGTTGCAATCAAGTACTTTGATAAAACATTAATCACACTTATTGGAGGATGCTCTGGAGGTCTCGGAAGAACGAAGCACGGAAGACTTGCATAGAGAGCTAGGATAAGGGAGCTGCTAAAAAAGGGGGGGGGGGATTTTCCCAACCAGGAATAGAGCTGAATATTCCCTGTAATGTGATACTATTTATGAGTGAAATATTGGGCAATCTTGTTTGGGGAAACTCCGAACCACGCAAATTTTCTGTGGCTAGAGGTTCGGCACACCGTTCAATCTTTTAAATACATTTCTCCCAAAAAGTTTGAAGTCACCCGTGAGCGAATAATTAGGGCACTGTGAGATAGGGAAGTCTACTGCCATCTCCCACAGATCCCTTTAAAATGTCACACTGCCACACTGGGACCTGGAAGGTCTCCATCGGGCAGTGTGACATGGTACACATTCTTTATGTCGAGAATGCTTTATCTGGAAATAGGAAGAATACTTAAACCATTTGTGGGGTGCTGGGGAGATTTGATGGGGAGAACAGGGTGGCACATAGATGTTTTGGATTGTTCAGTAGGCTGGCTCATACCCCTGACCTGACTTGCACATGTTTGTGGGTTAGCACAATTTTGGGTCAGTGTACCATGAATATTCATCAGCCACTTTTGAGGAAGTTCACCTGACCTCAGTAGTTCACCTGCCCTCTGTTGGTGAGCTGAAGGCGTTCCTCTTTGGAGAAACAGTTGATTGCTGGTGGCAGTCATCTGTGGTCTCAAGGGCACTGCTTAGCTAAGAGGTGCTGATTGACTCTTGGGCAACAGCTGCAAAGGTCTATTCAGTGGACGTGAAGAACAGATGTCGGTACAGTACTTGTCTCTCTAAATGATTACTCAGTGGGAGGTATAGGCTCTTTTATAGCACCTCCTTCCAGGCTGTTGGGAACATTCAATGGCACCAATTGCTTGCAATATGGCACATAAAAAAAAAAGATTTTAAGAAGTTGTTTTCTGTAAAAGAAAAAAAGCTCATACTGCTTCTTTTTTGTAAAGGAAATAAAGCCCCTCGAGTTCCAGCTTAGGATTCGATTTTAAGAATCCTAGTCTACTGGCTGAAGTTCCTAGTAGGGCGCCAGCGAGCCAATCCCAACCAAAGGATGATTGTGCCCTTGGGAATTGCCTGAGATACCCATGCTCAAAGTGACGTGTTATTGGTGAGTTCATTCTTGAGTAGTCTTCAACCTCAGGCCTGTTCTCCTTGTAGTAGCTCTTCTAGCTGTTTTGAAGGATGTCCTTCTGGTGGCAGCACACTAGATATTTGATTAGTTTAGATCTAATAAACACTGCACACTTCCCTAAGCAGGCTCGATCATATTGATGGACACATTTCACGTCTGCGGATGCTATGGTGTTGAGGGCAGGAACGGAGGAGAGTAAGTTCAGGATTTTTGCCCTGTTGAGGGGGGTATTTTTCTCCTCATTGAAGACCATCTCAAAAATGATAGGGTTCTGAGGTTGTCTCTCAAGTGTGGTTGGTCTGCGCAGCAGCTCTTTCGACCTTCTCTTCCGAGTTGATGATGGACTCGAGTTTGCTCGTCCAACCTTGTCGCTGTTGGAGTTTGGGGTTTGGGCCTGGTTATTAGGTCATTTTGCTGTCAGACTTGTGTTTCCATGCAAATTGTATAGAGGTTTCAATCATTGTAGGATCTATCCTCACACCAAGGTCATGAGGCCCATGTTTGATCGTATTCCTCTCTGGTACATTTCTCACTGATTGGCGGGGCACCTTCTCGCATGTGCCGGTTTCCCAAGAGTGCCCCTTGAAGAAGTAGATGGTTCATCTACACATGTGTCGGTCTGCACCCTTGGTTGAGCTTTCATCATGTTATCCGTTCCCTTCCGCCGATTTGTTTGATTAATGAGCTCAGGCCGTTGGGTGGTTTTCTGTGTTTGTAAAAGTTTGCGCAAACATTTTCTTGATCCTTTGTTAGTTTGACTTAATGGACCCTTTTGGTTTTTCGATTTTTTTTTTCATGTTCGAGGTAGGGTCTTGCGACTTAGTTTCTTCGTGATTACCAAATTCCCCAGTCAATTATGATCACATTTAATGAGGTATTTTTTGGGAAGTTGGTTTAGGCTGCCAATGTGGACTGTGGTCCCTCCATTCAAATCTGCTTTAATTGTAACTCTGTTGCTGTCTATCTTCTTCTGGACAATAATACATAGGAATCTTCAAGGGCAGATGGCAAATCATGTGCAATCCGCCCTTCCTTTTGCGTGGGGCAGTGCATTGCGCTGTCCATATTAGACTGTGTTTCATGTGTTTTATTACATAGAGATAAGAGATTTGGGGCCTGGAAATAGTTGTGCATAGTTGGTTCTGAAAAGGTAAACGTCATCTTCTTGTTTGAGGACCAGTCTGGCTGTGCATCCTTCCGCCCCTCTTCTCTTCCCAGGTGAAAAAGCTGTTCCCAATGCTCTGCTCCAAGGGGCTGAGGTCTTGTGACGCCCAGAAGGATTACTGCACGGGCCCCTGCAAAATGTCAGCCTATAGATTCACCACATAATGAGCGTCCAGGAAGCAGCTCTGGAAATATCAGATCATGGAGAGTTTGCAGAGCTACAATTGGCTAGTGGTCTATGCCCCATGAGTTTCTCATAGCGTCCAGTAATAAGAGGTTCACATAGGTCATGTGACTGACTGTTTGTCGTGGGAGGATAGCTCAGGGGCAACGCGCCCCCCTTGGAAGCAAGACGACGCGGAGCAACACGGGTTTGACCTCCGGGGTCCGCGCTTAGATACCTCTGGATATTAAGTGTGCTATGAATAACCAATCATATCATACCATTGCAAAAAGAAAAAAGGTTAACAGGGCACTCATTTTTCTTCTCTCCCACTTACTTTTATTGATGGATAGATAGAATACAATTCACAAAAGCTGTGCCTTCGGTGACCAATTGAAATGTTACTTTTGCAGAACTCAGGATATCTAAACCTCCTAGGTCGCCCTAAAAGTGCTGGGTTTCCTGGGTCCTTCTGGCCAGATTAAGGTTGTTTTGCAAAACATTTTGCTCTTAGAACCTTTCACGGCATCCCAATGGTACCGCCACTACCAACTGCCTGTGTCCCAAGGTCTTACCCAATAGCCATCTCTCACCGAGCGATTGAGGTATGACCAAGAGTCTGAAGTAGGACAAGGAAGAGTCTTTTATAATGAACACAATGATCATCCATACCCTTGGGGCTACATAATCCTTTGTGGCTTGGACATTTGATATCTTCTATTAGGTGTGTCTTTTAATGGTGCTTTATATCAATATACCAATATGACAAGTACATGGTCAGGTTTATCATATTCCCTAGAAGGTTTGGGGCAACTGTGTTCACTAGATGAACTGAGAATTGTATTCTTTGAATAAAATCAAGCGATCTTAGTGTCAGGGGCCTGCAGGCAGAGATGTGCTCACAAAGCCGAAGGGAGAAAAGTGCACAAGAGACAGGATTGTAAGGAATCCGGCAGACAAAGCAAGGATAGGCAATAACTACAAACAGACAACAAAGGCAGTGAACAGAAAGAAGCAGGAAGTACACATAAGACAAACACTTTAGGTTTCTGTTAGGACAGTTTTTCTGAAGTCCAACTAAGGACTTAGTAAAACCATTCAACTGAGGCAGTACAAGACTCCACTCTTAGTATAAGGCTGTACCATCCTGGGTTCAGGGTAGCTTAGACAGAGCAGCCAGGCTTATCTTAGGAGGAAGAGAGGGCAGTAGGCACAGTACAAGTGAGATCGTAATACAAATGATCCAAAGAAACACTGAAACACTAAGGGCCTCATTACAGGTATTGGGGAATGGGTGGTTCCAGAGCGGGTCCTGCGAGGGGACCAGGGAGCTAACAACGGGCCGGTCGTAATCGGCCCGTTGTTTGCTCCCGCACCCATTCCCATTAAGCCCTATGGGGGCTCAAATGGGAATGGGGAAGGTCCGGACCCAGGTTCCCTGAAGGAGGAATTACCGGGCCCTCCAAACTCGGAATGGTTCGGTAATTCCCCATTCAGGGAACCCGGACACGTTTTTGGAGGCAGCCATGCCCTTATTAAGTGCATGGCTGCCTCCAAAGTCATAATGAGGCCCTATGTATTGTAAAACTAAAGGATTTATTTAAATACAGGTAGGACGAGATAAATCTAGGGGTAAGCAAGTACAAAAAAATTATAAGAAATCACAGTATAAAAACACAACACTATACTTGAAAGCACACAGACCCAAGTATAAACCTTATTTGGAACACCTAACAGTAGTTCTAGGGAAGTCAAAACCTTGGTATACACATTTATTATAGGTCAAACCTATTCTTTGGGAGTAAAAGACCAATGGTCACTTTCAGATTACATTCAGTAATAAAAGGGCAGTAGGCCCTTCCAGTTGTACAGTGACTCTTGGAACAAATCACATAAACAGTCAACTAGACAATATACTTTTGGTGAATAGTGAAACACTTATCCTAGGTGCAGTAAAAATCTATAAGTACCTTTGTCATAACACACAGTTATGCCAGGTGAATAAAACCTAAGGATGTAATATACAATTACAGATGCTTTTGAAATCAGGGAACCCCACATTGAGGTAAGCAATAACTCTGGTAACTTGTTTTGGATGGCACACAGCTAACAGCTAAGGTAAGTAAAACCCACATACTTTAACTTCACAATGAAGGGGAAAGTAAAACCCAATACAACCTAATGTAGATGTATTAAGGACAGGCTAGCATCAAGTCAGGTGAAGCAAGAGCCAGTTGGGGGACACTAATACAGTTATCCTAACAGGACTAACCTGGTGATACGAACAGTTGGAGGACACTCATACAATTACCCTACAGGAATAATCTGGTGAAACCAACAGATTACTTTTGTAAAGAGGCATAACCTAAACACAGGAGAGTAAAATACCTTTGCATCTACTTTCTATTAGACTGGCAAAACAGTGGCTAAGGAAGAAAAAATGTTAACCATACTTTTAAGAATAGTGCATCACACATTCAAGATCAGTAAGAACTTTTGTAACTGTTCACTCTTAGAATTACAGTTACCAACCAACTCTTTACAAGTAAGTAAAACACTTGATTTCTTTTCTGGGCAGAAGTCCCAATCCCTTCAAAGTGTTTCCCTTATTCTTGGAGCATGAGTGTTCTCAGTGGCAGAAGCAGGGTCACTAGGACTAGTGACCAACAGGCAGTGTTAGAATAAGTTCTTTAGTAGCAAAAGTCAGAGTTCCTTAGGAAAACTGGGCAAACAGGTGAGTACTTTACTTTTAGAGTTAGAAGAGGGTCCAGGGGCTTCAAGGATGACAAACCAGCAAGATTCTACCAGTGGGAATGGGTGCACTGGACAAGGGACCTCCCAATCACAGAAAACACCCCAAAGCAACACAGAAATCCCAACAGGCTTAAGGTAAGTATATACCCAGGCCAACACAGTACCTCAGCAATGAAGAAGAGATTGCAGCAGGAGAACTTCAGGGACTGCAGCCAAATACCCGGTCAGTGGATTCCTTGTCCTGGAGACTGAACACAAGACCTCAGAAGGGACTTTGCATCAGGGATCGACGCTGAAGGCTCTAGGCAAGATTGCTCTCATGGCTGAATGTTGTTCTGTGGTTTTGGTGCCTTTTCAATGGGCACAGAAGAAGACATAATATCTCAGTTGAATTCTCGCCTTTTTAAAGGTCCAGCACTCTTTTGAGGGGACTTTTCTGACTCAATTCACTTCCCTGGAGAGGTACCAAGATGCCCATTAAGTTTCAGCAAGATTCAGAATTCGGAAGAGCGTGCACCACACAGTGGCAGGAGGTCCCAGGGCATTAGGGTATTGCAAGAATGCAAGGTTGCAGCAACCCGTGAGATGGCTCAAAATGCAGGTCTTGTTGAGTCTAGTGGGTCTCACCAGGCTCTGGGTTCGGGTTGTTATTTTCGAGTCCCCAGGTTTATTGGAAGAAGGGCTGCAGTAGGCTCAGGTTACATACCAGGCTTTCCGGTCGCTGGAAATAGTCTCCACCACTTTTCCTTCATCATCCTCTTTGGTTTAAGTTCCAGTGGTCGACATGACTTCAGCTTCCAGGTTTCCAGTATTTATCAGGAACTACAGCACAACCTCTGCATTTTCTCCGCACATTTTACAAGAAAGGGGCATCTGGTTGTCCAATCAGGACAACCAGCCGCCCACTGGGATTTGTCCCAGTTGCAGCAAGATGTAAGACAAAGGATGGGGAAGTTTTGGACTCCTCCCCCAATTCCTGTGCTTACAGACTGACTGGAGCCTGTGCGGGGTGTTCAGGGGACTCCAGCCAAAGACAAAACTTATACAAAGGAATTTCCTGCCCTGGATGTCAGGGGAAGGAACAAGAAACAACAGGAAACACTAAAATGTCAGAAAAAGAAGACAGGGGCCATTTTGGTAAAATGAGCACCCTTAGGTGCCTTTACTGCAGCTGTGATCACAGCCGCGGTAAAGGTGCACCAAATTAGGAAAAGGTATCACTGCCACCAGCCATTAAAGGTAAGCTTGTCACTGTAACAGAATTGTTACAGTTTTAGTGTGAAAGGGGATACATTGTATCTCCCCAGCACTCAACATAAGGTAGGGTGTGCTAGTTTCATCTAACAAAATGTAAAAGGGATCCAAAGATCCTTTCTACCCTTGGGAACTTTAGTTCACTCAAGGTTAGCACAAGACATTTAAATGGAGAGCCCCTAGGGCAACTCAGCAACAACAGGCACTTATTGCCAATAAATTGTTAAACATGATACTTTTAAAATTACACTATGGAGAGTCTTACAAATGACACCCATAAAAAGAGTTAAAGATTAGGTGAGTGTATAAAAGGGTTCCCACTCACTGAGGTATTAAGGAAAAATATCCCACTAGAAAAGCAAAAAGTTCTGGGGTTGATCCAGGAAAGGAAGATTTACCAGCTCTGTGGAAATCTTACCTAACGCTCGTCCCTCCCAGACTAAGGAACAGGAGAAGCTAATCCTCACCTGGATGGATCTCTTGTTTCAAGTCGGTTAAACTGTTTGCTGAGTCAACTAGCAATCTTTTTGTAACCCTGCTGTGATACTTTTTCTTATATTAGTTATCATTTGCAAACTATATGACCTACAAATAGTGTTGGGCACTTTACTCTTGTCGAGTCGAAGGTATAGGGGATCTGATTAAACAGTCTTTCAGAAGTTCTGACAACATCTGAACAACAATAGGCTTTTTAATAGGGTTTTTATAAAGAAATACCTTAGACCTAGAGGGGTCGCCATGATTCCTCACCACCTCTCTCACATGAGCAGGTTGGGTCTCAGGTATCCTAGTTGGAGGGGTTGTGGCAAAGCATTGTACATCCTTCCACTTCCTCTTAGTTCTGTTTTTACCTTGGTTAGGGTTGTCCATTCTAACACTAGAATTTACAAGGGGGTTTTCCACAGAAGAGCCCACAATGTCAAGGGGTGTAGCCTTATACATATCTTTTCTGGATTTCTACCAACTTTGAGGTTTACCAGTCCTCAAAGGCCTAGTTAGGTTTCCAACTTGTCTACCCACCCCTTCCTCAGAAGCAGTGTGGGTCAAAGACTTTAGAATTGGAACTGAAATGGTAGAGCATGGTTTGGGCTCCCATTTCCCTAATATTCTAGATTTGGATTTGCCTTTGTTAGAGGTCTCCCTTCTAACAATAGGAATTACAGTAGAATCCTCTATAGAGGATCCCACAGGTTTAGAGTTGTCTCTTGAAACAGAGTCCTAGCCTTGTCAGAACACCTTGTCAGAACACCTATCCATCTCTCCTGTAGGAGTAGTTGGAGTCACAGGCTTTTTATTAGAAGGCCTAGTAAGAAAGCTATTCTTAGGTTTCTTATTACTCTTTTTGGTTTTAGGTTTTTCAGGCCTGGAAGTTACATTCTGGACACTCTGAACTAAAGGAGAAAACTCAATTCCTACCTTGGGGTCAAGGAAACCTCTTGCCCTCTTAGGGTTGTTAAAAACACCTAAGCTTTGTACATCCATCTGGATCACCTCCACTGTAAGTGGGTTTTCAGGTGTATCCATGTTTAGAGTTTTAGGAACCACTTTCACTGTAAGTGGGTTTTCAAATGGTTCAGCCGCTACAGGTTTAACTGAAGGGGCCTTTAGTCTAAAGGACATACACCAAACAGGGTGTGCGACATGAACACTAAGGTTCTTGTCAGTTTCAACAAAGTTTTTACACAGTGTTATAGATTGGACAGGAATATATAAGATTCTATCCACGGGGTGAACCACTTCCACTCTAGGTGGGTTTCAAGAGGTTCTTTCAACTCAGTGTTAACTGAAGGTGGGGTCACAACAGTGACCTGTTTAAATCAATTACACCATATTGATACTAGGACAGAAGATTTTAAGTTTCTGGGAACTAGTTGAACCACTTCCACTACATGTAGTTTTTCAAGAGTCTCTATCACCTTAGCAACAGCTAAAGGTGGGGTCACGGGAGTGACCTCTAGCTTTGTGGACCTAGGGGCTTTGTCCCTATTTGAGGTTGTGGGTGCTACACCCAAGTGCCCTTCAGAGTGGAAGTTAATGCCTTTTATCTCTAAGGAGGGGTCTACTAAGGGGACCTCTCTTACTTCAAAGTTAAGAGCCTCAGCATTTTTACAAGGGGGCTCAGCTGAGTCTAAGACCACAACGTTTCTGCTATACTTAGTATTGAAAAATTTCTTAAGGGATGAGGAGACAGCACCTTTTGACTTACCTCTATTCTCAGAGTCCCTTAAGGGGTTTAGATATGGAGAAGCATTCTTCTTATATGTAACTATGAGAGCTGTTTTTACCCTATACCAGTTACCTCATTCTACTTCATGTACATCCAAGAGCACTTGGTAGTCTCTCTTGGGAAGTCTAAAATGAACCCAGGGTATTCTATCACTCTCACACAGACCAAACTTTTTACAAGTGAGGTCAAAAGTTTTCAGCCATACAACAATGTCATACTTCATATCATACTGACTCACCAATTCTGGGAACCTGGAAGCTGTAGACACAGAAGACCTGGAAAAATTGGAGGGGTGCAGAAAACTGTCCTCTACAGACCTGTTATACTCTTTCCCATATTCCCACATTTCCAAATTGTTTTTCCACAGGTATTTCCTTATATCCATTTACTAAGGTATCTCAGAGCACATGGTAGGCAGTAATGTAGAGGCAAGGGAAGGAGAGTGGAGTGAACTAACATCCTCCTCATCAGAACCCTCGTATTCCTCCTCTGAGGAGTTTGGACAGCTGTCTGAATCCTCATCATCCTCACTCCCAGCAATATTGTTAAAAGTGGACACGGGTTCACTGAAACCATGCATATGGTCCCATAACCTTTGTAGTAAGTCAAGCTTGCTTCGTTCACAATTGAGGCCCTTCTCTCTATACACATTGTGACCATATTTTCTATCTCAGCATAAGAGTAGTCCTCAGGCCTAAAGCAGGACATGGTTTTGGTTCTTGTGTTAAATACAGTAAGTACACTTTACATTGGCTAAACCAAACCTACTGGATGGTTTCCTTTGGGCACAAAGTATATCAATAATCAATGTAATGCAATCCACCGTTATTCCAGAGCATGCCACCAGTGCTAGGACAGTTTTTCTGAAGTCCAAATAAGGGCTTAGTAAAACCATGCAACTGCGGCAGTACAAGACTCCACTCTTAGTATAAGGCTGTACCACCTGAGTTCAGGGTAGCGTAGACAGAGCAGCCAGGCTTATCTTAGGAGGGAGAGAGGGCAGTAGATACAGTACAAGTGAGATTGTAATACAAATGATCCAAAGAAACACTGAAACACTATGGGCCTCATCACGAGTCTCATGACGAGTCTGGCGGTAACCCTTAAATGCGGTGGTAGCACAATTACCGTGGCATTTAAGGGTCCACCAGATCATGGCCTTGGCAGATTTCCCCCCAGCTCAGAGCTGGGGGGAAATCCACGGCAAATTAGCGCAAATTTTCCCCATTGAGCCCAATGGGGAATGAGGTTTTTTCGAATGGGCCCAATGGGGAATGAGCACTAACTGTTCCGCTAAACCCGTGATCCGGTGCTAATAGCGCTGGGGGGTTTGGCGGTAGGTCTAATACCGCCCCAAATCATGATGAGACCCTATGTATTGTAAAAATAAAGGATTTATTTAAATACAGCTAGGCCCAGATAAATCTAGTGGTAAGTTGTAGTAATATGTATAGCGCTTTATAATATTTATAGCGCTTTAGAATATATAGCGCTTCACTAAGTGTGATGACATTTTTTTTTGTTGTTGCCAGCAATAATGTGACACACACATATAGTCATTTTATGTTGCCAATATACCATGTGAATATGTTGCTGGTGGCATGCAAGGTACAGAATTCATTTTTCACAGCAAAAGCCCAATGTGAAACTGCAAAGAGTAAAATCACACCATTTTGTTTTCCTCTGGAGTACCTCATACATAGAAAACTGCATTATTTATATAACTGACTGACTGAATTAACAATTACTAATTACTAACAATTTTAACCCCTTAACATTATAATGGAGCCTCTGTGTGCAAAATGAGGTGAAAATACATATTTTGAAATTTGTTTTTTCAAATGTGCACTGGATTTTTTTTTTCTTCTTTTCTCTTGCTGAGGTCATGTGGGAGTGATTCAAACAAATACCTCTGGTAAGCAGACACAGTTTAAGTGAGGTCACTGTGTGCTGTTGGATGAATGACTGATCTAAAAATGCCATGTAGGCAGAGTAGCAAAGGAAATACCCTGCATTTTAATTTGTCATGTTTATAATGTTAAAAAGTGAGTCATATTTTAAAAAAGGCTTGTTTTCTCTGTTTCTTTTTTTTCTCTTCTTCTTTTGTTACAGATAATGGTGAAATGTACATGGTAAGATTTGAATTGTGAATTGTACTTGTCTGCAATATAACCAGTACATAAAAATGAACTGTTTAGAGTCTTTTATTGCATTTGGGATTTTATATGTGGACACAGGGGAGATTCATTCTCTTTGGTAATACACTTGTCAATTTGCCCATGCAGATAGAATAACAAACAGAATAAGCAGTGATAAAATATGTATGTGTGTGTTCTCCTCGCATGTTGTTTGGAGGGAATCTAATATAACACATAGATTACTGGAGGACTATGAGCCAGTAATGATGCCTACGGGCGCATAGACCGCTGGTGTAGATAAGTCTGTGATACCGGCCACAGGCTGTGGGTGGCACTCTATATAAAAGTGTTGGGTTTTCTTGTGTGTATAGGTCCAAGGCTCGCTATAGATCACTGGGAGGTATTCTCATAGAAAGGAAGGTTTTGTTTATGAGGGGGTTATGATGTAGGGAAGGAAACTATGCTCACCACTAAATACCACATATAACATATTACTGCAGAATACCACAAGTAATACATATTACTAGGTTCCACAATATAATATAACAAAATATGGTCACTAGAATGATATGAGGCCAACCCAATCTAAATGCAAGGATAAGTTATCACCAAACTACCACTCATTTTTGGCAGTAAGAAAATACTGCCAACCCCCAAATGTACTCAAAATATCCTACAAAGTAAGTACATTATAAGAAATCACAGTATAAAAACACAACACTATACTTGAAAGCACACAGACCCATGTATAAACCTTATTTGGAACACCTAACAGTAGTTCTAGGGGGTTATAGGTCAAATGTTCGAAAACAAAAGGCTTGAATGCATTTTTTTCGACAGTAAAAGGACCGAAAAAAGGATCAAATGTTTTTTTTTTTATGTGGGGGTTCCCCCCCAGCCACCCGTTTTCCTTTAATAAAAAAGTTTTTTATACATGCTAAACTAAAAAACTATATAAATAAAATTCGATCCTTTTTTCGGTCCTTTTACTGTCGATCAAAAGGCCATTCGATCCTTTTGATTCGAACATTTGACCGGACACCGTTCTAGGGAAGTCAAAACCTTGGTATACACATTTAGTATAGGTCAAGCCTAATCTTTGGGAGTAAAAGACCAATAGTTACTTTCAGATTACATTCAGTAATACAAGGGCAGTAGGCCCTTCCAGTTGTACAGTGACCCTTGGAACAAATCACATAAACAGTCAACTGGACAATATATTTTTTGTGAATAGTGAAACACTTATCATAGGTGCAGTAAACACCTGTAACTACTTTTGTCATAACACACAGTTATACCAGGTTGAGTAAAACCTAAGAATGTAATATACAATTACAGATGCTTTTGAAATCAGGGAACCCCAGATTGAGGTAAGCAATAACTCTGGTAACTTGTTTTGGATGGCACGCAGCTAACACAAGGTAAGTAAAACTCACATACTTTAACTTCACAATGAAGGGGAAAGTAAAACCCAATGTCACACTTTACTGAATAGTTATTCTAGGTAGGCAACAACCTAATGTAGACTTATTAAGGACAGGCTAGCAGCAGGTCAGGGGAAGTAAGAGCCAGTTGGGGGACACTCATGTGAGGGGATTTTTCAGACTCGATTTGTGTCTCTGAAGATACACCAAGATGCCCACAAAGTTTCAGCGGGATTCAGAATTCTAAAGACCATCCACTGCACAGTGGCAGGAGGTCCCAGGGTATTGGGGTATTGCAAGAATGCAAGGTTGCAGCAACCTGTGGGAGGGCTAAAAATGCAGGTCCTCTTGAGTCTAGTGGGTATCATCAGGCTCTGGGTTCAGGTTATCGGTTTTGGAGTCCCCAGGTCGAATGGAAGGAAGGGCTGCAGCAGGCTCAAGTTACACAGCAGGCTCTCCGGTCGCTGGAAATCGTCTACGTCGCTTTTTCTTCATCATCCTCTTTGGTTTATGTTCCAGTAGTTGACATGACTTCAGCTTCCATGTTTCCAGTATTTATCAGGAACTACAGCACAACCTCTGCATTCTCTCACCGCATTTTACATGAAAGGGGCATCTGGTTGTCTAATCAGGACAGCCAGCCCCCCACTGGGATTTGTCCCAGTTGGAGTACGGTGTAAGACAAAGGATGGGGAAGTTTTGGACTCCTCCCCCACTTCCTGTGCTTACAGACTGACTGGAACCTGGGTGGGGTATCCAGGGGACTCCCGCCAAACACAAAACTCACACAAAGGAGTTTCCCATCCTGGATGTCAGGGGAAGGAACAATAAACAAAAGGAAACACTAAAATGGCAGAAAAAGAAGACATGGCCATTTTGGTAAAATGAGCACCCTTAGGTGCCTTTACTGCAGCTGTGATCATAGCCCACGGTAAAGGTGCACCACATTAGTAAAAGGTATCACTGCCACCAGCCATTAAAGGTAAGATTGTCACTGTAACATAATTGTTACAGTTTTAGTGTGAAAGGGGATACATTGTATCTCCCCAGAACTCCACATACGGTAGAGTGTGCTGGTTTCACCTAACACAATGTAAAAGGGATCCAAAGATAATTTCTACCCTTGGGAACTGTAGTTCATTCAAGGTTAGCACAAGAAAGTTAAATGGGGAGCCCCTAGGGCAACCCAGCAACAACAGACACTTATTGCCAATAAGTTGTTAAACATGATAACTTTAAAAAGACACTATGGAGAGTATTAAGGAAAAAATATCCCACTAGAAAATAAAAAAGGTTCTGGGGTTGAACCGGGAAAGGAAGATTTACCAGCTTTGTGGAATTCTTACCTAACAATTTCCACTTGGGGTGTACGCAGAAAGAGGGAAGATTTGCCCACAGCGCCTGGGGAAATTCTAGCCTTCTGAGCTTGCTACTATTACAGGGCCCCACTCTGAATTCTCATGGAAAGGAGCAGCAGGAGTGTGTGTCTGTTTCTGGACCCTAAGACATGAAAAAGGAAACAGTACTCAAAAGAGTGGAGCCTGTACGAGTCCAGCAGGAACATAGCAATGAATGCCTCCTGAAGAAGGAGCCAGCACACTGTTAACAATATGGCACAAGGCACAATACTGAAATGTGACAAAGGAAAGGGGCAGAAAATGCCTGCTGGGAAACCCAGCAGTCAGACCCTGAACAAAGGAATTACACAAGCACAAGTATGGACAAGCATAGTAACAGAAATATCCAGGGAAGAATAGGAAGTTAAAGTAAGCCAGGTTCAGGACTGAGACCAGAAATGAAAGAGGGCAAGCAAGAAAATACTCTAAGTGCAATGGTACAGGAGACTGGAACTGCAGACTAGAAATGAAGGTCCAGAATCAAGGAACAGCAGACTGAACTATAGACCAGGAAGAAGAAAACTCAGGAATGATGAAACACTGGACTAGGACAATAATATAAATATCCAGGGAAGAATAGAAAGTTAAAGTAAGCCAGTTTCAGGACTGAGACCAAGAATGAAAGAAGAAAAGCAAGAAGACAATAAATTAAGTGCAATGGTACAGGAGACTGGAACTGCAGAGTATAACCGAAGGACCAGAATCAAGGAACAGCAGCCGGAACTATAGACCAGTAACAAGAAAACTCAGGAATGATGAAACACTCAACTAGGACAATGAGGACTTAAACACTAGACTAGGACAAGGACTAAACTGCAGACTAGTAACAAGAAATTCAAGGAATTGTAAATCTGGACTGGAACAAGAAGGTGGGACTGCTGAGAGATAACAAGGAAACTTAGGACTGGAAGCTTGGACGCTGAAGACTGATAACACAGACTATGGGCAAAGAACAAAGAACGGCAGCAAGGAACAAGATAATACCTGGTAAAGTGCAAGGGGCTGCAGAAAGGGAACAGAAGACTGCTAGCAGGGGAGCAAGGCTGCAGTACAGGAAGCACAGAGGAACAGGGCAGAAGGCAGGGGAGTGTAGCAGAGTAGCAGGGCTGCAAGGCAGGGGGGTTCCATGTCTTTACAATGACACCCTAAATAACAACATACTTTTAAAACGACACCTGAATAACAAAAAAAGTTGAATTCTTATTTTTTTTATTTGGGTGGGTCACCTCAAGCTCCGCGTTTCTACTGTCTTTTTACCCTTCCCCAAATACCCTCACCCTTTTTAATCCCTTACCCCACCCCTCATATATATTTCTACTAACAAAATATACTTTTTGTCATTATTAAGGTGTTGTTAAAAAAGTGTGTTGTTATTTTCCTTTCGTTATAAAAACTGCATACCGGCAGGGGGAACAGGGCACTGGAACAGGAGCAGGCTCTGGACACAACAGAAAACAGCAGAAATCCAAGCATCAAAGCACAAAGGGCTGGGAGTGAACTTGTTGCAAGAGCCCTGTAATCCTGCAGCCAGCTTCTTGAATACTGATGTGCCCTATGCTGAAGTATGCTCATTAGCAGCACTTGGAGCAGCACACCTGAATGTAATCTGCCTCCTCCCTCTATAGTCCTGGGAAAGTGAAAGCAGCACTGATTTCCAAGGCTTCTGGGGAGTGTGGTTTTAATTCTGCTGCATAGGAATAGCCAGGGAATGAGAACTGCTACAATGTGTATCATGGGACATGTGGTTTGTGAAATTTAATAAGGACATTTCAAAAGTCTTGCAAGCAGAAAGTAAAAACAAAAATATGAATAGGTATTGTCCAGGGAGGATTATAGAGATGATTGAGTCCCCAATAGTCCATGATGGGTGCCAATTGGTGCGCCAGCGGCACAGTTGTAACACTTAGATGAAAGCTACTTTTATTTTGGTTGACTGATAATTTGTACGGATGCTTTTAGGCTAATATATGTGAAATGCCTGATGAAGACACTTATGTCAAATCTAAAAGCTTACAAAACCAAATATATGTTAACAATACATGTATTATCTTTAAAACACTGCCTCCTATTTGATATTTAAGCAAGAACTAACTGCACCTCTTTTTCAAAGAAAATATCTTCCCATTTTGAAGAACATGTTCAAGCCATTAGATAATCAATATTAGTATTTTTTCTGTGTCAAATTCATCCTTACAAATGTCTACCTACTAATCTCTGCTATTCCCTGATTTCTCAGTTGTTCTGTCTAGAAATCAATTTATTTGCGGTGGATCAATGCTTTAAAACACGTTCACAATTGGAAGTAGTAGTCGTGAATTTCTCTATATCCATTTAGGTATTTTGTTTCGCTTTTCAGCACTGAAATAATTAATCATTACCATTGCACTGGGAGTCACTAGTGCATGGTCCTGGCTGGTGATAATAAGAGATGCTTGGGAAAAACCCCACAGACCCACAGGAAGTAATCAGGTTTCACTTGTGAGGCACACTTTGCACTCCTATTTAAGCGAGCAGGCAATCTAATTCTAGACCAAACCCACACCATCACTGACAATCAGTGTAGATCCCCATCCAAAATAAATTATGAATTACTGGGCCCTTGTGTGAGCTAGAATTGTCAAAACAGAACATCCACCATAACGAACCTGAAATGTCATCCCCGGTTCTCTCCTTCCTGGAGTTCTGAGACCCATTGTATTCCCATGTAATCATGCCTGGACCTAATATAGGCAATGGGCATCTTAATAGAAGGCAGGTCTCCTAATGGACAGTGTGATCATGGGATCATCTGCTTCCTCGACTCTCAAATCTACATGCTGACCTATTCCTCTGCCCTGTCTTTTGAAACCCACTTAGACATGAAACCTCACCGTAGTTTAGTCTTTGCTGAAGTAGTGAGCCTGCGGTGTCTTTACAACCCTTCCTGGCACTGGGAAGATTGGTGGCCATTTCAATAGCAGGCAAGTCCCCTATTAGTAGTGTCATCATACACTACTATGTTCGTAGTCATTTTGTTGCATGTTGTCTACAGAAAAAAGGATTCCAAAGCTAAGGGAAAGTCATGTGTGCATTCTTCCGGCCTATAAGTTACTTGGGGCCCATCCTGTCCTTTAGCTGTCCTTGCCTCCAAACCAAGATGCCCTTTCCATCACCATAAATACACTGCTGCACATGGATTCAAATATCTCTTTAAATGTGAATAATTTCACTCTGTCAAATGGCTACATCTTTCCTTGTTGCTTGCTACTAGCCTATTGCCTACATTCTTCATTTATGGTAGACAAGGCACTGCTAGCTGCATTTTCATTGTTGGTTACAACAGCCTGTTTCACTTTATTCTTTTTGATGGTTTGCTTTTGACTATTGCAATCGCAGGTCAGATCTGACATGTTTAGGACCATTCCTGCCAGACCCTACTCAGACACTTAGACATGTAACAAATTAATAATTAATACCTTAGTCCATTCTCCCACTGTACTCCCAGTCTATCTGCAAAGGCTAGAACCACCCCATGTGTTCCTTTAGATCCCTACTCTCCTCTCGCCATCATGCTCCTCCCAGTCATATACCTCCTCCTCACTATTCTTTCACTCTTTCTCTCCGATGACCCAGGCACGGCCATTCAATCCCACCCCTCCCCCATACCTTTTCCCCTATTTCTCTGGTTCTATTTTATCTTTGCTAAAATCCATCCCCCCTCCAACCCCTCCTCCCTCGACTCTTCTGGGGACAATGTGGAGCAGCCCCATCCATGCAACTCCCCACCAAATCCCTCCAAACTCCCCTTTGTCTTTATCCATGGAACACCCATGCACCCTTCAACACTCCTCTCCCCTTCACCTGCCACTCTCCAGGCTGTTTTCCCCTTCCCCAAACCACTCTCTCCACTTCCCACTAACAGCTTCTCCACTTCCTGCTATTGTGCAATGGATTTATGTGCATAACATAAATTGCACAATCCAGAAAGTATAGCGTCTCTCCATCTCCAATCGTGATTTTCCTCCCAAATTCTACCCTGACTACTCATGTCTCCCCTTCACCGTCCACACCAACCTAATCTACTGTAATCATCTCACTTTAATTACAACTGCATCTAGCTCTACACTCTCTGCTCCCCTCTGAACTCAACCTAGACTTCCAGTATGACCAAACGCTGTGTAAAAACACATTTCCTCATGAATTACTTTGATTCCCATTACTCTCCAACTCTGTGATGGTTAAATCTGCAACATGGATCCCTTTCATATCACTGCTACCCTGGCAGTCCACCACACAGACATTGCTGCATTATCTTATTCTACTAATCTCTCTGAAAATGATTTTGCTGTTAGTTCATGATAAGCAAAGACAAATCATTGATACTGTCCCCCTTCTTATTCACTTCCCAATCGTTAAGCACTGTTGGTCAACTCAGACCCACCTTATTACTATCCTCCTTATCTTCTTAACACCTTCTTCTCTGATATTGATCTTGTCACACATGTCTTAAGAAACTCTTCAATGAATGGACAGTTGAAGGGTTTTTATGGAACTTTCTGTTGGCTCTATGCCAATTTCTCTCTCTCACCTGAAAGCATCTCCTTCCTAACTCAGGCATCCTTAGCAACCCCACCAGCGCCCGGCCCCAGTGGGTTAGCAAACAACAATTGTTTCACACTCAGCGCACTAGTACACTGACTCTGATATGATGTACACCCAAATGCACATGGCCTTATCTAACTCTACTCCCTATCCAGTTGTTAGCATTCCTTGGGTTTATGCCAAATGGACACCCTATTTGATATGGTCTTCTGTCTATCAAGCTAACATTCTCTTTTCCCTCTCCCTTTCTTTCATTATTCTCCTCCTATTCTGACTCCACCTTCCTTTACTTCCTTTACTTTCTTTCACCTCTCCTCTGTCCCTCTGATATCTCTCATACTTCTATGCCTTGCCTCCACTCTTCCCTGTTCACTCCTACCTCTTACTAACTAACAATCCCTCCTCTATAAACTTACTCCCTCATCCACTCTACTACTTCCTCCTCCTCTAAACCACTCCCTCCTCCACATTGCAACTCGGAAAACTTGTCCTTTCCTAACATTTAATGCCACTAAACTTCGGATGACTTCTTTAGTTTTTTCGCATCTATTCTCGTGCTCTACTTTACTCTTTACGTGTCCTGTTTCTCATCTGGCTCCACTAAAATCTGTTTTTAATGTTTCTGTTTGCTATATTTACTTTGTCCTCATGAAACTATTTCTCTTTTGCTTTCCTCTCTTGGATGGCTATCCTTTCACTCACACCTCAAATGTAATTTTTTTGCATTGTATTTTAAGCCCTCTGTAGACTTTTGCCTTTGTACCTTTCATGTCGTATGTCCTTTTATTTTCCCTCTCACGCCCTACGTTGTCAAGATCAATTTCTCAAACTCCAACCTATCTGTCCCACAAACTACCTGTTGGCCTTCCCGATTATTCTCATTCTCTATACTTGCCACACTCCACTGACTAAGTCAAACTTGGCTTGGGAGGATAGCTCAGGGGCAAAAAGCTCACCTTTGAAGCAAGACGACATGGAGCAACACTGGTTTGATCCACGGGGCCGTGCTTAGAAACATCTGCATAAAAATTACGCTATAACTAACCAACTATTATTATAATAAAACACACACATAGAAGCTGTGTAGATGGTTCCGTTGTCAGACATGCAAACTAGAGCACAATTGTTTGCATTTTATTAATGAAGGATGTTATGTCAAGCAGAAGTGACATACAGAGCATGCAGTAACAGAGGGTGGAGGCAGTCCAAAGGTTTAGAAGATGCACTGGTAGTCGGCGTGATGAAGGAGGTAAATGGAAAGAGACCAAGGTCAGGGGGAGTGCATCTGTCCAACTGGTGGGTGAATGGTTGTTCAAGTCACAGAGAGGGTTAATACAGCTCCGTTGTTTTAGTAAAAAAAAATTACAACTTTCATTTTTACATTAATTTGTGTCAGTGTCAGCATTGCTTCAACATATTCCACTATAAGTTTCATATTCTCTAGCTGTGCAATTTTAGTCAAGGGTTAATGGAAAAACAAAACTGTCCTGTTTATTCTTCATGGTCAAGCCCTTACAAAGTTGTCTGAAAAAACCAAGAAACATACATTCCTATCTTTGAGTGTGATATGAAAAATCCACGTGATGACCATTTTCATGAAAAGTATACCTTCTCAAGAACTTCACAATGACAAGTTACTAGGTATGTTTAAGGATTTCATTTAAATACTATTTACAACCAACATTTCAAAGAATTGGTAGTGAATCATAAATGTCATGTTTTCAAAGTAAATGAATAATCATATTTCTTGGTTCACTGCGTACATTCAATTGGAAATCCTTGTTAAGGTATTTTGGTCTGGAATGAATAATCCTTATTGACAATCGGCCTGAAATATCATTTACAAATACAATCTCAAGGATCTGACAATGAATCATTAATTGTATGTTTTCTAAGTGAAATAATCATATTGCATGGTTTGCTACATACATTCAGTTAAACATCCTAGTCTAAGTGTTTCAATCTTTCAGGAATAATCCTTCCCATTAATTGGCTGACATATGTTTCACTCCTAAACTTAGCTTCTGCGTGGCATTCACGGTAAACTAATGTCTGGGTCTCATCAATTATTCAAAATGTGATACTTTCTATATTGATGCCTCTTTGCTTGATCTAACCTAACAACATTTGTGGGATCTACAATATTTGTCTCCACAAATCTGTGAACCAATCCAATAGGACTTCAAGCAACACGTATGAACACATATATCCATAGTAAACGTATCATCATAAATACAAACAATTAAAAATGGAATGAAAGAGATGAGGCACAAAGGCACAAATGTTATATTGTATATGTCATGACTCAACTTAAACATGCCTTCATTACGTACCATGACATTTCACTTGCTGTAAGTTATACTTATTTTTTATAACATGCTTAATACCGGCCGCTTTCTAAGTGTGAGCCCGAGATTCAAATGCGTTGCTATGCGTTGTCTTGCTTCGAAGACACACACATTGCCCCTGAGCTATACTCCCAGCCCCCAGTTGTCTCATATACAGATCTTGTTGGAAAGGCACACACCATTAGAACATATTAAGTAAATGTCCTTGTATGAGTTGAGTAATAGTTGTGTATTCCAAGTTCTTGTATCTCTAATTGTTAAACATGCTATGATGAAGAATTAAACAATAGTCATTGTTGACCTAAGCAACCAGTGTAATGGTCACCATGGATGCCAAGAGATATTGCAAAGCTAAGTACCTTCCCACACCACTACCGAGGCATTCATACCTAAAAGCAGCATTCTGTGATGCTCATGCTTCATTCGCATCTTACACCAAACATTGCAAAGCCAACACGTCTTGCTTTGTAAGAGCCTGACTTTCTGGGAGAGGGCTTAGTGAGGAAGACACACTGGGGAAGAAAGTGCAGGGGAAGCTAGACAGGAGCTGGAAATTGTGTGTGTTGGGTGAGGGCCATTGGCACAGTGAGCATGGTATCAGTGAGGCAAGATGCAGATGGTCAGATAAAGGAGCTTGAGGTTTGGAGACATGAACAGTGGGTGGTGCAGAGAGAATATTAGGATCACATATACAACTAAAGAGATTAGAGGTGGGGACCACCTGTGCGCCAAAAGGACACCTTGGTTGCTAGGCTCAGTAGTAAGGAGATGGGAACACTGAGCGATGCAGTATGGGTTACAGGGATCACTTTAATTTTTGTTGGTGTCTGGCACACTTACCCACGACATCCATTGAATGAGTTTATAGACATTAGAATGTGGATCACGAGATGTCATTATGAATTTATTGGTTACAAATAAGATCAGGGCTGTGACTTGAAGGCACTAGCTTAGATTGACGGGTGTACATCAAACACTATTTCATGACATGAAAATATTTCAAATATATGGTGGGTGTACTTGCCTTCAAAGACAGAAATGCAATATAATGTATTTGATTTGAAAGGTGGTAGAATCTCCGATAAGATGCACAATTATTTGTACACTATTTTAGAATTCATTGGCTATTTTATGGTGGTATATACCAATGCATGCAGCCTTGGGGGTGAACTTCCTGGAACTTTGGGGTGCCTCGCTAGAAAGCAACCAAGAAACAGCCAGCAAAGATAAGACATGTTAATATCAGAGATGATACAGTTGGAGATACAGCAGACAGATGTGGTCAAAGGGTAATACATTTGAGAAGTAATCATTTAATCACATCTTCTAAGTGATGTATCATATGAGTGGGTTTCACAGGATATGGTCTACACCCGCTTGTGGATGAGTGGGCATCATTTGGGTTTTCTAATATTTCCCAATTTCTAATGGACATTGTTTGATACTTCTGGATCAGGGTGCTGATCAACACATAAAAATATATATATTGTTTCCATATGCCCTAGTTATAAAGTCCCAACTCAATAAAAACTCTCACACTTCAGGCTCTGCTGTCTTTCCTGCACTCCACATCTCTTTCTTAACTAGAAACAAGAATCTAGAGCAGCAGCAGCAAGCCTGACTCTGATGCACCCTCAGCCACCCGAACAAACAATCTCAACCGTAGGACTGATTAATTAGGTCAATTATGTGAATACATGAAGTAAAGCATGCTAACAATCCTTCAAGAGACTGAGGGATGTATGTGGTCCTTGTATAACATTGTTATTATATGGTGGTGTTGTCATGCAGAATTGCAAGGGTGAACATAATCATAGCAATTAAACACAAATTCCCAAATGCTATTTGTGCCATAATAACTTTAAAACAAACACTTGAGATTCACAACTGCAACACAGGGATTCCTATAATACAATAAAGAGCAAGATGATATGTATTCTCTACTTACATCCAACCCCCTCAAATAGGACCCTCTGTAAGATTTTCCGGCACCACTAGTCCTGAAAAAATGGACCGCGTGCTATGATTAGTTTGCAAAAATATATAAAATGTATTCAAAATATTCCAACTGAATTAAGCATAAAACACTACCCTCACCTAACACAGTGCAACTAACACTAAAAAACAATTACTAAAACATAAATCACAATTTTTACTTATTTGCACGACACAGAAGATATCACATAACAAAACACAAAACAATCTCAATGTGTCATTAAAACAACAACAATCCCTGGGATTGTTAAGTAAAAATTGTGATTTATGTTTTAGTAATTGTTTTTTAGTGTTAGTTGCACTGTGTTAGGTGAGGGTAGCGTTTTATGCTTAATTCAGTTGGAATATTTTGAATACATTTTATATATTTTTGCAAACTAATCATAGCACGCGGTCCATTTTTTCAGGACTAGTGGTGCCGGAAAATCTTACAGAGGGTCCTATTTGAGGGGGTTGGATGAAAGCAGAGAATACGTATCATCTTGCTCTTTATTGTATTATACAAATTGATATCCCCATCGGTGGAGTAAGATGTCATTATATAGATAGGGACTGTGTATACCTATTTGAACATACTACACAGGGATTCCTGGCAGGGTCCAGACGCCCAGATGTTTTGGTAGCACTAAAGCTGTCCTTTGCTAATGCAGTATGTCTGCCAAAGTGCTAAGGGGGCATTGTTTAGAAAGATTAACCATCACCTAACCTGGTCAACACTTCGTCTCCTCGAAGCTCTCTTTCGGGTTGACTGATGGTTTGAACTTGTATTCTACGAAGGGATCTTCTCTGGGTTTATGTCCCTGATTCACTGCGTGCAAACCAGCCTTCATCAATTCATGGAATTAAATGGGCGGCACTTCTCCAGGACCGGCGCTGCCTCAGTACGTCTGTGCGAGCCGTCGAGAGCCTTGCACGAGACACCACACAGAGCATGGGTGTGGCTTGCACAGAAGGCTGCGAAGGGACGGAACACAAAAAATGGGGAAGAACTTGCATACTTTTAGGCAGTTTCTTGCATGGCAACTATTGCGTGGCACAAGACGTATTCATGGATTCGATCGTGCAACCTCTCGGCTGGGAAATGGCCATGCAAGTCCTCCAGACGATTCGCCACCCGAAGGCAGGTGTAAGTACACTTGTGCGTAGGATTTGCAGTGCATCGTTGTGGTTCATGTCGCATTTCGGGTGCGTGTACTCAACAGGGCTTCGATGTACCTTAGGGGTGCGCGCAAGCAGTGTAGTTGGGCACAGGAACAGTGTACGGGGTTTCGCATGCAGATTTTCTGAGTTTAGACTGAGTTACGATTTTGCATATGCAGGTTGTCGGCGAGCTGAGAATAGTTACGGGGCACCATGCACAGGGTCCCCGAGATGGAGGCCTGTTTGCAGGGGACCCCACAAACTATTTGAAGGGTGTGTGTATTCGCACCCGCGGGAGTGCACATAGGGAGCTGATCTAGCAATTTATGCTTTGTGTGTGCGCATGTCGGGGGTGTTCCGGCTGAGACTTGCGAATACGGTTACTTTGTCCAAACAATTCCATGAATATACAGGGCATACATTTTTTATGCTGTGCACAGGCTACTGCAATGTCCATCTCGGTGCACGGCCCTTGTGGGATTTCTGCACACATTTCCATGAATCAAGCCCTAAGTCTCCCTTTCTGCAACGGGATATTGGAAAAGGCAGAGATGTTGTCAATTTGCAAGAGGAGGTTAAGTAACTTCCTAGCCTTGAAGAATAGCTGTGATGCAAAGTTGTGGGGGCAAAGAAATAGACTGGAATGTGCAGAGTTGTGATGCTGTGAAGTTTACAAAACCCGCCTATGATTTACGGCATAGCTGATCAATATTCTGGCCCCTTTGATTAATTGGCATGGGTGTAATCTTAGGGGGGACAGGGGTCTTTGTCCCACCCAACTTTCACGGCACACCATTTTGTCCCCATTCATTTGGATGGGGCACCTTTTCTTTGGATGTCATGTAACCCCCAACATGTTCAGCAAAGTTACTCCACTGTTAATCGGTTAAACATATATAGCATATTTGGAGAATGATATGCAAATGATCTGCCAGAAAGTGAATACTCTAACTAATCAGAAAACACAGGCTAGCCTTTTCCTTATAACCCCTTCCTCACACCTTGCTTAACTTGCAATCTGTCTTCCTGTACATTTAGTTGCTGTTCTAGCATCAGCATAATCAAACTTCTGAAAATTGATATGGTATTCATATTAATACTTTGTTATCCATCTAATGTCTTTGCTGAATAATGTGCCTCTGGCAACACCTGTTTCTTGCACAGCACTTCTTCAGTGCATTCAATAAGACATTTAACAAAATTAACAATATATCTGCCTGCAACATATATTACATTATATGGATAGTGTACAGTCATAAACCACTCTTCCAATAATCTTTGATGTTGATGCTATGAATTTCACTGCAAATATCAATCATACTAGACTGTGGCAAGGTTTTTGTTAAGCATCTGACACTGCCCGACTACCTGCAGAACCATCGTAAATCTGGTAACCTCCAAGAAGATTTATTTGGGTACAACAGTGGTTAAAATAGATGTAAACAGACAGCAATCAAAAGCATTACTATATGTCACTTCTTTTAGATGTGACACATGTTGGGCTGCACACAAACACGGCCTATCAATGATGGTTGCTTTTGTAAAATGAAACCCTAGTGATAATATTTATTTAATTGACTATGGAAAGATTTGATCAGGACTTTTTGTACGGACATTTACAACACTAGTTCCAGTTGCTGTCCTCATTACGTGTTCTATTTTTTTGGTATGACATTGGCTCAAACAACCGCCCTGAGGCTCATTCCTGTCGTATTTCTTTCTCCACGAACCTACACTCCTACAATGCTTTTCCCCATTCCGTCATACTACGAACACAATTCAAGCACGCTGGGCTGCCCGGGGCCTGTTCTGCACAGGTTAACTTGGTGTACTGAACACCCGACATTTAACTTTTTTAGCTGATTTGCTGTTTTCTTTTTCACACCTTATGTGGCACTCACATATTTCAAAGAACTATCCCACATACTGTAGAATATATTTATGTGCAACAATTCATTTGGGGAGGGATTTTCCCCTCAAGCAAGAGTGCCACACCAATGTATTATTGTTCATGAGCAGGCATCTGTATTCACACACTGGTTATTAAGATGCACACCACTCACTCCCTGGCACCAAGCTTTTCCTTCCTGGCCCTGCTTCTTTCTACAGAAAAGGTAGAACCAAAAGTTGTTTTTTAGACCAACAGATAACCTAACAGATAACCAAACATATAAGACACAACCACATGCACAATTGTAACTTTATGGTCTCTATTTCCACTTTATTGCCTTATTAGAATCTAGAGAATCTATAGAGGAGAGCAGGGTCGGGCACGGCCATAAACTTGTCTCGGGCACTAATGAAAAAATGGAATACAGTTGCACATGGCTATTCATTCCTTTTGTAACACAGTTTGAATAGTAACAAAGTCGGAGTTATTTGATAAAGTGTGATGCAAATTGTTCATTTTAAAGAATATTTATTATGCAACACTGGTCAGAACTACTAGCCGCAGAGTGAATTAACTCATAAAACTGGCCCAAACCAACATTTTCTGTTTTTGGTTCAGCCACAGGCATATTGCCATAGAGACCAGTCCGAGCCGGCAGGAGAGAAATAGCACTATATCTCAGTCTGACTGTACCATTCAAGAGTGTACATGTAAGGTGAATGTCGTGTCGCAATGTGTGCCCTGCTCCCCCCTGAAAACATGTAAGGAGAACATAGGTAGGTCTAAGTGAATACTCAGATATATGGCCACTTTGAATATCCTTCATTCAAAGAGAATTAGTGCAGCACCCTTAAACATGACAGGACAATTCTGTTATGTGTGCTTTATATGGGGCCTGACTTAAATAAAATGTCGTTTCCTTCTGTTGGACCAAAGGAATGAACATGTGCAGTGCTATTTACCATTTCTATTATTATTCTAACATGACAAGCATTTAATTAAATACTGTTCTCAGCAGACAATCAAAACCTTTTCCTTTGCCACCATACAGTGAGGATGTCCTGATTCACTTTGGGATTTCTTGCTCACTCTCAATAGAGAGGGGTGCTTTTAAATCATGTGCCTTACCTTTTCTTAACAGTGGATGCACTTTTGTGCACAGCACAAACCCAGAGATTCACTTTGCTAGTAGGACCTCTTTTTCTTTAATGCAGGATTCAGGGAGTTTTTAACAGTTTGGAATTTAGTTTATTAATGCAACCATCCCCTTTATGGTATTTTGGGGTTGGCAAAAGGGATAGAGGTGATCCAAATTTACCTTAAATGACTATAGCATTATTCACACTTGGACAGATGTCTGAGATTTTTAATTTCCCCAAGATCACCACAGTGTCCTTTGGCTATGTTGAAATTAATTAAATTATTCATTATTAAAGACATTCTCGGGATCTACTTCTCTCTGCCCACCCCATAAATGTTTATATAGGGGAAATACATTAGTTCAAATAGATCCCCACCAATGGTTTGTTCTGTTGGAAAAAGTACTTTCTTTTAATCTCTCTGGGTTCTGCACAGGTGCAATAAGTCATCTTGGGTCACCTCATTAGATGAAATAGGACCTGGTTATACTGCCTTCCTGTCTGACCTCTGTGATGGATGGCACTCCAGCCTCAACTCTGCTCTCTGCCTTCCCCCGTCTGGCTTCTCCTCCTGTTTTTCTCTTGAGATTTTAGTTGCCCTTTTTTCCACTTTGTGGCCAGTTTTAAAACCTCCTAGTCACACCCCAAAATATCTGAATTCGGGTGTACTGGCTCATTGGCTAATTATTCAGATTAGACATCTATTGCTGTTCCCCCTAAACAAGGCTTGGCCTCTTCCCAATGATTGGTCATAGGGCTCCATTTTGTAAGTTCTTACTCCACCCATCTGAAATTACATTTCTGAACAACTCAAATATTAGGTAAAATATCTTTAACATGGCACTGTTCTTCAATTTGCAAATAAGGGTTACAACCCATACATTTCTAATTTGATCTGATCACAGTGATCACAATAACACGTGTCTGGGTGATTGCCTGAGATAAAGACAGATTTCTGTCATTCCTAAGGACTGGATTAAAGTTTGGAACATGCTATTTTACTATTTGATTCAATAAGCTACTACATACCTTCTATCTGTAACTTACTCTGGGCATCTGCAATCATATGTTGTGTCATTAGATAGTGTTCATTATGTTCTTTTCAGAGATGTAAGATGTAAGAACCATCAATGTATCTGTCATGGTTCCCAAAGTTGTGGGCCAAATATGACTTCTCAGGCCTGTTGTAACCTCTAATAATAATCATACTTTTAGCTCAATTAAATAGCATATTTCACTTCCCAAGACCTGTAGCTAAGCCTGCCATAAATGGTTATCTCTCTTCTGTTGACATGGGTTGTGATAAAAAACCTCTCCATCCCTTCATTCCGGGCTTATGGCAGACCATATGTTCTTCTGAGCTTGGAGCAAGTGTGAACTTTCTTATCACTTTGTGCCAAGAGGGCACAGCTCTGCCCCTTGGGGAGTCGTTGCCTTCTGTTGCATGGCCTCAGGCCTTGGACCCTACACAAAACTGAACTATATTTTGGGGATTTTAGAAAGGTCAGGTTTCCTAGATGGTCCTTTTATTTACTCAGTGGATCCTTCCCCTCTAACTGTCTCTCGCAGGCCCAAGCTCTGCCTCCTTACTGGCTCTGCTAAACTGTAAATGGATTGTCAAAATGGGCCTGGCAAGTGTAATGGGGAAGTGAAGAGTGCTTGACCTCTGTGATTTAATGGGGGGAGGCTTCCCTCCTTCCCTCATTTAGGCACTGCTTTAAGTCAGTTCTTATGAACAGGAAATAGTGCTTTTAAAATGCTGCACTTTTTTGACTTGAGGCCTACTTTATATATTGTATCAAATACTATACATTTGGCTCCATCTTCATTCTTGCTGCTACATGCTAACAGTATCAAATCCTTCATTACAGTGTGCCTTTGGATTACTGTGACAATGGAGTTTAATTTTTGAGATGTTCCTTGTGCAATCAAAGCTGCAAAAT
Organism: Ambystoma mexicanum; assembly: GCF_040938575.1. NCBI lineage: Eukaryota > Metazoa > Chordata > Amphibia > Caudata > Ambystomatidae > Ambystoma > Ambystoma mexicanum. Next base: position 247,760,391 of record NC_090940.1, on the reverse strand, counting down.
GCACAGAGTTCTCCATAGCAGTTCATTGTTTTGGCAAAGCTGCACCTCAGATCATCAGTCACATCTTGGTTGAAGTATGCCTGTAACATTGTTTAGCCCTGTCACACGAAACCGGGGCACAATTAGTGTTTTCATTTCTTTTTTTTAAGCAATGCTTGGATGTTTGGCAGTTGACAGTTAATTGCTGGCCTTTTGTTTCACAGCCAACAGTTAGGTTTCCATAGTGCTGCCCCTTTTGGCTTACCTCCTAGCCTGATGCAGTTAACCTGTATCCTGTGGCAGAATATACTACGCAATACCAGCAATCAGAGGAAAAGGCTCAATTAAAGCAATTTTCTGGTGCAAATGTAGTTACAATCTTTTTTCCCATGTTAAGGGAATATTTTGTACTCACCAGCAGCTTTTCCTGCCTCCCCTCCAGGTCTGGCCTAAGAAAATACCTGTCACCATCCTCGATGGTCTCATCCTTGTCTGTAGCATATCTCTTTCATCCTTCTGCCTGGTTTCTCCTAAAAAACATATTTCCAGGCGGTGCCAGTTTGAGCTGCAAATGGACTAACCTGCATCACACACCCTTGATTCCACAGCAGACACACAAACAGTGACAGAGAGCACATTGAGGTGACTGGAAAATGAGATAGAAAAGGGGGTCATGTAACATGTATTTTAAACACACAATTAAGCGATCAGTGCTAGTTGTATGAAGCAGTAATGGGTGGATAGGAAAACATAAACAGGTAGAGACTGGCAAGGGCAAAAAGAAAAAAATTGACACTTGAGAGAGAAGAAGAAAATACAAGACATGAGGGGGATAAGACTGGGACAATTAAGCAGATTAAAAAACTAGAGATGCTTGGTAAAGGATGATAGGAAGATCACTGTCTATGACAGGGATCTGCAAATTTGGCTCTTGGCTCTCCTGATGATTTAAGCCCATCTGGCATGCTCAATTGACGGGGTAATAGGGTCATATCCAATACTTCTGAAGAGCTAAAGCTTGAAGGCCACAGGTCTATGGATACCTATGAGAAAACGGTAGCATGGAAAAACACAAACACATGTGAGGCAGTGCTCTGGGCAGAGAGACCACTTACGGCCAAGGGAATTACATAAGAGAACATGAGTGACATACCAGGGATTCTCCTATAACTCCTATATATGACAATGGTTAGTTAAACTTGGAAAAGTTGCAAAAGTATGGTCTGTCGCCTACATGTATTTCATTGACTTTCATGGCCCTCCAAAAGTGAAAGACACTCTGTCCTCATATCATCCTGGCCAAACCACTGCATACATGAAGGCAAGAGTGAAGTAGCACTCAAAGGCAAAGAGACATCACTGGATACATAATCAAGGAGTACACAGAAATAGGCAGAGAAGCAACTGAAAGACAGCACTGATAAGAAAAGGGGCCAGGACTGAGGGCAAACCCCAAAGCAGTTGGAAGATTACAGAAAATATTATGTCAATTGTACGTGATTCTACAGACAATAATTGCAAAATGTGTCTGTAGTGCACATTTTGGCTTGCAAAGATGCATTGGGCAGCAGAATGTATGTATGTATGTATTTGTATAAACATTAACAGAATTATACATTGCAAGACGTTGTGTGCAAGCTGGATAGAATAGTTCCATTTGGTGTGTTATATTTATTCAGCCTGCTTGCCAATGTCTGCATCTGTAGGAATTAGAGCAGAGAGAGAGAAACAGTGTTTTGCATAGAGTTATTTATCTATTATCGGGGAAGCTGTATTTAGAATTAAGGCCCCAACATTTCAAACTCGGCAACTGAATTAGAATACTAAGGTCTCAAGTTATTTATTTATTTATGTTTGATGCTTATATAGTGGTTTTAACCACAGCACTTTACATGATAATAATGATGGTACAAAAACAAGAATGCATGATAAAATCGTACAGGAAAGTTACCTGACAAGAGTCCGGAAAAAGCAGAATGAAGGAGATGAGATTTCAAACGTTTCTTAAATTGAGAGCGAGAAGAACAAGAGCAGATGTTAAGTGGGAGACATTTCGCGAGTTCAGGCCCTAGAAGTTGGAATGATCTGAATTATGAGGAAGCACATGGAAGATAAAGGACAGTCAGAAAGAGGAGTATAGTAGAAGGTAGATTATGAGACGTTCGATATAATGATAGGAAGGAACACAATTATGGAGGAGCTAAAGCACATCTACATTTGAAGACAAGGCAAAGAAATGGCTATTCAAAATGATACTGAACTGATTACCATCGTAAATAAGCCAGATTGGAAGTAAGATGAGCAGACATAGCAAGACATAAAAGAGTTTGAACCATAGAGTGCAAGATGGAGCGTAATGGAAAAAGAGGACATTTAGGAAGTCCAACAGAAAGAGAGCAACAGTAATGTAACTGAGAAAAAAACATAGACTGAAGCAGAATTTTAGTGTCTGGTAAAGTGAGGAGATGAAGGATTTTCTGAATGTTACTTCACTGGAAACTACAGGTTTTTACCACCATAGTTACCTGCACCTGTGAAAATAAAATAGTAAAAAATAGTTCCACAATTACAAACTTGGCTTTAAAAGGTGAGTTGTAGTGGAGCGAAGGATATACATTGAGGAGAAGACATTTTTGGAGGAGCAGGTAGGAAAACAATTTCTGTTTTATTGTGATTTAGACAAAGAAAACAAGAGGAAATCCACAATGGTATAGCAGTTAGATAAGCAAACAGATGTTGATGAATAGAATCACTGAAGGATGAAAATGATATGAGAATCTAGTTGTCATCTGCATAGAGGTGGTCTTGAAACCCATAATCAGTGATTAAAAAAGGTAGAGAGGTATAGAGAGTGAACAGCAGAGGCTCACAAACAGAACCCTGGAGAACAACATGAGGGGAAGAGTAGGAGCAGGAAGAAATATCTTTACAAGAGACATTGAAAGAATGATTAGAAAGATATGAGTTCAACCAGTAAGAACTGTACTAGAAAAGACTAAGGAAGAGAAAGTGGTGATTACAGTAGAGTAATCAACTGTATCGAAGGCAGCACTCAAGTTTAAAAAAATCTGGATAGAAGACAGCTTAAGATGGCGAGTGTGGGGAGTGGAATTAGAGACTGTTAAAAGAGCAGTTTCAGCTGAGAAGCTTGGCCAAAATCCAGATGTTTGAGGAGAAAGTAGATTTTGGGAGTTAAGATACAGGAAAAGTTGAGAGTAAACACATCTTTCAAGAAGTTTAGACAAATAAGGCAAAAGAGAAGTAGAACACAAAATAACTGTGCTAAAGGATTCTAGAGAGGTTTTTCTTTTTTTTTAGCAAAGGCATGTCAGTATCAGATTTGAATCCCAGATGACAAAGACAGATTAAAGAAAATAGTTAAGATGGAAGCTATGACAGAAAAACTGACTTTACTAAAAAAGTGGGTAGGGGATCAGAGGTAGTAGCAGTAGGATATGTGTGAGAAATCGAGGAAATATCCTTACCCTAAGATATTGGGTCAAAGCAAGAAAAATAAGCAGAGGAAGCTGGAGAATCTGCTATTAAACAGTTTGAAGGTGGATGAGCCACTGGAGAAGTATTACTCAAATTACTAAAAGAAAGATGATCTGTCTGGATTTTAGAAACAAAGAATTTGGGGAAACCGTGAGCAGTGAGATTTGTGTTAGATGAGGGATCAGGGGGAGGTGGTGCAAACATTTTGGTACATGAAAACAAAAATGAGTCTATGTGAGTTAACCTGAGCTTGGTTGAGTTGATGGAAGTAATTTGCCTCAGCCTGCACAAGAAAGATTTTGACAGAGAAGAATAGATTTGATAGTTAGAGATCGAGCAACATTTCAGCCAGCACCATTCAGCTTTGCAGAGTTGAATTCTGGGAATGTTTAAAGTAGACGAAAAGCAAGGTCATGGAGATTTATCTCTATGGGTGAACTGATAAAGAGGAGCAAAGTGATCAAGAGCAGAGATAATATTGGTATGAAGTTTAGCAAAACAATTATTGATGTTAGATGAAGACTGCATTTCAACATCCAAAAAGGAGGAAAGAATAGTGTTGGCAAGAGCAGAGGTATCCACATTACAGAGATCACACTGAAAAAAGGAAAAAGACACTGAAGGAGCAAAGGAGCTAGAGTTCCAGCAGAAATTAGGAAAGTATGAAGAAAGCAAAACATTATCTGCAGAGGAGATATCTAGAACATGAGCAGAACCAGTAAAAACAAGATCAAAAGAGAGAAATATATAATTGAAAACTCGTCCTTTCGAATGTGTAGGAGGGGAGGGCATACAAATAAGATTCTAAATAGAGGTAAGAAAGATCAAAGGAGAGACAGAAGAATATGAAGGAGGTAAATGAATATTGAAATCACCAGCAACAATAAAAGAAGAGGCAACTAGGAAGACGAGAGAAAGACGAGAATCAAGATTCTCATGAAAGGAATTCAGAGCTCCTCGAGGACGATAAACCATACAAGAAAGAGGAGTTGGAAAAGAAAATGAACTTCAAAATAAGAAAATGAAGTAAGAATATGAGGAATTGGAGCAACAGACCACTAAGGATTAAACAATAAACCTGTACCGCGTCCAGCATATAGTAGCCAGGTAGAATGTGAGAAAGAATAACAAAGAGAGGTTAAAGCTGCCAGAATGGCAGTATCCAATTGTGAGAGCAAGGTTTCTGTGGTAGATAAGAAGTCAAGTTAAGGAGAGAAATATAAGTCTAGGACTAATTCAGATTTTGACACAATAGATTGAAGGTTCCAAAGACCAAGTGAGAAATGTAATGAGATAGAATTATAGGGGTTATCTGTGGCCCAGTGTTAGATAAGTGGGTGGGCATATTCATTGAAAGATGATTAGAACAAAACAGCAGTGACAAGAAGACCTGTGACTGACAGTGCATCACCCTAGCAGAGGAACATAACACAGTTGTACGGTTCATCACACAAGCACTGCACAGAGAGATTTCATTCTTGATGCAGGATTAAAGCAAACACCTGTGGCTACGAAACAGCCGATGGTGTCAGGCTTCAAATGTCTATCAATGATGGTGGATCCAGCAGAACGGATAAGTGGGACGAGGGATGAAGAACTACAGAAACAACATGACATTTGAGAAGCTACTCTTGAAAGACGGTCTAAAAGTCCCTGGCCATCATTTGACACCACCTGGCTTCTTAGAGAGCCATCTTATATCTACAAAACCCCACCTGAAGAAAATGTTTTCAGGCACAGCAGAAGCTAATAGTACATGTAAACTGGGGTCCTGTTAGCCTAGAACAATTATGTAATATTAAGAAAAAAGAGGAAAACATTAGTACATTTCGTTCGTGTTACAGTAATCATATTTTGACCGAATATACAATCACGGCCTTTGTAATGAAACAATATTGATAATATTCATTGCATTAGTTATGTAAAGTGTTTGCACAAATATTTGTTCAATAGTACAATTGGAGGGAAATCTTTCAAATGCCCCTTTAGAAATTAAGGCACACTCATTATTCGGCCAGGCTACAACAATGACCAGCCGACTCAGATTCATTTAAGTGCAGGACCCTGGTATCTTGGATAGATTTATGAATTGGAACATTTTCAAAAAGAATGTCTTCTCATAATGACCAGGAATTCAAAGTGAACTATTACAGCTGCATGGGTTTTCTATTTATTTGTTCTAATGTTGTCCACTTAGAACATGCATCATGGGGCATATTGCAACATTCCATAAAATGGGCCCATAGCAGAATGTTATGTTATCTTATATTTGTATATTGCCTCCTGCCATATGTAATGGCATTGGGATGCTGTAGATAGCTAGGCTCTTCTGCATACCATGGTTTGAAAAGACGATAGAGAGGAGCAATGCAATGCATACAGAAATGGTAGTTTTGTCACTTTACAGGAAGCAGACATGTGAAGGGTGGAAACATTTGAAGCCAAAGAGTAGAGAGTCAAGGATTTATTGAAGATGATAGAGACTATGTGAATACTGGACTACATTTCTGTCATGTGACTCAGCTGTAAATGCTTGGGGTCCAACATTAAAAGTGGAAAGTATCAGGAATTTCAAATCTATGAATCCCTAGGGCTACCGTGTAAAGTTGTGAGTTCTATATATTTTACATTCAATTTTCTTGCCTGCAGCACAGACTATGTGATAGGTGGACTGCATTGTTCGTGGGACTCTCTTCATAAAGATTTTGGTGCGTAGGGTGGTGTATGCTCCACCTATGTGGCAAATCATTGCAAACAAAAGAAAGACGCATGAGTTTTCAGTAGCAGGATATCTTGTTGGCATGGTAACTGCAAATGCTTAGGCAGTGTCCATTTCTTTATAATGTTGGACATATCTTTGAATATTATCATATTGCAGAGGGTCAACAATAGGATGATCTGACAAGTGTGTATAAGAGAAAACAGTTAACTCACTGATTGCCAAGAGCATACATAATATGTACATTGGACAGCTACATACTGTCAAGAAATTATTAAGTTGGAAATACTTTTGAATATTATCCTATTGTAAAGGGATACGAGTAGGATGATCTGGCAAGGTTGTGTAAGAGAAAACTGTTAATTCATTGATTGCTAATTCATTGATTTTGAAGGAATTGAATCCACTCTATACATTGTGTGTGAAGTAATGTGCCTTGAGAAAGCCCAGGTATGGGAGAAACATAAGCGCGTGCCTCCAATTGGAGTATGTTGGCACCAATACAAAACACACAGTATACTAACAGCTTCTGTAATTAAACCAAAAAATGCAATTCAAGGCCCATAAATTATGTATTCTTATATAAACAGAGAGAGCAAGGGCATAGTTTATCACCTGTCTTTGGTTCAATTTGTTAAAATCTCTGCAAAACTGCAGTTTACACAAGAAATCACTGCAAAAAGGCTGTGGTTTTGCCACTGCAGTCCATGTAATGGATACCAGGGACACTCCTGCACTTCCCAAAACCATTATACAATTTAAGGGGAACGGGGACACCCCTGCAATGCCCGCTCCCCTTAAATGGTATAATGGGCACAACTTTCCAGAGTGAAACCACTGCATTTTTGCCACAATTCTTTTTACAGATGACCTTTTGCTGTGATTTTATTACTACACACTGCCTTTTGCATATAATGCTACCTCATAAATTAGTTTGTTTTGTTATCAAGCACAAAACCCTTTCTAATGCGTGATAGGACATTTCCAACGGAGAGACAGCAAATCAGCACCAGTTATCTTGCAATTCTGTGTCCACTTCAAAAACACAAAATCAGTAAAGTGAGTAACAGAATAAAGCTCCCTCTTAAAGATGCATTTCGTACTCATGATGTCTACTAGATTGACATGCAAACAAGAAAAATGGTTTGCTTTATGTCCCTGGTCAAATATTGTTAACATCATACATAACAACAGGCTGCAGGTTTGTGACAAAGAATCTCCATAACAAACTTAGTTTATTAGACACATTCTTTCAGTGTGTGTCTGAACATGTTGAAAGTACAGTGACGTTAAATAGATCATTTTTCACGCTTTCATTATTTTGCAATCTGAGACTTAAAGTATTCCATTTAGGAGATGTAAAATAAAGCTACACTGAGATTTGTTTAGCTTAACATGTTTCTTAAATGATTTGCAATTAGTATATTTTGCAAGTAAACTCTATCATCCAGTATTATTGTAGGTTTTTAAATCCAAAACCTAAATATATGTACCAAGTAATGCTTGGCAGGTGTGTGGACAAGTGCTTAAATTGCAGAGTGTGTTAACATCCATACTTCACTGTTGAAACCAAATTGTGTGATCCGGGTCAAAATGTGTACTCTTAGTCTGACTTAATTTCACACATTAGAGTCCTTATAAGTGATTAAATGCACACTATATTAGAAAAAATCCCAACCAATGGAGCAGATTAAATGATTTTAAGGACCAAATGGTGTACCCTCTGTCTCCTCTGTTAGTGGTGCCAAATGGTGTGACCTAGAATTGCAATATTGTTGCATTGACCTTCCCTCATTCCCATATCACATGCTATGACATGCAGACATAAAGGGCCTCATTATGAGTAGCGCGGTAAAACCATTGTCATTATCGGCATGGTGGAACGAGCGGGTCGTGCTCGTATGATGCCGCTAATAGCGGGTGATTACGAGTGCGCGAGCACACGCAAACCCCCATGCCAGGCATCGCGGACCACCCGCAAACAGCAATCAGCAATCAAGCCAACTGCCACAGGTGCACACAATCACCACAGGTGGAGTCAATGGAGGCTGGGCCAGTATTAAATGAGTACACCCAGACACCACACCCCTGCCTACACCAAAATGCTACCACTAGCTGTTGCAATCATGGCGCTGGAGGACATGCCTATACTGCTACAACTACAACTACAACAACAACTACAGCAGCAACCACAGGCAGCACAGAGGAGATGCAGCAGGAGAAGGAGGGCGAGACAGCCAGCAATTACCACCAGCGCAGCCAGCAGAGCCTCGCAGGCAGCCACCAATCCCTCGCATCAGACCCAGTCCATTCAACCTAACCCCTGAGCAGATCCACACCCTCTACCGGTTGGACCGGCACACCATCACCACCATAGTGGACATGATACACAATGACATTGGCAGCCTCATAGAAATACGCACTGCCATCCCCCCGCCACTAATGGTGGTGTATGTGCTCCACTTCCTGGCCACAGGTACTTATCAACACACAGTGGGCCAGCTGCATGGCAGTTCACAACCACTATTTCCACAAATGCTGAACCAAGTGCTGGATGCCCTCCTGAAGCACGCAAGCACCCACATATCCCTACCACGGACTGCCCAAGAGATAGCCAACACCAAAGTAGCTTTCCATGCAGCAGGGGAAAGGGGGGGAGAGGCTTTATCCACCTGGGTGGGAAAGGGGGGGCATACTCCACCTGGGTGGCGATTGACGGTGATTGGAGAATGCATGGAGAGCTAGACACTCCTGACCTGAATCTCCCAAACCTAAAATGGCACATTACTGTCAAACATTTTACCAATTATGCATATCGATGACAACAATTAAGAGGCACAACCACGCCACCATGGTTATGTCAAGCATTGCATGACTGAACAGGATTGCAACTGTGGCAATGTGGCTGGTGCGACCATGCACAGTGTATAATACACAGCATAAATGGGAGGCTAAACATTGTTGTTCAACCACAGTACATCCGCCTCAGCATGCATTATATCACCCTGCATCATCTATTGAACACCATCCAGACTACCACACCTCATAGCATAATAGTATGCATCTAGTAAACATACTTGCATACGTACAGGTACATGAGCATGTCCACACCAAATAGCTGCGGGCATGACTGTGCCTCCTGAAGGTGGCAGCTCAGAGTGACACACACCTATTTGGATTTGCTTGCAGGTGATGGAGGATATCCCTTGTGGCCGTGGCTACTTACCCCTGTGCGGAACCCGCAGAACAGCCATAAAGAGGAGTACAATCGTGTTCACACCTGTACCCGTGTTTTAATGTGTGTGAATACTACTGAACCACAGGGACTATGAAAGACATGTGTCAGTGACACACTGGGTCCATGTGGACATGAACACAGGGATTGTTGGGAGTTGGCCACTGAACACCGTCGCACATTAAATGGATATACACAAAATGAACAATGTCCAGCCATAGAATGTTTTTGCACACAACCGGTGTATTTGTTCAAACAGGAAAAATGTGACCACTTCCCCCACAACCCCCAGTGAACTCCCAACCCACCCAACAAATCCCAAAAACCCCCAAATATACTCCTTGAAATGTTCCCCTTCACCCACAACCATGTGTCCCACTCCCATTGTCTGGCCACACTACTTCCAGGAATTTTTGCTGTCCGGGGGTGGCATCTCTGAGTGCCGTGCACTCCTCTGAGTCTGGCGCACAGGGCTTGCGGGGACTGAGGATGCAGGTGTGGTGGTTGTTGATGAGTCTGAGGCAGGTTCCACGCCTGCTCCAAGGCATGGCCGCTGCATGTGGAGCAGGATGGAAGTGAGTACTTGGGTTACTGCCCCCAGGCAGTCCCTCATGAGCACAGCTGACACATTCACAGCGGCTGTGTTCCCTGCGATGGCCACTGTGGTCCCCGCAATGGCAGTTGCAATTCCCCTCCTTGTGTTTTCTCCATCGGCAATATACTGCCGCAGGAGAGCCAACATGGCCTCCTGTCGGGCCTCCACCCTCGACAGACGTGACTCCAGGGTGTTGGTGGGAGCTGGAGTGGTGGGAGCTGGAGTGGTGCACGGTGCAGTGGTGGGTGGAGCAGTGGTGGGTGGTGCAGTGGTGGGTGGTGCACTCACAGGGCCTGCATCCTGGGTGCTGTCCTCCTCGAAGGGGCACAGGTCCGAATCCCTCAGGTCAGAGTGATGGAGGCAGGGATCATCACTGCTGTAGGTGGTTGAAGGCTCAATATGTCAGGGGGCTTGGGGTGGGTGGACAAGTCACTACTGTGACTCCCTCAAGGTCCACATTGCCATCCAAGACATCCTCGGTGGTGGCCGGCGCAAAAAGGGACCCCCCTCCAATTGGTGTGGGTGTGGGCTGCTGGGTCTGATGTGTGTCCAGCACACTGGCAGCAGGTGTTGGTGGCTGTGTTTCTACTTGGGCAGGCACACTGCCTGTGGGTGTGGCCTGCTTGTCTGCCATGGGGGTAGTGGTGGCCCTTTTCTTTTGGTGTGACGTGGATGCCCTTGCGGTGTTCTCTTGACTGGCATCTTCCTCATCGGTGCATGGGGGGTAGAAGAGATGCAGGTCATCAGTGATGGTGTCACATGCCAGAGGCATACAATTGTGCTGTTTAATATTCATTCATTCATTCATTCATTCATTCATTCATTCATTCATTCATTCATTCATTCATGCCTTACAGGTGTGTCACACTTGGTGTTCTGAGGGGGCATTTTGGCATTCACTGCATGGCAGGTGGCATGCCGTTGATTTGGGGTTTGTGTGATGTGTTACATGGGCACGGTCCAGGTGTGTTGGCCGTGTGTTGGTTATGAGATTGGCACTCAGCATGCATTTCTGTGTGGCAGGGCTTGGGCCGCAATCTGGACTTGGATATGTTGATGCGGGTGTAGGGACATGCAATGCCTTGCCTAGTCTCTCTTCAACATCACTTGTGCTACGTCATGGTTTCCCCTGCAGGGATGTGCAGGGTCACTCACCTCCTTCTGGGGATGATGCCGCACCCATCTCCATCTCCCTGAATCCCTCAATCGACTCTGGATCGATGAAGCTGCTAGCAGTCTCCTCCCAGGGCACCATCTTTGCAGGTGAGTGGGGACCCCCGCCTGTCGCCATGGCCGCTCTCCTGTTGCTTGACATGATGTTTCTGACCCTCAAGCGGAGGTCGCCCCACCTCTTACGGCAGTCCCAGAGAGTACTTTGGGTGGTTCCCACAGCCGACACCTTGCGGGCTACCTCCTGCCAGATTTCCTTTTTCTTCAGCTGGGCCTCAAGCTTCATATCATTTGCTTTAATGATGTCTGCATGTGCAGCGAGAGTGTCCGCCAACATATTCAGTTCTGCGTCGGAGAAATGCTGTTTCCGCTGCTGGGGGTGGTCTTCCAGGTAGCCTTGGACATCCTCAGAGTATTGCCACAGAGCACAACAGGAATGGACTGGTGGTTTGGGAGTATTTCAATGGATTGTGTTTTTAAAGATGGCCACCGGACAATTTCCCGTTCCGACATGATGACGTTATTTCTGGGTCCGGTTTTACGAGCCCGGTATTAGCATGTTGGTATTACCGGGTCGGTATTTAGGGGATCCTCCTATGCGGTGGCGGTATCGTTGGGTCCCGCGATGGCGCTATCTGGTCGTTGGAGGGCCTTTTGCGGCATGCCGGTATGGCCATTACCGGCATGGGGGTTTGCACGTGCTCGCGCACTCATAATCACCCGCTATTAGCGGCATCATACAAGCACGGACCCGCTCATTCCGCCATGCCGATAATGACCACGGTTTTACCGCGCTGCTTGTAATGAGGCCCTATATGTCTGCATGTCATAAAATGCGATATGGGAATGAGGGAAGGTCAATGCAACAATATTGCAATTCTAGGTCACACCATTTGGCACCAGTAACAGAGGAGACAGAGGGTACATCAATTGGTCCTTAAAATCATTTAATCTGCTCCATTGGTTGGGATATTTTCTAATATAGTGTGCATTTAATCACTTATAAAGACTCTAATGTATGAAATTAAGTCAGACTAAGAGTACACATTTTGACCCGGATCACACAATTTGGTTTCAACAGTGAAGTATGGATGTTAACACACTCTCAATTTAAGCACTTGTCCACACACCTGCCAAGCATTACTTGGTACATATATTTAGGTTTTGGATTTAAAAACCTACAATAATACTGGATGATAGAGTTTACTTGCAAAATATACTAATTGCAAATCATTTAAGAAACATGTTAAGCTAAACAAATCTCAGTGTAGCTTTATTTTCCATCTCCTAAATGGAATACTTTAAGTCTCAGACTGCAAAATAATGAAAGCGTGAAAAATGATCTATTTAACGTCACTGTACTTTCAACATGTTCAGACACACACTGAAAGAATGTGTCTAATAAACTAAGTTTGTTATGGAGATTCTTTGTCACAAACCTGCAGCCTGTTGTTATGTATGATGTTAACAATATTTGACCAGGGACATAAAGCAAACCATTTTTCTTTTTTGCATGTCAATGTAGTAGACATCATGCGTACGAAATGCATTTTTAAGAGGGAGCTTTATTCTATTACTCACTTTACTGATTTAGTGTTTTTGAAGTGGACACAGAATTGCAAGATAACTGGTGCTGATTTGCTGTCTCTCCGTTGGAAATGTCCTATCACGCTTTAGAAAGGGTTTTGTGCTTGATAACAAAACAAACTAATTTATGAGGTAGCATTATATGCAAAAGGCAGTGTGTAGTAATAAAATCACAGCAAAAGGTCATCTGTAAAAAGAATTGTGGCAAAAATGCAGTGGTTTCACTCTGGAAAGTTGTGCCCATTATACAATTTAAGGGGAGCGGGCATTGCAGGGGTGTCCCCGTTCCCCTTAAATTGTATAATGGTTTTGGGAAGTGCAGGAGTGTCCCTGGTATCCATTACATGGACTGCAGTGGCAAAACCACAGCCTTTTTGCAGTGATTTCCTGTGTAAACTGCATTTCTGCAGAGATTTTAACAAATTCAACCAAAGACAGGTGATAAACTATGCCCTTGCTCTCTCTGTTTATATAAGAATACATAATTTATGGGCCTTGTATTGCATTTTTTGGTTTAATTACAGAAGTTGTTAGTATACTGTGTGTTTTGTATTGGTGCCAACATACTCCAATTGGAGGCACGCGCTTATGTTTCTCCCATACCTGGGCTTTCTCAAGGCACATTACTTCACACACAATGTATAGAGTGGATCTTTCAAATCAATGGATTAGCAATCAATGAATTAACAGTTTTCTCTTACACAACCTTGCCAGATCATCCTACTCTTATCCCTTTACAATAGGATAATATTCAAAAGTATTTCCAACTTTATAATTTCTTGACAGTATGTAGCTATCCAATGTACATATTATGTATGCTCTTGGCAATCAGTGAGTTAACTGTTTTCTCTCATGCACACTTGTCATATCATCCTATTGCTGTCCCTCTGCAATATGATAATATTCAAAGATATGTCCAACTTTATAAAGAAATGGACACTGCCTAAGCATTTGCAGTTACCATGCCAACAAGATATCCTGCTACTGAAAACTCATGCGTCTTTCTTTTGTTCGCAATGATTTGCCACATAGGTGGAGCATACGCCACCCTACGCACCAACATCTTTATGAAGAGAGTCCCACGAACAATCCAGTCTACCTATCACATAGTCTGTGCTGCAGGCAAGAACATTGAATGTAAAATATATAGAACTCACAACTTTACACTGTAGCCCTAGGGATTCATAGATTTGAAATTCCTGATACTTTCCACTTTTAATGTTGGACCCCAAGCATTTACAGCTGAGTCACATGACAGAAATGTAGTCCAGCATTCACATATTCTCTATCATCTTCAATAAGTCCTTGACTCTCTACTCTTCGGCTTCAAATGTTTCCACCCTTCACATGTCTGCTTCCTGTAAAGTGACAAAACTACCATTTCCGTATGCATTGCATTGCTCCTATCTATCGTCTTTTCAAACCATGGTATGCAGAAGAGCCTAGCTATCTACAGCATTCCAATACCATTACATATGGCAGGAGGCAATATACAAATATAAGATAACATAACATTCTGCTATGGGCCCATTTTATGGAATGTTGCAATATGCCCCATGATGCATGTTCTAAGTGGACAACATTAGAACAAATAAATAGAAAACCCATGCAGCTGTAATAGTTCACTTTGAATTCCTGGTCATTATGAGAAGAAATTCTGTTTGAAAATGTTCCAGTTCATAAATATATCCAAGAAACCAGGGTCCTGCACTTAAATGAATCTGAGTCGGCTGGTCATCGTTGTAGTCTGGCCGAATAATGAGTGTGCCTTCATTTCTAAAAGGGCATTTGAAAGATTTCCCTCCAATTGTACAATTGAACAAATATTTGTGCAAACACTATACATAACTAATGTGATGAATATTGTCAATATTGTTTCATTACAAAGGCCGTGATTGTATATTCGGTCAAAATATGATTACTGTAACACAAACAAAATGTACTAAGGTTTTCCTCTTTCTTAATATTACATAATTGTTGTAGGCTAACAGGACCCCAGTTTGCATGTACTATAGCTTCTGCTGTGCCTGAAAACATCTTCTTCAGGTGGAGTTTTGTAGATATAAGATGGCTCTCTAAGAAGCCAGGTGGTGTCAAATGATGGCCATGGATTTTTAGACCGGCTTTGGGATGCTGGTATTTGCATGTCCGTGTGGGTTGGTTGTGATGGCCTCCTATTACCGGCATGCCGGTATTTGCTCCCCGAAGGGGCACGTGTACGCGCCCATGCCGCTATTAGAGGCACCGTTATTTAGTGTGCCACTAGTAGTGGGTTGCAGGGTCATAATATACTGGAGCGGTAAGCGATGCCGGTAATCCTTTACCAGCATCGTTTTTGCATTACCTCCAACCTCGTAATGAGGCCCATAGTTTCACCAGTCATTCAGTGCACCAGAGATAAGTGTATAGTGGTGGGGAAAGCGCCGAAACTCTCTCTGCGCTGTCACTCTATCTCACTCTCTCGATGCACACCCACATGCTCTCTCTACATTCTCCCTCTCTACAATGTCAATCTCTCTGTGCACTGTCACTCTCTCTGTGCGCTGTCACTCCCACTCTATCTGTGTGTTGTCACTTTCTCCCTGCGCTTTCACACTCTCACCTTGCACTGCAACATTCTCTCACCTTGGCCTGTCACTCTCGCTCTCTTCGCACCATTCCTCCCTCTGCCCTGCCTCACCACCCGCCAATGCACCCTTAAAGATATCTCCTCTTACACCTTCATTCCATCTTCTCCAACTCCCTACTTTGCTTGCAGCCCTTTATTTTTCTCTCATCCTTCCAATCACACCCTGGCTTTTTCTCTTACCCTCCCACTCTCACTGTTTCTCGATCATATTTCCTTTTGCTCATCATCAATGCACCCTCTACCAAGGACTTCCTGCCTTGTTCTATTCCCCCTCTCATTTTTTTTCAAACCTCCATCCCTTCTGTAATTTTCACTTGAAACTTTGAGGTCTCCTCCATGCAATCTGCTGCCCGTCGATGCAAAATGCAAAGAGCAGCAGTACACTCCAAGACCATTGCCATTACAAATGTTTGTTGTAAATATTTCTTATTTAGTTAGTATACAGATGGGTCTTCAACTGAATCATGCATTGGTCTGAGAATGTTATGTCTTTTGTGTTGTTCCAGTGGTCCTTGTACTCTTGATGGCTGAAGGCTGAATGTTTTTTGTCAAAACGAAAGAAGCATGCCTTACATGGTTGGTGGTATCTTGGTGCATGTAAAATGTTGTCTAGATTCACTTGTCAGAATGTGGCAGGTACTTAAACGGTTCAATGCTCAGATCAGAGCATGATATTATTCCTTCAAAAAATGATGATTTTGCACCTCTAATCCCCCACTTATCTAGCAGTGCAACATACCCCATGAATGGACTTTGTATACTTACAATCATAATTTCATTCCTTACTCAGGGGCATCATTTGGTGTAGAACACTGTGTACACTATTGATTCGCATGTTCCCGGTTTTCCATTCTTATAGATACATCTTGCCAATAATTGATTGGTTTGGATCCTCAAATGGTCACTTGGTCTGAGGGTAAACCTTCTACATGCAGCGATTCTAGTCTGAGTCAAAAATTCACAAAGTTAAATTTGCATTTTAAAAATATTCTCTATTCCAAACAATAAAGAGAAACATTTTTAGACAGTCTGTTCTGATCAGATTGAATGGAAGTGTCTTCCACAATTCTGGTATGGAAATGGATTGCAGAATCAGCTAGAAGATAGCAGAAAGCTCAAGGCAGGCTCTCTTACAAAACTCTGCTCTTGTGGAAAATGTGGCGGGAGAGCTTGGCGCTTTGTAAAGCTTCATAAGAATTGTGACTGTGCTGTTGCTAGGAGGTGACAGACCTTTCAGGAGACAGAGCTGCTTGTTCCACTCCAAAGGCGCCCAGTCCATATTGCAGGTGTCCCTGGAAACTTGGTGCAAGCCATAAGTTATGGGATTATGTTATCTCACTTCTGTGTGATATGTAGGAGATTTAGGTGGTGCACATTTTTAGATGGTGCAAATTAACTGGGTCAGGAATCGCAACTCAGACTCCCGCAGAAGACATATGATGGTGTGTATGTGAGACGTAATGTGAAACAGCATTGAGAAGTCAAACAAACCAATGGAGGGGTAACATGGGATTTATCCTGTCATGGCGGTGCACATTTGCAAGTAGTGTAGAGACTAATATCTAACTTCTAACATAATTAACCTGCTAACTCTTAACATGTAACCCATTAATATAATTGATGTTTAGCATGTGTCAGCTGAGTACATAGCACATGATGCAAATCCAGTGGTGCAAACCTAGGGTGCAAACTGGGGGTTGTGTACATGGACTGTAGACACAGGCTCTGTGATGCTGCTTAAAAAATAAATGCAGGAATTAAAACTGTTTTTGCGATGGGAGACGTGACTGTTAGAGAACATGGAATGTGCAGAAATCATTTTGTTTAAACAGTCCACTGTGTTGTGAGTTAGCCTGGGTAAAATAATGTTACATATCGATTCTGGCACCCATTGAACCAAACTCTGCTAATAGGTAACGGTGGAAAATAATAGAGACTTCTGAAAGGTTCCAGGAGGTTTGGCTATGCCAGAGGAGGTGTCTGATGGATGTTTGACATCCCAGGCAGAGGCAGGGAGATCATACACTTTATGTAAGAGGATATATATGAAGTGGGTTGGCACAGAAAGGGTTTAAAAAGAAGACATAGAGAGCAAGGTGGGCTTTCTGGGGGTTTTTACTGCAGAGAGAGAGTGTAAGAAGAGAGATGAAAAAAAAGAACTCTGTGGCCTGGCTGCTTCGGTGCAGGGAGCTGCAGTGCCGAAAGCTGCTGGAGAGAGTGGAGGGGTGAGGGAGGCGTTACCTGTGAGAGAGAAAGCTGCAGCCATTCCCTGGGAGTGAGAGACAGGCTGCTGATGTGAGCACAGCAACTTCCATGCAAGCTGACATCCTTTAGTGGATGAGGTGAGCATGATGTTTTGGTAAAGATAATAATGTACAATGCGACTTATTAGAAAAGCTCTGGGCCTTGGGGAAGGGAAGAAGGGACATAAATAAACAGACGATGCAAAGGTAGATAGCTATTTTGATGTGTTTTCTTCCCTGTCTAAGAGGTCAATTTCACATACAAACTGAAAGCTTACAATCCTGCCAACATAGGTGATATTTTTTAAGGTTACAGATAGCAGTGCATTTCCAGCCAAGCAGTAAAGTATACGTGAAGTTTGCTATGGGGGAAAGGACTCTATCGCAGGGGGGGCACTGGCTATGAAGTGTACACGCATCCCTGTCTTGCTTTGTGAAATAAAATATGCTTTCACCCAATGAAAAAATGTGAGATTAAAACATGCATTTTCATACTTGTATCTTTGAAAATGGCATGCTGAGTTCATTACATTACATGTGTTGTTTTATTCTCATGCACACTTTGTGTTAAGCTGAGAATCTCAACTGCTTATAAAATACTACAGCTTAGTGCTGGTCTGTTTTCTTGCGTGATCTACTTATTCATGCTAATGCACAGACAGATGCAAAACTAAGGGTATCTTTTACCTCCCGCGGTAATTGTAAGGTGCACCAAAACACTGTGATCTGAATCAAACGATGAAAATCTAATTACCCCATATTCTAAATAAATGCTCTTGCAGGTGATCTGGTAACTCTACTCTGGGCAATTTCCTAGCAATCCAATATAACTATGATAGATAAATTGTGCACACGGTGCAGCACTAAGTCTTGCTTTTGTTTTGGCTAAGAATCCCGGTATAAAAATAACAACAGCTAGCCTTGTATTCTTGGCAAACTAGTAATCCCCACAAAGATACCCTACAGCAACAAGATAATGTCACAGATTTACGCACAGGCTTTCTAACATCTTTCAGTATGGCTTTGCAGTTCACTAAACAGTGATACTTCAAGGTGTGACTGCTTCAGGGCCATAACAGCACACGTAGAATAGTGGAGCTCTGGAGGTCCAAGTTGCAGGGTTCTGTCCCTGCACTTGAAAGAAATAGGCCTCACCTTATCTTTTCTTCAACACCAGCTTTCTGGTGCCTCACAAAGGTTACTGAAGCCCATTCCTTCTAGGGTAGGATAAAACACTGTTGGGCTGTTCTCTTTTTATTTCATTGTCTCTCTTAGAGTCATCAGAGAGTCCACTCGGCTCTGCCAGAGTCTTGTACTTTTCCAATATAGTGTCTGGAACTTGATAGAGATTGTCTTGTTAGTGTTCGACAACTTTCATATCCATGCCCAGTCCTTCTGTTTTTATTCAAATACGGTGGAGCAGGGAGGGCGTCAATCATCAACAACCAGAGGGCTGTGGGCATAACTCTACTTCTTCCATATAATCCAGAAGGATCATTGTTGTAAAAGTTTGATATAACGTCGCAGTTAAGGTGCAGCTGGGAGAGCTGCGGCAGGGCTGAAGAAACTGGAAGATCCATGAGTCAGAAATTTCTGGTCTGACTAGTCTTTCCTCATCTAGAACCATGCAATTAACAATCTAGCACTGCAAGGTCAGCTGGGCAATATCCCATGCTTCCTGAAAGATCTCGATTAACAAAATGGCTCAAAGACTGTTTTGTTTTTTTATACATTTAATCCCTTCCCACCTCTTCTCTCTGGCTTGGCTGAGGAGGATTGCCCAATCTCAAACAGACTCTAGTGCATTCACACAATAATAATAGATATTATTTTATATAGCACTTTAATCCAACGTGCTTTACTTAGGAAATATTTACGTACATTACTATCACTACCCAATCAAAACTGGTCCTCATTTATTGACATCGGTAGGATGTGTGAGAAACCTGAGGGTGTCTCCTTAGCTTGACTCCGGGGATCTGTCATCCAGGTGGCCAGGACACGACCATGGCTATTGGATCCAGTTCCTGGAGGTGCACCAGTGAGGGAGGATCACCTGGATGGGGATACACCGACAGGTGAAACGTGGTATACCCCTTCTTTTAACACCATTTCCCCATCCTACCACTTAGGACATTAAAAACAACTGCTCCCCCTTTCAGACACAAACACTTTTGCATAACACACCAGAGAACGGACTAACACCAGAGCCATCTACCTCACATGCTGTAATGCGTGTGCAAAAATTAGCTAAACCATGGCTCCGTTGCGGCACCATTTTGGACATTCACTTCTAGAACAGCAATGACAGTCTACATTTCTGTGAGCTCAGTTAGGATGCAGACATGAATTCTGCAAGGGTTGCGAGATTCAGATGAGCTCATTATGAAGGATAGTTGACATATTGTTCAATCAAGGACGTGCCAAGAAGGGAGTCAGAGTTGTGCAGGTGCAGTGATAAGGGGTGCTGGGAACGAGCATGCAGGAGCCAAACTGGTTTTTTTCACTATTAACTGGCTTTTTGCCGCTCTGTGCTCCCCATGCTTGATACCTGTCCTTCTGGGGATGGTTGGGAACCTGAGGTGGGTGGGGATTTGTGCCCCATAGAGAAGAGGTATCCAGGTAGTAGAATAGAATTGGAACCCCGGGTGATGAAGTCTTGCTGAGAGGGAGGACTCTCCGCTCCAGACCCCGTTAGCATGGGTGAACTCTCTGCCTACCTGCCTTGTGACCAGGTAGTGTTGTCGTGGCTGAGATGATGTTTTCTCCTGAAACTGCACTAATGGTAATGTAGACTACCATAATCATTCTTCGTTGTGTGCATATGTCCATGTATAACCTATTATCTTTTATTTCACTGTTTAGCTGTATATCTGTGAAGAGAGAATAAACAGCCTGCACAGAGCCAATTATATTCTAACTGTGAGTTTGAGTGTATATTATTGCCTCCCTAAGTCCAAGAACATTTGGTCTGTGTAATCTGGTAAGTGGTTTCTAGGGTCATTAGACATAACAGAAAAGCAAAACATTTTGGCGCTGTGAGCAGGGTCTTTGTGCTGTTGTTGATGCCAAAGAACCTGATGAATTCGGAGCTTGGACTCAGACAGGCAATTCTCTTTTTGTAGTCAACAGGAAAGTGGGTGTGTTTTGAGGTATTGTTGATAAGGATGTGAAACATTAATTGACACCATGAGTTCCCTATTTAGGAAAAAGGAAGCTCTGCAGGCGGAGACTGTCCTGAAGTAGCGATCCCAGTGTGGACAAATAGTCCATATGATAAATTGGCACATACTTGGGCATGTGGTGCAGGTATGAGTGAGACCTGGGATAGAAGTTTAGAAGAGGGGAGTCCGGCTGAGGTGGTGGGGTGCCTGCAACAGGGATCCATGGAAAAGGGGAAGGAGTGTTCCGCCTTAGGTAGACAAGGGTGGATTTTGTTGCATGCATTTAGAAGGATACACCAACAGAATGTAGAATTGCATGAACATGTTTTAAGATTGGAAAAGGAGCTGGCTGCTGAGAAACAGATTCCTTTGTGGAAGAGGACATAAAACCACAAACAATAGCACAAGTTTCCTGCAGAAGATGTCAACAGTCCACAGGGCAAGCTAATGCAGAAAAGCAAGAGCTAGGGAAGCTCCCGAGACCGTGGTATTTGCCATGACACCAGTGAAGACGAAAAGCCAGGTGGTTCATCAGAGCTGGTGAGTCGAGGGGGGAACTGATCAAAACTGGGTTGTGTTGAATGAGAAGTGCAAAGTGGCAGGTTTGAACCAAGTTCAATGAACTGTGAAAGAACTGTAAAAAGTTTTAGGGGGAGACCAGCTGCAGAGGGGAACCTGCACCACATGGGACTCTTGTCGACCCCATCTGAGCAAAACTAGCCACCACGATAGGTCAAATTGGTCATACAGGAGGTCAAGCAAAATCCCTGTACAATCGAAAGTCTTTGATCTACAAATTATTAAGAAAACAAGGGAAGCGAATCCCATAAGTATTGAACTGTGTATAAAAAAAAATTGTGAAACTAAAGAGGGGTTGATGCCCAGAAGAGTGGGACCAAAAAGGGAAGGGAAAATCCTGCAGCAAGAGAGGGAAGTGAATCTCACATCAAGAGAAAGCAACAGAAGTGAATCATGCAGCGAGAGAAAGCAAGGGGAGTAAATTCCACACTGTGAGAAAGCAAGGGTAGTGTATCCATATTGTCATTTGGGGGTCAGCGCCCAGTAGAGGGGAATCCAAGGGTGAGCCCTTATAACCGTGATCAAGTGAACCCTTGAAAGGGAGGTTCACAGTTAACTGTTGAAAAGACTTTGTATGAAAACGATAGAAGATGGTTTTGTTGAGAGCCATAGTGAACCCAGTGGAGGGAGTCCAATAGTCGAGAGGGGTACGAGCCTGAACGAGGGAAGTCTCCAGGGGTGGAGCCATCACCTGAAGTCCATGAAGGACATTTTATTTTATTTGTGTAATACAATTGTGAAGGGTCCACGCCTGGAAGAGGGGAACCAGGGGTGAAGCCTTCCTCCAACATGAGCTGTGAAATAGAACTTTGTGTTTGTTTGTTTGTTGGATACATCAGGCCTCGAAGGAAAGAGACTGTTTATGCAAGAGGACTTTACCATCAAAGAACCTGATAGTTGGAACGAAACTCTCGACCCATGCTCAGAAAGCTGGAGCGTGCATCAAGCTACCTGGAATGGAACTGTTGACTTATGCTGGGAAAGCTCGAGTGTGTGCTGTGCTCCAAGATCCCACCTTACCTCCTTACCTCATGCACAAAACATGGGGAAGGGAGATCCAAGCTACCACACCCTGATATATTATTTGTGAACATTTCTTCCTTTTTTTGAAAAGCATCCCACACCCTTTTTTGTATTAGTTGTAAGGTTTGACAATAGGTTTCTGAGTTTAGACCCTTTTTATCTGACACAACACCACTAGGACTGCCTTCTTTTTCATTTGATGGTTGACGCTTGCTCGCATCTTAGACTTAGGTTTAGATCAGGCATTTCCCACCCTGCATTCATTGTTCAATAAACACCTTTGAACTTCGATCACTTGTGTCTGTCTTACTTGTTGCCACCATGAGAACAGGATTTGAACCTGCGACTTGCAGATCAAACATAGATCACAGCGAGGAGCGTTGGACCAGCTGAGCCATTTTAGCGGAATCTTCACACATTTTCTTATAACTATGCAACTGGTAGTTTCAAGGTCTGCCACAAATAACATGATAGGTTCCCAACCAAAGAATTAAAAAAATATATAGAATAACCCTTGCCGCATAAAAATACACTCACGGTGCTTGTAGCTTAAACACAAGGTAACTTTGAAATGGCAGCCTGAGTCAGCATCGAAGCAGTATCCGCAGAATTCCCATTGCTCATGAAATTGCATATACCCTTCAAATCTCCTACATGTTGAAGGAACACTTACAAGATAAACCTAATTGCATTAGCAACACCGTGGTCATCGTAACCAATCATTAAACTCGAAACGTGGGCTATATCTGCTGATACAAATCCACTTTTCCAAGCTTTCCGATGGCTGTTGACTGCTCCCATCTGCCCCTGCAAATCACTGTCTGCTCCTTTAAAAAAAAAAAAAAAAAATGTTTAAAGCAGCCACATTATCTATCAGAGATCCATGGTTGTCCCGCTTCCTCCACTTCTAAGCTTCCATTATATCAGAAGTTGAGATTTTCTCTTTTGAAAGACTTCACCTTGCTTTTTCCATGGCTGCCATGTTTGCTCTTTTTGGTAGATAGGTTTGCTCTGCTTCTGCAAATCTGTTTCCCGAAAATAAAAAATCCAAAGCAGCCAGGACCCTATGGCGTACATTCATGTGGTGACTTTTATTACCGAAACAAACTAGACGGCTCTAGAATAAGAGGGAAACCGTCATAATAAAACATTTAGCACAATGGAATCTGACGCCTGTCGGAGAGAACGGATTCTCTAAAGTCAAATATTTAAGGGTACACACAACAAGACTTCATAGTAGACACACGGTGGTGGCTGGTGATTTTTTTTTTAACTACAGGGGCGTAAATGTTTGTGATAAATATATGAAGACAACCAAAGAGGTTTCGATGGGTTCTCCCCCGAGAACAATTTTGAATGAAAAATTGGGTAAAAAACCATACAGTTTGTAATTGAACATTGATAGCGCATGAAAAAACCCAACAGATGCAAGTCAACAACAGTGCACAAGAGCATTTTCCAATGCCTTATAATGCCACCATAAATCACATTTTCGTACTGGCTATGCTGATACATGTCCATGCAGGCTGTACCAATTATATTCCAGTATTAAAATATAAGAAAGCCCAAACAGGGAAAAATCCAATCTTACAGAAAGAAAGTAAATCCTGCCTGTCTATAGCAATGTAGGACAATGTACCACGTAATCATGCTTATGTTTGCTTTTACCCTTGATGCCCAGTATACAAATGTTATGACACAATAAGAATATATTGCCGGACTGGAACCTGCCATGTATGGCAGTCTAGCCATGTAATAACACAGATTGTTTTTGCTTTGCTATTTATGCCAATAGAACAATGCCATGTCACAATAAGAAAGTAAATGCTGGCTGACAGCACCAATGTAGGGCAGTCTATCCAGATAATAACAATTATCATGTTTGCTTTACCCTTGATGCCAGGTAAGAAGTGCCATGCCGATTTAAAATGTAAATGCTCACTGGCACTACTAAGTTAGACCAATCTAGCTTCATAATATTACTGATCATGTTTGATTTACCCTTGATGCCAACTAAAAATGCCATGCCTATTTAGAAAGTAAATTTAGACTGGCACTTCTAAATGTAGGCCAGTCTAGCCACGTACTAACATAATAATGTTTGCTTTACATTTGATGCCAAGTTTAAGAAAGAAACTGCAGACTGATACCACTAGCACAGGGCAATCTAGACATATAACACTTTAATGTGCATCAAGAGTAAAGAAAAAAAAAATCCAGCCCTCCAGCAGACCCCACATGTACATTTGGTGGCCCCTCTCCACGTTTAAATATGCACACACATACTCTCTAATGACACATTCACCTACAGATTCATGCATCATGCAAGCAACTTTTGCATCCACGCATACATAAAAACAAACCTACCAATGTAAATGTGCATATAAATACATACATATTTTGACAAGGCCAGTAACCGGTCAAGGGGGAGAGAGAGGCCGGTCACAAAGTATAATCCAGAGCAAGTCCTGACTTTGAGGGAGAAGGTGTCCATTAAAAGGGACCCAGTTACAACCCCTTCCCCTTGTGCCTGCATGCTTAACATCAGTATAATTTTCCCTCACACATGCCTCTATCCATCAATGACTGCCAGTGTTTCTCCATCTTTACAGAGCATCTCCAGCATGCGATTCAGTAAATGTGAGAGGCCAAGTAGAACACCACACCTCCCCAATATTCGAGAAAGACACACCCATAAAGAAGAACAACCCTCCATGAAGCAGTAAAGCCAGCCAACCATGGCAACTGCAAGAGGAGCCCAGAAAGCAGATAGTGGCAATGCAGGACATACGTGGCCACACATCAAACAGTGGTTCAGTAGAGCAACCACAGCAGTATGCCGCTAGAGGCTTTGGGTCAGCCCTAGACCACCAGCGACAAGGACAGGAGACTGGGACGCTGCAAGCCCAGAAATCTTCCCAAAGGGATACAGAAGCTGGCCCTTATTACAAGTTTGGAGTCTAGCCTGGCAGGGCCACAAGGGAATATGTAGAGGAAGTGGGTTCGGCTTATCCTGTACTTATTTTCTATCACACATGCAGACCCCTTGGGGAAAGACAGGGAAGTGTTCGACAAGGCCTCAAGACCAATCCATAGGAAGGAGGGAAATTCAGCGGCACAGGGAGAGACAGACAACCAGCACAGCAGGAAGGATATTTAAACAGGAAACAAGAATAGGGAAGTGTGCGTTGTTTGGATGAGGACAAAGAAGGAGAACTAAGAGGCTATCAGGAGGAAGGAGCAAGTGGTGAAGCGTGGAGGTATTTGTATCAACAGGTGAGGTATTGGTTTAGTGAGTACTAGTGTTCTGCAGTATGAATGAGTGTTCCTGTGAAGTCAGTGGTGGTTAGTCAATTCAGTGCACAGAAATGGTTGTGTCAGTGGAAGGAGAGTACTGTGGTAGAAAGTGGCTTGAGAGGTAGGAGTATAACAGTCAGAGAAGTAGCAGTAGTGTTAAAGGTAGTGGAGTCGTGTGGATGGAGTAGTAGTGTAGTGAGAGGAGTAGCAATAATATAGGAGGGGTTGTAGTAGTGTGAGAGGAGCAGGGATAGTAGTGTGAGAGGCAGAGTTATTATAGTGGACTGAAATTAGTATTACGAGTAGTAATGGACAGAGGAAACTAGTAGTGGTGAGAGTAGTAGTGGCCAGATGAAGTAGTAGCGAGTGGAGGATAGATAGTAGTGTGAGAGGCAGAGGAGTAGTAGTCGACAGAGACATTTTGTAGTAGTGAGAGTAGTAGTGGTTGGAGGAAAGTAGTAGTGAGAGGATTAGCATTAGTGTGAGAGGAGTAGTAGGAGTGTGGGTGGAGTAGTGGTGTAGTGGGAGAGGTAGAAATAGAGTGGGAGGGCTAGTAGTGTGAGAGAAGGAGAAATCGTAGTTTCAGAGGTTCAGTCTTTAAAGTGGACTGAAACGAGTAGCAAGAGTAGTAATGGACAGAGGAAACTAGTGGTAGTGAGAGTAGTAGTGGCCGGTTAAAGTAGTAGTGATCAGAGGAAAGTAGTAGTAGTGGGCAGAAGCATGTAGTAAAGAATGTAGGAGAGTAATAGGGGAAGTAAGGGAGTATAAGTGGAAGGAGGAGACTATCAATGTATAGAACAAGTAGTGATTGATGTGTGAAGATAAATAACATCAACTGGTGGAGGCCCGCAGTGGGAGGAGTGAAACATCAGAGGGGCCGAGGATTGGAGAGAGGTAGAGAGGGTAGGAAAGGGTAATGTGTGGCTGTGAGTGAACAGAACCAAATCAAACTTGAGCAAGTGCAAGGCACTACACATATTCTCTAATAGGACACTTACAAATGAATAGTTGAGTTTGGAAGTTCTCGAGGGAGACACCTCTAGCTAAAGGCAGCTATCAGACATTATCAATTGCCATTTGGTAGAACTAGCCAGGGATTACAGATGCCTGGGTTATGGAGGAAATCCCTGGGTGACGAGAGAGAGAGAGAGCACCTCAAGAGCCGAAGAGCTCCCTATCATCGGAGGCGGCCATGTTAGGCGGTGTGGCTTGAAGTGTCCTTGTTGTGTAGGGTGCTTTACTCTAATCTCCACATCGGGAGACCAGAGAGTTGGAGCAGGCATGGCGGCAAAGTGGAGCCTAACTGCGAGGACCACAGATGCACACGCAATGCTGCCGTTATCTCTACATTCTTCGTGGTCTCCGGTCTCTGTCCCAGCCTTTTGCCCATTCACACCCCCACCCCGCAGTTTCCTCTCGCCACTATCTGCACATTGGTGGTCAGCGGTTGGCGGTTGGAACTGGGATTGGAGCTCCGATGTTCTGATATTTCAGAGCACCTTCTAGACACCTGCTTAAGTGCTCACTTGGCACTACGCCACTCCTGCAGGTATGCAATTAATGCTGGCTGTGTCTTTTTCAGGTGCCTAATTGTGACAGGTTTCTGTAGTTGAGAAAGCTCTGTGGTATGCCACTCTTTTGCGTTAAATTTGCCAGTGACGAGGATCAAGTTGGGGTCAGGTATGATTCAAGGTACTGACCTGACCCCTGCCACGAGTAGGGAGGAATCTCATTTACAACCATCATTATCGACACCCCTTATGAACAGCAACCGTATATTGGATGTCTTGGTGCTTAGTGCCAAACGCAGATTAAAGTTACAGCAAGAACAGCTTGCCTGCTCTAAACTTCTGCTTATTAGTATGGAGTTTCAGAATTACTTCTTTGGCAAAGCAAATGCTGTCGACCCTCAGACACCAGTTTTCACACCCCTGCAGTCAAAGACAGCTAACCCCCAAGTTAACAAAGTAGGGCTAAATGGGGGGAATAATAAGAATAAAGAAATGGACTACCCTGAGGGATACATATTGAAAGGAGCCCCTCCCGCTCTAATTTAGCCGAAGACAATGGGGGATCAACTAGGACAAAATTCAGTGGCTAACTTCGATAAGGAGGCAGTGGATTCCAACACTCCAAGCGCAGTTTTTGTGGGACCTTGGGGCCTGCTTGAACATTAGGGATTTCCTGAGATGGGTGGCCATTGTAGGCTTCAACACGCTATCCACATCCCTGCCCACCACGAAGAAGCTGAATCTTTTTGAAATTGAGAGAACGGATAACTTCTCACAAACCTCCCCTCCCAAGAATGGCCATCATCATGGCTTCCAAACAGACGGCATAGGGCACTCCCGTTCCAGGTTGGGGAACTGTTTCACGAAAAGTTACCACGCTGCCTACAAAGTAATTTCCTACTGCTGCCTTGACATCCTGTAGGGATATCAGACAAAGAAAACCCAAAATGGCTATTATCAAGGACCCCGTTTAAGGAGTTTCGCCCTGGATCCATAATTACCAATGTTGCCAGGCCAAGCCAGTTCGAATCCAGGGAGGCCCTGAAAAACAAAATGTTGGCTTAGCTCAATTCCATATTGGGTCCCAAACGTGTGAGAATGCAAGACTTGAAAGTCCTCCAGAGAATTAAAATTGACAATTGGTGTCCTATTACCAATACCGATTGTATTGTCGTGGGTTGTGGGTCCAGCAGCTTACCTCTGTATATAAACAGAAGTTTAATTCCTCAGCACGTCTGCTCCTCCAATAATCTCAGAATTGTACTGAATTAATCAGAACACTGTTGTAGTTTCTTATAACAGCTGCCACTTACCTTAGCTTGGTTATCTATATGCCTTGCACAGTAGCATCCAGTAATATCCAACCCTCCCATTGCTTGTCTGTTATGTTTTTTTTAGTTTAGGTATTTGTGTTTGTTGCTTATGTTATGCTTGTGCTTTGATTTGTTACCTGTTCGTTTTATGTTATGCGCCCTGATGCCTGCGGGCTTTTGGCGCTATATAAACATACACATAAATAAATAAAGAGAGGGATTGCCCAAGCACCACTCCCAAAACATGGTCTCTAGCCGCTGCCTCTCATCAAACCACTGCTCTCTAAGCCCTGAAAAAGTGAATCATTGTTAAAAATAACTCCCTGTATAACTTGAGCAGTACCTTAAACCAAAAAAACCTTCACTGATTCAAACAATCAGAGTATTTCCGTGCCATCTGTGAAAAAACATTAAATTGATGAAAAAATAACTTGCACCTTACCTGCCAACTCTTTCTCCATGTGTGGCGTCACCCGCCTCTCATCTGCCCACAACTTAAACTTGCAGGATGTAAGGAGAGGACTCCTCTCCTGTCAGTAAAAAGGTTACCCTGTTAGCACAACAATGAGAGGTGGTGGGGCCAAAATGTATTTGGCAGTGTACCGGAACAGAAAACTCCACCACGCACTCAATGTGCAGATGGTGTGTGATGACCTCCACCTCATCACACACTGCTGTGCCAGATTACCCGGTTCGACCAACGACTCCATGGTGCTGTGGAACTCCACGCTGCCCGGGTACATGGCATGTCACAGCGGAGAGCGTACCTGGCTGTTGGGTGAGTGTATCTACCAGAGCATGTGCACTGTTCAATGGGGGTATGTACACCACCTATCAGCAGTGGATGTGTGCAATGCAATGTGCAACACTGTAATAGCATGGCTGAGTACATTGAATTAATTGGTGTGTCTCAAATGAACAAACTGATCATGTGCATGCATAACAACATCAAATCTGTACAGCAACATCAAAAGCACTGCATGTACCAGAATGCATCACACCAATGTCCCACAATACAACACAAACACAATCAGCACAACCCACACCACCTGATGCATAAACCGATAATACTTATGCATCAGAACACCCCACCTCCATACCACTAGTGTCCCGCTCATCACGTAGCCAGGTCCCTTGCCTGTTTGAAGTTCACATACACATATGTATGTGACCTGAAGTTCTAATTATTACCAACAGATTTCTATGATTGTGTGACATGCCCATCATAGGACTATTGAATTTGAACACAATAAGAACACACGCCAGTCTCATTTGTGTGTGCTGTAGTGAAAGGGTCAGAGGTCATGGTGCCTGTGAATGGGCCATGTCAAAGTGACTGCACACAACACGCCGACCACGCATATTGACAATGCGTATCATTAGGCAGTCATTGCCTTCTCCATCCATCCAATTCCTCGTATGGTTTCTCTCTGTGATTATGTCCACATCCCTCATTTTTTAATAATCATTGATGCTGCTCAACCACTCCCATGCAGCAGGTCAAGTATCTCAGAATGCAAATACACCTTCAGGCATATAAAGAGATTCCAAATAAATTTAAAAGCACTTCTCAACGCAGCTTTACGTCCTTACATGTGTCAGCCATGCCTACTAGGTCTGCAGCCCTTGGCAGGGTCTGCCGTGTCGGGCACTCCGGCTGTGTCATGCCGAAGACTATTTTTTAGGCTGTTAGTCATTGCCACCTGGTGATGGCACCCGCACACTTACACCTAGACAAGCCGCAATTTAGCACTTGTAATTACATTGACATTGATGACTGCAGACATATATCCCTACGATTACCCTGATCCTACGCAAAATAGTCCATACAATGCATGGACAGCCAATCACACTGACAATGAACATTTCAACTAGCCAAAATATGCCATATGCCATGTAACCAGCAATTAGCATGTCTAATTTTGCATTGTTTAGTGAACATTATAAAGACTGTACCAACATGATACAGGCACAAGTATGACATTCTACACTTTCATTTGCTCCCGTGTAGGTGATGCTGGATATCCCCTGATGCCATGGCTGATGACCCCCGTGAGGCGACCAGCATGAGCAGGGATAAAACCGAGCCCGTATCCGTACTCGTTTTACAATAGAACAGACATTTGGCCTGTTAAAGGCAAGGTGCCGCTGCCTGAGCAGATCGGGAGGTGCACTTATGTACAGCCCTGTGAAGGTGGGAAAGATAGTCCTGGCCTGTGCCATGTTGCACTACATGGGTATCAGGTGCAACACCCCATGTCCCCGACATGGACATGCACCCACCAGAGGTGGAGGAAGATGAGAGTGATGATGAACTGTCATTTGCACATCGCTGTGATGGCATGGATGGCTGTGTTGCACTAGAGGAACTTATTCACCACTATTTCTGATCACTTCACACCAGCACATAGCACAGGCAAGCTAGCGCACTGGGCACTGCACTGTAAATAAATCACTCACTTATACTGAAAAAGCAATGTCCAGTCATGATTTTGATACAACACCAACTGTAATTTGTAAAATGCAAATAGTTACAAATGTGGAGAAAATAAAACTGGCTATACTATCCCTGCCCACTTGCCCTCCCCAGCTATCCCTCTTCACTCCCCCTCCCCAACTATCCCTCCCTGCTCCCCATCCCCAACTATCCCTCTCCACTCCGCGTCCACAACTGTCTCTATGCAACTCCTGTCATATTCTGCAATGATGACTTGCACACGTCACAGACAGGGCGCATGTGTGTCCTGGGCCTATTTATGCCCCCTTTCTGGTTCAGGCATGCAGCTGTGTGCCGAGCGGGACAGGGGCATTGAACGCCGCTTGGGCTGCCCTGCATGGAACTAGCAGGTGTTGTACTGTTGGATGGGGCATGGGGGAGTTCTGTGGGCCATTGGTCTAGGAAGGCCTGGAGGAACATAGCCATTGTCTCGGGTATAGATGACATTACGCTGTTCCGGTTGGGTCTGGCGGCGTCGACAGCTGGTCCCCCCTGAGGTGCTTGGATGGGCTTCTTCTTTGTCAGAGGATGTGCCTGAGGAAGTCAGAAAGGCAGATTGTCAGTGAACAGTGTGGATTGATGAGGCAGAGATTCATGCGTTATCTTGGTTGTGCCTGTGTTGTGTCAGGGCATTGCAGGTGACATGGCATGGTGCACATATTCTTGTGTCATGCGTACTGTGCGGGTGGATGTGTGATGTCCGTACATGGTAAGGTGGTGTGCCGATGATACTGTCGTGGAGTACTGACAATTGCTGGGTATGGTGTTGGAGATTGGCCTTCACGCTGTGTGATGTTGCGTTGAGGAGGGGTGTGCCAGGGTTGGGGTCGGCATGTACCTGTTGTCTGTAGCACTTAAGGGGATAGGTGGTCATTTCAGATCATGGGTCGAGTTGGCTGGGACAAGGGAGTCAAATGTTTTCTTTGCGTGTGTCGCTGATCATTTGAGTGTGGAGAAGGGGCTTAGCACTGATGTGACTTTGTGCCAGGGGAAGTACAGTGGGCACATGCAAATTAAGCTGTGGCAGTGAGATGTGTGTCTGAGTGGTAACAGAAGCATCTGTTTTGTTGTCAGTACAGGGTGCCTGTGCTGTGTTCTAGGAGTATTAGTGATGTGAGTGATGTTTTTGGGGAGGGTTTATGTCGGTGTGTGCAACCAGATTGCTTGTCTCTGGGGAGCGGGCAAGCAGGGCTTTATTGGTGTTGTGGACGATGCACTTGACATTCATGTCATATGTTGATACAGTTGTGGGTACAGGGTGAACAGGGAGGTTGACATTGCTTTGGGGTTATGTGTACTCACCAGCCTCTTCAGGTGTCCTGGCTCCGGCCTCAACAGCACCAACCCCTTTCATGGCCTTGAGATGCAGCAAACTGGTGCACGTCTCCTCCCAGGACCGCAGGTGTATTTGGGATGCACGCCAGCCACCTGTGGCCTGCCCTGCCTGTGCAAGGGCCGAAATTGAGGTTGCACATACTTAAGTGCAGATTGTCCTACCTCTTGTGGCAGTCTCACACTGTGGGGAGTGTTGTGTCGACTGCAGATACTGTCTCAGCAACCTCTTCCCAGATTCTCTTTTTACACAGCTGAGCCTGCCTGCGCTGGTCGTTTGCAAAGAGCTCTGCAGCATGCAGGACTATGGTGTCCGGTAACATGTTGCGCTCCGCCTCACTGAAGCATGGCTTGCGCATCCGGGTCTCACAGACTCTTGATGTCATGGTAAGGGTGGATTTTCTATATTCAGGAGCGGTGGCAGTTGCCTGTGCTTTCAGGATTGCAGTGGATTGTGTTTTAGTAATGGCCACTGGACAATTTCCTGTACCGGCGATCAGTGAATTTTTGGTCACAATACTTGTGGCACCACTTTTATGGGTGCCGGTGTCTCCGGGAACGTGTTGCTGGATTCTGAGTCAATGGCACCGAGAATGACAGTGTTGTCATTTTGGTGGTTGGGCGGGTTTGATGGTGTTTCCGGCATGCCACTACAGCTGTTTCTAGCATACTCAATCGCGCATTCACATCAACACAGAATCTGCCGGAGATTACGGCATCACAAGTTGCCGGACACAGTGGCACTGGCATACTGGAAAATCAGATTTTGAAACTGCATACTTGTAATGAGGCCACATGAATTCCTGTAGCTGTATATATGCCACTCTTTCTAGGATTTTGAGCAGAAAGTTAACATTTGTTATGGGTCGGTAGTTTGTAGTCACGGGTGGATCCAGGGTACTCTTTTTCAGTATGGTGTGATCCAGGCCACCTTGAGTGAAAGTGAAACTATGCCATCCCTAAATGAGATGTTAACCTTTTGAGTAATCCAGGGGACCACAATGTCTAGGGACCCTTTAAGGATATTAGCAAGGCATATGTGTCCCAGTCAGGATGTTGGTTTCAAATTGGAGATTAGCTTGTGTATTTTGGATTCTGTACATTGTTTGAATTCAAATATCATTGCCCATCCATGTTAAAGGATTAATGGGGGAGCTGGCAGGAATATGCAGAGTATGAATTGCGTCGTTCGTGATCATGATGCTGAGTTGTAGGTCATCAATAGCTTTTTGATGGCCCATGATTTTGTCTGAAAACTCATTCTGTAGTCCGTGGCACCAGGCTGAGTCTCTGATGTTAATTTGGTTGACAGTAGCTTTTCCATCAAATTCCTTGATAGATTTGGCCTCCATGATAGTGAGCTTAAATTGTTTTACTGAATCCTTGGAGAAGTTTGAGGCATGGGGGCAAGGATGTTCACGCCACTCCCCTTCCAAGGCTCTTTTCTTGAGTCTTGTCTGGATTTTTTTGTTATCAAACCATTAATTCTTTTATTCTCAATCTGTTTCCTCTTGTTTCTTTTGACGCAAGAGTCTCCATAGAGGAGGTAATAACAGATATAAGATGGAGTAGCAGATCCATGGAGTCATCAAAAGAATCGAGGGAGAATAGCTTGAATTCCAAAAGTACAGAGAATTTAGATCAAGTAAAATTCTTGAAATTCCTGCTCTTTTTGTCCAACCTTGTTGGTGCTGCTGGGGTGCACACTATGGTGTTAAACATTATGTGATCAGAGCAGGGGAAAAATTATATGTTGATGTTCGCAATATGCAGGTGGTGTGTCAAAACCCTGTCCAAGGTGTGTCCTTCTGTATGTGTATGTTCTGTAGTCCATTGGATATAACCAATGGCATCTAGCGCTGCTAACAATGATGCAGCTTGTTTGTCCTGTTCGCCTTCCGCCCATAGATTAAAGTCAACTAGCTCAGACCCAAGTGCCAGGCGGTAGATTAAACTGTACCTCCCCACCCGATTAGCCCATCATCTCTCATGCAGACTGTCTTTGAACTTGGCCTTGCAATGCATTCTCATCTCTTGGAATATAAGGGAGTACGGGCACATGCTTATCAAAGTTCTGGACAGCGTGCCCAACTCTATTCTCATCCTCAGTTCACATGACAGGAGACCACAATTCAGCCCATTTTATAGCATTTAGTTGTCTTGAATTAATAAACTTGACACTCATGTTATTCATTCTTTGCACCTTAATGAGGAATAATTCAGCTTCTCACGTTCACTGCTCTTTTAAGATAGATGACCAGTTCTTGGCTGCCTTCAGTCTTGACACCAGGCCAGACAGCTCTTCTCGCTTCTTCAATGTTCCCAGCTAATCCATTGCTGTGACAGTCTTCAGCCCTTCTTTTCATGGTCTGAACTTACTAAAATTGTGATGTCCAAAATCTATATAATGGTGGCTTTGCCTGCAGTCTATTCACTACATATAGCCAGCTTCTATGATTGCTTAGTCTACTTGTGTTGCTGCATCTGTGCATGTATTAAATGGCTTCCATTTTCTACAATGCTTTTCACTTGTGCAATCTCCATTTTGCACATGAAAGCTTACTCAATTCTTTACTATGTCATCAGTTTCTATAAGGTCCATACATTCTCTTCATCAGCCAGTCTTCTCAGTGTGCCATGCTCATTTCTTGCAACTTCACCAATTCCTCTATATGTTCCTTTTATTTTCCCTTTGGGGATTTCCTCTCTCATATTGTCTTCTCTCTGGGGATACATTTGGTAGGGTTTTCTTAGTGGACACTTTTCAGGCTTCCAGCATACAGGTAGTAGGGGGGGCGTGACTTCCTGCAGAGGCAGTTGGCTGCTCCTATACCACAATTTTCTTTTTCCAGCACTCTCAGAGAAACAAAGTGTTTTAAAAGCCTACCCAGTGTGCGGCCAGCCCAAAACACATACTGGAAACACCTGGAAACATACTGGAAACACCAAAGAGCTCGGCACTGCATAGGCAGTATCAGCGATAGTTAGGGTAGAAACTCTAGAAACTAAGATGGTGGACAGTAAAATACATGCTTGGTCTTGCCACATGAAACTAACGCAAACTCCAGGGCTTTTCCTGATAGCTGCCCAACCAAATTACAAGCCAAAGGTGTGGAACCTTGCTAGAAACTCACTGGAAGCGGAGGATACAAAATTTAAAAGCACTCAGCTGTAGTTGTTCAATGTAGGTTGTTGGACAAGGTTGAAGAAAGCAGTGTGAGATGATTGGAGTGTGATAGGAAGAGGTATTATGATGTGCTGGAGGAGGTGGTAGTATCAGCAGAGGATATATTAAGATCTAATAAGGAAGTGGTAGTATCTCAGGACGAGGTAGTACCAACTGAGGAGGAGGTAGTATTGCATGAGATAGAGATGGTGCCAACAGGGTAGGAGGTGGTAACAAAAAGGGAAGGTGTGTTGTATTGTAAGGAACAGGAGCTGAGAGGAACAGAAAGGCTCAAGGAGGCCTGGTTTGCTCAAGACATTTCCAGGAGGTGGGCTGAGGAATAAGACTTCAACAGGAAGGTAAGATGAGGAAGAGTCAGGGTGTTGAAAATGTAGCCCTTAGACATTAAGGAGACAAGATCCTGAGCTAAGAGAGAGCGGAGAGCAACTTGAGGAGGTGATGACCCTGACAGAAATAGTGACTGTGAGGCTTAGCATATTTGAGGTCAGAAGAAAGAGTGTGGGGACCCCTGAGAAACCAGCAATACCACTGAGATGTGAAAAGTATCACATCCATTGTAAGAAACTTGATTTGTGTTAATTGTTTACATGTCTTGGTGGATATATACAACCAAAGGTCTGTGCATACTCTCTCCCAATCCCCCTCTACCTTATGTTCATCCTTTATAGGCCTCCTAAGACAACTCAAAAGAGTTGCAAATGTGAGCCATAAGGAGAAACTGAAGAATGATAATAGGCACAAAGGGGAAATAATACACAAGAGGATAAGAAATAAAGAACCCATACACATTAATTACATTTCATGCAGGCAGTCTGAAATGTGCAAATTGCACAGCTTATATTATCATGAGAATGTGTCCGGGAGCATATGCTAGTTTGACAAAGTCACAGTGCCCCCACATCACAGTCAGACCCAATTGTGCCTGACAGTAGAACTGACAGAATCATCGCTGAACATTTCCTTAACCCTATGAAAGAGCAACTGGTAAGGAACCAGCAGGTCCCAGAAAAAAGGGTATTTTCTATAAAGACACTGCTTCTCCCAAGATGTATCATGTTTAGAAATCCAAAACCCAAAGTGGATTCCGGAAAGTGGACCAAAATGCCAACAGTTTTCATTCATGGTTGTGGGGAATATTATTACATGGCCAAAGTGTTAGTGGAGAGGTGGAGGCTAGAGTAATTCTGGTGTTACTAGAGTACCTGCTCTTAGTAACATACTTCCCTGAATTCAACCAGTGATTTGGTTATGTGTGCAATTATAAGCTTTGGAAGAAGAGAAGGCACCAACTAAAACAAATCCTGGCTATCAGGGAGAAGCTCCCATGCAGGAATAAAAGCCATGTAGTCAACCTACAGGGAAATAAAGGAAAGGTATGCCCCATTATATAACAAAACTCTGTGGCAATCCTGTAGAGGGGATGGGGAGAGGGAAACGGTGGCGATATGTGACAAAGTCATTGTGTCAACATCGCCTCCAGACAACCTGAGAGTAGGATTGACAGGACTAGTACTGAACGATTCCTGAACCCCTTGAGAGAACAACTAGTTAGGAAACAAGTTTTTCAGGACTACATCTCTCAAGATGCATCAGGCTTAGAAATCCAAAACCTAGAGTGGATTGCAGAATGTCCTTCAGGGATTCAGAATATATCTGCTATGGGGAAACTATAATATAGCCAGAGGAACCTATTTAAGCAATATGCCCCTCACGGCGGGGGCATTAACAAGTCAGGTGATGCCCCGGGGCCCATAGTTAACGAAGCCCGTGGGGTATTACCTGACTCAGTAATGCCCCCGCCGCGAGGGGCATATTGCTATTAGTACCCCGGCCCGCAAGACCGGGGTACTAAAATAATGTTTTTCTGTCCCAAAACGCTGCAGCGTTTCGGGACAGAAAAAAACAAAATGTTAAAGAAAATGGCTGCTGGGAAAGGGAAAACGGATTCCATTTTCCCTTTCCATGGCAGCCTTTAGGAGCGGACGTGCTGAGAACAGAAGTGTAACCAGTGAGTTTGCTCCTGAAAAAGGAGAAAGCAGAAGGTAAGTGTGGCGGGGAGGGCGTAGGGTGGGGAGTGGGGATAGCCCCACTTCGAGCCTCCGCATTGCCTGAGGAGCTGCAGTGCCCCCCGCCAGGAACAATGGCCGTGGAATCTCGGCCAAGGAATTTCGCATGGGGTATGGACCGGGCGAGGGCCAATCAGAATGCTTCTTTCATTCTGATTCACCCTCGCCAATAGTTAATAGGTTCAGAACCTCAAAGGAAAAAACATAACTTATCATAACCACCACTCCCAGCACAATGCTTCTGAAGGAGTACAGTGGTTTCCCTTCCCTGCAGCTGCAACATTTAAGGAGACAAACACTTTTTTCCACCTGCCTAAAGGAAAACAATTTTAGCACAAATGTCAACTTTCTAGAGGTTGTCCTGTCCCTTGTCAAGGCCATTTAAAACCCAGAAAACAAACAAAACAAACATATATGAAGGTGGACAGCCAGGAGGCAAGACAGGAACAGAGCAGCAGGCATACACCAGAGGCTGTGTGTGAGACAAACTAAAATAAATCCAAAATAGTGGCAAGGCGTTTAAAAACTTCCCTCCAGTGGTTTGGAATAGCAAACTAATTTACTGATCAATTTGAAAGATGCCTCAAGCAATGGGAGGATGGTGAGTGGTTTATAACTGAAGCTAAGCTTCACAGAAAATGTCCAAGAGGTGTGAGCTGAGGAGCGGTGTTTGTTGAGAAGGCTAGTGAGCACAAGTGAAAGGGAACACCTTGATCCCAATAGAGGGGTAATTTTCTGTGCAGAGGAAAAAGGCCCTTTGAATACTAGAGGAGGAGTGTGTTCCAATCAGGGAGAGAAGAGCCCCTTGAACTTCAGAAGTGCAGGGTGTTCTCTTGTGAGGGGGCAAGAGCCCCTATAACCCCAGAAAGGGGTGTGCTCAAGTGAAGGGTAGAAGAACCTCTTGAACCCCAGAGGAGGGGTGTGCTACAGTGAGGGAAAGAAGAGCCCACTGATCACCAGGACAGGGGATTACTCATGTCAGGAAGAGGTGAGCAAGTGGCACCATAGAAGAAGAGTGCATTTTAGTGAGGGGCCGGAAAGTCCCATGAACCCAGAAAGGGGACTTGCTCCAGTAAGAAGCAGCAGAACCCCTTTAGACCATAAGAAAGAAACCTCTGACCCAAGTGAATAGGGGAAGGGGTGAAAGGTAGTAAGAGAGAGAGTGACTTTGATCCATGGAAGATGAGATGTTTAAGAGAAGAGCCCCTTCAACCTCAGAAGAGAGGGGTCATCCAATTATGGGGAAGAGTGCCCTGTTATCCCAGAATCTGAGTGTGCTACAGTGAAGAGAGGGTCAAAAGGTGAGTGGCATTGTTCCCCAGGAGAGGGGAACATGTAACAGAAGGAAAGAGCTTCATGGCCCGAGAAGAAGGGAATAGGTTACTAACAGAAGGAGAGCCACAATAGGAAGAGGACGTTTGCAACACGTGGCAAAATGACGAACCCCACAATTCCCAAGATACGTGGAGAGGCTGTGTGTTCCACAGAAGAAAGGATAAGAATCAAGCTCTAGAAATCACGAAGCAGGAGATTTTCCTGTTTGGAATTTTCTGTATGTTTTTTATTTGCTGTCCTTAATTTATAATCCTTCTTTCAAGGAATACATTTTCCAAGAACCTTTATTTTGCAGACATCCAGAAAACAATATCCATGCAATATTATCATGGTTTTCTTTTGCTTGATAAAAATCGGTTACTTTATTCTCACGCCAGCAGTTGTGTGTTTCATCAGCCATGTGGCAGTAGTCATACATTGCAGCATAAGGAATCACGAGAAAGTTACGAGGACACGCGATTAGGGAGTTGCGAGGAACCACGCAGTCAAGGACTGTAAGGGACCACACGGGCAGCGCAAGGCAATGCGCAGGGCACGCAGTCAGGGAATCGCGAGGAAACTGCGGGGACGTTTAATTAGGGACATGCGCGGAAACACACAATCAAGGATTGCGAAGGGACCACACGGGCAAGGGAGTGAGGCAATGCGTTGGGCACGTGGTCGGGCGATCACGAGGTGGATGCGAGGGCACATGATCAGGGAGTTGTGAGGAATCACGCAATCAAGGATTGCGAGGGACCAGGCCCGGCTATGGGGCGTGTGCGGAGGCAACAGGCAGCGCAAGGGAGGAGTGTGAGGGGCCGTGCAGGTGAGGTTGCGACAACGCACACAAAGCGAGGGTGGAGGTGGCTGGGGCACATGCGTGAAGCAGGGGGAGGGTCCGTGAGGGGGGCAAGAAGTGAAGAGCAGCAAGCAAACTCCCAACTTCTTACCTGGCTGCAGCAGACATGTGGGTGAAACGTCTGCACTCACAGTCTGCACCTCAAACCCCTTTGTCGCCAACCACCTTCCTCACTCTACACCACAGCCTTGTCCTGCAACGGCTTTGCTGCAGAGGGTCCCGAACCTCGGATTGTATAGGCTCGGTAGCCTGTACGTAACAAACGTGTGACATGGAAAGTCGTGCAGCGTATCCTGCGAACCATGCATCGTTCAACACCACGGCCTTGTCCTGCGAGGGCTTTGCTGCAGAGGGTCCCGAACCTCGATTATATATGCTCAGTAGCATGGACATAACAAACATGCTATGTGGAAAGTCAGGCAGCGTCTCTTGCGAACCTGCGTCGCTCAACACTGCAGCCAAGTCCTGCAAGGGCTTTTCTTGTTTTTGTTAATGCTGCCTACCATGTGAGCATGGTAGTTTGAATGTATTTATTTGCAAAGCCGAGTGCAAATGGGCAGGGAAAAAAGGTGGTGTACACGCATGTATGCCAACATTTTGCCCTCCAGATTTGTACTCCACCATGGAAAAGACCAAAATGTGGCATTGGGGGCTGCCTACGTGTATGTCTACTCGTAACTATTCCCTGCCTCCAAATAACGTCTTGGAGCAAAATGAGCTCCTTTGCTTCCCTGCTTTGCTTTCCTCCTCTGTCTCGGAAGAGCAAGTATTTTTAAGCCTGCATGAGATTTTCATGCAGGCGCAAAACCAATCGATTCCTATGAAACATGCCTGGCAATTACAACTAGCAGTCAGATTCCATAGGAATCCATTATAAAATGCACCCTGCAAAGGGTAATTTCCAGGCAGCGTTTTGTTTCTCATAAAGCGGTGAGTAAAAGTCAAGAGTAAAGGGGAATTTACTTGGATTTACTCTTCTCAATTACACTGTGCTTTTTGAGTGTTGAAAATTGCATGCAGGGGACCAGCAACGCGTAAGTGCTGCTGGTCCCCTGCAGGCAAATACCACATATTTCTAAATTACACCTGTTGTCTTTTTGAAACACATGGGCAACCCAAAAAGGAATTCACACCTTCATATATGTAATACCTGGATGTAGAGGAAACCGAGGCACGTTATTATTTTGTTGACGAACATTTCAAATTCGAAGATCACAAATTAGAAATGCTTGCCCACTATCCCCCCACCTTGCTCCCCCAACCTTACCCTTAAAACGTATCTCCTGCTTCTCACTTACCTGCGCTTCCTCTGCACAACCAGTGCTCCTTCACTGTGAAACGAGTTCCACCTCCCAATTGAAGGGCCGAACTTCCACCACAGTATCATTTAAAAAAAAATATTTTAATTTTTTAAAATCTATATTTGTCTCATGATTTCCTTTATGGAAGCTGGGGACACCTCTGCCACCCCCGAATTCACTTAATGTTGAGCAGTGGAGCAGTGTACACCCCATCTCCCTTAGTCGACATGTTTTGTTTAGTTCTTTTTGGCAGTGCCGAAATCAGCATTTCTACCATTGGGTTATTTTTTCAGTATTTTCTGCAGATACCGAGGACACACACTGTAAAGCAAGCAATTCTGTGTGAAATGTAGCATCAAATACAAAAATGACTAGAGGTGTGTGCCTTATACAAT
This sequence comes from Ambystoma mexicanum, assembly GCF_040938575.1. NCBI lineage: Eukaryota > Metazoa > Chordata > Amphibia > Caudata > Ambystomatidae > Ambystoma > Ambystoma mexicanum. The sequence continues at coordinate 247,718,898 of NC_090940.1, read as the reverse complement.
TATAACTCCCAATATGATAATCTCTCGGCTGTTTGCTGTGTTATGGGGAATGCCGCAGGGCACCCAGGCAAGACGGGGTAACGGCTGCACCATGACAGCAGGCCCAGGGTGGGGGGCGCACGCGGTGCAAAACTTTCCCAGAGACACGCTGTCTTGGGGACAAGAAGAACGGACGGGCAGGGTGTGATTTCACACCTTGCTCGTCCGCAACACAAAGAGGTGGGAGAAGCCACCCAAGACAAACGGCAGGAAGCTCTACCAGAGCAAAAGGTGCCCCCATCCCCTAAGGGGTGGGGGACTCAGACAGTCGGTGCCGTGACCGCCTGGGGGCTGGGTTACAGCTCCCGAGGAAAGCATCCAACGTGCATATAAGGACAGCGCTGGTGGACAAGACACCAGCAGTTTTGTGGACCCTACACGGGGACACAAAACACAAAGGGAAGTGCACAGTGACCTCAGTGCCTTCCAAAACTCACTTTTCCCGAATCAATTTCGCTGGTTACTCAGCGTGTTGACTCAGGCTTTGGTGAAGAGCTCAAAGCATCCCGGCCAGTGGGGTATCATTGTCCTGGTACACCCGCGCCGGCAGAACACAGACGGCAGCAGTTTAAACCCCTTTCATCTGACCGAAGACGGCAGGACAACAGACCTAACAGCACAGGGCTACAGCAACGCCCAGGCTGAGGAACCGTGACTTATTCAAGTAACAAGAGAGCGTCTTCGCCCAAATTCGAGTTGGCGGCAGCATCTTGAAGTAAGTCACTCTCCGGCAGCAAAAGCCTAAAGCCACGCAGGAGAAACGAGTCGGCGCGGGACGGACATGGAAACAGCCGGGTTTTAAAATTGTTTGTTGGACTAAGGGGGGGGTGGGTTATTAATTAACAGTCAATCAGATAGCACAGCGAGTAGCTTGCTCGCTCTACAGAGCCTGCCAACATAGCGTTGAGTCCCGGCGGTGTCAAAAATTCAGCCGCTCGCACGTGGGCTTATCAGCAGCCCAAGGTTGGAACAAGCGTCAGCCAGTCGAATAGCTCAGCTAGTAGAGTTCCCACTCTGACGTCTCGTGCTGAGACAACTGACTACGGTTCAAACCCTGGCAGAGGTCGATAAATAAGCAGCACACATCATGGGTATTCATAAGTATTTGTTCAGATGTTTACATTTTTGGGCAATATAACATTCGAGTCACGACAATCCCGGATCTCGCGACCCACGCCCTCTCAATTTGGTTGTTATTAACAAAGAGCGTTTCAAAAGCAATTTTTCCAATTTTGTCATTTCATAGCACATGTGAAATGCAAAGTTATAGTAGTCGGTGGCCAAGATAAGGCGAGAGTCACGGCAATCACGGGTTTCAACCCCCTTTTGAACAGGCTCTTAAGAGCAACCATGTTTTATCTACAGTAAATCACAGGAACAGCGCTCAAATACAAAACTGTTAATATACTGGCACAAGACAAAGCACAGTACCAACTACATTTCCTCAAAAATACGGGGAAAACAGAGGGCTACAAAACACAGAGAGCAGTACCCAAAATATGGGGCACAGAGAACAGTACCCCAATTACGGGGGACACAGATTGCTTAAACAAAACAACAGTATCCCAGCACGGGGAACTAAAGTATTTTTGTCATAATCAGGAAAGCAATTTTTCTATCCAATACGAAGATGGCGCCAAAAAGTATACCACAGGCACCGAAAAACACAACAAAGAAGATAATATCCACCCTATTAAAGGCGGCAGTAGAGGAAGCAAAAGTCTATGGTTGGGCCTGGGTACGAGAAAATATGTACGGGATGCCAAAGGGAAGTCCAGCGCAGCCAACAAGCGAGGAAGACATCTCCCCAGCACCGGCAAAGAAGAGCAGATCAGAAATTACAGCGGAGGAGGTAAAATGTATAGAAATGTGTCCGCTTTATGTGAAAGCATTAAGGTCATGCAACAAAGTATAGCAGAATTAAGGGGCAAACAAATAAATCCAGCAGAGGAGAGTGAGGCACAGGACAGCCCAGTTGAACCCACAATAATAGTGGAAAACCTCACACCCACAGAGTTAACAGGCACAGGAGGAGGCACAGCGGTACCCGATGGGGCACAGGGGCCTTTACAAGCATGGGCTAATCCCATTAATAACATAGCAGACCCAGTTGGCGTAGGCAGCAACATCAATGGGGACATCATAACTCTCAGCACTGTGCAGTTAGAGATGAGATTCAAGAATTTTGAGTCAGAGATACTCAATAGATATAAAAAATCTTTAGCATGGAACATAGACATAACGATTAAGGAAGCTATCTGGCAAAAATAATGTATCGAGATTTTCTCACTAATTGAAGCCCAACGCAAAGGCAGAGATGCATTCCGGTACCCCAAAAAGATAGAGGAGAAGGCCATAGCAAGAAATGCACAGGTGGAACAAACTTGGGACAATTGGTTCAAAGCGTTCGCCGTCCTCGCAAGCATCTACCAGGAAAAATTTCCAGGGGATGGTATAAAGTTATGGGCATACGCGGATAAAATAAGAGAGGTAAACACAACACACAGGGGAAAGATTTGGTTAGCATATGACATAAGATTCAGAAGAAGTATGTCTGAAAGAACAGCAATAAAATGGGACGAAGTCCGGAATGACCTCCACATAATGAACGGGGAACTAACATCCGAGGAGGAGGTGACACAACCCACGGGCAGAAACACTAGAAACCCCCAGTCACAATCCAATAGTCGAGGGCAAGATAAAGAGAGGCATAAAAAGAACGAGCAGCCCTTTCGGAAGAATCAGCCATGGGCGGCTAAGTCAAATGCCCGGGGTCAGAATAAAAGCAACCACCTCTCAAAAACCAACATACCATGCAGGAATTATGGGAAGAACCAGTGTACATGGGGGAAGGAGTGTTGGTACAAACACACCTGCACCAACTGTGGGGGCGAGCACCCCACATATAACTGCACCCGACTCCCGTCAAAAAATTCTAAGAAAGAGGAACGCTAGCGGGGCAGTAATAAAACTAGAGCTCGGCAAAACACCGATAAATCATCACAACTTTTACAAAGCAATAAGGGACTATCCCGACAAAACAATCAGTACAGCAATATGGACAGGTTTCACAGATGGTTTCATAATCCCTTTCAAAGGGAAAGGGTCAGAGAGGATCCCAAAAAACTTAAAATCAGCACAAGACAACCCAAAAGTAATAAAAGAAAAATTAGACAAAGAATTGCAGTTGGGTAGAATAGCGGGACCTTGGGCCATTATGCCGTATTCAGAATTTTTGGTATCACAACTAGGTTTAGTACCTAAAAAAGAGCAAGGAAAGTGGAGATTGATTCATCATTTATCTTATCCCAAAGGCAATTCACTCAATGACGGGATTCCACACACAGAGTCAGCTGTCACTTACACGCATTTCCAAGAGACACTCAGGCTAATCCAGGTTTGCGGTAAGAACGCTTTGATGGCCAAATTGGATATAGAATCGGCTTTTAGACTACTGCCGGTCCACCCAAGCTCCCAGCGCTGGTTGGGGTTTTCATTTAACAACAAATTTTATGTGGACCGCTGCTTACCAATGGGATGCGCAGTATCATGCGCCCTATTTGAACAATTCAGCTCATTTTTCCAATGGGCTTTCCAAAAACAAATGCCTGACGCCAGGGTGATCCATTATCTAGACGATTTCTTGGTCATAGGTACAGAAAAATCGCACGATTGCAACAAAGCTTTAACAGAGCTACAAAACATGGCTAAACAATGGGGGATCCCATTAGCAAAAGAGAAAACAACACTCCCATCCACCAGCATTATATTCTTGGGGATGGAGATAGATTCCACAGCAGGGGTCTGCAGAATACCAAGGAACAAAGTTATAGAACTAAAAAGTGAAATACAAGAACTATGTGACAAAGACAAAGGTACAGTAAAGGATCTACAATCGCTAGCAGGGAGTCTAAAATTTGCGGCAAGAGTCATCCCACAAGGAAGAGTCTTCTCCAGGAGCCTAGAGTGGAAGGCCAAAGCATGAGGAAAACCACACAGGCACATCAGGCTAGGAAAGGAGGTTAAAGAAGATTTAAAGATCTGGAACAATTTCCTGGAGACATACAACGGGATCACACTCTGGCGCACACCAGTTAACACCAAAGGAAAAAGGGTGCTCTATACAGACGCAGCTGGCAGCAGGGGCTACGGGGCCATATTGGGGAAAGAGTGGTTGGCGGGCCTATGGCCAGAGTATTGGCACACAGCAGGATGGGTAAAAAACATCACATTATTGGAGATATTCCCAATCTGGTTAACCATCAACATATGGGCCCATCAGCTAGCCAACACCGAGCTCATGAAATGGTGCGACAACATGGCAGTAGTAGGGATCCTAAACAGGAGAACCACAAAATGCCACAAAGTGCTCAAAGTGCTGCGAGCTATCACAGCAGCCACATTACACAAAAATATAATTATTAGAGCAAGGCACATCGCTGCGGCTGATAATAACATTGCGGATGCCTTATCTCGCTTTCAGTGGTCCAGATTCCGGGAACTAGCACCACACGCCAGCGAGAAGGGAACGCAGATTCCGGCAGACTGCTGGAGAATCATGGACAAATAGAAAAAACAGCATCATCACCTGTGAGAAAGAGCACAGGGAACCGGGTGCTACAACAAACAGGCATCTCAACAACGGGTGCCAGCTGCATGCAGCCTACAAGAAACAAGAACCCTGCGACAGGGTTCCAAGAAAAGATGGCAGAAAAGGCTTGTGTCAGTAGTACCACGGCACAATACAGTAAGTGTTTACAAACAGTTTTTAAAGTAACAGGTTTAAAGCATGTAGAACTGATAACACAGAAAGACATAGAGATCTTTCTACAATGGGCACATGAGCAAGGTTTTAAGAAAGAGTGGACCAAAAGGCATTTAGTAGCAATCTCGTATTTTTCAAAGATACGGGGGGATTCGGATCCTACCCACAGCACACTAATAGCATATGCAATGAAAGGCTGGGGAAAAGCCAAGGGGCCACAGATAGATACCCGCCGCCCACTAGATTTTCCAAAACTTTTAAAAATCACGGTTTTGCTTGTAGACATATGCACGCGCCCCTACGAGGTATTATTGTTTAAAGCAGCCTTTTTTCTGGCTTACTTCGGGGCCTTCAAAGTGGGGGAACTGATAGCGTCCAGCAAAACAGCAAACAACGGCTTGGGGATCATGGAAACCAGGGTAAGCAAAGAATGCATCGATATAAAAGGCTCCAAAACGGGAGCAAAAACAGTCATAAATATTTGTTGCATAGACGATGCAGCCAACTGCCCGGTGTGCATTACCAACCAGTACTATGCACTACGACCGAAAGTGGGGGAGAGATTCCTAATACATAGGGACGCCACGGCACTAAGCGATTATCAATTTAAGGTAGTGCTCATGAAGGTGATTAGCAGAGCAGGCTGGGACCCTAAGAAATTTGGCACTCACTCATTTAGAATTGGTGCAGAAACCTCTGCATGGCAAGGAGGGCTGGGTGCACAACAAATTAAAAAGATAGGGGGTGGAAATCGGATTGTTTTAAACGATACATCAGACCGGAGCTAATATAGCACAACTTTCTATTCACCCCCCCCCCCTTTTTTTCATTCCCCCTGCAGATGACACAACAGAACAGAAAACCTCTTTGAAATCTGCCTGGATAATAGGACACTCGTTCGTTTTCAGGAGGGGACGCTGGGCTGAGGAAACCAAAGACGGCACACCATTTAAAAACACAATTGCATCCTGGTGGGGTTACAGGGGCCTACTATGGAATGACGTGCATGGCTGCATAACTGGCTGAGATAGTGGCCTACAGAGACCCCCCAGAATATTTAATAATACATCTAGGGGGAAACGATTTAGTAAAAACAGGCAGGAGAACCCTTTACGAAAACATGATATCATCCCTAGCAGGGATTGCGCACAATTGGAAGGAGACAGAAATATATTTTTCAGCAATCCTACCCAGAAAAATATGGCAGGGGGCAAATTGTTATAAATCCATAGACGAATCCAGGAGAAAAGTAAACAGAAGCATGGAAAAATTCTGTATCTCCAGGGGCATAGGTTTTACTTAACACCCTGCCATAACTTTAGGTGACCCTGAACTGTTCCACACGGATGGAACACACTTATCAACACGCGGGATGGAACATTTCTACAGAGAAATCACAGACACACTAGCAAATAGGGGATGCAAATAAGGAAGCTTTTGGGGGGAACACAGACCGCCAAAAACCGATCTATGTGTGGCGGCACGGGTCAGAGGGGAGAACCTCAGGACCCGGCACCCAAAAGGGTATATGATATGATATGCAAATATTGTTACTGTTACCAATAACCATATCTGTACCAATAAAAACCACGGCCTTTTTTATTGCCAACAACAGCACAATGTGTGGTGTAACTAATTCCTGGGGGGGGGTTGGCCGGGGGGACACCGACCAGCTGCACACACAGGGGGTGGCAAACAGGTACAACGAGGCTAAGCTGCCGTCATATGGATGCAGCAGTTATGGGGAATGCCGCAGGGCACCCAGGCAAGACGGGGTAACGGCTGCACCATGACAGCAGGCCCAGGGTGGGGGGCGCAGGCACGCTCGGGCCAAAGCCCCCCACGCGGTGCAAAACTTTCCCATAGACACGCTGTTTCGGGGACAAGAAGAACGGACGGGCAGGGTGTGATTTCACACCTTGCTCGTCCGCAACACAAAGAGGTGGGAGAAGCAAATATGTACTAGATGCATCATAATTCTTCTCTATCAACAATCTGAATTACTGAAAGCTAGTGTCTCATACGCATGTTTGTAGGGCACCAGTTGGCACGCAGAGCCAACAGTAGTCCCTTGTTTCTCTTGGTTTTAAGCTAGCTAGTCTGGTTTAGGCTAGAAACAGGAGCTACATAGCTACTATCATGTTCGAACCCTGATGCATGTAGTATCCTATTTGTTTTAGAGGCTTTTGCAATGGTCTATATTTAAGGGTGCAAATACTACCATAAAGCGCTTGTCACACTAGAAAAGCCTGAGACTGAAAGCATTGTCAAACCTACGTGTTCTAAACAAGAGCACAGGTGATTAGATTATTAAGACTACAGCTAATTTAATAAGACGCAAAGAATCATACCTTAATCAAGGTTCACGAGAAGAGGTGCACAGAGGTTTGTAAGTGTTTGTAAGTGTGCGTTGTTTTGTACCTTTAGCCAAATATATTATTCGAGAATCTTTAACACTGCTTTCATTCTTCTCTGTTTTCTTTCTATATGTTTGTATGTTTTGTGATATTTACTTTTGATTTTGAATTCAAAAAGGGTCTAGCCCTGAGGACGGACAAATGGGCCCGAAATGCAGTGGCTAATATGACCTCTGTACATACATGACAGTTTCTCAAATATATATTTTTTTTACATAAAACGAAGGTTCGATAATTACTATGTGTACGGATTAACATATGAACCCACGATTAGAATGACAATAATTGCGAAATAGAGAGATATCGCAGCTCAGATGAGCAATAGGAGAACACACCGAACCCTAAGGACGACTTGGGGGGAAGTCTGTTGTAATTTGCACTCTAATGCCAAGAGTTTGACTATTGTGTTCTGAATAACAGTATAGCTCACTGAAACTGTTTATTTATTTATATGGCACTCCAAACCCAGAGGTATCTAGGCGCATTACAAGAAAGTTTCAATGTATACGTTACATATAGAAGCACATATAGGTTGGAAAGTTAAAGGAGGAACAAGTAAAAAATATGAGGAATATATAAAGGCTTTTTCATAATTACAACAGCATGATGAGCTGCATGATGAGCTGCCAACTTTTGGTATTTTTCCTAAAACTGAGGAAGGACTGGTCTGCTCTCAAAAATGTAGGTAGGGAGTTCCAATTTTAAACTGTATTTTGTCCTTGACTGACAGCCAATTATTCTTCCGTCTGGCCTCATAGATATGTTGTATTCTCAGAATAATTAACGCCATTCGAAGTGCATTGTTCTGTAGCATTTGGAGTTTGTTGACAATATATTTTCCAGCACCTAAGTACAGTGTGTTACAATAGTCAAGTTTTGAGAGGATTAATGCTCTGGCTCAGGTAATACAACTCTCAGTGGAAAGAAAGCGTTTACAGGCATGGATCAGCTTGCATGTGTAAGCTGTTGCTGATGCCGTAGTGTTAACTAGCTTGCGCATGTTCAGGGCTGAGTTTAGGTAGAAACCTAAGGTTTTTACCTCCTTAGCCACTTTAATGTCAATATCGTCAATGTTGAATGAGAAGTAGTGATTACTGAGTTTGTTGAGATTGTCCTGTGCACCTAGAAGCATGAGCTCAGTTTTCTCATTATTCAGACACAGGCCATGAGAGGCCATCTAGGCCTGAATGATAAGATAGATTTTGTTAACTAATGCCAGGTCAATATCATAATCGCCAGTCAGAGGTATAAGGATCTAGTTGTCTTCTGCATAATTAGTTTAGGGGACACACAGGATGTCTAGGTCATCAAACAGTGGTGTGGTGAATATATTATACATGGTGGGCGATACACAGGATCCCTGTGGTACTACACATGTTATTGGTTAAGGGTCAGCAGTTGCTGAGGGTTTGAACACTCGCATAGCCCTGTTATTCAAGAAGGATTGTATCCAAGCTGTTTCTTCTGGGGAGAGTTGGGTCGCTGCAGATAGATGCATACATAACACTTTTTGATCCATCAGATCAAAAGCAGCTGACAAGCCTAATAGGAGTAAGAGAGCAAGTTTCCCCTGGTCTTTCAGGTGGTCAATTTGTTCTTCAGGTCAATCAAAGCTGTTTCTGTACCATGTTGCGGTCTGAATCCTGATTGCCGTAGTCCTAAGAGATTGTTAGTCTCTAGGTATGATTGTATCTGGATGTAAGCTGCTGTATCAATGATTTTTAATAGGAAGGGGACTGTGGTAATAGGTTTATAATTGGTTGGGATACTTGGGTACAAAGAAGGTTTTTTTTAACAATGTTAGTACCCAAGAATCCTTTAGGTTTGTAGGGATGGTGCATGATTGAAATGACGAGTTGATTAGGGTGGTGATGAAGGGAGCCAGGTCTTTGGCAGCTTCTTTGATTATAGAGGCCGGGCAAGTGTCTCCCTGACATCTGACATCTAGAAGGTTTGAGGGAGGCTATATGTTCCACTTCTTGGTTAGACACTTGTGAGAATTTGAAACGTTGGAGGGGTTTCACAGTGTTAGATTGGGTTTTCTGATCCAATACTTGATTGAGGGGGTTATGTTTTCGTGTTGCTATTTTACTTTGGAGGAGAGAAATCTTGTTCTCTAATGCATTTTGGATATTTGTACTCCAGGTTTTATCCATGTTATATTTGTCCGGAGGGGGAATAGGGGATTCCATTTCCCTTAGTGTGACAAAGAGTTATTTCGTACTACATCTAGCTTTGTTTATCCTATCATTGTAGGTGTCACATTTTGTTAGATGTATTTCCGATTTGTAGTTAGCTGTTACTTTCAGTAAATTATCTTTGTTGGCCATAGTTTGGGAGTTTTTCCATAGTGCTTCACACTTCCTTGTTTCAGCCTGCAAGGCTTTAAGTTTAGATGTGAACCAGGCATTCAAGAGGGCTCTGGGTTTGCCTTTGCACATTTTCAACAGTGCAATTATGTCAAGGGCTTGAGTGAAAGTAGAGTTGTAAAGTTCAACTAGAAATGCTGGGTCAGCCTAAGCAGGCAGCGGATGTAGTATAGGGTAGAGAAGGGGCCTACGTTTGTCCACTGTAATGTTCTGTTTATTCCTCGTAGGTAGTGGAGGAGCTAGGAGATTAGTCTTGATAGGAAGTGAGCAATCTTGGATGGTAAAGTTCAGTAAGTAGTGATCAGTCCAAGCATAAGGTTCAATAGAGGTTATAGTTGTCTCGCAATTAAGGTCAGGTACCCAGTCTAGGGTTCTGCCTTTTACGTGGGTCAGGTGATGAACTCTTTGCGTGAGGCCCAATTCTACAAGGGAGTTAGTCAGAGCCAAAGCATGTTGGTCGTTAGGGTCATTGAAACCAAGATTAAAATCTCCTAGGATTAGATCTGTGAGGAGGGTTTGGTATTGGCAGATAGTATGGTAGTTATGTCTTCCTCAAAGGTGCTGATGGGTCCAGGAGGTCAATATATCAAGTGCAAGGTTATGGTGAGAGGACATTTCACTGTCAGCAGTTCACACAAAGTAACAGGGGGATGTGTGGAAACTCGAAGTCCCAAGCTGATCTTGGCAATTAAGGCAATGCTGCCGCCTCTGGAAGATTCTATATCTGATCTAAGGATGGTGTAATTGTCCGGGATAGCAAGTAAGAGGGAAATACCAGCAGCTGCATGGAGCCACGTCTCTGTTATTGCTAAGAAGTCCAACTGTTTAGAGGTAATCAGGTCGGCTATGCCTACTGCATGTGCTACCAAGGATCTTGCATTGATAAGAGAACCTTTGATTTGCTTAGGTCTGTTGCTTGAGGAATTTGGGTCTGGGGGCGGGAGTTTCTTTCCAGCCCTATGTTCAGCTTTGTTGGCTTTGGAAATGGCTGTCTGCCTGCAAGGAGGTTGACTAGGTTTGAGAGGGTGGCTAGTGGAAAGCATGTGATGTTTGTTAAATCTTGAGCCAAGCCTGTCATTTCTTGCCAACATCGAACAAGGGAGGTTCGGTACGGGTGTAGAGATGTCCTTCTAAAATTCTTGGAAGGTAGATAATGCACAGTAAACTCCAACTGGGTGGGAGGCATAGGCATTAAGGTGATTGGTTCCAGCATTTAACTGACAAGAATTTGGCGGCTCTGATGGTGGTCAGTTTAATCATGGACTTCAGGGCTGGCAGGAAATAAGTGGGCTTTATCCAGAGGGGCATATTGGTCTGGGTGGTCATGGTAGGTTGCCAGTTGTTAAATGGAGTCTGTGGATTGGCAGGTAGGCTCTGGTTCTATATCAGAATGGTGAAAGTGGCTAGCGTTGCGGTGTTAGCATTTAGGAGGCTTATCAAACGTATTACAAGGAAGTAAGTGATAACATACATAGTTATGAAAAATTGGTAAGCTAAAGCGGTCCAGTGATAGTCACGTTGGGTGTCCGCACAATAAGCGACTGAGATGGGAAGCTAGTATATATACAGTTCTGAATGAAGAGGTACAGTGGTTTGAACGGCACTCTCCCATGCAAAGTACACACGCTTGAGAACTGTACAGGACATCTAAACCATAACTCACCAACAACAATGCCAACACAATGAACCTTCACGCCAGATGAGCCACTACCCTACAAGGTCACTACTGAAGCGAGAATAGAGGCCCTCGTTGGAACCAAATGACTGGGAAAAGGGAACAGTGCAGAGTGGGATCCCAAGTGTGGACTCAGAACTAACTCTACGTCCTAGGGATTATTAGTTACATCATCAGAGCAGGTCACAGACAATCAGCTACTGAAAAAGACAACACCATAGCGTGGCTGGTGCATGTCAAAGAGATTCCATCCAATGTACATGTGAACTCTTTTTCATCCCCACCCCTGGCTGTGACCCCACCTCTCGACATGGAGAACGACAGCTGAAGAAGATCACGGGCCAGGCAGTTCCACCAATGGTTCCTCGAAGAGAAATAAGACCAGAGGAAGAGACTAAAGGGCTTCAGGAAACGATGACAAGGGGATAGCCCCAAAAAGGGAAAGGGTGACATAGACAAATATACAACAGCAGTAGTCAGACCAGTCAATATGGCTGATCCCAAAGCTGTTCAGACGCCTCAGGCCACCTCTACCCCTCCGGTGACCACTATGGACCCCCAAGCAGTGTTTGCATCCATGCAGCAGGGATTCGTAGTCCTGAATGATAAGCTAGACGTGATCATCACAAATGTGAAGACCATCAGGAACCAACTGGAAAAAGCCACCGGCCGTATCACAGAAACGAAGGCTAAAATCAGTACAACTGAGGATACTCTAGAGGCATTAAGCAACACAGTGACAGAGAAGGCAAAGGACCTAGGATTAGTGAAACTTAAGTGTGAAGACTTGGAGGCCAGGTCACACCAAAATAATATTTGCATAATAGGGGTCCTGGAGGACGCACTTAAGGCCTCGGTGGAGCTTGCAGTGGAGGAGTTACTCAAAGATTTGCTTGGAGACCCGGGTTAGTCTTCCATGTTTGTGGTGGAAAGAGCACAGAGATCCCAGGCACCGCACACCAAACGCTGTGCCTACCCAAGACCAATCATTGCAAGAATATTGAACTACAGAGATAGAGACCTGGTCCTACGGACTGCCAGAGACAAGCAAAAACTGAGATTGGGCTCAAATGTTGTTCGCATATTCCCAGATTACACACTTGTGGTACAACAGGAAAGGCACTCTTTCACAGGTGTCAAGAGACTGCTCGGTGAACGCAAAGTTCCCTATGCGATGCTGTACCCAGCTAGGCTTTGCATACATCACAATAATAAAACATACTTTTTCACCTTTCGTGAAGAGGCCGCCAACTTTGTAGAAACACACATGTCAGTGCAGGCAAAACAGACATCGACTGAGGCAGAGGACAGCGGGAATAATTCCCCCTCGCATGGGCAGGTGTGACGATACAAAAGCATAGAGGACGTCCTCAAGTATATTTGAGGAGAGGATATATCTGAAATCTAACAGATAGTATATGAGTCACATGGAATAACTGAAACCTCTGTTGGGGAACTATGAGGGTGGGGGAGGAGGGTGGGGATGTTTTTAGGGGTGTTACAGTTAAAAATGCACAGGTACAGATCATGAGAGTGTACAAGACATTTTGGAGACATTTCTACAATACAGACCTATTAGTTAGCGCGGCTACAAATGGCTAAGAACAATATGAATGGGATGACACTATTGAGCTGGTATGTACGGGGACGGGGGATGCCAGTTAAATGGAGGAAAATAATGGCATACATTAACCGACTGGGGGCCCAAATTGTGTACCTTCAGGAGACCCATTTATTAGGACATCAAGCTGAAAAGATAGCACCCGGATGGGATAAACATCGCTATTACACGTCGTTCTCCAGTAGAGCACGCAGTGTGCTTACACTGATACATAAAGCACTGCCATTCACCCACTACAACACAGAAAGCGATTCAGAGGTATGCTATGTTACGGTACACGGGAAACTAGCAGAAGAAGAGGTACTACTTTTGAATTTATATGGTCCGAATATAGATGACCCATTTTTTTTTTTCTCTGAGCTATTCAAGAAATGTGCTAACTACCCCACTGCCCAGTTAATTTCCAGAGGCGACTTCAGTACAATTCTAGACACACGCATGTACCGCACATCCGATGCCCCAAGAACACTTACTAATGCAGCCCGCACAATACACACTCACATAACAGACCTGAGACTCTGTGACATGTGGCGCTCTCTGAATGGCACACAACAGACCTACACGTTTTACTCATATGTGCCTCACATGCACTCGAGGATCGACATCTGGCTATTGTCGCAAAGGGTGCTAGAATGGGTGTCCAAAGCAACTATACTTCCTAGAATGGTGTCAGACCATTCCCCAATCGTGATTCACATGCTAATCCCTAGTGTCTCACCACAAAGGCCCCTATGGAGGTTCAAACCTACAGCAATGGCAGATTATGTATATAAGAGCAACCTGACACAGCACATCAACAAATATTTCGAACACAATGATGGCACGGTAGAGACACAGGGGACACTGTGGAAGGCCTTCAAAGTATATATCAGAGGCATTGCTATGTCCACTGAATTTGGGGTACTAAAAGATATCGGTAGTGAACTGAAAAGACAGGAAAAGGGGATTGCTAGATTACAAAAAAAGTACATTACAGACCCCAGTCCACAAACTAAATTAGGCAACAAGACCCAATTTAAGGAATACAGGGCTGCAGCAGACCGTGAGGTCCATTACTTTGACAAACCGGCTTCCGCAAGACGGTATGGTGAACAGGAATGGCCAGAATGGCTCCTGGCAAATATGGTGAGGGGGTAGAGGGGTAGCACTCTTATTCCCTGCACAACCTGTCCCGATGGGGCAGCAGTGACAGACCAGAAACAGATAGAAAAGGTGTTTTATGACTTCTACTGCCAGCTATACTCTCCCCAGAGTACGGCCACTGAAGAGAAGATAGATAAATACTTGTCAAATATACCTACCAAACTTTTATCTGCAGGAACTGAAGAGGCATTAGAAGCACTGATTACACAAGCAGAGATAGCAGAGGCCATAAAATCCCTGCCCAACTGTAAAGCGCCAGTCTCTGATGGCCTTGGGGCCGAGTTTTATAAAGAATACAGGGAAACCCTGGTACCCAGACTCTATGCCGTTTGGACCGAGGCCCTAGATAGGGGTAAACTACCCAGAACCACCTGAGAGATGATTATTACACTGTTGCACAAACCCGGGAAAAGCCCTGAGGATTGCGGGTTTTACAGGCCTCTCTCGTTGATCAACACTGATGCAAAGATCTTCGCGAAAATCCTTGCCATACGGTACACCGCCCTGATGCCACACATGGTCCGCAGGGACCAAGCAGGTTTTATCCTGGGTAAGTCTACAGCGACGAACATAGCATAGCATAGCAGCGACGGGGTAGCATTGGCATTGGACATGCAGAAGGCCTTCAATACCGTCCATTGGCCCTTTTTGTTCAGGGTCCTGCACAATTATGGGTTCGGCCCAAACTTTATAAAATGGGTTAGAGTGTTATACACCCACCCATATGGAAGGGTCTGTGTTAATGGGAAACTATCAGAAATAATAGAACTTGCAGGAGGCACGCGACAGGGCTGCCTGCTGTCACCCCTCTTATTCGAACTAGTTATAGAACCATTAGCTGATCTATTTGGTCCATATTTAGCGGGCTTGGGATCCAGCTTACAGACAGAACTGAGATCATCACGTTATATGCCGATGAAATCATGCTATACTTGATGAACCTCGAACTTAACATGGGAAAGGCATTGAATGCCATCAAAGAATTTGGGGAGTACTACGGTTTAAAATTAAACACAGCCAAATCTGAGATATTCCTTGCAACAGAAGCCACCTCGAAACCCACGACACTCCATGGCCTACAGTGGAGTCCCAACCAAATGAAATACCTGGGCGTGCAAGTGGCAAGGACAGCACAACTTACCCGTGCCTTAAATTACGAGTCACTTGCTGTAGCACTCTGCGCTAAACTAGAGCAATGGTGATCTCTACCGATCTCTATAATGGTTCGGCTTTCACTGGTTAAGATGATAATTTTACCTAAACTAATTTATCTATTTAGCACTGTCCCTGTGTGGCCGGGTAGATCCCTCTTCTCGAAAATTCAAGGAGCAAGCGCAGCATTTGTGTGGAAGGGTCAGCCAAGAATAGGTTTGCAGAAACTCTCCTGTCAATATCTACATGGGGGTCTGACAGCCCCCGATTTTGAACTATATTACCTGGCAGCACAGGCTCACTATGCGACACAATGGGCCACTGCCGATCTACAGACACAACACACGACCACTGACAAACATAAGTGAAACCCAGTGCAACACTTACATAAAGCAGTAGTAGCACATCCCAGGCATAATCACACCACTGATCCCTCATTGGTAACGTGCACTGCTTGGGCCAGAATAGCAGGATGTCTGGACAGGAGGTCCTACATCATCCGAATATGCCACTGTGGGAGGCACCCTATATGCCCCTACACAGCACACACAAATGGCCACGCACTGGAAAAACAAGGGCATCCATCATTTTGGAGACCTCTTCCCCGATAAGCAATTCATACCCTGGGAAGATATTAAGAGGATAGTAGAAGAAACTCTGCTACAGAAACTGCATTACCTACGCATGAGATCGGCTATGGCAAAGGTTTGGGGTTTATTCCCGGCTGAACCCACAATACATTTGGGCCTGGGGTACATATAAACTGCTGGGAACTCCAAAACATCGGCCTCTACGATGTATAAAATTATGATGTCAACCCGAGGTCCAGCAGCCCAGGGAGCGAAAGAGAAATGAGAACGGGACTTAGGCCACACCATTACTGACACGCAATGGACACAAATTTGTGGACTGACGAAAAACATCTCATGCAATTCACGATACCGATTAATACATTATACAATTGTACAAAGGACACATTACACACCAGCTAAACTGAAGAGTATATTCCCTTAGATGGATGATAAGTGTCCCAGACGCGGAAGTGATAATGCGGATACGTTCCATATGTTGTGGGCATGCACCCGTCTATCGATGTACTGGGTGGAAGTGTGTGAGGCATTAGATACAATGGCTGATCAACCTATAGAATGGGGCCCTGCGATATGTCTGCTGGGGAAGGTTGGGAAGGTGAACCCGATGTGGCATAAACTGCTCAAGTTTCAGTCTTTTACTGGCAAAACAAGCGATCTTTATGAAGTGGAAAAGCGTGGAGCCGCCCACTAAAAACGACTGGGAAAGAGACATGATAAGGGTGAACGATTGTGAAGAAATGTATACCGAACCGTTGCCCAATCAGAGTCACCTCAGAGACATATGGGTCAGATTTCGGCAATATCTCTCTGATATACCCACGGAGGAGGCCGGTTCTGACACAATGTAATTAAGTATACTATTTGTATACTGGAAATGTAAATTGCAACAATGTTGATTCGTGGAATGTAGAAATGAAAGATATGACGTGATATTTGTGGAATTTAAAAAAAAAGTTTAAAAAAAAGAAGTAAAATCTTGCTGTGTTTTGCATTTTAGTGAAAAGTCAAATCTAGCTGTGTTTTGCATTTTAGTTAAAGGTCAAATCTTGCTGTGTTTTGCATTGTTGTTGCTCCTCTGTAACTTGCTGGCCCATTGACTTCACATTTCTCTTTGTTCCACTGCTTCTCCTCCTTTTTCTCGCTACCATACCCATGGAGCTTTCTGTTTCTCCTATCTTCTCCAACTGCTTCTCCATTGACTATCCTTCCCTTCTCACTAAGACTGGTAGGAAGAAGTTCAAAAAGGATATCTTGGCCTCCAACCCTAGTCTCCCTATCGCTAACACCTATTCCAGTGCTTCCTCCAGACAGATCCAAATTGACATCCTCTTTGTCGTTCCTTCACCAGATCTATGGATACGGCATGTGATCTCTGTGCTCTTTCCTGTCTCCTCCTCTCCCATTAATGGTGGCACAAGCTGGAAAGTTCTCATGGCTCCCTTCGACTCCTCTAAAGTCATCCTTTATGTCACTGTCATGGTCCAAGGCCCTCAGGCCAATCACCTCCTCTTTGATAGGTGCTTCCCTCAACTCATCAATTTCCTTTAATCTCCTGCTCTCCCCCCACCCCCTTGGCTACCTTGCATTCTTTTCCCTCCTCTTCTGCCCCACCTCAGGCTCCTTTTTCATCTCCACTGGGCGTACCTCTGATTTGTACCACTCCCCGGAAGGCCTTTAAGTGAGTGAATTCCTGCCTCTATTGTTCCCATGCAGACTTACTCCTCTTTCGAATGCCTTGTCTGCAGGCATTCTCTCTCTCCTAGCACCTCTCTTACTGTGGCTACTATCTACTGGCCTCCTGGTCAGATCACCTAATGTGTCTCTGAGTGGGCGGACCTCTTCTCCTCCCTCCTGGCCTCAACCACTCAACTCCTCCCGCTTAGTGACCTCAATATCCCTCTAGACTCTCTGTATTCGTCCTCTGTAGTCTTCTGTGACCTCTGTGATTCCTTCTTGTTAAGGATTCCAGTCGGGCGTCACTCACCGGACCAGGACACTTGGTCTTATCCTGTGATGTGGCGCTCAATAGGAATGCTTTTTCTTTAATTTCAATGAATTTAAATTGAGCCGATACCCGACTCGTCTCACACCCCCTTTTAGAAATACCCGGTTCACAATCGAGCATGAAACAGGCCGCATGGTGAAAATACAATATTTATTCATTTTTAAAATTCACAAGAATCACACAAATTTTAATATTGGGCGACAATCACCAATGGGGTGATAATCACAATATAAACTACTGAACTACACTTGGTTCACCTTCTAAATGAACATATCCAAAGCACAATTGAATAGGAGCACTTTTTAAATTAGGATAGATGGCACCCACGTTAAGGTTTCCCTCTGCACTGAAAGAAGCAGTAGGTAATTAGGGATAAGAGGCAGCAAACAGAATCAAAATCCGACCTTCCCTCACAAAATAAGAGGGAAAAACCTGTTGCAATAGTATGAAATGACACTCAGAAATTGACAAATAAATAATGAATGTGCGGTTAAATCTTTGAGACAAATACGATTTCTCACAACAACAGGAATGCATAAACACTAGCAACCACAAGGCAAGGGATCAACAAGAGGCATACAATTAAAAAACAAGTGGAAAGTTAAAACATGCTGCAGCCGAATACACACGTTCGAAAGTTGCATTATCTCAATTCCCGTTTAAATTGACATAAATAAATTTTATGGAAAACTGGTCAAATACTTGGATCTCCAATGTGGTTATTGGACTGGGGAATAGATATATATCACAGGGACAATATAGAGGTGAACGGAGGTCTCTAGCTGATGAATTGAGAGAGACTTGGAAGATAGAGTGAGGTTCGTTTTTAGGAAAATAGAGCAGTGAAAAAGAGAAAATCGGTTTTAAAATGAAAGGCAAATTATACTTAAACTAGATTTAATGGCAAAGAAAAGAGGAACACCACCCGTGAATATAAAAGTTACGCTGACGTTGAAACCCTTCACGCAGTGTACCCTTTCCTGGAGGGAAAATAATTTATTTAATCAAAATATCGCTAATGACTTATGATCTATGCCAGACAGATATGAAGAGAAAAGTGGCGCTAACGCTTCGAGATCAAGGCCAAGTTGCACAGAGAATTCTGACAGTTGGAGAAGTTATCAGGATACGTATAGGGTTGCTTAGAGAGTGGAACAAAGACAAAAATCAAGATGGGGAGACTATGTGTATCTCTGGGATTGGAAAATACTCACAATCCACGCTTGACTTTTGGGATTTTGGAACAATCAGTGTTCTGGTCACAAAAGATTCTGGTCAATGGATAGCGGACTCTCCCGGCAAAAGACAGCTGGGTAAAGGTCTGGTCACCGGATGGCAAGTACAGCTGAATGCAGGTAATGGACAAGCCGGTCTGGTCTCAGGATACCAAAGGTACCACAGCTTTTCCCCTGGTTAATGGGATTTTAGTGGGATTTCCGGATCAAGGCCTTTGCGGAGATGGTTCAGCTATGCTTTGGCCTAGCAGGAGTAGAGTCAGCTCTGCTTTTGGCCTTTCAGTGGAATCTAGAATCATCTATGCTTTGGCTTTGCAATGGGATCTGGAGTCTGACAGGATGAATGTGGAAGATCAGGAAGGCAGGCGCAGGAAACTCAGGAAAGAGTCTGTGTAGTTCTGTCAACCACTCTTTATATAGAGCATGGTGACATCATAGAAGTATATGGTAGGGCAGGCTTAGCTAATCATGCCTCTAAACCACTGGATTGGTCAGGGGTAATGCTTGATGCCTTGCTTTCAGCTGGTTGGGCTTCAAGAGCTTGATGTGAGATTTTTGATGTGAGTTTTACAATGTTCAAAACCTCTCACAGTTAATTTTGCCACAGCCCAGTTTTTCCATAAATGGCACATTTGTACAGTAGTAGCAATTTACAAATTACATGAGCAGATTACATATTTTGTGCAGCTCATGATAGTCAAACTCTACAGTTTGTGAGACTCTGTTTCGTCCGTTTAACAGTTTTTGTCGTTTTTAGTGAGAAATCTTTGGCCTCAAATTCCATAACTTTATACATGGTTGTGGATTATCATTAGGCATGTAAGTATTAAAATTTGCAATGGCATCATGGATACTTTCCTTATAATACTCAATCCTCTGCTATTTCTATTCCCACGTGGCTGTGAAGTGTATGACATCTTAAAGTAAACCCATAAAATCACATTTAAACTGTTAACTTTTCACATTTTTGCAAAGTCCTGTTGCAAAGATAAAAGTCTGGAAAGTGTCTTAATAAAATAGATGTTTAAACCAAATGGTCAGCATTGTCCTCCAAATATGGTCATGCCTTTCCAGGCCATCCCCCTAAATCCAGGGTTTGTCATGGAGTTTTTCTATGAAACTTCTTGTAGAAGTCGCAGGGAGGTGTGATTTTCTTTTTCACATCCTCGTGTCCCAGAATTTCTATTGTAAGAGGCCCCTGCCCAGGCAAAGTC
This sequence comes from Ambystoma mexicanum, assembly GCF_040938575.1. Classification (NCBI taxonomy): domain Eukaryota; kingdom Metazoa; phylum Chordata; class Amphibia; order Caudata; family Ambystomatidae; genus Ambystoma; species Ambystoma mexicanum. Next base: position 247,698,670 of record NC_090940.1, on the reverse strand, counting down.
TGAGGGGTATGTGACTTTCTTTGTCTTGGATAGTCAAGCATTTCCAACCTAGTAATTATCAATTTTGTTTCCTGGAAATTTATGGTGGTTCCTTTTGGGGGAAGCCTTAGTTTAGCCAGCAGGGAAAAACCTGTTCTGGAGCGTGCAAAATTCAGCCAATGCAGTTTAATTCCTTTTTTTATTTTCTTTTGTCCTGGATCAAAACAAACCTGTTGGATAAAACATCTCCTTTATGTTTTTCACAGCAAAACCCCCTTCACATTGCTAGATAAGGGCAGGGCCTTATCCAACATACACTTTTAAAACAGGTATTTTCTTCTTTGGTTTGCAAAAGCCCATTTTGACACATGTGGTCAAATATAGCATTTTCCTTTCAAATTCAGTGTTTCTATCTGGATTCCGACATTGTTCTGTATCCATAGTTAGTTCCTTTTACACAACAGTCTGTAGAAGACTAAGGTCCCCCTGAAATTGACATGTGCACAGAAAGCTAGAATTTCTTTTCAAGCTGTGATTTTTGACATTTTGTAACAAACTTTTAAGTGTTTTTCCGTGCAGCTGAAGTAAAGCTTTTCTTGATTTTCTCAGATTTGGCTGGCACAGCCTGCCATTCAGGAATAAGGCTCTTTTTTGATGGAGCACAATGTGAATATGGCTGGGCATGACAGGGTCTTTTTAATTAAGGTAGTGTGATGAAGAACAGAGAAATATAGCATCAGAGCAGCATCATTTTAAAAGTGAAATATTCCCTTTTTCAATAGGAACTTTGGGCTTGCAGCAAAGCAGTGCTACTTTTTCACTCCATTTCTTTAGGAAAAACAAGAACACACGCTAGTAGCCTTTCTCGGGGTGCTTCCTGTTCCATCTTTCCCAATGGCGCTTGGCAAAGCAGTGCAGCCCTCCTTTTGTCGCTGCAAAATGCAGTTTGGATGCAATGGTGGTTACAGGAGCCAGCACAGCCATTTTGCTGGTTCTGCTGAAGCGCAGCTTCATTATGGACAAAAATTCTGTTGAGTGGGTCAATGTAGCCAACACTCTCCTGTTCTATTTTCCCCTCTGTCCCGACTCACACTGCAGGGCACACACTTGATGTTTTGATCTCCTCTGACTTCCCCCTCTCCATCCCTCTGGCCAAGTCACTCTCCTGGAGCGATCACTCCCTCCTCTCCTCTTATCTCTCCCTCTCTTCCCCCCAGACCAAGCCTACCCCAACACTGCCACCTACCTTCTCGAACATCCGGCCCATGAAGCGTGTGTCAGTTGAGGCTTTCGCCACCACCTTCTCTCCCTCTCCACCTTTGGCTGACTCACATCCTAACACAGCCCTGTCTATGCTCCACTCTTCTATTTCCAATACTCTTGATGCTCTTGCCCCTGTCATGAGGATCTGTTTGAAGCCCAGAGCCAATTGCAATTCTTGGTATGATCCTGATGTAGCTGCACTTAAAGGTAAGTGCAGGGTGGATGAGAGGAAATGGAGGGCTTTGTGTTCACCCTCTGACAAACTGGCCTGTCGCCTGCTCCAAAAAGGTAATACAGACTCTACAATAAGAAGAGAGCCCTTGTCTCTATGGCATCTAACAACTTGGCCAAACTCTTTAAAATCTGCAAGGAGCTGGCCAACCCTTCTGCAGTTTCTTCCTCTCCTGTCACTTCCCAGGACCTTTGCACAGCCCTTGATTCTCACTTCATCTCAAAAACCCAGGACATCCTTTCCTCCCTCTTGTCCCCTCCCCCTCTTCTCCCCTCTAATTTTATGAACTCTGGCACTCCTACAGCCACCCCCCATCCTCTTTCTCGTCCTTTCCTCTTTTCTCCACTGATCAGGTCTCTAGACAAGTCTGATCTATGAAAGTATCATCAAAACAGGTTCCAACCTGTTCTTCAAAAACCATCAAGGAACACATTGACACCCTCGCTCCTGCCCTGGCCGATTTCTGCAACCTCTCTTTTGCCCAAAGAGTCTTCCCATTCCCTCTGAAGCACTCTCTTGTGCACCCTCTTCTCAAGAAACCCACAGCTGAACCTTCTTGTCCAGTCAACTATCACCCAATCTCCATCACTCCTTTTCTGGGCAAACACTTGGAAAAGCTAGCCATCTCGTAGCTTCACATTCACTGTGATTCTGTTTGTTGTCTCCATGACCATCATTCTGGCTTTAGAGCTGCTAGAAGCATGGAAACTGTTCTCCTGAACATCCGCGAAGAACTGCTCTCCGACCTTGACTCTAACAGTGAGTACCAATTTTGGTTGGGTGATATTGTATGTAAATAAGTTCTCTGTAAAGCACTCTGGATTAAGGCGCTATATAAATAACACATCATTATCATTATCATTATCATCATTAACAGCCCCTCTGTCCTCATCCTACTCTATCTCTCTTCTTCCTTCGACACTGTCAACCATACCATCCCGCACAACTGCCTCTGTGACAACCTGGGTATCACCAATCAGGCTCTGGCCTGGCTGACTACTTTCCTATCTGATCGACCCTCCCGGTCCAACTTGGGTCCGTCCTTTCATCTATCTCCCTTTCTTCCTGCAATGTTCCCCAGGGGTCTATGCTGATGACACTCAACTCATTTTCAGGCTCCCCTCTGCCATCTTTTCTCCTTCTCTCATCTCTGATTGCTTATCTGCCATTCAGGATTTGTGTGCCTCCAACGATCTCTACCTGAATGCCAGCAAAACAGAGAGTCTCCTCATCAGCACACATTTGCCCTCCTTTCCAGTCACTCTCTGGCCGGCCTCCCTTGGCCCTCCTCCTACCCCCATCTGCAAGGCTAAGAACCTCGGGTCATCTTTGACTCCACTCTTTCCTTCTCTGTCCACATCTCTGATGTCTCTAAAAAGTCAAACTTCCTACTGCACCTCCTCAGACGTATTCTGCCTTTCCTCTAGTTCCCCCAGAAGCTCCCTGTCTCTCGATCCCTGGTTCTCTCTAGGTTGGATTATTGCATCAGCCTCTTTCTAAATGTACCTGTTCTACTCTCCGCCCTTTACAATTTATCCAGAACAGGACTGCAAGACTTGTCCTTGGCCTCAAGCCCTGGGATCATATCTCTCCTCTGGCTCCCAGTGGCTGCAAGGATTACATTCAAGACCCTTTGCATTGTCCACAAGGCTTTCTGGGGCCTGTGACCAAAATATCTTCAGCTGTCCCTCCATAAATACCTTCCCTCCCGAGCTCTTCGCTCCTCTACCTCTAACTCCCTCAGCGTTAGCTGTTTTTCAAAGAAACAAGCTGGGGGTAGATCTCTGTCTTCGGCTTGGGCCTCCCTCTGGAACAGCCTCCCAGCCACACTGAAACCTGAGGAGAACCATCTCCGGTTCCGGAAGTACCTCAAAACCTTCCTCTTGCCGTCGCTCCTCCTCTCCCATGCTGATCTGATCGGTCTCGGCATTACGCACCTGGTTACCCTCTGATGATTTTGGGCCCAGGTACCTGTTCACCTCGCCACCCACCCGCACTGCCTCCTGGCAATCCCTTGCACTGTGGTCTGTATCTGTAACCCTACAGTTCCCCTTTTTTTCTGCACGTATCAGGCACACCTCTGTCTGTTGCCTTAATCCAAGCACTTGCCACTTGTTGGCTGCACTTCCACTGGTTATTGTTTTTTTTAATCATGTATTTATTTATTATTTATTTATAATTCCTCTGCTCAGCACTTTCCACTTCTCCCCCTCTCCCATGCACTTTCCCCTTTCCCTCTCCCATGCACTTGCGTGTTCTCAATGTCACTGGGCCTAGCAAGATCGTTGTTTTGTTCTTCCTTGTTCCCCTCCCTTACCTCGCTGCGCTCTGAAACACTTGTGTACGAGCGTGATATAAATAAAATATCAATATCAATACCAGCACACACGGCCTGGTTCCTTCTCAGCTACCGTGATGCTGCTCCCTCTTTCCAACTAACCACTAACCCACTCTATTTATCAGAGCCATGCACAATGCGGCTGCCAAATTAGCTGTTGTGCTGCCAAGATCACTTTATACTACAGTTACTATTTTCTTACAATTATGTTTTTCTTTCAGTTTAATGTTTCATTTGGAAATTATATTAAGAAATGGCGTGTGCAATTCCAAAATAATCAAGTGAAACACTATAATTAAGGGATGGCATTAACTCATTCTGTGCAGCGTGAAGATGAGCTTCCATGGTGGAAACGTGCCTGTGCCATGGCAATTCTAGACAGAGCTTAAGAGCAGAATGTTTTCCAAGCATGAGATTAATAATACATAATTTGGCATTTATATAGTGCTACGAACCCTCAGGTATCTGAGGGCTGCTTATTATTACCCACGGTGTGTGGTGCTCATTTATCGACCTTGGAAGAATGAACGGCTGAGTTTGGCCCTGCCAGGTTTCGAACCTGCGTTAGCAAGCTCTGGCACGGCTGTCAAAGAGAGCACTCTACTCGCTGTGCCACTTGACCAGCTAAATTAAAGAAGGAAAGAGGTGCACTCCAGGAATGGTGAGGATTCAGCCGTTCTCCGCAAATTGCGCTTCTTCACATGCACTTCATTAATTCTATCTACGGTCGTAATTTCCTTTCCCCGCTTCCAGCTCGACGGGACTCTAATGGGATAAAGCAAACACTCGGATGTGTTGATTCTCGTCTTTTAATAATCACCAAACTAGCCACCGTCCTAAAAATAAAGAGCAGAGATGGTCACAGCAGGAGTGAAAATTAAAGACTTCAAAAGTCTCTTGCTTGATTTTTTTTTTTTTTTTTTTTTAGGAACTAAGACGTCCATGCTTCAAGGAAGATCGATATTGCTAATAAAACCTGGTTAAAAATGTGCATCTAATTTAATTCCAACGTTGGCGGCCATCAATATCGTCACCAGGGATTTAAAGGCAGGTGCGGTGGAGCTGCGCCGTCGACACGTCTTTGATCTGCAAGGGAGCGACATATGCTTCTTGGAAGGGCGCAATGGCACTCCCGTCATTGCATTCCAGGTGCTGCGTCTGACGTCATGAATTGGAGCACTAATCAAGAAGTAATCTAAATATCAAGTAAAAAAACACCTTTCTCCAAATCACTGTGGAATTGTGCTGCTCATTTTCTAAAAACATGTCTCTGCATGGAGCGGATCACTTTCATTGGCACTTGTGTGTTATAAGGAGTTCACCGTGCAGTTTATAACAAGTGCAAGGGTAAATATAAAAGAAAGGTGTTAAAACAAGTGAAATTTGGGCCTCATTCAGAGTCTTCCAGTCTGGAAATAAGGGTGCCAGTATCAACTCACAACGAGAATGCCTGCAGGGTCATCGCTCTGGACCGTTTGACCTGCTAGGAGAACCAGCCCCTGCAGGCATGGTTTTCACAGCACGGGCACTGTTAGCAACGATGCTGCTGATTCCCTGTGCCCATTCCCATGGAGTTCCATGGGAATGAGGACTTACAGTTTCTGCCGCCCCACATCCGAGCCACCACACTGCGATCTCAGGTGGCAGAACAGTGTTACGAGATGTGGGGTAACACATTGGGCCTCATTATGAGTGTGGCGGTCTGGAAACAAGGGTGCCGGTAAGCTTACCGGGACCCTTGTTTCCAGACCGCCACACTACGAGTTTGCCTGTGGGGCCATTGTGCCCGGCAGTTCTGAACTGCCCGGCAGAGCGGCCACGGTGGGCAGACTTCTCACAGAAGCACTGACGCCATTTGCAATGGTGCTGGTGCTTCCGTCTCCCCACTCCCACTATGATAATGAGGAGTTACAAAATCCAGCGCCTAACTTCAGGCGCCACCGGGACTTGTAATATCCCAGTAGCACTGGATTTCAGGTCACGGAGCGGTGTTACGAGATCGGCGGTAACCCACCAGTAGCACCCGGTGGGTTACTGCCAACCATGTAATGAGGCATTGGACCTCATCATGAGTGTGGCGGTCCAGAAACAAGGGTGGCAGTAAACTTACCAGCACCCAGTCTGACATGCCGGGCGCAGCAGCACCAGGAGGAAGACTTCTCATGGAAGCACCTTAGCAACGGTGCCGGTGCTTCCATCTCGCCACTCCCGTAGAGTCCTATAGGACTCTATGGTAATGGGGAGTTACAAAATCTGACGCCTGACTTCCCAGACCACTTGTTACATCCTGGTGGTACCGGGAAGTCAGGCACCAGATTCAGTGTTACAGGGTTGGCGGCAAACCACCGGTCGCACCAGCAGGTTACCACCAACCCCACAATGAGTCCCATTGTTTTAAAATAGGCAAAATTGTCATAATACATTTGTTTTGCATTTCGTGTTGCACTATTTATTTATTTATTTATGAAAAATTCTTATAGCATCATGCCACACACCCGTAGGCCTCAGGGCACACACAAAGAAGACACATACAAACAACCAAATAGATAGCATTAAAATGATGCGAAGGGGCATACCAAGGAAAGAACTCTGAGTCAAGTAAAGAAGCATTAAGGCACCCAGGAAGCAGGCCATTGTACCTAATCAATCGGGAGGTTGAACAGAAGCGTCTTTAGCTCCTTTTTAAACTTAACTGTTGTATCCACAACTCTGAGCTCCAGCGAAACCAAATTCCACAAGTCAGGACCTTGCACAATGAAGCTATGTCCGCCAGCCTTTACGAGTTTAAATCTAGGTTTAAACAGTGTCATATGATACTGGGGCCTGAGAAGGCAGTAGGAAACCTGAAGTTGAAGGCGGGCTCCCATATACTGGGGTGCCATGTTCGTCACACATTTTTTACAGGCAGCCAGTGTAGGCCTCGCCTCGCTGCAGTGACATGCGCTCACCTGCATTCTGGGACACCTGCAGGGCTGCTATGGAGGAATGTGCGCAGCCACTGAGCAGACTATTGCAGTAGTCCAAGCGTGTATTGATGAGGACAGAGGCCAAAGTAACTAGGTTCTCGTGTGCAATAAAGGGGCGAATGTTCCACAGGAGCTTCATGATCAACCCACAGGAGGACCGGATCAAGGCAATATGATGTGACATGGGCAGTTCAGCGTCCAGTACCACGCCAAGAGTTTTTACACTCTCTGCTACTGGGAACGGCGTACCCAGAAGTAGAAACTGATCATACTCAGCTGGCAAGAACCTCAGCCTTGATGTAGTTGCAACAATTAGAAGCTCAGTTGTTTGCCATTTAGAGCCAGAGAGTTTGCTGCCATCCAAGAATGGATGGCGTTGTAGATGGTGTTCAACTTAACTGTGTCCTCATTATACGAGCCTGACAATTTGACAGTCACCTGTATGTCATCAGCATAATTGGTCACATGAACACCATGACTGATTAATAGAAGCAGAAAGGGAATCAAGTAAACATTAAACAAAGTAGGTGAGATACAGGATCTCTGTGGCACCCCAGAGGTGACGGGTGAGGGGTCCGAGCAAAACTTCACCTATGTTCACCCTGGAATTTCTGGGGCCCAAGAAGGATGAAATCCAGCCAGCTGCTTTTGAGGAGCACCCTACCAAGGACTGTAATCCGCCTTTGAGTAGACCATGGTCCACAAGGTCAAAAGCTAATGAGAAATCTGACATAAGAATTGATAGTTGTCCCTGATCCATATTTGATAATAGATTAGTCTGTAGATCGAGCATTGTGGTTTCTGTACCATGCCCCTTCCGAAAACCAGATCGATAGGATAACAGGATATCATTACCCTCCAAGAACTTTTGAAATTGTGAGTGTGCCACCTTGTCTAAAATTTTCAACAAGAAAGGTACATTCGTAATTGGAGGATAATTGTCCAAAATTAAAAGGTCTAGAGATTCCTTCTTTAGCAGGGGGGTCACCCATGCCTCCTTCAAAAAGAGGGGAACACTGCCCTCTGCAAGGGAGCTGTTGACAAACTTGGTGACCCAAGGAGCAAGAATATCCTTAGTCTATAAGCAGAGTGGATGAGCAAACATCGCTTTGACATGACATGGGTTTCATTTTGGCGTTCGTTTGTATGATGAATGTATCGGAACAGGGGGTAAAGTCGAAAACATGGGAAATTACCTCAGATGGTGACTCCTCTATAGAATCCCATGCCAGTAAATCCACAGTATCATTGATCCGTTGGATAGTAGACTGATGAGACCCCACCTTGTTTGAGAAAAAAATTATGGATGGACTGACACCATTCCTTATCCTTAACGGGCCCTGCTAGGAAGGAGGGTTTAGTTTAAAACTCCAGTAGGATCAAGAACAGTTTCTTCGAGCGGGTTAAGCGTTCTAGATCCGGCTGTTGTAGATCTCTGATTTAGCTTTAAACATCACCCCCTTATATTTTTTTTCCCAATTATTTATATTTGGTCAACGATACGATAGAAGGATCTTTATGCCAGCGGTGTTCTGTTGCGTGCTTTTCCCTCCTAATTGCGTAAATGTAATTGTTAAACAAGGATTTGTGTGTGGTCTCTGTTTTTAGAAGACGCATTTTGAGGGGTGCTAATTTGTTGGTACCTTCTGTCAGGGATTTGATAATACGAAGTGGAAGATTGTTAGCACCTTCAACATCCACTAAAGCACCCAGTTTTTGCAGTAAAATGGGAGAGAAATATTCAAATGTCAGCATTTTCATGTTACGCATACAAACTTCCTCTCTGGGATTCAGATTTAATCTAGGGGTGGGGGGGGGGTCAAAAGAATAAGATCAAAAGTAATTAGTGAGTGATCTGACCAAATACAAGGTGTAACTGATAGATTATGCAAGGTGAGATGATGAGCCAACAACCAGTCCAAAGTATGACCAGCACTGTGGGTGGGAGGATCCACCATTTGTGCATAACCAATGGCGTTAATGGCATTTATGAGGGACTTTGTGGTGGCGTCCGATGGAGCATCGAACTAGTGGTTAAATTCCCCTATAACAAGTATAGGCGCATTCAATTTAGTGATCATGTTCACTAAATTGATGGACCGCTCTTCATATAAGGACATAGGCCTTGGGGGTCTCTAAAGAAGAACTAAGGTGGCAGAGGTGTTATCAGTTAATTTTAATTTCACCACCAAGCTTTCAAACTCCGCAGGAGATTCATGTATCAGAGTGTAACACTGCAGAGATGTTTTCAACTCTCACCCCCCACCCCTCTCTTCCGCTAGGTCAATCCGCTCTGAGCAGAGCAAAGCCCGGTGGAACGGCAGTAAGAGCTTCTGGAGGAATGGTAGGGTCCAACCAAGATTCAGTGAGTGCCAGAATATCTAATTTAGCACCAATAGTGTTGGAACACTGATATGAACTTTTGGGTTGCTGGGGACACCCGGACTTATGATTGTTGCAGGGTGGGATCCTGTTGGGCGTGAGGGCACCATGGATGCCGGCAGCATCCGAGATGAGGGTGGCCTGGGCGGACTCAGGGCACCAGGCTGATCCCGGTGGCCCAGACATTCAATGACCTGCAGGACTGTGATGACACAGTGTGGGCCTGCAGGCCCGAAATGAGAGACAGAGCCAACTGTTCCATTTTGGAGTCTGCAGCTGTTCTGAGGCATGTGCATGCAGGAACTCCTTTTATCAGTTCGGGACATGACACAGACATCCACCATCTTAAAAGGGCAATACACTTTGGAGGTTCACACATAACACTTACTTTATTCGTAAGTCAATTTCAATACACTAGCGCATTCCCTTCACCTGGGTGAAGAAAGGTTGCACAAATAAATCCCAGATAATCTAAATGGCATTTTTGACATAGTGACTGTCATGACAGTCTGGTGTGATTGTTTGTCTCAAGGGCAGATTTGGAGACACCTGTAAAAACATACTTTATTTGAATTAGCGATTCTGCCCTTCCATCTCTTCAACACCTGTTCAACTTCCCGCCTCCAACAGGAAAACCAGTCCTCATCATAGTATCCTTTTGTTCAACCAACAATTGAACCATCATCAGTTTTCCTACCTTTACTGACCTTGCTAAACTCCCTCAAACTGAAAAGATCTTGCTTACATGGGCATGATTTTGAGGGGACGGGCGTGTTTGTCCCCCCCAACTTTCATGGCACACCATGTTATCCCCATTCATTTGGCTGGGGCACCTTTTCTTCAGATGTCATGTCCCCCCCAAACATTTTCAGCAAAGTTACTCCACTGCTTGATCAGGGTGCAGTCGCCTTGCTTTACTTACATGTTTGCACGAGGCTGCATGGGCCTACTTTATTTTAATTAGACTACACCAAGGTGAAGCTCAGAACAGGTTATTTAGATCTATTCTGGACGTAGTTTAAGAAAATCATTCTCAAGGAGAGAAACAGCTGGTGATAATGATAGCAGTAGACAATCAAAACATCTAACTAGAATGGCTTAACATTCACTGTTATTGTACAAACTGCACTGGAGGCCATATTATATAATTAGCCTCCTTGTAAGTATGTTTCAGTAGCACCGCATGAAAGGATGCAAATTCTGGCCCCAGGAGGCTGCATACAGTCTCATTGCATTAATGTGCATACATCAGGCCGGGCAGAGGACTACCATGGAACAATAGCAGTCATTGTAGCAGTCACACCTGGCACCCTTGATTTGTGTGCCTAGAACCATAGACATTGGCGATTGTGATGATGCACAAAGTCCTTCAGATGTACTCAGTAATGGGGTAACATGGTTCCCAAGACCGCTTGTAGGTTAAGGAATAAAGGTGGCAGGGATGCTTTACACCCGGGGTCTGCAACCATTGGCTGTCCAAATGCAGACTACAACTCCCATCAGCTCTCACAAGAAATGTTAATGGTAAGGGATCCGGGATCAGGGGAACCATCATTCAAGTCATTTGGAGAGCCACAGGTTGCAGACTCTTGTTTTACACACATGCTCATTGGGGCAACCAGGCACCTTCAAAGTGAAGAGGGCAAGGTGGGTCTGTGTCAGGGTACTCCTGACCTACCGTTTGGTGGGTGGCATGATTGGGGGTCAGTCTGGGGCCGCATATACCCACTTGTGTGGGAGGGCGTCAAGAGGAACCGCAGGGAGGACAAAGAATAAAGATCACCTAGTGAGTGTTCATATTTGGGAGAGTAAATGTCAGTGCAGATGCCTGGTGAATGATCTATAAACGCATGCCCACCCATAGTGCAAGTCATCTTCAACAGTTATTAGTAACACGGTACACTATTCGCTCTCATACTATAAGGGTCTTCGTTACATGGCCCTCTACAATTGGTTGGCACGCTCGTGTCCTTCTGGAACATTCGGTTCACTTATCAGCTTGTGAACTCAGACCCAGGTGCCGGGAGGTGGACTTGACTATCCCTCCCCACCCAATTAGCCCATCATCCGTCATCACCCATGCCTTCTGCCATGTAGACTGTCTTTGAACTTGGCCTTGCAATGTATTCTCGTCTCTGGGAATATAAGGGCGTGTGAGCACATGCTTATCATAGTTCTGGACTGCATGCCCAACTTCTATTTCCAACCTTGACTCACGTGACAGGCAAACGCAATTCAGCCACTTCATAACATTTAATTGTCTTGAATTAATAAACTTGGCACTCATGGTGTTCTTTCTTTGCACTTTAACAAGGGGTAAATCAGCTTCTCATGTTCTCTGTTCTTCAAGGATAGATAACCAGTCTTTGGTTGCCTCTAGTCTTGACACCAGACCAGAGAGCCCTTCTCGTTTCTTCCATGCTCCCAGCTAATTCTCTGCTGCAACACAGCCTTCATCTCTTCTCTTCGTCGTCTGAACTTATTAAAATGTTGACACTGATGTCCAGCTTCTCTATAATTGCGACTTCGCCGGCAGTCTATTCACTATGTATGGCAAGCTTCTAAGATTACTTGATCTACTTGTGTTGCTGCATCTGTACAGTTATCAAACGGCTTTCATTTTCTGCAGTGCTTTTCACACATGCAATCTTCGTTCCACATATGAAAGTTTATTTGATTCTTTACTTTGTCATCTGTTTCTATGATGTCCATACATTCTCTTCTTCAGCCAGTCTTCTCTGTGCGTCAAGCTCATTTCTTGTGACGTCACTAACTTTGCTTTCTCTCTTCTTCATATTCCTTCTGGGATCTCTTCAAAGAGATTGTCATCTCTTCTGGAATACATCTCACAGGGTTTTCCTAGTGAATGCCTTTTCTCAAAGACTCAACGCAGAATAGTTACAGCTGTTGGTGTTAAACATTGCACTATTTCAGGCATCCAGCATACATAGGGGATGGGACTTCCTGCAAGGTCAGTTGGCTGTTCCTCTACACTCCACTCTCTGGTTAATTCTTCAACCACATCTTCACTGTTCTCCAAATTTTGATTTCTTCTCTTGAAGAAGTGCTTCTTCGGGGTCCAAATCTTCATTATTCCTTTCGGGGATTCTGGCTGATTTTAAATGGCCATCCACACTCCAGGTCATGGAGCTGCACTGTCCATTCAGATCAAAATAGACCCAACATCCCACATACTTCTTGTGTTTCTTCGGATACAGGAACATGGTTCCCTCATGTGCTATGATGCTGGCCTCTATGTATTTTCTGATATCTTCATCTGTCAACTCCTTGGGTCTCAACCCTGATTCAACATCAATCATAATCTTCATTCCTACTGCCTTCTTCACTGTCTTCTTGCACTGTGTAATTATTATCCTGATCACACAGAATCCAAACATCACCATCACCAATATTGCTCCAAGAAACTTGAAAATGTTCGCCATCCATTGTGGAACCCATGAGAAAATGGATGCAATAGATCCATCGTCTGTGATGTCCTCTGTCTCCTATTCCATGTTGTTGTGCAGGTTTGTCAGCAACGTTATGGCCTATGTAAAGGTCCATTTCTCTTCATCGTGAGAAGGTATGAACGTGGAACATGATGGCCCAATTTTGGCACAAACTCCTCCATCCATTGCTGTGATCATATCAAGGACATATCTGTTCTGCAGGGTCATTAGACCTATTGCTCTCAGCTCTTCCCTGATAGTATTGAATCCGTGTATGGTGGTGTTGATGGTCTGCAGAAGTTCCCATCTGGTAATCTGTAACCATTTGGCATTGCTCATTGTCTGGATCCCAGGTATAAAGATAACCATGAAAATTGAAGCAGTCTTGCTGAACAACCTGTGCTCATATGGAATATCACAAAAGGCTTCTTTTGATTTTGCTGAGAAATAATTCTCCCTTCTTGTTCATTTGAGAAATTTGAGTGATCTACTCCTTCGTAAATGGGCATCTGCTTTAAAAAATTCACCATTGTTCAGGTCTCTCTGAAGAATCACTAACGCTGGAACACGGATAAGCACTAAGGAACACAACTCTCCCCAGTCCTTGGGCAGTCCTCTATGTAGGCTCTGGCCCCACAAGCCCAATAATGATCCATTAGGACAGCTGTCCCTTCCTTCATACCTGGTACATCAAATAAAAAATTTAGCCACACTGGTGATTCTCTCAAACTTTCCTCATACAATTACTTCGGAAACATTAGGACGCAGTCCTCAGGGTTAGTATCTGGAATGGTCCTACTTTTTCGTTGACCCATGTCAACAATCTTGTGATCTTCGGCCATTGATCTTTGCATTTGTTTTCTGCATTTGCAAAAACTGCTTCCCATTGTAAGGTTAATGCTGCTGCTTTGCACACAACCAGTACCTCAACCCATCCTTCGTGATTAAGCACTGTTCCTTTGATGTGTAGTTGACCTTTTTCACAACATTCTAGTATTTCAGTCCCATTCTTATCTTTGCATTGTAAAATCTTGCTGTCTTCAATCTTGATTCCAGCTCCATTAATTCCAGGCTGCTCATATTTTATTATTTGATGCCTTGTTTCTGGCTTCTCTCTTGTCCTTGAATCTTGCACATAATTGTTTTCTCTTTGAGATGTCGCTTTATTCATCCACACCATGGATGCTGTTCTGCCTTGTAATTGTCCTCTTGTCAGGCAAAATACATGATGCATCAGGCAAAGTATTTTTTTTTCACTGATACTTCTGTGGCTATGAATATTTTGTAGGTTTCCAAAGCATAAGGTATCTGGGAACACACGTAGCAACCCTCCATAGATGTACTCTCTCCCACCTTTTTCAAGTGTTGATACCACATGTTATTACCCAAGTGAGCTGTATTATCTAGATAAGTGTTTATTTTAATTTTTTTTTTTTTGTTACTTGACTTTAATCGAAAAGATTTTAACGATTTTTACAAGGACTTTTTTCTTTTCAGACAATTCAACGCTAATTCCATATTTCTTTAGCTGTGTGGACAAAAGATGAAGCTCGAACATTGGTCTCGGGTTTGGATCACGTGGACGTTCATCTACTACTAGTCTGATTAAAGAGGCATCGATGGCTCAACCCCCTCCAATGCTGTTATTCTTAGTTTAGCCTGTTCGCTCAATGAGTTGGTGATTGTTTCCAAGGCTAGTTCTATTAACTTCACCATTGTAATTGTCCATCTTGTTGTTTCTCCTGAGATTAGCCTATTCCACACAGCCTCTTCGTCTAGAGTGACTGCCACTTGCAGGCAGGAGTGCAGATATTTATCTCTGTTTTGTCTTGTCTTTGGACATTTTAGCACTAGATGTTTTAGTGTTTCCACTTCCTTTTTGTCTTTACACAGACGGCATCTATTGTCCATCTTCGGTGTTCTAATTGCCAAGGTTTTGTGAGTCCTCAGCAGATTTAATCTGGCTTTCAAAAAAGTTCCTCGCATATTTTTATTCAGAAATTTTGTGCAGTAATTCAGTGGCGTTTTCACTTTATTAAAGGTCGGTGTGAGGTGCGAGAGTAGCTTATTTGCACTAGCAGTATCAATCATCCTGATCCAGTCCATAAGTTCCATTTTTCTTTTCACTCGGTCTGGGTTGGATTTTAGATCTTCTTCCAAGCATGATACTTCGCTAAGACTGTCTTGTACTGTTCTCGCCCACTTGTTGAGAGCCTTACAGTTGCCACTTTTGAGCTCTTCTGCAATAATAGCGTAGATTGGCAAGGAGTCTGCCATTACAATCTTTCTGTAGAGTCTCATCCTGCTCTTTTCTACCAGCGATGCAAGGTAGACCAGGCCCAGCTCCCGTCTAATTGCTGACATGGATGTCGACTTTGGGAGGCCCAAAACCGATTTCCACACATGGCCTTCACGTTTCTGCCATATCACACTCGGCATGTTTAGCGATGCTTCCATACCATAAATAATGGACGGTACGACCTTGTAAAAAAATGTCACCGGCAGGATGGAGAATTTCCCACATTTTTTATCTACCAGCCTTGTTTGCGCTGTTAGTCTTTTTACTTTATCCCATAGCTGATCTTGCATTGCTTTGTCCACTGAAGATCCGTCCATGGTCACCCCTAGATATTTAAACTGAGTGACTACTTCAAGCATGGTTTCCTCCAGATACCACTTATGCTGCTTAGACAACCTCTTCGTAGTTTTGTCTAAAACAAGGGCTTTTGTTTTTGCTGTATTGATTTCCAAATTATTTCTTTTTGTATACCTTGCCAAATTTGTCAGTTTCCGTTGCAAGCCGATTTGGGTTTGATCAATAATGATGGCGTCGTCTGCGTAGAGAAGTCGCAAGATGGTAGACTTCCCAATTTTTGGTGGGAAAGCTCTTATTTTCTCCTCGTTGTTCTGGTAGTGCCCAAGAAAAGTGATAAAAAGGGCTGGGGCTAAAGGGCACCCTTGTTTGATGCCCCGCTTAACTAGAATCTCCTCCAACAGTACACCTTGTTTACTCAATTTCACCCTGATCTTTGTTTGGGCGTGTAGGGTTTTTATCGGGCCCATGATTGACGTTGGGCATTTCCAATTGCTTAATTTGTGCCACAATTTTGCCCGGTCTATTTTATCGAAAGCTTTCGATAGATCTACAAACCCCAAATAGACTCTGGGTGCTCCTTCTCTTACTTTCGCTTTGAGGATATTTATCATCAATATGTTTATTGACGTGGTTCAGTTTTTCTGAAAACCTGTCTGAAAGATGTCAAAACAGGGTGCATTTTTTGCCCAAATTCTAAAGGGGTCCAACAGCTGCGTTGCGTAGATTTTTCCCACAATGTCCACGAGGGTATCGGCCTGTAACTTTCTGGATCTTCTCTTCCGCCTTGTTTGTACACCGGCACAATTATGGCATTTAACCATGTTTCGGGAACGATTTTGGTTTGGCCACAATGGGCGAAGATTTTACTGATAATTTCAGCCCATGCTTTCCATGACTGCTTCAGATCCACATTAGTCAGGCCATCTGGGCCTGGGGCCCTTGATGATTTCAGTTTGTTGATGGCTATTTGAATATCATCCACGTTGGCAACGTCCACCCAAGATGTTGTAGTTTCAGGTTTTTCTTTGGTCGCTTGCATTTTTGGAAGCTCAAATTGTGCCGTTAAATATGCTTTCCATTTTGTCTCAGAGACCGCATTTACCATTTCTATTGGTCTAGGCGGGTTTGCTGTTTTTATTGTTGCCCAGAAGTCGCTAGGTTCTTTTGAGCTAACACTTCTTAACATTTTTTCAGCGTCTTGTTGGTACAACTGTAGCCTATGTTGTTTTAGCCACTGATTATATGCCTTTGACTCCCTGCGCCATTTTTCCCACACTTCCTGGTTATTTGTTTTTTTTGCGATTTTCCTCCATCTCCTGACAACTTTTCTTTTTTCCACAACCAAGCTATTGTAAACATGTTTAGGACCCTCATTTTTTGGCGGCTGGTCTCCCACTGGTTTTCTGTACGGGATAAGTAGAGGTAGGTAATTTGGTCGCTTTGCAGGCACTTGGGTCGTTGTTGCGTCTGGAAGTATGTATTTTTCCGTTATCCTTAATACATCTTCTTCCGACAGATGTAGCCTTGATTGTTGATTGTTCGACTCAACATTGTATTTATATAACTGTTTCTGTATTTGTCTTCCTTGCCCTGAGCATGTCAGGAGATTGTGATCGCTGTGCATGGTTCTTTGCACTTTATACTCTTGGATCCAGGCTAAAAGACTGGTTGACACATAGATGTAATCCAAAGTGGCTTTGGAATTCAAATACTCCCAAGTCGGGATGTTCCTTTGTTGTGGGAATACTGTTGCGATATTGTACAAATTTCTTGGTTTGGCCATCGCGCCCCATGCTTTTCCTCATTTCCATATTGCTCCTTGTGGCCCACTCCCCTTCGTTTCCTCGTTCCATTCGTTGCAATCTGCATTCAAGTCTCTACACACAATGACATCAGCATTCTCATACTCCGCAACGATCCAGTCTAATATATCCGCCATTTTTGTGCAATATGCTTTGATTGTCTTCTTTGCGGATTCCAGTAAGTATTTATTATGATGACTTGTTTGCTATCCACCTTCATCGTCAGGTCCGGTTGATCTGTCCATGCTGTCAGGGTGACCAGCATCTCATATGATTTGTGTAACTTTGTAGGTGTTGCCAAGCCTACGCCCATTTTTATTGCTGTCAAGAGACCTGACGACGGACGGCCTAATATGCCCTTGCATGCCGGTGATGTTTCTACTACAAACCCGTTTATACTCGGTTTGTCTTGAAGCCAGGTCTCTTGTAGGCATATGATGTCCAGTGAACCTAAATCGACATCGTCAGGTCTGGTAAGGTGGATGTGACCCCTTGTGTTCCACGATCCCATGACAAATTTTTGCTTACATCCTTTGTGTCCTAAGTTGGCATGTTCACTGCTTGTGGTTTTCTGGGTCGTTATTAATTGCTAGTTTTCTGTATTGAGATTCAACATTGATTTTAAGCATGCCCATGGGCATGTTCATTTTTTGTGTTGGTGCTGGGTTTGGACACCTCTCGTTTTGGTGCCTGCTTGAGATACGCTCTGGACTGTACTGCCGATCTTTATGATAGTCTTCCCCTACTTGACGAGACTTGTGTTTCTCCGTGACTGTTTCCTGTCGTTCACTCCTTACTTGCCTGTTGTTACTTTTCTTCTCGTTGCTTGGGCAAATGGTAAGTGTTTATCCCATTATTTCAATTTCAATTTTATTTGATATACATGTAGCAACATGGCTTTGTATAACACATAACATACAGATCATATACAAAAAAATTAATGATTAACAGAAACGCCACCAAAAGATCAAGACTTAATCAAGACCTTTAAAAATTCCGACTAAATCCATGTAAAATAGAACAATAAAATATGTTAGATTTATGTTATTTCCCTGAATAAAAGCCAACTATAAAGAGGGTATTTCATTAATAGTGGTCGCATTGTCATATGCTTCGAAAAACTTCAAGCGTAGTGAGTCTAAGCTTTCACATTCTGTTATCAAGTGAGACACTGTTTCACATACCAAATTTCCACATAAACGACAAAAGGTGTGTGAATAGTGAGAATAGTTGTAACTTCCTTTAGATGAAAGGACCACTGACGCATTAAATTTGATTAGAAGGTAAGTACGAAATATATACAGACTAGGATAAGCAGTACTGTACCTCAGAAAGGAGGTACGTACCATTCTTTCATTACAGAAATCACTAGTAAATATCATACTCCCAACATGCAGCATATTTTTCACAAACGCAGCCACTCGTAATTTGGTCTTCAACCAGTGTTTTACATTGCCGGATAGAAATGAAATGCTTCCCTCATTTAACCATTTGTTATGAATACACTTTAAAACACCAATGGTTCCGATTGAAATATTGTCTTCGAGACTTAAAAAGGCCTTCGCATAGGGGACAATGATTGTATCGGATTGTACTGTAAGTAAACATTCAAGGAGGAGCACACATTGAGCAAGATATACATTCCATATACACTTTAGATTAAATTTAAGGCATAGGTATTCCAAGATGATGCATTGGGGGAGGCGAAATAGCCTCCTCAGTATTTTTGCTTCAAAAACAATCCTCTGTTTCTTCTATTTTTGGCCCCAAATTGCAACAGCATACGACAGCATAGACAACATCTTTGCGTTGTATGTGGTCAGAACAGCAGATGCACAATATCCATTGTTGCGTCCAATGCATGAAATTATATCACACATTTTCTTTTCCCTTCGGACCAGTGCAAGTTCCATTTCAGTTTGTCATCAACTACAAGGCCTAGATATTTATAAGATGATACTTGCTCAAGCGGTTCAGTAGATAGAGTCCATCAGAATCTTTTAGGTCGATGTTTCTTAGTTAAAACCATTGTTTTACTTTTGGCAATGTTAATTTTAAGACCATTAACTTCCAAGTATGTAGCTAGGGCATTCAACATCAGTTGAAGTCCTGCTGGTGTATACTCTCGAAGGATAAGGTTGTCTGCATATGCAAGCCAGCCTATGGTGATGTTCTTGATTTTCACAGGGTTTGCAGCATGGATCACAAATGCAGCGGACATATTGGCTAAATATAAGTTAAATAAGACTCCCCTAATCATGCCTCCCTGTTTGACTCCACAGTGGGTAGCCATGGATTTTAATAGTCTGCCCACTACATTTAGGTTGCACGCGAAGAGTAGTGTCTGCATGTAGGATCATCAGCATGCGAAGCAGGCCAGGAGGGACCCCGCAGGCATCCAATTTCCGCCACAACCGATTCCGACAGACAGTATCGAAAGTGGCGGAAAAATCAATAATTGCACAGTGTACATCTAGATTACACTGCAGTCAAGAGTGTTCAATGGCAGAGGTCAGTAAAAGCAGGTTGTGTGATACTACTTGACTTGCCCTAAAAATAATTTGGTTTACTGGCAGAATCTTATTAACAGCAAGCCAAGTGTTCAACTCAAATAAGAGGACTTTTGTGAACATTTTGGAGGTGAAATCAAGCATGGCTGTCATACGGAAATTGGATGGGTCGTCCCAAGCCCCTTTCTTGTGGACAGTTAAAATATTACTGGATGGAGGAAATATACCATGCTGGCCAATGTGAGAAAATAGTAGATGTAAGGCAGCACCCCATAATGGGGGGTCTCTTTTGATTACAAGGTTACATGTGCCATCAGCACCGGCAGCACGTGAAGATTTTAATCGGTCGATGATAGTTATAATATCTAATACCAAGGCTTTGCATTCCCATTGGACTGCAGGGATCAGTAAGATCACGTTAGTGGATTCAACTCGATCAAGAGTAGATTGGATGTGTTTGGCTCATGTATCTTCATTGATACAGTTTAAAGTTAGTTCACGTTTTTTGTTCTTCGCAATCAATTTCCATATTCCATTGCCGTCACCCGATAGGGTTGATCTGGCGATTTTCTGCCATAAACGCAACTCCACTTCCTTTTTATGGTTTTTAAGCCAGCGTTGGTAGGAGCGTTTGAGAGCATGGACTTGGGCTATGATTGAAGACTCAGAAGACCTATCATTATGATGGTACACAATATCCTTAATTTCATGACGAAGATCTCATTTTGCAGATTGCATCAACCTATCATTGCCGGATCTAGAAGGCAGGGAGATATTAACTTTTTCAAAGACTGATTTGTAAGATCTTTGTTAAATCGCTTTAGTATGGATTTCAACCATGATTTTCAAAAAATTTGAAATCATTACCTCACCAATATTTAGATCAGATTCACTAGATCGTATAAAGACGGGAAGTAATGCCTGGGCCATGATTTGTGCGTCCTGCATGTTATTATTTTTTCTCCGAATGCGATTTAGGCCTTCATTGAGAGATATCTGCCCATCCCTGTCATGTTCTGGTGTTATCCCATTATTATCTTTCTCTTTATTTCTCTTGTTCCTCCCAAATGTATGCTTTGTTGTGTAATACTCATGAAGCAAGTCAAAAACAGTTATCCTTGCAGGGGGTAAACATAGGGGCTTATGCTTCAGTGGAAATACATAAATCAGAAATAGTTCCCATGGTAGGGAGGATCAAAGGGATATCTGCTTTATTTGTATCAATGATATAGAGAGTGTGAATCAGGAGAAATAGAAAGACACAAATAGAAATTAAACATGCATACAATATGCATAAGGCTATTGACATCCAACTTTTTTTGCCAACCTGGTACTGGTCGAGCTTGTTCATGCCCTAAAAGCATTGTTAAACCGTATTCGTATAATACTGCCTTGTTATGAATATTGTGCCTTTCAGTGTGTTTGCCTCATAAATCATCATTTCTACTGTGATCATTTAAGGAGAAAGAAACACTTTTTACTTCTGCAATTGCAATATCACCTGGTGTTGCAGTATTTGCTCAATGATTACAATTAACAAGCTCCTAATCACAGTGCAATTTTTAGGATCCTGTAAAAAAGGGCTAAAATCAACGTTTCTTCTGACAAGAGTAGGATAAGCTTGAAGGATAAATACAAAAACAGACAATATAAATCTATGTAGATCCCCATCAGTTAGGACCATGGGGCTAACCAAATATTTACTCAGTGAGAAACGAGTCTGGATCCAATCTTCAAATTTAAAATCACATTCTGGCATTTCTGTGCCACATCAATGTTTTTCTAAAGTTAATTTCCAAAAGATTACTATGGCTCGCAGCAAGGGTTTGCACTCCTACTATAATATCTATAAGGAGTGTTCGACTCAACTATGTGCAAATGTAAAATCTGCATTATCAGCTACTTGGTTTCCTTATCGTCCTTCTACCTCGTCATCACTCGAGTCTGTTAATGCTTAAATTATTCTTCTTGTCTTGCTTCTGGATCTGCAACAGTAGGAGAGCGGTCTCACTGTTGTACAATTTCACGTTTTTCAAGTGAAGCCAAGCTTGCCTGCCTTGGACTGTCACTGAAGAGGGGGTTATATTTTCAACAATAAAGGGGCTATTGAAACGTGACTCGTGCCACTTTCAGGTGAAGTTTTTAATCAGAACAGTTTCATCAACAAACAGTTTGGGTGCCAATAAAAGTTCAGGAGATTCAGCTGCTGGATCATTTTCATCTGTGTTCTGAGACTGACTCTTCTGACACCGGAGTTGATCTGAAATGAGAAAGATGCTAGAGGTCATACATGTCAAATGTTCTTGCAGCTCATCATCTAACAGTTCCACTGTACTCTGGGCATCATTTCTACTCCTCGATGGAGGTATAAGAGGTGTTCTCATTTGTCTCCCTATCACTAGTTCATGGGGGGTGAGGTGGTGGTTCAAACAAGGCTGATTCCTTAGGGTATATGAAGCTAAGGACACGCAAAATAGCCATCCCTTCTTGAAAGTTAGCTTGATGTTGGCAATAATTTCTTTAAGGAGGCAATTGTGTCTTTCACATATCCCATTCACTTGCAGGTGATAAGCAGAAGAAAACTTGTGCTTAATACTCAATAATTGTCCTATCTGTTCAAACACTTCCTTAACAAAATGTGGCCCATTATCATATTTCAGAACTTCACACACACACTATCTTGGAAAGACTTCACGCACTTAAAACTTTTCTGTGCAAGTGGCGTCAGGGTGTGTACACAGACTTGCCTCAAATCAACTAGAGAAGGGACACACCACCACTATCAGATACCGGTATCCATTACACATCTGCAGGATGTCAACATAATCAGTATGAAAATGTTCAAAAGGACCATTTGTTTGAGGTATTACTCCTCTAATCGTTCTCAGTGTATGCCCAGTGGTAAAATGTTGACACACAATGCAATTCACTACAAGCAATGCAACATGTTCTAACAAATTTGGAACAAACCAGTCTTCCACAATCGTTGCAGCAAGTCTTTCCCTAGTTACATACGCTGGGTAGTGCAGCTGTTCAAGTGCTACCTTTAACAATGCTAATGGCATCACCGGCTTTACAGTGCTATGCTGTTGCCAGAATGCTTCTGTGGGGGATAAAGAACACCCCCTTTGTTTCCATAACTCCTGCTCTTACTGTGGTGCAATGCCTTGGATCTCCATTAATTGGGTTTTCGGCAAATGATTACTTTCTCTTTGACATTTGACATTTGGAGTGTCAAAACTTGAGATATTTGGTCAATGCACAACCCTTTTGGCTTCTCCGGCTTTGTCCCAGCAAGAAATAAAATCTCTTCACTTATTGTGACCGGCGCATTTAATGACCACTATGGCTACTGGGAGTTGTAGTGTCTTGATAATCCTGTCCAATAAAGATGCATGCTGCGCTGGAGTACCATCCACTCAGAGGTAGCCTCTCCTTTTCCAATGTGCCAGCCCTAAATGTACAGTCAACGTCACATAGGCAGAGTCACTGTACAACATCACGTTCTGCCCTTAGTGTTTCTCGAGCGCAACAATGAGCGATACCAATTCTGCCGCTTGCCCTGAAAAGTAAGATGGTAGTCTAGTACTTGTTACTGTTTCCAACTTGCCATTTGCTCTATGCCTCACTACAGCTGCGCTAGAATGCCTTTCTCCACTAGTCTGCTCAATTTTGAAGAACTATCAATAAAGAGAATTTCCCCTCCTAGCCAAGCATTTACTTTCACGGAAGGAAAATCATCATAAAATTCAACATCATTTGCATAGTCATGCATATGATAGCCGTCAGCTATTGGCTCAGCTACAAATGTAGCAGGATTCACTATTTTACATCTGACAATTTTGATTGTTGGGTTCGAAATCATTACTTCATAAACTGAGGCCCTCTGAGTGGTCAATGTACTTTCGGGTTTCTCTAAAATAGCAAACAGAGCATGCTCCATGGAGAGGGTCATGGAGCAGCCCATAACAATACTTGTAGACTTCTCAATTGCGATAACGGTGGCTGCCAATGACTGTTTGCAAGGAAAGTGTCCTTTCATTACTGATACTAAAATCCCACTGTAATATGTTAGAGACATGTAGCTCAAAGTAGTCTTCTGTGTAAGTACTGCTGTCATGACTGTCCCATTTTTGTGCAAAAATAAATAGAATTCCTCAGCATAATTGAGAATTCCTAAAACAGGGGCTGTACAAATCGCTTTTTTTTCAATTCCCCAAATCCTTCCTCCATATCCTCAATCCATTCTATTTTAACATTATCCACCTGTGCTTTCTTTAAAGCCTGCAAAAGGGGTTTTGTGTACGAACTGTAGTCAAACACCCAGGCTCTGACATAATTGCAAAGTCCCAAAAATGGTTGCATCTCTTTTACTGTGTGCGGTTTTGCAGTTTTCATTATCGCTTCAGCTCTTTCAGGTGTCACCTTTTTTCCCTCATGTGAAATGAACTGTCCTACGTATAACAGCTATTCTTGACAATATATTATAGCTTCTTCTTGTTTACCTTATATCCTTTATCTGCTAAAATACTCATGAACTGAATCAAGTTCTGCCTGCACTCATCTTCTGCACTGCTACAAATTAAAATGTCAACTATGCATTGTATCACCGCACTTTTAAAATTGACATTGCCTAGGTCCATCAGGAGAAACCTGTAAAAGATTGACGGAGACTCACAGTACCCCTGGGGCAACAGAGCGTGTTTTAGATGAGTTTGGCAAAAAGTAAATGAAGTCAAGTCTTGTGAGTCCTTGTGCAACAGGATTGAGAAAAACACATTTTTCAAATCGATCACCTAAAATATCATGCTTCTAATAGGATACTGCATAGTATTGTGCCGGGTTAGGAACTAGAGGAAATTCTGCCTCTACAATCTGGATAATTGGTCTCATGACTTGTATGAATCTCCACAACCCTGCCTTTGATTTATTGACAGGATACACTGCGGTGTTACAAGTTGATTCTGATGGCAAAAGAATACCTTGTTTCATCAGTGCTGAAATGGTCTGAAATATACCCTTATCAGACTCTCGAGTCATGGGTCTCGTGTCACTGAAAGTACTAAACACATCAATTCTCCCTGTGAGCTGTCCTATTGTGGGTACATGCTTACCCTCATACCTGTGAAAGGATTTCCTCCTACCACAGTGGCACTTCCTATTCTGTCATTAATTGTGCCATGTTTGCATACTGTTGTATCTGCATGGGTGCGTGTTGCGACTTCCCTTGCAGTGGATCCATTTGCACTTGCTCTGGTTGCTGTGCCTCACCAGAATCCCTAGAATTGATACCAGAGAGCTTTCAAGAACTAACTTGCGAGCCATTATTTGACTACTGCCATGGAAACTGAGACAGTCAAATTTTGGTAGCAATCTGGTGAGAAACCCAGTAGTTGCCTTATCAAATTTGATTACCCAACAGCCAGGTGGTAGCTAATGGGTAATTAATGTGCTCCCCCTTTCCTTTGTGTGATTCCTTCTGGGGTACTTGGTCCTGAGGAAGGCAATACATTTTCTCCTCCGAAACACTGTGTATGCATCAACCTTGGAAAAACCCTGCAACTGAACTGCACTGCTTTTTAGAACACTCTGCTTTTATGTGTTATAATTGATAGGCACGTTCTATCTGTTGGTCACTTTGTGTCTTGTGTCTCATCACAATTGGGTGATTGATATTCAGTCATTATATTCTCTTTATTTGTTAATAAGTTAACACATCCACATTGGATGTGATCACATTTCTGTTTCTAAAACTATGAATTCAAAAAATCATTCAATAAATATTTGATTAAATCATGATGTGAAAGGTGTAGTAATTGGACCTTAGCTATCATTTCTGAGAACTACAGAAGTGATTCATAAATTAATAACAAATCCAGACTAGTAGTCAAAATAATAAGCATATCCTTGTTTCCTGGTAGTATGCTCCTTGTTGTACTGATGGTCCCATCCACTGGCAGTGTGGAGGATAAATACCCAATCAGTGTTGGAGAAGAAGAGGGTAGCCTGCAGAGCTGCAGGGATACCTCCTCCTGGGAGGTGTGACAGTATGAAGAGAGCATATGCACTGTGTTGAATATCGAGCCTGGGCGGAGCCTATGGAATGCTCAGTAAGCCTGCCAAAATACAAACTGGAGAAAACCAGCCCAGGAGACTATCTAGCAGTCGAAAGTGCCTAATCAGTGAATGGGGGATGCAACAAGGAACAACTGGCGAACCCTTCAGGAAGACAGCAGAAAGAGAGCGCCACCTCTACAGACATGAAACACTGTGAAGAAGCCAAAAGGGAGAAGTCTCGTAGACCTACCAGAGGAGCACCACACAGAGATGAAAAGCATGCTGTCACTCAAGCAGGAGGGAGGAAATGCCTATCAAGCCCCAAGCGGGATGAGAGAAAACAGACCCTAGGACAGGGTGGAGAGACCAGGCCCAAAGGCAAGGTGAGAGAAACCAGACTGCAAGTCAGGGAGAGATAAACCAAATCCCAAATGCTTAGCGAGACACCCGAGACCTCTAGGCAGATTAAGAAAAACAAACCCCAATGACGGGTGAGAGACCAGGAACGCCTAGGCCGGGGTGAGAGCAACAAAAATACAAGGAGTGTGCAGAGGCCTGAGAACCAAAGGCTGGGCTAGAGAAGTGAAACCTCAAGGCAGGGTAAGAGAAAGAGGCCCAAGACCCCAAGGTGGGGTAAGAGAAAGGAAACCACAAGGTGTGGTGAGAGACCAGGAAGCCATAGGTGGATGAGCGTGACAAAACCACAAGGTGGTCAGCGAGGCCTGAGAGCCCTAGACGCGGTAAGAGAAACAAAACCCCAAGGCGGAGTGAGAGAGAGTGACTTATAAGAGAAACCCCAAGGTGGGGTAAAAGACCTGAGCAAGGCTGGGTAGGAGAAGCCAAACCCAAAGCAGGGTGCTAGACCAGTGACCTCAAGGTGGGGTAAGAGAAACCAAATCCCAGGGTCAGGTAAGAGCCCTGAGACCTGAATATGGGGTGAGAGAATGCAGGTCCCAAAGCTTGGTGAATGGAACTGAAACCCAAACTAGGATAAGGACCAAGAACTATCTAGTGGGTGAGAATGCTAGGATCATTCATGGGAGGGAGACAACAAGGAAAACGTTCAGATTTGGGAAAAACGGGCTATCCCTTCCCCCTGGAGACAAAAGACAAGAGGAATTTATGGGACTAATGAGATTAATACAGACAAGAGTAGCTGGGAAAATCAGTAAAGAAAAACAAGGTTCCCTTGATACAAACGCGTTGGGTTAAGATTTCAGAAATTAAAAAATATAAAGTTAAACTCTGCTGACCTCTTAGGTAAATTAACACAAAGCGTAAATGAAAACAACAATCCTAATCTGAGGTCAAGAGTCCTTGGGTTTAATCAAGATTGTTATTTCAAAGAATTCCAAAGCTCACTGCCAAAATGTTTTTTGACTCTCTGCTTCCACAACGTGAGATTTAATGTGGATACTACTGACACTTAGTTATATAGAATTGAAGCAAAGCCAAATGGAAAGTCCTGTGACACAATAATCTAGTCATGAAAGTGTGCATAAATCCTCACGAAAGTTCCAAATAAGTCTGGAAAGATAAGTTGGATATGTAGAGAAAAGGTGCATGACCTATTGGGTATCCATATCATTCAAAAGCAGACCGTGTAGGGCCTGTTAAGGTGCCGCCTTCAAGCATTCCCGGTGTGTTTGTGGGAAAGTCATTCAGCCTACAGGCTTATACTTCACATCAGGCCAGGGCCCCCCTTATGAGAAAGACACATGAGGATGGGGATCAGAAGCCAACCACGAGTCAGTGCCAAGGCCCAACTCTACCTCTGGCCATGACTTGTCTTGTTGTGGCACTAAGAGTCAGTGAGAGTGTTCTGCCGTGTATAATGGGGGGACAGAACGGGCCTACTGTAATAGATCATAAGGGTAAGTATACAGCCACATCAGTACCTAAAGGAGGTCCAGCAAATCACTACGCCTTTACTCCCATCTAACGTCTCCAAAAGGCAGTACAAAATCAGCTGCAACAGAGATTTCAGTTTGCAGATCCAGTACACCCACTGGCCTCCATGCCGTCCTCTGTCAATCAAGGTGTGATGCCAACAACTTATCACAAACGTTTAGGACATGGCACAAAGGTAAGAAAAGCAGATTTGAGGGACAAGCCCCAATTCCTCCTGGTTTGTTTGTTTGTTTGTTTATTCATTTCTATGGCGCACTGGACCAGAAGGTATGAGGGCGCAAGCATCACAGTTATATTCTCAGCTTAGTTACAATACTATACATTATTTACATTATTATACATGGGTGCAGTGAGTAGAAGTAGTTACAAGGGTACACAGTAAAATTACGACAGAGAGTGCAGGTTGAACAATTTTGTAGTAGCTGCAGGGTGTAATTTATTGGTCTTTGTTATTAAGCCACTGGATGTAGTTACACCTAAATTGGTGGTAGGTTTGAGGTGCTCTGACGGAGGGTGGTAGTGTGTTCCAGTGTTGGGCTGCTTTCACCTGGAAGCTGTTGCTGCCCATTTTCGTACGCTTGAATCTGGGAACAACGAGCAGGTTAGCATTGCTATTTCTGGTATGTCTGTTGGGCGTGTATCTGGTTATTCTGTCTGATAGATACCGGTTAGCTGCGTTGTGAAGGCATTTGTGGGTGAGGGAGGCTACTTTAAGCAGGATTTTATCCGAGGTAGTGAGCCAGTTGTGAGTTCTCCTAGTAATCGAGATGTGTTCTCTTTTAGGGAAGCTAAGCGCTGCTCTGAGAGCATTGTTCTGTAGGATCTGGATTTTATTGGTAATCTGTTTGTTGGCGCCTACATAGAGGGAGTTACAATAGTCCAGTTTAGATAGTATGAGAGCCCTGGCTAGAGTAATGCAGCTTTGGGTGGAGAGGAAGGGTTTGGCCGAGCGTATAAGCTTGCATGTGTAGTGGATGCCATGGAGCCTCTCGTAATTTGGTCTTCAACCAATGTTTTAGATTGCCGGATAGAAATTAAATGCTTCCCTCATTTAACCATTTGTTATGAATACACTTTAAAACACCAATGGTTCCGATTGAAATATTGTCTTCGAGACTTAAAAAGGCCTTCGCATAGGGGACAATGATTGTATCGGATTGTACTGTAAGTAAACATTCAAGGAGGAGTACACTTGAGCAAGATATACATTCCATATACTCTTTAGATTAAATTCAAGGTATAGGTACTCCAAGCTGATGCATTGCGGGAGGCGAAATAGCCTCCTCATTATTTTTGCTTCAAAAACAATCCTCTGTTTCTTCTATTTTAGGCCCCAAATTGCAACAGCATACGACAGCATAGACAAAATCTTTGCATTGTATGTGGTCAGAAAAGCAGATGCACAATATCCATTGTTGCGTCCAATGCATGAAAATATATCACACATTTTCTTTTCCCTTCGGACCAGTGCAAGTTCCATTTCAGTTTGTCATCAACTACAAGGCCTAGATATTTATAAGATGATACTTGCTCAAGCGGTTCAGTAGAAAGAGTCCATCAGAATCTTTTAGGTCTATGTTTCTTAGTTAAAACCATTGTTTTACTTTTGGCAATGTTAATTTTAAGACCATTAACTTCCGAGTATGTAGCTAGGGCATTCAACATCAGTTGAAGTCCTGCTGGTGTATACTCTCGAAAGATAAGGTTGTCTGCATATGCAAGCCAGCCTATGGTGACGTTCTTGATTTTCACAGGGTTTGCAGCATGGATCACAAATGCAGCGGACATATTGGCTAAATATAAGTTAAATAAGACGCCCGTGATCATGCCTCCCTGTTTCACTCCACAGTGGGTAGCCATGGATTTCAATAGTCTGCCCACTACTTTTAGGTTGCACGCGAACAGTAGTGTCTGGCTGTAGGATCATCAGCATGCGAAGCAGGCCAGGAGGGACCCCGCAGGCATCCAATTTCCGCCACAACCGATTCCGACAGACAGTATCGAAAGTGGCGGGAAAATCAATAATTGCACAGTGTACATCTAGATTACACCGCAGTCAAGAGTGTTCAAAGGCAGAGGTCAGTATAAGCAGGTTGTGTGATGTACTTAACTTGCCCTGAAACCAATTTGGTTTACTGGCAGAATCTTATTGACAGCAAGTTTTCATCTCAAATAAAAGGACTTTTGTGAACATTTTGGAGGTGGAATCAAGCAGGGCTGTCATATGGAAATTGGATGGGTCGTCCCAAGCCCCTTTCTTGTGGACAGTTAAAATATTACTGGATGGAGGAAATATACCATGCTGGCCAATGTGAGAAAATAGTAGATGTAAGGTAGCACCCCATAATGGGGGGGTCTCTTTTAATTACAAAGTTGCATGTGCCGTCAGCACCGGCAGCACGTGAAGATTTTAATCGGTCGATGATAGTTATAATATCTAATACCAAGGCTTTGCATTCCCATTGGACTGCAGGGATCGGTAAGATTACGTTAGTGGATTCAACTAGATCAAGAGTAGATTGGATGTGTTTGGATAATGTATCTTCATTGATACAGTTTAAAGTTAGTTCACGTTTTTTGTTCTTCGCAATCAATTTCCATATTCCATTGCCGTCACCCGATAGTGCTGATCTGGCGATTTTCTGCCATAATTGCAACTCCACTTCCTTTTTATGGTTTGTAAGCCATTGTTGGTAGGAGCGTTTGAGAGCATGGACTAGGGCTATGATTGAAGACTCAGAAGACCTATCATTATGATGGTACACAATACGCTTAATTTCATGACGAAGATCTCATTTTGCAGATTGCATCAACCTATCATTGCCGGATCTAGAAGGCAGGGAGATATTAACTCTTTCAAAGACTGATTTGTAAGATCTTTGTTAAATCGCTTTACTATGGATTTCAACCATGATTTTCAAAAAATTTGAAATCATTACCTCACCAATATTTAGATCAGATTTTCTAGATCATATAAAGACAGGAAGTAATGCCTGGGCCATGATTTGTGTGTCCTGCATGTTATTATTTTTTCTCCGAATTCGATTTAGGCCTTCATTGAGAGATACCTGCCGATTCCTGTCATGTTCTGATGTTATCCCATTATTCTCTTTCTCTTTATTTCTCTTGTTCCCCCCAAATGTATGCTTTGTTGTGTAATACTCATGAAGCAAGTCAAAAACAGTTATCCTTGCAGGGGGTAAACATAGGGGCCTATGCTTCAGTGGAAATACATACATCAGAAATAGTTCCCATGGTAGGGAGGATCAAAGGAATATCTGCTTTATTTGGATCAATGATATAGAGAGTGTGAATCAGGAGAAATAGAAAGACACAAATAGAAATTGAACATGCATACAATATGCATAAGACTATTGACATCCAACTTTTTTTGCCAACCTGGTACTGGTCGAGCTTGTTCATGCCCTAAAAGATTTGTTAAACCGTATTCGTATAATACTGCCTTGTTATGAATATTGTGTTATTCAGTGTGTTTGCCTCATAATTCATCATTTCTACTGTGATCATTTAAGGAGAAAAAAACACTTTTTACTCCTGCAATTGCAATACCTCCTGGTGTTGCAGAATTTGCTAAATGATTACAATTAACAAGCTCCTAATCACAGTGCAATTTTTAGGATCCTGTAAAAAAGGGCTAAAATAAACATTTCTTCTGACAAGAGTAGGATAAGCTTGAAGGATAAATACAAAAACAGGCAATATAAATCTATGTAGATCCCCATCAGTCAGGACCATGGGGCTAACCAAATATTTACTCAGTGAGAAACGAGTCTGGATCCAATCTTCAAATTTAAAATCACATTCTGGCATTTCAGTGCCACATCAATGTTTTTCTAAAGTTAATTTCCAAAAGATCACTATGGCTCGCAGCAAGGGTTTGCACTCCTACTATAATATCTATAAGGAGTGTTCGACTCAACTATGTGCAAATGCAAAATCTGCATTATCAGCTACTTGGTTTATTTATTGTCCTTCTTCCTCGTCATCACTCGAGTCTGTTAATGCTTAAATTATTCTTCTTGTCTTGCTTCTGGATCTGCAACAGTAGGAGAGCGGTCTCACTGTTGTACAATTTCACGTCTTTCAAGTGAAGCCAAGCTTGCCTGCCTTGGACTGTCACTGAAGAGGGGGTTATATTTTCAACAATAAAGGGGCTATTGAAACGTGACTCGTGCCACTTTCAGGTGAAGTTTTTAATCAGAACAGTTTCATCAACAAACAGTTTGGGTGCCAATAAAAGTTCAGGAGATTCAGCTGCTGGATCATTTTCATCTGTGTTCTGAGACTGACCCTTCTGACACAGGAGTTGATCTGAAATGAGAAAGATGCTAGAGGTTATACATGTCAAATGTTCTTGCAGCTCATCATTTAACAGTTCCGCTGTACTCTGGGCATCACTTCTACTCCTCGATGGAGGTATAAGAGGTGTTCTCATTTCTCTCCCTGTCACTAGTTCATGGTGGGTGAGGTGGTGGTTCAAACCAGGCTGATTCCTTAGGGCATATGAAGCTAAGGACACGCAAAATAGCCATCCCTTCTTGAAAGTTAGCTTGATTTTGGCAATAATTTCTTTAAGGAGGCAATTGTGTCTTTCACATATCCCATTCACTTGCAGGTGATAAGCAGAAGAAAACTTGTGCTTAATACTCAATAATAGTCCTATCTGTTCAAACACTTCCTTAACAAAATGTGGCCCATTATCATATTTCAGAACTTCACACACACCCCATCTTGGAAAGACTTCACGCACTTAAAACTTTTCTGTGCAAGTGGCGTCAGGGTGTGTACACAGATTTGCCTCAAATCAACTAGAGAAGGGACACACCACCACTATCAGATACCTGTATCCATTACACATCTGCAGGATGTCAACATAATCAGTATGAAAATGTTCAAAAAGACCATTTGTTTGAGTGTATGCCCAGTGGTAAACTTTTGACACACAATGCAATTCACTACAATCAATGCAACATGTTCTAACAAATTTGGAACAAACCAGTCTTCCACAATCGTTGCAGCAAGTCTTTCCCTAGTTACATACGCTGGGTAGTGCAGCTGTTCAAGTGCTACCTTTAACAATGCTGATGGCATCACTGGCTTTACAGTGCTATGCTGTTGCCAGAATGCTTCTGTGGGGGATAAAGAACACCACCTTTGTTTCCATAACTCCTGCTCTTACTGTGGTGCAATGCCTTGGATCTCCATTAATTGGGTTTTCGGCAAATGATTACTTTCTCTTTGACATTTGACATTTGGAGTGTCAAAACTTGAGATATTTGGTCACTACACAACCCTTTTGGCTTCTGCGGCTGTGTCCCAGCAAGAAATAAAATCTCTTCACTTATTGTGACCGGCGCATTTAATGACCACTATGGCTACTGGGAGTTGTAGTGTCTTGATAATCCTGTCCAATAAAGATGCATGCTGTGCTGGAGTACCATCCACTCAGAGGTAGCCTCTCCTTTTCCAATGTGCCAGCCCTAAATGTACAGTCAACGTCACATAGGCAGAGTCACTGTACAACATCACGTTCTGCCCTTAGTGTTTCTCAAGCGCAACAATGAGCGATACCAATTCTGCCGCTTGCCCTGAAAAGTAAGATGGTAGTCTAGTACTTGTTACTGTTTCCAACTTGCCATTTGCTCTACGCCTCACTACAGCTGCGCTAGAATGCCTTTCTCCACTAGTCTACTCAATTTTGAAGAACTATCAATAAAGAGAATTTCCCCTCCTAGCAAAGCATTTACTTTCACGGAAGGGAAATCATCATAAAATTCAACATCATTTGCATAGTCATGCATATGATAGCCGTCAGCTATTGGCTCAGCTACAAATGTAGCAGGATTCACTATTTTACATCTGACAATTTTGATCGTTGGGTTCAAAATCATTACTTCATAAGCTGAGGCCCTCTGAGTGGTCAATGTACTTTCGGGTTTCTCTAAAATAGCAAACAGAGCATGCTCCATGGAGAGGGTCATGGAGCAGCCCATAACAATACTTGTAGACTTCTCAATTGCGATAACGGTGGCTGCCAATGACTGTTTGCAAGGAAAGTGTCCTTTCATTACTGGTACTAAAATACCACTGTAATATGTTAGAGACATGTAGCTCAAAGTAGTCTTCAGTGTAAGTACTGCTGTCATGACTGTCCCATTTTTGTGCAAAAATAAATAGAATTCCTCATCATAATTGAGAATTCCTAAAACAGGGGCTGTACAAATCGCTTTTTTTTCAATTCCCCAAATCCTTCCTCCATATTCTCAATCCATTCTATTTTAACATTATCCACCTGTGCTTTCTTTAAAGCCTCCAAAAGGGGTTTTGTGTACGAACTGTAGTCAAACACCCAGGCTCTGACATAATTGCAAAGTCCCAAAAATGGTTGCATCTCTTTTACTGTGTGCGGTTTTGTAGTTTTCATTATCGCTTCAGCTCTTTCAGGTGTCACCATTTTTCCCTCATGTGAAATGAACTGTCCTACGTATAACAGCTATTATTGACAATATATTATAGCTTCTTCTTGTTTACCTTATATCCTTTATCTGCTAAAATACTCATGAACTGAATCAAGTTCTGCCTGCACTCATCTTCTGCACTGCTACAAATTAAAATGTCAACTATGCATTGTATCACCGCACTTTTCAAAATGACATTGCCTAGGTCCATCAGGAGGAACCTGTAAAAGATTGATGGAGACTCACAGTACCCCTGGGGCAACAGAGCGTGTTTTAGATGAGTTTGGCAAAAAGTAAATGAAGTCAAGTCTTGTGAGTCCTTGTGCAACGGGATTGAGAAAAACACATTTTTCAAATCGATCACCTAAAATATCATGCTTCTAAAGGGATACTGCATAGTATTGTGCCGGATTAGGAACTAGAGGAAATTCTTCCTCTACAATCTGGATAATTGGTCTCATGACTTGAATGAATCTCCACAACCCTCCCTTTGATTTATTGACAGGATACACTGCGGTGTTACGAGTTGATTCTGATGGCAAGAGAATACCTTGTTTCATCAGTGCTGAAATGGTCTGAAATATACCCTTATCAGCCTCTCGAGACATGGGTCTCGTGTCACTGAAAGTACTAAACACATCAATTCTCCCTGTGAGCTGTCCTATTGTGGGTACATGCTTACCCCCATACCTGTCAAAGGATTTCCTCCTACCACAGTGGCACTTCCTATTCTGTCATTAATTGTGCCATGTTTGCATGCTGTTGTATCTGCATGGGTGCGTGTTGCGACTTCCCTTGCAGTGGATCCATTTGCACTTGCTCTGGTTGCTGTGCCTCACCAGAATCCCTAGAATTGATACCAGAGAGCTTTCAAGAACTAACTTGCGAGCCATTATTTGACTACTGCCATGGAAACTGAGACAGGCAAATTTTGGTAGCAATCTGGTGAAAAACCCAGTAGTTTCCTTATCAAATTTAATTACCCAACAGCCAGGTGGTAGCTAATGGGTAATTAATGGGCTCCTCCTTTCCTTTGTGTGATTCCTTCTGGGGTACTTGGTCCTGAGGAAGGCAGTACATCTTTCTCCTCCGAAACACTGTGTATGCGTCAACCTTGGAAAAACACTGCAACTGAACTGCACTGCTTTTTAGAACACTCTGCTTTTATGTGTTATAATTGATAGTCACGTTCTATCTGTTGGTCACTTTGTGTCTTGTGTCTCATCACAATTGGGTGATTGATATTCAGTCATTATATTCTCTTTATTTGTTAATAAGTTAACACATCCACATTGGATGTGATCACATTTCTGTTTCTAAAACTGAATTCAAAAAATCATTCAATAAATATTTGATTAAATCATGATGTGAAAGGTGTAGTAATTGGACCTTAGCTATCATTTCTGAGAACTACAGAAGTGATTTATAAATTAAAAACAAATCCAGACTAGTAGTCAAAATAATAAGCATATCCTTGTTTCCTGGTAGTATACTCCTTGTTGTACTGATGGTCCCATCCACTGGCAGTGTGGAGGATAAATACCCAATCAGTGTTGGAGAAGAAGAGGGTAGCCTGCAGAGCTGCAGGGATACCTCCTCCTGGGAGGTGTGACAGTATGAAGAGAGCATATGCACTGTGTTGAATATCGAGCCTGGGCGGAGCCTATGGAATGCTCAGTAAGCCTGCCAAAATACAAACTGGAGAAAACCAGCCCAGGAGACTATCTAGCAGTCGAAAGTGCCTAATCAGTGAATGGGGGATGCAACAAGGAACAACTGGCGAACCCTTCAGGAAGACAGCAGGAAGAGAGCGCCACCTCTACAGACATGAAACACTGTGAAGAAGCCAAAAGGGAGAAGTCTCGTAGACCTACCAGAGGAGCACCACACAGAGATGAAAAGCATGCTGTCACTCAAGCAGGAGGGAGGAAATGCCTATCAAGCCCCAAGCGGGATGAGAGAAAACAGACCCTAGGACAGGGTGGAGAGACCAGGCCCAAAGGCAAGGTGAGAGAAACCAGACTGCAAGTCAGGGAGAGATAAACCAAATCCCAATGCTTAGCGAGACACCCGAGACCTCTAGGCAGATAAAGAAAAACAAACCCCAATGACGGGTGAAAGACCAGGAACGACTAGGCCGGGGTGAGAGCAACAAAAATACAAGGAGTGTGCAGAGGCCTGAGAACCAAAGGCTGGGCTAGAGAAGTGAAACCTCAAGGCAGGGTAAGAGAAAGAGGCCCAGGACCCCAAGGTGGGGTAAGAGAAAGGAAACCACAAGGTGTGGTGAGAGACCAGGAAGCCATAGGTGGATGAGCGTGATAAAACCACAAGGTGGTCAGCGAGGCCTGAGAGCCCTAGATGCGGTAAGAGAAACAAAACCCCAAGGCGGAGTGAGAGAGAGTGACTTATAAGAGAAACCCCAAGGTGGGGTAAAAGACCTGAGCAAGGCTGGGTAAGAGAAGCCAAACCCAAAGCAGGGTGCTAGACCAGTGACCTCAAGGTGGGGTAAGAGAAACCAAATCCCAGGGTCAGGTAAGAGCCCTGAGACCTGAATATGGGGTGAGAGAATGAAGGTCCCAAAGCTTGGTGAATGGAACTGAAACCCAAACTAGGATAAGGACCAAGAACTATCTAGAGGGTGAGAATGCTAGGATCATTCTTGGGAGGGAGACAACAAGGAAAACGTTCAGATTTGGGAAAAACGGGCTATCCCTTCCCCCTGGAGACAAACGACAAGAGGAATTTATGGGACTAATGAGATTAATACAGACAAGAGTAGCTGGGAAAATCAGTAAAGAAAAACAAGGTTCCCTTGATACAAACGCGTTGGGTTAAGATTTCAGAAATTAAAAAATATAAAGTTAAACTCTGCTGACCTCTTAGGTAAATTAACACAAAGCGTAAATGAAAATAACAATCCTAATCTGAGGTCAAGTGTCCTTGGGTTTAATCAAGATTGTTATTTCAAAGAATTTCAAAGCTCACTGCCAAAATGTTTTTTGACCCTCTGCTTCCACAACGTGAGATTTAATGTGGATACTACTGACACTTAGTTATATAGAATTGAAGCAAAGCCAAATGGCAAGTCCTGTGACACAATAATCTAGTCATGAAAGTGTGCATAAATCCTCACGAAAGTTCCAAATAAGTCTGGAAAGATAAGTTGGATATGTAGAGAAAAGGTGCATGACCTATTGGGTATCCATATCATTCAAAAGCAGACCGTGTAGGGCCTGTTAAGGTGCCGCCTTCAAGCATTCCCGGTGTGTTTGTGGGAAAGTCATTCAGCCTACAGGCTTATACTTAACATCAAGCCAGGGCCCCCCTTATGAGAAAGACACATGAGGATGGGGATCAGAAGCCAACCACGAGTCAGTGCCAACGCCCAACTCTACCTCTGGCCATGACTTGTCTTGTTGTGGCACTAAGAGTCAGTGAGAGTGTTCTGCCGTGTATAATGGGTGAACAGTACGGGCCAACTGTAATTGATCATAAGGGTAAGTATACAGCCACATCAGTACCTAAAGGAGGTCCAGCAAATCACTACGCCTTACTCCCATCTAACGTCTCCAAAAGGCAGTACAAAATCAGCTGCAACAGAGATTTCAGTTTGCAGATCCAGTACACCCACTGGCCTCCATGCCGTCCTCTGTCAATCAAGGTGTGATGCCAACAACTTATCACAAACGTTTAGGACATGGCACAAAGGTAAGAAAAGAAGATTTGAGGGACAAGCCCCAATTCCTCCTGGTTTGTTTGTTTGTTTGTTTATTCATTTATATGGCGCACTGGACCAGAAGGTATGAGGGCGCAAGCATCGCAGGTATATTCTCAGCTTAGTTACCATACTGTACATTATTTACATTATTATACATGGGTGCAGTGAGTAGAAGTAGTTACAAGGGTACACAGTAAAATTACGACAGAGTTACAGGTTGAACAATTTTGTAGTAGTTGTAGGGTGTAATTTATTGGTCTTTGTTCTTAAGCCACTGGATGTAGTTACACCTAAATTGGTGGTAGGTTTGAGGTGCTCTGACGGAGGGTGGTAGTGTGTTCCAGTGTTGGGCTGCTTTCACCTGGAAGCTGTTGCTGCCCATTTTCGTACGCTTGAATCTGGGAACAACGAGCAGGTTAGCATTGCTATTTCTGGTATGTCTGTTGGGCGTGTATCTGGTTATTCTGTCTGATAGATACCAGGGAGCTGCGTTGTTAAGGCATTTGTGGGTGAGGGAGGCTACCTTAAGCAGGATTTTATCCGAGGTAGTGAGCCAGTTGTGAGTTCTCCTAGTAATCGAGATGTGTTCTCTTTTAGGGAAGCTAGGCGCTGCTCTGAGAGCATTGTTCTGTAGGATCTGGATTTTATTGGTAATCTGTTTGTTGGCGCCTACATAGAGGGAGTTACAATAGTCCAGTTTAGATAGTATGAGAGCCCTGGCTAGAGTAATGCAGCTTTGGGTGGAGAGGAAGGGTTTGGCCGAGCGTATAAGCTTGCATGTGTAGTGGATGCCATGGAGCCACTCGTAATTTGGTCTTCAACCAGTGTTTTACATTGCCGGATAGAAATTAAATGCTTCCCTCATTTAACCATTTGTTATGAATACACTTTAAAACACCAATGGTTCCGATTGAAATATTGTCTTCGAGACTTAAAAAGGCCTTTGCATAGGGGACAATGATTGTATCGGATTGTACTGTAAGTAAACATTCAAGGAGGAGTACACATTGAGCAAGATATACATTCCATATACTCTTTAGATTAAATTCAAGGTATAGGTACTCGAAGGTTATGCATTGCGGGAGGCGAAATAGCCTCCTCAGTATTTTTGCTTCAAAAACAATCCTCTGTTTCTTCTATTTTTGGCCCCAAATTGCAACAGCATACGACAGCATAGACAAAATCTTTGCATTGTATGTGGTCAGAACAGCAGATGCACAATATCCATTGTTGCGTCCAATGCATGAAATTATATCACACATTTTCTTTTCCCTTCGGACCAGTGCAAGTTCCATTTCAGTTTGTCATCAACTACAAGGCCTAGATATTTATAAGATGATACTTGCTCAAGCAGTTCAGTAGATAGAGTCCATCAGAATCTTTTAGGTCTATGTTTCTTAGTTAAAACCATTGTTTTACTTTTGGCAATGTTAATTTTAAGACCATTAACTTCCGAGTATGTAGCTAGGGCATTCAACATCAGTTGAAGTCCTGCTGGTGTATACTCTCGAAGGATAAGGTTGTCTGCATATGCAGGCCAGCCTATGGTGACGTTCTTGATTTTCACAGGGTTTGCAGCATGGATCACAAATGCAGCGGACATATTGGCTAAATATAAGTTAAATAAGACGCCCGTGATCATGCCTCCCTGTTTGACTCCACAGTGGGTAGCCATGGATTTCAATAGTCTGCCCACTACTTTTAGGTTGCACGCGAACAGTAGTGTCTGGCTGTAGGATCATCAGCATGCGAAGCAGGCCAGGAGGGACCCCGCAGGCATCCAATTTCCGCCACAACCGATTCCGACAGACAGTATTGAAAATGGCGGAAAAATCAATAATTGCACAGTGTACATCTAGATTACACCGCAGTCAAGAGTGTTCAAAGGCAGAGGTCAGTATAAGCAGGTTGTGTGATGTACTTGACTTGCCCTGAAACCAATTTGGTTTACTGGCAGAATCTTATTGACAGCAAGCCAAGTTTTCATCTCAAATAAGAGGACTTTTGTGAACATTTTGGAGGTGGAATCAAGCAGGGCTGTCATACGGAAATTGGATGGGTCGTCCCAAGCCCCTTTCTTGTGGACAGTTAAAATATTACTGGATGGAGGAAATATACCATGCTGGCCAATGTGAGAAAATAGTAGCTGTAAGGCAGCACCCCATAATGGGGGGGGGTCTCTTTTAATTACAAGGTTGCATGTGCCGTCAGCACCGGCAGCACGTGAAGATTTTAATCGGTCGATGATAGTTATAATATCTAATACCAAGGCTTTGCATTCCCATTGGACTGCAGGGATCGGTAAGATCACGTTAGTGGATTCAACTCGATCAAGAGTAGATTGGATGTGTTTGGATAATGTATCTTCATTGATACAGTTTAAAGTTAGTTCACGTTTTTTGTTCTT
Organism: Ambystoma mexicanum; assembly: GCF_040938575.1. NCBI lineage: Eukaryota > Metazoa > Chordata > Amphibia > Caudata > Ambystomatidae > Ambystoma > Ambystoma mexicanum. Next base: position 247,658,581 of record NC_090940.1, on the reverse strand, counting down.
CGCAATCAATTTCCATATTCCATTGCCGTCACCCGATAGTGCTGATCTGGCGATTTTCTGCCATAATTGCAACTCCACTTCCTTTTTATGGTTTTTAAGCCAGCGTTGGTAGGAGCGTTTGAGAGCATGGACTTGGGCTATGATTGAAGACTCAGAAGACCTATCATTATGATGGTACACAATACGCTTAATTTCATGACGAAGATCTCATTTTTCAGATTGCATCAACTTATCATTGCCGGATCTAGAAGGCAGGGAGATATTAACTCTTTCAAAGACTGATTTGTAAGATCTTTGTTAAATCGATTTACTATGGATTTCAACCATGATTTTCAAAAAATTTGAAATCATTACCTCACCAATATTTAGATCAGATTCACTAGATCATATAAAGACAGGAATTAATGTCTGGGCCATGATTTGTGCGTCCTGCATGTTATTATTTTTTCTCCGAATGCGATTTAGGCCTTCATTGAGAGATATCTGCCCATCCCTGTCATGTTCTGGTGTTATCCCATTATTCTCTTTCTCTTTATTTCTCTTGTTCCTCCCAAATGTATGCTTTGTTGTGTAATACTCATGAAGCAAGTCAAAAACAGTTATCCTTGCAGGGGGTAAACATAGGGGCTTATGCTTCAGTGGAAATACATAAATCAGAAATAGTTCCCATGGTAGGGAGGATCAAAGGGATATCTGCTTTATTTGTATCAATGATATAGAGAGTGTGAATCAGGAGAAATAGAAAGACACAAATAGAAATTGAACATGCATACAATATGCATAAGACTATTGACATCCAACTTTTTTTGCCAACCTGGTACTGGTCGAGCTTGTTCATGCCCTAAAAGCATTGTTAAACCGTATTCGTATAATACTGCCTTGTTATGAATACTGTGCCTTTCAGTGTGTTTGCCTCATAAATCATCATTTCTACTGTGATCATTTAAGGAGAAAGAAACACTTTTTACTCCTGCAATTGCAATATCACCTGGTGTTGCAGTATTTGCTCAATGATTACAATTAACAACCTCCTAATCACAGTGCAATTTTTAGGATCCTGTAAAAAAGGGCTAAAATCAACGTTTCTTCTGACAAGAGTAGGATAAGCTTGAAGGATAAATACAAAAACAGACAATATAAATCTATGTAGATCCCCATCAGTTAGGACCATGGGGCTAACCAAATATTTACTCAGTGAGAAACGAGTCTGGATCCAATCTTCAAATTTAAAATCACATTCTGGCATTTCTGTGCCACATCAATGTTTTTCTAAAGTTAATTTCCAAAAGATTACTATGGCTCGCAGCAAGGGTTTGCACTCCTACTATAATATCTATAAGGAGTGTTCGACTCAACTATGTGCAAATGTAAAATCTGCATTATCAGCTACTTGGTTTCCTTATCGTCCTTCTACCTCGTCATCACTCGAGTCTGTTAATGCTTAAATTATTCTTCTTGTCTTGCTTCTGGATCTGCAACAGTAGGAGAGCGGTCTCACTGTTGTACAATTTCACGTTTTTCAAGTGAAGCCAAGCTTGCCTGCCTTGGACTGTCACTGAAGAGGGGGTTATATTTTCAACAATAAAGGGGCTATTGAAACGTGACTCGTGCCACTTTCAGGTGAAGTTTTTAATCAGAACAGTTTCATCAACAAACAGTTTGGGTGCCAATAAAAGTTCAGGAGATTCAGCTGCTGGATCATTTTCATCTGTGTTCTGAGACTGACCCTTCTGACACCGGAGTTGATCTGAAATGAGAAAGATGCTAGAGGTCATACATGTCAAATGTTCTTGCAGCTCATCATCTAACAGTTCCACTGTACTCTGGGCATCACTTCTACTCCTCGATGGAGGTATAAGAGGTGTTCTCATTTGTCTCCCTATCACTAGTTCATGGGGGGTGAGGTGGTGGTTCAAACCAGGCTGATTCCTTAGGGTATATGAAGCTAAGGACACGCAAAATAGCCATCCCTTCTTGAAAGTTAGCTTGATGTTGGCAATAATTTCTTTAAGGAGGCAATTGTGTCTTTCACATATCCCATTCACTTGCAGGTGATAAGCAGAAGAAAACTTGTGCTTAATACTCAATAATAGTCCTATCTGTTCAAACACTTCCTTAACAAAATGTGGCCCATTATCATATTTCAGAACTTCACACACACACTATCTTGGAAAGACTTCACGCACTTAAAACTTTTCTGTGCAAGTGGCGTCAGGGTGTGTACACAGACTTGCCTCAAATCAACTAGAGAAGGGACACACCACCACTATCAGATACCGGTATCCATTACACATCTGCAGGATGTCAACATAATCAGTATGAATATGTTCAAAAGGACCATTTGTTTGAGGTATTACTCCTCTAATCGTTCTCAGTGTATGCCCAGTGGTAAAATGTTGACACACAATGCAATTCACTACAAGCAATGCAACATGTTCTAACAAATTTGGAACAAACCAGTCTTCCACAATCGTTGCAGCAAGTCTTTCCCTAGTTACATACGCTGGGTAGTGCAGCTGTTCAAGTGCTACCTTTAACAATGCTAATGGCATCACCGGCTTTACAGTGCTATGCTGTTGCCAGAATGCTTCTGTGGGGGATAAAGAACACCGCCTTTGTTTCCATAACTCCTGCTCTTACTGTGGTGCAATGCCTTGGATCTCCATTAATTGGGTTTTCGGCAAATGATTACTTTCTCTTTGACATTTGACATTTGGAGTGTCAAAACTTGAGATATTTGGTCAATGCACAACCCTTTTGGCTTCTCCGGCTTTGTCCCAGCAAGAAATAAAATCTCTTCACTTATTGTGACCGGCGCATTTAATGACCACTATGGCTACCGGGAGTTGTAGTGTCTTGATAATCCTGTCCAATAAAGATGCATGCTGCGCTGGAGTACCATCCACTCAGAGGTAGCCTCTCCTTTTCCAATGTGCCAGCCCTAAATGTACAGTCAACGTCACATAGGCAGAGTCACTGTACAACATCACGTTCTGCCCTTAGTGTTTCTCGAGCGCAACAATGAGCGATACCAATTCTGCCGCTTGCCCTGAAAAGTAAGATGGTAGTCTAGTACTTGTTACTGTTTCCAACTTGCCATTTGCTCTATGCCTCACTACAGCTGCGCTAGAATGCCTTTCTCCACTAGTCTGCTCAATTTTGAAGAACTATCAATAAAGAGAATTTCCCCTCCTAGCCAAGCATTTACTTTCACGGAAGGAAAATCATCATAAAATTCAACATCATTTGCATAGTCATGCATATGATAGCCGTCAGCTATTGGCTCAGCTACAAATGTAGCAGGATTCACTATTTTACATCTGACAATTTTGATTGTTGGGTTCGAAATCATTACTTCATAAGCTGAGGCCCTCTGAGTGGTCAATGTACTTTCGGGTTTCTCTAAAATAGCAAACAGAGCATGCTCCATGGAGGGTCATGGAGCAGCCCATAACAATACTTGTAGACTTCTCAATTGCGATAACGGTGGCTGCCAATGACTGTTTGCAAGGAAAGTGTCCTTTCATTACTGGTACTAAAATCCCACTGTAATATGTTAGAGACATGTAGCTCAAAGTAGTCTTCTGTGTAAGTACTACTATCATGACTGTCCCATTTTTGTGCAAAAATAAATAGAATTCCTCAGCATAATTGAGAATTCCTAAAACAGGGGCATACAAATCGCTTTCTTCAATTCCTCAAATCCTTCCTCCATATCCTCAAGCCATTCTATTTTAACATTATTCACCTGTGCTTTCTTTAAAGCATGCAATAGGGGTCTTGTGTACGAACTGTAGTTAAACACCCAGGCTCTGACATAATTGCAAAGTCCCAAAAATGGTTGCATCTCTTTTACTGTGTGCGGTTTTGCAGTTTTCATTATCGCTTCAGCTCTTTCAGGTGTCACCTTTTTTCCCTCATGTGAAATCAACTGTCCTATGTATAACACCTATTCTTGACAATATTGCAGCTTCTTCTTATTTACCTTATATCCTTTATCTGCTAAGATACTCATGAACTGAATCAAGTTCTGCCTGCACTCATCTTCTGCACTGCTACAAATTAAAATGTCAACTATGCATTGTATCACCACACTTTTCAAATTGAATTTGCCTAGGTCCATCAGGAGGAACCTGTAAAAGATTGATGGAGACTCACAGTACCCCTGGGGCAACAGAGCGTGTTTTATATGAGTTTGGCAAAAAGTAAATGAAGTCAAGTCTTGTGAGTCCTTGTGCAACGGGATTGAGAAAAACACATTTTTCAAATTGATCACCTAAAATATCATGCTTCTAATGGGATACTGCATAGTATTGTGCCGGGTTAGGAACTGGAGGAAATTCTGCCTCTACAATCTGGTTAATTGGTCTCATGACTTGTATGAATCTACTCAACCCTCCCTTTGATTTATTGACAGGATACACTGCGGTGTTACAAGTTGATTCTGATGGCACCAGAATACCTTGTTTCATCAGTGCTGAAATGGTCTGAAACATACCCTTATCAGCCTCTCGAGACATGGGTACTGTTTTCCTTGAGTTGAAATCACTCCTGGCTTCAGCTTTATTTTGACTTCTTCAATTCCCTTTAATAATCCTACATTAGGGTCTGTAGGCCATAAGACAATTGCCACCTTCTCCAAGCCTTCCTCAAAAATGCTGGATGCTGCTGCATTATTGCCATTTGCTGTGGGATTTCCATCTTCTCTATTCCTGTGGGATTTCCATCTTCTCTATTCCTATCCAGTATGAAATTCTCATAAAGAACACTACTTCATTGTCTGTTGGGTCTTCTCTAAACACATCATTATCAGTAATGTCAGTCAACATATACCCTTCTTCGTGAGCTATTACTGTCCTCCATGGTCTACCCTCATCATCTGTTCCTTCGAGCATTGCCATTTCCCTTTGTACTATGGCTGCTTCTAACTCTAGCGGGAAAGTCTGTCTCCCCTCTTCGTCCATAGGTATCTGTGGTGGGAACAAGAATTTTTCAGGTATCCTCACAGTCTTCCCCACTAAACCAGGTAGCCATGTTAGTAGAATTCTCACTTCATGAAGAAAAACCTCTTGCTCTACTGGAACAACTCGCAGAGCCATTTTCCCTGTGAACACCAATATGAATTTGCCCACATTTAAATAGTGTATTCTGGGAGTGGAACACACTATTCCTGCATCAGTGAATGAAATCGCCATGTTAAGATTGGTCACCAAATCTCTTCCCAAAATGTTAACTGGTGGCTGTCGAGAATACAACAATGGAACAGACATGTCACCCTCTCCTATAGAGACTGGTAATTCATCAGTAAAAGGAACTCGACTCCTAACTCCAGAGAACCTTTGAGCATTCATGGCAATTCCCAACATTGGATATTTTCCCTCTCGTATACATTAACGTGTAGCACCAGTTCATCCTATTGTCACATCAACCCTTGGTTCCTCTTGGGCGTCTAGTGTCACTGAAAGTACTAAACACATCAATTCGCCCTGTGAGCTGTCCTATTGTGGGTACATGCTTACCCCCATACCTGTGAAAGGATTTCCTCCTACCACAGTGGCACTTCCTGTTCTGTCATTAATTGTGCCGTATTTGCATACTGTTGTATCTGCATGGGAGCGTGTTGCGACTTCCCTTGCAGTGGATTCATTTGCACTTGCTCTGGTTGCTGTGCCTCACCAGAATCCCTAGAATTGATACCAGAGAGCTTTCAAGAACTAACTTGCGAGCCATTATTTGACTACTGCCATGGAAACTGAGACAGTCAAATTTTGGTAGCAATCTGGTGAGAAACCCAGTAGTTTCCTTATCAAATTTGATTACCCAACAGCCAGGTGGTAGCTAATAGGTAATTAATGTGCTCCCCCTTTCCTTTGTGTGATTCCTTCTGGGGTACTTGGCCCTGAGGAAGGCAGTATATCTTTCTCCTCGGAAACACTGTGTATGCGTCAACCTTGGAAAAACCCTGCAACTGAACTGCACTGCTTTTTAGAACACTCTGCTTTTATGTGTTATAATTGATAGTCACGTTCTATCTGTTGGTCACTTTGTTTCTTGTGTCTCATCACAATTGGGTGATTGATATTCAGTCATTATATTCTGTTTATTTGTTAATAAGATAACACATCCGCATTAGATGTGATCACATTTCTGTTTCTAAAACTATGAATTCAAAAAATCATTCAATAAATATTTGATTAAATCATGATGTGAAAGGTGTAGTAATTGGACCTTAGCTATCATTCCTGAGAACTACAGAAGTGATTCATAAATTAAAAACAAATCCAGACTAGTAGTCAAAATAATAATTATATCCTTGTTTCCTGGTAGTATGCTCCTTGTTGTACTGATGGTCAGTGTGGAGGACAAATACCCAATCAGTGTTGGAGAAGAAGAGGGTAGCCCGCAGAGCTGCAGGGATACCTCCTCCTGGGAGGTGTGACAGGATGAAGAGAGCATATGCCCTGTGTTGAATATCGAGCCTGTGCGCAGCCTATGGAATGCTCAGTAAGCCTGCCAAAATACAAACTGGAGAAAACCAGCCCAGGAGACTATCTAGCATTGGAAAGTGCCTAATCAGTGAATGGGGGATGCAACAAGGGACAACTGGTGAACCCTTCAGGAAGACAGCAGGAAGGGAGCGCCACCTCTACAGACATGAAACACTGTGAAGAAGCCAAAAGGGAGAAGCCTCGTAGACCTACCAGAGGAGCACCACTCAGAGATGAAAAGCATGCCGTCACTTAAGCAGGAGGGTGGAAATGCCTATCAAGCCCCAAGCGGGATGAGAGAAAACAGACCCTAGGACAGGGTGAGAGAGACCAGGCCCAAAGGCAGGGTGAGAGAAACCAGACTGCAAGTCAGGGAGAGATAAACCAAACCCCAATGCTTAGCGAGACACCCTCTAGGGTTCTCCCCCTAGGCAGATTAAGAGAAACAAACCCCAATGACGGGTGAGAGACCAGGAACCCCTAGGCCGGGGTGAGAGCAACAAAAACACAAGGAGTGTGCAGAGGCCTGAGAACCAAAGGCTGGGCTAGAGAAGTGAAACCTCAAGGTAGGGTAAGAGAGAGAGGCCCAAGACCCCAAGGTGGGGTAAGAGAAAGGAAACCACAAGGTGGGGTGAGAGACCAGGAAGCCATAGGTGAATGAGCGTGACAAAAACCACAAGGTGGTCAGCGAGGCCTGAGACCCCTAGACGGGGTAAGAGAAACAAAACCCCAAGGCGGAGTGAGAGAGAGTGACTTGTAAGAGAAACCCCAAGGTGGGGTAAAAGAACTGAGCAAGGCTGGGTAAGAGAAGCCAAACCCAAAGCAGGGTGCTAGACCAGTGACCTCAAGGTGGGGTAAGAGAAACCAAATCCCAGGGTCAGGTAAGAGCCCTGAGACCTGAATATGGGGTGAAAGAATGCAGGTCCCAAAGCTTGGTGAATGGAACTGAAACCCAAACTAGGATAAGGACCAAGAACTATCTAGTGGGTGAGAATGCTAGGATCATTCTTGGGTGGGAGACAACAAGGAAAACGTTCAGATTTGCGAAAAACTGGCTATCCATTCCCCCTGGAGACAAAAGACAAGATGAATTTATGGGACTAATGAGATTAATACAGACAAGAGTAGCTGGGAAAATCAGTAAAGGCAAAACAAGGTTCCCTTGATACAAACGCGTCGGGTTTAGATTTCAGAAATTAAAAAATATAAAGTTAAACACAAAGCGTAAATGAAAACAACAATCCAAATCTGAGGTCAAGTGTCCTTGGGTTTAATCAAGATTGTTATTTCAAAGAATTCCAAGGCTCACAGCCAAAATGTTTTTTGACCCTCTGCTTCCGCAACGTGAGATTTAATGTGGATACTACTGACACTTAGTTATATAGAATTGAACCAAAGCCAAATGGCAAGTCCTGTGACACAATAATCTAGTCATGAAAGTGTGCATAAATCCTCACGAAAGTTCCAAATAAGTCTGGAAAGATAAGTAGGATATGTAGAGAAAAGGTGCATGACCTATTGGGTATCCATATCATTCAAAAGCAGACCGTGTAGGGCCTGTTAAGGTGCCGCCTTCAAGCATTCCCGGTGTGTTTGTGGGAAAGTCATTCAGCCTACAGGCTTATACTTCACATCAGGCCAGGGCCCCCCTTATGAGAAAGACACATGAGGATGGGGATCAGAAGCCAACCACGAGTCAGTGCCAAGGCCCAACTCTATCTCTGGCCATGAAGTGTCTTGTTGTGGCACTAAGAGTCAGTGAGAGTGTTCTGCAGTGTATAATGGGGGGACAGAACGGGCCTACTGTAATATAGATCATAAGAGTAAGTATACAGCCACATCAGTACCTAAAGGAGGTCCAGCAAATCACTACGCCTTACTCCCATCTAACGTCTCCAAAAGGTAATACAAAATCAGCTGCAACAGAGATTTCAGTTTTCAGATCCAGTACACCCACTGGCCTCCATGCCGTCCTCTGTCAATCAAGGTGTGATGCCAACAACTTATCACAAAAGTTTAGGACATGGCACAAAGGTAAGAAAAGCAGATTTGAGGGACAAGCACCAATTCCTCCTGGTTTGTTTGTTTGTTTGTTTGTTTATTTATTTATGTGGCACACTGGACCAGAAGGTATGAGGGTGCAAGCATCACAGGTATATTATCAGCTTAGTTACAATACTGTACATTATTTACATTATTATACAAGGGTGCAGTGAGTAGAAGCAGTTACAAGGGTACAAAGTAAAATTACGACAGGGTTACAGGTTGAACAATTCTGTAGTAGTTGCAGGGTGTCATTTATTGGTCTTTGTTCTTAAGCCACTGGATGTAGTTACGCCTAAATTGGTGGTAGGTTTGCGGTGCTATGACGGAGGGTGGTAGTGTGTTCCAGTGTTGGGCTCCTTTCACCTGGAAGCTGTTGCCGCCCATTTTCGTACGCTTGAATCTGGGAACAACGAGCAGGTTAGCATTGCTATTTCTGGTATGTCTGTTGGGCGTGTATCTGGTTATTCTGTCTGATAGATACCGGGGAGCTGCGTTGTTAAGGCATTTGTGGGTGAGGGAGGCTACCTTAAGCAGGATTTTATCCGAGGTAGTGAGCCAGTTGTGAGTTCTCCTAGTAATCGAGATGTGCTCTCTTTTAGGGAAGCTAGGCGCTGCTCTGACAGCATTGTTCTGTAGGATCTGGATTTTATTGGTAATCTGTTTGTTGGCGCCTACATAGAGGGAGTTACAATAGTCCAGTTTAGATAGTATGAGAGCCCTGGCTAGAGTAATGCAGCTTTGGTTGGAGAGGAAGGGTTTGGCCGAGCGTATAAGCTTGCATGTGTAGGCTGTAGTGGATGCCATGGAGCCGACCTGTTCATGGAAGGAGAGGGTGGAATCGAGATAGATGCCAAGGGTTTTCACTTCCTTAGCTACTTTTATAGGGTTGCCGTCTATGGTGAAGCTGGAGTAGTTGATGTCCAGTTTGTTTAGGTTTGTGGCTGATCCCAGGATGATGAGTTCGGTCTTGTCATCATTCAGGTATAGACTATGGGAGGCCATCCATGCCTGGATGATGAGGTACACCTTGTTCACCAAGACCAAATCCATGTTGTAATTTCCCGTCAACGGGATGAGGATTTGGGTATCATCAGCATAGTTAGTGTAGGTGAGACCCAAATCGTCGAGATCATCAAACAGGGGCTTAGTGAACACGTTTTACAGTGTGGGGGAGACACATGACCCCTGAGGGACCCCCCATTTGATGGGAATGGGGTCAGCGGAGGCCGTGGTGGAGAAGACGCGCATGGATCTATTGCTTAGGAATGATGTGATCCAGCCAATAGCTTCTTGGGAAAAGTGGGCCGCCAAGTCTAAGTGGCTACATAGGATTTCATGATCAACAAGATCAAAGGCTGCCGAGAGGTCTAAGAGGAGCAATAAGGCAGTTTTCCCATTATCTCTCAGAGTGTCAATTTGGGCCTTGAGGTCGATGAGTGCGGTTTCTGTGCCGTGTTGGGTTCTAAATCCTGATTGCCGGACTCCTAGGAGGTGGTTTTGTTCAAGCAATTTTTGAATTTGTAGGTAGGCTGTCTTGTCGAGGATTTTTAGTACGAAGGGGACGGTGGTGATGGCTCTATAGTTAGTTGGTACGGCTGGGTCGAGTGTGGGTTTTTTTAGTAGGGGGAGGATCCAGGATTCTTTGAGGTTGTTGGGGATAGTACTAGAAGAGAAGGAGGCATTGATGAGTTTGGTGATGAATGGAGATAGGTCTCTGGCCGCGTCTTTGATGATTTGAGGTGGGCATAGTTTGCCTTGGCAGTTAGAAGGCTTGACGCTGAGTATGATTTTTTCCACTTCTAGCGTGGAGACTTTGGAAAAGCTGAAGCGAGTGGGGGGTTTGGGGGGAGGGTGTTGAGGGATGGTGCGTGGGGGGGTGTTGTTGGGTTTGGCGTTGGATAAAGTCTCTTTCTTGTTGTTAATTTTGATTTGGAGGCCTGCGACTTTATTGGAAAGGGCATTTTGGATGCTGGTGCACCATTGTTTGTCTTTCTTACAGGTGTCTGGGACCGGGATGGGTGTCTCCAGCTCTTTTAAAATGGTGAACAATTCTTTAGTGCTGGATTTGGCATGCAGTATTCTCAGGTTGTAAGATTCTTGTTTGGCGAGGAGGATTTCTTTTTTATAGGTAGAGACTATTTTGTTGAGGATCAGCTTGTTGCTGTCAGTGGAGTTTGTCTCCAAATGGGTTCCGTTTTTCGTTTCTCTAGTCTGAGGGCTTTTAGGTGGGCTGTGAACCAGGTATTCAAGTGTTTTATCGGCTTGGGTTTTCTCAGCTTTAGAGGTGTGCTGGCATCTAGGGCTAGGCGCATGCTATTGTTGTAACTTTCAACCAGATGGTGGGGGTTGGAGTTGGCAGGGAGTTGGTTCAGTGTAGCTAGAATGAGAGGGATGAGTTTTTCCACAGTTATATTTTTCTTGCTTCTAGTCGGGATGGCTGAGGCTAGGGAGATGTTAGCGATAGGGCTGGCCGCTTCGAGTGTGAAGGAGAGGAGGTGGTGGTCTGACCAAGGTTTCGGGTGATGGCAGTGATGGAGATCGCACAGTTGTGGTCTGCTATCCAGTCAAGAGTTCTCACTTTGTTAAGGCATTTGTGGGTGAGGGAGGCTACCTTAAGCAGGATTTTATCCGAGATAGTGAGCCAGTTGTGAGTTCTCCTAGTAATCGAGATGTGCTCTCTTTTATGGAAGCTATGCGCTGCTCTGAGAGCATTGTTCTGTAGGATCTGGATTTTATTGGTAATCTGTTTGTTGGCGCCTACATAGAGGGAGTTACAATAGTCCAGTTTAGATAGTATGAGAGCCCTGGCTAGAGTAATGCAGCTTTGGTTGGAGAGGAAGGGTTTGGCCGAGCGTATAAGCTTGCATGTGTAGGCTGTAGTGGATGCCATGGAGCTGACCTGTTCATGGAAGGAGAGGGTGGAATCGAGATAGATGCCAAGGGGTTTCACTTCCTTAGCTACCTTTATAGGGTTGCCATCTATGGTGAAGCTGGAGTAGTTGAGGCCCAGTTTGTTTAGGTTTGTGGCTGATCCCAGGATGATGAGTTCGGTCTTGTCATCATTCAGGCATAGAATATGGGAGGCCATCCATGCCTGGATGATGAGGTACACCTTGTTCACCAAGGACAAATCCGTGTTGTAATCTCCCGTCAACGGGATGAGGATTTGGGTATCATCAGCATAGTTAGTGTAGGTGATACCCAAATCGTTGAGATCATCAAACAGGGGCTTAGTGAACACGTTTTACAGTGTGGGGGAGACACATGACCCCTGAGGGACCCCCCATTTGATGGGAATGGGGTCAGCGGAGGACGTGGTGGAGAAGACGCGCATGGATCTATTGCTTAGGAATGATGTGATCCAGCCAATAGCTTCTTGGGAAAAGTGGGCCGCCGAGTCTAAGTGGCTACATAGGATTTTATGATCAACAAGATCAAAGGCTGCCGAGAGGTCTAAGAGGTGCAATAAGGCAGTTTTCCCATTATCTCTCAGAGTGTCAATTTGGGCCTTGAGGTCGATGAGTGCGGTTTCTGTGCCGTGTTGGGTTCTAAATCCTGATTGCCGGACTCCTAGGACGTGGTTTTGTTCAAGCAATTTTTTAATTTGTAGGTAGGCTGTCTTGTCGAGGATTTTTAGTAGGAAGGGGACGGTGGTGATGGGTCTGTAGTTAGTGGGTACGGCTGGGTCGAGTGTGATTTTTTTTAGTAGGGGGAGGATCCAGGATTCTTTGAGGTTGTTGGGGATAGTACTAGAAGAGAAGGAGGCATTGATGAGTTTGGTGATGAATGGAGATAGGTCTCTGGCCGCGTCTTTGATGATTTGAGGTGGGCATAGTTTGCCTTGGCAGTTAGAAGGCTTGAGGCTGAGTATGATTTTTTCCACTTCTAGCGTGGAGACTTTGGAAAAGCTGAAGCGAGTGGGGGGTTTGAGGGGAGGGTGTTGAGGGATGGTGCGTGGGGGGGTGTTGTTGGGTTTGGCGTTGGATAAAGTATCTTTCTTGTTGTTAATTTTTATTTGGAGGCCTACGACTTTATTGGAAAGGGCATTTTGGATGCTGGTGCACCATTGTTTGTCTTTCTTACAGGTGTCTGGGACCGGGATGGGTGTCTCCAGCTCTTTTAAAATGGTGAACAATTCTTTAGTGCTGGATTTGGCATGCAGTATTCTCAGGTTGTAAGATTCTTGTTTGGCGAGGAGGATTTCTTTTTTATAGGTAGAGACTATTTTGTTGAGGATCAGCTTGTTGCTGTCAGTGGGAGTTTGTCTCCAAATGGGTTCCTTTTTTCATTTCTCTAGTCTGAGGGCTTTTAGGTGGGCCGTGAACCAGGTATTCAAGTGTTTTATCGGCTTGGGTTTTCTCAGCTTTAGAGGTTTGCTGGCATCTAGGGCTAGGCGCATGCTATTGTTGTAACTTTCAACCAGATGGTGGGGGTTGGAGTTGGCAGGGAGTTGGTTCAGTGTAGGTAGAATGAGAGGGATGAGTTTTTCCACAGTTATATTTTTCTTGCTTCTAGTCGGGATGGCTGAGGCTAGGGAGATGTTAGCGATAGGGCTGGCCGCTTCGAGTGTGAAGGAGAGGAGGTGGTGGTCTGACCAAGGTTGCGGGGTGATGGCAGTGATGGAGATCGCACAGTTGTGGTCTGCTATCCAGTCAAGAGTTCTCCCTTTGTTATGAGTGGGGGTGGACACTCTTTGGGTGAAGCCTAGTTCTGATAGAGAGTAATTAATGGCTGATGTGGTATGTGGCATAACTAAAGAAGTTCCGTGTTATTTAAAGTAGCTCTGTGAGGTTAGGTCAGAAAGTATAATCAATACATGGAAATATCAAATATTTATACAGTAGAAATATAATTAGAAAATAGATGATGTTCACATCAACTTTTGTTTTGGGCTAATTATTGTCACAGATGACATGCAAACCACTTCAAGTCATAGGGCCTCATTACAACGGAGGTTGAATGGGTTAACAGGCTCTGCTAAAGGAGGCGGACCCGTTAAACCCGTACCACCTCATTGCAAGCTCCCCTCATGGGACCCCGTAAGTAACGCCTGGTCAAAGCAGGCGTCCTTGCCGGGTCCCGCGAGGGGAAGAGGGAGCAAACAACGGCCGCTCGTAATCCGCCCGTTGTTTGCACCGTCTCCCAATCCCATTGAGCCCTATGGGGGCTCAGATGGGAATGGGGAAGGTCCGGGCCCGGGTTACTGGAGGGAGGAAATACCAGGCCCTCCGAACTCAGAATGGCCTGGTAATTATCCATTCTGGGAACCCGGACCCGGACCCGATTTCGGTGGCAGCCATGCCGCCACTAGCAGCATGGCTACCACCGAAGTTGTAATGAGGCCCATAGAGACAGTTCAGTTTTTTTTTTAATGTTGTTTATTGTGAGGCCTAGCACGGTCCCACTCTCTCACCTTGTTATGATCCGCCTTCCTAACCCAGGCATCTGTAACCCCAGATTAGTGCTATTGAATGCTGCTCCCTGCTGTCTAAGAACTGTCTTATGCTACAGATTTCTCCATAACACACTGCCCCTCTATTCTCTGTCAGGGACGTTCCTGCTATCTCTTCTCTATCAACGTTTTTGTGTTCTAATGGGATAGAGATAGTGCCTTTAACTTACTCTGGTTTGAGTCAGGCTGTCTTCCAAATCTACACTCACCTCTGCCTCTCTACTTTGACTAATTCCTGCTCACTGCTCTTCCTTCCTGATATCAGCTCAATCTTTCACTCCTGATTTTACCTTCACCTGTTGATTCTACCTCTCCCCCACTACACTACTCCTCTCTTCTACTACTCCACTTCCACCACACTGCTACTCTCCTCTTCCACATGACTACTCTCCTCCCACTACTAATCTCCTCTCGCCAGCTACTTAAACATTCTGCTGCCATTCTGTGCTATTCACTTTATATTCACTCCTTACACTATCCTCTCTACTCATTTGCCTCAAAACACACACACACTCAGTCTGCATAACCACTTGCACTCCTAAGCCAATACTTCACCTGCTTCACAAATCTACTCCTCAAGCAACCACTCCCTCCTCCTGCTGGTCGCTTAGTCATCTGCCAACTCCACAGCTGACTTAACCTGAAAAACCCCACACTTCCTGATTTCTGTTCAGGGTTTAAACCCCCCTCCCTCTCACAGGATTGGGTAACTATCGTAGTCCAATCTAGCCCTGTCTTTCCTACTGAGGGAGTGTATGTACAATAGAAATTAATGAGATGGGTTCTCAGCCATACCCACTTTCTTCATTCAAGCCTACGAGGTGTAGATGATGGAATCCTGTGATCACTAATGCTTTTTTTGTGTTTCGTTGCCCAGCTCCATGCAACCTCTGCATACTTCCGTTGAGAGAGGGTGAGTCCTGCTCTCTTGTTGGTCCATGGTGGTCTAGGAGGCTGCTATGTTCCCTTGAGCAGTTTCATGCAATGTTCTTCTCTGCTGCTTAGGGGTGCTGCTTTTCCCTCTCTCTCTTTCTTTTGGCGGCTCTCCCTTCCTCCATTGCTGGTCCCCTTCTTAGGTTTGCAATGCTGATTGATGTGTTCTCCTTTGTTGGGGCAGTGTTAAACCCGTACCACCTCATTGCAAGCTCCCCTCATGGGACCCCGTAAGTAACGCCTGGTCAAAGCAGGCGTCCTTGCCGGGTCCCGCGAGGGGAAGAGGGAGCAAACAACGGCCGCTCGTAATCCGCCCGTTGTTTGCACCGTCTCCCAATCCCATTGAGCCCTATGGGGGCTCAGATGGGAATGGGGAAGGTCCGGGCCCGGGTTACTGGAGGGAGGAAATACCAGGCCCTCCGAACTCAGAATGGCCTGGTAATTATCCATTCTGGGAACCCGGACCCGATTTCGGTGGCAGCCATGCCGCCACTAGCAGCATGGCTACCACCGAAGTTGTAATGAGGCCCATAGAGACAGTTCAGTTTTTTTTTTAATGTTGTTTATTGTGAGGCCTAGCACGGTCCCACTCTCTCACCTTGTTATGATCCGCCTTCCTAACCCAGGCATCTGTAACCCCAGATTAGTGCTATTGAATGCTGCTCCCTGCTGTCTAAGAACTGTCTTATGCTACAGATTTCTCCATAACACACTGCCCCTCTAATCTCTGTCAGGGACGTTCCTGCTATCTCTTCTCTATCAAAGTTTTTGTGTTCTAATGGGATAGAGATAGTGCCTTTAACTTACTCTGGTTTGAGTCAGGCTGTCTTCCAAATCTACACTCACCTCTGCCTCTCTACTTTGACTAATTCCTGCTCACTGCTCTTCCTTCCTGATATCAGCTCAATCTTTCACTCCTGATTTTACCTTCACCTGTTGATTCTACCTCTCCCCCACTACACTACTCCTCTCTTCTACTACTCCACTTCCACCACACTGCTACTCTCCTCTTCCACATGACTACTCTCCTCCCACTACTAATCTCCTCTCGCCAGCTACTTAAACATTCTGCTGCCATTCTGTGCTATTCACTTTATATTCACTCCTTACACTATCCTCTCTACTCATTTGCCTCAAAACACACACACACTCAGTCTGCATAACCACTTGCACTCCTAAGCCAATACTTCACCTGCTTCACAAATCTACTCCTCAAGCAACCACTCCCTCCTCCTGCTGGTCGCTTAGTCATCTGCCAACTCCACAGCTGACTTAACCTGAAAAACCCCACACTTCCTGATTTCTGTTCAGGGTTTAAACCCCCCTCCCTCTCACAGGATTGGGTAACTATCGTAGTCCAATCTAGCCCTGTCTTTCCTACTGAGGGAGTGTATGTACAATAGAAATTAATGAGATGGGTTCTCAGCCATACCCACTTTCTTCATTCAAGCCTACGAGGTGTAGATGATGGAATCCTGTGATCACTAATGCTTTTTTTGTGTTTCGTTGCCCAGCTCCATGCAACCTCTGCATACTTCCGTTGAGAGAGGGTGAGTCCTGCTCTCTTGTTGGTCCATGGTGGTCTAGGAGGCTGCTATGTTCCCTTGAGCAGTTTCATGCAATGTTCTTCTCTGCTGCTTAGGGGTGCTGCTTTTCCCTCTCTCTCTTTCTTTTGGCGGCTCTCCCTTCCTCCATTGCTGGTCCCCTTCTTAGGTTTGCAATGCTGATTGATGTGTTCTCCTTTGTTGGGGCAGTGTTTCAGCCTTCTGATTTGGACGCAAATCCTTCTGATTTTAACAATTCGGACTTCACAAAATTTAGCCGCACCATGGGTGCACTCCCTTGTTTTTTAATCACATCTCTTGCATGTTTCGGTTTCATAACGGCCCTATTGCTCTGCGAATTGAGCACTCTCTACTTAGCCCGGACAATTGCCAAGCTAAACACGAGTCCTCGAACTTGAATTATCTTACACTATAATGCCCAAACCACTATAGGCACCATAGCCGTGCAAATGAATAATCATTCACGCTTCACTATCTAGGTTTCCACTATTTCACTGCCATAAGTATTAAAAAGGTTTAGTTTCTCCATGATAGATATGAATCCTCCAAACCGAATTCACCTATGATAAAATGCACAATCTACTATAGGCACTATAGCCGTGCAAATTAACAATTATTCATGTTTTACTGCTCACAAAGGCCCCCACCATTTCACTGCCATAAGTAAATAAATGTGCTGAGTTTCCCCACTCCTCACTCAGACCATTAATGAAAACACACCGTCACAACCTGGATCCACTTCTTCTCACGCAAACAATCCGAAGGCACCGTTTCACGCAATTATCCAAGTTTCATATTATTATCCACTAATCGCAATCTTCGATTTCCTCCCTACACAGGGGCCTTGGCTATTTTTCTAACCTGATAAAGCCTCCAACAACACAGCAACTTTTGCCCGTGAATAGTTTCCAGTACCTCCACTGGAACGCATACCAAAAAACTAAGGTATGCTCTACCCACTTATTTACTAACTACGTATGATCCATCATACCATTTAGGTATACTTACTGCCACCCTTCTCCTTGTAGATTACTACTACAGACGCTGGAACCATTTAGATGTTTCTCTGAAACCATTTCATGTTCAACCACTGATAGAACATAGGTAGGTTTCCTATAGCGCAGAACCTATCACACCAATTTTTCTGTGTCGTCAGCCCAAACTACATCCTGATGACAGTTCGGACCCTTCATCTGTGAACATTTCTACTCAGTGAAGGCTGAATACATCCCGAACCAGAAACACCTATAAAAATGTGTCGGCCACAATGACATACTACCAGTCTGACTGTAGTATTTGAAATCCACATTATATATATGTTACTAACCCTCACTTACCAAACTGTGATGTAATAAGAGTTTTGTACTTATTACTATTAATTTTATGTTCTTTTTGCAAGCCAAACAAGGCTTATATGTGATCTTTCAATTTTGTTGTTTTTTTCTTGCTGTGAACTCACCATCACTACATGTATGGCTGAATAAATCTAATTGTATTCCACTCCTCGTATGTGACCCTTAATAGATAGCAACCACAAACTAGCTTTTCTGCCTTTTGTAAACCCACCGTAGCTACAC
Source organism: Ambystoma mexicanum (assembly GCF_040938575.1). Lineage (NCBI taxonomy): Eukaryota > Metazoa > Chordata > Amphibia > Caudata > Ambystomatidae > Ambystoma > Ambystoma mexicanum. Next base: position 247,640,520 of record NC_090940.1, on the reverse strand, counting down.
GGTTAAACAGGGGTAGCTATTGACTCTCCCTCCTCTCTGATCTATGTTATATCGCCTTTTTTGAGTCACGCCCCCTTTTAACAAAAAAGAAGGCTTTGTGCCCCCCTTTTTTCTTTAGTGGCTGAGTTAATCCATATTTTTATAGAGTCCATTGGACTCAATTGGGAATTTTAGGCAGAATATTCAACCGCAGAATTACTGCATTGGTATTTCCGCCAATTTTGGTGATTTTTGGCATAAAGCAGGAGGATTTATCTCCAGCATGACATGATGCTGGAGGTAAATCCCCCTACTACAGGGCCACACTTTTCCCACACCGTAATACTTGCAATGAGGTCCAATGTTATCTTTATTATTTTTCTTTATGTATATTAAGTGTGTATGCTGACAGTAGATATTAGAACGTAATATACAGGTTTTGCAATAATCACAGTGTGTTCATGGGGTTTACATTTTTAAAAAGCAGTGTTTTGAAATGGCACTTAACTGTTAGTAGAAAACTTAATTTCAAGACACTTATTTCTTGCAGAGGGATCTGCATGCCACATAGGTCAACAGGGAACTGGAATGTTCTTTGTATAAAACCAAAACAGATGTCCTCATAAATAATTTGAGCTTTAGCTCTATGTTTGCATACACACACATTTGCTTAAACAGAGGTTTGACCTACTTGCCTGACAGTTTAACTTTAAAGTTAATGATTAAATGTTTGGCTAAGCTGGCCATACAGAATGTTCTGTTTTTTTTTAAGCAAGTCCTAAAGAAACAGTTCCCTTTTTTTCCTAGGCTCACATGAAAGGCATGAAATAGAGAACAGTTTATTTATTATTTATTTATTTATTGTTTGCTTGTTATGCGCTCACACAATAGGAAAATACTGTTTTAAACCGCCCAGATGAAGATTTGAAATTGAAACTCATATTTTTGCAAAGGCAATATGCTTTAAAGTGTACTTAAACTGCTTAAAATGTAAAACCACATATAAAGCCATATCTCAGCCACACAATGTTCTATTACCAAACCAAGCAAATGTACATATTTTGACCTTATGGCACACATATACATATCACTGCCATTAAGTAAAGTTCTCCAAACAAAGGATTAAAATCCCAGTTTTACAACTGTGTATTCAAGAGAGATGGAACAAATTGGTATGCAATTTACACAGCGAAGGTTTCCTGAAAATGTGCTTATAAAATACCCAGAATCTATTTTTTTTTATTGTGGAATTAATTTGCCTAAAGTACGAATTCAGTGTTGTCAGATGCTAGGGAGAGGGATTTTGGATAAATGAAACCAAAAGTAAAGACATAATGTCCTATATCCAGCCTTTCAGTTGGATAGAGCAAATAGAAAAAAAAACATTGTGTGAAATGTTCAAATGGGCTGAGAGAGCTATCCAATGCAGAGACCAATAGAAATTAGCTGAACTCACCTTCCATTTTTAGGTGGAGTTTTCTGGTTATTTTAGCTGAAACATATAGGAAGAAAAGGAGTAATTAAAACATAGATAAACCAGTGAGCCCATATAACATCAGATTAAATTCCAACTGAATGTTGCTAATGGGGCAAACTATTTAAAATGTCTGAATGCAGTGGTCTTTCATAAAAGCAGGGCCATATTACCTTAGATTGGTTGTTGAGCCAGTGCACAGACTAGAGATCTTTTTGGTCTATATTTTTGGTATCTCGTGGTATTTTGCAGTAAACTTACTGGGCTATTTTTTAGTGGTGAGACTAACTTCAGAAAAGTGCCTAATAATTATTTTACCAGAGTCACTAACGGAAAGCAATTACTGGACTTAGTACACTCTTATCTGCTCACAGTATTTTATGTACAATACCACTGCTTTATGCTCTTTTGGCTGTTTTTCAACATACATTGATATTTTCAGATCACAAAATAATTGTAAACACACACACACACACACACACACAGGCATAGCACTTCTGAAAAACTCAACTCACAAAAAACTATTTATCTTATTTGTTACCACATGTGGTAATGTGAATTACTGTCTGCATTAAGATGAGCTTACCATCTGTTGGAATTCAATCTATGTGCTAACACAATTAATCAGACACATAATGGACTCTTCTGGAAATGCTTTAGGCATTTCCAGAAGAGAACACATTACAGGACTCAGCCAACAGAACAATTGGCTCTCCACTAGAGATAAAATTCTATTGAAAACAGTATCTCTTACTCACAAGTCTCTTAACAATGCCGCCCCAACTTACCTGATCAACATATTCCACCAACAGTCCTCATTAAGACCCACCAGAACTGCCCCACTAACACCATGAAGCGCCTAGCGCTACCTGCACAAACTGTAACCATGTGTGCCTTCCTGCTCACCTGTATATAACGACCTGCTGGCCATGTTGACCCACTACTGTTTGTATATATCACTGGTGTATTCTATTCTTGTATCTTGTATATTCTTTGTACTGTAACTAAGCTTCAAAAATTCTTGTAAAGGCTGCGGCCTGATACCCTTGGGTGCGCTCACGCATTACAAATAATAAAAACAAACAAACAAACAAACAAATATCGAGGCTAACTCGTTGTTTCCCTTTTGTGGCTTTAGAAAATGTTAAAATTTAGAAAATAAACAAACAGTTGTATTGTGCTGTGCTATTTTTTCACAGTAATTTATACATGAACATGGATAAAATGCATTTCATTAGAGAGCTCACACACATCAGATACACATTTGCTGCTGGCTGGCTAACGCAAAGTCTAACGTAACCTTGAATGTTTCTCTCACAATTCTTGGGCGCTATGAGCTTCTTGTCTTGACAAAAACATGCTTCCTAAATGGGAATCCACGTAAAATATAGATTGTGAATTACTTTAAGAAAACAAACATATTTCTATCTCACAACAGCCTGTAAAACATTTCTCACGTACACTACACGCTCCTCAATTGCTGCATAATTACCTAGAACTAGATGCTGATATTCTCCCTTTTTCATCTACTGGACAGGACGGGACAGGAGAATTCTTATCACGTCTACTCCCTTTCTCCTGGAATGAAGGAGTCAGCCTTTTAGCTCCCAAAGTCAGCCACAAGGAAAGAGCCCTGCAATCAGCTCTCTCCCTGTCAGTCCTTCTGCTCCCTTTGCCAGTGAGTGAATGCCCCAGCCCTTTCTGCTCAAGCCCTTTTTCTAACACTCATGTGTCATTCAAAAGACATCCCCTTGACAAACCAGCACATTAAATAGCATGTGATTTCCTTTGTTCCTTTCACGGAGATTCAAGCTGCAGTGCTGAATAAAAATGTAACATTCATCCAGCGCTATTTCCTCCATCCCCACAAATGAACAATGGAGCCAATTTAAATAAATCAACTCACATCTCAACCCTGTCATGTATTCACTGAAATACAAATCTAATTCTACAATTCCTACATTTCCAGTTGACTTTGCATAGCTCAAATATTTTTAACATTTTATGATATGGGCCTCTTTACCCCAATGCACCAATGTTTTGAACTCATGAGTAATGGTCTTCATTGCATTGAATATTAGTAGGGTAGTAGGTTATAGGGTCCTGGGATGTTTGTAGAATTAATATGTTAATTTTACTATAATTGCATTTATTCCATTGCTGTGGTGTAGTGCAAATGATAAAATCTGTTGTGCAGGGCCAAAATCAAGTCGGCTGGCATGTGCTTTATGCGTTATAATGCTGACATCTATTTGGCACAGTTTAAGCCTAACACAAGAGTCTCACACCTTTGGCCCCAGTTAAAAAAACATTTGCTAAATTGCGGATGATGAAATGTGGAGCTACCATTGTTGAAATTCAGAATAGGGAAAAATATGTCCCTATTACATTTCTCTACACACCCTGCTTTTTTTCTGTTGGGACACATCCAAAATCACTGCAGGAAAGAAACATACATGTTTTAAAATACATGTGCTTCTCCCAATTGGACCTTCTCTTTTCCCATTGCCATTAAAACACACATCATCATCTTCATTTTAATTGGGAGTGCAATCAACCATATCAAAATAATCACCATTGTAATCGCCAGAATCACTGAACCTCTTTCCCTCCAGGTCCCCCAAGACAACCTATATGCCTCTGTCAAGCCTAAACTACTCACAGTAATGTTATCTTTGTTCAGATTCATTCTAATCATGTGTATGCTTTTATGTTTTAGTAAGAATTGAATATCTGGATCAATGGGAAACACATTTTTCTGAAAGAAATCAATATTCTCCACTTTTCATTCCCACAAATTGCAATCGGCATGAAACAGGGTCACTCCACCCACTGAAACCACTGTATCTTTAAGGACAGATATGTAGAGCACAGTATGTTGCAATTGTTTGACAATAAAAGAACCATGATTAAAGTGACTAATTGAGAAATATGTCATTGAAGTACTCACTAACCACCTATGCGTAATCAATCTAGCATGGGATAACTACTCAACTTTCATACTACCTATAACCACCTTGCACCCCTTAGACACCCTGTGGAGTGACCTCAAACATCAAACAGCACCAGCTGCATCAGGTATAAATGGCTTGCCTGGACATATATCATTCTGCTCCTTGAATTTTATACAGGTATCTAACTTCGGTATCAGATGTAAATCAGGTTCCCATGCTTGAAATGCTCCCATCTCCCGAATCCCAATCTTAACATATTTGTCATCTTGCCAAAAGCCTACATTATGTACCAACCTTGTTTGATAAATCAATTCTGTGGTGAAAAACGGAATGCACAGTAGATAACCTATGTCCATTCTTTCCATATTAATATATATAATGGTATCGCACTTCCCATTTCAAATGCAATTCTTTCTTGGATTATCTCCACCTTCCTTTGTCTAATCCGTGTCATCATTTAACAAATCATCTCAGCTGACACAAAATACAAAGATATATGTCCTTGGATCAACTGAGAAACCGCATTTTGAACTTCTCGTAAATACTTTATCATAATGCTGTCAAATGGAGTTGCCACATTTAAAATGTCATGCAGCAGTTTATCATTTTTAACAATGATATTGATACTATTTTCTAATATTGTGGATTGCTCATTAAGAGCCAGAATTGTTTCATTCACATAACGGATCACTTCTTTATGTCCACCCCTGAGGCCATCTAAAATTTGTTGCAAATCTTTTAAATCATAACTCAATGTGCCTTGTTACTCAATGTGTTTACAGATACAGCATTGGCAGTAGATATTGTTGTGCCGACCACAGCGCCAATTACAGTCCTTATAATTGTTGCCACCAAAAACCAGCCAGCCTTTTTTCCCTCCTTTTCTTAATACTAGATGAAGTCATAAAAGACTTTTCTTACTGCAACATTATTTCCTTGGTTGCCCTTAAAACTTCTTCTTTACGGGGCTGCACCCATTCCTCCACTTGCTCTGATTTTATTTCTGATCCATTAAGAAATCTTTCGGTCACCAGATCAGAACTTAGACTAATATACTTGTTCGCGTACAACAACCTATTAGTCACTAATATATAACACAGCGCTTCTTCTACTGCAATTCCTGATGCAGGTCCCGCTTCTATCAGAACTTGTCCTGCCGCAAACATTACACAGGGAATGTTCATAACTACTGAAACCAAAAATAACAAAAAGATTTTTTTTTTGTTCTGCCATATAGGAAACACAGACAGTCATCCTTTTCTCTGTAATCAGGTCTTCCATTTGGGGTCATCATCTTCACACTCGTTTTCGGTCCAGTTTTTTTTTTCTCCAGGGGACTCCATTCCAGCGGTATCATCCAGAGATCCGGCGCACTCCAAGGATCCGGTGAGCTGATCGGGAAAACAATTATTTTTCTAGAGTAAAAAGAAAAGACAACTTAACAATCAGGTACATCAATCCATTTACTTTTCCCTTTTCAATTGGATATCTAAAATCTAATTTCCACACCCAATCTTAACAGAACATCTAACAAAATAATACAAATTAGTTAAGCCTTTACCTATTTACAATACCCCTTTTGCTTAGTTACTTATTTATATCTTTGTTCAATAATTTGATATATCTTTCCCCTTTTATCTCCTCAAACCACATTTTGATATCTTCACACTATTTACACCAATTCAGATGCAATGGTAATTCTATTTAATATGTAAATGCTTTGCTTTCACTCTCTGCTAGTCTCAATTCGCTGCAGTCTTTTCACTTCATGTTTCGGGGGAAAGGGATTAATTTGATTAACATGGACAAACTGTTCCACTGTTAATTCTCCCACCTGTTTAGCAAGTCTGTAGACTATAGGTGTAACCTTATCTATAACTCTATATGCCCCTTGCCATGCTGCAAGAAATGTAGAGTTTTTATGCTTACCTTTCCCAAAGTTGAATTTATATACCTGGTCTCCTATCTCATATTCTTTCACAGATGTCTTTCTATCATTATATGACTTTGCACTGTCAGCAGCCTTTTTCCAAATTTTGCTGCGCAAATGCAAACACATATTGCAAATGCTTTCTCAATTCTTCCACATATTCATGAATTGTGGACACACTTATAAGAACCTGTTCATTTGTCCTGTAGAGCAAGCAATGTGGCAAAACTATTTTCCTACCTGTCAAAACGTTGTGGGTCCTGAGATGTGTTGATTTAGAGGGCGTTGACCTGAGAGCTGTTAGTACCAATGGAAGCCACAAATCTCAACTAGATCCTGCTTCAGCTACAAACAATTTCAACATGTCAGCTATCGATCAGTTACACCGTTCCATTCCCCCTGAAAAGGAGGGCTGGTAAGAAATGTGTAGCTTCCTCTTCACACTAAAGATGTGCCACATTTCTGTCATTAATGCCCTACTGAAATGGCTTCCACGATCTGATTATATTCTTTGAGGTTAGTCAAATCTTGAAAAAATATGATTCACAAGTAAAGTGGCTACCATTTGCGCACTGCAGTCTGGAGCTGGAATGCACTTCACCCATTTAGACATTAAACAAATGAGGGTGGGGCAGTAGTAGTTATGGACTCTGCTTTTTACCACACCCAATGCCGAGCGCTGATTAATGATAATACCACCTATCTACGGTTGGACAGAGATCCAACCATGCAGATTAGATCTGTAATTGAAGATTGCATGAATAAAGCCTTTGATAATGATTGGATTTCTATTAAAACTAGGTCTTTCCTTCTTAACAAACACCCGATTATTCCAGTACTGTATGGACTTCCAAAGATCCATAAAAATACAACATATCTTCCAATGAGACCCATTGTTTCGGGTACGGGCAGCATCTTAGATCCTTTGTCTAAATATGTAGATAAGATCTTACAACCTTTCGTTAAGTTGATACCTACCTATTTAAGGGACACAACTGATTTTCTATTGAATGTCAATGAAATTGTTTGTTTATCTTCAGAATGTATTTTGTTTTCAATGGATGTGTGTAGTCTGTACACCTCGATTCCACATCAAGAAGGAATTGAGGCGGTAGAGTGGTTATTACTTCAGTCTGTGAATGTAGAATGTGATCCACAGTTGGTGGTTGAATTACACCGTTCCATTCCCCCTGAAAAGGAGGGCTGGTAAGAAATGTGTAGCTTCCTCTTCACACTAAAGATGTGCCACATTTGTGTCATTAATGCCCTACTGAAATGGCTTCCACGATCTGATTATATTCTTTGAGGTTAGTCAAATCTTGAAAAAATATGATTCACAAGTAAAGTGGCTACAATTTGCGCACTGCAGTCTGGAGCTGGAATGCACTTCACCCATTTAGACATTAAACAAATGAGGGTGGGCCAGTAGTAGTTATGGACTCTGCTTTTTACCACACCCAATGCCGAGCGCTGATTAATGATAATACCACCTATCTACAGTTGGGCAGAGATCCAACCATGCAGATTAGATCTGTAATTGAAGATTGCATGAATAAAGCCTTTGATAATGATTGGATTTCTATTAAAACTAGGTCTTTCCTTCTTAACAAACACCCGATTATTCCAGTACTGTATGGACTTCCAAAGATCCATAAAAATACAACATATCTTCCAATGAGACCCATTGTTTCGGGTATGGGCAGCATCTTAGATCCTTTGTCTAAATATGTAGATAAGATCTTACAACCTTTCGTTAAGTTGATACCTACCTATTTAAGGGACACAACTGATTTTCTATTGAATGTCAATGAAATTGTTTGTTTATCTTCAGAATGTATTTTGTTTTCAATGGATGTGTGTAGTCTGTACACCTCGATTCCACATCAAGAAGGAATTGAGGCAGTAGAGTGGTTATTACTTCATTCTGTGAATGTAGAATGTGATCCACAGTTGGTGGTTGAATTACACCGTTCCATTCCCCCTGAAAAGGAGGGCTGGTAAGAAATGTGTCACATTTCTGTCATTAATGCCCTACTGAAATGGCTTCCACGATCTGATTATATTCTTTGAGGTTAGTCAAATCTTGAAAAAATATGATTCACAAGTAAAGTGGCTACCATTTGCGCACTGCAGTCTGGAGCTGGAATGCACTTCACCCATTTAGACATTAAACAAATGAGGGTGGGGCAGTAGTAGTTATGGACTCTGCTTTTTACCACACCCAATGCCGAGCGCTTTGAGGCGGTAGAGTGGTTATTACTTCAGTCTGTGAATGTAGAATGTGATCCACAGTTGGTGGTTGAATTTATCACGATCATTTTACATAATAGTTACTTTAGGTATCAAGATTCGTATTTTGCACAAGTTTATGGAACATCTATGGGGTCAGCGATGGCCCCTGCATATGCTAATATTCATATGTACTGGTTTGAAAAGCAGTTTGTTCTAGATAAAGTTGAATGGTCCAGTAGGATAACTGTTTGGAAAAGGTACATCGACAACATTTTCGGTCTGTGGTGTGGCTCCAATGGTGAACTCGAAGAGTTTTTTGAGTATCTTTATACTGTACATTCACGTATTAAGTTTACTATGGAAATTGGTGATCCCAAACTACACTTTATGGATGTTCAGTTAGAAATTGTTAATAATCAGGTTAAAACATCACTCTTTCACAAACCGACAGATGTTAATAATTTATTACATTTTATGAGTTTCCATCCGAAACAGATGATTGCTAGTCTTCCGTATAATCAGATTTTACGGATCAAGAGAATCGTTACGGATACTGATGAGTTTAAAATTGAATGTGAGTCACTTTCAAAAAAAAAATTCCGAAAGAGGGTATCCAGAACAACTCTTGAATGAGGTACAGAATAGGGCACTCCCGATTACAAGGGACCAATTGCTTACTCCTAAGGCTAAGAAGGAGTTGGCTACAATATTGCATATCTCTAAATTTTCCAGACAAAGTTGGCATGTTAAAAGAATTATACACAAACATTGGTCGATTCTACATCACAATCCGGTACTTTTGGAATTGTTCCCTACCCCACCAATGATGGTGTATAGAAGAGGTAGGAACATTAGAGATAGAGTTGTGAGAGCGGAAAGAGGTCTGAAGGAAACTCAGATGACATTTGTCTCCAAAAAGAAGGGTACATTCCCCTGTCTGACATGCAGTCACTGCAATAATGTGGCTAAAGGTGAACACATTCTTCACCCACATATGGGTAAAAAAATCATGCTTAAAGATTTTGCCACATGTAGATCTACAGGGGTGATTTATAGCATTAAATGCCTGTGTGGGCTAATGTATATTGGTCAGACAGCCAGATCGGCACATGAAAGATGGACTGAGCATAAATCTTACATCCGATGTAAGAATGAAAAATCTCCAAGTGCGAGACATTTCAATATGTCCAGACACACGATTGCGCAATTAAGGTTTAATGTTTTGGAGGTGGTGAAGAAACCCCATAGAGGAGGTGACTTCATGAGAATTTTGGCTCAGAGAGAGATGTTATGGATTGACCTCTTGGGTACTTTATCTCCAAGAGGTCTTAATGAGGAGTTTTCCTTAAATTGTTTTATTTAGCAGTCTATGGTATGGTTGGTAATGGGTTCATGTTTCTAAATATATATACATAGTAATGAGGTTTTGGTCTCATAGAGTGGTTGGTTGCCTCACAGAGCTGCATACTGGGTGTCCCATTAGTGGTGAATGGATGATTAGCTGGTTTGTTGATTTAAGGTTGGTTTTATTGAAGGTTGGTATTATTTACTAGGAGTTTTGTCCCTGTGATCTAAGTTTACTTACTTGGGTATAGATTTGTTTATTTAGGTCACTTTTAATTTGTTTTTTAGTCTTTGAATTTAAGCATTAGTAATTATGGATTACTCACGGTTAATTTATCATTTCATATAAATATTTTTCAGTGAGTCTTTTGTCTATGTTTGTTCTTCCTTGAAGACGTGTTTATTTATTTTTATCCTTTTCCTTTCTTCTCCCCTATTTCTGTGTTTTTGTACTATTTAGGTGAGCGGTATAAAAATGTTTTTGAGTAGACATTGGTAATGGTGGTAAATTTATATTTGGCGTTTTTCACTTTATTTCTTTATTCACGTGTGCGTGGATGAAGGGTTGGTTAATATACTGCCTTGCATTTTTTTCCAAAGTGTTTATATCCTGTTATTAGTATGCAGCAGAATTTTGTAGCCACTTTTTGTTGGCATCTCCATTGTCTGCGTACATATAGAATTTTATGTAGTTTGCAGTATTCGTTTACATTGCGGTCACGTGATTTCATCATGTGACCACCCGGAACTAGCATATAATGAGCCAGGAAGTGCACTTGTGGTTCGTAACTGGTCCGTGTGAATGGGAGAGGAGTCGTTCAACTTTTTGGGAAGCGGTGTGCCTCGTAAGGTAAGACCAAGCTGTGTGGACGTTTTTGTTCCCATTCTTTCTTTGGAAAGGCGGCGAATGTTAAAAGTGCTTTTATGTGTTTATTTTTCCAGTTCCACTGTACGATTCCACAATAGGCAGGAGGCCTCATGTTGGATGTGGATTACTTTATGTTTTGAAACTCTCTGAAGTCAGCATTTTGGAAGGGGGTGTAAGTAACAAGTAACACGTTTTGGGTAAATACATTACAGTGGAGGTGCGGTGATATTTACACAGTAAGTTTTTTTGAGGATGGGTGATTTTAACTTTTAGTTTTTAGTAGAGGTGGTGGCACAAGGTTGATTTTTGAACTTGGTGTTTTCTTTGGTGTTTCACGGATTAGTTGGTGACTAGATATAAGTGTTTTTGAATGTTGGTTTATTTAGCCATTAAGGTGTTGTAATTTAGTTTATTTAGTTGGTGCTTATAGTTATGCTTTGGTATTCTAGAATTCTTGAAACTAGGCCATCTTGCTGATGACTGCAGGAGTCTCCGCAGGGATCCTGGTTTCTGTGCACACTGTACACAGACGTACATTTAATATTCTTTGGCAATATTACAATTTGAAGGTACATATAAATGCTTTGTTGTTTGGATTTAATTCACTTTGAGGTTTTATTTTTGGAGTCACACCACTTGCACCACTGTGAATATGCAACCACTTGACAAGATTATGTATAAACATTTGTGTATTTATGTGTAGACATTACAATTAATGAACAACCTTTGTAGAATTTGTTGAGGTAGTTGAAATTTTGAGTGAACTGTGAGATGTTTTTTAATGGTATATATATATATCAATATTTGCAGATCTTCTGCTCCTGAAGAAGGGGTCATTCCCCGAAACGCGTAGAGCTTGAAGCTACATTTCAAAATTGGGAGTTTACTTCTTTTTCTGTTTTGATTTGTTTTTCATGCTGGCCATATGTGAAGCCAGTTGATATCTTTTTTTCTTGATACAAGCAAATAAATGCTGTTATTCATGTTCTGCTTTGATATTTTTGCTTATAAAAGTTTAAATTCTATGAAAATTGACTGATTTATTTCAGCGTGTAAGGTGTGCAGAGGACGGGAGTGTCTTTAAATGGAGACACTTTTTGTTTTATATTAAACAAATGACCGTCAGCATGTACCTGTTTTCTCTTGCTGATCTTCACACAGGCCCTACATAATATACTTGCAAATCAGACCATGGGAGTGTCAAACCCCTTTTCATTAATGGTGTTCTGTGGCCTGGTGACACAGGCTGAAACTGTGCACACACTAAACCCCCTCTGGTGCAGAACTCAACATCTTGAGACATGTCTGGCCAATAGGCATAATCTTTTATAATTTCCAAAGTCTTCTGCAAACCTCTGTGTCATACAGTTATGGCATTGTGGGCATGATGTAACATCAATCCCCAAAATGACGAAGGCACTACCGGTTGGATTTGGCTTGTCACAGATTCTCTAATCATAAGTCCATATTGTAACCTCATTCTCTTTTTCTTTTTTAATAAAACCTTCAAATCCTCTTTCCCTTTGCAGTCCTCTTTAGTCAGTGGATTTTGTTCTGTTTATACTAAATGGTTGTAAATTGGGCCTAGAATAAGATCCTCCTTTTGGGCCTTGATCAAATCTTGATCTGGAGTATCAAACTCCATTGTGCCACGTGCTGTTTTTGGAGCCTGTTATCGCATCCACCTGTTCTTCACACAAGAAGGTGTTCATTAGAAAATAACTCCCCCATAACAGCTCCAATTTTGGCAAATTGATCTGCCTTATCATTTCTTTCCTTATCCTCACCTGGTGTTTTCAAATGACCATGTATTTTCCTTCAGTGGATTATCAGGTAATTTTCTGACATGTTTGTCTATAGCTTGAATCATCTTGCCATGTTTAAGCAGCTTCTTGTTATATGTGAGCATGCCTTTCACCTTCCAGCCAGGTAAATACTCCACAAAACTATTTCACACATAATCAGAATCAGTGACTAAAACTATTTCTTTCAGTCTATTTTCTACTGCTGTAGATATTGCCTTATAAATGGTGGCCAATTCTGCAACTTGACTGCTTTTGGGGCCTTTCTTCATGCTTACTCTGGAATGATGTCACATTTAGACCACACATTTCCTTTTCCTGCCACAAGATCTTTTTCAGCATCAATTTCTATGTGGTATGCACATCCATCTACATACACAGTTGGTAAATTCTTGCATGTTTCTTCATTAAAATCTTTGTGTGGGGATTGTGTTGGAAGCAGCCTCTTTGTTTTTTTCTGATCATACAACATGCATAGCGAGGTGCGGCTTGATACATTTTTGGAGGCAGACAAATGACCTTGCTCAGCTCCCAAGCAGTGTTGCAACATGGAGGTGGTTTACACGGCTGCCCGTCAGTGGAGCTTACAGTAGGTGAACATTGTGAGCATTGCCTGCATTGTGAGCATTGCAGGGGATTGCTATGTGACTAGCCCAATCTGACAGCAGTGTCGGAGTGTGCTTGTATGACTCGGCTGGTCCTTGTGGCAGCCAGTGTTGGGCTGGCTGCGGGCTACTCCTGCTGGCTATTCCTGCTGTGGTCCGTTGTGGCTCTGCAACACCGTTAACTTGCATATTGTATTCTGCCCTCTGACCCCCTCCCCTTTCACCCCACACTTTTTTCCTTCCACCCCCCCCTGCACTTGTGCAATCTCAATGTCACCTGGCCTAGTAGGATTGCTGTCTCTATCTTGCCTATGTTTACCCTCCCTTGCCTCATCACGCCCTTGAAACACTTGTGTATAGGTGCGTTATAAATGTCATATCATAACATATCACGCCCTGATGCAGTTATGCAGTCCATAGTGTTCGAGAGGCATGGCCAATGGTTTTGGTTAGAGGCTTTCTGAATAGGGTGTACTGTTGGGTATACACCCTTTGAACTATACTCTTGCCATCTGGTCACCTAACTGTTTTCTGACCCACCAGTGATCCATCACAAACTGCACTTTAAACTTGAGAATTACTGTTCTCAGAGCACGTATTGGTGCTCTGGGTTAAAAAACTCACTAAAATTAACTAGGACTTACTAAGACTAAAATGTTGCCAAGATTTACCATTGAAATGTAGCAATTGCAAAATGTAAGCTGAAAATTACAGCAAAGGTTTGAATCGCCTTGCAAGATCATCAAGAGCTGGAATGCCTGTGTGTTACACAGTGCTCTTGCCCAAGAACTAGAATCATACTGAACATGCCACAAACAATCAACGGAACACATCTGGCAACTAAGGTGCCTACTGAGGTAAATGATGACAGCATACTGAACGTGGCATCCTTGATACCTTTGGAAAACTGGGAAATCACTGTGGCAATAGAGAAGGGAGTGTGCTAGCCGTAGAACTCCTGGATGGAACAGCACTCATGCCAGGTCTAACTCCTGTCTCAAATACAGAGGAGGTTGAGCATGGAGGGGAGACTCAAAGTCTACCCTTTGGAGGGTTAGGCATGGGTTCCCTAGAAAGTAGTAAAGCCCCAGCATGCCCGGATAATACATCTTTACCCACAGTGAACCATGTCACTTTTGAGACCCCTATTATCACCCTAGAAGGAAACATCCCAAGGACAAGCAATTCGCATGCTGATGACCAACTTGGCCAAACCTTATTGAATAGCGGTACTGGAAATGGATCCCCTATTCTTCCTCAGACTATTCAACCTATAAACAAGGAGTCTAAGTTGGACCTGTTGTTCGTGAAACTGTGTAACAACATAGAAAGAATCAAAGATCTGTCACATCAAACCGCTGGAAAGGAGGGCTTCTCTAGTGAAACGAGAAACCAAAGAATTGGAAGCAGCCACAACTATGCATTCAGCCCATTGAATAACTCTTTTTATAGAGCATCAAGAACAACGGGAATGTGGCCTATCTCAGCCTGCCTCACTCCATGAAAATTATTATACACCCAAAAATGTAACACTAAGGAGAGACTACAATGTAATGCCCCAAGTTGAGACCCTGGGTCCGGTATCAATATCTGCCCTGCATCTGGTTTTGGAGTCACTGTTAAGGCTCTATGACAATGGAAAAGAGCTGGTTCAAGCCAAGTTGGATTCCTTGGACCAGAGTCTAACCAGAGTATTGGCAAATACCCGGGAACAACAGAATCCTTGCAAGGTATTAACTGGTCAGCCTCCCACTGGGGGTCAGGAGAGGCAGCTAAGACACAAATGTCTTCTCAAGAGAATGGAGCAACACAGATTTCAGAGATGGAAAATGGGGGTTCTTTCCCATCACCTCCTCAGCCCTCACCAGACAGTCCCTCACCATTAGTAGAGTTGTGTCTTATAGAACAGGAAAATAACCCAGACGACTGAGGCCCTTTACCTGAAATAGAGGTTATAAATGACTCCCTAGAGGAAGACCAGACTGTGAGGGCTGAGTTAAGGTCAGCAGACAAAAGAGGAAAGGAAAATCACAAAGGAAAAACTTGCCAGCGCAAAATGAAAAAAAAAAAAAAACAACTCCAGACAATGTATGAATGCCTTGACACAGGAGACGTCAGTTCTATCCAACAAGCCAAGCCTACTGGAACAGGTAACAAAAAGGGGGTTGCTAAATGTTGAAGCAACCCAAAATTACCGTTTTTCTGGAATCCCCCGATACTCCAGATACAGATCAGGAACTTCAAGAAACATCTATTGCCTCTGTCATCTTAGAAGAACAGACATCCAATCCCCAGCCCATGACTGGGCCATTGACAGCAAAGCCTACCCAGATCTCTGTGGAAGAACAGGTGGACACTGTACCACAGAAGATTCACTCAGACTCTTTTTTTTGGGACCATCATGAGCTGGGAGAGCGGGGGATAAAATTTCATGGCTTGACCACTTATTTGTCTCTGAAGATCTGGGACATCTCTGTGATCTGCTAGGAAAGGGGGATGGCCGTGGTAGCGACCATTTCCCCAGAACTCTGACAATTCGACTCCCACTTGGGGTTAACTATATAGAACATCAAACAGCTTTCATCTCATCGGAAAGAGGGGGGCGGAGGGTAAATTGGAATGTTAGTGCTGATCGGATTGATGGTGCTTTTTGGGAGTAGGAGATATCAAAAATAGAGTTGGGAGGACAGAGCTTAACGCTAATAACTACACCTTCATATTATTGAATTGCCTAAAAACTCTCACCAATAGGGGTCAAATAACCAGAGGGAAACTACATCCCTTTGATGTAAAAGTCAAAATGGAAAAAAGGGCAAAGAGGGCAGTCATTAGAACCCTACTTACAATATCCCCTGACAAGTCTACCTATGGGGCAGACATGAAAAGAATAGTGGGTCTTCATAAAACAACATTAAAACGGATTGGCAGGGAAAGGTTGATTGATCAAAATCAAAAGTTGGTCAAGACCCTTATCCAGAAAGACATGGAAAGAATCCCTAATTATCCCTATACACAAACAGGGGGACAGTGGAGGACCTACACATTTTAGACCAATAGCCTTGCTGGATTCTTCCAGTAAGATCTTTGGAAATCTTCTGTTAAGGGTACTCAAAGGACTTATAACAAAAAAGGATTTGTATTCCCAGTTTCAGATTGGGTTTCGTACCGGCATAGGAACCTCTTTGAACTCCTTTGTCATGTCACACCTCCTAGCAGCAGTAAAGAAAACTAAGGTAGGGACTGTCTAGATGCATCGATAGACCTGTCCAGTGCCTTCATTACAGTTTCCAGAGCAAGGCTTTGGAAGAAACTGCTAGGTATGAACTTCCCTTTGATGTTGGTGCAGATGCTGGCTTTGCTGCACACCAACACAACTGTCAGAGTGAGGTTGACTGGGGAGGGTGGCATGATGGTCCCCATTGCTACGCATGTTGGTTTGCGGCAGGAGTGCATGGTGGCCCCCACCCTCTACCACCTCTACCTTGCTGACTTACTTCACGTCTGGGAGAGGGGGTACTACTAATCATGCGAAGCTGGGCTCAATGTCATCAGATTGCAATGTCTTTGCAGATGATGTGGTCTTGTTCAATCTGACACCAATAGGTATCCAGCGGAAGCTGACACTGTTTTTAAATCTGCAGTCGAGTACAATCTTAGAGTTAATGGCCAGAAGTCAAAGGTAATTTTCTTCACAAACAAGAGAATCCTGAAAACCATGACATGGAGGGTGGGTGGCAACACCCGTGAAAGAGTGGAATCCATTAAGTATCTTGGGTACCATGTCACTAATACACATTCCAAGGCGTCTTGGAAACTCCTTATTAGGGGCAAAAGCATGCCTCTGCTGGCAAAAATGAAGAGGGTATATGCACAACTGTGTCATTTCTCCCTTAACCCTCTACTTCTATATTACCTTTCTAGTGTGGAGGCTACCTTGCTTCATGGCCTGGATCTTTGCCTCTTCGAGCTGGGTGATTTCTTTAATACCATCCAGGGAATGTTGCTTAAGGAAGCATTGGGGTTGTCTATGTTGATCCCGAATGCTGTGATAAGGCAAGAGTTTGGTCTTATCTCACTGGGGACTTGGACCAAATGGAGAAAAATGGCGGAATATGCTAAATTATTAAATCCGCCAGCAACATCCCTCTACCAGAGTTAGGGGCAGAGCAAACCAGCATATCCGGGGCCTCCATTACTAAATTCAAAGTACTAATGAGCGAAACATTTACCTTGATAGGGTCACTAAAAGAGCTTTGTCATAATGTGGCCACTGTTAATAATAAACTACACAAATATGACTGGGTGATCTCCACACAACAAGTGGGGACTCACAGTATGTATGTTGAATACGGTACATTTCTCACCAAAAGAGAGGAGCTCTCCAATTGTGTTCATATATTTGATTGTCCTAAATGCAGGATAAATTACCTGCGTTTTAGGCTTAACCATATCCCAACTTTGGAAAGGATGAGCATCTGAGGGCTGGGCACAAGCAACCAGAGATGCAGATTCTGTAAGAACCTGGTCACTAAAGAAACTATTAAGCATCTGGTAGCTGATTGCCTGGTTCTGCAAAAAGAAAGAGACAATCTCCTGGGAATGAAAAATGTCAATGAACTTGTGTGGTCTAGCTTGATGGTTGGACAGGGACAGACCCGTAAACTGGCTCTAACGGGTTTCCTGGCCATGTTACTGAAAAAAATATCAGACTTATGATGACAATATCGAGTAACTATCCCTTTATTTGATGCAATGTTTTCATGGAATTTGTTCTAAAATTTTACATTTTACTTGCAAGAGAATGTATATTTTAACTTTTTGTTTTCTTTTCTTATTCTTGTATATTTTTTCTATGAAGTGAAAGGTTCATACTTTTTTGTCTGAACCAAAACACTTAATTAAAAAACCCCCAAAAAGCCTTGTGTGGGGATTGCTCAGATTCATTTAAATTTATCTCTAGCTCTGTGTCATCAGGCGCACAGACAGCTGCACAATCATGCAACTCGGCTAGCCCTTGAGCAACTGGACTCTTTTTATTTTGTCCATATCTCACTTCTACTGGAAATCCCTTAAGTGCCAATGTTCATGAAGTGATTCTTGACTGGGCAAAACTCCCTGATGTGATCCTCTTTGCAAACATTTCAGAGGCTGGTGATTTGTTTCAGCAATCACCCACTTCCCTTGAATTATGGGACGGAAATGTTGTAACGTCCAGACAGTGGTCAGAAGTGCTTTTTCACATTTGCTAAATTTGGTTTCTACCTGTGATAATGCCTTACTAGCATCTGTAATGGTTTTGTTATTTGCATCATGTTTTTGATATAACACTGCTGACATACATTCATCTGTGAATCCTATTTCTACAATGAAATCCTACAATGAAATCCTATTTATTATTGGATATGACAAACATGGCACTGCCACACTTTGTTCCTTTTCCCTTTTCCAAGGTACACCCTGCTTCAGCAATCTCATCAAAGGTTGTGTAATCTCTGCATCATTTTCCATAAACTTTCTGTTATAACTTGTCATTCCTAACAAATGCTTTAAAGTTAATGGGATCTTTTAGTTTCTGAATCGCTTCCACTTTTTTCTTTTGTGGTTTTAATGCATTCTCTGTTACTTCATGGCCTGGGATGTTCACCCTTTTTCTGCACCACCGTGCTTTCTGTAAAGATACATTTGCCCCAGCCTTCTGTAGCTGACTGAGTACATGTCTAATCTTATTGAAATAGCTTTTCAAATCTTCATTTTTGATTAGCACATCATCCACATAAACTATTGTTCCTCTTTCAGCTGAATCCAGGAGTGCCTTGCTCAGTAATATCCCAAACTCACTCCCACTATTGGCAGACCCAAAAGGGGTCCGGGTCCATGCATATAGTGATTTGTCAAATTAAATTTTAAATACATTTTGAATGTCTTCAGCTGGTGGCACACACCAGTATCCAGCTTTAAGGTCTAAGGTGGAAAATACCTTTGGCCCATGAACCTGTGCAAGTCCCTGATCAATTAATGGAAGGGGCCACCTTGAAATAGGTTCCTTTTTGTTTAATTTTCTTACATCTGCAGACAAGCTCCATTGGTCATTGGGTTTCAGCACACCTAATTATAGGAATATTTGATGTACTATGAATAGGCCTAATGATTCGCCAAGATTCAAAATGTTTGATTCTTTCAGCTAGTGATTCCAGACATGCCACGGGCAACCCATATTTCAGCATAAATGCTGGCTCTCTACCATCTCTTTCTGGTAGTGTGGCCACATGCAAATCGGTCAGCCCAGTCATAGGCATCTTTGGCAAAAACCTGTTTGAACTCCAGAAATATTTCCCTCAACTGGTCTTTTTCTCCTTCATGTGTGCAAACATCTGCAGATTGAATATGTTTCTCTACCATTTTAGAAAATTCTGTGAAATCCTCCAAAGGAGGAACCTCTGTACCTTCCTCTAACCGTGTGGCATTGTCTCTTTGGAGAGTCGCTATACTCAGATATTTTGGAATATTAACCTCCACTTCAATATGCTGCTTTTCTCTTTTAGATTCACCCAATTCGAATAGGATGCAATCATCCTGATGACAGTATATCATTTTGCTTGGCTCATAAGGATAAAGAGGCTGAACTTTAAAGATTCCTTTAGGCTTAGGCTCCAATGATTCTGATAATTCACCCTGTGCAGTCAAATAGCTTTCAGGGATGTTCCCGATCACTGGGTGACTGAAATCAGCAGTGTAGTAGGACTTCTGTACTGCCATTCTTAATGCTGTATTCTCTTCCAAATGAATGTTTTGACACTCTTTATTGTACACCAAGATTTGAATGGGTCCATCCCCAAACTCTATCAGTGGTGTATATTCACATTCTAAACCTTGTTGCTTTATGGATTCATTTAGGCATGCAAATGCATTAGAATCGTTTATCTGCTGTCCCCTTCTGTAATGTAATGCTACTGTAAATTGTCTGGTAAATGCAGGAATGGCAACATCCTTTTTTACTTGAAGCTAAATTGCATATGGTGCCTTTTGGGCACAATGGTAAGCGTGTCTCTTGTATTCAAATTCAGGTGCAGCTCCTCCCAATCTGCACCAAACCTTTTGATTTAGAAAGTCTAATACCGTACACATTCTGTGCATGATGTAATTTCCCAAATAAAATGGGTTTGGTGTTCCGCTCATGATCCACACATTGTGATGAATGATTTTAAAGCCTATTGTAATCTTTAGCATTCATCTTCTGACAATTCCTTGTCCCATCTTGGGGTCATGAAGGCCAAAGATGTGTTGTTCTTTATTTTAAACTGTGGGATATCCTCTCTGTCAAGTATTTGCTGCAGTATGTTTTCACTAATGAAACTCCTTTCATTCTCAAGCTCCAAAGTGGTCTCAATCATTTCAGAATGCCCATTCACATGATAGGGACCCATGGCTGCCCTTCTCCCATGTATATTTCTGCAATTGTTGAAATCCGTTTTTCCTGATTTAACTCTGGGCTAATATTTGGTTTGCATTTTTCTTCATTTAGATAAAAACGCAAAGTGTTTTCATGTATTTCTGTTTGCCAGTTTTTCTTAAGGTCCAAATACATCTCCAAAGACTGCTTCTCTTTTTCTCCTCGCATTTCATCCCGACACATGAGAATGACAGTGACGCTAGGCACACAACCGTTCTGAAGATATACTTCCACTGCACTTTCTGATTTAGCAACGGTGTAATATTCTTTTACACTGTTGCTTTGGGTCATTATTTTCTTGGGTCTCAATGGCTTTTTAGCTAAGGACCACAATACCTCATTTAGCCTATCAATGAGGGAAGATAATCCCCTCAGGCAATGTATTCCTATGAGGAAGAGCATTTCATTAATGGGTGTGACCAACAGTTCCTGTCTCATCCGATGCTTCCCTATCTTTATGGCAACTTCAGCGACACCTTCGATAGGTATTTCTTACCCATTCAAATTGTGCATGGGGCTTCACCTTGCCTCACCTTTACATGATTATGTGGGGATTTCCCTTCATTTATGCTTTTCACCAGTTCTTTTGACATTATTGTTGCTTGGACACCTGTGTCAATCTTTGATAATGCCTTACATGTTTCTTCAATAGTGATAGGAGCATAGTACCTATCCTCAACCTCTTCTAGTATGCATACAAAATGTGAGTTTTTACTAATTTAAGGACCTATCATTCTTAGCTCATTTTAACTTTTTGCTAGGCAACTGGGCATATGAAATTACATCTTACCCTCCTTTTTGCCCACTTTATTTTGAATTTCGTTGTCTATTCTCCTGGCTCCGAACCCATTTGGAGTGTAGCCACTAACTGCACATCTGACTTGGGACCACTAGTGTTCACACCCCAATTTTTCATTGTGCCTTTCTCACGGTCTGGATCCTCCCTACTTACCTCCACATTGCAACCTATTGGCTGTGTATTTTCACATGTGTCACAGGACATCATGTCAGTTTTTGAAGTGTAACACTTACCTGCATTTTGTACAGAGCCTGCCATTGTTATCCCTTGGAAAATCTGTGGCTCAAAATACTCCTCAGGTGACTGACCTGCACCCGCCTTGTGGGCAATTGTTTACTCTGTGTGGGTATCAACAGTATTTTGATTATCAAGTAAGGATAATCGATCTGTTGACCCTAATTCTTCATTTTGTGTTTCATTTTCAGATTGGATGTTCTTTTTAAATCTGCTTCTCTGTTCTTTGGGCCTCATTCCAGGTCTGCCGGTAACCGTGCCACTACTACCGGCAGGTTGCCGCCAGACCTGTAATGATTTTCCAGTGCCTGACTTCCTAGTGCCACTGGGAGATTAAAACCGCGGTGGCTCAGAAAGGCAGGTGCCGGAAAATTGTAAGTCCCCATTCCCATAGAGTCCGATGTGATTCTATGGGAATGGGGACCACAGAAGTACCAGGACCATTGTTAATGGTGCTGGTGCTTACGGGATGGTCTTCCTTCTGTGGCTGCTGTGCGCGGCCGGGTCAGACCTGTCGGGCGCAGCGGCAGTGGCAGACAGACCCGTAGTTTGCCGGTCCGGAAACAACGGTGCCGGTTAGCTTACCGGCACCGTGGTTTCTGGACCAGCAAACTTAGAATGAGGTCCTCTGGGATTTTCTTGTTCATTTTCCCTTTTTTGCTCTTCATCTACACACACCTGAATTGTCTGATTCAACTCCAAATTGAACCACACTCCCTTTGTGTGTGTGTTATAATTCCCAGGCTCAATTTCATTAGTGTGTTTTCTTATTTTTAAATCAGCAAGCAATTCAGGGGGCCTCATTACAAGTATGCTGGTCCAGAAAGAGCAGTGCCGGTAGCACCGTACCAGCACCGTTTTCCGGACCGGCGCATTCAGAGTTGCAAGTGCAGAAAAAGTGCTGCTGCAAAGTGAATCCCTCGGTGCCACGGCACAGGACAGCACCATGACCGTAAATCGCAGAACAATTGTGGATAAGGCAAAGGGTTTTGAATTTAATCCTTGCATCCACTGGGAGCCAATGGAGAGATTTCAGAGCTGGAGAGATATGATCCCAGGGCTTGAGGCCAAGGACAAGTCTTGCAGTCCTATTCTGGATTAGTTGCAGAGGGTGGAGAGTAGAGGAAGGTAAATTTAGAAAAAGGCTGTTACAATAGTCCAGCCTATAGAGAACCAGAGCTTCGGAGATAGTGAGCTTCTGGGGTAAGAAGAGGAAAGGCAAGGTACCACTGAGGAGGTGCAGTAGGAAATTTGACTTTTTGGAAATATCAGAGATGTGGGCGGACAAAGAAAGTGTGGACTCAAAGATGACTCTGGGGTCCTTAGCCTCGCAGGTTGGGGTAGGAGGAGGGCCAAGGGAGGCTGCCCAGAGAGCGAGGGGAAAGTATGGTGAAGGTGTGCTGATGTGGAGGATCTAAGACTTCCTGGCATTAAGACAAATATCGTTGGTGGCACACCAATCTTTAATAGCAGTCAGAGATGAGAGAAGGAGAGAAGGTTTCAGAGGGTAGCCTGAAAATGAGTTGAGTGTCGTCTTTGTAGCACTGGAAATTTTAGCAGAAAATGGCAATGCAGTGGGAGAGAGTTGCCAGGTATTGGTTGGAAAGCCAGGGAGAGAGGTTAGACCCCAGGGGCACCCCACAGGTAGAGAGGAAGATAGATGATAGGGAGGACACAAGTTGGACCTGGCAGGGTCGATCAGAGGAAAAAGCACAGCCTGATCAGTGATGCCCAAGTTATCATGGAGACGGTTGAGTAGGATCTAATGGTTGATTGTGTCGAAGGCAGAAGAGAGATCAAGTACGATGAAGACAGAGGGAATGTTAGAGTCAATGTTGGCGAGCAAATCTTCACGGATATTCAGGAGAGCAGTTTCCATGTTTCTGGCAGCTCTGAAGCCAGACTGGTGGTCATGGAGACACCCAACAGAGTTGGAACGAAGGTTGAGCTGAGAGATGGACAGTTTTACAGGAGTTTGCCCAGAAAGGGAGTAAAAGAAATTGGGCGATAGTCAGGCAAGAGGGGTCGGCAGAGGGTTTCTTGAGAAGAGGTTCCACAAGGGAGTGCTTCAGGAGGAGGGGAAGGTTCCTGAGGCAAAGGAGAGGCTGCAAAAATCTACAAGGGCTGGAGCAAGAGTATCAATGTGGTCCTTGATGGTTTTAGAGGAACAGGGGTGAACCTGTTTTACAAGGCTTTCACAGATCAGACTTTTCTAACGACCTCATCAGGGGAGAAAAGAGGAAAGGAAGAGGAAGAGGGTCGGGGAGTAGCTGAAGGAGTGTCAGCCAGTACAGATGGAGAGGGGAGAGGAGGAGGATGGGAGGAGAGGGTGGACAGGATGTCCTGGGTTTTTGAGATAAAGTGGGAGGCAAGGGCATTGAAAAGAGCCTGGGAGGCAAGAGGGGGGCAGAGACTGCAGCAGGGTTGGCCAACTCCTTGCAGATTTTAAAGTGTTTGGTCAAGTTGTTGGATGCCGCAGAGACGCAGGCTTGACTGTTGGCCCTCTTCTTGTTGACAACAGAGAGTCGGTATTGCCTTTGGAGCAGGGGACAGGCCAGTTTGTCAGAGGATGAACAAGAAGCCCTCCATTTCCACTCAGCTGCTCTACACTTTCGTTTGAGTGTAGCTAGGTTGGAGTCATACCAGGAATTGCACTTGGCTTTGGACTTCAAACAGATCCTCATGACAGGGGAAAGAGAAACAAGGGTATAAGAAATAGAAGAGTAGAGCATCAACAGGGCTGTGTCAGGATGTGAGTCAGCCAGAGGTGCAAGAGGGGGAGAGTAGGTGACGGCAAAAGCCTCAACTGACACACTCTTCATAGGCGGATGTCCGAGAAGGTAGGTGGCAGTGTTGGGGTAGGCTTAGCTTGGGGGGAAGAGAGGGAGAGATGAGAGGAGAGGAGGGAATGATCGCTCCAGGAGAGAGGAGTGGTCAGGGGGGTGGATGGACAGGGAGAGGGTCATGAAGAGTAAAGAGGAGGAACAAGGAGAGTCTACATGGATATTGAGGTAACCAAGGAGGAGGAGTTGAGTGGTTGAGGCCAGGAGGGAGGAGGAGAGGTCCGCCCACTCAGAGAGAAATGAAGGGATTTGACCAGGAGGCCGATAGATAGTAGCCATGGAAAGAGAATGGCTAGGAGAAAGAGAGAGCCTACAGACCAGGCATTCAAATGAGTAGTAGGTCTGAGTGGGAATGAAAGAGGCAGGAATCTACTCAGGAAAGATCAGGGCTACCCCCCCATCCGGACCTGGAGGATCTGGAAGCGGAGAGGGTTTTGTAGCCGTCAGGAAGGAGAGTGTCAAAGCTCATGACAGAGTTGACCGTGAACCATGTCTCGGTAAAACCAAGGACATTGAGGTCAAGTTCTTCCAGGAGATGGCAGATGTCAGAGGAGTGTTTGACAGCAGAGCATGAGTTGAGAGTGGCATTATGAAGAAGGTTGCCAGCCTTAAAGACCTTCCGGCGAGGGGTTCAGATCATGGGTAAGCCCTGCGGAGTGGAAGGAGCCCTAAGAGGGCAGAGGAGGAAGAGAGAGAAAGGGCAAGGTAGCCATGGGGGAAGAAGAGGGGACAGCAGGAGATGAGAGAAAATTGATGAGGCGAGGGAAACACCTATCAAAGAGGAGGAGGTTGGCCTGAGGGCCTTGGACCATGACAGTGCCATTAAGGTAAACATTAATGATAACTTTAGAGGATTCAAAGTAAGCCATGAGAGCTTCCAAATGAGTGCCACCATCAATGGGATAGGAGGAGATAGGACAGAGCACAGAGACCATATGAAGAGTCCATAGATCTGGCAATGGAACGACAAAGAGGATGTCAGTGGGGGTCTGTCTGGAGGAAGCATTGGAGTAGGTACTGGCAATGGGAAGACCAGGTCTGTAGGCCAAGATATCCTTTTTGAACTTCTTCCTGCCAGACTTAGTTAGAAGGAAAGGATAGTCAACGGAGAAGCAGTTGGAAAAGATATGAGAAACAGAAAGCACCATGGGGGTTGGAAGCGAGGAAAGGAGGGAGAAGCTGGCGGGGTTAGGGCAGGTAGGTGTGGAAAAAAAGAGAGTGGTGAGGTCACTGGGCCAGCAAGTTACAGAGAAGCAACAGTATGAAAGGCAAAGTGCAGAGAAGTTAGTAATGGGCAGCAAGATGCGACTTTGTAGCAAAATGCAAACAGCAATGTCACCATTGAAAAAATAGCTGCTTCTCCCCTGAGCACACTACCTACTGGGCCAGCTGCGCACAGCAGTGTCAGGCCTTTTAAGCACTGTGGGTGCAGTAGACAGATTTTTAGCACTGTGCAAGATACTAGGCTCCTAGTAGGCAGCCACGCACCCTTGTTTCCATACAAGCAAAAAAACATGTGAGCATTGAAGGCCATATCATGGTATGACTGCAGACAGTGAGCATGCCAAACATTCTGAGATAGAATGAGTGACCAATCATTTGAATATGGGCATGGCATTACATGTGACATTGCGACAATCATTAGGGTAATCTGGGGCATGTGCTACATCTTGTGCTAATTAAATGTGGAAAATGTGTACATGCACACCTCACTTACATGAGATTCATACCACAATGATTCAATCCCAATTCTGTCACTCCCATGCAGGTGTTGCCAGATACCCCCTCACTCCATACCTGATGACACCCGATAGACGGCCACGGAAGATGCATGAAGAGGTCTACAACTGTGCACATATCCATAAACGGGGCACCATAGAACAGATATTTGGCTACTCGAGGCATGTTTTCGCTGCCTCAGCAGATCTGGCGGTGCACTTATGTATAGCCCCATCAAGGTTGGCAAGATTGTCCTGGCTTGTGCAATGTTGCACAATAAGTGTATTCGACACAAAATTGCACTGCCCCGGACATGGGTCCGGACATGGACCCTACTGAGAAGGAGGATGCAAGGGATGCACTGATACACAACTTCTTTTGAACACTACTCACAAGCAGATGGAGCACAACTGGTGGCACGTATTGTGAGCACTTGTATGAAACACTTAATACTCACACAGAAACAGAATGTCCACTCGGGATTGATATGCAGAACCAAGTGTATTGTTAATTAAACATTTGAAAAACAGGTGCACCATTATCCCCTCCCCAAATTACCCTCCCACTCCCCAACTCTCACTCCCAACTATGAACCCCCTCCCCAACTTTTCCTCCCTCTCCCCAACTATCATTCCCACCTATGAACCCCCTCCCCAACTTGCCCTCCCCCCACTCCCCAACTTGCCCTCCCCCACTCCCCAACTTGCCCTCCCCCACTCCCCAACTATCTCCCTCACCTATGAGCCCCCCTCCCCTTCTCCAACTTACCCCCTCCCACTCACCAACTATAACATCCAACTAGCAACCAGCAACCCACCCTCCCCCTCCCCAAATTACGCTCCTCCCTCCCAATCCCTAACTAGTCACACGTGGAGCAAGTGTACATGGTTCCACCCTACTTGCGGCCATGCTTGGCAGCATGTGTGTGCTTGTGCAATGAGCCAGACAGGCGCATGGATCTCCTCCTAGGGCTGGCTGCCTGGGAGCTCGCAGGCGTTGAGCTAGTGGAAGCCAACAGGGTTTTCATTGGCGATTCTGGACATGCTTGTCTGGAGGGCCAGTGCCCTTGTCTTGGTAATAGTGGACTGAATGCTATTGCCCTCACTGACTCTTCAAGTCAAAAGTACTGTGGCACAAGCTGATTGCCCAATATCACAGGCAACCCATCTTCCAATTGCCTGGTGACTTTCCCTCATGAGACGGGACTCTGCCAAGTGCTGTTGCACCAGGCCAGCGAGGGTGTCCTGACGCTTCTTCATGAATCTGAGATGAGCATTCATTTCACGGACAGAGGGGTAGGTTGAGCACTGTGGACTTGATAGGCTCCTGGGGCTTAATGTGCTTAACATATCCAGGGGGTGATCCATGTTGTCACCAGTGTTGAGGCCAGACTCTCCAGCTGCATCCCCATCACTGGTATCAGTGGCATGGGAGTCAGGCTGCTGGGTTGGGGTGGTTCCCGTCTCCATGGCGTTCCACTTGTGTGTGCCTGTGGCACTGCGGATACCGCCAGGTGGTCAGTCACAGCTGCGGGGGCCGGCACTGGGGCTGCCTGGGTCACAATGGAAGCTGGTGTAGCCGCCACGGCTGCCTGGGTCACAGGGACAACTGGGATATCAGCTGTGACTGCCTCGGTCACATGGGCAGCTGGTGTAGCCCCACAGGGGCTGCCTGGGTAAAAGGGGCTGCTGCTGTAGCCGCCACAGGGGCTGCCTAGGTCACAGGGGCAGCTGGTGTAGCCACCAAAGGGGATGCCTGGGTCACAGGGGCAGCTGGTGTTGCTGTTGGGGCTGCCTGGGTCACAGGGGCAGCTGGTGTAGCTGTCGGTACTGCAAGGGTCACAGGGGCAGCTGGAATATTGGCTGCCTGGTACACAATGACAGTTGTCAGGTGCACACTGCCAGATTTGCTGGCAAGCGTCATTGAAGGGCGTTGTGATGTACCCCTTGCACTTCCACTGGCCCTCGATGGCTCAGTTTGGCCACGTCCATGTCAGATGATGTTACTTTGGGTCATGATGTCAATGACCTGCCTGGCAAACAAATTGTACAGTTACATGCAACATGGTGATCGCGCACAATGACATTGTGGGTGCATGCAGTACTGCATGGTATGTCTAACTCATGCATGTGTTGTGTGACCAGAGCTGCAGGCACTTTGCAGGTGGCACATGAAACACAGCTGTGCTGGGATTGCTGACATGTACACCCGCCTTTGGCAGTGGGAAGTGGCATGACGGTCTGTCCGTGTGCACCTATTTGAGATGTGTTGTGGGGTGTGTTCGGGGGTGCGTGCCTGGAGTTGATGTGTGACCCGGTTGCATGCCCATGATGAGTGTGGGATTTTCGTGGTAGAGCTGGCAGGGTCATCTAAGGGACATGCACTCCCCATTGGGTGGGTGCCCATGTGTATGTGCATGTGAGGGCCTACCAGGGCTGTTCTCTGGTGGCAGTGGCAGCACGGCAGGCACTCATGAGGTACTCATGGCCGGGATGCACAGTGTCTGCATCGTGGATTCTGTCTTTTTCAATTGTCAGTAGAGGCTGACTATGAGTTGTTCATCAGTGTTCTCAGGTGCTGGTTATTGGGGGGGGGGGCCTGGCTGCATGGTCAACGCTGTACCCATGTTTTCCATGCAGGTGTGTATGGGTGTCGCTGCTGGGGGGTGATGCAGTGTGCAGGTGACACTGGGTCTCATTATGGATCCGGTGTCGGTGTTAACCCTGCCAATTGTGTCGGCCGATTGCTGCCGGACCCATTAACAATTTCCAGTGCTGGTGAATTTACAGGCACCCTTGTTTGTGAAAAACACACAGTCATTTGTGGTGCCTTGTGATGTGGTTGGGTAAGGGGCATGCATGGGAGGCAGGGCATGTCTCTTGCTTAGTGCAACATTCACTAGGGGGGGGGCCATGGGAGTGATGGGTTGGGTTGTGGTGATGTGGCCAGTGCTATGGCCATTTCAGTGCAGTGGTGGTACAAGGGGGGGCGGGTGGGCAGGTGTGTGCTTGATATTTGGCCTGTTTCTGTAATGTAGAAGCAATTTACAATTGAGAATCAGACCAACAAAACAATAAGTAGAGCAATAACTGGAGGGGAGAGGTAGAGTAGTGCAGTAGAGCTGAGAGGGAGGGGAGGGGAAGAGGAGGAGGAGGGAAACGGATGAGGTGAAGGGTGAGAATGGGGAAAGAGGGAAGGGAGATGATAAAGGAGAAAGGGCAAGGGGGAGGGGAGCAGGAAGGGGGGATTCATGGCAGAGAATGGAGAAGGAGAGATTTGAGGGAAGTTTGGAATGAGGAAATGGTAGAAATAGAGCGGAGTGAGAGAGGAAAGGAGTTCCAGTGTGGGCGGGTAAGGAGATGGAAGGAGCGGAAACAGAATGTGGCACAAGGGGAAGGAGGAACAGTGAGAAGGAAGTGGTCGGCAGAGGGAAGGGAGCAGGAGGGAGTGTAGAACAAGAGGAGGGATGATAGATAAGGGGGAGCAAGACCGTGGAGAGATTTAAAGACTAGGCAGAGAAATTGAAATTTAAGTTGGGAGTGAAAGGGAAGCCAGCCAAGGGAGGAAAGGGAAGCAGAGATGGAGTCACGGGGGGAGAGGAGACAGAGGGTGCGGACGGCAGAGTGGTAGATAGATTTAAGCCTCCAAATGCATACCCTCCAAATTCAGCACACTGCTGCAATTCTCCTCCCAGGGCTGCAGCTTGATGGGTGAGGGTGCTTCGCCACCTGTAACTGTGCATTGATAGTGGCGTGCAGCAAGAAGGTTGCACACCCTCAGGCGCAGGTCATCCCACCACTTATGGCAGTCTTTAAAACTGCATGGTGTCACCCCCACAGCAGTCACCTTCCGGACAGCTTCTGCCCAGATTGCCTTCCTCCGGAGCTGCGTGCTGCGGTGCTGGTCCGCTGAGAAAAGCTCCCCATCATTCTCAACAATGTGGTCGACCAGCATGTTCAACTCAGCCTCACCAAAGCGTGACTTGCGCTGGCTGGTTTGTAGACTCCTGGCTGACATGTCCCTTGATAGACTCAGGCACTCAGATGGGGTGGATGGCTTCAGGCACAGGGAGATTGCAGTGGATTCAGATTTTTGTAATAGCCGCTGGGCTCTTTCCAGTTCTGGCGATCACGTTATTTCCGGTTCCGGTGTTTCCGGCTTTGTATTTTGTTAGAATAGACCTTCCTTCAATGCTTGTAAATGACCTATACCCCCTGTTATTACACTATAGCAGTAATGTGACTTTTTGTGTCAGTACTTCATTCATCATATTGCCACAGACTCTCCGATTTGCACCATTCCATGTTCCTATTTTTAGCGCTAGGCTCCGAAATACTAGGGTGAGCATTTAACATACTGAGCCTTTCACTTTGGAAGCCATATTCTGTTCTCTCGGTCATTCATTAACCTCTGCTTTATGGATTTATTTTCTTCACCAACACATTTCTTACTCACAAAGATATCATAGCCTATATTCAATAGTGGCGCAGTTGAGACAGCTATTAATTCAGGAATTATTGAGGATACAAATTCGACTATGGTCCAGTTGTCAGGACTGTACGAGTCTGGTATTTCTAGTGAGACAATGGCCCTCACTATAAGGTTGGCGGAATGGGTTTACCGGCACCGGTAAAGGTGCCAGTAAACCCGTTCCGCCCTATTACGAGGTCTCCTCGCGGGACCCGCAATGGGCGCCTGGAAAAACCAGGCGTTCTTACCGGGTCCCGCGAAGGGACCAGGGAGCTAACAACGGGCCCATTGCTAGCTCCATCCCCATTCCCATTGAGCCCTATGGGGGCTCGAATGGGAATGGGGATGGACCGGGTCCGGGTTCCTCGGACGGGGAATCACCGGGTCCGCCAAGGTTGCGATGGCCCGGTAATTCCTCATTCAAGGAACCCGGGCCCGGATTGCGGTATGAGGCAACCATGCCGCTAAAAGCGGCATGGTTACCTCCAACCTTCTAATAAGGCCCAATGTCAGCGGTAATAATCCCAGTCAGGAAGAGGAACATGGTGTAGAAGGTTCAGTATCCTTCGCCTATTTAAAAAGGGACTTTCACTCGTTTGATATCATTCTAAAATGTGTAGGTGGAAACTTTTGATCGTTTTCCTGACTTCATCAGGTTCACACATTTACACAAGTGCACAATGGCCATTTTATGCCTGCCTCATGGTTTCCCTAAACAAAGCACCAAAAACAAAATGGCCGAAAGCAGGACCTAAAAATGTTTACTTTGGTACCACACTGGTTACCCAAAAGATACATTGGGCTACTGATGTGGGAAATCTTCTTGCTAAATTACAACTGCAGCCGGACGATTCCATTAATCCGATGTAGGGTGATATAATCACTCAAGGGAAGAAATGTGTTACTTAGATTGCACCCCACTCCCAGAAGCCTCTTTGGCTACCATGGAACAATGTACTCAGTCAAAATGGGTTGCTTCGGTGAGAGGTTGAAGGGGCTTCCTCTTGCCCCAAAATTGGTAATGGATCCAAAACAAAATATGGTATGCAGGGGCAGAAACACTAAGTCAAGGGGTCTCCAAAAGGACTTGCAGAATAGAAATCACCCAAAAATAAAAACTGTTCCTAGACTGGACCTATTTGCACTGCTTTAGAAAATGTTACAGCTCAATGCTTCAGATCAGATTTTAAGGTGGGAGTATTTTATTCCATATTTTTATAGTTTGAGAGTAAATGTAATTTCAAGAGTAACAAGCATTGGCAATACAAACAGTTTGGGCGTTTGTGTAGACATGGGAAAGGCCCTCGCCAGTCACAACTGGAATAGTATTAACTGCCATTGATGGAAGCAAGTGCAAAATGGTGAGTGTATCTGCCATCTAATAGCAGTGTCTGGCAAATGGCTAATACTTATGCACAAGCCGCAACTTGGCTTTGCCAGTGCTTGTTATTAACATGACTTCAGTGAACAACACACACAGTTTCCAGGACAACCGCCTGTCTATTGCACTTAGAAGATGCATTAGGCCTGTATGTTCTATAGCACCTCGAGATAACACTGCCTTTTAAAAATGACCTTAGCACTCGACTACTTCAAAGACAAGGCTATTTCCGATCCTCAAGGTGCATATGCGCGCACCTCTTGAGAGAACTTCAGCCGCAGGCACGGATACCCGCACACATGAAGTAGAATGCAGTGATGACCTACAACATAAATTCAGGTCTAGATGGACACATAACACGGGTCCAGGCTTAAACACAGAACACAACAGCTTCCATCAGAATGGTGCGGTGAACTTCAAAAAAATTTGGTCTAGCCGGACACTTAAGAAATCTTTCTTGCTATCACAAATATTCCTCTCCACTTAGGACCCGTCCATATGTCTGGCTTCATGAGTAGAGTTATGAACCCTGGGCAGCCCTCCTAACTCCTTATCTTGGTGAAATGCACACACGCATTCTAGCCTTAAAACTACCTCCCACACCTTGGACATTGATCCCCTGTGGGGGTTCGCACTGCAAGCAGGCCATACAAATGGGATAAAGGCAGTATACAAATGACGACTACTACTACTACCGCTACTTAATGATGTTATCTCTAAGAAATAAACAAAGACGTTCCACTGGATCCCTGCCTGTCAGATATCCTTCCAGAGCTTGAAGGATGGGAATGTATCATTCAGCCAGACGTTTGTGAGTTCTGATTTGATGTAGTGTTAGTGCAGCGAATTTCTGAAGGAACAGAGCAAACTTGTGCATATTGTGGCAGGTGCTTGACCAATCAAATGTGTAACTGGTCTCCTATTGAAAAAAAGAGGCTTTTTCAGTAGTTTGGCTGGCATGCAAGCTGAAACCCTTCATATTTGGATCTCACTTTACTGACCAAACAGACCACAGACCTCTTAGTTGGCTAATAGCCATGCAGGGGGAGAATCCCAAGTGATTTCATTTCACCATATCCCCACAGGTATTGGGCATGGAGATCCACTGCCGCTTGCCTCAGTAGATATTTCACTGTGCGGATTAGCCAGAACCTTAGAAAGATGAGCCTCAATCTTTTGGCTGTGGGCCATGTGAGAAACTGCCATCTAACAGAAGTGCAGGAGTCTTGGCTTTTATGATTTTTTTTATAAAAAAATAAAATGACGTAGGTAATTTCATCTAAGAAAGGGTGGTCTGCCAACCTGACCCCTCTTTCATTAAACTATATGTCAACAGCATAGTGTACAACTGTATCCTGCTGCATCGCATTAATCAGTCCCCTGATCTGCAACTCCTGCTCTCCAGTGGCACAGAGCGACTTTAGAGGTTACAGGTACAGTGTTTGAAAACTGCTGTGCAGCAAAGTCACTTCAGTACAGGGGATGCACCTCTGTCCTAAACCCACTTTATGATAACCTATCACTTAGTGGCAGAGTAATCTGAAAATATAAACCATACCTATGTTGAGATATGGTGGTTTGTAGGTCACATAATTATTACAAGTCACACCTGATTTTTATTATACCCATGGTACTTACTGCCTTTGGCACTTCTTCAATACTCTTTAAACTGCTGTTGCTGCTCCTTGAATCACGATGCCGCGCTGTACCGCACCACACCAGCTAAGCATGTCGAGCACACCAGCTCGAACAAGCTGCTCACTGCCTCGTTGTTCTCCGAACTCACTAGTTGGAACATTACCTCAAACCACCAGCATTTCATTAGTGACCGCAGCTTGAACGCCTAACTGACCCTTGTTTCTCCTTTGAGTTGCGCTCCTGGAATGTTACATAGAACTGCAGTGAGCTCCAGTTTGACGCAGACTTGATGCCTGCACCCTATCTGGATCATTGTGACTTGTTGCATCTGAACGTGGTTCGATATGCTTGCACAATGATAAGAAGTATCGGTCAGCACCATTGAACGGCCAATATCCAATAAAAGTACTGTTGCAAGACCCCAGACCGCTCATTCCATTTGGTGGGACCCCAGTGACAGGTTAAGCTCCCTCCTTTGCACCTTCTTCCTAAAGACATGTACATTTTACCAACATTTAAGTGATGTACAGCTATTCATCCCTGCTAAGTATCCACAGTGCTTGATTCATTGCATTCAGCATTTCTCTAACTAAAGTGTTATCTAGTACAGTTTTTATTGCATATTGGAGTGTTTAATTAATATATATATATTTT
Organism: Ambystoma mexicanum; assembly: GCF_040938575.1. Lineage (NCBI taxonomy): Eukaryota > Metazoa > Chordata > Amphibia > Caudata > Ambystomatidae > Ambystoma > Ambystoma mexicanum. The sequence continues at coordinate 247,606,144 of NC_090940.1, read as the reverse complement.
TTTTTATTGAACCTTGATTGTGCATTCCTTTATTTTGGACTATTGTACTATTGCTGTTTGGGTTGCTACTGTTATCACAATCACACCCTTCTTGATAGTATAGCCTTCCTTTGGCCCACATTCCCACAAAAGGCAAAGGAGGGATCTCTTATCTGTGCCTGGTTCACCTTTATGAGCCGGATCACTCTTGCTTTACAGAAGTGTGAGGGTTGAGTCGGCGGTTTAGCCACTAATCATGTCTGTAGTCCTGTGCGCCAGAAGCCATTTTGCCACACTTCGATTCTTTATTCTACTGCTTCTTTTATTGTGTCAACTCCTCCAATACCATATATGCGCCCTCATGCAATATTGCAATACTTTACTTTCAATGGTACTGTAATTTGGGTCACATGGGATGCACCCATGTACCTTTGGAATGTTCATTGGCTTGCATGTTCTTTTCTCTATAATCACCTATGGAGATGTTTCCATCTTTTCTTCATTTCATACATAGTATATCTTAGTGAGGACTCTCAAATTACCTTGTTTGTAATGCTTTCCAAAACTGAATTTGCGCCACTGCTCCAAATAACAAGGATTCCTGTGTTATGACGTCATTTACTAGCATCACCAAACCATTGTCCAGAAACCTCTTTTTCCTGGTTTCTTGTTAGCAAATCAGGCAATCATGTCACCTTTTCCAAAACAGTTTGATTCCTTGCTGTCAAATCCTTTGTTCTCAGCAATTGTATACAATTCGGATTTTCTGATTTTACTTTGAATTATAGTGGTGAATTGCAGGTAAGGGCTCAGCACGGATTGGCAGCTGAGAGATGCCAGCAGGACAGTGCACGCATCCTTCGCTCCCATGTGCTTGGCTACCTTTTGTGAATGGTTGGCAACAAGTTTGTTAAGGTGCAAAATTGATGGTGATCTGAAGCATTTTACGAAATTACTGAAGGTGTCTGATACCGGTGAATATACCAACAAACAGTTGTACATTTGGACTGCATGCACACAACATTTAATGCACAATTGCAGGCCATAACATGTATTAAACCGTATGTCAATATCTATTTCACTTTTAACATAGGGCCATATCATGTTGTCAATTTTGCGAGTAGTTTTTGGACAATTGAGGAAAGAACCTCCTATTTTGAATTCACACATCAGAACAGTCTGTAATAGATGTTATAGTCTAGGAGGTTCCGCGGAAAAAGGATTCAATGATTAAGAGGATGTAATACCAGGGCACTAAGGACATGGTGCCTTTTAATTTCCAATGGTGACAGAACACAAATTGGGAAATAGATAGAGAGAGATTGAAGTTAAGTAAGCCATAGAAAATACATAATAATCAAACTTGTTATTTTTTAACACGTGTAATACCAGCATTGATGGTGATCTGAAGCATTTTACGAAATTACCGAAGGTGTCTGATACCGGTGAATATACCAACAAACAGTTGTACATTTGGACTGCATGCACACAACATTTAATGCACAATTGCAGGCCATAAAATTTATTAAGCCGTATGTCAATATCTATTGCACTTTTAACATAGGGCCATATCATGTTGTCTATTTTGCGAGTAGCTTTTGGACAATTGAGGAAAGAACCTCCTATTTTGAATTCACACATCAGAACAGTCTGTAAGAGATGGTATAGTCTAGGAGTGCCCGCGGAAAAAGGATCCAATGATTAAGAGGATGTAATACCAGGGCACTAAGGACATGGTGCCTTTTAATTTCCAATGGTGACAGAACACACATTGGGAAATAGAGAGAGAGATTGAAGTTAAGTAAGCCATAGAAAATATATAATTAATCAAACTTGTTATTTTATAACTCGCCTAATACCAGCGAGTGGTTTCTAAGCACAGGATCGGGATTCAAACATGTGTTGTGCTGTGTTGTATTGCTTCCATGACAAACACATTGCCCCTGAGCTAGCCTGGACGTTCGTCATGGAAGCTATAGATCAAGTAGACCATGGAAGATGCAAAACACTGTAGTGCTAAGGACCCGGTGAGCAAATGCAACCACATACAGTTCGAAGGAAGCAGGCTAGGTGTGGGATTTTCACATAGAGCTAAAGGAAAACGTATGTATGCGTTCAACCATTGCTCTCCCACTTCATAGTACCATAGCACTGCACTGATCCAAGACACAAATGGTGAAAACTTGATGGGTCAGGTGAAGATCATCACAAATGAAGTCTCTTAGTGTCGGTATGTTAAGTTTAACTTCATGCACTACCACAGTGATAGAGCCATCCATGTGGTTAATAGGAATATCATCAATACTGAGGTGTCACTACTGTAGAAGTTATAAAACCCAAATGAACAACCAGAGATCAGCAGTGACACTCAAAATAACAGGGTTGCCAACAGCGACTAGAGAAATGGGTAGAGCGGGAACAACCCATGATCCAGCAACACCAACCAGCCACATATCAAACCACCACACAAAAAGCAAAAAGAAGATAACGGATCATATAGAATTTGGTTCACCCTACTCAAGAGTAAGAGTCGTGCAAACTTGATGGGCATTGAAAAAATGACTCGAAGGAGTCTGACTCCTTGTGGAATTTGGAGTGCGAGTTCCTAAGGTTTCGTGTAAAGAAAAACATTGCTTTCTGGAATTTGGAGTTGAAGTTCCTAAATCATATTCAGATAATTAAGCCAAAGAACAAGACATGCTTGAACTTGGCATCAGCACTCGTATTGCATAATGAGAAAATGAAGATAAAATATGTGACATTCTGAAACTGCATCAGACCGTGTAAAGCTGAATTGTGGAAGGGAAGCTAAAGTATTCGGCATGCTGGACATTGGGCCTCATTATGAGTGTGGCAGAAAGGCAACAACGCCGCTGGTAGTGCTACTGGTGCCGTTGTTACCTCTCCACCACACTACGAGTTCTGCTCGCCGGTGCCGGACTGCACGCCTGGTCTGACCAGGCATACAAACCAGCACCCGCGAGCAGACCTCATGATTGCACCGGCACCGTTATAAACTCTGCATCACCTGGTTACTGCCCATTCGCGGGTGCCGGAAAAAATACAACTCCGGCGGCAGCCGTGCCCTTAACAAGGGCACGGCTACCGGCAGAGTTTTAGTGAGGGCCATTGAGTCAGAAATCCAAATGCATATTGAGAAGGTAAAGGTAAATACAATGATGTGCTATGCTCGACCTTGGAATCAGACCTTGTAAAGCCTTGTGATAAAGACAAATTAAAGAAAGATATTGTGTGCAATACCTTGGGTTGTTACCAAAGTGCATTGAGAAAGAGATGTCAAGCAGAAACATTGGATCATGAAAACTAGAGTTTGGGCTTCAACTCCATACTGCCAATTGAGTTGAAGAGAACTTCCAGAACTTGAAGTCAGAACTCCTAGAAAATATTAGAAAAGTAAATTGAATGAGTAAAAATGAATGTTGGATATTGAAATCTCAGTTCCAAGATAACACTGAGATAGTGAATCAGAAGGCAATCTGTGCCTGCTGGAAAATGGCTTTTAAGTCCCAAGACATCCTTGAGAATGTGACTAATGGATCCTGAAGGCCCTTCATACATTAGTTTACATTTACACTTCTTTCATGGATGCAATAGATTTGTCAGGAAATATATACAAATGCAAGTTGATGGCAATAGGTTTTAGGAAAACTCCAAACTATAGGAATGTCTGCAAAAAATACAAGATTAAATGAGTTTCTTGCTAGCACTCTTACAGGAGTTCTTTCTCCGGGTCCTTTGGATTTGCCATTTAAAAAAGCCGGCAGCATGCATGAATAAATCAAATGGTGCCCCATTACACTTTGCCCAGAACACCGGAAGTATGCAATCAAGACCATTTTGCTGGCCTATAGAGCTAAGTCTGTAAACATGTAATTTATGGGCCATGTGTCTGTGGAAATAGCAATGTCCTCCAATTCGCTAGTGTGCAAGACGGCTTTTTATTGCAGGGTATTGATGGACCGCAGTCTACCCACATCTATTCCCTTCATGCAGAGCGTCCCTTACTTGCAGGATTATTTTAATGATGCTGTGTTCCATATTGACAAACCTGTCAGCTGATCTAACTCATGCACTGCTAACTGATTTACTCAAAAACCATTGTGGGCCCCTGAACACGTTTGCTTACGTTCGTGAAATTAGAGCTATCAAAGATTGCCTCGGATTTATAGTTCTGGAACCTTGCCCATAGAGCAAAACTAAAAACGTGTCTTGGGTTAACGCTATGTCTATATCCAAAAATCCCGAGGAGAAGATGAAGACCTTCTGAAGAAGCATATAGTACACCCATACTTACCTATTGAGTTGGCCCCTGTTGCAGGCCAATATCTAACATTAAAATAAATAAATAAATACATCTAACATGAAAGAGAAATGTGTTCTCACGATCATTGGTAACGCAATTCAGATTCAGTTTGCTTCCATTGAAGGCATTCACCAGCAAGTGGAAAGCCCATGTGGCCCTTGATGTTAGATGCTAGGGGCACATGTGGATCAGATGTTGTAGAAGATCTAACAAAGTTTGGTATTCTGTCGGAAGGCGGTCAAGACCATTTCAGCGCTTCTTCCCATGTTGAATTTTGTGCAGTATGTTCCTGCTTTTAGGTTTATAGCCATGCATAATACTGCAGTAGTTTGTTGGACTGTGGACAAATATTTTTCAAATGCTTTTAAAATAAGTCCTTTACAGATATGAATTGACGAAATAACAAGTGAGGTTCCCATTGCTGAAATGTCAATTATGATGTTAATTGTGTTTCGTTCTTTTGTACTTGGTTATGTGTTGCTTTTATGGTAAACAAGTACTTGTTAAAAAATAACGGCGAATTAGATTGAATTGACTGCTGGTTGGAACTATCTTGAGACAAATGAGGCGTTAACGGTATTACTGCCACATTTAAGGGCTGGCCCTATCATGAGTCTGGCTTATGTACCCCCGGCTCAGGGCTGAGGGGACATTTGCTGAAATAATTCCCATTTTCAGTGCAACTACCGCCAGTGGTAATTGCACCAAAAAATTACCCATTCCGTCCAATGGACCCAATGGGGAATAACAGTGAGCGCCCAACCTGTGGTCAGGCAGTAATACCGCCAGATCACTGGGTGCTAACACAAATACAGTTGGGCGGTATATCAGCCGGGATAACGCCCAACTCGTGATCAGGCCCACTGAACCGGAAACATATAATATCCTGGAACTGGAGGTCAAAGTGTCAAAAGAATATTTAGAAAGACATACCCAAATTAACAAATGAACATTAGGATTGAAGTACCAGGTTACCCATGCCTATAAAAGACAAGGTACCACATTACGAGTTGGGTGATATTCCGGTGGTAAACTCACCAGAATGCTCCTAAATGGAATTACCATTACTGCCACTTGGTCCGGCGGATTTATGGCTGGATTACAAGTGGTGGTAGCAGTGTTAGTCCCCATTAATTTGGAGTCCATAGTAATTCTGGCAATTTTGCCGATTCTACAGTGGAAAGTGGGAGGATTTACCTCCAGCATGATGCTGGAGGAAAATCACCCACTCCACCGCCAAACTCAAAATATGGCGGGCTGGAAAAGTGACAGTAATTCCGTTACCGCAGCTTTTTTCCTGCACTGCCATACTCGTAATGAGCCCCAAGGTGGCGCCGATCATACATGAGATCTCTGGCTGGAATTGATATGATATGATATTCTATTTATATAGAGCATATACAAAATGTGTTTCAAAGCACTTCAAGGCAAGGAAGGGAACAAGGGAAATACAATTACATTCTTACAGGCCATGAACAGGAAGGATGTGAAATTAACTATCGTATTCGGCCTGACAACTTTTCAGATAGTGCAAGAGCTCAGACATAGATAAGGACATGCGGGGAGAGTGGGAAGGAAATGGAAACCGTACTAGGCCTGACAACATTTGTGGTACAACCATAGAAAAACAAAAGGTGAGGGAGAGTGGTGCAGAAAGGTAGGGGAGGAACAAAACAAGCAACTATCGTACTAAGCCTGACAACATTTCAGATAGTGCTGGAGGGGGCAGGGGGGACAAGTAAGGAGAGGAGGGGAGGAGAAAAGAAATAGAGAGAAAGGGAGAGGATGAGAGAACAGAGACTAAGCAGTCAAGGGTGGAGAAGCAAGAGGATAGAGCAAATACAATTGCAGAAGTCAGTAGTAACACAAAATGTTGCAAGCCAGTATACAAGATGAAGATGGGAACAGCATGATTTAGGGCGGGAACAGCATGATCAGGGCCACCATGAGTACAAGATGCAAAGGAAGTCCAGCATGAGAGTTGAGAAAGGGTGACTCACCGTGAATCAATGAAGTCCATAAAAGTCAAATCCAGCATTGGCCGCAAGACAGTGATGGTGGAACCAGATTGTATCAGGACAGAGTCCTAGAGAAGTAGGCTTGTGAGGTGAAGGGCGGGGAGGGAGAGCAGGGTAGAAGAATCAAGCAAAACAGGCAACATCTTTGTGCGAGAAGGGAGGGGGGCACAAGGGAACATTACAGGGGGACGGGAGAGGGTGGGGATGGCCTGTGGGGACAGAGGAAGTAAACACATGCTGGTGCATGCTTACCTGCTGTCTGAGCAGGGGGTCAAGCCCTGGTTCATCCTGGTCCAAACAGGAATTGCCCTTTTCTTCATCAGCCCTTCACTTTGGATGCCCAGGCGAGATACGCCCTTGATCTAAGTGTTAAGAGCAGGAAGGAAGAGGCAGGGCTAAGAAGGTGGGTTGTGGTGCTTAGGCCAGGTGACCTAGATCCACTTGCACCTGCTCCCCATCTACAAAGGAAAAGAGGCTGGAGGGCTCCTTAAGTAGGGAAAAAGAGCGTCAACCAGGAAGGCACCAGGTGGGCGAGGTTTAGGTCAGTTGACCTTGCACCTGCTCCCCATCCGCCCAGACTACATGACAACCTACATTCTAATCTTTTACATAACACCTTTAAACTATATCAGTGGTCTGCGGCCTGCAGCTCTTCAGATGTTCTGGACCAGGAATCCCATGAAACCTCACTTTTGAGTATGCTGGCTACAAACGCAGGATATTTAGTCCAAAATACCTGGACAACCAAAGTCTACAGTCTCCTAAATTATATCTTATTTTTACTTTATCAGTTCGTCAAGTTTGTTGAAGTAGGAGGCATAAAGAAACATATGTTGCGAATTAACTTTGCCTTAGTACCAATTAAAGATGTTTGCTTAGTGGTATGTAGTTTCTAGTGCACTCTCTCTCTGCTTCTGTTCCAGAACCTATGCCAATACCAATGCTCCATAAGATCTGCAGGACACCTGAAGTTTGAAATTCTCTGTGGGGAGGGTATTTGTGATCTCATCTGCCTCCATTCTATCATCCACTCAACACCTCCCAGCATATTTGTATGACATTTGTAGACGTGTTATCTTTCCCTGGAACACACCAGAAGATCATCAGGTTAAATTACTTTCTTCTACACTGCAGGACCTTGATATTTGTAAATGCAGTCACCTGGCAACTTTCTCATGTGGAAATATTTTAGCCGTGATTACCTTTCTTAAATCTTTACTTCAATGTGAAACTCCTATTCCAATTGGTTGGTCTGATCAATTTGCTTTGCCATTTGTTTCTCCTTCTCGACCTACCCCTGTTTAACAGTTGGTGGGCACCTACATAGCCAGATCGTTTTTAAATGTCTACCTCTAGAGGGCATTTGTATACCCATTTCTATCTCTGACCTTTGCTCTTTTCTTTCTTTTAGGAACCAAAATTCCTATTGTGATGCTTCATTACTTATTTTATTAAATTTATTCTATATGTTAGTTCATTTTCCTGTCTTCCTTTCGTAAATATCTCTTTGAGTCATGACTCATTTCCCAATGCCCTAAAAGATGGTCACATATCTCTTCTTTTAAAAAAACGAATCTTGACCCTCTAGGCAAGGCTATCACCTTATCACCTTATCACATGACTATCAATCAGGATTCTGAAGTTCTTGTTACAACTCAGGCAGCTGCACTTAATTTGTTGGATAATATCATGAAGATACTGGATACTGCGAGTAAGTCAGCTTGTGCATTTGAACCTCTCAGCAGTGTTTGACATGGCTGTCAATGAAAATGTGTTAAACATTGTATCCAACTGGATGGCTTTGTCTGTGTTTGATCCTATCAAGGAGTAGATGCCATCTTTTTCTCTAAACATATCCCACGTAAATCTGTATTTATTTTGATTTCTTCACCCGCTTTCTCTAAATCAAGCATTCAGTAATGGCTTTTTCCTCTTTCTTCTTTCGGGAACACCTCAACCCTGTTGTACCTGGTAAAATTCCTCTGTTCCTTACTTGACTCTAATTTACATTTTAGGTGACATATTTCTCTTTTACCCCAATCCTGTTTTTTTTCTTCAAATATCTCTTCTTAGAAAAATCAAAGTGTTCTTACATCCTTTGAATTTTCATATCATCGTCCAAGCTCTTGTCCTTTCTCACCTGGATGGTGGGAATGCCAATTTATGCCATCTCCTTAAAGTCAGTTGTGCGTTCTGGCAAATATAACGTCACAACAATTGGAGCACATCTCCCCAATACTAATTTCTCTCTTGATTAACCATTCCCTTTTTTATGCACTTTTTAAGATCGTCTGCATTATTTCCGTAGTTGTCGTTTCGGGTTAGCGTGTCTAACCTGTCCCTGTTTTAGGTACTCTTGAGACTGTCTTCAAGCTTTTTTAGGGGCTGCACCTCATGCCTTGGACACTCTCTTTTCCTCTCCCGATCGTCTTTTCTCAATATCGCCTTTTTCTTTATTTTCCTTAGATTATTTTTCCAAATGTTCTTTTGAGAATTTAAGTCTATTTAAACTATTTGTCCATATCTTTTGTCCTTTTTATTGAATAACGAATATGTAATTTTAGCTGTACAGCATGTTGATACCCTTTGGTTGGACCGCTCTTTATACATTTCTAAATAAAAAAATGAAAAAACATATGAACACAATCCATCAAGTTTCACGTGTGACTTTATTAGTCCATTTGAAACAGAACACCTATTAAGTGTCAGTGCCTAAGCTGTATCAAAGTCTAGGCCACCATAACTTTCCTCATTATGCCACTAACCTTTCCATACTGATTCAGTAGGACAAACCTTCATTTTCCGAGATTGAACCTTTTCTTGGAGACACAGCATGCAATGTTCTAGACTAGCGGCATCGAGCGAACATTGCATTGCTTCCTTATTTGAAAGAAACTTCGCATAATAAGAAAATTATAAGTCACAAAATAGAAAAGAGCAATTTGTCACTTCTGAATATAAGCTTCTAAAGCATGGCAGGGGGTGCATTACCATATATATTATATGCAAGTGTAAATACTGTCCTACTCTGAGACCTGCTTCCTTACTCTGTGCACTTTATTTAATAAGTGCATTGCCTTAGATTTAATGAAATAATTCTCTAAACGTATCTTATTTGACTTTCTCCCGCCAAACCAAGGGCTGCATTATTAAGTTGTTATTGCTGGACTAACCTGTACTACGGGACAATACATTAGCTGCTGCAAATGTGTGAAATATATACATGTGCTAAAATAATTCAAATCTAAGCAGCTGGATGAGTATTGTCACACATTCAGTATCTTCAAATGCTTCAATTTGAGGATGTAGGGTTTTATTATGTGTTTGGAGGTGCAGTAAAAAAAGTGGCAGTAATTACCAGCATGTTTACCGCACTGCTGATTTCTGAGTTTGGAGGAAAAGTGGAGGATTCAATTCAATTCCAGCAAAAAGCGTCAAAATCATCCACGTTTTCTGCAAAAATCGCCACCTTTGCATTAGCAGAATTACTGCTCACAGTAAATCCGCCAAAATCCCCATGGAGTTATTGGGGTATGACTATGAATTGATTTTATAGTTGGTGTGTTGCCCCCTCGTAATGGCTTGGGGCAGGGTGAGACATCATTCACTTGGGCAGTAAGGGTTAGGGCTGCTTTTCTAATGTGGCGCAGTGGCACAATCACCTGGATTGGTGATTCCTTTGTGTTCTGACCACTTTATGCCAAAAGGGGACTTTTTCTGCAGCTTTATTTTTTGTTAAATTGTATTTTTTTTTTAAATGATGTGAGTTATATTACCATGCCCTTTCCCCACTTTATTACGCGTCTGTTTTTCCTCTGTTCACCATTGTTTCCTCCTTCTTGGCTGCTCTTTTACAAACTTTCCTTTATTCTGGGCAACAACTAAAATAATTAACAAAAATGTTGACAAAGAGTATTTTTCAGACTATGTTTGTCACTCTAATTGGACACTGACCAAGACAGACAAGGACTAGGTTTGGTGCTGTGTACATTTGATAGCTAGAGGCGGGCTCCCGAGAAACTTACCATGTGATTGGTGCATTATAGTGAGATTAATGGAGACAGTGCATATTTTACATGTGTTTGACAGCTGGGGACATTTCAGAAAAAGGTTAGGCATCTAGAAGAGAGTTTCACCATCTGGGTGATAAGGTGCCACCTCTGGGGACCCTACATGGTGGACACCAAAGGAATTACCCAGGTTGTCTATTCACTGGAGAGCAGCAAGAGAAACCAGAAATGAGGTAGGTGTAGGGCCCTCTCATGTGCCATTGTAAGCTTCCACTCTCCATGATGAGAGTACAAATCTAAAAAGACAAGAGTTGAGAATTCTGATGATGAGTTAAAGCAGACATCCAGATGCAAATGTGAGTGGTCCAGCACAAGCACCTGCAAGTGGTCACCTTTGAAAGAGATGCCACTCTTCATGAGCTTGGAAGATAACAGAGTTTTCATAGCTTCAGCCTTGCCGGTCAGATAGCACAACAAGCTGAGTGCCCGTTTCTGGCATCTGTGCAGAGCCCGCTGGTGCAGGTTTGAATCCTGGTGAAGGTGCTCAATCCCCACATCGCAAATAAGACTAAGAATAATGGACACATCCCAGTAGGGAATGAGACCAAGAGATTGGTTGTGAAAGGCTTTATGCAAGATTCAGAATCCAGAGCACTATGCTGCCTTGAGAGAGCTCTGGCAAACAACACAGATAAATACATTATAAAGGGTTACAGCATCATCAGTGACGTTTTCTATATAGTCGACAAGTTACATTTGGATTGGTGAGGGAATGGATGGGTCCGAGTATGGTGCTTTATGGGCCAGCTCCTGGAGATTGGCTGGTGGCTTGGCGGGATGTCGGGCATCACGTGGTTCAGCTGGGCTCCTACTTGCGAGGTGAAGGTCAGGTTGGGTCCAGGAGAGGCGGCTGGTACTGCCTAACTAATCTACACACTATCACAAGACATACAGTAAATAATAACCACTACTACACCTATGTTATTAAGAGAGGCCTATAAATTGTACACATGTATTTACATTATCTCGCTTCAGATCATTGGCGAGATGAAGGGTGTGAGGGGCTTGCCCTCCGGGTGACATGTTGAGGGGTGAGATTAATAGTTGTCGAGTCTGGCACATCAGAGCGGGAGGGGATGGAGTGACACATGTTAGACCAAAGATGGAGTCTGGGGTACACAAAATGGAGTCTGGGGTACACAAAATGGAGTCCAAATGTGTCATGCAATAGCCCCACCTCTGTATGTGCCAGGGACTTATCCAGTGAGGCCACAGAAGTACAAGACCAGGTGGTCCCTTTTGTGATGACTGTATGGGGGGCAAAACCAACCCCCTCCTTCCTTACACCGGCAAGGCCAACTCAACCTTGCATCTTTCCGAGGTCGATAAATTGAGTACTATGCAATACTATGCTGTGGGATAATAATATCCACTGTTATCTCAGTGCTCAGATGCCTGTGGGCTTGTAGCACTAGATATTATTACTAGATATTATTTCATGGTTATGATTTTAGAGCTTACCTGTTTTTATTAAAGTCCCACACAGGATCACTCTATACAAGTTACCCTGAATTGCACAGTGCATAGTGTTGCCACAGCCATCACACCAGTTATTTCCACTTCTACCCCAGTGAGAGGAAGGCCTGCGTTGAATGTCTGAGTCAATCTGTAATAACTAGTTGCATGAGGAAGCTACGACTCTCCACTCCATAAGGATCCAGGAAAGAGGTAAAGGGAAGTGGGGAGGAATATTGTTACCAACTGTAAGTCAACAGCAGATATCATGCCCTGGAGCATATACAAACAAGGGTTTATTTTTATGGTTTGTGTTATGCAAAAAACAACGCCCACTTTAGAGTGCATTTGTCTGTGATCACATTTGGATCCACTTGGACTGAAGATTAATTTCTGGCAGCGCTATTGCTTGGTAGTTTGCCTTACACACTACAGACCACAAGCTCAAAGCATGTCCTGAAGTCTAAGAAAGGGTTCTATGCTCCAAATGGAAAGCACGGCATGTGTGTTGATTAGAAAAGGTTTTCAGAGGCAGAAAGATGTATTTACTCCGTTAAGCTTTTTACTGAAATGTTGAAATTCAGTTTGCTCCCTACATTTCTGCCTTGGGATGCCATTGTTCCGCCTCCATGAATTTTTCACGTACAGTTTTAGGGGACATTCAGGCGAGTATTTGGCTAGATTTTAGGTTCCTGCATGTACAGCACTGAGGAGCAACTGTTTGACGGTACTTGGAGCCTTTTTTCACCACTAATCTGTGTGGGTTGCACAGATTAATTTAAACTGCAAATTGGGTTTAACGGGAGCCAGGGAAGGTTTTTAAGGGTAAATGCTACTTGATACTGTTTTCTTGGTTTGAAGCAGAGTTTGTCTGTTCTACTCTGTATCTGCTTTCATTGCGCAGTCTTTTTTCTATTAGCCTATGTGTATTGTGTTAAGATTGGCTAGCCAATGCAGGAACACGTTTCCGATGGGGCCTATAGGATGGCAGAAATGGGTTATGAAAAGGATCTGCTTGAGTGTGTTAAGTTGATTGTTTGTTCACTTTACCACTGCCTTGACTTTCTTGAATAATAGGATCCACGATTATTTGAGAGCTTTTTGCTAACAGAGTTTCCTCATACCAGAAACGTTTTTTTTTAAATCTCACTGAAGCATACACTTTGCACTTTCATCCCATAATATAAGGTTCTAGAAAGTGTAACATATTGGTTCAAAAATTATCTGCTTGAGTGTGTTAGGTTGATTGTTTGTTCACTGCACCACTGCCTTGACTTTCTAGGTTAATGGGATCCATTTGCAGAGATTACCCAAGTGCTTTCAATTCTGTGATGTAAATGAGGAGCCATGATTATTTGAGGGCTTTAAGCTGTGAGAAAGGTATTGTGCTAATTGAGTTTCCTTATACCAGAATTATAATTTTTTGATCTCACTGAAGCATACATGTTGCATTTTCATCCCATAATATAAGGTTCTAGAAAGTGTAATATATTGGTTCAATGTCCATCGTGATCCCCCAATCGGATACATATTTGAAATCCACATACATTTATTTGTGCCGGGGTGTTCAGATGTTTGCTAAACAGCTATGGGAGAAGTGCCTTCTTGATATTGGACTAAGAGAATCTGCAGAAAGGTGCGTGTCTATTTCAGAGCCAACCTGCAATGCACAACCATAAGTATTGGTGACCCACTTTGTCAAATGCAACTGTGTGGTCCCAAGCGATTAAAGACACCAAATGGTACCAATAAAGGAGGATGAGGAGATCTTCACATGTGTACTTAAGCCCTGATGCAATTCCTCTTCAGGGTCCAAAACATAACTGATAGTCATGTACTACTGGGTCATTGATTTCCATAAAGCTCTTGCAATATGTATTGTTACTTATTTTTATCTGATTAGTTCATTAGGAACATTACACAGGTTGTATACCGTATACATCAGTATTGATTATTACAGCTCTAAGACTGAGCTCATGGTCTTCGGGTCTACCCAAACGAGAAAGAAACTTGACACATCCTACACACGTTTTACAATCGACTCCTGCAACATAAACGTGGTTGAAATGGTAAAAGCCCTGGGCACCATTTTTGAAGCATCTTTAAATGCAGATGCTCATGTCAAATATGTAACTAAAAATGCACATTACCATCGAAACATTTTACGACAGATCAATTCTTTAGTATCTCACAAAAATTGCGAGACTTTGGCCCGGGCCATAATTATGCCCCGCTTGGATTACTGCAACGCCTTGTTGAATGGGGCAGGCAAAGGGAACATTCAAAAGTTGCAGATAATCCGGAATGATGCGGTCAGAATAACTTTCAATGCAACAAAAAGGTGCACATCTCACATTATCATAAGAAGCTTCACTGGCTACCAATGGATAAAAGAATTCAATTCAAGACCTGACCCATACGCATAAGTGTGTGCATGGAGAGGCCCCACTATATCTGAAGCAAACAGTAACAAAATACTCACGTCCTGATCATACCACAGATCAAAAGAGCTAGAGGATCCGTCAGATCTCTCCCCGCTTCTGCTGCAAAACACTGGAATAAACTCTCCACACCAATGCGAACAGAAGCAAACTATGAGGTCTTCAAGAAAAGCCTGAAAACAACCCTGTTTGAGTAAACTAGTCATCAAATCCTAAAAGCCTATATGTCGTAGGTTTTGCACCCTGATATAATAAATATATAATAAATAAATATATATATATATGCATCAGCTAATATCACTACTAATCATTTCAATTATAATCAACATTATAATTTATCAAACAAAATATTAAATATGTCTTCAAAACACATTTCTAAAAACAAAAACGCCTTCATCACTGATAAAACTATGAATTAACTTCTTCGATATGTTCAACAGCTTGCTACCAAAATCTACAAAGTGCTATGTGCTAAGATTTGTTGTTTGTGTTTCAGCAATAGTGCCAGAAATCAATCTCTTTTAAGGTGCATATTCGTCTATGCATTTTCATAACAAACACATGCATGTAGTGACAAGTGCCTTGTAATCCGTCATAACATGCTTTACAGTTTCTGTTACAGATCTTATTTTGCACATATGACTACGCCTTTTGTCTTCTGGCAGTTTTAACATAGGCGTGTAGCTAAAACTGGCAAATGATTTACATGTATTCATAACATAAACCTAGAAATATCTGAGGAGAGACACATCAAATAAGGCTGCAGCTCTGAATATTTATATGTTACACACCCAACATCTCTACAGTTCTTCAGTTTAACTAGATGCTCACTGTTGCAAGTCCAATCTCACTTCTCCAACGTTAAAACGAATTCCTGATGTAATGTATCAAAATCACATTCCCAATCAGGATGCCATACAATACATCCAAAAGTCTTCCTCACTGAATCGGTATACCCATCAGCATTTTGCTTCAATTTACTCGCAATCAATGACAACAGAGGGAATGTCGGATTGGTCTTCAATTTAATATTCCCTTCCTTATTAATGCCATACGAAGATATCAGGCCAAGCTGAAGCCTCAATATCTCCTTCGGCACAGCCAAAGGTAGGCATTAAATGTTCTTCCAAAATGTACCTTCGAGAATCTCAAGCCAGCATGCGTTCTTAAGTGATAATGCCTCGACTCAATATAAAATGGCTGCAGAAAAAACATTGTTTGTATAATCTACTGATCCCTTCTAGACAATAACCATCAGTTTGCATAGAGAACTTCGCAATCAAAAGAGTTAATAGAGCAGATTTCCTTTTTTGAGCTGCAATGAACTCATCATATCCCCGAGCAAAGCTTATCTCAATACCCAAGTATTTATAATTCTTAACACACAAAATTAAACCTTCATATACTACAAGAATATGTCTATTGAGGGATTTTCACACTGCCTGCATGATTTAAGTCATATCCATATTATTGGTCAAGCTATTTGCTTCAGCATATGTCCACAGCTCCTTTACTGTTATCTTTATGCCAGAAAAAGTGTGATCCAACAGGCCAAGGTTGCCCGCATAAGATAAACATGTGATGGCCTGATACTAGAAGGACAATTGCCCATTGCTTTCAATTGTGTCGGTAGGTCAGCTACATATACATTCAAAAGCTGGGAGGCCAACACACATCCCTGTTTTACCACTCTACGCGTTGACATTGGGACAGTTATGGACCCCCTGCTATCCATCATGACCTGCACACTAGCTTCCACATGGAAAAATGTTAACATATGGACTAGACTCACTGGACAGCCATAAGACTCCAGATTTTACCATAGCTTATCTTTGGTCGAAAGCAGCTCGAAAGTCCACAAAGACAGCATACAATGTAGAACTACCTTTCTTTTTTGCTTTTTCAATCAATGTGTCAATTCACCTCAAATTATGTGTGGTCAACGGGCCTGCTCTGAAACCAGTTTGAAACACATCCAATATCAGGTTTGACTCTAAAAATGGATTCAATGGGCCTCATTCCGAGTCATGCCAGTAAGTATCGGAATTTTCCGGCATGGCGTAAAGTCCGACACCGTGCTGGTTGTAGGTCGAAAAATTACGACCCATTCCGAGCTCTCGGACACACGCTTTCCGCCATGCCGGAAAAGGACAGCGCGATCTGCCGCAAAACCCCCGAAAAACCTCTACCGGCATGCAGCGACACATAAAGTACAACACCGCCCTGTAAGCAAGTATAACGGTGACCGTTAATTATGTTGACCGTGATTTACGTTGACCGTAAATTACGGTAACTGAAAAAAAAAGGAACCGGAAATTACGACATCGTACAGGAACGGGAAGGAGAGCGGCGGCCATCTTTAAAAACACAATCCATTGCCATCCGCAGCTGCCAGCAGCCCTGTGAGGGAAACAAAGTTGGGAACCGGATCAGGCACCGCAGGACATGCCGAAAGCACCAAAAAGGGCGGCGGACCGCATCCGCAAGCAGAGATTCTGCCCTGATGAACTCCAGGCCATGGTAGACCACCTGGCAGAGCATGCTGATGTAGTCTTCAGTGGCGACAGGCGGAGGGAATCGACCCTCCGCAAGAAGACCATCTGGGCGGAACTGGCACAGAGGGTGAGCGCTGTTGGCAACACCCCCGCACCCCACGGGACTGCCGCAAGCCGTGGGACGACCTGCGGGTGCGGGGCCTCCTATCCAGCAACCGCAGCCAGGCCCTGCAGACAGGAGGTGGGCCAAGCACCGCAGTACAACTCGAGCCCTGGGAGGAGACCTGTGCGGAGCTCATTGGCACGGAATCCATTGAGGGCGTGGGGACCATGGAGTGCGGGGGAACGACTTCTGGAGAAGGAGGTGAGTGTCGACAGTGTACACTGCCAATGTCCATTGCATGATGTAAACTGACCCAGGGGCCATCGAAGGCACCGTCTCGTGTTGCCCTCCTCCCATCCAACAAATGCTGAGGCAAGTGCCGCCTAATGCTGGGCCAAGTGCGAGTACATAACGCACATCTACCATAGTGCATTGACTTGCACAGGCCATCATGCACATTGTCCAGCGTGGTAGGCATAGTAGCAGCCAAAATGTACATGTACAGGGCACAATTAATCACTCCCAAACATGTGTATATGTCATCACCATGCACATGTACCACTGCTATAGCTACCCCCAAAACAGAACAAACCGTAAATGACCGAAATGTCCATGCAACCATCTATGCAAATAGGACATTGCACATACACTAATGTTGTCCCTCTCTCCTACCCCCACAGGCACAGACCATGACAGCACAGAGCCCCAAGGAAGCCGCCCAAGCACCTCCGCGGGTACTGGCAGGGCCAGGCCGAAGCCAGCAGCCAAAAAAAACACCCCCCAGCCTACGGAAAGGCCACTTGAAGCTGGCAGACCAGCAACCCACCCAGCATCGGCGGCAGAAACTGTGCAAACCCCTAGCTCAGCACAGTGGAGCCTCTCAGGGAAGGCTGCTGCTACCGCACCGGATGAGTGGGAGCCCAGCCCGCCACCCATCCAGGGGCCCATGTTGGAGGACGACCAGGACAGCATGCACATGCCGGTGCCATGCCCCGTGACCCTTGCGTCATGCAGTGACTCCGGGGATGCACAATCATCTGTGCACAGTGTTGAACTTGACCCGCAGGGGTATGATGTCGTTCCCCCAAGTCCACCCATACCACCCCCTGCAGGGCATGCTGGTGCCAGTGGATCCTCAGATGGTCCCCCTTCCCATGACCAGCACCAAGTGCGCCAGTTGAGCGATCTCATTGATAACTATATTGAGGACAATCGCCAGGCCCGGGCTGAACTACATGAGGAACTAAATCAAATGCGGCAGTCCCTCACTGACTGCACCACCAGATTGTGCGACTCCCTGGTGGACAACACGACCCGGCTATGCCATGTCCTGAATCGCATTGCAAATGCCCTTGAGGCAGGCCAAAACAATACCGAGGAGGGCACATCCGCGACAAGTGAGGCCACGCAACGCAGCCCGGAGAGACGCACTCGGCGTTCCTTGCGTCACCGGGATTTGCCTCCCCCAGACAAGGGGGGCAAGAGACATTAGCCATTCGCTAATCCTGCCACATGTGGGCCCCACACCCTACTTGGGACAACTGCACTGGAGTTGAGGGGGAGAGGGGAGGTGGGTGATGGTTTGTTCTGGAGTTGGGGGGAGGGGAGAGGGGGGAGGTGGGTGATGGTTTGTTCTGGAATTGGGGGGGAGGTGGGTGATGGTTTGTTCTGGAGTTGGGGGGGAGGGGGGAGGTGGGTGATGGTTTGTTCTGGAGTTGGGGGGGAGCGGGGAGGTGGGTGATGGTTTGTTCTGGAGTTGGGGGGTAGAGGGGAGGGGGCATGGACAGTTGCTGATGGAAGCACTATTTTGTTTTCCTTTTTTTATCACAATACACAATTGGTGTTGCAAAGTTCAACCGTTGTGGACATTCATCATTGCACATTTGTTCATTGACTACTGCCAGTGCATGGTGTACAAGTATGTACAAATCCGTTGCCCTGTGTGCCCATGTCATGACACCCTCTACTGACTTGTGTCCTGGAGACCTTGTCCACTGTAAGTACAGAGCATTACATGGCCCTCAAGTGCACAGCCTCAATGGACCTTTGTTGACACTTCATTCTCCGCCTTCACCGCATCGTCCTGTGGTTGTAGCAGTACCATGTCAGGGGTGATAGCCGCTCACGTAGGGATGCACTTTTTGTCCATCTGCACATATGGCATGGGCCCATTTGACACCAAATATCATTGGAGGTGTCAGCCACCAGTCCTGGTTCGCCAGCACATATGTGCATCACGCAAGCCTGGTGACTGCTTCATCTACAAGCATGCACGTGTATGGCCATAGTCTGGTTGCCCCATGGCCCTGTTCAGGGGGTTCATGACAGGGGTCATGTGGCTTGCTGTCAAGGGACAGCCAACAACAGCTGCATGTGTCGCCAAATAAGGTTGGTGTGTGGACTGTCATGGTGGAGGACAGTACTCGGATGTAATGGCAGGGTTTCTATGATGGCCACCTGGACATGTCCGTGGATGTATTGGGCACGGTCAGGGACACAAATATGTGTACAATGAAATGTAATGCAGTGGGGTGTTGTCTCTACATGATGGTCCGTGAACGATGGTGTGGACATCTTGAGGTACATGTTCCTTTGTTGCATGTGTCAGGAATGGCACTCTGTCAAGAGTGGCACAGGGTACCCAGGTAGGGCTTGGCTGGCTGTGCTGAGGTGAGGTAGCAGATAAGCACACACAGCAGGAAGTTCAACAAGAAAGAAGAGTAGGAAACAGTGGCTGTGAGCCAAAAGGGGCAAAAGATACAAAGGTACAAACAAACTGGATTCCCTCTTGGGGTGTATGCCGAAATGGGAAAGAGTGTTCCACGAATCATAGGAAAATCCAGCCTTCTGCACTGATTGCTATAACAGAGGCAACAGGAACAGCATACAAAGTAAAGGGTCAAGGCAAACAGGAGCGGGGAGAACTCAAGAAGCAAGACACAGTGCTCCTGCAGGCAACTGCTTATATACAGCCCTGCCCTGTTCTGAGGCAGGCTAATTGACAGCACCTGTAGCAGCACACCTGAAGACAATCTGCCTCCTCCCTCTCTGGTCCTGAGCAGGTGGAAGCAGCACTGGTCGCTAGGGCTTCTGGGGATTGTGGTCCCAATAACGATGAATGAGAATAGCCAGGAATTGAAGCTGCAGCCAGGTGCATTATAGTAAATGTAGTTAATTGAATAAAATAAGAAGGAACCAAAGTTGAGCAAATGGAAATAAAAGACCAAGGCGTGAAAAGGAGTTGTTCAAGGAGTATTAGGAGGATAAATGAGTACCAAGTAGTCCATGATGGTTGCAAATATGTGCGCCAGCGGCGCGGGCATGACAGCATGCTGCTGTCCTGGCGTCGGATCATTGTGGTGCTGTGTACTGTGTTCATTCTTATTTTGGTGTGATGGCTGTAGTCTGTGGAGCATGGTATTCATCCTGCTCTGATCCATTCTATGGTGATTCCCAACACTCCTGTGGGGGTGCCATGCCGGTGACGTGTTATCGTACCCCTGCTGCCCTCCGTGAATTCCACTCCCAGGGATGAGTCTCCAATGTGGTGCAAGGCTGGGGGATGCCACATTGTGCATGTGCAGTGTGTCCTCCGATATGCACTTACGGTTGTGGTGTCCGCCAATGAGTGGTGCTGGTGTAGTGTGCTTAGCCCTTGTCAGTTGGTGGAGATGTAGTGTGATGTGGGTGCCTTGTTCTGGCAAAGTGGGAATCTGGACTGCACTGGTTCTGTGGCAGGTTTGTTGTCGGGGTACACCGTACAATGGCTTCATCGTTTCAACGCAGTTGGTTCATGCGGGCACCCACCCCGTGGCACCAGTGCACTTGCATGACACAGTCAGACGACTCAACAGCCAGCCAGACAGGTTGTTCTGCATGTTGGGCCATGTTGCGCGGTGGCGTGGTGATCAGCTGGCCCTTTGAGTCATGTGTAGTTGTTTGGTGTCGGGCCCACCCATGTGTGCGGTTCTTGGTAGCGTTGCATTCCATCTGCACGTAGGGGGAGTGGTATTGTTTGCAGTTGCTGTCCGCAACGTGCATGCCAAGCTGGTCCACATACGACCTATGGGTCCATAGGGGCACCATTGTCATTTGGCATGCCTCCATTTGCATTAGGTCCAGCTTTACTGTTGTGTATCTCATGGGTGGTCCATGTTGGGGATTGGTGGACCCTTGTGTCCTTGGGGAGGTGTAAAGTCACTTGTATATGTGGCCACATGAAGGACTGTTGTGACATGCCACTGTGTGCTGGTGGGTGCCTTTGGCATGGGTGTGGAGCACAGGCAACACCATCACTTGTGCCGGGTTGGCACTGTACATTTGTATAGTGCTTGCTTTTTTTTGCGTTTGTGGCGCAATATGGTGGTGACGGTGTCACAGTCTAGGTGGTCAGGGGTGTCTATCTGGTAGGACTTCTCCTAGAGCGGCCGGACATGCTGCGTGTGCATGGGGGCTGCTGGGGTGGTAACGGAGGCTGCACTGGTGCTGCATGCAGGGCCTGTCTCCCCCCTCCTTCTATTCCCTGTGTCTCCTCAGTGGGGGGGCGTGGTGTTGTTGTAGGGGTTTGTGTGGTTGTGGCCTTGCTTGTTCGATTGGTGTTGTCTTGGTGTGGGAGGGGGGTGGTGTGTTGGTGTGTTCCTTTTCTGCTGTGGCAGACTCCTGGCCTCTGTCTGTGTTGCATGTGTGCACCTGTGGCTCTGGGTCCCACTGCGCAGGGTTCTTTACTCCTTCTCTGACATGCCTGTATGTACTCCATGCCGGTAAGGTACTTTACGGCCTTGAGGAGGCCGTAATTTATGTGTGCTCCTTACTTGGAATCAGCTCCGGTTTACGCCATGCCGTTAATTTCGCCATGGTGCGGCGCGCACGCGACCCAGGAACGTAAATTACTTCATTGTAATTTACGGTGCCGTAATTTACGGTCTGTGGGGTTGGAATGGCATGGAGCGGAAAACCATGCCGGTAAATCATTACCGGCATGGTTTGGACCTTACCTCCATGCTCGGAATGACTCCCAATGTCTTTAATAAAAAGGATGCACATATATTTCCTGTAACATCTAGCATAGACAACAGTCTATAGCTTGATAGTTCGGTAAGCAGTGCCTTTTTAAATATAGGGATCAATATTGACTTTCGTCATGAAGCTGGTATGATGCCATCAAAACAAACTTTCCTATATAAAGTTTCCAGCACACTAGCCCAAATCTCTGGGTCGTTTTTAAGAACAATGTTAGTCAGTCTATTTGGGCCAAGGGCTCTTGACCCTTTAAGTTTTTTAAATCTTTTCTACCATACAGTCTCTATGAATCTGAAGCCTACATCTAGTATTGCTAGTGCAAACTTCACTTAAATCGAGTACCTTACTGTCAGAACGATTGTTAACAATATATTCGCAACAATGGAAATCGCTGATAGGATTAGTTACGCTCTTTTCCTTACTCCCCTTGGCGTTCCCTAGTAATTTCCACATACTCCTCATGTCACCACTTTTCATAACTGAAAACATCCTTTGCCATTCTGCATTTCTACTTGACCACCTTCACCATTTAATCCAGTTTCGTTTTTGTTGTTGTATTGTATTAATAGTATTAATAATTAATAATATGTATTAATAATATGATATAAATGGATCAGGAATATTATTTCTAGCATGATGGATATTTTTACGAAAAAGAAGTTTAGTGTCTCTTATTTCCCTGTCACATGCTTTACTAGGATTTTTCCCTTCCACTACTACATAATTACTTTTATGCAGAGCAATGTTTGCTGTCAGAGTGGTTATCCAATCTTCTAAATCACTTGATATGATGATAGTTACTCTAATTATTTAAACCAACCCAAAGTAATATCACTCATGTTTTCTTTTATTCTTTTGAGACTCTTTAATGCCCAACTGATGTGGTTTCCCCCATGGTTGACATCAACGTCTCCTACCTGTTCCCATGTCTTTTCTTTCCATATTGGGGAGAAATATGCTAGAAGTACTGCATGGTTACTATATTGACTTTTTGAAATAGTTAATTTATCAACATAAGGTAATATATTTCTGCTTGCAAAGAAGTGAGCTAAGATAGCTTTTTTTGTTCCAATACTCCAAGTGAAATTTCCCAAATGATCACCTCTCGTATGACTGTTTGAAATGGTTGATTTTCATTCATTCTGATAGGTGTTCCATAGTCTACCTCACTCGTTCACTGCTTTTTGATGTGATCAGTTTCCATGCATTCATTAGTGCACAGAAACGAGCATTTAAGTCACCTCCAAGCAATACTATGGGCCTCATTACGACTTTGGAGGCAGCCATGCCCTCAATAAGGGCATGGCTGCCTCCAAAATCGTGTCCGGGTTCCCTGAGTGGGGAAATAGCGGGCTATTCCGAGTATGGAGGACCCGCTATTTCCTCCTTCAGGGAACCCGGGCCTGCTCCTTCCCCATTCCCATTCGAGCCCTCATAGGGCTCAATGGGAATGGGGAGGGAGCTAACAACGGCCCATTCCGAACGGGCCCGTTGTTAGCTCCCTGGTCCCCTCGCGGGACCCGCTATGGACGTCTGGAAAAACCAGACGTCCAGAGGGGGTCCCGCGAAGGGACCTTCTAATAGTGCAGAGTGGGTTTAACGGCGCCGGTACCATTACCGCTGCCGTTAAACCCATTCTGCACAAGTTATAATGAGGCCCAATATCTTTTTCGGAAATAACCCAATCCTCCATAAGATCAAAAATTATTTGAAATAGTGCCTCTGATATAGCACAGCCCGGATGTTCATAGATGTTACCTATCAATATTCTTTTTCCTACAACTCTCATGCTTAACTTCCCTAATGTTTTGATGCATTCAACTTGACCACCATCCATGCACTTTTCACCCCAATAATCAGACCACTATATGGCCAGGCAGCAACCCCTGTTTTAGCTGGTACTTGAAAGATCTGGTATCTGTCTACATACTAATTAGTCATCATCCAGCATTCCTGCAGTAGAAAAATATAATTTGTCAACAAGATGTCGAGTGAATCAGAGAATAATTAAAAAGATCTCTATTGTCATGTGTATTCCAAGTTGCAGTAGACCATCCTCAAGATTGTAGTACTTCTTTAGGGGTTAAGAAATCCATTACCCATTTTAAAACACTATGCGCATCATTTTGCAATACATTCTGGAATACTGTTTTCCCCAAAATTGTTTTGTTATCTTAAAATGTTCTAAAGGCTTTTTCTCTTTGATCTTACGGGCTATAATATATGTTCCTTCCTCTACGTCCAGTTTGTATCCCGGATAAAAATGTTAGTATGATGTGATCAAGTTATAGCAGCACTTTCAATCAAAGAGCAGTGAATGCGAGAGAAATTGCAATTTGGATATTCTACTGCCTCCACAAAGACAAAATCACGCATATCAAGCACTTGGAGGAATAGACTGCACTATATTTAATAAATCGGACCGATTCACCCTCTTTTCCTTATTTTCCAAATGAAGGCACTTATTATTGAAAATGTTCCTGTCCATCTCCTTATTGGACGGGGACTTTTCCAGTTAATTTATTGCCTCCACCTGCTTTATTCACTGGGTCGTGGTCCTAGTTATTGCTGGATACTCGGGGGGTCTTTGCCACAGTTTTTAGAAGTAGTTGGTCAGACAAAAAGTTATATGTCGGTTTAGGGAAGGACAAGCCTTCAAAGTTGGGAAGGTTTTACAAACTTACACCGCGGAAGGAAGGATTTCTTGGCCGGACTTGCACAGTACCTTTTAAATGAAGAAGAGGTGTAGCTGAGGTAGTTGTTCCTGGCAGTTCCTGCAGATCTCGCTGTTCCTGAGCTTCAGTTGTGGGGACAAGAAGGAGGACTTCGGGAGGTTCCTGCACTGCCTAGGGAAGAGGCCACAAGCTTGGCCAAACGTTGCTTTAAGGTATGAGTGCCTTAGAGACCACAAACTGGTACCCTTCTCACTGGCTATGCGTTTTTCAACAGCACAGTATAAAGACGGTGTCCAGGTGACTTGTGAGTTGGTTGTTCCCACCAAACTCAAGGGAAGAAGTTAACCTTGAAGGGCTTCTCTGTCGATGGAGTTTCAGGCAATTCGGACCTGCAGCACGGCTTCACCAGTGGACCATGAGTTGCAGCAGACATCTTCCTTCAGCTCGTCTTTGGTTCTTTCGTTCCAGTGGTTGACTCTGCTTTCCACGTCCCAGAGGCCTGCTTTTAAACAGTTGTCACCCATTCATTAGGGGGCCTAGCTGTCACTCACCCAGCCGGCCAATCACGCCAGAGTGCATTCAAGTCTCCTAGGAGACTAAGCACAGGGAGTTTTGTGCACCTCCCTCGCATCCTGTCCACCCCAGATACTCAGGCGCCTGAGGAGGGCTTCAGCACGGAAGCCTGCC
Source organism: Ambystoma mexicanum (assembly GCF_040938575.1). NCBI lineage: Eukaryota > Metazoa > Chordata > Amphibia > Caudata > Ambystomatidae > Ambystoma > Ambystoma mexicanum. The sequence goes on along the minus strand of NC_090940.1, from coordinate 247,580,878 downwards.
AAAGGCCAACAAACAAAGGGACCAAACCTGATTTGGCGCACAGAGACAAACACTAGAAGGACCTTTCCAAAAAAAGAAACAACGAAAAAAGTTGATCGGAGTCTGTTTTTAGACAGATAGATCTGGGGCGCCATAATGAAAAACATGGCTGACCCGATTTTTATCTACCGTTGTTAGCGGTCGAAAAAATCATGGTAATTTGATCTAAAGCACTGCCACCAGCCATTTAAAGTAGGAAAGGGTAACATTTTCCTGCTACATTAGTGTTTTGTTTCAGGGGATGCTAGGTAAACCCTCCAGCACTCTATAGGAAGATAGTGTGTGCTGGGTCTGTAAATTTAAAAAGACTGGTAAAGTCTATTTAACTTGACATGCTCTGGGAGACAGTAGTCAGTCCCAGAGAAGGTATTTAAAGCTTGGGAAGTCTGAAAGACATCCCTGTGCCACTGCACTGAAGGTGCTGTGTGACACACAAGAACAAGATGATGCCTATGGAGTTGTTTTAAAACTCCATATCCAAAGAACACAAATGTAAAACACACATCAAAATACATGAAAGAGTGGGAAAAAAAGGCTCACACTCTTCCAAGTAAAAATTAAAATCCTAGAAATCCAGCAAAGTTGCTGGGGGTCTCAAAAAGTAAGGGAAATTAGTACATTCTTTAGAATTGTCCCTAACAATAGCCCCAAAGACAATACCTCTTACAGTATTGCAGTGCAGTTTGCATGCATACTCCACCATGGGATATTTATCCAACCTAACTGCACATTACACAGTTACTGCATAAGCACACGATCTGGTTTCTATGGCGATATGGAATTCTCACGCTGTCCTTACTTTCCTTCCAACCGTCCAGACCAGGATCATCTCAGATATATTGCAACATCTTGGTTTGATCCCTATTAGCCACTATCAACCCTGGGCAACAATAACATTTGTGTGTACCTTGAGGCATCTTAACTGCTGAAATCCCCCAAATGTTTTTTTTTTTCAGTCTGACTCCACGACCCATCCACTGCATATGAGCCTTGAGAGTACCCCATACAATCTGCTACAGCATTGCTAAATAGGTGTCCAACACGGTATGAAAAAGAACCACATATCAACTTTGCATTGCAGGCAATGGTAATCAGCCAATCTTCTAATCTTTAATACCTGCTCCATGAAAAAAACACATAGTGTATGTATTTTAACTGTATTAGGTGGACTTGTGGTTAGGAGGCCATTTCCCTAGAGAATGTTAGTGCCTCTCTCCAGTCATAAAATCTAAGATTGCCCACACCTCTCCCCATCTCTCTTTCAGTTTGTTGAGTGGATCTGCTATGAATCGAGCAATGGTTAGTATAGGGTGGAATATCACAGACAGAATGTGGCATGCAAAAATGTTAGTCTTTGTTAGGACAGTTTTTCTGAATTCCAACTAAGGGCTTAGTAAAACCATTCAACTGGTACAGTACAATACTCCACTCTTGGTATAAGGCTGTACCACCTGAGTTCAGGGTAGTGTAGATAGACCAGCCAGGCTTATCTTAGTAGGGAGGGCTGTATAATCAGTATAAAGCCATTTTTTTACACATATGGTCCGAAGAAACACTGAAACACTATGGGCCTCATTACACGGATGGCGGTAAGGGTTTACCGGTACCGGTATTTTACCGGTAACGGTAAATCCTTACCGCCTTACTACGAGGTAACTTTGCAGGTTGGGGAATTTAACGCCTGCTTTTTGCAGGCGTTAAAAACCAACCCGCAAAGGGACCCAGGGAGCTAATTACAGTACCGCAATTTGCGGTACCGTAATTAGCGCCTTCCCCATTCCCATTATGCCCTATGGGGCAAAAATGGGAATGGGGAAGGGCAATGGGTGAAGGGGGAATTACCGCCCCGCCAACCTTGGAATGGGGCGGTAATTCCCCTTTCCGCCAAGGCGGTGCCAGTATTTTACCGGCATGAACCATGGCGCTAATAGCGCCATGGTTCACCGCCATCCATGTAATGAGGCCCAATGTATTGTAAAAATAAAGGGTTTATTATTTTTTTTTATTATTTTTTATTTTGATACAGCTGAAATCAATCAACTTTTCAAAAATTACATATATGCAAACATATAAATACAAAATCACTTTCAATTACAATTTCAAATTGGGACATAACGAGACACAAAGGAGCAGTATAAAAGGAGACAAATTAAAATAAAAAGAGCAAAGTATAAAGTAGAAACTCAGCCAGAGCAGGTAGAATACAGATATATACAGTCCATGAGATGCCTTAATTCTAATGACATAATATCACTGAAATAACATCAGGTTTTTACAATATGGCTAAAGTTCTACTTGACTGTGAATTGATTTCAGTAGGTAAAATATTTTCCAAAAAATGTACCAGGGCTTTTATCACAGAAAATCTGGGACTATTAAGTAAAATGCTCCAAGTCTCAATTTCATCCCTTTCCATATACAGGTTTATCAGGTTTAAGAAATATTTTTCTCTAATGACCCTCAGCTTAGGGCACGATACTACCACATGTTGCAACGTTTCTCTTACAGTATGTGATTCACAAAATCGGCAAAAATTTAAGTCAGAGGGAACAATTTTGCGCCTCGCCAACAATTCCCGCGTCGGCCATAGGTTCATCCTTAAACGCAAATATTGGTTCCTAATTTTTGCTGAGGGGCATTTCAAAAGATAGTTAGGCACTTGACCCAAGCGCTTGCTGCGAAAGATTCTAGTGTCAAAATCTCTATAATTTGAACAACGCTCATAGATCTGAATCCAGACCCATTGGTAGAATTTTGTTTTAGCACTTAGTGGGCTATCAATTAGGAACTGTAAAGAAATGTTTGCCTCCATTAAGGTATTTAAGACAAAACTTCCCCATTTTGCAGGGAAAGTTAGAGTGGAGGAGGACAAATGACGGGCAACAGTACACAGTATATTATTATTTGTCGCACCCATCAAGCATTTGCGAAAAAAGGACCACATTCTCCATTTAACCCTGCTCGCTTGTGAGTTTATACCCAATTCAAAACGCAGTATGGGCATAGGTACACAGTTTGGTAGATGTAACACCCTTTTCCAAAAAACGGCTTCCAATTTATCCCAGATTTGATCATTGATATACAGCTTTGATTTGACACCATATAGAAGCATAGGAATCACTTTTTGTTCGTAAAACATAAATAGATGCTTTAAAGTGAATTTACCATATCTGTAAACCAGTATTTTGGCTTGTGACAACAAGGACAACAGTTTGGACTGCAAAAAAATCGAATATTTAGCATCTCCAACAGTATTTTGAATAGATAGGCCTAAATATTTATATTCAGAGACTAATTGCAATGGTTCCAGTTGGAGATTCCAAACTGCATTTCGATACTTGAATCTCCCCTTTGGTCTACATACCATAATTTGTGATTTTTCCAAGTTTACTGTTAATTGATTCTTCAAAGCATACTCAGATAAAGCAGATAAGAGATTCTGGAGGCCCTTTGGCGTCTGGGAGACCAAGACAAGGTCATCAGCATAGAGTAACCGTGGGATGCGCTGGCCCCCCAATTCAGGCGCATCCGACAAAATGCAAAAGAAAGCCTGTCCCATGTCAAAAATAAACAGATTGAACAAAAATGAGGCTAAAATACACCCCTGTTTGAGTCCTAAGAATGTGTCAAAGGAAGCGGATAAAAGGCCTTCAGTAGAGAGTCTAACACGCATAGACGTGTCTGAGTGTAATTGAATAATTAAAGATAACAAGGAGGACGGACAGCCAAAAGAGTACAACTTGTGGAATAACAAATTACGATTAATAGAATCAAACGCAGAACGAAAATCAATAAAAGCAAAATATAAAGACTGTTTTCGTGCCGCATATTTTGACTTGAGCATATTCAAGGTAATCATGTTAGGTAATGTACCAAGACCAGAGACAAAGCCTGATTGTAAGGGATCTAATTTCGAATATTCTTTCGACCACTTTTTCAGCTCTCTACGAATTAAGCGAGAGTAGATCTTCCCAGGCACATCAAGAAGGGAGATTGGCCGATAACTAGCGGGATTGGCCCAATCACCCTTCTTGTAGATAGGGATGACAATTGACTGCTTCCATGACATCAGTATCATCTGGGAGACATTAATGGACTCAAACATGAGGCATAATATGTCTGCCCAGGTATCTGGAAATTGTTTGAGGTGTGTATTGGCCAAACCATCCGGACCAGGGGCTCTAGAATTGCTAGCTTGTTTTATAAAATACAGTATGTCGTCTCTATCAAAACACAAATGGAAGGGAGGGAGTACCTCTGACATGACTGGACCTACAGTAGACAGAGGGGCAGCAAATAAAGTGGAGTAATGCTGGATCCACATAGTCTCTGTCACGTCATTTGCTTGGACAGCCACCTGATGCCCCGCTGTCACCTGATTTATGATATTCCATGATTGGCCTGAGTTCTTCGCGGCTAAAGCCTTTAGCATAGAATTGCCATCCGTTTGATAGAGTTTTGCCCTCATGCCCCTTGCCCAATTTCTATACTTAGTTTTAATCTGAGACAGGAAGGCTAATAGCATATCTTGTGGAAGCTTACGGGCGGCCCTCCTATCAGCCCGAAGTGTGGCTTTTTTAACTCTAAATTCATGATTGACTATATGTAAGTGAGGAATGTGTTTATGTTTTTGTAGAGTTGAACCTGGTTGAAACTGTTGCGTTAAATCGTGGTAAACTACATCCCTCGGGAAAGAGCCCCCTTTTCGAGTATTCAATTGCATGTGATAGGAGTCCCTGAAAGCTGCAAGGGCAGTTTCAGACCATATCAATCTGTTCCTTGCAGAACTGACTTTGAAGGAGCCCATATTGTGGACATTTTCAAATTTAGAAATAGCAGACTTTAAAGTCCACGTCATATTTAACAAATTATGGTTGCTTACTTCTGTGTCAATTCTTTTAAATGCTGTGATATTATTTAGCATAAATGCATTTGCATACATATAGTCGATAATTCCTTCACTCCGACCACGATGCCATGTAGCTCTGGGTGGTATATCTTGAGGAAACTTTCCATTTAACCTCAATAGATTACGAGAATGAACAAAACTTGTCCACTTCTGTAAGCGAAAACTCTCAGATTTACATGAAGGACCCAAACAATGTAAATTTAAATCACCAGCTAAGAGGATGTAATCAGTGAGGCCCTCGAGCATAACAATATCCAAAACCTGAGTCACAGAATCAAGAAAACAATCGTCAGAGATTGCCAAAGGGTTCTAATAAACATTTATCGCAGCACAAAAGAAGTTGTCACCCATGATTTTTGTCATTTGTAAAAAGGGGCTAGGGGAGAACCATGATTCATTTTTTAGCTACGAGGATTGCTTCACAGCAGTCAGCAATCCAGATGTGGGTCGCCCCCTGCAACCTTTCTCTGCTGGATTCAAGAGCACCTCATAGTTGCTCCATGAAGGGATGCTCATGAACCAAGATTCTTGTAACATAATAACATCATGATCCAGTAGCTGTACATTCAAATTATTCAGCAAATGACTATGTCCGAAGGACCAAAAGCAAATTACATGCTTTTGATGCTAACATTGACAACCTTTAAGATTGCACGAGCAAGTGTGAGAGGTCAATTCTTGTTTATTTGTTGGTTGAATGTGATGAGAAACCTGTAAACAATTTGACAGAGAGTCCGATGTCTCCGACATAATATGAAGGGTAAAGCCCAAATTAGATAGTTGTGATCTAATAGCCCAAATTGAGTTTACCACAATTCTCGAGTTGATCCAAAGATTTACAGAGGGGCGATTTGATTTGTTGTAAAATTCCACAAGCTCGATATCAATGGAACCAATGTCAGGAATCTCACCAAGAATTGCCAATATAGAAGCACGATTACGCTTATATTGTTTGGCTGGGGCAGGCATACAACTCAGAGTTAATTCATGAATCGCTGGGCGTTTACGGCCTCCATTCATACGTTTCTGTTTTACTGGCAAAGGCAAGGCTTTTGCCGTTTGCTGAGCTACAGGAGATGCCTTGGTCTTAGCAAATGCAGAGTGCTCAAAGAATTTGTTCAGGGAAGACTGAATCAGTCTTTCTAAGTCTCTGGTGGGAATAGTCTCAGACGGAGAGACAGTTGCCTTTGTGTGAACAGACACCTGAGGGGTAGGTAGAGATGGAAGAGCCTTATCAACGTCTGAAGACGCTGTGTGCAAAGGCTGAGCCAAAGACACCTGGGGGACAGCTTGAGAAGACACAGCCTTGGCAGATGGTTGTGTAGATATTTGCACATGCTGTGGCGGCAGAGCAAAAGAACTGTTTATAGGCGAGGATTTGGACGGAGCAAAACTCAAATTTTTTGCAACAGATTTAGATACCATGTAATCATCAATGGCTTTCCTTAGCTCTTTAAGTCGTAATTCTTTATCTGCAGGACCCATTGACACAACTGCTTTAGCAGAATACACTAATAAAAAATTAGTGTATTCATAGACATGTCAGTCGCCACTCGAATTAGGTCATTTAAAGGACTGTGCTCCACTGGCACCGGAGAAACCCTCACTTTCCGTTTCTGTGACTGTGAAGAGTATTTTTTTGCAATAAATTTCGCTGCAGCAACAGTGGTAGCAACAGGGACAGAAAGATTTTTGACAAACGCTGTGGTTTGACTGCCGTGTTTAACCATAGATTTAACATTTTTAGATTTTTTAATGGGTGCAGCCTTTTTAAACCTCCATTTAGCACTGTTAAAAGGGTTCAAATGACCTCGAACAACGGATACGTTGTTTTTTTTGGTTTTGTTTGCTGATCTGGGGGAGAGTTATCTACAACACTCATTAGATCTATGATAGGAATTGGAAAACATGGAATGGTCTGGAATTCTTGTGAGGGTGCTACAGACTGGACAGAGGTCTGAGAGGCTATAGACCTCCTCATAATTGGTGAGCTATGAGATTGTCTCAGACTTTCAATTTTGTTGGCAAGCGTAAGACTCGGTTGAGTTGGTTAGAGTGTAAATCAGCCTTTGTGACTAGGACCTCAAATAGTTTAGCTAAAGTCAAAATGGCAGTGTTCATTGAGGTGAGAGCTATGCCAGTTGGTACACTATGTGCTTCAGCCAGGCCAGATTCAGGAATGCCATGAGAATTTATTTTGCGCGGAGTAGGGGCAATGAATGACAAATTAGCAACAGAATTTGCAGCACTGATATTGGTAAATAAAATGGGGGATTTGGAAAATTTTCAGAGAGTGTATGGGTAGAAAAGGCAGTGGCATTTGTATCCAGATCTATTACAGGCATGTCCCCAGAGTTTGAAATTGAAGACAATTTCGAATTTGAAGGGTTGCTAATGGAGATAATATGATTGACTGGAGTTTCAGTAGGGGGAATCACAGCACCGGTTAAGACATTTTTCAACAAAATGCTGTCAGTAAGAGACACATTTTCATGCGCAAAAGTGACAGTTGCAGTGGCCGAAGGGCCAGATTTTACCATATCTTCATCTTTATCCTCCACCGTCGAGTTCTTGAGAGTCTGTCCATGATCAGAGTCCCTTTGTAGAGGAGTAGATTTTTGGTCCACATGACCACATTCTGGTTGTTTATTGCTTCTATTGTGAATTTCCTCAGAGTTCACAACACTTTGATCACTACAAAATGGTTGAATGTCCATTCCTAAAAGGATTTCTGCTCTTGTCTTCGATTTTGGTTTCAAATTGCCAATACGAGGCGTGGAACTTAGCCGTGGTTTTTTATTTACAGCAGGTGAATTTTCACCGTTAGAGTAGTGAGTTGCTGAAATTGGAGGCATCCCTGATTTTAGGGAAGCCATAACTCATTTTATTTCCACAAAGCACCTAAAGTACCAAAATGCAAAGAAAGGCGAATATGCTAGATATTTGCAATGAAAACATCTAAATCAAGATAGACACGCTACTCGCCGCGACGAGCGCGGCGAAGCGGCAAAAATACGGGACTTCTACTGGGCTTCCTCGAGTCCCTGTTCTTATAGCCCACCTCCAAGAGAAGTGAATGCTCCTGGTAGATGTAGTCCTTAATATGCTGTTAGCAAACAGAGTGTAGCATAAACAGCAAAATCACCAGCAGCAGGAAAGCGACTCCGGACTCCGGACTTCTATGGGATTTCTTTAAGTAAACCTTAAAGCAGTCTCTAATAACAAGTATAAAGTGTTGCCCCGCAGTCTCTGGAATAGGTTTGAGTCTGAATGTGAACAAGTTCCAAGTTAAATATTTAAGTGCCTGAGTCGTTGAAAGTTAGATGGATGTTACCAGATCAAAGAGTCTGCAATCGTAATATGCAGGCTCTGCAGGCTCTGGTATGCCAAATAAGAAAAACAGTAAATAACTGCTTTTTAGATACTGGAGTACACAGCAGGCAGGGAGTAATTGTCAATGGAGTTGCAGGAAAGGCAGAATCAAGGTTAAAAATCAGGGTGTAAAATTGAACATATTGACAGCGATAGCCGGGTTACTCAATAGTTGAGAAAAGGAGCTTACTATATATTGGCAGTCTGCAGCTGCCCACGCCGAACAGCCAAACAGCACCAGCCCTTCTACCACCAGGGCTTACGCCGTGAGGGTGGCGCTGGCTGCAATTTGAAGTGTCCAGTTGAGTCACGTGATAGTGTCATGTGATTGGGTGTAGCTCCGCCTCCCTTCCGGCAAGAGCCGAGTGCTCGCAGTGCTGTGAAGGGGCCAAGGAGCTTCCTTTCAGCACAAGAAAAACGATTGTAAAAACACAGCAAGAGCTGGTCAGAGAAATGATGCTCCAAATAGAGGTAAAACGGCTTTATTATTTAAATACAAGTAGACCAAGGTAAATATTGGGAAGATAAGTATTATCGCAACATATATAACCACATATATAACCACAATTATAAAAACAAAACACTATGCTTTAAGGTACACCGACCAAAGCATATAACCTTATTTGGAACACCTAACAATAGTTCTAGGGAAGTCAAAACCAATAGTTACTTTTGGATTACTTACATTAATACAGGGCAGTAGACCCTAGCAGTTGTACTGTGACGCTCAGCAAGAAATCACATTGTAAGTCAACTGGACATAATACTTTTCAGAGTAGTGGAACACTTATTCCAGGAACAGTATAAACCTATAATTCTGATTCAGGATAACACGGTTATACTAGGGGAGTTGGACCTTGAGGTGTAATATTCAATTATAGTTGCTTTTTAGTTCACAGACTAAGGGAAGCAATAACTAACATATTTTATGATAACACAGTTATACTTAAGGTAAGTAAACACATTTGATGCATTATTCAATTACAGTTGTTTTCAGTTCACACACTAAGGGGAACAATAACTTAACTTATTTTTGGATGGCACACAACTATGCAAGGTAAGTAAAACCTATATATACTTTTGTGAGGAGCTACAAGCAACCTAAAAGGAAAGTATGACCTAGGAGAGTTTTTCTGGACAGGCTAACAGCAAGTCAGGGCAATCAAAACACAATTGAGGACACTCATACAATTATCCTAAAGGAATAATAACGTGAAATCAACACCATTACTTTTGGGAAGAGGGGAACCCAATTCACAGGTGAGTATGTTAACCTTCTATCTACTTTCTGTTAGAATGGCAAGAGAGTTTCTAAGGAAAGTAAGACTTTGAGAATACTTATTTAAGAAGGCACACAGCTTATTCAAGGTAAGTAAATCCCTTTTCTACTTTTCAGAATGGCAGAACATATCTAAGGTTAGTAATCTTTTTTTGTAACTATTCACTCTGAGAGTTTAAAGTTACCAACTAACTCTTTTACAACTAAGTACACTTTACAACACTTGGTTTTCTTTTCAAGAAAGACCCATTAAAATATCCAGCCCTTCCGGATTCGAAGAGTTATCTCAGAGGCAGGAGAGGGACGCTGGTGTTCTAGGAGTGAGCTGTAGTCAGGCTGATATAGGGCTCAGTTAGAGGCAAAGTTCAGAGTTCCAGAAGCAGACTGTTCAAACAAGTAAGTATTCTACTTTAAAGTTAGTTGAGGTTCCAAGGACTTTAGAGAAGACACCCTTGGAGGATTCCAGCAGTGGGCCTGGGTGAATTGGAAAAGAGGCCTCCGGATTAAAGAAAACACCTGCAGACTACACAGGAATGACAAGAGACTTAAGGTAGGTAAATTCCCAAGCCAGAACAGTACCTGAGCAGAGAATAAGAGTTTGCTGCAGGAGGACTTCGGGTTCTGCAGCCAAAAACCCAAACACTGCATTCCTTGTCAGGGGGACCAAAGACAGGACTCTGCATGGGTGTATTCAGCAAGAATCAACATAGAAGGCTTCAGGCAAGGGTTTCTTGCCAGTTGGAAGAGGCTTTGAGGAATTGGCGCCTTTGTAGGAGCACAGAAGAAGACAGAATATTACTGGTCAGATTCTCATCATTTGCAAGGTCCAGCACTTGGGTGAGGGGAATTTTGAGACTCAATTCCCATCTCTCGAGGTCTAGTAGGATGTTCACAACGTGTGAGCAATATTCAGAATTTGGAAGACCATGCACAACACAATGGTATGAGGTCCCAGGGTATTGGGGTATTGCAGCCCTGCAAGGTCGCAACACAATGAGGCATGGCTCCAAATTCAAGTTTTCCTTAGTGTAGTGGGTTTCACTAGGCACTGGGTTGAGGTAATACATTTCCAGATCCCCAGGTCTATTGGAAACAAGGGCTACAACAGGATGTGGTTACACAGCAGGCTCTCTGGTCACTGGAAATTGTCTCAGCTGTGTTTCCTTCATTATCCTCTTTGGTTTTGGTTCAGTGGTCGATTTGTCAGCAGCTTCAAGGTTCAGAGTTTGTATCAGGAACTACAGCACACGCTCTGCATTCTCTCGTCGCATTTTACAAAAAGGTGCAGTTTGGCTGCCCAATCAGGACAGTCAGCCCCCAACTGGAAGGGGCAAAAAAAAGGAGGAGCCCACGATTTTAGAAAAAGGGTGCCCTTCCGTGCATTACTGAGGCTAAATTAACAGCCTGCAAGTAATAAAGACTGCAAGTCATAAAGGTAATACTACTCCCACCAGCCATTCATGTAAAACACATAATTGTAACAAAATGTTACCAGGTAAGTATGAAAGGGGATACATTGTATCCCCTCAGCACTCCACATAAGGTGAGGTCTTCTGGCTCACTATATGAAATGTAAAAGGGGATGAGAATCCCTCTTCGCTGCTTGCTAACTGTAGTTCACCCAAGTAAATGAAAGAGAAATTAACAGGGGAGCCCATAGAGGCAACCCAGCCTAACCCAGAAGTTGTAGGAAACTATAAATTCAACCATACACTATGGAGAGACATAAACAGGTGATCCATAAAAAGAGTAAAAGACTAGGTGAAAGGGGAAAAAGATTCCACTTCACCTAGGGACAAGGTAAAAGTGTTACCTAGTCAAAGAAAATGTTTCTGGGGTTGAAACAGGTCAGGATGATTTATCATCAATATGAAATTCTTACCAACACTCGTCCCTCGCAGACTAAGGGTGCAGGAGGATATAATGCTCTCCTGGATGGATCTCTTGTCGCGCTCAGTGAAGCCTACTGTTGAGTCCATCGTAACTCTTTTTGTAATTCTTTTTGAGATTCGTTGAATAGCTTCTTAGCAAACTATAGGACCTGCAATCATTGCTAGGCTGTTTGCGCTTTTTCAAAAGAAGGGTTCTGAGTTAACAGTCCCGCAGGAGGTGTTACAACTCCTGAACCTGCAATAGGCTTTCTAAAGGGATTCTTATAAACAAATTCCCAGACCTAGAGGGGTCTCCATGATTCCTCACCACCTCTCCCTCTGGAGCAGGTTGGGTCTCAGGGATCTTGGTTGGCGTGTAGCAAAGCATTGTACATGGTTCCACTTCCTCTGAAATCTAAGTTTACCTTAGCTAGAAGACTCCCTCTGAACACTAGAATCTAGTGTTGGGTATCCAGTAGAAGATCAAACAACATCATGGCGTTTAGACTTAGATTAAAGTGTCCTGGTGTTCCACCAGCTTTGAGAACTACCAGTCCTCAAAGCCTTAGAGAGGTTTCCAATATTCCTAACCCCCTATCCATCAGAAGCAGTGTGGGTCAAAGCATTCATATTTAGAATTGAAATGGTACAGCATGATTTAGACTCCCATTTCCCTATGATTCGAGTTTTTGATTTGCCTTTGTTAGAGGTTACCCTGCTATAATTAGGACATACAGTAGGGTCCGCTGTACAGGATCTCACAGATGTAGAGTTGTCTCTAGATAAAAAATAAAAATAAAATAAAACAAGGGGGTTCCTGGGAGTCTCTCTGCCAGACATTAGTCCTCGTTGCAAGAGCCTTACCCAGATTCTTAGAAACAGAGACACCTATCAATCTTTCCTGTAGGAATAGTTGGAGTCACAGACTTTTTTTTATATAAGGCCTAGTAGGAAAGCTAAGTTAGTTTTCTTATAACTCTTTTTGTATTTCAGTTTTACAGGCCACTGAGGTTTCCTGCTGGGCACTCTGAACTAAAGGAGAAAACATAATTCCTACCATTTTGGGTTGGCCAAGAACACATAGGTTCTGGACCACCTTCTGGATCTCCTCCACAGTAAGTGGATATACAGGAGTATCCAGCTTTTGGGTTTTAGGAACCACTTCCACTGTAAGTGGGTTTTCAGGTGGTTCAGCCACTACAGATGTAACTGAAGGGGCCTTTATTCTAAAGGACATACACCTCACAGGGTGTGTGAAATGAACACCAAGGTTCTTGTCAGCCCTAGGAATTGCCTCCACAGCAGTTGGTTGAGGGACCAGGTTTAGAGATTCAAGGACCCTCTCCACTGTGTGTGAGATTTCAGAGGGACTCAGGCTCATCTGAAGTCAGAGTCAAATCAGTGACTTTAACAACATTTTTACACTGTATTATATCTGGAATAGGAGCACTTAAGTAGCTATTAACAGAGTGAACCACTTCCACAATCCGTGGGTTTTCAAGAGGTTGTTCCACATCAGTGTTAACTAAACGTGGGTTCACACTAGTGACCTTCAGTTGTGTGGGCCTAGGAACTTGGTCCCTAGTTGAAGTTATGGGTGCTACACCCAAGTGCCCTTCAGAGTGGCAGTTAATGCCTTTGTATCTGAGGAGGGGTCTCCTAAGGTGACCTCTCTGTCTTCAAGTTTAAGAGCTCAACCTTTTTGCAAGTTGGGTCAGCTGAGTCTAAGACCACAGCTTTTTTGCCACACTCACTGGCAACAGTTCCTTTAAGGAAGGAGGAGATCGCATTTATAGACCTACCTTTATTCTCATGGTCCCTTAAGGAGTTTAGATATTGAGAAGCTTTCTTCTTATATCTAATTATGAGAGTTTATTTTACCCTATCCCAGTTACTTCTTCAACTTCATTTAAATGCAATATCACTTGGTAGTCTCTCTTGAAAAGCCTAAAAAGAACCCAGGCTATTATATCACTCTCACACAGACCAAACCTTTTACAAGTGAGGTCAAAGGTGTTCAGCCATACAGCAATGTCCTCCTTCTTGTCATACAGACTCACCAACTCTGGGATCCTGGAAGCATCAGATGCAGAAGACCGTGAAACGGAAGAACTGTCCACAGTCTGTTTCCTACCGATTGGTTATACTTGTTCTCACTTCCCCAGATCTCTAGGTTGGGTTTCCACCTGAGTTGTCTTTTATAAAGTTTCAGAGAAATTTCAGAAGTCATGGTGGAGGATGAGGTAGGGACAGGAGAAGGAGATGGGGTTGAACTTACATCCTCGTCATAAGAACCTTCATACTCATCCCAAGAGGAGTTTGGACAGTTGTCTGAAACCTCATAATCCTCACTTTTATCAGCATATTTAGAAGACACAGGTTCTGTGGAGACATTTGTGTGGCCCCACAACCTTTGAATTATTTTGAGCTTACTTCCTTTACAGGAGAGGCCATACTTCTTACAAAATGTGAACACGTTTTCCATTGGTACATTAAGGAAGGCCTCAGGCTTAAATATGCCCATGGTGTTGGTTCTTGTGTTAAATACAATAAGTAGACTTCATTTTGGCTAAACAAAACCTACTGCATGGTTTCCTCTGGACACAAAGTATCTCAATAATCAATGTAATAAAATCTACATTTATCCCAGCGCATGCCAACAGTGTTAGGTACGAATTGGTAGAGTCCAATTAGGTATTAGGTACGAATTGGTGTGGGACTTAACAAGACGTATTTCTTGGTATTAGGTAACCCACCTTTTAATGTAGTCCTGTACTACAGAAGGTGGTAGAGTGACTGAGCAGCCAGGTTTATCTTAAGAGTGATATGTCTTGGTGAAGCGGGAAGTTTATTTCTCTCACAGATCGTTCAGCTAGAGCACTGGCCAATATTTTGGTTTCCACATTTTCAATAACATAGGCTTATATGAGACACATTCCTGATGGTCTTCATCCCTTTGACATAACTGCAAATGTAGAGAACTAGAGGGATGCTCCTGAGTGGGAGAAGTGGGAGAAGTCCTGCCACTAACACATTTTACATACTATAAATCATGTATGAAAAAATTCTTCATAAGAGTGGCTGGAATAGGTCAGCCCCACGACAACCCTAAAATGACAGTGGATATTAGTTATTAGTAGAAGTATATATATATATTGCACCACAAATTATATGCAATTAGACCTTTTCAAAGTTGGTCAGACCACTTTTATTGGTGTTTGCCATGTGCTACTCCATTGGTAGATTGATTTCCTGCATTCATCTCAAGCTGTTTTTTTCTTCATACTGCTGTTAACTTTTTTCAGCATTTCTTAACAATTATTTTTCAATTATACATTTCAGACAAAGTATACAACTGTGATACAAACAAATGTGACAATAAATTAAACCGCATATACATCTATTTGCACTTCAGTGTTGGTACATAATGTTTCACTGTAAACCAAGTATTCTAACCTGACATAGGTCATACTGAAGATGAAAAATGACCAATCCTGGGTTAGCTGCAACTGTGGCTTTGATAACATCCTGTCATATGGCTTTCCTGGTACATGAGATACAAGCGGTTCACACATTCTATCCTCAGCAATTTATAGAGCTTTGTGGGAGCCTGTTTGGCCTGTGGGGGTTATTTGACTGTCTGACACTGCTAACATTTCCATCTCCGTTATTTCCCTTTCTTGAAAGGCAAGCTGTTTAGTGAATAGATGTTTGTTAGTGTGATCACTCATTAAGTCATGGGATTCCGACTTGGAACGTCCTCTTTGCAACGTGTATCGCTGTGTACAGTATTCCCACAAAGCTTCTGCCATCTCACTACCACCCAGTGCTCAAGTCGAGGGTACGCGTGGGTGAACGGAGTCCCTCACTTTTTTCAGTAGACCACCACTTTTTTCAGAGGGTCTCTTGATATGCCAATTTCTGGTGGCACCACATTCAATTGGTATGGTAATGAGTGCCCCCACCTTTTCTTTTAGTATTCTACCCCTGCTACCTACTCAACTATGTGCCTTAAGCTCTCTTCCCTCTTCACCAGCCAAGCTATCATCTTTCAAGATGTATTTTCATGACCACATATCCAGCATTCCAAATCCCAGCTATAGTGCTTGCATCATTCACGTAGGTGAGTCACACTACCAGTAAGTGAGTCACACTTCTTCATGTATTTTTTTCAATTCCCCCTTGCCAGCCCTGAGGTAATTACCTGTGTCTCAAAAATGCTTTCATTACCTAATTTTAAATTAGGCATCACCCCCTGGTCAAAGCAATCCATGCTTAGATATAATATATCCCTTGTAGTGTTTTAACAAGGTTTTTCTGTGTTTTCAGTCATCATCAAGCATTTAAACATCTCCTGCTCATAACAAAAGTATGCACGCTTTAATACTGCGAGTTGTAGCGCCTCAGCGGGCACTCCTAGCCCGCTATGGGAGGATTACGATTGGTGTATTGGCAGGGAAAGTACCAGGGGCAGAAAGGGTAACTCCTTTAACAGCAGGTGGACACTGGGTTCGCCTGAAGAAAACAATACATTTCTGCATTAATGTCTAAACCGGGCTCTTGAGTACCGTCCAAGTTAATGGCCGTGACCTTGTTCTAGTCAACATTGACTTTCCTCCAATGAGGTGTTAAATTTCAGGGATATACACAGCCTGCATTTCCATTGCCTAGACCTTTTTACACGAATGCAAAAAGCACTGCTCCCTAAGGACTAAACATTGATGGCTTCCCAACGCAATAACATGGCAAAAGGCAGCATAATAGACCCCTTGGCAAAAGCATGTCCCTCAAGTGGAGAATTCCCCACCCCATGTGTGTGGCAGAAGCGTCGAAATAACCCAGACAAACCGCAGCTGGGCATTTAGGTCCATATGGTTATCAGGGTAGAGATATCCCTTAACATCAAGTTGCTGTGCATTTGAACTGACCCATCCCTTTAAAAAAAAGGTTTTCAAATAATCTGCACTCCATTTCAAAGAGAAACATTTTTTTCTTCTTGCAGCAATATTTTAAAAAGAAATGTAAATAAAGTCACTATTTATATGGCGCTCCTCCCTTTATTAGCACATTGTTCTGTATATCTCTTATGGGACAAATATGTAAACACGAATACATCCCCCTGATCCAGTATGTTTGTCACAGCAATAATATAATATCACATTTTTATGAATCACTTCATACTAGATGCCTCCTACTTCTAAACACTGTAATATTATCCAATGTAATGGTACTCAATTTATTGACCTCTGAAAGATGAAGGGCTGAGTCATCCCTGCTGGGATTTGGTAATGAGAACCACAGGCTCTCTCTTTGCGTTGAGTATTTAACTCCCTAAGTTATGTTTCTGGCTATCTTCCACAATTCCCTGCAGCTCGGTGATAACCAGGATAATGTTGTGAGCGTTAATTTTCACCAATGCCTGTACTCTGAGGTCAGACAGCATTTTCTGGCATCTTTGTCTGAGCTCCCTATTGCTTATTTCAACAGAACAGCTTGTTAGTTTTTCCATTAGCACCCTGTAAGGGGGTGCTGGCCATTAAGGAATCTTGGAACCCTGGGTTCATTAGCTGGTACAAACCTGCATTCTGAGCAGCCTGAGTGCTGCTGGATGGCACTCCTTTCCTTTTGCCCACCCCTGCCTCACTCCTTAACACCCGTGTTACCGTAGCATACACGCGGGTGCTAAGGGTGCGTATAAAGAAAATCGTAGCATGTGGCCCGATCATGTGCTTATGTTCCGGGAGTTTGCTTTCCCTGTTCATGACGGTGCCTCCATCAGCGCATGGAAAATGTACTAGAGAAGTACTGCGTGGCGCAAGAAAAGCAAGGTAAGATTTATTATTTCAATTTAAACACAACATTAACTACACAGGTGCTAATGGTGATATGACCCTCAGGGGGGCAGATCGCCACTGGTAATGCTTGGGCCCTTAACGTGGGCAGCAGGCCATTACCAGCAGGCTTGGCCCACCTCCCTGGGTTATATCGCCTCAATATTGACCTAAAATAAAGCAGTATATGTTTACTTGTTCATGACCACAGTGCCAGCTTTTCCATCTCAGTGTGCTGAAACGACCATAACCACTAAATGGTTTTGTTATTATGTCTGCAAAATGAGTGTTCCCAACTCAATCCAAGAGCCTCCCAAGTGTTACGATGTGATGGGCCCATGCGCGGGCCGGAACGAGGCCGTGCAAGCGCCGTTGAATAAAGGGAGCCCGTGCCTGCAGTTGCGGCTGGGACTCCATTGCGAGCAGACCTGTCTCTGCGTCTTCTTCAGAGGTACGGGAGGTGGGGACCTCAATACGGAGCAGGGCCGGGGCTGATCCACTATATAACATTGGCGACAAGGTCGCGCCGAGTGGGGAGAGATCACCGGATCGAGCATTCGATTCTGGAACGCTATCTCGGCGCTCACTAGCCGTGTTACCCGCTTGGCACACGTGCGGTCGCCATTTTGTGGAATTGTACGGTTGCTGCCCCTCACGGGGTGCTCGTGCGCTGTAGTGGCAGGTTTTGCCAACTTCACAGCTATTACGGAGAATGGCTGTGTTTACCTTCCTGTTCTGAACATTTATGGACAATTTTGATGATTTGCTGTATGCCTGCAGCCTTCTTCATCGACATCCAGCTGTGGGTTGGACATTTTGGATGTCAGTGACTTTTTGGAGTCCTTACAGCCCGGAGATCCTACTGGCTGTGTATTTTGCAATGGTTTTTCACCATTTTCGTCATTTACAGTTGCCTACAAGGACATGCTGCTGTAGGAAGGACAGTGTGGGAGTGTTTGGTTCTGGACTGGCTGGTGGGAGGCTACAGTGTTGTTGTCTTCCTGGTGTCTTCGTCTGGGCATGCACAGTGCTCCCATCTGTGCCCTAAACTGCTGGAAGTCTGCGGGGGAGCTCGTGGTAGTTCGCTGACTCTCGTTGGGGTACATTTTTCTGGCATCTTCACCTTTGGGTATCCTGTTGAAAGCTACACACGCCTGGCATCTGGAACGGTGCGGAAAACTACGGTGCTGGTGCTGACTTGTGGCCTCTGGACTTGTGAGAGGTTCCTGTGCGGTCTGTGGCCATGAACAACAATGATGGTAGTCAAGGTGCTGTGTCACCCCCTGCTCTTCAACCTGTCAGACCTGCTCCTCGACAACAAGGTACGCTGGCGCCTATGCCAGAGTTTGACATGCCTGGCCCTCCATTGAAGCTCGGCCCCAAGTGGCTGTTGTGGGTCAAGAATTTGGAGACGTATTTCAGGGCTACTGGTGAAACCGAGGATGACGCGAAGGTAGCCACCCTTCTTTATGCTGGGGGTTCCGAGGTTCATCAAATGTATGAATCTCTGAACCCCCGGCTGCCACATACCAGACTGCCAAAGATGCCCTCAAAAAGTATTTTCTGCCCCTGGACAAACAAGACTTTGACCGCTTTGTGATGCGCGGGAGAAGCAGCATGAGGATGAGTCTCTGGACAGTTTCTGTGGGCGATTAAGGCACCTGGTGTCACGACCCTCACCCAAAACCCCCTCTGGCAAACCCATTGGCCAGGTGGAGTCAGGACTTGAGCCTCTAGAGCCTGGCATCCTCTTCCAAAACTCTCTTGGGCCAGTCCTGGTGCCTATGGTGCCAGGCTCATACACCATGAAAAAAGTGCTTGGGAACTACTCATTGTGTTGTCAGAAAACATGGAGGCATCCACATAGGTTGGTTCCTAGGAACCAAGCTATGCGGTCTAGTGTTTTGGGTGTGGCAGCATAGGGACTACTTTACCTGGACTATTTTGTTGGGACTATTTAAACCACACCCAAGCAGGACAACACGCTTTGCGTTCCTTTGCAGATTGCATCGTGATGCTCACCGTGTCCAGCTATTCCCTTCGAACCTGAGAGAAGCAGAACCTGCAAGGAGACAAAAGGAACATCATTAGCAGCAGCATCTTACCTGCAGTCTTCAGCTTTAGCCACTCGCAGCTACTGAGAACAGCTTCCTCGAATCTGCACGCCTCCCGGACAGAACAACCTGAAAGAGCAAGATAGAGACAACACTAAAGAAAGCAGTAGAGACATTTGCAAATTACGAACTGCTCAAAAGGCTTACATGGCTTGTCGCCTCTCGGCTGGCACCACTCCGGACATTCCACTCACGCTGAAGAACACCGCAACCTACAAGGAAGGAAAAGACAGGTTAGCAAAGGCAAGACTTCGCAGCACTGTGCATAGCGCTTACTTACCGCATCATAGCGCTCTTAATATGCCATCATTTACCAGCAGGGCTCAGCCAAGCCAGTTTGCCGCGCTGAAGCTCTGCATACCTAAGGGAGAAAAAAGAGACATTTTAAACAAAGAAAGGCATGCAGGATAGCAACAAAACTAAAGAACAGCAATAAGACCTACCTGAACAATATCAAACGGGCCAGCGTCAGTGAAGTAACTGGACCGCATACGCCCATGAAAGACAACGCGCCCCTGCAAAGAAGGCAGGACGGAGAGCACGCCTAACTCTACTACAAGGTGAGGAGAGGGCCCCAGAGGGGCTGAAATCATACAGGGGTGGAGGGAGGATACTTACCCTGGTTGGTGAGACTTGAACACAGATCCCCTGTATTTTCAGGCAGAACCCCCCCCGCAGACCACATCTGGGCAAGGCTGAGAAGCATACCAGCGAGTAACCCGGCTGGGTGGCGTCCCTGTGGATACCAGGTGAGCGTAACAGAACACAAAGCCTACCAGAACAAATCCATCTGGGCGCCATGGAGACATCAGAAATGGACCAATTGGCCCAATTACTAGGAGAGCTTCGTGCTGAGGTTCATTCTGCCCGACAAGAGACTAATGCCCTCCGGAGAGACCTAATAGTGACCAAAAAACGCACTGAAGAGATTAGCAGGCAATACTTGCAATCACGGGCAGGACAGACGCCTCCACCTGGAAGCAATCCAACCATGCAAAAACCTGCCATACCATCCACTATCTCCACTCCGGCAGAGATCACATTACCTGGAACAGTTCCCCTGGCACCACCAGAAAGGTTCTCAGGCGACCCATGGAAGTATGCGGCATTCATCAATCAGTGTCGCCTTCATTTTCTTTGTAGGCCTGGAGCATTCCCAAATGACCAGGCTTGGGTAGCTTTTGTCTTATCATACCTGAGTGGTAGTGCAGCAGATTGGTCGGTGCCGTTGGTGACCCATGACAACCCTCTATTACATGACTTTGGGGGGTTCCAGAGAGAAATTGAAAAACTTTTTGCTCGCCATACCCAGGGACAAGCAGTAGACAATGAACTCTTGTCCCCCTGAAAGGGGAATCAGGACTTGTTAACATACATTGCTACCTTCAACAGACTGGTTACCAAAGCTAGGTGGCCAGAAAACAAAAGAACCACGTTATTCCATCGATGCTTACGAGGCGAATTAAAGGACGTCTTAACCCAGGTGGTTGATCCACCCAGAGACTGTGCCGAATTCATAAATCTGGTCGTGCAGCTAGACCACCGGTTGCAGGACTGAAAAGCAGACCAGTCTAAGACAGACCCTCGGACCGTGTATGTTCGACCAAGGGAAAACACACCCAGTGTACCTGAAAATGCTGGAGAACCCATGCAGATAGGAGGGATATGGCCTCCATTAACAAAACAAGAGCGGAACAAAAGAAGACAACAACAACTTTGTTTTTATTGTGGGAATCCTGGCCATTTCCTGAAAGACTGTTCAGTAAAACCCCCAAGAAGAACAGTCAGGGCTACAGAGAAGGATGACGCTAAGGAATCGGAAAACTACCAAGCTCGACAAACTTAGATGTCAGTTTGTCGAGTGAGAATAAAGAGTTGCTGACCTCGCACTTTGCAATACCAGTGATCTTAATTAACCACCAACAGTCGTCTTGAATGCATGCCGTTGAAGCATACATCGATAGCAGAGCAGTTGGAAATTATTTTGATCAAGAACTGGCTGCAAAGATGGTGCTTCCTTTGTGTTCTAAGCCAACTATGGACAAGGTAGCCACCATGGATGGGACAGAAATCGCTTCCGGACCAGTAACCCAGTGCACAGCCAGGGTGACCTTGCTGTGCCAGGACGGACATCGGGAGTCTATTTCATTTGATCTCATCAGGGCACCAAAGTTCAGGCTAATACTAGGGATGCCATGGTTGGATGCTCACAACCCTTTGATAGACTGGCGGGCACGAAAATTAACCTTCCCCAGTGACTGCTCCCTTGCCTGCTATTACCAAGAGGAGAAACCCGACATCTGTATCCCCATGACACCCGGAGCGAAAGTATCAACCCTGGGAGCAAATAATACCTTGCCAAGTGAATACCATGATTTCCAGGATGTTTTCCGAAAGGACCAAGCCAATACATTGCCGCCAGCAGGCCCTATGACTGTCAGATTGACTTTGTTCTTGGTGCACAAATCCTTTGCAGCCGGATCTACGCTCTCACAGAACTGGAAAACCTTCATTTGAAATCCTATTTAGACCAGTACCTTGCAAACGGATTTATCTGTCCTTCAAAGTCCCCCGCGGCCAGCCCTTTGTTCTTCGTACCAAAAAAGGAAGGAGACTTGTGAACCTGTGTTGACTACCGCGCATTAAACCAGATCACCGTGAAGAACCGCTACTCCTTGCCACTTATCCCTGAGATGCTAGACCAAGTTAAAGATGCCCAGATTTATACCAAATTGGACCTTCGGGGAGCGTACCACCTGTTCCGAGTCAGAAAAGGAGATGAATGGAAAACTGCCTTCCGTACTAAGTACGGCTTGTTTGAATATCAAGTCATGCCCTTCGGGTTATGCAACGCTCCTGCGGCATTCCAATATTTCATGAATGACGTCTTAAGGGAGTTAATTGATGTGTGCGCCTTAGTGTACATAGAAGACATCTTAGTATACTCAGCCTCGAAACAAGATCATGTCAGGCACGTTTGTTCAGTCCTCACCAAGCTCCGTCAACATTGCTTGTTTGCAAAGCTTGAAAAATGCTTTTTTCACGTCACCGAAGTAGAGTTTCTTGGTTTTATCCTTACTCCAGGAGGCATCAGAATGGACATGCACAAGGTAGATGCCATTCTGAAATGGCCTTCACCGACATATCTGAAAGGGGTACAAAGCATGCTGGGCTTTGCGAACTTCTACCGCCGGTTCATCCCAGACTTCTCTCAGGTTGTGCACCCAATCACAGTACTATTACGAAAAAACAATAAAAAGTTTGCTTGGACCGAAGAAGCAGAAGAAGCCTTTCAGGAACTTAAACAAAGGTTTACCTCCGCACCAATCCTGCGACATCCTCGTCCAGACCTCCCTTATGTTGTTGAAACTGATGCGTCCAGTCTCGTAATGGGGGCTGTCCTTTCACAGAGAGACCCGGAAACTGGCCAGCTACATCCTGTGGCCTTCTGGTCAAAAAATTTCTCACCTCCAGAGATTAATTATGTCATCACGGACAAGGAACTCCTGGCTATCAAATCTGCCTTTAAAGCCTGGAGGCACTACCTTCTGGGGGACAGAAAAACCATTACAGTCATCACAGACCACCGAAACGTGCAATATCTCAAAACAGCCAAAGCCCAGTCCTCGCGCCAATTACGGTGGGCCCTTTTCTTCACCGAATATGATTATGTAATCACATTTCGACCAGGAGTCAGAAACGGAAAAGCGGATGCCTTATCTCGCATGGGCATAGATAAAATGGTATATACAACTCCAGACCCAGTACCTATTATACCTGAAGACAAACTCTTGGGTATCAGGACAGCCTTAACACAAGCAGAACTACGAAAGGAAATCCAATGGACAATGAATCCTGATGCCTTCCTCGCATGGTAATCTCAGGGAGAACAATATACCATCAAGGACCATCTACCCTTTTTTAGAGATTGCCTATATGTACCCAAGAAGGAATTACAAGAGCATATTATTTCAAACTATCACGATTCACTGATCGAAGGGCATCCTGGGATCGTAGCTAAGGTGAAAGAAAACTTTTGGTGGCCTACCTGGCGTAAGGACATCATTCAGTATATTGAGTCTTACGGTGTCTACACACAAAATAAATCACAGAAACAAAAACCATCTGGTATCCTACAACCATTGGACATTCCTCCAGTTCCATGGCACAATCTTTCCCTTGACTTCATCACTGATCTACCTCCAAGCCAAGCGTTCAACACCATCCTTGTAGTTGTGGACTTATTCTCGAAGATGGCCCATTTTATTCCTCTCAAAGGCCTCCCAGATGCAGCCACTTTAGCAAAAGTGTTCCTGGAGGGCGTAGTTAAGCTACATGGCTTCCCTTCGGTTCTGGTCTCTGATCGAGGCAGCCAGTTTGTTTCTAACTTCTGGAAAAAATGTTGTGCAATGGCAGAGATCGACGTTCGGCTATCTACCAGTCACCATCCCCAAATGGACGGCCAAACCGAGAGAACCAATCAAACACTCAAGCAACATTTACGGTGCATGCTGCACCACGAACAAAGGAATTGGAAAGACCTGCTATGGATAGCTGAATATGCATATAACAATTCTTTGCATTCAAGCACGGGACAAACGCCCTTCTATACCCCTTATGGCAGACATCCACGTACCTCTGAACTAGACCTTCCAGCCAGCTTGGAAATGCCAGCGGTAAAGACTCTACACACAGCCATTACTCAGGCTTTCAAAAGAACATCCTATTCATGCCAAAGAAAAACAAAAGAGATTCGCCAACCAGCACTGGAAAAAGGCCCCTGATTATCAAGTAGGAGACAAAGTTTGGTTAGCCGCCAAGTTCGTATCCATCAAGGGTACCCAGACCTTTCATCCCAGATTCTTAGGACCCTATACCATTAAGGCAATTATCAACCAAGTACCCGTGAAACTGGATTTACCACCTAATCTACAAATCCACCCGGTATTTCATGTGTCCCTCCTGAAACCGGCACACGGTTTGGGACGCCATCTAAACCCATACTTGTTGACAGAGAACCAGAATTCGAAGTCAAAGATATCTTGGACTCTAAATACTCTAGGACCAAGCTATATTATCTCATTGATTGGAAAGGATTTGGAGCACAAGATGGATCCTGGGAGCCCAGTGAGAATATCCACGTATCATGTCAATCAGGAAATTCCATGGGAACTTCCCGAACAAACCTGGGCCAGACAGAAGGAACACCATGGGAGGGGCCTTAGGGGGGAGTGCTGTCACGACCCTCGCCAAAAACCCCCTCTGGCAAGCCAATTGGCCAGGTGGAGTCAGGACTCGGGCCTCTAGAGCCCGGCATCCTCTTCCAAAACTCTCTTGGGGCCAGTCCTGGGGCCTATGGTGCCAGGCTCATACACCATGAAAAACAGTGCTTGGGAACTACTCATTGTGTTGTCAGCCAACATGGAAGCATCCACATAGCTTGGGTTTTAAGAACCAAGCTATGCGGTCTAGTATTTTGGGTGTGGTAGACTAGGGACTACTTTACCTGGACTATTTTGTTGGAACTATTGAAACCACACCCGAATAAGACAACACGCTTCACGTTACTTTGCAGCTTGCAACGTGACGCTCACCGTTTCCAGCTATTCCCTCGAATCTCGGAGAAGCAGAACCTGCAAGGAGACAAAAGCAACATCATTAGCAGCAGCATCTTAGCTGTAGTCTTCATCTTTAGCCACTCGCAGCTACTGAGAACAGTTTCCTCGAATCTGCACGCCTCCCAGACAGACCGACCTGAAAGTGGAAGATAGAGACAACATTAAAGAAAGCAATAGAGACATTTGCAAATTACAAACTGCTCAAAAGGCTTACCTGGCTGGTCGCCTCTCGGCTGGCACCACTCCAGACATTCCAATCGCGCTGAAGAACACCGCGACCTACAAGGAAGGAAAAGACAGGCTAGCAAAGGCAAGACTTGGCAGCGCTGCGCATAGCGCTTACTTACCGCATCATAGTGCTCTTAGTACGCCATAATTTACCAGCGGGGCTCAACCAAGCCAGTTCGCCGTGCTGAAGCTCTGCATACCTAAGGGAGAAAAAAGAAACATTTTAAACAAAGAAAGGCATGCAGGATAGCAACAAAACTAAAGAACAGCAATAAGACCTACCTGAACAATATCAAACGGGCCGGCGTCAGTGAAGTAACTGGACCGCACACGCCTATGAAAGACAACGCGCCCCTACAAAGAAGGCAGGATGGAGAGCATGCCTAACTCTACTAAAAGGTGAGGAGAGGGCCACAGAGGGGCTGAAATCATACAGGGGTGGAGGGAGGATACTTACCCCGGTTGGTCAGACTTGAACACAGACCTCCTGTATTTTCAAGCAGAACCCTCCCCGCAGACCACATCTGGGCAAGGCTGAGAAGCATACCAGCGAGTAACCCGGCTGGGTGGCGTCCCTGTGGATACCAGGTGAGCGTAACACTTGGCTAGCACATGTCAGTGGGAAAAGGAAGAGGGGATGGTGAGGAATCAGCTGATCCAAGGGTGCACTTCAGGCAAACTGCTTCGCCAAGTGCTCCGAGAGCCAGGGCTCACTTTGACTCAGATCTTGGACATGCAGAGAGCATACGAGTTGGCGGACAGTCGTGCCTCGAAAAGGCCCAGGAGAAGTGAGGAGGCATATGCCATTGGGCACAATGCGAACCCAGCTCTACAGCGGCCAAGGTGGGCTCCAAAGAAATCTGAGCAGGCACAGAAAGGTGAGGTGCCCCAGCAGTGTCAGAAGTGTGAGTATGATCTTCCACATTCTGGTGAGTGCTGTGCCAAGGCAAGGGTGTGTGGATGATGCAGCACCGCAGGCCACTTTTCCAGGATGCACCGGGCAGCTAACCCAGTGGCTGTCTCGAGGGGCCAAAGCAGGGCGAACAGTGGTGGCCCACGCAAGCCGAAGAGTGTGGCTGCAGTCGAGCAAGATCTCAAGGAGCTGGACATTGCGGAGGATGAGGAGTATGAGGAAGAGTTTTTCTTCATCTTGAACATTGATGCAATCACAAGGAAGCGCCGACAGCCCATGTGTGAGGTTGACATATGCAAGACATACCCCGTTCCTCATAGACACAGGTGCCTCGGTGTGTGTGATGGCCTTGCGCCATTATGAGGCACTGCCAGGAGCGCCAACATTGGCCGAGTCCAAGGCCAAGATATACTTATTTGGAGGGAATCATCCGCTTCCACTTCGAGGGGTGTTCACCACGTCCGTCAGGCATGGCAATCGATCCATCAAGGCTAAATTCTTTGTCATTGATGTAAGCCCACACTCTCTTCTCAGCTGCGCGGCATCAGAAGCCCTGGATATAGTGCACTTTGCACTATCCGTGTACTAGTTGGACATCCAGGGCCTCTGTGAGAGGTTTGCGGGGCTGTTTGAGGGCATGGGCAAGCTGACATGAGAGCAGATACATCTGCATATTGATGATTCTTTGAGGCCTACAGTGCTCAAACCCTGACACATTCCCTTCTATCTAAGGGAAAAGGTGGAACCGGAACTTCAGAGCCTCATTTTTCTGGACATCATCAAGAGGGTGGATGGCTCTACACTGTGGGTGTCTCCCATAGTCATGGCGACTAAGCCCAAACAGCCTGGGGCTGTGTGCATCTGCGGGGACATGAGGTTGCCCAACCTGGCCATCAAAAGGGAGCAAGACCTGATGCCAATGCTGGATGACGTGGTGGGGGAGCTGCAGGGTATCAAGGTATTTTCTAAGCTTGACCTGTGCTCAGGTTACCACCAGCTCGAACTGCATCCAGACTCTAGGTATATCACCACCTTTACCCCTCACAATGGCCTGTATCATTACAAAAGGCTCTGTTTTGGGATCTCCTATGCGGCAGAGGTATTTCAAAATGTGATCAGGGGTGCGTTGGTTGGTCTGGCTGGAGTGATTAACCTGAGTGATGACATCTTGGTTATACCTCCACAGAAAGGGAACATTGAGCAAGGCTGGAGAAGGTGCTGGAGAGGATTTGCGACCTGGGTTTTAACCTTGCATCGTGAAAAGTGCAGGTTCTTGAAGAAAAGCATTGACTTCTTTGGGTTCGTGTTTCATGCGGAGCGGATTTCACCGGACCCACAAAAGGTCACAATCATTCAAAAGGCCAGAGCCCTAGACAATCCATTGCAGGTGTGCAGTTTTCTGGGGATGGTGAAGTACTGCGGGAGGTTCATCCAGAACCTTGCCTCTCTCTCTCAGAACCACTCCGGACATTCACCAAAAAAGACGTTGCCTGGGCGTGGTCAGCGGAAGAGCAGACTGTGTTCAACACCATCAAGGTGGCACTCACCGGTGAGGAACAATGGCCTTCTTTGACCCCAAGAAAGAGTCTGAGCTGGTTGTGGATGCCAGCCCGGTGAGCCTGGGAGAAGTGCTTCTACAACCGGACTCCCAAGGACAGATGCGACCCATAGTCTACGCCAGTAAGGCGCTCACAGATACTGAGCAACATAACTCTCAGATTGAGAGGGAAGCGCTGGCCGTTCTGTGGGGCTGTAAGCACTTTCCGCTCTACATTCTGGGGCAACCGGTCTGAGTGGTCACCGCCCACCACCCCTTGATGCCAATCATATCGGGGGCATCCTCCAAACCATCGCCGCGGATTGACGTGGATGCTGGTCATCATGGAATATGGGGTTAAGCTGCAGTATAGGCTCGGCACAAACAACTCGGCTGATTACATGTCCCGCCATCCCAGGGGCAGTGGGGCACAGACTGAACAGCTCGGAGATAACTGTGGCGAGGTGGTGAGGCATGTGGTCAAGGCAGCCATGCCCATTGCACTGACACTTGAGGAGGTGGCGGGAGCCTTGGGTGTGGATGTGTGTTTCCAGCTGGCTCAGTTGGCTATGGGCAGTGGGGACTGGAAGAGGTTTCTGGTGGACTTGTCTAGGAAAGGTTCAGAGATGCAGCGTGACCTACAGGCGTTGTGGCGAGTGCAGCATGAACTGTCGGCATCCGAAGAAGGGCTGCTGTTGAGGGTCCAGCAGATCGTGATTCCCCGAGGGATGGTGGGCCGCGTAATTGAACTAGCCCACAGCGGTCCCCAAGGCAGAGCCAAGACTAAAGCATGCCTGTGAACCAAGGTATCGTTCCCCGACCTGGAGAAGAGAGTGGATGAATAAGTACAAGAGTGTGTCTGGTGTCAGGCTGCAGCTCCGGTATCCAGGGAGCCATGCATTGTGTCAATGGACAGAAGTGACCAGCCCTGAGGGACGGTGCACGCAGAATTGGGGTCCGCCGGGAGAGGAATGCACTTCTTGGTGGTAATGGATCAGTGGTCCCGCTACCCGGAGGTAGAACTGGTCGAATCAACGTCCAGCGATCACACCATTCAGGCGCTGGACAAGATTTTTGCCACACACGGGTTCCCAAAAGATCTGTGTTCGGACAATGGTGCCCCATTCCACGGCGTTTATGGAGGAGTGTGGTGTCCCCCACCGGAAAGTCACCCCGGGGTGGCCGCGGGGCAATGGGGAAGTGGAATGTTTTATGTGATCCCTGAAGCGCATCTTACCTGATTCCAGTAGTAACCGCAGCCGGAGCGCACCCTCACCTGTTCCGGGTGTCTAAGCTACGCGGGAGCTCATCTCGTTCAGCATCCTCCCAAATCCATCCATCCATCAACCACCGGCAGGTCTTCAGATAGCTGCCTCTCATCAGATGTCGCCAGGCCATCCCTGCAGGAGAAAAGGACAAACAAGGTTAGAAACAACATAAAGACTTTACGCTAAGGTTGCGTGCAACACATTCCTCGCGCTTGACCTTAGAACCAAACTTACCTTCTACTTGGGACATCGTAAACTCCTCTGGCCCCCATTCGGACTCACTTCCAACACCGCAATTCCGCTGGGCCCTTCACCACCTATTGGGGAGAGGGAAAGACATTACAAGGGTTACGGACAATAATCACGGGAAAAAGACATTGCAAAAGGATACGGACAATAATCATTGTTGAGAAACACTTACCTTTGAAGTGGATCAGCCACAGCCAGTCTGGTCTGCCACACGCATGGACCAGTGAAGAAACTAGGTTCATTAAAGGTGCCCCTGCAGTTGAGAAACAGGATGGATAGCTCATCCTCATAAATAAACAGGTGAGACTGTATGGGTAAATGCATGCTCATCTTGTTCTGGGAAGAAGGGTTCGAGGGAAATCACAGTCCGACCACAGAAATCTCACGGCCTCTCGTACTCTCTCAGGGGCAGTGTCAGCAACCAGCACAGTCCACACTATCGGAGCAGGGGAAGAAGCCTGATCCGGGGGAGCCAAGTCCAGGGAGGGCTGCAATGATGCCCCAACGCCCCCCGCAGAGACCGGGTGAGCGTAACAGCCAGTGAGCATCGAAGTAGGGGACACTGTCCTCGTACGCAACCGGCATCCCGGAAGGAAACTGTCCCTTAATTACGAACCTGAGCCTTTGGGTGTAACGCATGTAAAAGGCTCCATGGTGACGGCATCAGACCAGAGAGGGACAGTTACCAGGAACTCGAGCTTCTTTAAGAAGATTAACATCTGGGACAGCCCTGGCAGCATTCGAGGTGGTGGGGTGCCCGCTCAGCTATCCAGTGTGTCACCCTAGTCAGAAGATGACCCAGAAAATTCCTGGTCGGGGGAGCCTCCCCAGGAAGCGACCCGAGAGGAGGGGCGATACCCCTGCCGGGAAGGTCGGAGATGCCCTGCCCGCTTCAAGGATTATGTTCTGGACCCCAGAGCCTAGGGGGCCCAGAGAGAGACGGTAACGGCCCAACCCAGCCCTGTCTAGTTGTGTGTGACATTCTCACTGTGTGTGTCCTGTTGACATTTCTCTGTTTCTTTCACTGTGTGCTGTTGTTTTGTTTGATGAAAAAGGAGGGATGTTACGATGTGATGGGCGCATGCGCGGGCCGGAACGAGGCCGTGCAAGCGCCGTTGAATAAAGGGAGCCCGTTCCTGCAGTTGCGGCCGAGACTCCGATGCGAGCAGACCTGTCTCTGCATCTTCTTCAGAGGTACGGGAGGGGGCAGGGGCCTCAATACGGAGGATGAGCCGGGCCTGATCCACTATTTAACACAAAGTACCAAGGACTCATCCTCGTTTTTTTTCAGAGCCCTAAATAACAACGGTTGTTTTTGTTTGGTGTGGCAGTTTGTACCATTCTCTCCTCTTGTGCCATATGAGAGCTCATTAGTGTTGCACATGAAATGTAACGATGGATGACTTCCTTCTCTGCCCCTAATGTCATTCCTGTAACAGAAAACCAGTACCTAAAGACATGATCTGAACTTACCTGCAAGGGTCATACATAGACCTGCATCCTTCTACCTACAGCCAGTGTCCTGGGTCTTCCCTCACGCAGGTTTTACGCTGTTGCACTGACAATGAGCTTCTCGAACGTCCCCTGTGAAAAGAAGAGGATGTGTGCAGGAGCAGCTTACCCAGCATCCACTGCATCTCTTCAAAAACTAAGACATACCTTTGCCCACAAGAATCAACCTCTCAACTGCAAAAAGGGAACGGCTTGTGTCAGCCATAAGTGTAGGTTCCTATTCCATAAAAAGGATCAATTAAAAGTCACCCAGGCAAGCAAGTTGCCCCATCACACATGGCAACCTCCAGAAATGTGCAAGTGGACCTACTGATAAAGTGATGCATGTGCGCCAATAAAGTCAAACGGTCTTGGCCTGCTGCAGCTCAGTCACTCATGAGACACCCTGACCTGCCTAAACACCCCCCCCCTCGATGGCGATCTAATATCCACCCGTCAGTGCTGGAGGAGGAAGTATCCTGTGCTTCCAAGGGGGAGGGGGAGGGACAGTAAACTTCAAGGCATCACTTATGTTGCCGCTTTGAGAGGTATTGTACCAAAAATACTTCTACTCCCCTCCACTCTTCCTGTATGCTGACAACTTCTTCACTTCCTAACACAGCCAGACAACCCACTTGTGTTTCAGACACAATACAGTGTTCACTCTATCCTTGTGGGCAGCAGGGGCCCAGTCCCACTGGTCGCATGTCTGTTAAATGTCTCCTCCAAGCCCTTCTTGACCTAGGACCACTTCTTTGGGCACCAAACTATTCATCAGACTTCAAAGCTTGTTCTGTCCCATGGACAAGGGTCATTTGCTCTCTGTGAACCATGTGGTTCTGCTCTATACAAGTATGTGCACCTACACTATCCATGCTTTAACTTGTGTGCATCCATGTCACCCATTCACTCTTGCTCAGCTGTGATATGTCTGCAATGTCTTTGTTTTCAACAGTCTCGCCTTCTGACATCCTTTCTTTTACTTGTTTTGTGTTTCAACGATATTGTGTGGTAGTCAACCAACATAGCATCCTCATTTTGGGGTTGAACGTCAATTCATAACACCACTCTTTGCTCAGGTCTATGGTCATAGCATCTCTATAGCGGGCATGGTCCAACCCTTCAAAGCAACTCTCTAGATTGGGGCCCACCCATGTGGCACTTCTTTTGTGATGTGGGCCTACATTTTGTTGCACCAATCTTGGCTGAGGCATTCCTTTGTAATGGCTACAGTGCAATAGGGGCCTACACATTGTAGAAACCCCTATTGGGTGAGGTCCAACCTTGTTGCTTCCCTGATGTGGCAGGGGCATACATTCTATAGCATCCCTATTGTGTTGGGATCTGCCCTCACAGCATCCCCATGTTGGGTGGTGCCTAATCTTCACAGTTCCTCTCTAATCTGGGGTCTACTCTTATTCTGCCTCCATTGAGAGTCTGTGGTTCTTCCCTTCATAGCATTTCTCTTTTCTGGGGTCTCCTCTCCTACTGTTCATAATATGGGTGGGCCTAACCTAATACACTGTGGGGTCATCTATTCCTTTCAACCTCACTGCTCCATCTTCTGTGAGCTCCAAAGGTCTCAAACTCATATTTTATTTTTGTGTTCGTCACCATTACACCAATGTCATTGTGTTTTTTCACTGACATTACAGTTATACTGGGAGAGTGTATTTTCTGTACTTTTCTATAGTTTATGTGTCTTTTTTGGAGGATTCCAATTCTCCCTCAGTGGCCCATTCATCTGTGACTTCTATGTGTGCTAAGAATGTCATTACCCTTAGCGGATGTGAGTGAGGGATCGTGCCTGTTTGGTTACTGTCCGTTGGACGCCTTCCATCTTGTGTCACTCAAATTGTAAAGGAAGGAGATGTGTTCCTTTGGTATCAAGTAAGGTAATGTGCCTGGCTGAAGTCCAGTAGAATGTCCTGCGTGGAATCTTGATGACAATTCTGTGAGTGTCAGAGCTGGAGCTTCTGAAGAGTGGATGACCCAGTGGATATTTCTCATACATTGTCTGTCCTATCAGTAACTAAAGACCTGGACCTGAAGACGTGTACTAAGCCTACCTAGAAAAGACATCAATGAACATGTATCTATATAAATCACATATGGCAGTCATGGTGTGAGAATTTTGCAATCCACTGCATGCTCACTCTCCAATACAAAATTCACCCATTTGTCACATATTCCCCACACCTCCAAGCAGGAAATAAACAAACACATTGCAGACACACCCTTTCCATCACTCATACCATCCCGCTCCTCGCAACACAAATACTCTCTATTCTCCTCAACATATACACTGTCATCACACAGGCAGGCGACAAAATAGCCCTCTTCAAATCACAAAGACTGTGTAATCCCCATTTAAAGCATGGTTTAACATGTGCCTGCTCCATCAGGCAGGAAGCTAGATCCCTGGAAAAGGCCTGGTTAAAGAATCACTAACCCGCCACTAGGACACCCCTCAAACATTCCCAAAACAAATACAACACAGCCATACACAAAGTTAAAGCCACACACTACCTCTAAGAACTCCAATCTATCACCAGTTGTACATAGATACTTTTTAAGATCATCAAGTTCCTCTACAAACCACAACCAAGATGCACGACAATAGACAGGCTCTTCTCTGCTGTTTCATGCCTGCGCCTGTTCCCAAACATTCCAACACATGGGACAATTCCCAAGCCCATTGAAATAAACTCCCTCATCACCATCACTTCCAAAACAAAATCTGCATACAGACTCATGGCCACCTTAAGCCACATCCAATTCCATCACCACTATCACTCCCCACTGGCTCAATATCATTAACTCCTCTCTTGCACATGGTACTATCCCATACGCACTCAAAACTGGACAAATCTCCCCCTCCTCAAAACACCATTCCTTGAAACTACACTCCCTGAAAATGACCACCCTGTCATTATGCTAGCATACCTCATGATTCATGGAAAGTGTTGTCATGACTCAACTTCAACAACAAATTAGCACAAACAAAACGTCTCAATCCCATCCAATCTGACTTTCAGCCTTGCCACAGCACAAATGCCGCTCCACTGATCATCCTTGATGACCATCACAACATCACAGAAAAAGGACACACAGCCCAATTCCTAGCCCTTGACTTCTCTGCAGTTTGCCACTATCAACCCCACCATTCTCATCAACAATCTATCCCACAGGATGAAACTTTCAGACACCCTCCACAACTGGTTTGCCCCCTCCCTCACTGACAGAACATAGTTTGTCTCTATGCCCCTTTATCATTCAAACCCCACACCAGTCAAATACCAGGTTGCGCAAGGTTCCTCTCTGTCTTCCCTGCAGTACAACCTATATGTAGAATCCCTCAGACAGACATAATATACAGACACCATGCAAATGTACTTCCTAATCTCATCCCTTTCACAGCTGCTCACCTTTAAAAGCTGTCCCTCCACCATCACCACCTGGATGGACACCCACTTCCTCAAACCTAACCCTTCCAAAATGAAATACATCCTCATCTACCCCCGGCATAAACCTGACCCCACCCCTTGGATGAAAGAATTCACCAAAGAAAACCCACACATATCCCTCTCCACACCTGTCAAATCCCTTGGCTATGCCATTAACACCCACCTCTCCTTCTCAAACAATATAGCTGCTATCAAAAATTTGCAACCCTCAACTACACTGAACTATGTAAGATAAACAACATCCTATCCCCGTGAAGAGTTCCACACTGCTGTCCAAACACTTGTTCAGTCAACCCTTGACTACAGTAATGCGTTCCTCAGGGAACTCCCCAAAAGCACCCATGTTCCCCTGCAAGCCATGCAAAAACGCATCAGCAAGACTAATTCTCTACCTACTCTTACACTCGCACATCACCCCAACTCTCGCCAAGCTACTCTGGCTCCTTGTACCAGAGAAAATTGCTTTCAGCGGGCTATGCATTGTATTCAAAGCCATCCACATCAAAACCCCATCTTACCTTCACGACAAACTGAACCCCATCTCCCACATGAACACCGAACAAACTAGGCAGCATCTTCTACACCTGTCACTCTGCAAACTAAAAATAACCATTTACCTAGTGAGCACCCAGAGCAGCGAACATCTTACCACTTCATATCCGCAAAGCACCCTCATCACTTCCAAAAGAGCGTACAAATATACCTTTTTCCCCGACACGTAATTCAAACCCTTCAGCTCCCTGCTTGTCCTACTCTTCCTGTCCTTCCCAGAAAACATTTCCTAACTTCTATTTCACCTTCTACCTTTTTCCACTTTTGAACCTTGCAGGTGCTCTGAAACCCTCTAGGTGGAGCATTCACTGAAGAACAATCCAAATACAATTAAAATAAAGAAGCTGAAATTAATCTCCTGTGTCTTCATGCATGCAAGTCCACCTTCATTAAATAGAGGTTACTGTCAGGGTTCTAAACTGTGACCTGCATGTCAATTAAGATACGGGCTGTAAAAGATAAACCCACTGAATAGCAACTTCATGAAATGCCACTCCAACATGAGCCTAAAATATTCCAAATAAGGCAGATCTCCCTGATGGCTTCCATTGCTCCAGAAGATCTCTATTGCCTGTCCTTTAAGTGGCCTCATGGCATAAACATAACTATTGAAGGTGGCACTGAAATAGGCTGTTTTTTTTGGACCGTTTATTTTTTGTAATCCCCAAATCTC
Source organism: Ambystoma mexicanum (assembly GCF_040938575.1). NCBI lineage: Eukaryota > Metazoa > Chordata > Amphibia > Caudata > Ambystomatidae > Ambystoma > Ambystoma mexicanum. The sequence goes on along the minus strand of NC_090940.1, from coordinate 247,545,467 downwards.
TCATGGGAACTGCTCCCCCACACACCCCACCTTTTTCAATAGGGGGGGTCTCATCCCATAACCATATTTTGTTCACCCATCTCAACCCCATCCCTTCCCTGCAACGAACATTGTGCCCAAACCCCCTTCAAACCAACAATAATCAATAGATTGCGGAAAAAAAGACCTAATATATATGTAAAAAAGCAAACATTGGTGGGTGGCTGGTTTTGCGGTTCCTTATACAATTCCCCAACGTTTAGCCAATCTGCACCAAAACGTGCATAGTTACCTGTGATGACCCTCCAGACAATACTGGCTACATGACATTTGGACACCCCACCCCTTTCCCTGGATTTCAGCAACACTCTGAATTTGTTTGTGGGTGTGTGGCTTGCGCTGTTCCTTATTCAATTCCACAGTGTTTCACCAATCTGCACCATATTCGGCATGGTTACCTGTTAGGACCCTCCCGACATTACTGGCTATGTGACATTTGGACACCCCACCCCTTTCCTTGGATTTCAGTACAAGTCAAAATTTGTTTGTGAGCATTGTGTCTTGGTGAATCGTTGCTCCATATACAATTCCACATTGTTTCACCAATCTGCACCACACTTTGCATAGGTACCTGTTAGGACCCTTCAGATATTACTGGCTAAATGATATGTGGACACCCCACTCCTCTTCCTCGATTCCAGTACCTTCACACATGAGACGGTTGCCTGAAATCAGCAAAACATCAAAAAGTCGTAGAAGGACTGGTCCTCAGCCCTAGAATGCTTGGTTTCTGGGACATTTGCACCACTATGCACCACAATGAACTGCACCATGCCACGGAGAGGCAACAGGTATGGAGGGAGAGAGCACAGTTGGTCCAAATATGCAGCAGCACACCAACTCTCGCCTGCCCCCAACGTCTGCTCCGGGTATGTCAGTCAGCCACACATCCCGCTCTCAGAGAACTTTACTTCAGAGTGCATAGCACATCAAGCAATACGTGATTTGGAACAGCAATCTACAGGATAATGATTTTCAACAATTAATGAGAGTGTTGGGATGTCTGTCCATAGAACCCATTCTGAAAATCAGTACTTTTTCCTAGTACTCTTTAGATCAGCCTTCACTATGCATCACTCAATACTAGACATTTCCATATTTAAACATACAATGTCAGAGATTCTTGATCTGAGATTAAGTACCAGTACTCTAAAATATTCTGGAATAGATGATAAATGTTCAGAGCAGGAAATAACGCCTTATGTATTGCATGCAGCCTATGCAAATATTTGATTCTGACCAGAGGTACAAGGTGGGAGCAGAGGCTTCTATGATGTTTGCTAAAATGCGTACCACAACTTGGCTCAGCCGTCTGTTCATCATAATGTTCAAACAGAGAAAAATACTAAAACCCACCAGCAGAACGGAAAACATGCACGAAATACAGACTATATACACTTTCAGACATACAAATTGGGAATTGTTACTGTCGAGCGAAATAGGCAAATGTATTAAAATGAAAAAATACAAAAATAGTCTCTGATGATTTATTTGGATCATGTAGGGACCTGAACCCTAATGAGTACCTAGGGCTCAGGGTAATAGAATTGTTTTGGGATACTTAAGATCCCTTTGAGTCAGGAGGATTACATTTATCAATTGATGGCTCAAGGGTATGTACGGTGTGTTGTGGTACTTTTGATGCTGTTGTCTCTCGGGTGGCAAAGGGTTAGTCACAGCAGCAATATCTCTGAAGTACTTGACTCAACTCAGCTCAATTAACTATTCCACAGGGCGACGAGTGCTGAGGTACTCAGTGAGGAGCTGCCGTATGAAGAGGCAGTGTTCCCATAGGGACTCCACAGTGGCACAGCATGGCTCAATGTCAAAGTCCCGGATCTATTGCTGAGCACGGCACATTCCGTGCAGGGATGTAATTTCACCAAAATGCCAGGGGTAGCGGAAGTGGCATCACACGACCCTTGACCCCTGATGACATCACAGGAAGTGATGCCATTTGACCCCACCCCAAAGTGATACTGCAGGAAGCGATGGAACACAACCTTTCACCCGTTGACAAAATAGGAAGTGACATCACATAGCATTGTACACTACGAAAAATATGGTTACGATATCACTATAATGTGATGTCCATTTCATGCAAGAATGGATCGCCATATGTAGCGTTAAGATCAGTGTGTATAGGCCCATACTATCAAATTACTGTGAATGCAAGCAGACGTCCATGACCAAATGATAATGATGTGTTATTCTATAGCACTTATGCTTAAGCGCCTTATATAGAAAAAATATGCACCCGATATCATCCAACCTGTGTTTTACTCATTTATACTCATTTATCGACCTCAGAAGGATGAAAGGCTGAGTTGAGGCATTTAAGAACAGACTAAATCAGGGACTCACCCCCTGAAGTGTGCCTGAAATAAACCTTTAATGAGTCTAGCAATTATTGTATAGAATTCCAGAAAGACACATTATTTTGTATTCCAATTTTTTATTATTTAGGGTCAGTGCTGAAAGTGTCAGACTTGTGGCACTCCTGTTCTTATTTTTCTTATTTTTTTTAAAGGGCCTGTACAAGAAAGTCAGCCACTCCAGGAGCTTGCATTACAAAAAAACTAAAGAAAAAAAACGGAAAAAAAACGCAGTTGCGACCTCTTGCGACCCCTAAATGACGTCCCTGATTCTGTGTGTGTTGTGGACAGAGCATGCACTTGAAGGTGCTTTGATCCTTGTAGAATGGCAAGAAGCCATCTAGTGGTGAAATGAGAAACATCATTTCAGAAGGCTGTTCCAGGAATAAATCAAAAGATGCATTAGGGCCAAGATATTGTCAAAATGTGCTGGTGAGATGACACTCCCAGCTGATTAAATAAACAGGTGCATTCACATTTCACTCTCAAGTACAGTATACAGCAAGGGGCGTAATTCACTAACAATACCTACAATGTGGAAACACGAAAGTGGTGCTGCCTGAGACCAGGGAACACAGGAATCAGCAGCACACAAACAAATCTGCAACCAAAGGATTACATCTGGAAACAGGGAGCTTGCAATCCATGCTTTAGAACAACAATCATCGACAGTGAAAGCCAAGTTTCCGACTAGAAAAAGAGGGGCCGGTGGGAGGGGGCTGTAAATCAGGCTTTGAACTTGGAAGGGATGCAGCCTGCCCTACTAATAAGGCTATTGTGGAGCACGTAAAGCAACGCCTTAGGATCTGATTCAGAGTGTCAAGCATCCAGGAGTATCAGACCTTGGTAAACCCTAGGGTAAAACAAAATAACAGGCAGGCTTACAAGTGAAAGCAACTGGCAATTGACCCAGCAGCACGTGCTTAGGAATCATCTTCCTAAACATGGCTGTTGCTGCTTGTGCAAAGACAAGGCTGAAAAGACCAAAACAGATTAGGGTTTGCAGTTTGGGTCTGTTACTCATCAGCAAAGCACAAAAATAATTCCTAGGAGTAATGCACATTGGAAAAGCATGGTAGCTTGAAGCCAGAACAAATTGCATTCATTGCAGATTCATATGTTCAAAGGTTTCACAAAGGCAAAGACAACAAAGCACAATTCTGTCTCTGCAACATCTGGAGCTGGGTTCAAGAAAGGAGATGATTCCAGCTTTTATCCTAGAGGAGTGTGGACTTGTAGCCAGACACTAAAATACACACAGCTTCCAAGTGGCAGCATTAGACACTACAGGGCTGTCATTTAGTGCTCAGATGCTGCTACTACGCAGGTCTCTCTTGATCCGCTACACTCCCTTGGAATCTGTCATGCCCACTTTGGAGGAAAATATGACACGCCACCAGGGCTGGACTGGGGACCAAAAGTGGCCCTGTATTTTTTTTTTCCTAAGTGGCCCCTTATTTCACCGAATGAGCGAGCACAGCATGTGAGCTCAACCCTTTTATGAGGGGATTGGGAGTATCCCCTAAGAAAATGTTGAATACAATTAGTCAAAATTAGGCATTCCTCTCCCCTGCTGATTTCCTGTCTGATACAGCACTGGTCAATGAATACCCTCTGATTTTGGGCCCAGATCCCTGTCCGCCCAGTTTCACACCCGCACTGCCTCCCGGCAACCCTTGCACTTGGGTCTGTATCTGTAACCCTACAGTCCCCCTACCTGCACTTTTGGACACCTGCTGTCTGCACTTACCCTTGCACTTGCCGCCTGCTGGCCACACTTCTTGTTATTGTTTTGATCCCATGTATAGCACTGCCCTCTGCCCTTTCCCCTGGCACTTTTCCACTCCCCCCTCCCCTGCACTTGCGTGATCTCAATGTCACTTGGCCTAGTAAGGTAATTGTCTCTCGCCTCCCTCTGTTCCCCCTTCCTTGCCTTGTCACGCCTTGAAACACTTGTGTATAGGCGCATTACAAATGCCATATCAAATCATGTTTTAAACATATATGGATTAAAAATTCATGTTTTAAATAACACTGTACACCTCTCCCCAGCTCCCCTATCACATAAATTCTACCAAGCGCTATACACCTTCAACCACGCTTCCCTCCTGCGCCACCCATATCCCACACACCACACATGCCCCCTTGCACGTTACCTTGCTTCCACATCACCCATAATATTGCTCCATGCACTGAATACGAGTTGTCCCTTGCAAAAGTCATCATGAACCCCCTCAAAGACTGCCACTGAATCCCTTCCGCTGCACGTGTTCTCTACTCTCATGCCACCAATACCACACAATAACTACACATTTTCATATGCACATTTCCTCTTTGCCCACCTCCTCGTCATACATACATATTGCCAGACATCCTTCTTGACCTGTCTACTTTCCCAATACCACAAACAACCCCTCACGAACGACACCCCACAACCATCTTCTGCATACCACTAATACCCCACATACTGCAGCACAGCCTACAATCTTCTCCCTTGCCTCCACACTACCAATAACCCAAAGCGCACTATACAAGCCCTAGTGCCATCAATGCATGGCCAAAAACCTGACATGATCTCCCACACCCCAGGAATCCCAACATGCATCTACAACTGAAGTCCCGCAGAAGAGAGGCACACTTCACAAACACACGCATTTTAACATCATTGGTTTTGATCGGCATACTGTCGTCCAGGGCATCCATCTAGCAATCATAGTGGAGCTAAGCACACGTGGGCAGTGCGAGAGGCAGGAGGAGAAGAGAAGATGGCTCGGATCCAGGGGGAACTTTCACTGCATGTGGACATGATGGGCCTGTTTCACAAAGAATTGAAAATGCTTTGGGAATCAGGCCCAGCAACTATAGGTTGATATTTCACTTGCTTTCGGAGAGGGCAACCAACACCACCACACACATACACTGCTAGGCTCGGACAGGCCTATAGGGCAATGCTGGAAGTGAAGGTCAATCATGTCCTGGGAGGATAGCTCAGCGACAGCGTGCGCATCTTCGAAACAAGACGACACGAAGCAACACAGGTTCGATCCCCGGGTCCGCACTTAGAAACCTCTGGGTGTTTAAGCGCGTTATAAATACGTAACTAAGACCAAAAAAATAACAATTACGCAACTAAGAAGAAAAAAAAAAAAAAAAAACAAACTATTCCTGTAACAGCGCCTCGATGCCCACGGGCTGTGTGAGCGCTTTATAAATAAAAAATAAATAAATAAATGTTAGTGTGTGCCAGCAAGTGGTTTACACTAGTAACACTAGCGTTATTGACAATATTTCTTAAGATGCATAATTTGCAAGACCGTTTACCACAGGCTCCCACCACAGGTGCTACAGGAACACTCTGTCACAAGAGGAATTGCATTTTGCGACTGTGGGCCACTTTCTGTTCGGTGCCCGGGCCCTAACCCAGACCGACCGGGGCCAGGTGTGCACAGGAGATGCCCAAATCAGAGTAACTAAAACCCGCTGTAAGCAAGTAAAGAGACGAGTAGCATTAAAACCGCTGCCACTGGTGCATAACTGGGGCTCATCCCCGCAAGCCGCCATTATGAGAACATTGGGTGTTCCAGGGGCCCACGTCCCATATTACCAAGAGGCTCACCTGAAAAAATGGTTCAGAAGAGCATGTCCCCCTAGTATTAATGGTCCCGGAGGGGCACACTTCCCCCCAGCATTAATCTCTCAGGATAGTACAGATGTCACCCGAAAATAATACTCAATGAGAATAAATGTCTCACAGGCCCCCAACTGGGTCTAAACTGATCACAATGCGCAAATATGCATAAAAAACATTGTATGGGGCCTCAAAGATTATGTGAAGTAATTGTCAATTAACCATTGTTAAAATGGTGTGCCTTGGGAAATCGCAGAAGATAAAATGATCATGGAATTCTTACAAATCAAGCACTGGCACTAAATTAAGCCCATACCACAGATTGAACTGGGGGATTTGGGGGGGGGGGCATTCACCGAATACAATGTAACCCATTCTGCAGGGTCCCTCATTTTAAATTAGATGGGAAAGATAGTGGCCTGGCCCTGAGGTCAAACACCTGCTTCTTGGCAGACGAGGTGGGTGCGGGTAGCGGATGTTTAATTTTAGCTAAATTCTATCACCGTCTTCTCCCAGAATAATGGCGAATGGCAAATACTCACCCCTCCACCCTCTGACGATTGCCAAGCAACTTGATGTGGCTCATTTTGCAAATGCTTTTTCCCCTGAAGTGCGCACCTTTTTGCAGCAATTCTCCCTAGTCAAAGAATGTGCGCTTCGGTTGTGTTTCCATAATTACTGTAAGATTATTTCTATGGTAATTAGGATAACTGTTTGCCCAGAGACTGCGCCTAGAGCATATACAGAGAGGGGCAAAAACAGGGGCACATCAATCGACCCAAGAAAAGTGCAGTCTTTTACTTTGAGCAAGCAATTGAAGGCCACTTTTTTACAGAAAGTGACAGCTGTTGGCCCAGTCAGAAAGAAACAATAAAACAAAAAAAGTAACCTGTCTCAATAAACATGTTACATAAATCTAGTAGCATGCTGACTAAAGTAGGCCTTCCTGGCGTACTTACATATAGTACATAACTGTTGTTTTAAAAAAAAAAATGGCCGATTCAAAGAGCATTTTCTACTGGGAGTACACCATTATAAAACGCTTGTGAATCAGACTTAAATATGCAGGGCGCCGGCACTAATCAGTGTTGCCAATTTATGCCTGTTAATGGCCACTGACCTATCCCCAAGCCTTACGCGTCTCCTAATTAGGCAAATATAAAAACTAACATGCTGCGCCCTGCAACTAGTCTGGCATTTTATTTAGTAATGGGCGCTGTGCACAATTATGCAAGGCGCAGTGCAGACTCTACTGACCCATTTACATTTTTTAAATACTGACACTGGGCTGCTTCCACAAACTGACTATACGTCATTCCTCCTTCCTATCATTGCACCAGTGCACCAGCCCTCTACATAAATCTAGTGGCACCCAAGTAATGTGTTATCCTTCTATTAGAACATCAGCATGCAGGCAGCCGACCTGGCAATAGCAGAGCCTCTAAATGTATAGTCCAAAATAGAAAAATATATGCGATTGCTAAATAGATTATATATTTAGCAATCACACGGATTCGCACCTCACCTGAAAATGAAATGATTTTAGCTGGCCTGAGCACTCTGCTCGTCTCGTTTGAACATTAACAGAGACAGGGTCAGCATTGTCGCCTGGGCTGTGCTCTGCTCCTGCGCAATGTGCATATCATGTGATATGACCAGACAGCAGACAGTCTGTGGCTGCAGCAGGGGCATGTACAGTTTTTTTGTTTTCCGGGCTGTGCCCCTAACAAATACGCAGGCGCACAGCAAGCCCGGCCCTGGCCGAAGAAAAGAAATGCACCAGCCAAAGCCAGTGTGTTAGCGAACTACCCAGGCTGACCTAGATGTTCGTTCGTCATAATTATGTACCCTTCCCCAAAGACCAGGACGTCACCCCAAGCTAGAAAAGAGGCCCTATTCCCAGAGGCTTACCGGCAAAGTCCCGGTTTCCCGGTGGGCCAGTAGAGCCCTGCACGCCACGCCGAACAGTTGCGCCGGGATAAGTGTGGGGATAGTGCAGTCGGCAGGCAAGACTGTGTTGCCATTTGGTGCTCAAATAACGGCACTGTTCTGTCTTCAACCACTACACTGCCTTGGAAGCTGCAACACCCACTTTGGAGGAATATCTGGCATGCCGCACATAGCACACATGTGGGCTAAGTGTGGGGAAAGTACAGTCAGTTGGAGAGGCTGTGCTGCGATTTGGTGCTCAGATGCTGCTACAGCGCTGGTCCCTCTTTGAACGCTGCACTGTTAAGAGGCAGATGAATACATCATCGATAGCTATTGCCCCTCCCCCAGTCCAATACCACACAGGTGAGAAACGTTACCCACTAAGACGACCGACCATACCACCCTTATCCCAGACCGGTACAGCAAAAGGTGAACTATGGCAAGAATAAACAAACTTACAATGAAACAACACATATTTTGATATAATATGATATGATATGGCATTTGTAATGCTCCTTAACACAAGTGTTTCAAGGCACGACGAGGCAAAGGAGGGGAACAAGGGGAACGGAGAATGATCCTACTAGGCCAGGTGTCATTCAGATCGCTCAAGTGCGTGGAAAGGGAGTTGCAGAGGGAGGCACTACCGGAGGAGAGGGATCTACCAGCAACTCGTTGCTTGGTGAAGCGACTGACCCTGAGGGAGTTGGAGGCAGATGAGCAAAGAGCTTGAGAAGGAAGATATTTAGGAAGAGCGAGTTGACGGTATTGAGGCGCCAGACCCCAGAAGGCCTTATGGATGATGCAGAGGGTTTTGAACTTAATCCTCGCAGCCACTGGGAGCCATTTCAGAGATTACAGTCCTGGAGAGATACGATCCCTGGGCTTGAGGCCAAGGACAAGTCTCGCAGTCCTGTTCTGGATGAATTGCAGCAGCGGAGAGTAGAAGCAGGCAGATTTAGAACAAGGCTGTTGCATTAGTCCAGACTCGAGTGAACCAGAGCTCTGGAGACAGTGAGCTTCTGGGGGAAGGAGAGGAAAGGCAGAATACCTCTGAGGAGGTGCAGCTGGTAGTGTGACTTCTTGGAGACATCAGAGATATGAGGAGAGAAGGAGAGTGTGGAGTCAAAGATGACCCCGAGGCTTTTGGCTTTGCAGGTGGGAGCGGGAAGCGGACCAAGAGAGGCCGGCCAGAGAGCAACAGGAAAGGATGGAGTGGGTGTGCTGATGAGGAGAATCTCAGTCTTATTGGCATTGAGGCAGAGATCATTGGCAGCACACCACTTCTGGATAGCAGACAGTTGAAGATGAGGGAAGGAGAGTAGGAGGAGGCAGAGTGTAGCCTGAAAATGAGCTGGGTGTCATCCGCATAGCACTGAAAGTTGGGGTAAAGAGTGGCGATGCGGTGGGCAAGGAGTGCCAGGTATTGTTTGAACAGCCAGGGAGAGAGGTTAGACCCCTGGGGGACACCACAGGTTGAGAAAAGGGTAGCGGAGAGGAAGGACCCAAGTTGGACCTGGGAGGGTCGGTCAGAGAGGAATGAATTCAGCCAATGTGCATGCATTAGACATGAAGCAAATGTGCACACAATATGAAGAAGGGAGACACTAGGTCAAATATGTATTTTTACATGAAGAATATTAACATAGCATGCCTAAGGCATGAAGAATACTAACACAATCAATATATAACCAGAATGCACCATGAACAACAGGTGCTTACAGCTCACTAACATAGAAATGCACCAGTAATGGCCAGCCATCTTTTCAGAAATGGAAGCCGCAATACACTTTCTAAGTAAATGATAGGTCTCAAGTCTTCACGAGAACTCAAAATGCTGATTTTACAGAAATACAGAGCTGTGCAGAGTTCAGACAGTTGTTATGCAGATCAAGCCAAGGTTACAGAGAAATTATGGAGGGTCTGAATGTCTCAGAGAAAACAAAAGATAACAATTCCCAAGGCAAGCCATATATTCTTAGATTAAGTAGACAAACAGCCAGCCTTTGTAAGCCAGATGAAGGATAACTATACGTTCAAAGCCTCCGTAGGCAATGGATCAACAGTGTCCTCAGTCATAGAGAAAACCATAACACTCGCACTAATATTAGCTAAAATTCCAATGAATGCATGGTGAAATAATTCTAAACGTGGTCTCATCACACAAATGAACCATAATTGTAGAAAACTGTCTATTCATTAGCAACAGACTCAGATATGACACCTGCCTCACTCCTTATGCATATTCCGAGACACAAAATGCCATGCAAGGCCAACTACAGAGGAATCACCCTGGCCCATGGCATAAGAATAAGGGATGGTACCTTTTTTATTGAAAGGAAAGCAGTTTGCAGATCTCTCTCCCCCTACTGTCTGTCCATGGTTGGTCAGTAGAAAGCCAGCCAAACAAAATTCCCCATGCTGGCCACCCAGTATGTGTGGTGCCAATTGATAGGGTAGGCTATAGAGATGATGTGTATTTACTATTATCAATTTAGTGGTGGCCACAGTAGTAGCAACCAGATTGTTGTTACCCAATCATATGTTTAACTACTATAGAATACATAAACAGGTATCCTTACTAACCAATCCCCTCACCTCATAGGTTTTGGTAATAAAAATTGTAGTGTGATGTCAGTTATGACGATTATTCAACTTAAAAAATGTTGTTTTGTTTGAGAGCTCTGAGAGAGAGAACTTTTTTGCTTGTATGTTGCCCCTGCATTATATTTAATAAAGCTGAGTATTGCCTTTCACTTTCTCCATTTCTGTTATTGAACAAAAAAGAGCTATGGTCCATGCGATCCTTATCTCCTGTTGCTCACAAGTCCAAACTCGCAATTACTCATTCGGACTAATCACACTCTACTTGACATACAATTAATAATTTATACAGAGTAAATGCTGTCAATTGTTCAAGTTTTTAATGTAGATTTAACACAAAAAATCTGACACGTGTTTCGACCTCCACAAGGTCCTCATCAGGTCTTGAATAATTTCCCAACTACTATAATTGAAACACTAAATCTAGACATGCCTGTATATAGTGAAAACAGCGCTCAAAGGAAACTCAGATTCAGCGCGAAATTATGACGTTCTTCACCACTCGATCATATAAGAAAGTAATTCTACTGCATAGTGAAAAAAGGATCTGTAACACAAAAGCTACTTGTGTAAATATAGGAAATGGCAGTGGGAATATTTTGAAATCTGTGGAATTAGCTCCATTTGACTATAATCCCCTATTAGACATGTGTTGAAGCTCCAAAGAGAAACAACTGCCATTAGAAACACCATGTCTAAAGAGCCCCCGGTGAAGAAGATACCAAACTTTCCAGACACCAATTTACCGTGTTTGCTGGATCTTGAAAAGATTGTGAATTCATCGCATAGTATCATGTGCACTTCATTAATGTCCTCCAGTGTGCTAAATTCTTATCAATATGCCAAAAATCTGTATTAGCAAGGTGCACTTTGATCCGGGAAACCCAGATGAAATAACAATCATTGTTAGAGTGGATTCTTAAGAGAGTGCAACAACTACAGACTTACATGTTTCTCTCTCTGCTAGACTGCAATCAAGCATATTGGAGGGTCCTGTGCAAATGTGTTTCATGCCAAGTAATAGTATCTCAGAACTGATTAACAACTGCAAGTAGCACACAAACATCAAATAACTAGCTGAATATCCTGAATCCTTGAAGGTGGTAGCTGGTGAAAACTATTTGAACCATACAGCTATCTATATGGCTAGCTCCCCACAACCACACAAGCGAGGTTGAAAGCCACATGTTAATAAGAATCAGAAACATAATAGGAAATCTGGGAACCCAAATAAGAAAACCTCTTGATCTGGTAATTCCTTTAGCCTATCAAATGGCGATACACTTGGTGCACAATTAACTAAAGTACAGACAGTGGATCAATTTGAACTCCAAAAGAAGAAACCAATAACAAAAAAAGAAGAGAAGAATAAGGAAAGCAAATACATATCTAACAGCACTAAATCAATGGGTATCTAACTCAAAAGCTACTAATGATCCTGAGGAACTTGAGGTGGTGAACGTGACTCAGCTCTCCGTTCAGTCTCCCTCTAATCATATATCATTAGAAGATCATGATAGAAATGAGCATCACACTAACATATCAAATGTGAATGTGGACATCTGTGATGCAAGTGGGGATCTAGAGGAATCTAACTTGATCTTAGGTCGTAATTGAGCAAGGACAATGAATATTGAAGTCCCTCGGGCAAAATGTGAACTATAGTGATCCTAAGGTCTTATCACTCGTAGCCTTATTTCGTTCCACCAACAAGGGTTTCATAAATAGGTCATGTATCCTGAATTTACTGCACACAATCCCACAATTGCGTGTCTTGAGATACAATGACACAGACTTTGTTACCTTGCCAACTAAGAGGGGCCCTGCTGAGAACTGGTCCCATATCCACTGTGTGTCAACTCATTCCATTGATCTAATTTGACTTATTCCCAGTCTTTTATGAAGATGGGTTAGATATTTGAAAATGACAAGTACCAGAGAATCATCTGTGAATGAACCATATGGTCACATAAAGATAACCTGTAATGCTAGAGGTCATAATGTATACTACGAGGCAGATAAGCAGGATAGGACTGAGCAGCTCTGCCATGGCTCTTCAAGTTACCAGATCGAAATATCCCTAACAATCAATTTTTTTGCTTATGTTTCTTTCTTGGAACACAAGGGGTCATACTTATTTTACTGTATGCAATGAAGGGTTTCTTTTGTTGTCTCAATACATATTTACACTACAGGAAACTTGGTTGAGAGAGTATTGTGATTGATGGTTATAACCTTGCTGATAGAAGAGCTCTAAAAGGCCCATTGGCTGTCCAAAAGGTGGTCTGCTTATGGGAGCTAAAGGGTACTTCTCCTTGAAGGAATACAAATCAAGCCATCAACATCAAAATGTATTATGTGGAGAGATAACTATGAACCCTAGTGCTGGATTAAGATCTAATGCACTAAATACAATTTTGATCATTAAAGTGTATTACTCTTGGTGGTGCACAAACTAATTATGTTTTGCTACATGTTACTAATATTATTAATTAAAGGCTTTCAAATAATGTTGACGAGGATATAATAGTGTGATGGCACTAAAACACGTATTGCGACATAGCCCAAGATTTTAGAACAAATTCAGTGGACATTAACAGGTTGAATCACCATTGCAAACACAAAGTTCCTCGAGGCCTCAAATTGCTGAAATTGGCTGAGAACTGATCTCACTATGCTGGAAGACATGTAAATGAAAGGAACTACTTGTGTTTATTATAGGAATAATTATAACAGCCACAGTATTATTGAATATGTAGTCATGACTGGTAATATTGGAAGCAAAGTTAGAAAGTCTGAGTTGATGGTCAACTCCAGGAGTGATCATTCCAGAATCTCGTTGAGTTGTGAGGTCACACATAAGGTAGTCCTGCAAAGGTGGTGGGTCACAGTCAGATCAACTCACAAGGAAACAGAATAAGCTGGAATTTTAATGATATTGCAAAGATAAATGAGCTGATCACTGCTGAACCTCTGCTCCTAGAATACTATAGCCAGATGAATGGTAATCTGATTGTTGATAGGCTATCTATGTTGGCCCAGGCAGTTGGGAATGGTAGCTCAGGTGCTATGGTGGTCCCCACAAACATCAATTATAAAATATATGACCACCAAATTGCAATGAGGAAGAAAGAACTACAGAGGAATATTTGTAGAATCCAACATGGAATCGATATGAACAGTAAGAACACATTTTTTGCCAGTATTCGTCTAAAATCAAAATATAAAAACTGGTTATGTTGCGATAAAAAATATCTTCAATGTCCAATGGTAACTTATGAATAAAACATTGCAAAGAAATGACAATGCTTAATTTTGGAGACTGGTAAATACTTACCACAAACAAGATGAAGGTCCTACTTTGAATCCCATAGATGAAACCCAATGGTGTAACTATATTTACAACCTATACTGCATCCCAACCATCTCTGAAGCCCAGTTTAATGTGGGGGGAGTACACCCAAAGCGATTATCCCTTTGATAAGGAGGATATAAGTAAATGCACTAAATAACACACAAACCACTAGTCCAGATGGCTTATCAAACAGAGTTATGAAGAGTAATCCTGAGGTATAGGCAAATTTGCCAAACAGACCTTAGCAGCAGATATATGAGACTGGCATAATCCCTGAGTCCTTTCAACTATCCCATATAGTTCCAATCCATAAATATAGTCCTAAAACTGACCCAAACAATTATAAATTACTAGTCATGCAATTTGTGATTGGGAACATTTTCAGTAATCTCATCATACAGCGGAAAATTATTTTATGGGTGGATAAAAAGCAGATACTTCTTCCACATCAGATGTGCTTCAGGGCTGGCCATGGGACCCTACACACTATTTGGGTCCTGCAATACTTCATGGGTAATGTAAAAATGAGTCTGGTTAAAAGATTGTAGCTGGCATGTGTGGACTACAAAGCTGCTTTTGACACCATAAGTAGGAGCCACTTGTAGAGGAAGCTTCAGTCAGAGCACATGCCAAATCATGTATTGTTGTAAACAGCTATAACCTATAATGTTTTGAAGCAGGGGTGCATATTGGCATCTCTATTATTTAATATTTACATTTTTGATACAGATAACCAAGTTAAATGTGCCAATTATTTCCCCCCAAAATTAATAAAAAGCAGCTATTTGGGTAAAGTTATGCTGACGATATTGTCCTACTGGACATGACCCCCCACAGGTCTACAAAGTAGATTAGATGCCTTGGCTAATTACTGTAAAATGAATAGCCTATACATAAACTTAAATAAGACCCAAATCATGTGCATTGGGGAGAAAATAAAACCTGAAAGCTTTGTATGGAAAATTCATGGTCAAAATTTACAAGTATCACATTATATTTATTTGGGCATGTTGCTAAGCTCAAAAAATAGTACAAAACCACTGAGCAAATATATTCAAAAGAAGGCCAATTGCTAGTGTATGTCAATTAAAAATGTCATACACAAGGCAGGAGGGTATTCATTGATGGGGCTACTGAAACTTTATACAACCTGTGTAGTCTGTAGCATAATCTATGCCTTAGAATTGTACACAGATAAATCGGTCTACTGGTAAAGTTCAATAGAGGGACATTTATGGCACAGAATACTGGGTGTGAGCAATGGTACTCCAATCAAAGCAATAAGAATGGAAATGGGGTTACCTTCATTACTCATCAGATATAAAATAAAACATAGGCTATGGCTGTTGAAGCTGATGACTGGGGTATGGAATATAACTGTGGATATCTTCTTCCTGCTAATAAACAATGGAGTGACCAGAATCCCTAAAGTTTTATGTGAACTTGTCAAGTCTTGCAATGAATTTCATAACCAAACGGATTGGTCCCCTAATTTATATGATGATTATTGGATAAATAAGAGGACAATCTGTAGAAAGGCACATGAATGGGATTGGTCTCAACATGTGAAACATGTATCTCCATTCAAAAATCTGACCAAATATACAAAACAATCCTTTAAGTTCTTAACAACAGCAAACTATGCAAAGGCTACGCAGAATAAAGAGCAGTGTCACTTCATAATGCAATTAAGACTGCACTGTTTCCTATCATTTGTAATAAATGGAGCTTGGTCGGGTGTACCCATAGCAGAGGGATAATATAGACTTTGAACTAGTTCACTGGAAACCACCCACTATTTACTAACTGCATGCCCAATCCTTAATCAGGAATATGAAACATATTAAAGTAAATTCATTCATGGTATTTATTACATTGCAGGTGATCAATGTTGGTTTTACATATCATCAGGGCATTCGATTGTGAGCTCTAATTCTGTACAAATAACTCTGATGTACCGGTGCTCACTGATGTTAAGAAATCAATTTAATAGACTCTGTGTTAGTATGAGGGCGTGGGGGAGAAAGTAAAAGCCGTGGCACTAGGCTGCATAATAACAATGGTAAAGAAACCAGTGTCCACTGGCTGTGGAACACTTGTGTTCCCTGCAGACCAAGCGTTATTGTGTAACAAACAATATTTTGGTCACTAGTCTCAAAAGGTATCTGAATGAAATCAATCACAGATTATTTTACAACAAATAATTTTTAAAGGTAATTGTGACATCAACATTGTACACATTCATCACAATATGATCCTTAATTTTTATACAACACATAAAGTTAGAAAATTCACAATAAAGCTGCTCTACGCATTTCGGGACAGCCTTCCCTTCTTCAGCAGCACAGATTCACACTGTATTGCATTCTGAAAACTTCACTGTAATCTATAATTTCAGACAAAGAGTAAAGAATAAAACTCTTTTAGTATAGGGTAATCATATGTTCAGACATGCTAATGTCATCAGGATTAATAATAGGAAATTGTTATAGTCATCCACACCCTAGATAAACTCTATTGTTACAGAATCGTTTGTATCTGGGGATAGAGATAGAAGTCATGTTATCTTAATCTTAGACTGTCTGTAGTAAAATTGTGTTACTAGTTAGGTACCTTCAAGTCACTGTACAATATCTTGGATACAGGGTGTAATGAGATGTTTGCCCCTTAACATGACACCCTGCCCATCGCTGTCATACAATTTTAGGAAGGTAGAAGTTACAGGCAGAGTGTGCAGCATGGTGAGGGTGTTAGGTGGTAGGTTGTGTAATAAAATGAACTGTATAGCCTTTTTTACTGTAATAGGTTACCTAACACATATTACATTGACATCTGGTAGTCGTAATCTGCCAGTCAAGAGTGTGACAGGGGCTTCAATTATAGTCGTTTTACTTAACATATTTCAATAAGAGTTTATATGTGTGTCACATTGTGTCGATGTGTTTATTTTTCAAATAATATATTTACCACAGAATGTTCTTGAAACCCCTAAACTGACATTTTTACCAACTAAATCTGAGAAATGTGTGGGCTGACCCTAAATTGTGGACTGGTCTTCAATCCCAGATTAACCGCTTAGCTAAAATCAGTGATCCTCTCCCAATCAGTTTATCTGTCTATGCCTTATACATACATATACACTTTCTTAGGGATGGTTTTAGGTGCGTGCTGTGATCATCAGAAATGTCAGGGTTTGGATTTTCAAATGTGGGTATTTCTGACTTTTCATGATCTTTGCTAATCAGTGTGGCTTCCAAGCCTATGATCAGAGTCAGTCACAAGGGCATTTAGCTTGATTCTGAGCTCTTCTTCACACACCAAGTCAACACAGTGGGCTAGAACATGTACCATCAATTGACTTGATGAAGAATGCACTTCTACTACTGAATTTTGACCAGCGAATCACATTTACAAGAGTGCTGACCTTATGTGCATTAGCCACCTGAAAACCAAAATCCCAACATTGCATGGACTTTAGAACAAGGCAGTAAGAGGCATGCTTCAACATCAACTAACAAGATCACTTTACGCCTTCCTTGAAAGAAAAGTAGAGCAAAGACTAACATTCACGGCTTCAAGAGCAATACATGACTACTGGTGAGCCGGGAATGCTCAGACTAAGGAATTTGCAGCACACTTTAATTACCAAAACAGCAGCAGATGAGAGATGGAGAGCTCACCCTCAGTGATGGCAGGTGATTAAGACTTCTTTTGAAACCTTTATTTCACTCTCCCTGACAACAAATCGAGCAGTGTGGCGTTATAGAGTCACATGAACAACCGAAAAAGCCACTACCTAAGACCCTGCAGTGCAGCCTCAGCCGGTATGACAAATGACAAAGGCAACGTGTGATGCCTGTTTGCCGTATTGCCCATGCCTATGCTTGCCACACTCTGTGGCTCAAATACATACTGCTTTCTGACCAGGTGGGGGGCTCTGATTCACTATTGCCCCATGGTGCCCCACTGAAATCAGTGCCCCACTGTCATTTTACTCCCTGGTGTCCCACTTTAATTTGACCTTTATGTGATTTTGCAGGTCGGTGTCACACTATATTTGTTATTCATTGTGTCCAACTACAACTCTTCTCTCTGGTATCCCTCTATAATTTTAATCCTTGGTCTCCCACCAAAATTGGGCCATACTGATATTTGTGTTGCTGGCACTCAGCTATAGCCAAGGATCTAGATAAAAACACTGGCATTGAAATTGCTGGGCCTCTTACTTCTATTGATCCCGCATTTTCATGCAATGATTTTTTTGCAGCAGCAACATCAGCTTGGAGTACTATCTGTAACAAAATGGCCCCGCTAAAACTGAAAGCCAAGAAAGATTCCCAACCCTGGTTTGCAGAAAACCTGCAATATTTACATAAGTGAGTTAGTACGACCAATCAGAGTTGGCTAAAAAAGCCAACTTTGAGGAACAAAACCCAAGCTAGGCGTGCTCTACTGGAATATAGAAGGGACGCGACGCGTGATGCAGGACACATGAATTTGTAGCTGAGGCTACGGTACGAGTCTGATGGGACTCCAGTAATCCAAATACTTTATTAGAGAGGTTAATCTTGAACACCAAACAATAGTAACTTGCACTGTATTGCCCAGATTTGAGAAAGGCACGTCAAAGGTGCCGAAACACGTGTTATCACTATGGGCTACCTAATAAATCTTAATCAAAAAAGATAAATCTATGTGTGGCGCTGTAATAGATGGGTGCAGAAACTCTCTTGTTTCTTCAGTACTAACAAACGAAGTAGGGGAACTCTGGTACTTCGTTTTTCTGCACGCACCACTGCGACACAAAGAAGGTGGTATCATATTTAGAGTCGCAGAGGTTTAAGAGTGACGTCAAAAAAAGTCCCCCACTTGTTGCTCTACTGGAATATAAGTTGGCTATTTTATTGGCCAAGAAAGATTTTGTTGGTATATAAATGAAAACTGCCAGTAATCAACCAAGGGAACTGTTCTCTATTACATCTAAGTTCTGCAATCCAAACTGCAAAGAACCATTGCTTGATTCTTCTGTGGTGCGGGCTAATCTTTTGAATTCTTTCTTTGTAGATAAGATTGAATGGATAAGGGAAGACATCGAGCAGGTGGCTGCCATAAATACACCAGTATATGTACATAATCAATTAGCCAAATCAGATGATTTACAAAGTTAGATGTTAACGCCTACTTTTGACTTTCATTCAGTTACTGAAGAAGATATACTTCAACTTATTAGGACTTTTAAACCCACGATTGACTCTCTTACTCCCCTGCCAGCCTATGCAACCAGGAAATTGGCACAGGAACTCACTCCATTCATTACTTCTTTTGTCAACAAGTCATTATCGAGTGGGACTGTTCCAGAGAGTTTAAAGCTTTCAATTGTCTCGCCTCTACTGAAAAAGCCATCGTTAGCTGTGGAGATTCTGCAAAATTATTGTCCTATTGCAGGACTACCAGGGCCAGCCAAAATTCTCTAAAAGGTTGTTACCAATCAGCTCCAGGACTTTGTCGAACATGAATTATTATTGGACAAGTTGCAATCTGGATTCCGAGCAAAATATAGAACCGAGACTACCCTCCTGGTAGTACAGGATCAACTGCTAAAGGCCGTGGAACAAGGGGAACTCTCACTCCTGGTAATGTTGGATTTGTCTGCAGACCTTGACACAGTGAATCATGGCATTCTCTTGGAATTACTATAGGAGGTAGGAAGAGTCTCTGATTCAGCACTAAACTGGATCAGGTATTTTGTGACTGACTGACAACAGCATGTGTGATTGGGGGAGTTCCTGTCGGAAATCATTAAGTTGAATTGTGGTGTCCCATAGGGATCCTCCCTTTCCCCACTAATGTTTAATCTGTACATTCAGCCTCTCCTGGAAATTCTGATATGCTATGGGTTGGATTTCCACTCGTATGCGAATGATACCCAGATTTCTATCCGAATTGTCAATTTTCGAGGAATCATTTAGCAGACTAGGACAATGGGCCTCATTACGAGGTGGGTGGAATCGGTTTACTGGCACCGGTAATGGTGCCGGTAAACCCATTCTGCCCTATTACGAGGTTCTCTTGCAGGACCCACTCAGAACATCTGGTCAGACCAGATGTCCTTTATGGGTCCTGCAAGGGGACCAGGGAGCTAATAACGGGCCTGTTATTAACGGGCCCGTTATTAGCTCCATCCCCATTCCCATTGAGCCCTAGTGGGACTCTAATGGAAATGGGGATGAGTTTTTTGAATGAGGAATTATCGGGTCCTCCAAGGTTGGAATGAACCAGTAATTCCTCATTCAAGGAACCCGGACCCGGACACGATTTTGGAGGCAGCCATGGCGCTAATAGCACCATGGCTATCTCCAAACTCGTAATGAGGCCCAATGTCTGGAAGAAGTAAGTTGTTGGATGTCAAAGAACTACTTGCAGCTTACTGCTGCTAAAACCAAATTTACCTTGTTCAGACCCAAGCACTTGCGGAATACAGCCAGGAAACTGCCCATTCCTATACTCTTAGGCAAAATTGTAAAATGTGTATCTAAGATTTTTTTAAAAACCTGGGTTGCGCATGGCAAGAGGACCTTAGTAGTGAAGCCCAGGTGGGAGCTGAGATTAAAGCGGTGCATTTTATTCTGAGATTACTACGTCAAGTACTTCCTTACATACCTAAAGAAGATAATGCATCTGTGGTGGGTGCACTCACCAGCACCCACCTACACTATTGCAATAGTCAATTACTGAGTGTTCCTTCCAAACAGATTCAGTGACTTCAGAAACCACAGAATGCAGCTGTTGGATTGATTTTTAAGTTAAGTAAAACTGCTCATGTGTCTTCATTCGCTGTGAGTTACATTGGCTCTTAATTTAAGACTGTATCAAGTTTAAGACAGCCTGTATTGTTTTAATGTGTAAATGGCATTGCCCCTTTGTACCTGGGAGAGCTAATGCAATCGTATCACCCTGTGAGACAACTCCATTCCACTGATGGTCATCTTCTGGTTATTCCCCATTCAGTTTACAAATCTCGAGGTGACAGAAGATTGTCTGTCTTTTGGTCCAAGGCTGTGGAGCACACTGCCACTAGAGCTAAGGACAATGAGCTCACTTTTTCAATTTCGCCGAGCACTAAAGACCTTTGTGTTCAGGTAGATGGCCCGTTGTATTCTGGGGGTCTGGTTTGGATTCATCCTTATCGTCTCTCAACTTGGTTGTCATCTGCACCATTATACGGTTTATTCTGTTTTCTGCACGCTACAAATATCTAAATACAAATACAAATAGTTTTGCTCCCTGGCAACCCACCATACATCTTGCAACCTACTGCCCGCACATTGATTGATTGATATTTTATTTCTATCGCGCTCATACACAAGTGTTTCAGAGCGCGACAAGGTAGGGAAAGGGAACAGGGGAGAACAAAAACAACGATCTTACTAGGCCCAGTGACATTGAGAACGTGCAAGTGCAGGGTAGAGGGAGAAGGGGGAGAAGTGCATGGAAGGGGGAACACAAGGAGAGTGTGGAGCGAGAAGGAAAAACTAAAATAATAATAATGTGCCTTACTGTTGTTTTGCTCACTAAAATATCCGGTGGACACTCTGAATTGCCTACTGGACCCTCCATCATCCACATTGCACTAACATTATCAACATCTATGTTCAAAGACACCATACATTGAACAGCTGAGCCACTCACTGTGAAGAATTGGATTCTGCTTTGCAGGAGAACAGGGATGAGTAGGGGTAAAATGTCCCACTCACCCCTCAAACTTCTACAAACCAAAACATAACCCAATCATAAAAGTAAAACAGAAATGATCAAGAGATATACCTCCTTCACCTTTTGTGGTAACACAGGCCGAGGGAAGGCTATAATCTTAAGAGGGCTTTGAAGGTGAACGAGAAGTGACCCAATCAACACAGAATCCAAGTCCGAAATAAAGGACATTTCCAAATATAAACAGTTTAATAAATATAGCATGTTGATAAAACCATCTGCACGTAGAACGAAAAGAGATTACTATACGAAAAAACTCACCTCCAAGGGAAAGAGCAGAGAAGATGCAACTGACGGGAGAAAGTATAACTCTGCATGTAGTTCTAGGGGTGGTACATAAGGTACTATGATAAAAAAGTATATTGGGTTGAAAACAGTAGCAATCATGACTCTAGGAGTTTCTAGGTTCCAAGTGGACCTTGGGGGCAGTTCAGTGTCAATAGTACCTGGGTTCAGGTCTTGGTGGACAGATACATTTGACTCAATATTGAACAATGATGCTAGCTGATCAGGCTCAGTTTGTGCACGTAGGATTGTGGAGGTCTTGGCAGAAAGCAGCATCGAGAAGGAGTGAATGCAGTTGCTCTGTGTGGAAGAATGGGGGAGGTTCCATGATGCAGATCAAGGCGGTTCCAAGAATTCTTCGCAGTTGGCCAGGCCGAGTTGGGCTTTAGCCACTGGGAGAAGGCGGCGATTGAAGCTCTTTCGGTTCAAGTTGGCTGGTGATGGCCATCAAAGTGGTAAGGGTGTGTCAATGTGCTATCAATGAGGCAGAGGTTCAAGGGCTAGCTGATCCAACCCTTGTCTGTAACCCCTGTTAGTGTCGGCAAGTGACCGTCCAGAGATTTAGTTTGAGGTCCGGTATTGATCAGGTGCTTCGAGGCTAGCAGGGTACGTGGTTCGCTAGGTCACAATACAGTGTTGGGCTGGTTTAGATGCATGTAATAGTTTGGCTAGTTAGAGTAATGCTGACACCAGCAACAGTGCCTTCCCTATTGTTCAGGATGCAGGGAATACAGAGCGACCAGTTCAGTGTGATAGAACAGGGAGCTTCGACTTGTTGGCCCTTGGGTTGCACAGAGGCCTTCTCAAAGATCTCAAGGACAGGATGCTTCATTTCAGGTTATGCTCCCCCAGCTTAAGGAGCTGCACTGAAAAATGGTTTGTCTTGGTCCACAGCACTAGCCACTGCCAATGTGCCCTGGAGTGGTTATGGGACAGCTTTTCCTTTTATCTTACACGACTCCTTGTTCATTTTAGGCTGAAGGTTTTGGACAGTGCAATTATCCCAAAGTTAGTCCAAAGAGAATATTCAGATTGTCCCTTCAGCCTGAAAGGATCCTGTAGGAACTGAGGGAATTCCGCTGATGGGAAGAAACAACCTTATTTTAAATGTGCAAGTCCCCAGGTGATTGGTGTACAGCTAGCCTGTGTTAGGGGACCATTCCTTGCTCCTGGCTGGAGTGGATTTTGCCTTTTGATGTCACACCCAAAGTCCTTTGCTCTAAAGAAAGTGGAGGTGATAGGAAAGGGAAAGATAGCCATTGGAAACAAGATGGTGGAAGGCTTCTTCCAGTATCCAGAGCACTTCTGCCTATCCTTCTCCCATCCCCTTCTCTCCTACTGACAAAGATCTTTAGACATGCAGCAACCAGGTGTAAGGCTATTCCTCCTGACTGTGTGTGCTCCTTTGATACCTCTGCCCAGAACTGTTGTCTGCTGTGCAGCTGTCTCTGGGGCAGGGGGGTTACCGGCCCTCACAAAGAGATTCAAAGAGATGCTGGGTCCTCTGGGTTTCTGTCCTGTCATGTGCAAGTATCGGCCCATCTGACCTGCATACATATTCCCTTCCACAACAGAGCGGACTCACAGGAGCTGACACGTGTGCGATATCAATTGGGATTTGAAGGCCATGATCAAAGGTAGTGCCATGCACTTAGCCTAAACTCAGGTGTAGCTTATTCTAAGAGTTTACCCTGCTACCAGCATGGGGTATTCATGATCTTAAATGTTGCCCCTGCGTTGCAGTGACTTTGCTGTCACTGCAGAGGTTCAGTGGGCATCTTGTGACCTTTGACCCTGCTCTGCACTGAGAGCAGAGCAGGTCCTGCGATCAGGCGACTGATGCAATGGGGCACAAGTAGATTATGCTTTTGGCTGGGAGTTGAGACAAATGGGGAGGATCTAGTTAGCAGATTACCTCTTTGGAGAAGGAACCAATTGCATCCATTTATGTACCAATAAAATCAGAAAAAGACAGGTCCTTACAAGATGACAATTCCTTACAGTCTTACACTGCATCTTTACCAAACAACCTCAAACAAATCGACACCTCTACAATCAACCTAAATTCTGGAGCATTGAGCAATGCATCCTAGAAATACAAGCACATGCGACTTCCGTCTGGACATAACTGCATCTATGCTCAGAACATGAAGGGTCTAAAAACAGACCTACTTGCAGATCTCAAGGATATCCCATTCTGACCACATCAACACAACAGCAAAGAAATCTTGCATTTTCCCTCCCTATGTACCTGTCCCATCATCCTTCAGATCTGTCAAAGCAACTGGAGACCATGCAAATTTCAGTGGAGTGTGGCATAAAACCCAGTAACATGACATAATATGATGACTTGAGGCACAGGCACAAACTAGCTGTAAAATCAAGAAAGACATTATTTTTCTACATGCATCCATCTCCCTTGCACTCCAACTTGATCATGCCTAAGATCTACAAAACAAAAGCACACAATGAGATTGTTGCATGTTATAGGGGCAACATGTTGGGATACCCTGAAAGGTCCTGTGTAGTGGTTTTATAACACGGCACACTCCAGCCAGGGACTCCTTCACCTGACAATGTGTGTGGCTCACGATAAAAACACATTTTATCTTTAATAAACCACAGGTTCTTTTATTTGAGTAGGCCTCCAACCCGTCTCGCACCCACCTTCACTAACACTCTGTGTCACAGTAGACGAGGAACCTGTAAGAGGATTCAATTCAGCACTACAGCCAAGTCAACGCCTAGTCTAGAATACTGAATGAAAACCCTTATTGATATATCTTTATGTCCAGTTCATGCGTTCTGGATGACTAC
Source organism: Ambystoma mexicanum (assembly GCF_040938575.1). Classification (NCBI taxonomy): domain Eukaryota; kingdom Metazoa; phylum Chordata; class Amphibia; order Caudata; family Ambystomatidae; genus Ambystoma; species Ambystoma mexicanum. The sequence goes on along the minus strand of NC_090940.1, from coordinate 247,520,662 downwards.
CCCTATATAACACCCCTCCCTTGGAATCCCCCTGACCCCACTGAGCCAAGAAGTAGTTCTGTTTTGCAAGTTAAAAGGTTTATTTGAGAAGTAAAGCAATATATATCTATATCACGCTTTATAATAAATTAATAATTGGATATCACACTTAATCTGGTATGATAAAGATTAACAACGGAGAATCTGGCACTAGCACACTTCTTGATAATCACTAAGGAGTTGACATGAAATGGATAAGATAGCAACAATACTTTTATAGTTTCAAATGGATGCAATGTGGAATGAAATGCAGTACAGAAAATAACTTGATAGGATTTCAGCAAAAACAATGTAATCACTTTCTTGTACAATTCACCCCCCCCCCCTTTTATGCAATGCAAGGAAATGGAAGAGAGGCACACAGTTCTCAGAAATGCAATTAAATGTGATTCAGTTCACCCAGCAACTTAGACTACAGACGTTGAAACACAGGCAAAATGCTTTTATATGTGCTGGCAATTAAGTGAAAAATATGCTAAATTGCTTTTAATTCCCTCTAGAGGTTCAGGTTGAGGATTAGTTGGTTTAAATTAGTTGCAGGCTTACTTTAGCAAGGATCTAGGAGTAACTAGCAGGTTAAACGAATTTCTGGCAAATGGAAGGCAAGCAGCAGCAGATTTTTACACGTGAAGAAATTTGCAAATCGCGGCAAAATTCGCGAATGCGTGTTCCGCGATTGCGGTAAAACTATAAGGGGTAGGAATGTGGTTCTTGGTGCGATTAAAAGCTAAGATTCTAAGCTTTCAGATGAAAGTTACGGTCGCGGAGATACGAGCAATTTAGTGAAGGTCGTTTTTGGTTTTACAAATTTTAAACGCAACACTTTTTCAGCTTTAAAAATGATGGCAGAATAACACAATTGCTAAGCTGCAGTTCTACTTAGATTAAAAATGGATTGAATTATATGGTTTTAACTAAGAGATGTGTTCTGAGTTTTGCTGAGTACTCACAAGAGATTTTGAACCGGAAAGCGACTTGGTCACGGACTTCAGTCTGGTCAGGTCTTCCCGAGTTCCGCTCACAGCGCCTGGCCTCTGGAACTGCTCACAGCATCGGGGTCAGCACTCTGGATACAATGGCCTGGTCTCTGCTAGGCACCGGTTCTCTGGGTCGGGTCCTGCCTTCTCTTTGGATATTTCTGTCACCGGGTGCTTGCAAAAGTTCTTGGCAAAATTCAGACGGCGTCAGCCGGCTGTCTGAAGAGTTCAGTTGCAAAAAGATTTTCAGGCCTGTTGACAAATACTCTTGCTGGCAGTGGCCTTTTTGGTTAAGGTTCTGTAGTCTCTGTTTATCTTGGAGTCTAAGTGTTGGCTCCTTGAAAGTTGATGGAGGTAAGTATGGATTTTTCCGGCAGAGCGTCCCGCTGCAGATGGAAATGAATGTCTCCACCTACGTTTCAGTGGCCAATTTTTATATGTTCTGCAAGTGGGTGTGTGTGTTGGTCATAACTAAACTTGCCCCTCTCACTTGTCATTGGTCCAGCTTTCATTTCTCCCCTGATTGGGGGAGCTAAGTTGTGTCAGAGTGATGTCAGCCATTTATGATCTCTTGAAAAAACTCCCCTGTCATCTGTGCACCCAAATCTATATATGATCAAAATACATATTTCACAGTTACACAGTTGTTTGAAATTACATACCCATGTCACATATCACATGAGGTATACTCTGTCCCAAATCTGCTGTTTCTAAGAGCTTGCATTCAAAAATGGCAACTTTTAGCACTTTTTAATGTGCTAAACAACATTGGATCTTCATTAAATTTTATACAACTGTTCCTCACATATCTACCCACATACCAATGCATTTTCGTTTGTCTAGCTGAAACAGGGAGTCTGTAATATTAATAAACAGCAGGGTTTTGTCCCAGAATATCCCACAATTTGGAGTTTGGGCTTGAATTAAAGGTACATTTTTTAAATTAAGTCTCTCAAAGTTATACATTTCTGTCATTTGATTACAAAGAGTTATCAGTGTTTTTGTAAAATATATATTTTACTTTCAAATCAGTCCTCAGAGTGTTGGAGTCCGCCTCCAAGATTTGGGTGGGTCAGTCACATGTCTTCTGGCAGGCAGGTCTTTGTTGACAGTAAAACAGTAAAAATCAACATATTCCTTTCAGAGGAGAGGGGCCATTGTGTGGTCTCTGGGAAGCTGACATCAGGAGGCCAGGGAGCCACTTTGCATTTAATTAACAGAACCCTGTGATTTCCTGGCTTCTTGTGTTGAGTTCTGAAGTGTCAAGAGTTCTCAGGACAGGCAACCCCTTTGAACTTTTAATGGAATAAGACCCCTTTCTTTGCACTAGACAGTTTTGCAAGACAGCTCTCCTGTCAGAGTTTAGACCGCCAGCGCCACCCTCAGGATTTTGCGGTTACTGCATCCCTCCTTGGGATTTTTTTTAGATTGATTCATTTCAGCAAGTGATATTACATGGAGTATATTGTCCATGTTCAGGACATGGCATTGGTGTGTTTCTGAAGTAAAGTAATTCTGTGCCCATGATTTTGCCATATTTGACATTCAAGAAAAATGAATTCCCCACAATTCTAGGTGGCTTTTGGCAATCAGCATTGCCATTCCCAATGGTTTCAGACCACTGTGCGGGTAGTCCAATGGTGGTTTTAGGGAGTGCCCTTCTGTGCCCATAACATCGGCAAAATGGGTGGCAGCCTATTCTTCATGCCCTTCCCTGGGCATCTTCTGGGAAGTTCTGGCCATCATGATGTTTTCAACGCCAGTACTGCCCAGTTTTTGAGGTAGGGCTCGGATGCATTGGTAAAAACATCCCACAAACCAGGCCGGTGTGTATCAATATGCAATTTGGTAATTTTATGGTTCAATGAAAAAATCAACAAAATCAAACAGTTGGGAAGCAGCCACCAATGTTGTGGCAATACAATCCAAAGATTCCCACAACACAGCTAGTTCAAACTCCTAGCATAATTTACAGAAACCTTCAATAGCCAACAGAATAAAAATCGTTTTAGAAAACAACAGATAGCATTCAAGGGAAGCACTGCCCCTGAAACACTCACCCCAAACATCTGTTAACAAAATTATTTTTGGATGGAAGGAAGTGGCAAGGAGTCAGTTTGAAGAGGGAAAAATCAGATTTAGAATTCATCCCACCACCCCAAGATGAGAGACCAGAAAAGAAAATGAAAACCTGCCTTATGAGCAAAGCGGCATAATAGGATTTCACTTGTTTCTTGCACAGCAGTTTACAACCACGGTAGGATAGCTAGGACAGACATTTGTGTGTGCTATACTTGAGAGATAAGGAAGCTTACAGACTACTGAGCAGGGCACCAAGGCAACATGAAAACAAGGTAAGAAAAGTCAATTTCGGGAGAGAAGATAAATGCAAAAGAAAACACACGCAGCAGAATGGAAATGAGTTTCTACATGGGATTTAGGATGACAGACAGCCACGGGAAGGGCTTAGCTGTCAAAATCTGAAATCAGTTTTCTGGACAAGGAACAGAGGCCCATAACAGATAAGATTCTGACAGAAAGGGTTACTATCAATGGGACTACAGTTTGGGGCGTTTCTATGGGACAACTGCAGATTGGAATTCATAGAAATGCACAATAAATGGGCAAATTTGTTTTTTGTTACATAAAGACTAATTCTGGTCAGTCTATAGTTTAATGACTATGGTTATTAAAGAAAGGCACTTGGCATGAGGTGGTTAATTTCGAATGTCAACCAACTCACTGCGAATCTCTTTATAGGGGAATTAATAGATTTAATGCAAATTGATGCTAAGGATTTATACAGACTATTGAAAGACTTATAAAAGGAATGCATTAACATACACAGGATTATACATATTTGTCTATGGAAAGGTGAATGGATTATACTGGCAATTTGGGACTTCAATGGGATTATTTTCAATGGGATGCAAATGTCAAAAGAGTGGGATATGCAGTTTGGGGACTGGGGTTATATGCTATTTACAATGTAAGCTTGAGTTTGGGATTCTGGAAAGCCAGCGATGTCTCTGGTCCCTTTGGTGAGACTGGCCAAGGGATCTGGTCACTCTGGACAGCAAGGCCAAGGGATCTGGTCACTGCTCCTGGAGGGGATTCTGAACAGCTAGGCAAGGTCTGGCCACTGCACTCTCATGGATGGGGTCAGCTGTCTTCTCTCCTTTCTCCCTGGATTCGTGGGTGTGCCTGGATCTGGACAGATTGATGGATCTGCCTGGATGGATGTCTGGATCTCCTTTTGAATCTGAATCCCTTGTGTTTCTCTGTCTCCACCCTATATAGCCAAAATAAGTTCATCTCATTTACAATATGGGGGGAGATACCCTGGAATTACTCCTATACTGGGATAAGACAGCATACCAGTCCTCTCTCCTCCCCTGGCCAATTGGTTCATGGGAAATTATAGCATCTGTTTGTTTGCATTTATTACCTTTCTTTGTCTCTTAAGTCTACTTTTTAACAAGAATGAGTTATAGATCAACACTTCAAACTTATACTATCCATCGCCATAAGAAGCAGATATGCAAATTCAATAGGTTGCAGGGAATTGGACAATCCAATTGTTGGCTCTGTGCGAGGTCGCATAGGCCTTTGGCACATTTTTGCCCTTTTTATGAAACGCATGATATTTAAAATTCTGCCAATGACTACATATATTCCTAATTACATTTTGCATATTTCCACTGGGTTTCATCTCTGTTCCATTTATAATTCAACCCAAAATGTGTCTTTCATGGCCATTTCAGTTCACCAGGTGCTAGAAACATGTGCTTGATCTTTTTACATTTGACTAAACATCACATGGACAACTAGTTTAATACAACATTGCTCCTTATTCAGGGTCCTGGGAAAAATGTCTTAAAATACAGAAGTCCTTTAATGCCAAAGGGGAGGATTGGTCACATGTGTGGGCGGTGCTGCAGACCCCCACAACAACTGTCTCTGCCTGGATTTGCTACAACAAAGGACTTTTATGATGACCTTTGAAGTTTGACAGTTCCTCCTTCAGAGTGGGTGCTGCAGTTAATCCCACCTCTCAGTCACGCACAGCCCATACTGGCATCCTTTGTTTCTTCTTCCAGGTCTGCCTGCTAGTCTAGCAGGGCAGTGAATCCTCACACGCTCTACCCACCTCATATGCCATTGTGGGCCGGTTCACTTATGGATGCGACTTTTCCGTGGGAGGCAAGGCCTGCCATTGAATTCTGTGCCTGGGCCAAAAACCCAGTTTTACTGGTTTCTAAGTCTTTCCAAGGTAAGCACATCTTGTGGGGACAAACATAATGTACATTATGTAGCCAAACCCCCACCCAAATATTCAATGATATCTCTGTGCAAGCAAAAAGCTGTCATTTGATATTGACTTTTAAATGACATTTTCCTTATTGTCCAAAGACCAGATTCACATGTGTGCAGGCCTTTCATTTTAAGTTGTAAATAAGGTTCTGCAGACCACAGGATAGTTTTTTAATTAGTCTTTTGGGGGGGGGGTATGCATGTACTGTTGGTTCATGGACATAGAGGGATACTGCAGAGAATTGCTTTGATTTTGACACAGAAAGGAGAAAAAACCATGCTATTTCTTTCTTTTGCAATAATCTGAGTGTGATGATTCACAATAAAGGGAAACAAAAGTTGTGTCGAGTAAAATGCAGAATCTTTGCCCCTCATGTGATTTATCAATCAGACAATGCCGTTCTTGGGATGTATTGCCTAACTTTTTGGCATTCATATGGAATAAGCATTCAGGGCTCTGTTTCAATGGAACACATAACTTTGTAGTGTTTTAGATGAAAGAAAGAACAAATGCAGGGCCATCTTGAATGCTGTGCGCAACTTTAGTATTCAGATGACAGAACAGCAAATGTAGTGCCATTCTGAATGCAGGTCATTTTCTTATGATTCAACTGAAAGTAAAGCAAATGCAGAGCCATTCTTTGGGTGGCAGTGTTCAATGCTCACCACACATGTGCCAGGAAGAAAAAATCACAGCCGTTTTTGTGGCACTGTTTAAATGAGGTTTCTGGTTGAAGGGCATTTCTGCTTAGGGCCTTAAATACACCCCACACCTTTTAAATCTCATGTCAACCTAAAAGGTTTCCTTTTCAAACATACATGCAACTGTCCACCATAACCATTCTTACAGATGCTTGTTCTGATCAGAGCTGACATTGACCCGGATCTTCCTGGATGTGGGATCCGCAAAAAATGTCTTACTGGATCTCGGATCCAGCTCCACAATCCAAGTAAATCAATGTGCAATCTACATTCATTTTAGAATACTGTGGTGCATTCTGTTTAATATATACCGCCGGGATATGAACTATGGTTGCAAGCTTCAGGGGTGAAACACTTAAGCAATGGGCCCCGAGCAGGGGGGCATTACCACTTCAGGGAATGCCCTGGGGGCTATAACAAAGGCCCGGGGCATTATCTGAAGTGGTAATGCCCCCCTTGCGAGGGGCCTATTGCTATTAGTACCCAGGCCAATGAGACCGGGGTCCTAATTGTATTTTTTTTCTGTTCCGAATGCTCCGGCATGTCGGAACAGAAAATAAATATGTTCAAAAAATCGCTGCTGGGGAAGGGAAAACAAAATCCAATTTCACTTTCCAAGGTGCCCATTGAAAAAAAATAGAAAAATATAAACAATATAATATAATGGCTGCCATGGAAAGGAGAGAAGGGGCTACGTGTAGTCTCTTCTTTGTTTCCATGACGGCTTGACGCATATCGGGAGCGGACATGCTGGGGACATAAGTGTTCCCAGCGCATCCGCTCCCGAAATGGACTTCAACGAAGGTAAGTGAGGATGGGGTGCGGAGATGAAATTCTGTGGATGGGGGAGGAGGGAGAGGAGAGGGGAAACGGGACACCACTTACCTCATTCCCCGCTGGGGGATGATGGTGGCCTCCAGCTGTGAGGCTGCTCGGAGCGGGGGGATAACGGCTGGTAATGCCCCGTTCCGAGGCCTTCTCATTGGCTGAGAGGCTGACACCCCCCCCCGCTGGATACTAATTCCCCATAAGACGACTTATGGGTGTGAGTAGGTTGTATGCGAAATACCCAATTAATATTCTACTCTACAGGAAATATTGAACAAAATAAGAAACGAGGCTGTTTTCTAGGTGTTCATGATTAATCTTCTGAGGGGCTGAGAAGGAAATGTGTATTGCGGTGGGGGGTAAAATGCCAGCCCTCCCCCAGTTAGGGAGGGAACCCTGGTAAAAAAAAGTCAATTTCCAGCACTGTTTCTGGCCACATTGAAGTGACAGAGAAAGCAGTCTGGAGCTACCAACAGTGTAATGTGTGTATTTCCAAACTATTAAACAAATGCCTTCAATAAATCCATCTACACAAGCAAACACATAAACTCCCCAACCAATCCACACAAGAATTCAAAAACACACACATCCTTACTTATCCATCAACTATTCCTCACGCCTAACCACACATACACAAAACTCAAACTTTCATAATCAATTCAAAGCACAGCAACCCAATGTGCTGTAAGCATCAACACAATTTCCTTCAGTGCTCCCAAAGACACTTTCAGTCGAGATTTCTGACATAACATAACACATATCTGCCTGCCCGCCAAACCATTGACACAACAACCTGCAATCTGAATCCTCACCCATCCACTGGCCGACCCATGCAACCTCACACACAAACACACCCCCACCCACAAAAAACACATACAAAACACACACACACGAGTGCACGAATGCACACACGCAAAACCCATTGTCACGATTCAGCCACCAAGTAAATAGCCTATCCACACAACCAACCATCACATCTGACCTATCCACACATGCACTCCCACAAACTCATCCATCTGTTCAACCCTTAACTCAACCACACCTACACAAGCCCACGCATCCACCCTCTAACCCAAATATACACACGCTCTTGCAATTCAGCCAAACACTAACCAATCCACACAGAGAGGGAGAAAATGATTATTGGTAGAAACGCAGTGCCTTAATGGGCAACACACAGGTTCCTTCGCCAGGTCCTCCAAAAGTCCAAATGATAATGATGTTTTACATAGGTGCTAAAAGACATCCTAGGCAGGCAGTGTGCAGCTTCCAGCCCACCGCATGGGGAGCGCAGCAGATCGAACGAGGACAGAGGCGCTGTCTGACGCGCGTTGCAAGGAATCCCCGCCGTCCCCATGCAGCTGCCGGAAATGCAACCACAGCTGCTTGGAATAGAATTCGGCAGCGCTGATTTTTAACGCGCCTCGTCTCGTTTGGGCGCTTAGAGATTGCATGCCAGCGGCACCTTCTCTGCTATTCTCCCAGCTCCACTGAGAGGAAGCACAGGCGAGCTTTCGACTTTAGCACCCACCCCCCCTCGTAATCCCCCCACCCGACCATTCAGCAACACAAGCAGCCAGAACCCTCCGGGAGTGTTCCAGTGCGGAGCGGAGGCAGTGTTGTCCGCTGGTGAGGAAGCAGGCTGGCTCGGGAAGGGCGCGAGGAAGCCTCGCCGCGAGCCGCATGCCTCCGCCTCGGCAAGGAGATGGACGGGGAGAGATGCCCGTCAGCCCTGACACTCGAGTAAATCACCCATAAATCACGCAGCTCACCCCGGCGGGGAAGTTAACTCAGCAGTCGCAGCACCGCACAGCCCAGCTGCGCAAGGGAGCGCCGACCTGCACAGCGAGACCCCGAGCTGCTGCCATCTGCGCCACCTGGATTACCCTTTGGTTTTAATTTTTTCTTATTTTTACTGTTGAAAAGGTGTATTTTTTTCTGGTGTGCCATCGGCTTTCAACTGCACCGGAGGACCTCGGTCGCTGCTGGCTTTAAGGAGCGCCGGAGGACGGGAGGATGTGTTGCTCTCCTTATAATAAGTTGCACGGGATGTGTTGCCTTTCGGAAGAGGGGGAGCGCATTTAGCTGGATGTGGCGGTGGGCGGCACGCGGTGAAAGGTAAGCGGATTTATTCCTTGGGGGGAAAGCCGGGCACACGTCCAGTCCCTAATCGCCCCACTCTCTGTAAGTGTTCTGTTGGGATCAGCGGAAGGGGGAGTGTTAGAATCCCAGGACAGTGAAGCGATGGAGAGGCATTTGAGCATATCACACCAGGCAGTGCGCAGGACTTGGCAGGCCCTGGTCACCGTTTAAAATGGAAGTGCTGTTGATGACCGGGTTCCTCATGGTTTCTGATTTCAAGCCAAACTGCTCCATCGTTCACCCCTTAACGACAGAATTAAGCAAAGTTTAGCTATGAGCGATTTCGTTTTTTATCACTCCCCTGACTCCCCCTTCACCTTGCCGTGAGCCGTCAATAATTAAACAGCAGGATTGGGGCAGGGTGGGGAAAGGGGGGGGTGGTTTCCCCTGCTCAGATTGTGAGGATCCAACAGTGATGGTGTCACAGCATCAATGCATGGAATTGTCAAAGACCCCTTGAGATCAAGTCAAGGACCCTCGGGTACCGAAAGGTCTCCCAGCCCATCCAGCGGATCTCCCCAAACCATGCCTCGAACCATGTGCTGCTACCACAGTGTGCATGCTTAGAAACCAGTGCCACCTACTTGACTGCCCGTGGGGGCACCAGTCTACGAACAACACGTACTTGATCATGCGATTAACTGAAGGGGAGCAGCAAACAGGCCGCCAGGAAGCACGTTTCATTATTTGCATTGATGTTAACCCTACATCTGATTATTGCAGCCATTTGTGTTCTGTGAGATTGGTCATTAGAAAGTTGAGGGTCCATCAAGCCGACCAGCATGTGTAGGGGCTGCTCTGGTGTTGATGTATGTTTCCTTGCCTCTCAGAGGTTGGATTTGCATGTAGCTACTGTCAATGCTCCCTGTTTACTCTTGGCGTAGGGCAGGTGGAATACCGCCAGTCGACTAACGCCCAACTCAACCCTACCCTGCCCTGCTCATCCTGGAAACCACTGCTTCCACCGCACCATACCTGTAACACTTTGGGAGTGCTACCTCTGTACAGCACACTGTGGCTTACCCAATAGGTTTACAGTTCTTGAGAAGTACCTTCCCGCATTCTGGCAGAATAAGGGGCTGGAACATGACCAGTCTGGGCAGGTGTGTTGAAAGACCTGACCTTTGCTCCTCGAGACAGGTGGCAGCACAATGGCCCATTGGGGGTCGTATGGATATGTGCAGGAGGGAATGGGGGAAATGTTTCTAGGGAATGAGCCGCCCCATGGCTCATAAACAGAGGGGGTGGGGCTCTTTTAATCTGCCTGAGGACGTCATGAGGTTTGATTGGTTGATCCACATTTTGGAGATTGCTCTAAGAACGCCCTCATGGTTGAGCGAAATGTGATGACGTTCCTGGAAGCCTGCTTCATGCTAGAACACGACACTGCCCCGCAGGTCAAAATCCGCCAGTGGTTAAGGGTGCAGGAGGGCGTGTGCCCCGCCAGAGTTGCAGATGACTAAATGCCACTACTCTATATAAAGCAGTGGCTACCAACGGCGATATCGGTCGCCATGCTATTGCAACGAATCATTCTGCTCATCTAAGGGTGCAATAGGTTTTATTGGGCAAAGGGACATGTGGATGACAATGCACCACTTAGATTTACAATGAGACCCTGCTTCCTGGGGTGTCTCCCCATTGCAAGTCTGGGACCCCATTCTGCCCATGGAAGGGTGTGACACCTTTTACTGTCCAAACACAAAACATGGCCCTTATTTCATCATTGAAGATTTCTTTGGTGGGTTGCGGGGGTTCTGATATAAGGGTGTGCAGTGAAAAGGTCACTGGCAAAAGGCTGTTTTCACACACAAATTGCAGCAAAAAGGCAATGGTGTGATCCAGTAAAAGTGTCTCCATTATACCACACAAGGAAGCAGGGTTTGCTGGGGTGTCCAGCGCTCCCCTTGAATAGGATAATGGGTCCGGGGGCTAAAGGGGTGTCCCCCGCCTCCATTACATGGATTGCGGGGGCAGCGGAACAGCTTTGTGTTGCAATTGTTTGTGAAAACAGCCTTTCTGACTGCAAGTCTTTCACATGGATGTTATAAAAGTTATCTGCAACAAAATAGAAATATAAAAAAAAAACACTTTTTCAGTTCTTTAGAAGACCGACTGCCCATACCATACATTATTCATATGTGTTCACCTACATAGGACCTATGCAATATGATGTTGAAGTGCATGAAAGGAGACCTTATCAGGAGCCAAGCAGGGGTGGAAGCAAGCCCAAAGAGGAATAGTTGGTTCCTTCAAAAGTGGGGGCTGCTGTAGCCAAGCAGGAGTGCAAACAAGCCCATAGAAGAATACTTTAGTTGGTTCCTTCAAATAAGGGTGGCGGCTGTAGCCAAGGAGGGGAGGAAGGAAGCCCAAAGAGGAATACTTTAGTTGGTTCCTTCAAAAGTGGGTGGTGGCTGTAGCCAAGCAGGGGTGGAAAGAAGCCCAAAGAGGAATACTTTAGTTGGTTCCTTCCAAAGTGGGTGGTGGCTGTAGCTAAGCAGGGGTGGAAGCAGGCTTGGAGAGGAATACTTTTGGTTGATTCCTTCAAAAGTGGGTGGTGGCTGTATCGGTAGAATGATGACAAGGCGCACACTCTCGTTCCCAGTCAAGTTTTCCTGTTGTAGCAACAAGTTGTCTTCTCCTCCAAACGTTTTCTTGACTTCAGGGAGGCTGTGTTTCTTTTCCTTTTCAGGCGTTTCTAGTTACATTTCCTTTTCAGGTTAATTCACATTCATGTCTCTAAGGATTCTGGTACTTGTATTCTCGCACTTTTTTCAATTGCAGGTGACTGGGAAACAACTCCCTCCAAAGTACACATCTTTCCCGTGTTAGGGGGAGGGGGAAAACCATGTTTATGGCTCTATATAGTAAGGCATGAGGGCCGTGGTGCTGCAGTCTCTTGAGCCCGGGACTCCTGGAACATAGTGTTAAGAATGATGACAATGGCGCACTATGGTTCCCAGTCAAGTTTTCCTGCTGTAGCTACAAATTGTCTTCTCCTCCTAACGTTTTCTTGACTCCATCAATCATCAGGGAGGTCTGTGCAAAAAACAGTCAATGGGTGCAGGACACATGCATATGAGTCAGACTCAAAGGTTCGTTTTTGGGCAGAGACTCATTTTGTTATGAATGACCAGGGAGTGGTGGCATGGGCGACCTTGAAGGAGAGGATGAAGGGTTTGGAAGTGGATAGTAATTTTGATTGGCATCCAATACTGGGGTGATATTTTCTCACCAATCAGTGCTGGAGATTAGCCTACCCATACAGTTCAGGTCAGAACAATAGTCACAAAGTCATTCAATGCTGCTGCCATGCAGTGAACTGAAAATTGATTATGGTATTTGAGATGAGCTCCCAATAAGATCGATCCAGTTAAGGCTTGACATCATCAAAGAGAAGAAATAAATAAAAACATTGCCCAACAAGAGAATTGTTATTTATTTATTTTTGTTCAGGAATAACTGTGATGTTCAACACGATGCAGAGGGTTGGACTTTATTACTAAGATATCTCCAGATTCCTATAAAGGTTGAATTGAACAATTCAGCGTGTAACCTGGAGACATAGGTGCATTTTCCTACTGTTGATGACTGCTGTTTGTCAGTACTAAAGCTCATATAATTGAAAGTCCTTCAGGTTTTATGGCGCCCATGTATTTAATTAGAATGCCTAGAGTAATAACATGATATTGTAAACATTGTTAATCAAAAATTGGATATCATACTCCTAGATATGATCACATGCAATGTACATCATATTGAAGATTTGTATAGATTTTGGGAATCACTGAAGTCCAAGAAAAGCCATTGGGCGCTCCATGTAAAATGAGATGGACAGGCAATACAAGTATTTTTGGTGAACTGACCATGTGCAACCAAAAAGTAAATGATTAAAGCAATGAACCTAGGAGCCTTAAACACTTTTAGTTTGATGAATAGTGGAGTGAGAATTCTAGTGTGCCAAAATATGCATTAAGATTTAGAAGGGCATCCTTTATCATGCGACCTTCATTGTCCTTCAAGTGCAAGCAATCCTAAATACTCATTAGCATATTGCTGTGAGCCAGAGGGAAAACATATAGAGTGTACATTGCCTGATGAGATGTTGGGATCAAGACGAACTTGTATTTTCTGAGTGTCAGTCTTTATTTGATTGTTGGAGGGGGCAAATGTCTTACACCTTGATGGAAGACCCAGCTCAAGCACAATCACTTTCTTAGAGGCATTATCTGGTTTAGTTACAAGGGACTCTTAACTGAACTTCCACAAAATAAGCAGTTGCAGAGGCAAGCGCCTTGATGCATACATGGTTGGGATCTGTTGGCAACTATTATATGATTTTGAGAGCAGGTGCTACCAAAGGTCATCTGTTCAGATGATTTTTTATACAGAGCAAATTGCCAAACAAGGAGTTAAGTAGTCTGTGACTCCATTGGGTCCACAGTGGTGGGGAAATGGAGAATAGTATTACATTGTTTGCCAGTGACATTAAATAGATATGCTTATGGTGAGTCAGTGGCCGTTCAGCTGGGAAAGTTTATCCCGGATGGATTACTGATCCAAAAGAGATTGGGAGTGACCCATCATTTCAGGGGCATACCGAAGTGATAGTCATTACAAATGATGGCTTGTTTTATGGCTCTGAAGAGAAGAGAATAATAATATTGACTACAACATGGTGGGAGGAACTGGGATGAAGCACCACATACAAAAAAACAATGTTATAAATGTCATCATTAATATTATTTTTGTTAATTGTGATAATATTATCTCATATGTTCAACAATGGAAGGGTATCCACAACCCTAAAATACAAGGTATTGTGTGCATAAAACAATCAAGGTTTTGGCATGGAAAATGTGGCTGACACCTTTTGATCGATTCAACCAGATATATATATATCGAGATATTTAGGGGTGGAGGTGGAATGGTTGGAGGAGTGGGAGACAGATGTTGAATGGGGGAAGCCCCAATAACAGACAAAATTGAGGGGGTCAACCGTTGTCGATCAAAAAGTGTCAGCCAAATTGAACACGGCCAGGAAGAGGTTGTTGTAAACATGTATTACCAAAATACAATACCCGGAGATTGCCTTATAGACCAGTTTCTCTAGACCCTTCCTGTCATAGCTGGTTTGAGACACATGACAGAGTAGTGTGTGAAATGTGCACTCCTGAAGCCTTTGCTATATTTACTAGTGGACATGTGGGGCATATAACCTTATAATATCTGTAACTTGTCATATATCATGAACACGATGCCTTTGCAGCAATGGAGACATGGGGAACATTTCGTCAGAGTAATGACTACATGGGTACATTGTGATGGCACATGAGGACAGTGTCTGAACATGTGGACTTGTTATGAACTATGCCATTCTGCGAGGGAGACTTTAAACTGTAAATTAATATCATTGCTCAAAGAGCCATCCACTGGTTTCCAACACTACATGCAAATCTGTTCAGTGGAAGTTATCTCTGCCTCCCAGCAAACACAGTGCTGTTGAGGACCCAATTTCGAAAAAGAGGCCACAAAATATCGCATTTCAATATATTGGGTGGAAAGCATATTTGTTTAAAACATCTAACTTTCACTTTATAGTTAAAAAGAAAATACCCATGAGTTTAAAAACAGAATCCCCAAACAGTTTTTAGTTTAAAAAAGAATAGCATTAATTTATGACAATATGTACCTCTAAAACGTAATTACATCCTACTCTGCACTGTGTATAATGAAACATGTACATTTGACCTACTTATTTGTATTTTTCCAGCACTAACCTCCACATTTTCTAAATAACAAACTTGTTCCTAGAACATTTTTTTGCCAAATCCTTATTAAGCTCCCAAAAATCGATCATCTGTCTCTCAATACACACAACACATTGGGCCTAATTTACAACAACACTTTTCAGTTGGAAACTCCCATTGCAACACACTTTGCAAATCAGACCCATTATCTAATACAGACTATGGTCAGGGCTATCTTTTAATGCAAGTGAGTTTTCAGATAACCCCCATTAACACCTCTTCCTGCTCTCCTCCTAATTCCCTGCACTCGCTCTATTCTCCTCTTTTCAGGTCTGGGTGGAAGTGCTTTAGCTGTCAGTCAGCTATTCTGTAGGTACATATTAGCTAGGAGCACTGGAACTAGTCAGTGTCCCTATGACGGAGAACTAGTGCAACATGATACCAGCTCTGCTATAGCTGCAGCTGTTTTGTAGGGGTGAGTGAAGCTGTCATAGCCGGGGCGAGATTTGTTAACAATGTTTTTACACCATGTTTTGTTTCCTTCCCACTTGACTTATTTATGTTGTTTAAATGTGTGTGTTTCATTATAGTTGTGTTTGGGTTCGAAATACTCCATGATCAAAAAATATTTCATAATGATAGCTCTGAACATTGGACTTTTTCTGAAAACAAAAGTAGGACTACCTCATTGCTGGGCTCTCTAATGCTGTTGTCCTAATTTTGGGCAGCAATTTCCCCAAAATGAGAGTAGGTAGTGGAAACAAAAATAGGATTACGGCAACGTTTTGTTTTCACTACAATTCTTTAATTGCACTACTTCAAGTTAGACACTTGTATTCTGTGAGAGTTTCCTCAGCAGACAGAGCAGCTTTCAGTGTCCTCGTTTTGCAATAGTATGAAGAGATACTGACTGGTGCACATCATCCTTTAGGATGGGGAAGCGCCTGCGTGGGTCCGCCCACGCCTCCGATAATTGAGAAGAAGAAGAAGAAGAGATACTGAAACAAATGCTTTGAATCAAAGAAGGAATGAAGGACCTGCAGCAGAGTAGCCAGCCTCTCTTAAATGTAGGGCGGGAATACAATGTAGACATTTAGCAGTGTTCCACTAGATCATTTAAAATGACTTTCCTTTTTCTTTTCATAGGTGCACATGCGAATGTATATATCCCACTAATTACTGAGTAATGACATTTGGTCTTGATACATCAACTTGTCCATTTGGTAAACTCAGTGCTCTATAATGGCAAACCCCAGTACATCATAAAGAACCTGCTGTGATGTTCACACCGAACCCCATAATCAAAACAGTGAAATAAAAACCAGAGAGATAAAGGGATTCCATTCCAGCCAAACACATGCTTGCCCAGCATGGCCACATTCCTTCTGAGTTTATGATTATAAAATGGAGGCAGGTCCTCAGAAACGCAGCAATCAATGAAAGGCTGAATATTATGTCACAGGAGGAGACTTATAAAAAAAAGCCCCTGAACTCATCTAAATGCATTCACAAACACAATTCATACCTATTGGCTTTGTCAAAACTTGTTTGTACTATCTTCCATTAATTTATATCTAGCTTCATGCTTTTATAAATCCCATATATACATTTACATACACACAGTAGGGGTCATTACGACCCTGGCGCTAAGGGGTTAACGGCACCGTAAAAGGCTGCGGCGCCGTTAACCCCTTAGCGCCTTACTACGAGGTCCCTTTGCGGGACCCGACCTGAACGGCTGGTCTCGACCAGCCGTTAAAGTAGGGACTCGCAAAGGGACCTTGATGGCAATTACGGTACCGCAATTTGCGGTACCGTAATTGCCGCCTTCCCCATTCCCATAGAGCCCTATGGGGCAAAAATGGGAATGGGGAAGGGCCATGGAGAAAGGGGGAATTACCGCCCCGCCAACCTTGGAATGGGGTGGTAATTCCCCCTTTCTCCATGGCGGACTCCGGCATGGACCATGGTGCTAATAGCACCATGGTTTAGCGCCGGAGTCCTAATGAGGGCCAGTGTATTTTAGGTTACATTAAATTTGATATGGGAAAATGCAAACATGTTTTACAAAAATGCAAAAACTCTGTAACTTCTGTTCCTGTTCATGAAAGTCTGCCAAATGTGTCATGCAACACATTCGGAACTCCTGTCAAATTTCCCAATGTTATGTCAAGACTTTCCTACGTAAAATGTTTGCAAAAAAACTGGTTTGCGTTGGGATTCCATAGAGTCTAAAAAGGGAACTATTTGGCACACAACATCTCAAAATGGTCGTCTTGAATTTTCCAGATTGTTTACATGCACCTAGGTGTAGTAATGGATGCCAGCATAATATTTAAAATCAGATTAGCCAAACTCAAGTGATTCACCTTTTAAGAGCATACCAATGTATTACTATTGCTAGATGTGCAAACAAGTGTGGTGGTTGAAAAGGAATGCAGACTAGCATACTACACACATACAATTATCAGTAGCCCCAAGTGACACACTCATGCACTCAGACATTAAATCATGCACCATTTGGAGGGACAACATTTATTGGAAATATACTGCAAAACGAAAAGAAAATCTGCAAAATGTGTGAGATGGACTGCCACACTAAACACCCTGCAAGGACGCAATATATGTGCAGTATGGTCAGCGGGCCATAAAAGCATGAAAAACATTCCACTAAAGAGACAACACCATTCATAACCCCAATACAAACACAGCTACCCCCGCACACACAGCCACATACACAATAATTAAGATTATATGCCAAACCCAATGACAATCTGTTAGCTTAACTCGCACAAAAGTCGCACACTACTCTCTTAAAAATAATACAAAATCAGCTGGAAAAATATATTTTTTTAAATAAAGTTAAACTTACTTATTATGAAAATGTAAAACCTAGCACATAAAATAACAATAAGTTACAGACATTTTTCTTTGAGCCTTAACTCACCCTTACAATTTACAAGTAAAAAAGTAACATCAACACATCTTTGCAACATACACCAACAACAAAACAACATACATAGAAAACAAACAATGCATTCTAAAACACCCTAAATAAGCCATTTAAATAAATAGGAATAATATACATCTTGTATTAAATTAGCTCGAAATGCATATCCACAATTACAACTTACATTAAAATGTACTTAATACATACACCCACAATTTCTAAGATAATTAGCTATCAACAGCATATACTCTGACTTTGCACTTTTACCCACGTCATACCAAAAACAACTAACATTCACAAGCAAAGAAAAACCCACATAAAACATCAGTAAACAAACTAAACACAAAATACTATTAACAAATTAATACATTATCAACAATACAAAACAAGAGGTTTCAATTTCAGAAATGTTGGTTTTATTTTATTTTTAGATTTAAAAAATATGTTTAACCTAATAATATTGGCTTTCCCAGCGTTATTCGAGATATATATACATACATAAATTGCAAACTCATCCTGAAGCGTCTTGAGTCCACATTGATTGTTAGATTTAATAGTAAATTAACTTCTGGAGTAAATACAGCAGAAGGGTATCATGTCTTTCTATTAATCACTATAATCGTATTACATTTTCAGACTGTTTTCATATATTTTGATGAATTTGTGAATTTCTTTTATAGCGGTTCCTCAATTAATCAAATGCTGTTCTTTTCTGCCGTGAATATTTTCCTTTCAATTTTCTTTTCAGAATGACATTTTATCATATGCCTGTAAGAGGATTCAATTCAGCACTACAGCCAAGTTAACGCCTAGTCTAGAATACTGAATGAAAACCCTTATTGATATATCTTTAGGTCCAGTTCATGCGTTCTGGATGACTACCCTTGTATAACACCCCTCTCTTGGAATCCCCCTGACCCCACTGAGCCAAGAAGTAATTCTGTTTTGCAAGTTTAAAAGGTTTATTTGATAAATTAAAATATATATCACACTTTTTAATAAATTAATAATTGAATATCACACTTAATCTGATATGGTAAATATTAACAACGGAGAATCTGGCACTAGCACACTTCTTTAATCACTAATGAGTTGGCATGAAATGGATAAGGTAGCACACTGGTAAATAGGAACAAAAGTATAATGTGGTAGAGGATGCTTTATGTAGGCTCAGGTGGATGCAATATTCAATGAATGCAGTACAGAAAATACGCAATATGATTTCAACCAAACAATGTAATCACTTTTCTCTGGCTACTCCCCTCCCCCCCTTGATGCAAGGCAAGGAAATGGAAGGAAAACACACAGTTCTCAGAAATGCAATCAACTGTAATTCAGTTCAATCCAGCAAGCTTAAACAGAAGTTTGAAAACACAGGCAAATGCTTTGATAGGTGCTAGCAATGAATGAGAAATATGCTGGAAACGCTCTTAATTCCCTTTTAGAGGTTCAGGATGAGTGGTATCTAGTTAATATTAGTCCAGGCTCACACTAGCAATGATGCAGGGATAGTTAGCAGGTTAAACGAATTTCTGGCAAATGAAATCAGGCAGCAGCAGTTTTTTTACATGTGAAGAAATTGCAAATCGCGGCAAAATTCGCGGATGCGCCGAGCGCTATTACAAAGGAACCGCAAGGACTATCTCTACCGTTTTGGGGTCCTAGGAAAGCCTAGGATCTCAGGTTCCAAATGAAAGTTATTGCAAGTCTCTAGCCCAAACGGTTGCGGAGATATGAGCAATTTAGTAAAGGTCGTTTTTGGTTTTGCCAATTTTAAACGCACACTTTTTCAAAATGACAAATTTTACTAGAAATGACAGGTGACAGCTAGGAGGCAGTTCTACTTAGGTTAAATAGATTGAATTAGATGAATTTAAACTAAGAGATTGGTTCTGAGTTTTGCTAAGTACTCACAAGAGATTTTGAACAGGAAAGCGACTTGGTCACGATCTTCAGTCTGGTCAGGTCTTTCCGGATTCTGCTCACAGCGCCTGGTCTGGTCTCGGCTAGGCACAGCACTGCTTTCTCTCTGGTCTGGTCTCTGCTAGGCACAGCACTGCTTTCTCTCTGGTCTGGTCTCTGCTAGGCACAGCACTGCTTTCTCTCTGGTCTGGTCTCTGCTAGGCACAGCACTGCTTTCTCTCTGGTCTGGTCTCTGCTAGGCACAGCACTGCTTTCTCTCTGGTCTGGTCTCTGCTCTGGATAGATTGAAGTCTCTAGTTTGGCTTTCTGGAGTTTGATGGAGGTAAGTATGGATTTTTCCGGCAGGGCTTCCAGCGGCAGATGAAATTGAATGTCTCTATGTGTCCTGACTCTCTGCTTTTATCTGTTTCTTGAGAATGGGTGTGTGTGTTGCATCACTAGACTTGCCCCTCTCATTCGTCATTGGTCAGGCTTCCATTCCTCCGCTTGATTGGCAAACTGAACTGTGAGTCAGATTGATGTCATTTTATGATCTCTTGAAACAACCTCCCTTGTCATCTGTGCACCCAAATATATATATGATCAAAATCCATACTTCAGAGTTACACAGTTGTTTGAAATTACATATACATGGTGTGGCTGAATTTAGCCATGTCTATGTCCAAATCTGCTCATTCTCGGAGCTTGCATTCAAAGAGTGTACATAATTGACTTTTTAACTGCTTTTTCAATTTCCGACATGGACCCAACTTTACATACATGTGTGCAGGGGGTAGGGACATTAACTGATGAAGTTTCAGATTTTTAACATGCACACATTTAGAGTAATATCCACTTTTCCGCTAAAACCCCCCTGAACATACCACCGGTTCCTACCACGTCTTAAACTGTGGGCAGAAAAATCACAAGAATTATGGTATCATTTATAAAATTTTCACATGTCCGCACTATGAATTATCCCCCTTTTTATAAAACCATATCCTTGCTGCAGGGGTGTGTCTTTTCAGGTCACATGGTACAGAAACCAGTCTTTCCAGTTTCTGCCAAGCCAGCTTGCTTCTCACAGGCAGTGCCCCTCCCAGCTTCTCCAGGAGGAAGCCACTTTTTACGACGTCTGTAATAAAAACCCTTGCCTGAGTGGAGAGGGCTTTGTTCACTCTCTGCAGAGCACAGATAATTCAATTATCAGATAGATGGCATATCCTTTGTGTGAGCAGCAAAAGGGCAGATGGCCTGGGAACACAGCTGTGACTCAAGTTTCCTTTCTGATGGGGGTAGTTGCCAGGCAAAATCAAGTTCCTTAAGCCAGACCTTCAGCTAACTTTTTGTTGCTTTTAAAATAACTTGTAATTTTACACATGCAGCTAGAATGCTGATTCTAAGTGCAAAACTATGACATTTCAACAGTTACAAAGGCATGTGACACCAAACATAGGTCACTCATTTAATTTAACATTTTCGATTTTGGTGGTTTTAAATCCAGTTGCAGTTAGGCTTAAGCTGCTGACTCCATAGCATTTTTGTTATAAGCATTGTTTTTGGGCTCTTCATTTCCCAGATTTTGTAGGCACACAAAACTCCATTCTGCCAAATGTCTGCTGGTGTTCAGTGAATATTTTGCACATGTTGCAAGGTTTGAAATAGGCATTTTGCTTGCCTTCAGAAACACACACAGTGGGTTTTAAAACGCCGGCTTTTGGATAGTGGTGAGTACTGGTACTGCACCCATTTTTGGGATTTTCTTGGATTAATGCATTCTAAACAGGAATGGTTCTTACATGGTAGTAAATCCTTGCTTAACATTGTTTTGATGGGGCTCCTTACAGTAAGATGGTTATGTGGAACCCCACAAAAAGGGTTGAATCTTTAAAGTGGTCCAATGAGTCACGATTTCAGCAACTTTTTGACATCAGTAAAAGTGGATTTTGTTAACAAAGACCTTTCTTTACCCTGGTGGGTGGCAAGTTAGGTAACCATTTTGGTGTGCGCACAACTGCGCAGCTTTCCTGGATTTCGGCGCACATGTGGGTTTTCCGCCATCTTGAATTTCCTAAGCCCACAGCACCAAATGTTGTAGCAGGGTAGCTTAAACGTGGGTCAGGACACCCTACAAGCCCCCCCACGTGACTGCACTTTGAGTTTGGGTCGATGGGGAGTCGCGTGCCCAAGGGTTTTGACCCACGCACCGGTCTGTCCGCATAATCTTCTTCCTCTTCTGTAGATGGCACAGTTCAGCATCTTCTTCTCCATCCGGTCAGATCGATCAGTTCTCCTCGCCGGTCCTGATGGGAAGATTGGGCGGTACCCCGGGCCCGTTGTGTCTTTGCTCCCGGTCTCCGGATCGTCCTTCTTGGTCATCCTTCATGGTTTCATCTCTCCTAGGATGATAAAGGAAGAGCGGCAATATCTACTCATAGACGATTTTTTTTTCCACCACTGTTGAGATAGTGGGGCAGCATATGCATTTCATCGTAACGAAATATTACATTCTTATTTTGAAAAAAAAAAAACAGCATCACTAGAGACAGTTTCATGTAAATCACAATATTTTAGAGACTAGATGTGGTAGGTTTTATGATTGGAACTGAATCAGTCTGATACAGTACCCGCTAGGATTCCAGAGGATTCCTCCAGTTGTTGCAGAGTGTGCCTGGGATGGCAACATTTCAACTGGTTTATGTGGACCCACTTGTCTTCCCCCTCTGCCGAACCACCTTTGGGGATGCGGATCTTGTAGGCCACAGGGGAGATCTTATCGACGATCTCAAAGGGTCCCTTCCATGTAGGCAAAAATTTGCGCTGCTTGGCCTGGTTCCTTTGGAAGTTGTATAGATAGACCCGGTCTCCCACCTGATATTCCTTCCTGGAAGTTTTCAGGTCATAATGGGTCTTCATACTATCAGTCGATCTTTCTAGATTCCGCTGAGCATAAGCAAAAGCATGTTGGAGGTGTTTCCTTAAATTCTCTACATACTCATGAGTAGTGGAGGCATTTATCAGTGTCTGCTCTTGGGTCCTGTAGAGCAAATGCTGCGGAAGCACCATCTTGCGCCCAGTCATCAACTCAAATGGTGACATTTTGGTTGCAGATGAAGGGGTAGATCTGATCGGATATCCCAACTTGGCCCAGAATCTGCCACAAACTTCTTTAATATGCTCACAATTGTCCGGTTATATCTCTCTACTGCCCCAGAAGAAGCTGGCCGGTAAGCAATATGCAGCTTTCTCTTGACCCCCAGTATCTCCCACATCTTTGTCATTACCTCACTGGTGAAGTGGCTACCTCTGTCTGACTCAATCCTTTGAGGTAGACCAAAACGGGAAAAGATGTGGTTAATCATCAAGGCAGCTGCAGTTTCTGCCTTGCAATTTGGGGCTGGGAGACATTCCACCCACTTGGTAAACAAGCATGTCACAGTCAACATGTACTTATTCCCCCTAGCCGAGCGAATCACAGGGCCTACGAAGTCGATTTGTAAATCTGACCATGGCAGTGTCATTCCCCTCTTTTGTAAAGGCGCCCGGTGTGTGAGGGATGATGGCTGAAATTTGCACACACAAGGCAACCCTTCAGGTACTGGTCGAGGTCCTGCCCCATGTGTGGCCAGTATGCAACCTCTCTTAAGATTTCCAATGTTGTGTGAAACCCCCTATGACCGGCAGTGGCCGCATCATGGGCGTGACTTAACATCAGGCTTCGGAATGAGGTAGGAACCACCCACTGATCGTGGCCAGCTTTGGATTTCCTTACCAACAAACCGTCTTGGATCCGGAACATTTTGGGACATTTCATCAACACTCTTAGGTCCTCTTTCCCAATGTAATCGGTATCCGTCAGGGGAAAGTTCTCAGGGTCCTCAAGGTGCTGGTAAAAGTTACCAACTATTGGATCCCCCTTCTGAGCAGTAATCAAATCAGCATCAGGGGTCTCCTTACTCCATTGTGCAATTGAGAGGTCGTTGTGAGCATTTGTCTGGGACCTAGTGATGGCAGTGACCTGGATTTCCCCCAACAGGGACTCAATCTCAATTAGATCCCCTTGGATGGCCCCGGTTTTGGCCAGCTGATCAGCTAAGTCATTTCCAGTTTTGTCTGGTCCCTCTACTTTGGAATGACCCTTGATCTTCTTCCAATAGATGGTCATCCCATTCGAGGTGACCAGATCATCAATGTTTTGGATCAACTTCCCATGTTTCAAGGGTTTGTTGTTAGCACATACCATGCCTCTGGTCTTCCAATTAACCAGGTGCTCCACGAACCCGTTCCGTACATAATCCGAATCTGTGATTATGACCAGTTCGTGGAGTTGATGCTGGACAGCAGTGAGGATGGCCTGATGCACAGCCATCAATTCTGCCACCTGACTACTTCGGGGACCAATTTTGTATCCAGCGGAGGGTTCTGGGGACTCATTCACCCATGCATTCCCTACGCCGGCCACCAGTTCTTTCTCCCCGTTGTTGTCGACATGGTAAGAGCATCCATCCACATACACAGTGGGCATTCCCTCACACTTGTCTTCTTCAAAGACTTTGTGGGGGGAATTAAGGTATGCCTCCATGTTGTCCTTTATTTTTAGACTTTCGTCCTCGAGACAGTTTTCTCTGGCACAATCATGCAAGTCAGCCAGACCTTGCGCGAGGGGACTCTTCTTGTTTTGGCCATATCTGACCTCCACAGGAAAGCCTTGCATTGACAGAATCCAGGAAGTAATTCGGGAATTACTCACATTTCCGGCCCGGATTCTGTCACTTTGGAGATATTGCAGAGGCTGGTGTGGAGTCTCCACTATGATGTGTTCCCCCTGGATAAACGGGCGGTAATTCTTCAATGCCCACACCGTTGCCAGGAGTGCCTTCTCACAATCGTTGAATTTTTCCTCCACAGAGGATAAAGTTTTGCTCGCATAGGAGATTACTTTATTGACCTTGTCATGCTTTTGATATAATACTGCCGTCAAGCATGTATTAGAGAACCCCGTCTCCAGGAAGAACTCCTTGTTTCTGACCGGGTAAGCTAGGCAAGGCGCTTGTGAGAGGCTTCTTTTGAGTTGTTTTACTGCCTCGGCTTGTTCTGGACCCCATTCCCACTTGACCCCCCCCTTCAGGAGATGAATCAGGGGTCTGGTGATCTCTGCGTAGCCCTCAATGAACTTTCTGCTGTAATTAGTCAGTCCAAGGAGGCTCCTTAGTTCCCGCAGAGTTGTGGGGTCTTTCAGTTTCTGAAGTGCTTCCACTTTCTTTTCCTGGGGACAGGGACCCTGAGGAGTAATCTCATGCCCCAAGAAATTAACACGGGTTCTACACCACTGTGCTTTCTGAAAGGAAAGTTTTGCTCCGGCGGCCCTCAACTGTGTCAGAACATAACGGATCTCTGCTATGTGTTCCTCCACAGATGAACTTTTGATGAGGACATCATCTACATAAGCCAGGTTACCCCTCGTACCCAGGTCGGGCATGGCCTTATGTAGGAAAATATTGAACTCATTACCGGAGTTAAGGTATCCGAAGGGAGTCCGGGTCCATGTGTACTGCTGGCCCCCAAAGGTAAAAGCCAGCTTGTATTGGTCCTCCCTACTGACAGGCACGGTCCAGTATCCATTGGTCAGGTCTATTGCAGTGAATACCTGTGACCCCTGAATCTGGGCCAGCCCTTGGTCAATGTAGGGAAGAGGCCATCGGGAAGTGTGGACCCGTTTGTTGAGCTCCCTGAGGTCAGCGCAGAGTCTCCACTGGCCGTTTGGCTTCAATATTCCCAGCACCGGATTATTGAAGGTGCTGTGGACTGGACGGATTATTCCCCGGGACTCAAGGTTCTTAATTATTTCAGTAAGGGACTCCATTGATGCGAGAGGCAAGCGATATTGCTTCACAAACACTGGAGTCATGCCAGGGTCCGTGGGGATTGTTGTGGTGTGGATGTCGGTGCGACCACAGTCATATGAGTCTACCGCAAAGAGATCTTGGAAATCCAAGAAAACTTGTTTCAACTTTTGCTTTTGTTCCAGAGTCACACAGGCATCCGCTAGGTTGACTCTCTCTTCCACCATCTGCCTGAAGCCTGGAAAGACTTCTGGTTTGGCTATCTCCGCGGCCTCCTCCAGCTGGGTGGAGAAGTCCCTGGTCAGAGTGCTGATTTGGACCGGAGGCTTCAGGTGGGAAAGGCAGCCCTCATGGACCTGGAAAATCACCTCATCCCTCCTGAAGTCACAGGTCACATCTTCCTTACCATAGGGGCAGGAAGTGTACACCAGGAAGTTCCCCCCATGCCGGGTAAAAATCCTGTCTGGTGTTGCGTTGTCATCACTGTCACTGTCAAAACAGTCCTTGGGGATGGGTCCTAACAGTTCATTTACAAGATCAATGGAGAAATGTCGGTCATCAACCGCCATTCCAATAATGGTGCCTGCGGCTAGAGTAATACTCTTTAAGTCGCTGTTATCCACCTCTATTAGAATGGGGTCATGTTCTATGTTGACTAATGGAGTCGGGTTTACCCCCAACCCTTGCTGTTGGAGAGAAGCATTTAGATGTATGTAAGCATCAGGGTTTTTCAACTCTTGTCCCCTTTTAACTTTCACTTCCAGGGAGAATTGTCGGGTCCTTTCTGGGATGGTGACTTCCTCTTTAACCTGAATTTCAACTGCATAAGGTAGCAATTGAGCTGACCTAAATGCTTTTTCTGGATCATCAAAGCCCATGGGATTATCCGCTAATCGGGACCAAGCTTTGAAGTTTATTAGGTCCAAACTAATGGCAAAGCGATTGAGAATGTCACTGCCTAAGTAAAAGGCGGCAGGGACGTCTCGCACGACCCAACAATTGTGGACTATGCTCTTGTTGCCAATGGAGATTTTGAGCATACACCTGCTTGGCAGGAGATGTTTGGAATTAGGTGCTTCCAGGTCCATTCCCCATTTGTCTATCAGTTTGAAGGTGGGAATGGCTGGATCTTTTGGGAGTTGGTGGAACATGGCTTCGCTGATGAAGCTCTTACCGTTGTTCACACACACTCGAGCGAGAACAGAGTCCTTCCCATCATTTAACTGAACAGGGATGAACAACTGCTCTCCAATTTGCTGAATATCAGCCAGGCTCTGAGCTGATTTCACATCTTTCTGGACTATAGGAGTGGGAGTTTCAGATTGTGGATTAGTATAGAATTTCAGAGTGTTTCCTTCCAGCGTGGAATACCACTTTAGACTGGAAGGAAGGTTGATTTTCAGAAATAGAGAGGACCCCCCATCACCAGTCTGTTGTCCTACTGCTATTACCGTCACGTCTGGAATTTGGTTGTTCTGGAAGTGAAATTCTACTTGGTCAGATTTTTGTTCAACCATGTGGCATGTGCCGTTTAAACTAACATGGTTGACACTCTGTTTTAATTTTATGGGTCGGCTAGTCTGAGTCCAGAGGACCTTGTTTACGCAATCTATTAGGGGTGACAACCTTCTCAGGAGGTCATTCCCTAGTAAACAAGGGGTGCCCTCTGGGGTCACAACTATGACCGGGTGTTTCAACTTATGTCGCCCGATCTTAATGTCCAAGTCTGCCGTCCCCTCGACGGGAATTTCCTTCCCGTCAAAGTTCTGCAGTTGTCCAGGAAGAGAGGTGAGAGGAATTTGGTAATTCTCTCCCCTTCCTGCATTCAGTTCGTCAAAGGCCCTTCTGGACAGAAAGGTAGCTTGAGATCCAGTGTCCACCAGTGCTGAGATTGTACCCTGCCCCTGTACTTGTACCGGGGCATAATATCTTCCCTCCTTCTCCTCAAGGGGGCACAGATAATGTACATTTTTGGACAACTGGTGGGCTAATTTTCTGGTTTTGGACATCGCTAGCGAGGAGATTTGGGCAGAATTCTGTGGAGAGTCTTGGGAATCTGAAAGAAAAAATTTTCAACTGGAGATCAGAGCCATTGTGGGTTCCCCTGGCTCCGTTTCTGGGCCGCCCCCCCCTTTTTGGAGGCAGTCGCCAGGATGGGTTTGAACCAGGGGATTTTCTTGCTGTTGGTTCTGGGATGAGATGGTGGGCGGCGGTAGCTCAGTCTCCACATCTCCCCAGTCTGGATTTGCATCCCTAGGGACCCATTTTTCTTTGGGAGGAGTTCCCCCCTCTCTGAAGGAGAAGATCCTTTTCCCAGGATCCTCTGAGGATCCCTCTCCCTCAAATTGGAAGATCTGTACCTCCTCCTCAAACTGAGTCTGTTTGGGTCTTTTGTTTCTCCTACCCCCCCTCTGCTCCTTAGGAGGCAGACTTTCAGGGGCAAGAGATTTCGTTTCCGGTTCCTGGGTTTCCAGGGGCTGTTTACAAGTGAGGAAGGAAGCTTCCTCCAAGGCTTTACACCCCCCTTCCCTTTGTGCCTCCTCCCTGGGAACCGGTGATTTATCGGGGTGCTGCCCCCGTCATTGTTCTGGAGCACCAGGTCCAGAGTTGGGTGCGTTCTGCGCCGGCATGCTGATCTGAGGGTTCTGCTGTGCTCTCAGTATATGACCCATATCCCGCGCCATGTTTTGAACCTGGCGCTCTAACTGGGAAACCCGCTCAGGCTGATACGGGGCCCTGTTTTCTCCCCTGGGCTGATCCCGGGAAGGGTAGCTGTCCCTCCTCTGGTAGTACCCCTGGTTGGGAAGATTTTGGTACCCCTCCACCCTTGGCCTCCCCTCTCCCGGATTCAGTGGTCTGGGCTCAGGGAATTGAGGAAAGAAGGATGGATGATTTTGGGGTTGGAAGTCGGGTGGATATCTGGGGAAAAAGTTCTGCCCAGGGTTTGGTAAATTTCTGCCCTCCTGTGGGAAGTTTGGAGGGAAGTTCCCTGGGTTAGGTGCTTGGCTGGATCCCCCCCCTTGGGCTGGAGGAGTCCACACATAACCCAGGATGGGTCTGTTACCTTTGTAGCGAGGACTTACATAGTCAGGAGAGCGAGGGACCCCATTTGTGGGGCTGCCTCCCTGGCTCCCTGTCTGCGACTGGCCCGAGGACCTTCTGGGCCTAGCATTATTAGGTGCAGGTAGGTTTTTAGGCCCCCCCATCTCCAAATCCAAAACGGGGGTGACCTTTACCTCTGCCACCTTGGCAGCAGCAGGGGTGCTGTTGGCTTTGGGGTTTTTCTGGGCATTGCTTTTATTTTCTATGGGCTTCTGCACCTCATAGATGCGGGTAGCCTGTTCAATGACCCAGTCTAAAGATCTTTTCTCGTGAAAATCCCTCACGAGCTGGGTCATGATATATTTGGGCAAGGCATGGAAAAACGTGTTTATAAATTCACGGCTATCCGTGCGCACCCTTCTTGTGGTCTGGGCAAAAGCCCGCTTTAACTCCTTCACAAATTCTTGTGGGGCCTGATCCTCCCCACATTGCAAATTGTAGGCTGCCTTGCGAGCCTCTTGAGGATTTCTGTGAACAGAAAAATGTTTCAGGATGGCCGCCTTATAGGTGGACCATCTTAAATGATTTTGGTCCTCCAGCCCCGCAAAGAAACTGGAGTATTCCGGGGAGAAGGTCCACTTTACATATTGAATGCAGCTTTGGCTGTCCTTCAAATGGAAAGTCTCCATCATTTGTTCAAACAACTCTAAGTGCTCCCAAACAGAATACTTAGCGTTCTTATGGTAAGGCGTGATGACGCTCCTGATCGCCTTAATCTGCTTTAAGGGGTCCTTGAGCAAGGCCCTTTTTGCCTTATTGGCCTTTTTGGTTCGGGTAACCCTTGTCCATTCTTCGTCGGACTCAGAGGCACTGCTCCCAGAGGTTCCCGTCTGTTCTTCCAGGTTTTCCCGGATTCTGCGAGCCTGGGAATGGCTGGCAGAATGTGGGGACCTGGTCTCCTGTGTCCTGCGCAGTTCAGAGGAGTCTTCAGATTCCTCCTTGCTGTCAGGATTTGATGGGTACCCCCTCCACTGACCTAACTGGGCAGAGGTTTTCAGGATGCCCTTAATGGGCCTACTCTCCTGGGGTTCCCCACTGAACTGTATTGTACTTGGGTGCCCATACCCGGATGCCCACCCCTCCATTCCTGGATGGTACTGGCCTATGAGCCCCATGCTTCTGGCTGGATAGTAATCTGCCATCCCTGTGGCCCTGTGCTCATGTGCGCCAGGGGACATGGGGGTGGCAGAGTCCAGGGACTGAGAGGTATGAGGGCCTCTGGTACTAGGGCTCCTGAGGTTATGCTCCGGAGTTTCCATTTCCCAGCGAACCTCATCTCTATCCGCCCCTGCTCCCTGTTGCAATGCAAGAGCCTGCATTTGTGCCTTCAGTTCCTCAGTTAAGGCCTTACTCGACTCTATCAGTCTCTCCTGCATCGCTACCTGCTGTTGGAGCCTATCATTGTGTTGACAGAGGGCCTCATTTTCCCTCTGTACTTCCTGGTTGGTCCTGGAGAACTGGGCCAGTCTTTGCTGCAGGAGGGTTACCTCCTGAGCTGTGTCCCTATTGGCCTGCTCCTTTCTTGCTAGAGCATCCTCCACCCTCCTGGTGTGCTCTAGCAAGTTCTGGTTTTCTTTTTGGAGGTCACCCAGTCCCTGGTGGGCCAGGTGATTTTCTTCCATTTTCTTTTTTAAGTGGCAGACCTCCTGGCCTAAAGTGTCTCTTTCCTGACTAAGAGCCTGCATCTGTGCCACCAGGTCGTCCCTTTGCCTTTGGAAGGCGCCGGCTTTCTGGCGCTCCTGATCAAACTCTGCCTGGGTATCCAGGTCTTTCAGGATCAGTTTATTGCTCTCCTCTTTCTCTCTGTCTAGTTGGATTTGCAGGGTGGCTACCTGCTCTGTGCATGCCCTGTTGAAATTGATCTGTTGCTCCAGCTTTTTCTGGCTCTGCAGTAAGGAGTCCAAACTGTCTTGGTGCTCCTTCTGCAGGGCCAGAAATCTAGTATCCTGTTCTGACTTTTCCTTTTGCAGCACATCCATATCCTCCTTTATTTTAGTAATGTACAGTCTGCTGTCATTTTCTGACTCCTGGCTCCTCTGCAGCCTCTGCTCAGAAGAGTCCAGATCAGATTGGACCTTCTGTAATGCCATCTGTTGCCTATTTGCCAGATTTTGGCTTTCAGCACATCTATCCTGCATGTCTCCCATATATAGGTACAGGTATGCTGCTATCCTGGCGATCTTATTGTGTTCCTCTTTGGCTTTAGGAGCCATATATAGTTCACTCAGGGCCACATGTAAGGGACCCTGATCTCTATATATATCTGACCCTGTTTCAGTGACCTGTTGTGTGATGGCCTGCAACCACACATCCTGGCCCTGTTCGGTCCATTCACCTCTCACAAATAGCTTATGCAAGAGGTGCTCTCTGGCTATTTTCATGTCTACTAAGGTCGTCATTCTAGAGATTGGTCTCTGTCCTGACTTACAGAAGTTAGTATTTTATTTTTGCAGAACAGAACTTTTCTTGGAGTGTCCCTTTTGAGGAATGCTTCACAGCGTAATGCAGCGTGGTGATCCGACCGGGTGTATGTATCCCGTCAGTTAGCACACTGTATTAAGCTGCACAACTGGTAAATCTAACCCAACGTCTCGGCTCGAGCCCCCACTTTGTAAGAGGATTCAATTCAGCACTACAGCCAAGTTAACGCCTAGTCTAGAATACTGAATGAAAACCCTTATTGATATATCTTTAGGTCCAGTTCATGCGTTCTGGATGACTACCCTTGTATAACACCCCTCTCTTGGAATCCCCCTGACCCCACTGAGCCAAGAAGTAATTCTGTTTTGCAAGTTTAAAAGGTTTATTTGATAAATTAAAATATATATCACACTTTTTAATAAATTAATAATTGAATATCACACTTAATCTGATATGGTAAATATTAACAACGGAGAATCTGGCACTAGCACACTTCTTTAATCACTAATGAGTTGGCATGAAATGGATAAGGTAGCACACTGGTAAATAGGAACAAAAGTATAATGTGGTAGAGGATGCTTTATGTAGGCTCAGGTGGATGCAATATTCAATGAATGCAGTACAGAAAATACGCAATATGATTTCAACCAAACAATGTAATCACTTTTCTCTGGCTACTCCCCTCCCCCCCTTGATGCAAGGCAAGGAAATGGAAGGAAAACACACAGTTCTCAGAAATGCAATCAACTGTAATTCAGTTCAATCCAGCAAGCTTAAACAGAAGTTTGAAAACACAGGCAAATGCTTTGATAGGTGCTAGCAATGAATGAGAAATATGCTGGAAACGCTCTTAATTCCCTTTTAGAGGTTCAGGATGAGTGGTATCTAGTTAATATTAGTCCAGGCTCACACTAGCAATGATGCAGGGATAGTTAGCAGGTTAAACGAATTTCTGGCAAATGAAATCAGGCAGCAGCAGTTTTTTTACATGTGAAGAAATTGCAAATCGCGGCAAAATTCGCGGATGCGCCGAGCGCTATTACAAAGGAACCGCAAGGACTATCTCTACCGTTTTGGGGTCCTAGGAAAGCCTAGGATCTCAGGTTCCAAATGAAAGTTATTGCAAGTCTCTAGCCCAAACGGTTGCGGAGATATGAGCAATTTAGTAAAGGTCGTTTTTGGTTTTGCCAATTTTAAACGCACACTTTTTCAAAATGACAAATTTTACTAGAAATGACAGGTGACAGCTAGGAGGCAGTTCTACTTAGGTTAAATAGATTGAATTAGATGAATTTAAACTAAGAGATTGGTTCTGAGTTTTGCTAAGTACTCACAAGAGATTTTGAACAGGAAAGCGACTTGGTCACGATCTTCAGTCTGGTCAGGTCTTTCCGGATTCTGCTCACAGCGCCTGGTCTGGTCTCGGCTAGGCACAGCACTGCTTTCTCTCTGGTCTGGTCTCTGCTAGGCACAGCACTGCTTTCTCTCTGGTCTGGTCTCTGCTAGGCACAGCACTGCTTTCTCTCTGGTCTGGTCTCTGCTAGGCACAGCACTGCTTTCTCTCTGGTCTGGTCTCTGCTAGGCACAGCACTGCTTTCTCTCTGGTCTGGTCTCTGCTCTGGATAGATTGAAGTCTCTAGTTTGGCTTTCTGGAGTTTGATGGAGGTAAGTATGGATTTTTCCGGCAGGGCTTCCAGCGGCAGATGAAATTGAATGTCTCTATGTGTCCTGACTCTCTGCTTTTATCTGTTTCTTGAGAATGGGTGTGTGTGTTGCATCACTAGACTTGCCCCTCTCATTCGTCATTGGTCAGGCTTCCATTCCTCCGCTTGATTGGCAAACTGAACTGTGAGTCAGATTGATGTCATTTTATGATCTCTTGAAACAACCTCCCTTGTCATCTGTGCACCCAAATATATATATGATCAAAATCCATACTTCAGAGTTACACAGTTGTTTGAAATTACATATACATGGTGTGGCTGAATTTAGCCATGTCTATGTCCAAATCTGCTCATTCTCGGAGCTTGCATTCAAAGAGTGTACATAATTGACTTTTTAACTGCTTTTTCAATTTCCGACATGGACCCAACTTTACATACATGTGTGCAGGGGGTAGGGACATTAACTGATGAAGTTTCAGATTTTTAACATGCACACATTTAGAGTAATATCCACTTTTCCGCTAAAACCCCCCTGAACATACCACCGGTTCCTACCACGTCTTAAACTGTGGGCAGAAAAATCACAAGAATTATGGTATCATTTATAAAATTTTCACATGTCCGCACTATGAATTATCCCCCTTTTTATAAAACCATATCCTTGCTGCAGGGGTGTGTCTTTTCAGGTCACATGGTACAGAAACCAGTCTTTCCAGTTTCTGCCAAGCCAGCTTGCTTCTCACAGGCAGTGCCCCTCCCAGCTTCTCCAGGAGGAAGCCACTTTTTACGACGTCTGTAATAAAAACCCTTGCCTGAGTGGAGAGGGCTTTGTTCACTCTCTGCAGAGCACAGATAATTCAATTATCAGATAGATGGCATATCCTTTGTGTGAGCAGCAAAAGGGCAGATGGCCTGGGAACACAGCTGTGACTCAAGTTTCCTTTCTGATGGGGGTAGTTGCCAGGCAAAATCAAGTTCCTTAAGCCAGACCTTCAGCTAACTTTTTGTTGCTTTTAAAATAACTTGTAATTTTACACATGCAGCTAGAATGCTGATTCTAAGTGCAAAACTATGACATTTCAACAGTTACAAAGGCATGTGACACCAAACATAGGTCACTCATTTAATTTAACATTTTCGATTTTGGTGGTTTTAAATCCAGTTGCAGTTAGGCTTAAGCTGCTGACTCCATAGCATTTTTGTTATAAGCATTGTTTTTGGGCTCTTCATTTCCCAGATTTTGTAGGCACACAAAACTCCATTCTGCCAAATGTCTGCTGGTGTTCAGTGAATATTTTGCACATGTTGCAAGGTTTGAAATAGGCATTTTGCTTGCCTTCAGAAACACACACAGTGGGTTTTAAAACGCCGGCTTTTGGATAGTGGTGAGTACTGGTACTGCACCCATTTTTGGGATTTTCTTGGATTAATGCATTCTAAACAGGAATGGTTCTTACATGGTAGTAAATCCTTGCTTAACATTGTTTTGATGGGGCTCCTTACAGTAAGATGGTTATGTGGAACCCCACAAAAAGGGTTGAATCTTTAAAGTGGTCCAATGAGTCACGATTTCAGCAACTTTTTGACATCAGTAAAAGTGGATTTTGTTAACAAAGACCTTTCTTTACCCTGGTGGGTGGCAAGTTAGGTAACCATTTTGGTGTGCGCACAACTGCGCAGCTTTCCTGGATTTCGGCGCACATGTGGGTTTTCCGCCATCTTGAATTTCCTAAGCCCACAGCACCAAATGTTGTAGCAGGGTAGCTTAAACGTGGGTCAGGACACCCTACATGCCGTTCATCATTTTAGGTGCTTTTCTGTGATGTATGTCATGTATTGCCATTTGCATGTCAACTGAGATACAGTGGTTTGACATTTTGGATTGAATATTCTGTTTTTATATGAGTTTACAATTATTCCATACATGTCCTTCAATAGGTCACACTGTCTCTCCTTCTCTTGACACTATGTCATTCACTGGACGTTATCAAGATATAGCCGAAGACTTATGATCAAATATGAATTCATGTGTTAATGCCTCACGTCAACTATATGGTGTTTCTTCTGACATTTTGTCTTTTAAAAATACTATGAATTCAATTTGTCATAATAGGATGAACTGGTTTTAATATGTCACATTCAATTTTTTTTGTCATTTAGATTTTATTAAGGAGATCATCATTTGTAAATACTTAATGGTAGCATTACACAGAGTTAATTCTCAAGATGGGGCTTTTACAGATATTTCTGTAATTCATAAGAATGTAATTATTTGCATTATGCCCTTTACATGGTTGCACACTGAGGGTCTGTTTTACAAATAGTGGTTTACAATGGGCACACTCATTGACAAAATACTCTGTAAATAAAGCCCTGCCACTTCAGTCTGTTTGCATTTTCCTCACTTTTCTGTGTAAAACTACACATTTGTGGGTACTGTAGTTTTATTTTTTTTGCACTGACACTTTAAATGTGAGTCCTTTCTTCATGTTTCCCAACATGACTGAGCAGTAGGACTCAGTGAAATTTTGGTTATTTGCTTGTGTTTCTTCAACAACAAAAAAATTGTAATGAAGAAAATGCAATTGCCTTCATTTCTAAAATGGCTGATCCAAGCACATTTTGATTTTTCATTTCAATGAGGAGCTGTTTGGAAGTGGATGCCCTGTTTGGCTTATTTGCTGAATTGTTTTATATATATATAATTTTTTAGGAACTCTTGTTTTTTGTAATTTTCTGTACTCTGTATTTCTCAATACCATTAGTAATCTAGCATTTTGTAACGTGAAGGAAAAATGATCTGTTAGAACTTTCGAAGAATTTAAGGTCCAAGATATTGGATACTAGCCCGTGAACACATTCAGTGATGTATAAGGCCAGCAAAAAGGCAGAACGTTTCAACTGCTGATAACTCAGTATCCCAGCATAACATGGGCCACCAAAAGGCACACGTGCCTAAGGAGAGTTTTCTTTGTAATGAACAACTTTGCTCAACATGTTTGAGATAATATAGCTTTATAGACTGAGGAAGTGGACATTATCATAGGATAATGATTGGCACCAAGTAATGGCCCAATGCAAAGCCGAGTGCCATACGTTGGGAAAGGGACAGTATCCCAAGTGATAATGACCCATTCTGAGGTCTAAAAGGCTAAAAGCACACAGTCATAAAAAATAAATAATTGGGAAATGTGGTGAAGTAAACATGTTATTTTAGTAGTGAGAGAAGTAAATAGACAATGTGAGTTAGTACATTACATGTGTTTTTCTTTTGCAATATTTTAATACGTTTGTCATAATAAGTTTGACATTTAAATGTAAAACTTGATTATACTGGAGCAGGTTTAACACAAGCATGCATTAGATGCCATCTAAAAGTACATTATTTCTCTATAAGAAAGTGAAATAATGTTCCCATTTGTAGCTTTCTCTTTGCTGTGTTAAATAGGATGTTGCAGACAAAAAGCTCTTCAAGAGAGGCAACATGTTGTCGGTCGAAAAGTATCTTTCCTGGAAATGGAACCGTTGTTTCAGTGTTTCTGAAGACACACTGTTCAGAATGCAGTCAATACTAAGTAGTTTAGAGCCACACTGGGTTTTGGAAGGGAAGGGTCTAAAGGTTGTGATGAGGAAGACTTGGACTAAGAGTAATGAAGATCACCTGCCAGTAATCACGTCTTTATGTCGCGTCTCGTTACATCACATACATCCACGAATGTACCCTAAGGTGCCTCATCTGGTAAACCTAGAGGTTAGCATCCTCTAAATACAGTGTCTAACTTGAACCTTGGATTACAGAATATTTGCAACAATTTAAATGTAATATTACAGTTTGCTTTGCTACAATTTAGTATTTCACCGTAGATTGCTAACAACTGCGCTGCTGCATATAGTAGAAATGATACATTTTAAAAAAAAGTATTCATTATGAAAGAATTACTTAATTTGCATTTTTGATACAAACGCGGATCATGATATGATGGCATTGTATTTCAAGCCATTATGCCTAGCCTATGCCAGAGTTCAGACTTCATACCCTCACTTTGAGACAACTAACCCATTACGGCCAGATAGCATGTCAAAATAAATCACCATCATAGAAAAGTTGAGACCGCTCAAAATTGAAAAGCGAAGGATGTATATTTCTTGTTTTTATAGAGGCCAATAAATCAAAATGTTCCAATAATTGTGACAATTTTTCTAGAAGAACTTATTCTTACAGAATCATATCAGAGCAAATCGGAGGAAAGTTTGGCAGTTATTTGTAATACAATTAAATTTTTAATGTATGCTGCCACTTCTGCATGCTGAAAAAAAAACACACTTCAAATGTTGATGGCTAGTTTTAGGAATGCAGCACAATCTGTTTAAGATTCACCACATTCTTTTATTGCTGGAAGAATAAAAGTAAAGTATAACTTTCACACCCTGCTGCCAGGGTGGACCTGGTGTTTAAAGGCCCGCCAGCCCAAGCTTTACTAGGCGCGAGCGAAGCCGGGGCGTGAAAGTTATTTGCACCATAGTATTTTCCGGGGGGTGCAGATAATTTGTTTCTATTTTTATTCTGAGGGGAGATGTGTTAAGTGCAAGCACATCTCCGTCGGAATGAAAAATATGACAAAAAAATGACTGCCGGCAAGAAAATGCAAAAGGGACTAGAAACCTTTTCGGATGACGGCGACCATTAAAAACATGTTAAAAAATGGCTGCTGTAACCAAAATAGGACCCAGTCCCTTCTCTTTTTCAAAGGCGACTAGACGAGAGGAGCATTGGGGACCAGAGCCTTGTGCTCCAGTCCCCGATGCTCCTCCTGCAGGTAAGTTGAGCATAGGAGGGTAGGGGAATTGGATTTTTCAAGTGTGGGGAGGCAACAGGGAGAGCCTTCCTGTTGCCTCCCCATGTTAGAAAAAAAAGAAAAAAGAAACTAAAGTGCCACCCGCTATGACAGTGACCAGTGTTTGTGAAAGCTCTCCCGCTATTCCAGCCACCTGATTTGCTGAGCACCCTTCCCCGGGTACGAATACCAAATCATGCCATAAATCCAATTATCGGCAGCGGAAAGTGAATGCCAGCCCGGTATAGTGAGCATGGCGCATTCTATGGGTAGCACTCTATTACCAGTTGCAAAATTCCCAGTGTACTGGTGTCAAAGGCCTGTAGGATAGCTGTGTGTTAGCAGATGTGCTGCTGAATTACCAATGCAATCTGCAGGTTACTGGATTGCTTCCCTGCAGTGACACCCCGACTATTTGTCCATCCTAGGTTGAGAAAATTAGTTGGATAATGATATCTGTTGTTTACTTTGCCACAACATGTCAAAATGGTGCTTGAACACACTATAAAGCACCTAGGTAATTGTTCTATACATAGCTACACAACAAAATCATCAAACTGTGCATGATCTCAGTGACTCCTTGGGGCGAAAGAACAACCCTCCCTTATACATTTATTTTTAAAGCCTGTACATAGCAGGCCCTCTTGGACAGTATGGGCACACTGCGGGAAAAGGAGGGGCCACACACTGTGTAAATGAGTTAGGCACGAGGTGCTTGCAATCAATACTATCTAGAATACCAAGGCTTTGGACAAAAGAAAAAAAAACACACTGAAGCTCTCCTGGACTGTTGTGGTGGGGTCGGCAGAGGGGTGCTTCACTTTCCTCACACTGCTCTGTGTCTATCAGTAGAGAATCTAGATTGTTGATGAAAACCTGATCGGCTCTTCATGTCTCCTCTAGAGAGAGAGCCCAGTTTGGAGGATTTAAAAGGATTCCAAAATAGTCTACCAAGTCCAGATGCTCTTGTTCTCTGATAACTCTTTGAAATCATGGTTTTAGATACATAAATAAAAAACAACCAGATGATGGAAAGTTTTCCAGCAGTAAGGATTTACAGAAGTTGCACAAAAGTAGGGTAGATATTTCTCTGTCAGCATAGTCACCGTGGGGACATGAGAATGCCTTGGGGCATGTTTCACTACTCTGGCTAGGCTGACTCAAGTCTTCATCCTCTTGAAGTCAATACAGTGGATACCACACATGGGTAAACATGGTGACACTCATTATTATGTTGCTAAGAAACTGAAAAATCTTTAGAAGCAATATATGCATCACCATATTTTAATTTTTTAAATTTAATTAATTTTTAAAGCGCTCACACAGCCCGCGGGCATCGATGCGCTGTTACGGGAATAGTTTTTTTTCTGAGTTGTGTAATTGTTTTTTTTGTCGTAGTTGCGTATTTATAACGCGCTTAAACACCCAAAGGTGTCTAAGCGCGGACCCAGAGATCGAACCTGTGGTCTTGCTTCCAAGGCGCGCACGTTGCCGCTGAGCTATCCACCCGGGACAATATTATTGTTGTTATTTATTATTATTATTATTAGTAGTAGTAGTAGTAGTAGTAGTATTTTTTATTTTGTGGCAGAAAAGGAGAGCAATAAAAGACTACATTTAAAAAAATAAAAATTAAAAGCAGCCAATGGGACTTGTTTATGCTTACAGTTTAGAAACACTTTAACTA
This sequence comes from Ambystoma mexicanum, assembly GCF_040938575.1. Lineage (NCBI taxonomy): Eukaryota > Metazoa > Chordata > Amphibia > Caudata > Ambystomatidae > Ambystoma > Ambystoma mexicanum. The sequence goes on along the minus strand of NC_090940.1, from coordinate 247,481,506 downwards.
TTGTTTCAAGGGAACAACACCGGTAGACTCACCATCTCCATTTGGATCAACTATATTATTTTATGATTGCAGGGATCACTGCAACTGAGTAGTAAGATAAAGAAGCTCAGTCTAATTCTTCACTCCAGCCTAGCCCTAGTGACCCCATTACTTATGCACATATAAATACGACTAACATTCCAATCACTGTAGCTTTGCAGTAGGTCTCAGATCTTAATATTGGAGAAAAGCAAACAATCCTTTTCATGAAAAGGTGTTTCATAGACATGAAGCTTTCAGATGTTGCAATAAATGAAGTTTATGAAAACATGCTGCTCCATTTTTTACATAAACATAACATTAGGCAAGGGGTAAACGGAATGTGGGAATACATTGTGAGTTTCTACACTTGCCACATCATGGGAGAAACCCAAAAATTAAAGGATAGTTCCGGGACTTTTTTTTTATTGTCCCTACGGTTCGGCCATGTGTTTTTAAGCATAACTCGGTAGATCGTAGAAAACTTTCCTATGGACCTTACCCGACTTTTCGTCCATTAACGCACTCGAAATCAGCCACCATTTTCTGATAATCCTATCATTTCCCCCCATCGCCCTGGCTCACCTGCTTTTGCGGCACTAAATCAAATCCCCCGCCCCTGAAACAGACTTTATCAAAACATTCATATTCCCCGCCTCTATCCGTGACGTGACTGAGCTGCGTAGGCAAACGCGCCCAGGCGTCTTCTACGCGACTCCACACAGAACCCGGAAATCAACACAGATGAGCTCACACAACACAGCGCGCCACAATTGGGAATATGAAACTGTACTTTTAAATTAAACCGCAAGATTGTAAATTTGGTAAAGTAAATTTATTTGACATCAAATGTTTTGAGAATATTCAGCGATTTGCATTTTTATTTGCTCACGTTCCAAAAAGTTCGTTTTGAGGCACGCGATGTTCCTTTGCTGTACACAGGGTCTTAGATCATCTCACAATACAGCGCCACAATTCGGAATATGAAACTGTGGTTTAAAAGCAAACGGCAAGATTGTACATTTGGCATAGTACATTTAATTTGACATCAAATGTTTTGAGAATATTCAGCGATTTGCATTTTTATTTGCTCTCGATCCAAAATAGTTCGTCTTGAGGCAAGCGATGTTCGTGTGCAGTACACAGGGTGTTGGTTTACGATAAAATAAGCTCTTCGGTCGCACTGATAATCGCATGGCTGTTCCAACAACGAGGCACTAGGCCACCACAACGGTCTGTATGTTGCATCTAGCCGTTAGTACCGCGTAAGGGCATACTTGTACTTGGCGATCGTCCCATAAAATGGTCAGGGTGGTAACGTTGTTCACGCGGAGAAGAAACTGGCGGTTAAAAAAGCCATCCGCCGGTGTCTGGTACTCGTGACACATACAATAATGAATGATGTACCTGTTTGAAAAACATAAAAAATGAAATTAGTCTCACCATCAGATCTTTATTAAAATTATTCATTTTATATATTAGGTCGGGAAATTATTTTATAGCTAGGACAGTGCAACTGGGTATTATACGTCAAGGGGGGGCTGTAGGATACTGAGACAGTCCCCCAGTGCAGGGGTTGACAGGGAGGCAGTGCAGGTGGAGAGTGGAAGGGCCCAGGACCGAGGTCGCAGACAGTGGACCAGTTGTAGCAGGGGAGGGGGAGAGAGAAAGCAGAAGCAAAGAGGAAGGTTTTGAGGTGCTTCCGTAAAAGGAGATGGTTCTCCTCAAGATAGTCCGCGGTACAAAACAATATGCCACTTAGAACGAACAAGTTTAAATTGCGGTATAAACTCATCTAAAGAGTTACTTACATTATATTTGCATTTTCCATTGTGTCTGTGCGTAGGGCAGCCCCGAAATACCACTCCTTCTATGCCGACGTTATTTCTTCTAATGAACGAACATTAAATGGCTATCGTTTCTGAAATTTTATTCATTATCGTTTCTTACGTTATTGCACCACACCCCCAAAAAGAAGTCTTTCGGGATGGTCCCGGCCTGTCAAGGTCAAATAACAATAGAACCTTATACTGAGTCGTGGGCCTTCCGGCACCCGAGCAAAAAATCAAAGCAGCTGACCTTCACTTTGAACGAGCACACATTCCTAGTTAGCTACATTCAGTGTAAGGCCATCTCACAGGACTTGAAATTTACACTCCATCTTTGCATTTTGTCTGCGTGCATTTGCAGCCCCAGCGAACCATAAATACGGAGACATTCTATATTCTTTGAAAAATGATTTATATTACTGTTTGGTTTAATTTAATGCGCAAATGAACAAGGGTGGAGAGGCACATTGCATGTACACTGAGCAATCACTTTTATTTACACAATACATAGCAACACATATTCAATGGGCCTGCGACATGAGGAGACTCGAGAGCAAAGTCACAGGTGACACCCGGGTGGTTCGCACTACTGCACGGGGAAGGGAGGGGCAAGGGTGGAGAGGCACATTGCATGTACACTGAGCAATCACTTTTATTTACACAATACATAGCAACACATATTCAATGGGCCTGCGACATGAGGAGACTCGAGAGCAAAGTCACAGGTGACACCCGGGTGGTTCGCACTACTGCACGGTGAAGGGAGGGGCAAGGGTGGAGAGGCACATTCCATGTACACTGAGCAATCACTTTTATTTACACAATACATAGCAACACATATTCAATGGGCCTGCGACATGAGGAGACTCGAGAGCAAAGTCACAGGTGACACCCGGGTGGTTCGCACTACTGCACGGTGAAGAGAGGGGCAAGGGTGGAGAGGCACATTGCATGTACACTGAGCAATCACTTTTATTTACACAATACATAGCAACACATATTCAATGGGCCTGCGACATGAGGAGACTCGAGAGCAAAGTCACAAATTACAATCATTTAAACCGTGATGTGTATTTCTCAATGAGCTCTTCTTTAGGTGGACATGAAACAGAGGCAATGTTGGGTGGCAATGCAGTTGTCCCCTGCACAGGTTCGTTCACAACTCCATGTATGTGCCTATCTAGGACATCAACAATAAGTCTCTCAATAAACTCATATTGCATATCCTCAAACACTGGTTTGATCACCCATTGTTTACTTCTTTTAGTGAAGGCCTTATTGTAGCGAAGCGTCCCTAAAGTTCCGGTCGTCCTACTTTGTTGACGGCCAACATTATGGTTATGTGCCAAGACCGCTAGAAGAGTCCGATTTATCATGCCCTCCATGCCAAAATGCAATCGTTTTGGCCTGTACTTTAGGCATATATTGTGGAACACCTCCAAATCTCCTGTGTGGCAGAATTCCGTGAGTCCCCTCAAATCTCTTGTTATAGTTTTATCAAATACAATCTTTTCAATGGCTTTGTGAGTGGGTGATGAAGGAATCAACCACTTCTTCTTCCGTGCCTCCTCTGTGGACAAATGGCCATGTTCACAATTGTGGAAATGTTGGTTTGTGTTCCAACGGTGAACGTTGGTACAGTGTAGCATTACTGACCGCCATTTTTCCAGTAGAATTTCCAACGACCCTCCACATGTTTTTGAGCTCCACCAAAGATGGTTGCTGATTGACTTGGACCACTGTGAAATACCTTGCATATCTTTTTTTTTACCTGCAGCCGACATTTTTTTATTGATTGTTTTTGCAAGATGCCAAACGTCAAATTGGTGATTTATATTTTTGTACTCTTCTCTCATTGTCTTGCCAATTGAAACGTGTCTGTCCGTGGCTATCAGGTCGATCACCATTCCCCGCGATTGTAGTTCTTGCAATGATGCTACAAAGCCAACTTTCTCCATGGCCACTGAGGATGTACTTTGTGACACCTGCACGACCACCGAACTCACAATTTTCTTACTTTCCATGTCCTGAAAGTGGTAGGTGCAGTACTTGGCTGAAAATCCTGGGCTGTCGCACTGTCCATCACCGGCTAGCCTGAACCGTTTGCCCGCGAATGTACTATCAATAGACATTTTTTCCATTCTCCAAACTTCGCTAATGGCTGGAAATAGATAATCGGTTTGGTATTTGTAGAACTGAGTTTTCGCAATGAAATGGATTCCCATAAACTGAAAGAAAGACTCTAACTTTTTAAAACTTGAACCACTAAAAAGTGCAGCCGCTGCACAAAGTAGATTGCCTGCTGGCAGTTGCCCAAGCATGGGTTGTGCAGACCATGAGAAAGGATGATATTTTGTACAGGTGGCATGTATTTTAAGGTTAGTGCCTCGAATTGCACGAGTCACATTAATCAATGGCTCCCCACATACTTCCCCACCAACCGAATGCCCACATTTCATCCGAATAATAATATCAATCAAACAACTATCGAATAGAATGAATTTGGCCTCTTTCCTTATACTGTCACTCTGCATCCCAGCTGGTTCGGCCTGTAACGTTGAGGACATGTCACTCACATGAAAGGTAGAATCTCTGATATCGTCTTCCGCTATGTTCAGTGATATTGATGGTGTTTCATTGTCGTCCACTTCATTCTCTTCCATTGCATCATCTGTTCCTTCTCCGGCGATGGGTGAATAAAACAATTTCTTCAACTTTCTCGCGGTCTTAGTTTTTGCGGGTGTGGATTCTGTGAATTGATCTCCGACTGCATCCGAACTACCAGGAGGACATTCACTATCAATGGCTTATGGTGGTATAGCTCCGTTGTCAATCACTTCATATTCTTCCCATTGGCACGATGCATCTCCAGTCTCAAGTCCCTGCCAAAAGGTTTGACAAGCAACATCTCTCGTTCGCTTCACTGTCTGTGTAGATCTAGTTCGTACACCCACTCGCAACTAGAGGACAGATTTGAAAAGGGATGTTCAGTTTAAACACAACTTACAGTATAGAACTAATAACAGTGAAAAACAACATAATATAGTGACCAGGACACTAACCTTCTTTTGCTTTCTTTTCTTTGAAACTTTCTTGCCTCGAACTTCAACATCCGGACGCTGTTGCTCCGACTCGTGTGTGCATGTCTCCACTTCCTCTTGCGCTGCAACGACTATATTTTCATGATAAGCACATCCATCACGCACTGACGCTCCATCGACTCCCTGAAACATAGAACTTTCATTAGTATGTATAATAATATTGAAAACACAAAAATGTACTTGGGGACCAATACCCACGTACATCTCAATAGCAAAACACGAATGAACGCTTTGTGTAGAACATTCAAACGACAATTATTCACGCATTGTTGATCTAGTTAGATGGAACTGTCAAGATCCATACCTCGGGCTCCTGATAGACTTCCATTGATGATATTATTGAAGATGATGCTTCAGTAACTCCCTGAAACACAGTAATTGCATTAGTATGGTTTTCTATTTTGTTAAAAAGAACATAAAGTTTGTGCAGGCGTCAACGGCTCATCTAAATAGACCTGCACAAACGATCAGTTGTCTAAAATAAATAATGGATATGTAAATATGATTCGATTTGCTCGATCGTTGGAAGTGTCACCACCCAGAGATCTGCATCAACTACTAGGGGTGATGTTCTTGTAGAAGAAGCTCCGTCATCTCCCTGAAACATAGTACTTGCGTTAATAAAGAAGGAAGTATAGCGGATGTAATCACGTCATATGATTTCGCTTCATCGAACTGTCAGTATCCATACCTCGAAATGCATAAGAACATCAAGGGACGATGTAACTGCGGTGCACACTTCTGCAAGCTGTTGCGCCGACCCGTAACTGCATGCTCCCCCTTCTTCTTGGACTAATGCTCCATCGACTCCCTGAAACATAGGACTTTCATTAGTAATGAACACAATATTGAAAAAAGAAGACACATAGGAGGGCGACGACAGAAGGACATATCAATGGCTAAAAACGAAAGAAACATTGTGTGTAACAATCACGCTACAAGAATGCAAGATCTGATGATCTCCATCGATGGAACTGTCCGTAAACGTACCTCGAGCATCTGAGTGACATCAACGGTTGTCGTCAATACGTTGGACTCCTCAGCATCTCCCTGAAAGAAAGTACTTGCATTATTTTGGATAACAATAATTTTAACTGAAAACAAAGACTAGAGGACGAGTACAAGGGTGTACCATTAGGTAAAATAATTACACGATAAATTAAAACTATTGATTTACATGCCTAAAACAAGTCAGTGGCAGAATAGCCAAGTAAGATTACCCGATAGGCGCTTGAAGTGGCTGATGACTGCAATAACGACACGGATGGAGAATCTTCCGCCTTCATATTGAGTGGATACATAAATGGGGAAATTATTGTTAGCTAATGCTACACACTACCGCAAGGCCGAGAGATAAATACATAAACTTGACTCACCAGTGGAGGGATGTGGACGAATAGAGTGGGAATAGCGGTTGAGAGCAATTTTCGCCTCGCTCGCGGTGTGTTCTTCTTTATTAGCAATGATGTGGAGTACATGTCTGAGCTAAAGTGCCTGCTGCAGATGCGGTATCGATCACCCCTCTTGTCCGCAAAGACTTCTAGGACTCTACTTTCAAGCTCAGTCGGTGGATATCTGCAATATCGGACCCATTCTCTTATCTGATCTATTGTCTTAGGGAAAACATGCATTATAATACCTTCAGATTTATTATGGGTCTTCGAAGGGCAACCGCCAATGGAACAGGCAGGCATTGTGGAAAGTTCTGAAAAGTAAAGATCAACAATTCTCTATGAATACCAATGTGTTAAAAAATTAAATGACACATAAAAGGTTCAATGCAAGGTTCTTTTTGGTTCTTGGAACTATACACGTTATTCACATGCGGATAAGTATTTGAATAACTTTAGAAAAATAATTTCACTAAACTCAGAACATGTGACTAGTTCCTTGCATGTACTGTCTTGAACGAAAAGAAATTGGACGCAAAATGATTATGGTACATGGCCTTACCTTGACGAACAAACAGTTAGATGCAGGGATCAGAGTAGTTTCTTGTCGTAGAACAGGGAGCAGTTCACAGGTTGCAAACTGACGAGTTTCCTCGAAGTGGTCACGGAAGTTCACAGAGACGAAGAGCAGATAACCAGCACCTTCACGGGTTGACTAGCAAAGCGCAAAGAATTTCTCATTAGAAATATGGAGTGGGTTATAAAGAATTCGAAACAGGGGTGTGTTTGTGAATGAATGACGTGTATATGTCGTGGCATTATGCGGTTTGCAGGGGGCCGTCCAGCGTGAGGGGGGATGCTTGGCAGGAGACACGGGGTCTGGAGGTAGACATGGGAACAACAACCCATGCTCTATAGACCACTTTGAAGTGTACATGGTCTTTGGCACCTCTTGGCCTTTATCGCTCCCTGACAGCTCCACTTGCCAGCGCAAGTACCCCGGTGCGAACTGCCTTTGATAATGCGGGGGTTGGATTGGGGCGGTGGTCGTGCAGACAAGACACAGGAAGACTCGTGAATGGAGACACACTTATGAGGATTGCAGGGGGCCGTCCAGCGTGAGGGGGGATGCTTGGCAGGAGACACAGGGTCTGGAGGTAGACATGGGAACAACAACCCATGCTCTATAGACCACTTTGAAGTGTACATGGTCTTTGGCACCTCTTGGCCTTTATCGCTCCCTGACAGCTCCACTTGCCAGCGCAAGTACCCCGGTGCGAACTGCCTTTGATAATGCGGGGGGTGGATTGGGGCGGTGGTCGTGCAGACAAGACACAGGAAGACTCGTGAATGGAGACACACTTATGTGGATTGCAGGGGGCCGTCCAGCGTGAGGGGGGATGCTTGGCAGGAGACACAGAGTCTGGAGGTAGACATGGGAACAACAACCCATGCTCTATAGACCACTTTGAAGTGTACATGGTCTTTGGCACCTCTTGGCCTTTATCGCTCCCTGACAGCTCCACTTGCCAGGGCAAGTACCCCGGTGCGAACTGCCTTTGATAGGGCGGGGGGGGGTGTGGATTAGGGGGCTGGTCGTGCAGACAAGACTCGTTTGCCGCAGGGCCTCACCAAGGAGAGGCCATCTCACTGCATGTAAGAGGCAGGCTGAAGGATCTACTACATGGAAGGCAGGGGGGTGAGTTTATAAATACCTCAGCCTCCCAGGAGAATATATGGGTGCAGTTCACCCTGGAGACCCTGGATGCCTAGGCAGTTAGTCAGCAGCAGGCTGGCCTGTGGTGGCAAGGCGGCACGGGCCAGAGGGGGTCATCTCTGTACCCGGTGCCCAAAAGGATGATTTATTATGATCAACCATATTGATTATTTACCTATAACCATGTTTTGTATCAATAAAATCCAACGGCCTTCCTTTTATTGCCAACGCTTGAACAAAGTGGTGTGGTAAGTATTTTTGGGGGAGGAGGCAAGGCCGGGAGGCTTGATGCCAACCCGCAAAATAACATATGTATGTCTGCTGCATATGGGTTCAACGGTTATGTGGATTGAAGGTGGGCGGCCAGCGTGAGGGAGGATGCTGGCCGGAGACATGTGGTGTGACAAGACAAGGCACAGGAAGACGATTCAATGGAGACACACTAGATTCATTTAAAAAATCAAAACAACCATTGTTAAAATATATGTTGGGTTTTATTTTAGATCTTAATTTCAATTGAACATAAATAATAAACATTACACATTGTAAAGTTCCGGTTGCAGCACATACAGGGAAAATCTGCGGTATTGTCCACTGTCGCTGGGGAAATGTTGTCTAATGGCAAGTACCGCACAGGCAGGTATTACTCTCCGAACGCGGTGTCCGAGCCTCCCGTGAAGCCACCAAGTGAAGCAACGATAGGCCACCAGCCTGTACCACCTGTGAAAATGAAAGATGCAAACTGTATTAAAATGACAAAACTTTCTTATCACTGTCGATTCAGGTAAAAAATGTCATTCTGCTTTGAAAAAAATTCTATCTAGAAAATGCACAATATGGAACCAATTTACATGCATTCGAATGATATGTAGATGTAATTTTATATGTGGGAGACGATCATGACATAGTAGTGGCATCACTGACATCACAACCAGAGTATACTTACTCGTTACTCGGATTACGCGGACGAACAGTGCCGCGAAGTTCGTGCATAAGCACCATCATCATCCTCAACACGGTCCGTGAGAGGCAGGCTTCCCTGAACTCTGGCAGCTCGGTGATGCATTGCGGACTTGGCTCGCCTTCCGAAATGTAGGCCAAGCACCCGGAATTTTCACGGCAGCAGCAGTTCTCCTCCTCAGTTGGCATTAGCTCGCACCGATTGCACGTGCACCAGGTGGAGACGCCGTCCATGCGACATGGTCCAGGCTCTTTATCCGTTGACTGGTCCTCCCAACTGCCGTCCGAATCCCCATCGTTTTCGCGTGCTTGCCTTTCCAGTAGTTCTTCCTCGGTGTACTCGGGCTCGTACATATACGGCATTATTGTAGCCATTGTGTGGTAAAGAAAGTACAATAATTTACAGAGATGGTACAGGTGTTCACAAGGCCTAGAAGCGGCGAAGGTAGCTGACCAGAGCACAGAAACGAGTCACAGAATACTCAAAGTAACACACAGAGAGTAATTGAATCGAAAATCTGCTGCTGTGTGTTGTGAAACGGTGTGTTTATACTTATTGAGGAAAGAGGCGTCCTGCCATTTCCATGGCGACACTTCATTAGCTGAGGCGCAGCGATTGTTGACACGAAACGTGCTTTGGCGTTGGGAAATGGGCGGTACGCGTCTGCTGATGTCAGGCTCAGGGGCGGGGGATTTGATTTAGTGCCGCAAAAGCAGGTGAGCCAGGGCGATGGGGGGAAATGATAGGATTATCAGAAAATGGCGGATGATTTCGAGTGCGTTAATGGACGAAAAGTCGGGTAAGGTCCATAGGAAAGTTTTCTACGATCTACCGAGTTATGCTTAAAAACACATGGCCGAACCGTAGGGACAATAAAAAAAAAGTACCGGAACTATCCTTTAATAGACAAAGTTTGGAAAGACTTGATTCCCAAGTACAATTATATTTATTTGCAAGATTCATGATGGAAATACAAATGGAAAATGGAGGATTGACTGTTTACCACGCTAACCGATCCATGATTCGGGCCCTTAGTGTTCCTTCCCACACATCCCCACAGTCCGAGTTGATTGACATTTTCCTGATCACTCTCTTCTTTAAAACATCATATTAAAGTGAAATTGCCTCTGTGGTGTTCATGGTGAGGCATACTTTGTGCCAATGTAATGGTCACGTGTTAACTGTCTGCCTCCAAAATTCAATGTTTAGGTCTGGTGACAAACATATCAATCAGTGGTGACAAACAAATCAATCATTATGTTGTGGTGGATACATGCTCATGAATTGCTATTAGGCATACTTTGATACTAGAGATACCTGGATGTGATCATGAGCCACTGACTCTGCATTACAAAGACAATCGTCCCTACAGTTGACCTAGGATGAATTAACTCTTGAGCATCAACAAATTCGTAATTCTGTGTTCTGTAGTTCCAAAAAACACATCTCTAAACACACAGATCAAGCAAGCAATATTACAAGTGTGGCATCCCCGATCTACACATCTTAGAACGGATGTGTAACCGGAGGAAATAATCATTTAATTTGAGAAGATGGTTTGCCATGTTATTCTCAGATTGCTCGTTTAGAACACCTTCACACCAACATCAAGGATTACAGTTAGAGGCTTCCCGTTCAACCTGTCTAAACTAGAAATGTAGAATGACAGTGGCAGATGAAATCCTGAAAGTGCAAGGTAGGCCTTCTGGCCTGATGCAGAAATGGCAATAACACACAGAAAATGACATAAAACAATATGCATTATTTTGAAAAGTAAAAAGATGGCCTGCACTAGAACATCCTTGGCCCACATTTCAATCATTGCATAATTCAAAAGAACGATTCTGCAGATTTTTGAGCAATGGTAGCCACTAGAATTAAGGGCAAAACCTCCATTTCAGGATCCCCATGTAAATCTAAATCAATAGCATGTGCAATTCTCCAAGATTATTTGAATGCTTGTCTGCACACGCACTCGGCTAGCTCTTGCAATTTCTCCAATTGTCAGGTCCACAATGGATTGTTAGGCAATGGCATCTGGGCACTAACCAAGGCAAGGTGGATGGACAAGGAAGGGTACCATTAAGCATTTATTTCAGGATCAAGGACAGGTGGGCAGAACTTATAACAGTACTGTTTCAGGGAAGTTTCAAATATAATGATGTGTTATTGATATATAGAGCTTTCGCCAAATATAAAACCTGTCCCAGGCGTTGGTAAATGGACTGATTGTCAACATTTTGAGAACGTGACCTGGAAATGACATTTGACAGCTAAACTTTGGGGAAAATGTATTCTTTTAAAATCAGAAGAATACATTTAAACTAATTTTATTATACCACATAATCAAGCAGTGTTTTGATCAACAAGGTAAACCACTGACCACTGCATGATTCTGAAACTTGTATTTGAAATGTAGTTTCATAAGAAGAATGCACCTTAATGTGGCATTTCTGTATCTGGCACAGGTTTTAGATCACATGGATATTAATTTCCTCTTGTCGCGTCTTGAAATATTGTGACTCCAAGAGATTGCCTTTTATAAAAACATTGAAGTGATTCGATGCAGAACCACTAAATGCAATGTCTCCGATTTGCTTTAGAAAGATACAGGCTTTCCCATTGCCCAGCTTCTCTTCTTCCCTTATTTATCAGAGTTTTAAATGACAAGAGCAGGTGGTGTAGCCCCAGTTTTCACTGTACGCCATTTGACACCACTTCAATGTGCAAAGAATGAAGTAATATGTGAGCAGACCGCCAGTGGAGTTCAGTATCTTTTAACTACCCTTAAAATCTTTTTTGGCAAGATACACCTTAGGTTAAGCTCAGCAAAAACAACATCCATGCATATTGGGAAGGGTATGACAAAGCCAAACTGGACCCTAGAGGGAGTGCTCATTGTGGCAGTAAAACATATTACATCTTTGATTTCTCTTCTAATACTCAGGAACTTTGCATGCCCATATCACAAAGGATATGAAGCAAGTATTGGCTGACAACAAGGATGTGATAAGATTGTTCTTTAGGTTTGGTGTACAAGCCCTAAATGAGTTCAATGAATTTTCAAAGCCAAAGCATTACAGCTGTTGTGTAATGGTTGTGAAATACGGGTCATTTAATGGGTCGATCAATTTGCACAGAATACATTTCTTAGAACAGTATGTTGACTCATGTAATGTGGTCCATATAGTGCTTCAAGACCTGAGGCAGGCCTTAATCAGGGTCATCTAGTGCCTCTTTGGCACTGTTGCTCTTCTTTGTAAGGCATACATTAATAAGGTTTAGCAATAATATTAGAATGGCTTTCCAAGAAATTAAGTGTGACCACAAAAGTGATGGGTGGAAGGTTTTGAAAGAATCTGAACCACTGGCATTGTTCTGGGCAACCATCTACACCACCGTTTTTAGCCCGTCTGCGCCATTGCAAAAGGGGTCCAGCCATATGCAAATCAGTCAGGTACTGCCACCAATGGTAGCAGCCCAGCCCGAATGGCTAGGCCAGGTCCCCTCTAGACAGAAACACAAGCAACCCCAGACATGTTTTGGCCTTGTTGGGCCTCCTCAGTGAGGTGCAGCTCGGTTCCCTATGGCGCAGCGAGCAAGGGACCCACGTCTGGGCAAACCCTCTCTCACATTTTTTTCGCTTTCCAAGAAATTAAAATACTATAACCCGCATATATTGCTGGGCATCTCAAGTAGGGTAGATTTCAAAGGTGTGGGGTCCATCTGTGTGTTTTTACAATGTTTTATTGTTATTTTTAAATGGTAGACCAACACGGTAGACGTATTCATCACATAACAATTCAATATGTGTTTCTTCTATTTTTGTATGCAGAAAGTCACCAAATTGACTTGATGCTTACATGGTATTGTAAAGAAGGAGCCAAGTACCCCCACCTCAAGCATCTCGCCAATATTGCCTATATGTTAGGAACCAGAGAGTGAAAACATGCAGTACCATTGAAAATACCAATACGAAGTAGAATACTGGAAGAAATGTTCCCCTTAAGAAAGCGATACCTGCATACAGGACAGTATGATGGACATTTGAATTAAATCCCAGAAGAAGAGTCAGAAATTAGCAAAATAGCAGATTGGTGACATCACACAAAGTGAGACTGACGCACCCAGAAGAGATGCAAAGACAAGAAAATGAAGATAGTCTATAAACATCGAAGATAAGTAACATTTCAGGATCAAAATGAAGAGGCTTATGCAATAGAAACGATGGAGATGTCAAGTTATTTTACAGGTGTACAGATGTAAAGAAACACAAGCAGACAAAGTATGCTTGAGGAAGCTATCTATTGAATAGATAGCGGAAAGCGCCAACGTATGTATATATATATATATATATATATATATGAGTGAGTGAATTATGGATGATTCATGATTCCACTACGCATTATAGCAGAGCTGGACCAGAGAAGGAAGGTCTTTTCCAGTGTGTCACAGTTAAGAAAGTGTCGGGCTGGGATGAGCAGACATTAGTTAGTTACAATCGTGTGAAAGAACAAAACTCCTGTTCAGAAGACGTGAACAAAAACAAGGAAGACGTCAGAGGTTTATTAAATAATAGTATTTCAAATGCAACAGAGCTCAAATGTGTGGTCTCCAGTCATGTAGAGGTGTGAAAATGGACAATCTTGATGAACCACACCTATGCAAGGAGACAGAGCGTGCCTCCACTCCCTCGTATTATCCAGAGCAAAAAACATTTCCTAGGCCAAGTTCAAAGGCAAGATGTGCATACCACTGAGGTGATGACAGATGATATGCTAATTGTTTGGAAGCTATGGTCAAGATCAACCCTCCAGCACCTGGAGACCAGCCTGCATACTGCTGGCATAGATGGAAAAGTACTGATGGATATAAGGGTGCCAATCAATTATAGGGGGTGGCATAGTTAAGAGCCCTATAGCTTGTGTAACCAATGGGATGTCATGTATTTAGTGACGTTCATAGTGACCCGTTTGAAGAGAGGGATTAGTTGCCCCAACCGATGTTAAAGAGCCTATCACTTTCTTAGATTAGTATGGAACGTATATTTAGATGCTCTTTTAGATCCAATCCCATTTGCCACTAGGTTTTTGTAGTTTGACACGTAGGTTGACATCAGCAAAGACAGGTTTTTGCTATAAAAGTAATGTTTTTTATGAACTCTGTTGAGATCATGCTGTGAGATGTCCGTTGATGTCCTTTGTACTCCCTATTTTAGCTAATTGACATTAAAACAGTCAAACTTTGCCTACTTTCTAAGTTAGTCTGATTATTGATGTTTGAGTATCTTCTGAATCCCCATTCATCTCAAAGTATTGCTACCTCGTCTTAAAGGGCTGGGTCAGCTGTCTCGGTTCAGTGTATTAAAGGTAATATCTCTCTGGCTGCGGCAAAGCTGATTTGCAAATAAAGGATGAATCTGCTCCTGACCTTTGACAGAAAGCAAAGCTGGTCTAGAACTAATTCCATGACCCTCTCTGATGGAGAGTGTGAAGTCAGCATGATGAATATTTTGGTTTTATTCTTAGAATCCATGGACCAGGCTCGTAATTGCATATGTTTGGCAAACAAAAATTGTTCTGTAAGACATGCTGGAGGCTGAGAATGAAAACTGATGTCCTTGACAAATCTGAGGAGAGGTGTTTCATGGGAAGGGCAATATCACTGCCGAAGTGACCGTCTAATCCCCGAAGCACAGTAATTGCTGTTACAGAGTTAATTACACTGTGTGTGCTAAGTATCGACATATCAAAGAGGATATTTTCAAGTGGTCCTCATGAGTAAGGCAGTATAGCACTACCATTCACAACAATAAAAAGAACATTATTTGCTATTGGTGTGAATTGAATGAATTTGGCTGTCACTAAATTTGCTGTGGGTTTGATTCTGCCTAAGGCGATCGCTTTTGAAACTCATGAGATTTGCGCCACCAGTCTTACAACCCACAATGATTTGCCTGGCTACAGGAGATAAAGTCTGCACGTTTGTAATTTACATGATATTTTATTGATGCAGGGCATTTAGCAGTAAAATGCAGACAATTATGTGAAGGTTTCATATAAATTTCTCTTCATTTTCTTTTGTGACAGCATTTAATATTATTCCTACTCTCAGACATGGAACACTATACTTTCATAGTCATCTTATTGTTGTATTGGAGTGTTTGAAAACAAAGAGCACATTGTATGTGTGGTGTACTTCTGATATAAAATGGTGATTTAAATTGTTGTATTTTCTTTAGAAATGTAAGAGATGGATAAAGTTGACTTTCGGACTGACCAATGTTAGCAGTTATTTTGGCTTGAAATAGCATCACTAGCAACTAATTATACCAAAAATCCATAAGGCGGGATACCACTCTCCTCGTTTTCAAGTTATCTTACATCATAATGTATCTTCTTTTGCCCAATGTTGCTTGTCCAATGTGCTTTGAAATACACTAGGTTCAACTAAGTTTATCAAACATTATTTTATAAGCAGGTGTGCACCTCAAATAGGGTTTGGGGAAGTATTGTGTACCTTGTCCTGGGAAGGGATATCAGAAAATTAACCGGCTGTACTCTGCATGAAGATACAACATCATTTCCACCAGTCAGAGGTAGCACTATTTAGCAATGCCTACACTTTTCTTTTTTTTAGGTATTAATACTTGTGCAGAGCAGTAATGTTAGGTTATTTTGAAATGTATTTTTGTGGGAGCCGTGCCAATTAATTTTTATATTGACCCTCATGTGTGATATTGGCAAGGCCGTGTGTGTTTTCTTGATGGCCTAAAGCTGTTCCTAGATTCTCTTTTTAATGGGCAGATGTTACTGCAAGAATAGGGTAGTTTACATTTCCACTGGATATTGTGGATCATATAACTAGTAGCAGAGTTGATGAGTGTTTTGATATGATACATATGAGAATTCAGGTACTGGAAATTCCGAGACCTAATCATGGCAAGTGGAAAATAATTAGCAGTTGCCCTATTTGAACAAATCTGGCATGCACTTGTGTCCTCCAGATGGTATTATTAATGCCCTTTTGTAACAGTGTAAAATAATGGACTGGTGGTGTTCCTGACTGTCAGAGCTCTTTGACATGAAAAATATGTTTTATGGGCAGGTGTGTTTGGGTTCCAATCAATGAGAAATATGTGCCAATGGCGTGAAAGAGTTTCCAATTGGCGTAGCTGTTTGAACTGCATGGGTGGGAATAGTCTGGGGCATTGAAGACACTATCGTATGTCTAGACCTGTTAAAAGCATAACAAGAAAGATGATTTTTGTTGCACTTTGCTCCAATATTGGCATTTTGCATAGCAATGCACACCAGAAATTCTAGTTTCAAAGCTCTTGCTACAAGTTGTTACTAATTACCATCATTATTACCCACATTTGTGGTAAACAATGTATAACCACAGATGTATGCAGTCGGGCCAAAGGAGCGTGGAAGCGTGGAACCCTTGTTCCAGGGGAAACGTCACCTCAGGGATATGTGAACTATTTATAGAGCTTTTCAAATCCAACTCCGTGTTGTAATTGAATAATGTTTTCAACATCTTCTAAGGTAATTTTTTAGGCTTGTACCTTTTTCCCAATGCATTCCCTCCATAAACTCACCCATCATTTCTAGACATGCCCTAGGAGGTGGCATACATTATTCTGTGGATAAGGAGTAATCCTTTTGCCATTAGGGATAACTGACTCACACAAGATGCAGGTTTTCATACATTTTATTGGGCTAACTGAAATAACCATACAGCGATGGAGGCAAATATTAGCTTTCAAATTCCCCCGATATCTTCACCAGATGGTGCAGTGTGAAATGCTTCATAAAGAGAAAGCCACAGCACAGCTTGCTCTCAAAATTAAGAAGAAGAAAAAAAGCATGTCAAACTTACTTGGCTAAAGGAACAGTATGCCTAGAATGTGGGTCTGGAAACTGCTGTCTTATCTAAAAGATCATAAAACCATCTGGAAACGGGGGCACATAATGGTTTGGAAACAGTACCCATTTCTATCTGAAAGTTGCATTTATCAACCAAAAAAGAAAGGAAAAACAAGGCATATTAAAATGAAAGGTTTAAAAACACATAATTAAGAAACAGGGTCTGTATTGCATTTTCCTCACACAGAGACTAAACATGTGTTCTGCAGCCTGTATGTGGTGTCAGGACATTGTCATGATTTAAATACAGCTGCTAATGTTTCCTAGCTGGCATACATTGTGACACTATAAAATAGGCACTTGAGGTTTAACTGTTGAAGTCTCTGTGGCTACCTCAGTGTACCTCAAGCTTCACAATGGCTTCCTCACATGCATACTGTGTGGCAAATGCAAAATACTTTACCCATTTTTAGTTGTGGCACTTAAAGCGCTACCTTTAAGCCAAAACTATTGTCATTAAAATAAGAGCTTCAACTTACAGTTTGAAATAGGGACTTTGAATTAGGGTCTCTCATGCTTTTCAATGCAGATGAGATATGAGGATGGATTTGTGTTGTTTAGCTATGTGTCCCACCCATTTAATTCCCATCTCTAGGTCATATCTATATGATTTTCCCCTCCCATCCCCACCCATCGCCACCTTAAACTACACCCCTTTTTACACTTACACCTGCATTTGTAATGTGTGCAAAATTTGTCAGCCATTTGTACTCCAAAAAGGTGGCTGCCATGTGTTAATGTTGATAAAAATGTTACTTGGCTTGATTGATGCTTTAAAAAATACTTACTGCCACTTTTAAGTTATGTTGCATATTTTAATATATTGTGTACTAAAAATAAACAAGTTACTGTTATAGTTATGTTTTGTTTTAAAATGTCCATGTACCTATTTGTCGTGTGGGTCTAGTGTGGGTGATGAAGCAGTACCTGATTGAATGTACAGTTTTATGATGTCAGTATGATGTGATTGGTGTACAGGGTGTGCTTTCCCCCACAAAGTATCCATTTTGTTTCACCGAAACATGCAGTCGAGCAAACATTCTATGGGCAGCTGTCTTAGTTCTCCTTGAGGCAGAATGGTGACCGCCCAGCACTGCAGCTGCCTTTTCTTGTCAGAGTCACAGTCAGTTTTTAACCCTCACCAGAGCTTTGGCGGTTCCCGTGGGCACTGCCTCGGTATGAGCACCCTGGCACCCTCTCAAAGGGGGGGCAGCCTTCATTGAAGAAGAGCTTGTCTTGCAGTGGAGCAGCAGTGATGCGAGCTCCAATGGGCGAGCATCCTACCCCTACTGAGGGGGGCACACAGTCTGTAGCTGAATACCATCTGGCACAGCTCTACTCGCAAATAACGGGCAGCCTTTGAAGTGGGAACAACGGATACTTGAGGGGTGCACATTCAGTGCCAAGCTTATGCCCGCTCCAAGGACACACAGTCACAGACCACCAACACCAGATGGCCTTGAGTTCCTTGCTTCTACATTAGTTCCCCGCTTTCTCTCATTTGAATGTGGGCTGTGGTCGCTAGATCTGGTGTTCTGTCCTCGGGGGTCACCGCTGGTGTTCTGTATCTAGGGCGGCGCTTGAGGGCTAGAGGCTGTGTTCGGAGCTCTCGGGCAGCCAGAGACAGTGTTTGTGCTGTGGGAAAGGGTGGGCTTCACACTTGGGCTAGGTGCGGCATCTCGGCCATGTACAGTGCAGGGAGCTTTGTCGTTCTTTGTTGTTCTCACCATCAACTATGCCTCCAGAAAGTGCACTCTTCCCAAAATATCACCCATCTCCCTGGCATGCAGTGTTCTGCCCTTTCCCCTTTCACAGGGTTCCACTGCCAAGGCTATGTCAGGGCGGACACAGTCAGTGAACAACACTATGATTTACACACAGTGCTTTTCTGCAGCCGAGTGGAGGTTTGGATGCAAAAGGAATTTGGTTTTTAGGCTTCTACAGTTGGGCTCATTGGTTTCTGAGCTTTTCTGCCTTCCAAGGTCTCCTAGTCCTACATGTGTCCCAGAACGAGTTCCATATGGAGCCGCTGGCCCTTGCCTGCCATGCCAGTGCAGCTCGCAGCAAGCAGGCATTTATATCCTGAGCTTTGGTCGTGATGGACCCGCATCTCATTCCAGCCTTGTCTTCCCTCTTTACCAAGCTCTGGGGTTTCGATTCCGGTTAGAATCCATCAGGGGATCCTTGGTGCTTTTGTTGCTGAACGAGGCCTTTCAGCACAATTCAGGACCAACCCATCCATCGCATCTCGACTAGTGATTCCAAGAGGGGAGTCCAGTTTTATTTTTTGGGGTGTGGGGGGCACAACACCTAATCCTTGTCCCAGGGTTGGCAACCCGCAGCACTTCAGATGTTTTTGGCTACAACTCCCATGACCTGCCACCATTGACTATGCTGGTTGGGGCTGTTGGGATTTGTAGTCCGGAACATCTGTTGGCCAAATTTAACAAAAGTGGTTTAAAAAGGACACACTTGCCTTAAAAGGGCAGAGTGTGGCTAAGCCCGGCATAGGTCCAGGACACTGTGGTGCCCAGTTTTTGCCCCACGCTCTTCCCTGCCACTTTGTGTCATTATGTATTAGATCTTCAGGGGGACTGCTTTAAAACCTTGTGAAAACCTGTAACTGGTGATACGTCCTAAGAGCAATGGGTGAAGCTTGCTCCTGTGCATTGCTTCAAGGCGCTGTTTATTCTGGGGGTTTGTTTGTATGGCTTTCCTTGTATATGAAACAGCAAAGCTCTTGTGGAGAGATACACACTGGCAAGAAGTAGTTGTAAGAGGCTGTGCACGGGTGAACTCAGGCCCGCATTAAGTGACAGTAGGCAGTAGTAAATACAGTATCAGTGAGGGGGCAGATCAAGGCCCATATTAAGCTACACTGGCAGCAATGAATACATGACCAGCTAGTTTAACAAATGTTGTTGCAGCTTGTGTAAAAAGTTAGCATTTGGGTGATCACGGGACAATCTACCACATACACAAATGCACGTTCGACCTACCTTTTTATTTATTTATTTTTTAAGTCAAATGCTCGTTTGCAAAACCTCCCAAAGTTAGCATGTTTCATGCGCTACACTCTAATCTCAATATCCGGGCTCATTGTGTAGTTTGGGGTGGCGTTGATGAGGAGCTAGGTAGGTGCCCTGCGCCTTATGCCACAAGTTGCTAGCCTGCATGGTTGTTATTGGGTTTTTCTCCTATTGCTTTGCGTGATTTTACCTTCTTTGCAGTTCTGCACCAAAAGCTCATCATTTGTTCTTGCCCTGGTTGGAGTAGTTGGTTTTCTGAATTACGGGGCGGCAGGTGTGCAGTGGAAAATGTATAGTTAACTAATTTTCAAGTGCGTCTATCAAGCTACATATACAGTCATAAATCGAATGTGGAGTGTAAGTCACGTGGACTTGCAAGTAAACCAGACAGCCTCTCTTGAGCTCAGTAAGGACTCTTATCTATTAAAAGTGCCTCAAAAGGTCATTTTCTGTATTCAAACCTAGAGCTTCAACATTGGGCTATTTGCAAAGATGTGTCTTACCGTGTTGCTGTTTGTGAAGTTTACTACGTCTTTCTAGTACGTTTCTTAAACGATGCAATTTATTTCAGATAGGAAGTGAGGCGGGACATACAGCATGTGGATGCTGGACATTTTACCAGCCTGTTGACCGCCCATGACCATGCTAATCCCATTGGCCATTCCTACCCATTACCTGCTGGTGTCCCCTCAAAACACACCCTCATTAATAATTTTAGACTTTGCTCTGTCCCACAGTAACACCAAACGATATGCTGCTATGGGGCTGACCTTGTTATTTTTCAACAGTCTTCTTACAAGATAACGGATTAGTTGAAGCTGTAAATCGTCTGCTGTGTAATAAAAAAGTCTTAACCATGTATGTGTTAAACAATTTCACTTGTAATCAATATGTGTGCCCTTGCATCTGTTCCTTGTACACATTTCCTTTTCAAATGAAGCATTGGCAAAGCCAAGAGTTTTGGCATGTGTATAGCCATTGGATAGGAATTTGCCAGGCAGTGTCACAATGCCCAAGTATTTAACCCATTTCAAGCTGTTTTCATCACCTGGTCAGGTAGTACCATTTTGGCAGTGTATATACCATGGATACACAAAAGCCAAAACTGTTGGTTTTGCCAATGCTTGTTGAACGATGGAGCTGACTCAAACCACTTCTTTTTCCAGACTAAGGGCCCACTCAAGGAAAATGATGTATGCAGTGGGATCAAGTGTTTGGATAGAAATATGGAGTGGGTTCTGTGAACCTGCCTATCTCCATGCAGGGTGCAGTGTTTCCTGTTTAGGGGGTGAGTGCATAGAATGCTGAACCTCCATGTTTCATCCCCCCCTTTTGTTTCAGATCCGCCAGAGCTCCTGGAGACCTTGCAAACAACTGTTTGGAGGATGTGGCATACATCCCAGTAAAATAACAGAAGTGCTATTCTTATATAATTTCACTGAACGCAGGCATGCCTGATTGCTATAATTGAGCTCCAGCAAGGTGATATATCAGCACACGTTCCATGTGTTCCCGCTGAACACTGTCCGATCACACGGGAACTTGGAAACCGATTCACCTTTGAACTCTGCGCAGAAACCATTTCAGCCCATTCATACTGAGGTCATTACTATTCAGACCGGAGAGAGCTGGCGGATGTCCAGCGCGTGACCCCTTTGACCTGTGGCCAGTGAACGCGGGTACGCGGAAGCTGCAGGACTATCGAGCTGCAGGCCAGGGGTGCATATATGCGACCTTTGTCTTGCTTAGGAAACCATCATACCTATCATGGCCTCAGATCGCCGACTCGTTCTAAATCATGGATAAGTCTGAGTTGTCAATGACCATAAAAGGAGAGCTTTTTTTTTTCTTTCTCAAAACACCGTACGCATACACTGTGCTCCTACTGAATTCTAGCCACGCAGCCTGCACGCACGCACAGTGGAAGAGAACTACGTGAATGGAAAGAGCGTCCAGCCTCTCAGCAGCTCTTATGAAATGATAAAAGGCCATTCTCCGCATAAAAGACAGGCCAGCGCCCTTCCAGTCTCTCTGAAGCTCTGCATAATAAAACCGTCTGACTGAACGTGTAAAATTGCTCATTAATAAAGGGTACATGCTGCTTTGAAAGAGCAATTAAGCAAGTGTCGATTCAGCATACCAAATAACAAAAGACATCCCATGTAAAACACAAGCTTTCTATCGTTTTTTTCCCCCACTGTTTTAAAGGGACAGATATTTTTAACTGCTTGGGGAAACTTGCATTTTACCAGCACTGAAAATAATGCTCATTTACTTTGTCCACCCATTACAATGCCAGCATTGCTTTACTCTGCACACCCACGATGCTGGGTTTTATATAGGGTACCCCTAGTTATGGAGCAATGTAGTGGGGTTTGATTCGTAGGGTACCATTTATCGTATTGTTTTTTTAATTTTTTTATAAAGTGCTTAATACCCGAGTTCGGTTTCTAAGCCTGGATCTGGGATTCCAGCATATGTTGCTCTGCCTGGCCTTCCAAGACCAGCACGTTGTCCCTGTGCTATCCTCCGTTCACGATTTTGTACTTCAAAAGATAAGCTGTGGACATTGCAGAGTGCTATAGGCAGGGAAAACAGCGTATGGGGGCAAAGGGTGAAACAAGTCTCGACTCATATGTTTTATTCATGGATCTGCAGCCGAGTTCCCACTGAATCTATATTTATAATCGTTTCACATGACCTGACCTTCCTATCTACCCAATTAGGATCCTGGGTCTGCATCAGTGATTTCCAGGCCTGCCTTCTTCTGCTGCGTCAGAGGAAGCAAGGTAGGCTTCCTTCTTCTGCTGCATGAGAGGAAGCAGGGTAGGCTGCCTTCTTCTGCTGCGTGAGAGGAGGCAGGGTAGGCTTCCTTCTGCTGTGTGAGAGGAAGCAGGGTAGGCTGCCTTCTTCTGCTGTGTGAGAGGAATCAGAGTAGGCTGCCTTCTTCTGCTGTGTGAGAGAGGAAGCAGGGCAGGCTACCTTCTTCTGCTGCGTGAGAGGAAGCAGGGTAGGCTTCCTTCTTCTGCTGCGTGAGAGGAAGCAGGGTCAGATTCCTTCTTCTGCTGCGTGAGAGGAAGCAGGGTAGGATTCCTTCTTCTGCTGCGTGAGAGGAAGCAGGGTAGGATTCCTTCTTCTGCTGCGTGAGAGGAAGCAGGGTAGGCTTCCTTCTTCTGCTGCATGAGAGGAAGCAGGGTAGGCTGCCTTCTTCTGCTGCGTGAGAGGAGGCAGGGTAGGCTTCCTTCTGCTGTGTGAGAGGAAGCAGGGTAAGCTTCCTTCTTGTGCTGCGTGAGAGGAAGCAGGGTAGGCTTCCTTCTTCTGCTGCGTGAGAGGAAGCAGGGTAGGCTGCCTTCTTCTGCTGCGTGAGAGGAATCAGAGTAGGCTGCCTTCTTCTGCTGTGTGAGAGAGGAAGCAGGGCAGGCTACCTTCTTCTGCTGCGTGAGAGGAAGCAGGGTAGGCTTCCTTCTTCTGCTGCGTGAGAGGAAGCAGGGTAGGCTGCCTTCTTCTGATGCATGAGAGGAAGCAGGGTAGGATTCCTTCTTCTGCGTGAGAGGAAGCAGGGTAGGCTCCCTTCTGCTGCGTGAGAGGAAGCAGGGTAGGCTGCCTCCTTCTGCTGCGTGAGAGGAAGCAGAGTAGGCTTCCTTCTTCTGCTGCGTGAGAGGAAGCAGAATAGGCTTCCTTCTTCTGCTTGGTAAACTTCCTTTAAATCCCCTCTATGGACCCAAGGCACCAAACCTTTAAGCAACGCCGTCATGTTAGCTTTGGGTTTCTTTTGTATTTTTTTCTCTGCATGATTTCGCATTGCCACTCACTCACCTAATTTCTCACACATGTGTGTTGGCCATAATCAGCAAAATAAAACAGCTGTGAAACACAGATGCACTTATTGTGATGACAGGTCTTCTGAAGCAGGCGCCCAGTTGTTATGCCAACATGGTAAAGAGCGACCTGGTCTTGCTAGATGGGGGGGCTCAACACCCACGTAAGAAGGCATTACAGGCATAGGAAAGAGCCAGAATCAATATGAGTAGGGGCTGGTTGAGGAATTGGGGGATTTGTCCACTATGACAGGAAATGACCAGGCCTTGACTCCTCAGGACTGGCCTCCGCCATCTCACAGCAACACTCACAGGTGTGTTTCTGTGCAGCAACTACAGATGAAACGAATTGGAAATACAAGCACATTTACTCAGGGCAGACAAGCTTTACAACATACGAACAAACGACTATTTGAGGACACAGCACCGTGACATTATAGCATGCCTTCCAGTTGCCTTGCAGTTGTGCTTTTATACAGCAAACGCTGGCAAGGCAAACACTTTTTAATAGCCACATGACCTTTCCAGGACTATGGAATCCCTACCTGTGGGATAAGAGTGCCCCCAGGGCACCAACACAAATAGTGCCATTGCTAACTAGAGAAAGATGTTTCTTATATATAGTAAAGGGAGTTGAAATCACTGCAATTCACAATTAGGGTCAAAATTGGGCAGAGGGGACTGACAGTGTATTCACTCGAGTGCCCTTTGGTCTCCTCTCTGCATTTTTTGGACTTTGTAGTGCAAAGAAGTACCTCTTGTAAAATGCTCACACAGGGGCCTTTTGCTATGGATTCCGATGGAATCTGCTTGCTTTTAGCAGATGGTAGAAGCAGGCAGATTCCATAAGAGCCCATGATTTTTCTCCACCACAACAATTAAATGCCGGCAGGCGGAGTGGGAATCTAGGCTAAAACTGTGATGCCATTGTGTGCTCCCATTTTGCCTGCACAAATATTGAATGCCCTGTGCAGCACAAATCAAAGTGTGTTCCAACAGGCATACATGTGTTACACCTTGTTGTATGTGCTCTGCTGGATTAAAACATGAACCACAATTCGGTTGCTCTGAAAATGCCTCCTAGACAAATATAAATACACATGGGTGTCAGTTGGGGTACAAGGATGAGAGTTGTTAGTCGGGGAGCAGAGTCCTAAAAAACACAAAGGGGCTGATTCATGGAATAATTTGCGTGGAAAATGAAAGATTTGTGCACCATTCAGTGTGCAAATCCCTGTTTTTTCGATTCATGGAATCGACTGTGTGGGACTTTTCCAGGACTTGTGTGGAGTTCCGGCAGGTTTCGCATGTCTCTGAGAGCGGTCGAGAGCCTTATGCGAGACACCAACCAGTCGTGGGTGAGGCCAGCACAGAGGGCAGAGTAGGGGGCGGAACTCGGAAAATCGGGAAAAACAAGGGGAAAAGTGGGCTTTGCGAGGGAGGGGCCGCAGGCAATCCATAGCACAGGCACAATTGGGCACAACAAAGCATATTCATGGATGTAAAGCAGGCCTAAGTACACTTACACATAGGAATCGAATTGCAAAGGTGGGTTTGCATGTCAGATTTACGGGTGCGTGTACACAACCAGGTATCCGATCGGACTTAGGGGTCCTTGGACACAGTGAAGTGTGGAGCAGGAACGGTTTACAGGGGTTTGCATGTAGATTTTCCGAGATTTACCCGAGTTACGAGATGCAGGCCTGCTTGCAGGGGGCCACATGCACTGTCTGAAGGGTGCATCTACTCGTACTTTGGGGTGCATGCAAAGGTGACTGTTCTGGCTGTTTTTGCTTTTCGTGGGGGTGTGTGGGGGGCGTTACAGGTGCGACTTGCGTATACAGTTGCTTTGCACAGTCATTTCCAGGAGTACGCAGGGCGCACATTTTTTATTCTGTGCGCAGGTTTGCGCAGTGTCATTCTCTGCGCACAGCCTTTGCAGAAAGAATGCACACTTTTCCATGAATCGGGACCAAAATGTCACAGGCGTAGGAGGATCCTCAAAGCATTATAAAACCATGCAAACAGTGAATAACACTGCACACAATGTATGACATAACACAATACAGCACAACAGGCCAAAGCAAAGCACAACATTGCGCATGGCATGATGGAGGGCTGGATTGAAGGTGCATGCGCATGTGTACTATGTTTCTCTCAGTTTCTCTCTCTCTCTCTCTCTCTCTCTCTCTCTCTCTCTCTCTCTCTCTCGCTCTCTGCTCTTTCCACATTATGGAGTAAAATCAGAAGCTGGCAGATGAAGGGCATGGATGCCAAGAAGTGTGCCTCATTTACCGAGGTTCTGTGGTAGCTGGCTGCGGGAGATATGAACTTTGAGAGAAAATGCGCCCAAAGGTTTGAAAACCCATGCCCTCATTGTTCATGTTTTAGTGTGAAAAAGGGCAGTACAGTGCAGTCTGATGCCACACTCATTCGTGCACACATGCCATGCTCAGTGGGGGTGCAAAGAACAGATACTTGGCAGGCATTGATCAGGGGATTAGTCTGGTAGCCGTTCACTACTCTTAATTTGCCCCAGTCAATACAAAACTGGTGTCTGAAATGGTGGCTTGGAAAAGGCAGGATTATGCCTGCTGCCTGACGTACAAAGAGTTGGTGGGCTTGGGTTAACGTGCATATAGTGTCTGCTATACACAAAATGAGTATTGTTCAGTCAACACATAGCTGCCAATCAAAAGAAGTGCATGGAGTCACTGGCTGGAGACCTGGGGTTTAACACTTGCATCAGCATTTGACCAGCAGTATGATGTCAGACAAATCTTTGTCATGTAATCCATATTGGTTAAAAGACAGCAACTGTGCAGTATTGTTACACTTTCATGTCCCCTCGCCTCTTCCATCACATCCTGGATTCTATGGTATATCCGTGATATTTTTTAGGGGAAAAAAACGAATTGAGAAATTACCCAATTATTTTGAGAAAAACGAAAATTACTTTTTGCTTTTTTTAACTTTCTTTTTTTTAAACGTGGGGCAGTCTCTCTGCACCCGCCTCAACCCACCTACCCTAACTTATACTCTTACCCACACCCCATCTATTATTTACCAAATATATAACAAAATACCTACTATTTTTGGTCAAATAAATTAGGTCATTTGTCTTTTAAACATTTTTTTTATAAGGGGCCGAAGCCCACAGGCATCAAGGCGCCAACATGGAGATGACACAGGACACACAAAAAGTGACACAGGACACACAGAAAAGATGATGCGCCAACAGTCTATTACGGTACTTACTCAAGAGGGTAGTTTTTAGTGCACACGGAACTTCAGCTTATTTTTTTCCAGTCTTAGAGCAGTTGGGAGTTTGTTCCAGATCTTGGCGGCTCTAACGGGGAAGGATCTAATCAGTCCATTGGTCCGTTTGTGGGTAATGCTGTTGATCTGACCCTGAGTTCCTGAGCGCAGGGGTCACCTAGGGACGTATGGTCAGGTCAGTGTTTTCAGATAGAGAGGAGCTTTTCCAAAAAGGCAACGGTGTACCAATGTGCAAGATTAGTTTTTTATTTTTTTGTATTAGGGTATTTGTGTGGATTTGGTTTCTATGTCCTGATTCAACTGATCGCTGCACAGTATAATGTTCTATGTACAGCATCACATGTTCAAGAAGGTCCTGCTTTTTGCACCATTTCTTCTGCCAACACATAAAGAATGGAGCTAACTAATGTAACGTCAAACAGTCAGTCAGTCAAAAATATTGTTTCGGATTCAAAATCCATAAAACACATGAGACCAAACAATGCAAACAAATAATGAAATCCCGTCCCTTGAAAGCATACAACAAAACCCCATTGTACATCTTTAGACAACAGTCCAATGATAAAATAACATATGTAATACAGTACAATACTGTCATTGCAGAAACAGATTTTAAGACTGGTCTAAAATCAATAGGCCTTTTCACATTTCAGCTCTGCCAGGCAATTATCAACATGCCTCACCCTGTAAACTCAATAGCCCCTTTCTAAAATAAATTGCTCTTTTCAGAAAGGAGAGTAATGCCGATGCAGCCAGAACAGAGTCTGCACTCAGAAGAAATGAAACAGCTGCTTTATGATGGTCAATCTTAGTCCCCTGAGAACTGAAATTATCGTTACTCTCCCAATCCCGATGTACCCCGGGCAAAACAGTAACAAAAGCACCAAGTCTCCGTTATTATGCTTGCACACTGGGCATCCCCGTGGAATCCGGATAACCTTTCCAGTTCACTGTGTTCCCCCGCAGGGGGAAGCAATCAAACCTCGCCCGTTTGATTAGCCAACAATCTTTTTATAGGGACCCCAAATTAAATAGAGTTGAATTGCATGAGGCCGATTAATCATTGCATGGAGATTAGCAGAGTTATTTTCATACTCAGAGAGCATTCTATTCCTAGCAAACACTTCGTCCACAGCAAGTTTGTGACTATTCACCTCTGTTTTTGTTAAAAGGGCAGCTGGAGGAAAAAGAATACTTAAATTGGCCTCTCCTAGGGCTTTATCTATACAGTCAAGCCAAGGAATTCTTTGCCACCTTGCCCTGCCCAATACAGATCTGATAATAAAATGGCAAAAGGAGGCATGTACATTCACCCACATCCGAACCCAGACAGAAAAATATTGAGGTGAACGCCCACTGATCATCCCAGAATTCCAGGCCCGATTCTCTGTGAATAGATATACATGTTGAGGAGCTGGGGAGCCCCACAAGGGTATCAGGTAATGTTATCCCCACAAAAAATATCACCATATATATGGTTGTCGGGAACGCAAAAGGCGATATTTTGAGGGGGGATACTTTGTGTGAGCGAGGGTTGTGGGGGTGTCCCCCGCAAATTTAAAAATAATGCGTGGGCTGCAAGGGTGTTCCCCGTAGGGTTCATGCCTCAATATCGCCGCAAAAATATGGCAATATTTTTGTATTGCAATATTTTTGCAGGGATATTAACACATGGAACCCCCACAAGTCTCCTAAAAAATTGATTCTCTTTAATTTGTAACTCATCGGCCTTCTGGAAACTCCATGTTGGGACACCATATAATTTAACTGCCTTTGATTGAGCTACATAGATCTTAGATAAAATATTAAGCAGTTGGCCCTCACACTGTGACATAAAGCAGAACATGCCCCCTATTTGTTGGCTCATTTTAACTGACTGTTTTGTTAGATGTGACTTCCCCATGAGAGCTTCCGAGAAACTACCCTAGGTAGTCAAGAGCCTTCACCCTAGCGATAACTTCATCGGCACAAAGCATAAGTCGCATTGCAGCTGCCCGTTTGCTACCCACACATGCCAACACAGCCGATTGTTTTGAGTTAATATTTGGCGCAAAATAGCTCATAAGGGCTTCATATGCATTAATCAGGGTCTGTAGTGCTCTCGGGGTCTTGGTTAGCAATACAGTGTCATCTGCATTTAAAGTCAAACACTATAGACCTGATTCACAGAGTGTTTTCCAAATGGGATTGCGCCATTATAAAAGGCTTCTGTGAATCTGGTCCTATGCCCATATCAAAGCAAGATTAGTTATTACCATTCCTTAATACGTAGCCAGCAGAAGACTTGCAACATCAGGCTGGTGTGTTTTTTTGTTGCCCTGATCTACTTCGTTATGCAGTGTATCCCTACATCTGACTTTTCAAATGATCTTCTATCCCATTGAAATGTGACGTATAATAGTGTGTGACTGTCCGTCGGGTGCATAAAGTGTGTGTCAGATATCTGCTACTTGGTTACGAATCTGATACCAAAAACCATAGCAAGTCCACCTTAAATCCGTATTCTCTGTGGGAGTTGCCAAGTAGATAGGGGGGTTCCCCTGCAGAAGGAGCACATCTGGGATTCCAGCATATGTTGCTCTGCCTGGCCTTCCAAGACCAGCACGTTGTCCCTGTGCTATCCTCCGTTCACGATTTTGTACTTCAAAAGATAAGCTGTGGACATTGCAGAGTGCTATAGGCAGGGAAAACAGCGTATGGGGGCAAAGGGTGAAACAAGTCTCGACTCATATGTTTTATTCATGGATCTGCAGCCGAGTTCCCACTGAATCTATATTTATAATCGTTTCACATGACCTGACCTTCCTATCTACCCAATTAGGATCCTGGGTCTGCATCAGTGATTTCCAGGCCTGCCTTCTTCTGCTGCGTCAGAGGAAGCAAGGTAGGCTTCCTTCTTCTGCTGCATGAGAGGAAGCAGGGTAGGCTGCCTTCTTCTGCTGCGTGAGAGGAGGCAGGGTAGGCTTCCTTCTGCTGTGTGAGAGGAAGCAGGGTAGGCTGCCTTCTTCTGCTGTGTGAGAGGAATCAGAGTAGGCTGCCTTCTTCTGCTG
Source organism: Ambystoma mexicanum (assembly GCF_040938575.1). Classification (NCBI taxonomy): domain Eukaryota; kingdom Metazoa; phylum Chordata; class Amphibia; order Caudata; family Ambystomatidae; genus Ambystoma; species Ambystoma mexicanum. The sequence continues at coordinate 247,451,382 of NC_090940.1, read as the reverse complement.
TGTGAGAGAGGAAGCAGGGCAGGCTACCTTCTTCTGCTGCGTGAGAGGAAGCAGGGTAGGCTTCCTTCTTCTGCTGCGTGAGAGGAAGCAGGGTCAGATTCCTTCTTCTGCTGCGTGAGAGGAAGCAGGGTAGGATTCCTTCTTCTGCTGCGTGAGAGGAAGCAGGGTAGGATTCCTTCTTCTGCTGCGTGAGAGGAAGCAGGGTAGGCTTCCTTCTTCTGCTGCATGAGAGGAAGCAGGGTAGGCTGCCTTCTTCTGCTGCGTGAGAGGAGGCAGGGTAGGCTTCCTTCTGCTGTGTGAGAGGAAGCAGGGTAAGCTTCCTTCTTGTGCTGCGTGAGAGGAAGCAGGGTAGGCTTCCTTCTTCTGCTGCGTGAGAGGAAGCAGGGTAGGCTGCCTTCTTCTGCTGCGTGAGAGGAATCAGAGTAGGCTGCCTTCTTCTGCTGTGTGAGAGAGGAAGCAGGGCAGGCTACCTTCTTCTGCTGCGTGAGAGGAAGCAGGGTAGGCTTCCTTCTTCTGCTGCGTGAGAGGAAGCAGGGTAGGCTGCCTTCTTCTGATGCATGAGAGGAAGCAGGGTAGGATTCCTTCTTCTGCGTGAGAGGAAGCAGGGTAGGCTCCCTTCTGCTGCGTGAGAGGAAGCAGGGTAGGCTGCCTCCTTCTGCTGCGTGAGAGGAAGCAGAGTAGGCTTCCTTCTTCTGCTGCGTGAGAGGAAGCAGAATAGGCTTCCTTCTTCTGCTTGGTAAACTTCCTTTAAATCCCCTCTATGGACCCAAGGCACCAAACCTTTAAGCAACGCCGTCATGTTAGCTTTGGGTTTCTTTTGTATTTTTTTCTCTGCATGATTTCGCATTGCCACTCACTCACCTAATTTCTCACACATGTGTGTTGGCCATAATCAGCAAAATAAAACAGCTGTGAAACACAGATGCACTTATTGTGATGACAGGTCTTCTGAAGCAGGCGCCCAGTTGTTATGCCAACATGGTAAAGAGCGACCTGGTCTTGCTAGATGGGGGGGCTCAACACCCACGTAAGAAGGCATTACAGGCATAGGAAAGAGCCAGAATCAATATGAGTAGGGGCTGGTTGAGGAATTGGGGGATTTGTCCACTATGACAGGAAATGACCAGGCCTTGACTCCTCAGGACTGGCCTCCGCCATCTCACAGCAACACTCACAGGTGTGTTTCTGTGCAGCAACTACAGATGAAACGAATTGGAAATACAAGCACATTTACTCAGGGCAGACAAGCTTTACAACATACGAACAAACGACTATTTGAGGACACAGCACCGTGACATTATAGCATGCCTTCCAGTTGCCTTGCAGTTGTGCTTTTATACAGCAAACGCTGGCAAGGCAAACACTTTTTAATAGCCACATGACCTTTCCAGGACTATGGAATCCCTACCTGTGGGATAAGAGTGCCCCCAGGGCACCAACACAAATAGTGCCATTGCTAACTAGAGAAAGATGTTTCTTATATATAGTAAAGGGAGTTGAAATCACTGCAATTCACAATTAGGGTCAAAATTGGGCAGAGGGGACTGACAGTGTATTCACTCGAGTGCCCTTTGGTCTCCTCTCTGCATTTTTTGGACTTTGTAGTGCAAAGAAGTACCTCTTGTAAAATGCTCACACAGGGGCCTTTTGCTATGGATTCCGATGGAATCTGCTTGCTTTTAGCAGATGGTAGAAGCAGGCAGATTCCATAAGAGCCCATGATTTTTCTCCACCACAACAATTAAATGCCGGCAGGCGGAGTGGGAATCTAGGCTAAAACTGTGATGCCATTGTGTGCTCCCATTTTGCCTGCACAAATATTGAATGCCCTGTGCAGCACAAATCAAAGTGTGTTCCAACAGGCATACATGTGTTACACCTTGTTGTATGTGCTCTGCTGGATTAAAACATGAACCACAATTCGGTTGCTCTGAAAATGCCTCCTAGACAAATATAAATACACATGGGTGTCAGTTGGGGTACAAGGATGAGAGTTGTTAGTCGGGGAGCAGAGTCCTAAAAAACACAAAGGGGCTGATTCATGGAATAATTTGCGTGGAAAATGAAAGATTTGTGCACCATTCAGTGTGCAAATCCCTGTTTTTTCGATTCATGGAATCGACTGTGTGGGACTTTTCCAGGACTTGTGTGGAGTTCCGGCAGGTTTCGCATGTCTCTGAGAGCGGTCGAGAGCCTTATGCGAGACACCAACCAGTCGTGGGTGAGGCCAGCACAGAGGGCAGAGTAGGGGGCGGAACTCGGAAAATCGGGAAAAACAAGGGGAAAAGTGGGCTTTGCGAGGGAGGGGCCGCAGGCAATCCATAGCACAGGCACAATTGGGCACAACAAAGCATATTCATGGATGTAAAGCAGGCCTAAGTACACTTACACATAGGAATCGAATTGCAAAGGTGGGTTTGCATGTCAGATTTACGGGTGCGTGTACACAACCAGGTATCCGATCGGACTTAGGGGTCCTTGGACACAGTGAAGTGTGGAGCAGGAACGGTTTACAGGGGTTTGCATGTAGATTTTCCGAGATTTACCCGAGTTACGAGATGCAGGCCTGCTTGCAGGGGGCCACATGCACTGTCTGAAGGGTGCATCTACTCGTACTTTGGGGTGCATGCAAAGGTGACTGTTCTGGCTGTTTTTGCTTTTCGTGGGGGTGTGTGGGGGGCGTTACAGGTGCGACTTGCGTATACAGTTGCTTTGCACAGTCATTTCCAGGAGTACGCAGGGCGCACATTTTTTATTCTGTGCGCAGGTTTGCGCAGTGTCATTCTCTGCGCACAGCCTTTGCAGAAAGAATGCACACTTTTCCATGAATCGGGACCAAAATGTCACAGGCGTAGGAGGATCCTCAAAGCATTATAAAACCATGCAAACAGTGAATAACACTGCACACAATGTATGACATAACACAATACAGCACAACAGGCCAAAGCAAAGCACAACATTGCGCATGGCATGATGGAGGGCTGGATTGAAGGTGCATGCGCATGTGTACTATGTTTCTCTCAGTTTCTCTCTCTCTCTCTCTCTCTCTCTCTCTCTCTCTCTCTCTCTCTCTCGCTCTCTGCTCTTTCCACATTATGGAGTAAAATCAGAAGCTGGCAGATGAAGGGCATGGATGCCAAGAAGTGTGCCTCATTTACCGAGGTTCTGTGGTAGCTGGCTGCGGGAGATATGAACTTTGAGAGAAAATGCGCCCAAAGGTTTGAAAACCCATGCCCTCATTGTTCATGTTTTAGTGTGAAAAAGGGCAGTACAGTGCAGTCTGATGCCACACTCATTCGTGCACACATGCCATGCTCAGTGGGGGTGCAAAGAACAGATACTTGGCAGGCATTGATCAGGGGATTAGTCTGGTAGCCGTTCACTACTCTTAATTTGCCCCAGTCAATACAAAACTGGTGTCTGAAATGGTGGCTTGGAAAAGGCAGGATTATGCCTGCTGCCTGACGTACAAAGAGTTGGTGGGCTTGGGTTAACGTGCATATAGTGTCTGCTATACACAAAATGAGTATTGTTCAGTCAACACATAGCTGCCAATCAAAAGAAGTGCATGGAGTCACTGGCTGGAGACCTGGGGTTTAACACTTGCATCAGCATTTGACCAGCAGTATGATGTCAGACAAATCTTTGTCATGTAATCCATATTGGTTAAAAGACAGCAACTGTGCAGTATTGTTACACTTTCATGTCCCCTCGCCTCTTCCATCACATCCTGGATTCTATGGTATATCCGTGATATTTTTTAGGGGAAAAAAACGAATTGAGAAATTACCCAATTATTTTGAGAAAAACGAAAATTACTTTTTGCTTTTTTTAACTTTCTTTTTTTTAAACGTGGGGCAGTCTCTCTGCACCCGCCTCAACCCACCTACCCTAACTTATACTCTTACCCACACCCCATCTATTATTTACCAAATATATAACAAAATACCTACTATTTTTGGTCAAATAAATTAGGTCATTTGTCTTTTAAACATTTTTTTTATAAGGGGCCGAAGCCCACAGGCATCAAGGCGCCAACATGGAGATGACACAGGACACACAAAAAGTGACACAGGACACACAGAAAAGATGATGCGCCAACAGTCTATTACGGTACTTACTCAAGAGGGTAGTTTTTAGTGCACACGGAACTTCAGCTTATTTTTTTCCAGTCTTAGAGCAGTTGGGAGTTTGTTCCAGATCTTGGCGGCTCTAACGGGGAAGGATCTAATCAGTCCATTGGTCCGTTTGTGGGTAATGCTGTTGATCTGACCCTGAGTTCCTGAGCGCAGGGGTCACCTAGGGACGTATGGTCAGGTCAGTGTTTTCAGATAGAGAGGAGCTTTTCCAAAAAGGCAACGGTGTACCAATGTGCAAGATTAGTTTTTTATTTTTTTGTATTAGGGTATTTGTGTGGATTTGGTTTCTATGTCCTGATTCAACTGATCGCTGCACAGTATAATGTTCTATGTACAGCATCACATGTTCAAGTTGGTCCTGCTTTTTGCACCATTTCTTCTGCCAACACATAAAGAATGGAGCTAACTAATGTAACGTCAAACAGTCAGTCAGTCAAAAATATTGTTTCGGATTCAAAATCCATAAAACACATGAGACCAAACAATGCAAACAAATAATGAAATCCCGTCCCTTGAAAGCATACAACAAAACCCCATTGTACATCTTTAGACAACAGTCCAATGATAAAATAACATATGTAATACAGTACAATACTGTCATTGCAGAAACAGATTTTAAGACTGGTCTAAAATCAATAGGCCTTTTCACATTTCAGCTCTGCCAGGCAATTATCAACATGCCTCACCCTGTAAACTCAATAGCCCCTTTCTAAAATAAATTGCTCTTTTCAGAAAGGAGAGTAATGCCGATGCAGCCAGAACAGAGTCTGCACTCAGAAGAAATGAAACAGCTGCTTTATGATGGTCAATCTTAGTCCCCTGAGAACTGAAATTATCGTTACTCTCCCAATCCCGATGTACCCCGGGCAAAACAGTAACAAAAGCACCAAGTCTCCGTTATTATGCTTGCACACTGGGCATCCCCGTGGAATCCGGATAACCTTTCCAGTTCACTGTGTTCCCCCGCAGGGGGAAGCAATCAAACCTCGCCCGTTTGATTAGCCAACAATCTTTTTATAGGGACCCCAAATTAAATAGAGTTGAATTGCATGAGGCCGATTAATCATTGCATGGAGATTAGCAGAGTTATTTTCATACTCAGAGAGCATTCTATTCCTAGCAAACACTTCGTCCACAGCAAGTTTGTGACTATTCACCTCTGTTTTTGTTAAAAGGGCAGCTGGAGGAAAAAGAATACTTAAATTGGCCTCTCCTAGGGCTTTATCTATACAGTCAAGCCAAGGAATTCTTTGCCACCTTGCCCTGCCCAATACAGATCTGATAATAAAATGGCAAAAGGAGGCATGTACATTCACCCACATCCGAACCCAGACAGAAAAATATTGAGGTGAACGCCCACTGATCATCCCAGAATTCCAGGCCCGATTCTCTGTGAATAGATATACATGTTGAGGAGCTGGGGAGCCCCACAAGGGTATCAGGTAATGTTATCCCCACAAAAAATATCACCATATATATGGTTGTCGGGAACGCAAAAGGCGATATTTTGAGGGGGGATACTTTGTGTGAGCGAGGGTTGTGGGGGTGTCCCCCGCAAATTTAAAAATAATGCGTGGGCTGCAAGGGTGTTCCCCGTAGGGTTCATGCCTCAATATCGCCGCAAAAATATGGCAATATTTTTGTATTGCAATATTTTTGCAGGGATATTAACACATGGAACCCCCACAAGTCTCCTAAAAAATTGATTCTCTTTAATTTGTAACTCATCGGCCTTCTGGAAACTCCATGTTGGGACACCATATAATTTAACTGCCTTTGATTGAGCTACATAGATCTTAGATAAAATATTAAGCAGTTGGCCCTCACACTGTGACATAAAGCAGAACATGCCCCCTATTTGTTGGCTCATTTTAACTGACTGTTTTGTTAGATGTGACTTCCCCATGAGAGCTTCCGAGAAACTACCCTAGGTAGTCAAGAGCCTTCACCCTAGCGATAACTTCATCGGCACAAAGCATAAGTCGCATTGCAGCTGCCCGTTTGCTACCCACACATGCCAACACAGCCGATTGTTTTGAGTTAATATTTGGCGCAAAATAGCTCATAAGGGCTTCATATGCATTAATCAGGGTCTGTAGTGCTCTCGGGGTCTTGGTTAGCAATACAGTGTCATCTGCATTTAAAGTCAAACACTATAGACCTGATTCACAGAGTGTTTTCCAAATGGGATTGCGCCATTATAAAAGGCTTCTGTGAATCTGGTCCTATGCCCATATCAAAGCAAGATTAGTTATTACCATTCCTTAAAACGTAGCCAGCAGAAGACTTGCAACATCAGGCTGGTGTGTTTTTTTGTTGCCCTGATCTACTTCGTTATGCAGTGTATCCCTACATCTGACTTTTCAAATGATCTTCTATCCCATTGAAATGTGACGTATAATAGTGTGTGACTGTCCGTCGGGTGCATAAAGTGTGTGTCAGATATCTGCTACTTGGTTACGAATCTGATACCAAAAACCATAGCAAGTCCACCTTAAATCCGTATTCTCTGTGGGAGTTGCCAAGTAGATAGGGGGGTTCCCCTGCAGAAGGAGCACAATGGCCTGTGAGTGAAAACCCTGTGGCAAAGGAAACCACCACCCAAAGGTTTGTTTGGGAGTGCGACCAATGACTAGATTCTTCAGCATAGCATGAAGCAAGGTAGAGCTGGAGATGGCCGAACTTGCGAGCATCAGGACGGGGACAAGAGAAATAACAGAAGAATTGACTCAATTGAGGGTGAAGAGATTCAGGAGAGAAAGTGAGAGATGGGAAAATAGGAAATGGGGAGATGAGTTAGGAATTAGGAACCCAGTGAGGAGGGACACAATGATGAAAAGGGGACAAAATCGAACTAACTCCTACTCACTGGAGGCAGTTGCAAAGAACTCATCAATGCAGGCAAAATACATATGGAATTTGTTCCGGAAGGGGAATCGGTGTCCCAGTGCCGGTGAACTGTGTACATGTCCAGTAGTTCCTGAAAGTGAGTCCCCAGGTAGGCAATGGTCTGATATCTGACTTCTGGTATGAGACACCACACCTCTCGGTGATCAGTGCCATGTTTTGACGACCTCATGCTGCAACTAGGACAGCAGCTGCCTTTGCACTGTGCCTTCCCTGATGCCTCCACAAGCTGTTCCCAGTAGCCTCCAAGTAGCTGGTATGTTTGCCATGGTGTGGAGACTACCGCGGTTCCTGACAATGGGTCAATGAAGGCCTGTTCACCTAATCCCCCCATATTGTTTATTAGAGAGATTACCTCATTGTTATTGTCATTAGCCATCAGTCACCTCAATGCCGTAGTAATAGACTTCCAGAATGTTTTGCTTCTTGATTTCGTACTGTATTATTCCTCAATTTCTTTAAAGTTTGCCACTATTAATCACCACTGTTTTGACTCCAGAATCTGAGATGCCAAGCCATAGAGGACCCAAAATTAATGACATTGAGAACTGAATTACAAAACAGTTTTTGGAGGAATATGTGGCTGCGTGGAAAATGGCCACATAGGCGCAGTGCTCTGTGCCGAGTGCCCCTTATTAAGGTGAAATTCCACGCCATGCTGAAATTATTTGATGCCTGTTTTATAGCCATATAAGAGTGAACACCTGATGCTTTAAACTTTCCTCGCCCACCCAGGTTTATTGATTGCTACTGGGAGAATTGTGGGTGTTCACTTCGCAGCGAGATCTGTGACATTTGTAATGGTTTATCTGAAGGCATCTTAACACCAAGAGTCGCACTCATTGTGGGGATTCATCTCACAACATGGGTGCAGAGTGATTTTCCACTTTACCTAGCTGGACTGGAGGTGAGGGATGGACGGGACAGGCATCAATTATTCACCAATTCACGCATCAGGACTGAGTGCAAGGCCGGAAAATGGAGAATTAACAATACTTTCCTGGAGTGAGGATGCAGAAACGAGATGGGTCCGTTAGTATAAGGAATCCCACCTAACAGCTGTCACATTCAACTAGACCACTCCCCATGTAGACGTACAAGTAAAGCTCAGCAGCCATCTTAGTTGTCACCCACCATTGTTTCCACGCTTAATTTGTATAATGTACAGTGACAATTGACTATGGATAGTTATAGTAGACTTATACAATGGATTACATCTTCTTATTATATGACATTCCCTTTGCAGCTACATCATATTCGATGTTTAATGAAGGTTCTGATTTACATTTACTATAAAAAACACAAAACATGTCAGCTCCCAAGGACTTTGAATGTCAATTAGAAAAGCCAATCGACATACCATCCTGAAGGTGGAGAAAGACATGCCATTTCATGTAAGTCTTTAGTGTTCCACGTGGTCTCATTTCTCAGTGTTCTTCTACACTTCTCTGTTTTGGAAGCTCGGCCTGGTAGCAGAAGGCAATTATGGTCTACACGTTACGCCTCATCGGTCCTTCTAATATCAAGTGTGCCACATCACCCTTCTACTCTTGTCCTCTGCTTTATCCTCTACCATGCATCTCTGAACACTCACCAGAATACCAATCTCTTCTATGTTGATATGAGCAGTGACAAAGGGCGTGCTTGCAAAGGAATCTTCGCTCAAACCATTGGAGCACAAAGTGGCCCAGATATGGAAGCACTTTTAAAAATACTCAGTCACATCAAGTTGCATCAAGGCATTAGCAGGATTTTAGCTGAACTCTTCTCCATTAACTATCTATATCATCAGTAGAATGTCATACTTTAGGTATACAGGTGGAAGTCAAATACATTGCATTCCACCATGACACCACTGTCAGTGCGTTCATTGATGCAGAAGAACACATATCTACTTTGGAAGACCTAGGTTTTTGAACAGATGCAAGCAAGGAGAAACAAGATTAAATTGATGTGTGACGATGTGGAAGAGAGAAGGAGAATTGATATTATGCTAGGATGTGAGCATACAAAAAAGTCAATGGAGTCGCAGATTCTGTAATTCATACAGTTTATGTTCAACCTTCTTCTGGAAATGCAATGAGTGCATTAGATAAGACCAGCCGGACCTACGTCTCTCAGGTCCTAGATCGCTTATCTTTAATTATGTTGCATTTTTAAAGCGCTCACACAGCCTGCGGGCATCGAGGTGCTGTTACAGGAATTGTTTGTTAGTTGCATCATTGTTTTTAGTCTTAGTTGCGTATTTGTAATGCGCTTAAATACCCAGAGGTTTCTAAGCTGGACCTGGGAATCGAACCTGTGTTGCTTCTTGTCGTCTTGCTTCCAAGGCGAACGAACATGCTCCTGGGACGTATTCAAATATTATAGAATGAAGAGGCACACCATATCCTGCAAAGTACAGACATGTCTCTCTATTGTCTTACAAAAAACAAAACATCTATATTTGCTTCACCTTTTTAAAGATGTGATGAACTAGTGGAAACAATGTTTTCAGTTATGCCCAGAATTACGCATATGGAATCTTAAGTACAAACTTCTGGAACCACCCAGAAGTACCATAGCTGACCCTTAGGGGGACATCAGAGAGTTTCAGAAACAGAAGTGGTAGCTTGTTACATTTAGTGCTGGAAAAAAAGAAAGTATGGACACCTCAGCAACACAAACTATTAAAACCTCCATCACTCCTAATATGGCACCTCCCACTAAAGAAGCCCCATAGAATAGATTCGGATCCCACAAGAACTCACCTACTGTACTAAGGAAAGATGGTAACACCAACCAGTGTGATTGGATACCATAAGTCAACACAATCAAGGACAAGGCCAGATCCAGGATGAAGAACCCAGGACCATGATCCTTTATTGAAACTATGGTTAAAGGTACTCATGTTGTTCCATGTGTTTACAGCATCCCTGTTAGGGTGAAATATTAGTAGATTAATTCTGTATTTTATAGGTCACCATTTCAAATGTACTCTTACGACCATCTCATATGCTAGGCTTCTCATCAGAGCCATGAATGCAGTGCCAATGGGATACTGAAAAGGGGCATTTACCCATGACTCTGGGATAATATTGGTACCTACGAAGTCCCCCTTGCTTTTTTTTTAAAATGATGAAGGTTTGAAGGGTCACTGTTTCTTTGGAACATATGCTCCAATAACCATACAGATATGTGTTAGCTCAACAGGTTTCAAGTTAATTAATGAACAACTGTAGTTTGAGCTTTCGGACAAGAGTTCACCTTTCTGTGATTTTTATAAGTTTACATTTCCCATGTTTACCTGCTCCATTGTATCCACATGTTACAGCGGTCACCTTCATTCACTGTCCATGCTGCAACTCATAATTGGCATGTAATCCAATTACTTGTACACTTATATAGCTTTAAACGTAGCGTGTTAAAAGTCAGTATTATAAACCATTTCTTTAAGATTTTCAATGTTCTCTGACATCGTTAACCCCTACAATACTGACCTAGTTCTACTTCCAGAGACACAACTAGCCTCTGTAGAATACATTAGTACCCGGCACGCGCGGCTGAACAGGAATACTGTGTGGTGATTGGCTCATTTGCGAGCCATACCACATGGTATTCCCGTCCACGTCGTGCGTGCCCCTCAGCCAATGAGGAGGCTCAAAACGGGGCAATCCCCGCTCCGAGCCTCCCCATGTCTGGAGGCTTCCTTCGTCCCCCGCCGGGGACTCAGGTAAGATTTATTTTTTCCCCAAGCCTTTCCTCCCTCCTCCCTCCCCACCCCACTTACCTTCTATCCCGGGGTCTCTGGCGGGGGACGATGGAAACCTCCAGCCGTGTGGAGACTCGGAGCGGTATGTTTTTTTTTTTTTTTTTCTTCCCCATCCCCTCCCTTCTGCCCTCCCGACCCCACTTACCTTCTTTTTTCTTCTGGTCTTGGAAGCGAACGCGCTAGGAACACTTCTGTTCCCAGCGCGTCCGCTTCCGATGGCCACCATGGAAAGGGAAAACGGACTACGTTTTCCCTTTCCATGGCGGCCGCCATTTTTTTTGCTATTTCTTTTTTTTTCTGTTCCGAAACATGTTCCGGAACAGAAAAAAATGCCATTAGCTCCCCGATCCAACGGGCCGGGGTACTAATGGCAATAAGATCCTCGGCGGCAGGCCAATACCGCTGCAGATAATGGTCGGGGGCTTCGTTAAGGGCCTCGCTCCGCTCGGGCCTATAACTACGGCCCCGGGCATCACCTGGGCGGTATTGGCCCACCACCTCGGGTCTTATTGCCACATTAAAGACTCACTAGGTGGGATAAGACTACCTTATCTTTACACATAAGGGTACAACACATGTCGTGGCAATTGTGATTAATATGTTACTACATCACAGATTTACTGGAGTCTCGGATCCTGTTTAAGGAGGTTATTACTACTTACACTGAATATCAGGTGAAAGAAAATAATGGTAGGCTCACCTTATGAAGCACACATGGATAAGACAGCCTGTCTAAAAGACTTGAACAGGATTTTCTCAGAATGAAAATACACAGTAATTATGGTTGGTGGTGATTTGAATGTGATTTAAATGTGATAATTGATAATTGATCCTATCATAAATAGGACTGGCAGACCAGATGTTGTTTGTTTATTTATTTATTTATTTATAAAGCACGCAAGCAGCCCAAGGGCATTGAGGCGCTGTTACCTGCAATAACTTAGTTACATGGTACAGGCATGATAGCGATTGTTGACACATTATGAATACTACAAGACATCATACTGTTGTTACAGATATTGCATTTGGTTGTATATTACAACATATATGATAAGTATTTGTGCTGATGTGTCAGGCCTTATGTGAAGAGGGTAGTTTTCAGAGTTTTGCGGAAGATGGTGAGTGAGGCCTCACCTCGGATAGTGGGAGGTAGAGCATTCCAGTGAGTGGGCGCGAGATAGGGGAAGCTGGATCCGCCCGCTTTTACTCTTTTTACTAGTGGCACAGAGAGCATGTTGGTGTACGGTGATTTGGTTGGCCTGGTAGTGGAGACGGGGTGGATCCTTTGTGAGAGGTATGCAGGAGCAGTGAGGTGAATGCACTTGTGGGTCAGTGTCAGGGCTTTGAATACAGAGATGTGTTCTCTTTTAGCAATGCCTTGGGTTACCCGGAGAGCATTGTTCTGTATTACTTGTAGCCTCTCTAAGTTTTTATTGGAGGTTCCTAGAAAGAGTACCTTGCAGTAGTCTAGCCTATAGCCGGTGATGGCTCTGGCTATGTTGGTGCAGTTCTCTTTGGAGAGAAAGGGTCTGACTGCGTTGATAAATTTGGCATGATATGCAGCTGTGGAGGCTATTGCGTTGACTTGTCTATACAAGGATAGGCTGGAATCCAGGTAGACTCCCAGAGTTTTGACAGAATCGGAGACCAGAATTTTAATTGAGTCAATGGTGAAGTGGCTGAAATGGGTATCTAGATTTTTTAGCGTGTCGGGGAACCTACCAGGAGGAGTTCCGTCTTGTCAGAGTTGAGGCATAGTCCATTGTCTGCCATCCAGGCTTGGATGGTGTTGTAGAGGTTGTTGAGGGTCAGGGAGTCAGTGTCATAGTTACCTGTGAGAGTGAGGAGGATCTGAGTGTCGTCGGCGTAGATGGTGTAGGAGATGCCCATAGCGTCGAGGATGAGGAAGCGGGGTCGTGTGAAGATGTTGTATAGGGTGGCGGAGAGGCAGGAGCCTTGGGGTACACCACAAAGTATAATGGTTGGTGATGCGGCGGCTAGGTCAGAGAATACTTTCATGGTTCTATCTTGTAAGAAAGAGGTGATCCAGGCTGTGGCCTCTGGGGAGAATTTGGCAGTGAAGGAAAGGTGGTGGCATAGGACGCCATGATCCACGAGGTTGAAGGCCGGAGTAGGAGAAGTGCTGGTTTACCCATGTCTCTAGCATCGTCCATCTGGTTTTTCAGGTCGAGTAGGGCAGTTTCGGTCCCGTGTCTGGGGCGGAATCTAGATTGGTGGAGTCCAAGGACTTTGTTCTCTTCAATGAAGTGCTGGACCTGCAGGTAGGCTGCTTTGTCCAATATTTTGAGGAGGAATGGGACAGTGGTGATGGGTCTGTAGTTGTTGGGGGAGGTGGGATCGAGAGTTGGCTTTTTCAAAAGAGGGCGGACGCAAGCTTCCTTGAGGGTGGCCGGGACTTTCCCTGTGGTAAAGGAGGCATTCACAAAGGCTGTTAGGAAGGGAGCTAGCGCTTCCGTGCAGTCTTTGATATTGGAGGCTGGGCATGCATCACCTTTGCAGTTAGAGGGTTTGATGTTCCTCATTATGTTGATGATGTCTTTTTCCTGAATGGGATGGAAGGAGAAGGGTAGGGGGGGATCCGGGGCAGGTGGTGGGATAGGGATATGCTTATTGGGTAGGGCTTGTTTAGTGGCTAGTATTTTGTTTTTGAGGAGGCTTAATTTGGTTTGCATGGCCGTTTGTATTTCGTCACACCAGTCTTTGTCTTTGGTGAAATTCTGGGGGGCGGGAGTGGGTGTCTCGAGCTCTCTGAAAATGGCGAAGATTTCTTTTGTGCTAGATTGGGCTTCCGAGATTCTGGATTGAAAGGATTTGGCCTTTGCTTGGGTGATTGCCTTTTTGTATTTGGTGGATAGGGCTTTAAAGATCATCTTGTCTTATTCAGAGTGGGACCTTTGCCACTGTGTGAGTGCGTTTTTTTTCTCGTTGCGGAGTGTGAGGAAGTCAGGGGAGAACCAAGAGTTGGAATGGGTAGTGGGTTTGGATTTGCGAGGTTTGAGAGGGGCAATGGAGTTGATAGCTGCTTTGATGGCAACCTCATAGGTTGTTGCAAGTGTTTCTGGGTCTGATGAAAAAGGTGTTCTGAAGGCTGGGCCTTGAAGGAAGGGCAGTAGCCTTTCCTTAGTGAGCTGGCGGGAGCTTCTGGCGAGGCAGGGTGGGAGCGGTTGAGGTGAGGGGGCAAAAGGCATAAAGGGGAGAGAGATATTTTTAGAGTGGCATAAAAGGGAGAGAGATATTTTTAGAGTGGTTTCCTGTGATTTTGGTTTAAAACAAAATCTATCCTAATGACCCACGGCTTTACATTCATGTCATACCAAATGGCAAAGTTAAGTGAGTTTGTATGAAGACTATATATTGTTGACTGTGCAAGATCCAAGAGACTTCATGCGATGTGTTGTATCTCTAAGTAAAGATATGGGTGGACAAAAATCTGAAATATTTAGGTATTAAATTAATACAAGTACAGATCAACACAATTTGACAGCTAAACGTTGATAGGAGGACAAATGCCTTATGATTATTATTAATATTAATATTAATATTAATATTAATATTAATATTAATATTAATATTATTATTATTATTGTTATTATTGTATTTATTCAGTGCAGACTTAGCTTAGAGAAGCAACTGATCATTTTACAATCATAAGGGGAAGAACACGCTGAGGGAATCAGAGAAACATGGGAGTGGGGAGCTAACAACAGGGGCGCAGAGGGCAGGACATTTGGCAGAAAGAGATTTACAAGCAACCAGGGGAGCACACAGTGGGGAGCACAACACACAGTCTGGGGTAGGGTGGGTAGTGGAGGCTGTTAGGACCCAGGTGTTAGCGAGGAGCCATTCCATGACAAGGAGGGTCTTAAGCTCCTTCCTGAACTATAGAAGCAAGGGGGTAAGTCTGATGTTCACGAGGAGGAGGTTGCAGATTTTTGGGAAGTACAATGAGAAGGCCTGTGTTCTCATTCTTTCCTTTCTACACTGGTAAAGTTCAAGTCTGCACATGTCCTTAATTCTGGTGGATCATAGGTCTCCGGAGATGCTGGTAGCTTGGGGACATCACAGTGGCAGCCTTGTGAATGTTGCTGCAGGATGTGGAGCTGCTTTGGAGATGATATGATGCACACATGGTCTTTGACATCTAGATTTAGGAAAGGGTCACACTCCTTCAAATGGCTTGTTCTCCATCCCCCCAAGAAATATTGGTGGCTCATGTTCAAATGGGACATATGCTCATATATATGGACTGACTCAAAACCAAGACTTAGTAGAAGCAAACTTAGTGCAGATATGAGTGATACAGGGCGACTGGCACACTTTCTAGAGGCCCAATTGAGTGAAATGCTTTGAATACCATATTCCACTTTGGATGGGCTAAATTCAAAAGAATATGCTAGATACATTATATGGCACCTATGGTTTCTTTAACACACCATCCTATAAGTGCCATACTCTTTTCTCAGATCTAATATCATAGACTGGAAGGAGTTCAGACATTTATGATTGACCACACTTACCTACATACACAATCACCTATTTGGCATAATACTTAAATTGAAATACGGAACCAAAACATCCCACCAGGGTATCATGTGACATTTCGTGTTTGAAAGCTGTATACCATAATATGACTATGATATTGCCTTGTGACTTGGAACTACACATTGACTTACTCATTTCTAAACAGCTGTGATATATTCAGCTAAAAAGCTGCTTACGATCTACCCTATAAATGTGCCAGTCTAGAGCAACTCGCACACCTTTACTTACACCCCCCTTGCTAATGAAACTCCAATTAAAGCTTTCAATTTCAGTATTATAAATGCTGCTAATCAAATATATTGATTCCAACCTTATGTCCGTATAACTATGTGAGAATTGAGAGAAAATAACAATATCAACCGTCCATCTCACAAAGGAAATATATGAGAATCCAGATTAAAAATTGCAGTTTAAAATTGTACACGACTGGTGCTGGTCCTCCGGCAAATTATTTTCCCACGTTTGTTCTTTCAATGCTAATTGCTGGAGATGAAGACTTATGGTTGGAGGGCTGGTTCACAGTTCACGATCTTGTCTCCTGCTAGATACATGTTGCTCTAATGTCTGGTTTATGATCTATACACGTACTGGTTCACAAGTGCCCAAAGTATCGAAGGACCCATTGCAGCATGATGTTTAACACCCAAAACTGCTTCTACGTAGAGTGATGTGCCACCAAATGCCAGACCTTGCTACCTGTGATCAGTTTTTTCGGGGATCCTGAACTCAAAAGATGGCGGGATGTACATTTTGAATGTGGCTTTGCGTGCCATCCTAAATGCTTTGAGAAAATAAAAATAAAAAAGACATTACCTTTAATCCATAAACTGTGAATGTGCCATTTATATGTATCATGGCTATCAAGTAGCTAATAAGTAACCCCAAGACATGAGGAGCACTTTTAACAGTGCTGACTTTTTTGCCAACAACACTTTGCTAGGGACCGGTAGTTTCCAATATTCCATTATGGATATATGGTCGTCACAAGTCGCAGGATGCAAAATGCATATAGCAAACAAGGCACCCTCAAGACTTGAGATCAAATATAATGAACAATATATTTAGATGAATGCTATGATTATCCAATTCCAGTGCTCCCTATTTTGATAGCCAAGGAAACAGTGTGATGGGGAGATGCAGTGATTTGTTATGTTATGTCATGTCATGTTATGTGGATTTATTGCACACAGCTGGCTAGTGGGGAAGAGGGACATGATAGTGGTTGTGCTCTTCTGTTGATGCTCGCAGAACCAGGAGAAACTGGCATTTGTACGTGCTGGCTTTCGGAGTGTGATTTGTCGTCCAGTGACTGGGTTGTTTGTTGTCTGTTTTGTTATTGTGGTGGGTGTGTCGCTTGTGTGTTTTATGTGTAGTATGGCTGGCTCTTTTGGGCATGTGTAGTATGTGGGAGGTATGCGGGAGAGGAGAAAGAATCAGGGGAGTAGGATTTGGTTCAGGGTGTGCAGACGGTTTGTCTATTCCACGATCCGTATTGTCCCATGTTTGCCTTGGTCCAGAGTGTAGTTCGTGGAGGAGCCAGTGTTTAAGCCTGTCTCAGTGAATAGAATAGCCAAGCTTTCTGTTGTTTTCTGAAAATTACGTGATCATGTCATTCTTATTTCTTTTGGTAATGAGTTCTTAGTTTGGCTATCAAACGTGAGGATGTGGTTCCTCTGAATTTCCCTTGCTCATAGTTTTTCATTTCTTTTTGGATGTCATTGCTCAATCTTTGGTTTCTTCTTGGTTGTTAGTGGTTGATTTTGGCTTGGAGAGATTCAGATCCTTGTCTGTGTAGTGATTTGTGGGTGATGCAGAGAGCTTTAAAGTTGATGCATTATTTTTACTGCAAGCCAGTGTAGTATTTGCAGGGCTGGTGTGATGTGGTCTCCTCTAATTAGTATCAGATTAGTCTCACTGCAGTATTTTGGATGTGTTTCAGTTTTTGTGAGGCGTTTTGACATTCCAAGGTAGAGAGGGTGTGTGTAGTCTAGTTTTAATAACACCAAGGCGATGATTGCAAGGGTTCTGTGTGGGAAGGTGAGGTAGGGGAGTATCCCTCTAATTAGTCACAGAAGGGGTAGATGCATTTCTTTGCTGTTGAATTGACTTGTGGTTCTAGTGAGAGTCTGTTGTCCATGATTATTGATTCTTCTCAGGTCATTTATCACTGAGGATGTCTCCGTTTGGGTTGCCATGCATGGTGACCAGCACAGGTGTCTATGTGTCACATTATCTCCTGGTGGGAGATCATTATATCTGTTTTGGTTGGGTTTCCTTTGAGATTGTTGTTTGTCATCCAGGTGTACATATATGTGAAGCATTTGCTGAGGTTGTTGTTTGAATCTTGTGTTGAGGTTATCATGAATATGAGTTGGGTATCGTGTGTGTAGTTTTATGCGGTCAGGTCATGTGTTTGAATACGTTTCATTAAGAGGCCATGTAGAGGTTAAAAATGAGTGGGGAGAGGCTCTATCCTTGTGGTACACTGCAAGTGTTGTCTTTGGTGTTAAATGTAAATGGTGGCAAGTATATTTCAGCTATTGTGCAGAGTTTGTTATGTTGCAGTCCTCCAGTCTCTGGATTGTTGTTGTGTATCTGATTGTGTCAAAAGTGACTGGTAGTATAAGGGCTGATCAGGTGCTGTTGTCTGCATTTTTGTTTTTAGGTTGTCCCATATGGACAGGAGTGCTGATTCCATTCCTCTCATGGGGCTAGAGCCGACTTGAGAGTGGCTGAATGTTCCATTGCTTTCCACATGGTTGAGGAGTGTTTTGTAGCTGTGGTTCTCAAGTAATTTCGCTGGTTAAGGTAGGTTTGATATGGGTCTGTATTTGGTGGGTTCTTCTGTATTTCCTGTTTTGTTTTTTTAGGAGGGGGTTGATGTATGCTGATTTGAAGGATTTAGGTACTATTCCCATGTTTAGGGATGGGGTTATTAGTACCCAGAAGTATGATGCTGGCTTTCTGTGGTTGAGGATTTTTTGAAGATGCCCAGAGAGCACGTGTCACTGGGGGATCCATCGAGGATGGTATCTTTTATTAGTTTATTGAAAGTTTCTTTGTTTATAGGTGTGACTGAGTCATGTCTAGTGGTGGTTGGTGGTGTGCTGGTTTCTGTTGGTTCAGGAGATGTGTTATTTGTAGGGAGGCTTGCATCGATGGTCTGTTAAATTGCTTCAATATTTGATCTTATGTAGTTTGTGATGTTGTCACATAGGGATTGTGATGTTATGACGCATTTGTTGCACAATGTTGGGTTTGTAATTCCTTGATGATTCTGAATAGTTTTTTTGTGGAGCTGTTGCCGATTCAATTCTTGTAGTGTAATATGTTCTTTTTTTTTTGCTTTCAGGGCTGCTGCTATGTAAGTTTGGATCTGTTGTCTGTATTTGTTTTTTCCAATAGGTTGTAAGGATTTCTCCACTGTTTTTCCAGTCTGCGTTTTTTTTTGTTTTTTTTTAGTTCCTTAAGTTCTTCTGTGAACCATCTTGCTGCGAGTTCTTTTGTGGTGGCTTTGAAGAGTTTTGCAGCTGCTAATTGGGCTAGGGCCTCTGTGATCCAGGTGATGAGTTTATTTTCCGGTGAGTCTGGAGTCATTTAATTAAGCTGGGAGATGTTTGGTTTGGTGGATTCCATTACCTCTGTTAGTGTTTTCATGTTGAGATTCGTCCAGTTTCTTTTGTTAGTTACGTGGAGTTTTATGTTTGCAGCGATCATGGGATTTGGGATTTTGACGGTGAACGGGATCATGTGGTGGTCGCTCCATATGATTGCTACCGGTTTGGCAGTGGTCCAGAGTCCATCTCTGCAGAAAATTGGATGTAGGGTGTGTCCGTTTACGAGTTGTTTGAAGTGGAGGGTTTCCAGTACGGCGCTGAGGGAGTTTGTTGTGGTTTTGTTTTCTGTTTCAAATCAGATGTTGAAATCTCCCAGAACAATTGTTATCATGGTAAGTGCAGAGGTTAGCAATGGCGTCAGTGAGATTTATTGCAAAGTTGGGGTTGTAGGATGGCGGCTTGTAGATCATGAACAACAGTAGGTGTGCTTGGTCGTAAAACTTGATATTGATTTGGCGTGATTTTCAATCTTCAATGTCCTTTTAGCGGAATGCGAGTGACACAGATATGGCCTTTTTTTGTGCTATTGCGATTCCTTCTCCTTTTCAGTTTTCTCTGTTAGAGTGTATTAGCTTGAAGTTGTTTGGTATGGCTTTGCGGGAAATTATTTTTAATTTCTGTAGAATCACATGATGTGGTCAAGTGGAGAATTACTGTTCAGATATATTTGATGGTATAGCACCTATTCGGGAGATGCTGGTTCAATTCGTACTTTAACTTTGCATTCTGGGAATTGTAGTGCTGGAACTCCCTCATAAATGTAGCACTACATGACCCAGAATGCATAGTTAATACCAGGACTGGATTAGCATCTCCCAAATGGAGTCACTAATGTTGGCATGTATGGTATTACAGTTGGTAAGTTTGCCGGTTCACCATATTTCCTCCAATCTGCTTCAAGCAAAGTCAGGATCACGTTCAAATTATTTTACCGTATGACTCCACTGCAATCTAATCAAATATGCATCTTTATGGGAACACGATGGGCCTCATTACACGGATGGCGGAGAACCATGGCCCTATTAGCGCCATGGTTCATGCCGGTAAAATACCAGCACCGCCTTGGCAGAAAGGGGAATTACCGCCCCATTCCAAGGTTGGCGGGGCGGTAATTCCCCCTTCCACCATTGCCCTTCCCCATTCCCATTTTTGCCCCATAGGGCTCAATGGGAATGGTGAAGGCGCTAATTACGGTACCGCAAATTGCGGTACCGTAATTAGCTCCCTGGGTCCCTTTGTGGGTTGGTTTTTAACGCCCGCAAAATGCAGGTGTTAAATCCCCCAACCCTCAAATATACCTCGTTCTAAGGCGGTAAGGATTTACCGGTACCGGTATTTTACCGGTACCGGTAAATCCTTACCGCCATCCGTGTAATGAGGCCCGATATCTCCCCATAGACTCGGTAGAGTGATGTCAGCATCGAATTTCCAACCTTAATAATAAAATGAAAGCTTCACACTTCACTTGGACATATTGGCCTTGGAAACATTTAATTACGCAACGCTGGAAATAGCGCGTGAAGCAGGGATGTGTAACCACTAAACAGCTGTCAGGAGTTTGTGGGCTGCAGAGAGAGTGCACGAGCAACATATGGCTTTTAAATGCTTCACATTTATAGCTGGTGTGCTGTGTCATTAGAGATTTCTTCCTGGTTCTGATATTTAATTGTTCCACTTGGAGTTTACTATTTATTGTCCTTTTTAGATATGGAAAACGTGTTTTTTTTTTCTGTCATTTCTCTCACGGTAATTAAAGATTATACATTTCCTGCTGAGCATGTTTAAAGCCTTGATTGGCCAGCACTTATATTCTTTTAGGGAATTTGCTGGTGCTGTCATGCTTGGGCAGCCTGCTTTGCCAATTGATGTATGACAACATGAAGAGGGTTATTGATGACCCTGACTTCAGAGCCATTAATAATGTCTTCTCTGTGGGAATGAGAAATATGTTTTTAAAGGTTTATCAAGTCCCAGCCACAAGCCCTCAGGGAGCCAATTGTGGCAGCACGAGGTGATATGTGTATGGCAGCCTTGTAAGCGGTGGGTGGTAGCGTGGGCAGGAGGCACCAAAGATGGACACACGAAGGCATTGCAAGATTGAGGAGACGAGGTCATGGAAGGCAGAGGAGTCAAACGTATTTGAAGTTGAATAAGGCAACCGAATTGGAAGGGGCGTTCCAGAGGCATGTGAAGATGGAAGAGGCAAGATAATTGGAATGCAAAAGAGGCAGATGCATTGCCAAGAGGCGAAATCAGAGGTAATGTGATGTGCTGCAGCAGAGGTATTCGAAGGTGGATCTGCAAAGGTATTGGAAAGTGCAAGGGTTCGAGGTATAGGAATGTTGATGAGGCAACAGTATTTCAGTGTGGAGGAGGCAAAAGTAGTGCAAGCTGGAGGAAGCAAAGGTAGTGCAAAGTGGAGTTGACAAAGCTAGTGCAAGGGGGAGTAGGCAAAGGTAGTTCAAGGTGGAGGAGGCAAAGGTAGTACAAGATGGAGGAGGCAAAGGTAGTGCAAGGTGGAGGAGGTAAAGGTAGTACAAGGTGGAGAAGGAAAAGGTAATGCAGGGTGGAGGAGGCAAAGGTAGTACAAGGTGGAGGAGGCAAAGGTAGTGCATGGTGGAGGAGGCAAATGTAGTACAAGGTGGAGGAGGGAAAGGTAGTGCAAGGTGGAGGAGGCAAAGGTAGTACAGGGTGGAGGAGGCAAAGGTAGTGCAAGGTGGAGGAGGTAAAGGTAGTACCAGGTGGCGACGGAAAAGGTAGTGCAAGGTGGAGGAGGCAAAGGTAGTACAAGGTGGAGGAGGCAAAGGTAGTGCATGGTGGAGGAGGCAAAGGTAGTGCATGGCGGAGGAGGCAAAGGTAGTACAAGGTGGAGGAGGAAAAGGTAGTGCAAGGTGGAGAAGGCAAAGGTAGTGCAAGGTGGAGGAGGAAACGGTAGTACAAGGTGGAGGAGGCAAAGGTAGTGCAAGCTGGAGGAGGCAATGGTAGTACAAGGTGGAGGAGGAAAAGGTAGTACAAGGTGGAAGAGGCAAAGGTAGTGCATGGCGGAGGAGGCAAAGGAAGTACAAGGTGGAGGAGGAAAAGGTAGTACAAGGTGGCAGAGGTAAAGGTAGTACCAGGTGGAGAAGGAAAAGTTAGTGCAAGGTGGAGGAGGCAAAGGTAGGACAAGGTGGAGGAGGCAAAGGTAGTGCATGGTGGAGGAGGCAAAGGTAGTGCATGGCGGAGGAGGCAAAGGTAGTACAAGGTGGAGGAGGAAAAGGTAGTGCAAGGTGGAGAAGGCAAAGGTAGTGCAAGGTGGAGGAAGAAACGGTAGTACAAGGTGGAGGAGGCAAAGGTAGTGCAAGGTGGAGGAGGCAATGGTAGTACAAGGTGGAGGAGGAAACGGTAGTACAAGGTGGAGGAGGCAAAGGTAGTGCATGGCGGAGGAGGCAAAGGTAGTGCGAGGTGGAGGAGGAAACGGTAGTACAAGGTGGAGGAGGCAAAGGTAGTGCAAGGTGGAGGAGGCAATGGTAGTACAAGGTGGAGGAGGAAACGGTAGTGCATGGCGGAGGAGGCAAAGGTAGTGCAAGGTGGAGGAGGAAACGGTAGTACAAGGTGGAGGAGGCAAAGGTAGTGCAATGTGGAGGAGGCAATGGTAGTACAAGGTGGAGGAGGAAAAGGTAGTGCAAGGTGGAGGAGGCAAAGGTAGTGCATGGCGGAGGAGGCAAAGGTAGTACAAGGTAGAGGAGGAAAAGGTAGTGCAAGGTGGAGGAGGCAAAGGTAGTGCAAGGTCGAGGAGGCAAAGGTAGTACAAGGTGGAGGAGGAAACAGTAGTGTAAGGTGGAGTAGGTAGAGGTATAGGATTGCGCACATGCGAAGGAATCCGAGGTATCCGAATGTGCAGTGGCACATGCATTCGAAGCTGGTTCGGAGGTATTGCAAATGGGAGGAGTCAGAAAGCAGAGGCTTTGGAATGCAGAGAAGACAGAGATATTAAAAGCTACGCTGGGCTAGGCAGAGGTATAGGAATGTGCAAACATGAAGGCATCATAGGTATCGGAATGTGCGGCACAGTGGCACAGGTGCTTCAAGGTGGTTTGGCAGAAGTATTGCAAAGCAGCCCCATGTCCGAGGTAGGAATGCGGAGCAGGAAGAGAGTTTAAAAACTGGAGTAGGCAGAGATAGGAATGTACAAACATGGAAAGAAATCAGAGTTATTAGAATGTGCAATGGCACCAGTATTTGAAGGATGAAAGGCGGTCCGGCAGAGGTATTGCAAAGTCGAGGCACAAGATCTATTGGAAAGTGGAGGAGGAAGAGGTGCATGAATATTCATTCAAATGAAGACCGGAGGGGGCGGCGCAGTGGCAAAGGTACCTGCCCATGGATGAGCCAGAGGAAGTGAAAAGTGAAAGAGTCAGAGGGTTGTAGGCAGAGTTATTGAAATAGTTAGGGGACAGTTATTGAAATGTGTAGGAACCGGGGTTACTGGATGATGGGGACATGCTCGCATTGTAGGATGAGTCAATCTTGTGGCCTGATAGAGGAGGTAGGGGTATTGGCAATTATGTAAGGCAACCATTTAGTAGACAACAGGGGAGGTTTAGTAAACTGGAGGAGGCAAAGGTACAATAAAGGAAGCTAGTAGGGACAAATCTATTGACATGTGGTGAAGATAGGCAGATTGAAAGCTGTTGTAGGAAGAGGTATTGAAAGCTCGCAGAGCTAGGGAAATCTGGTAGAGTGCTCTTGTAAGTAATAGATATGAATCCTAGAAATGGAAGCAAGCAATTAATGATGTAACATATGACAATATGGACATCATCCTTATTGCTCAGTGTGCTGATTATAGTTTGTCGCGCAAAGCACATTCCGATTTAATAATGTCATAGCCTTAACTTTTTTAAAAGTTGTTTTAGTGAATTGTATCGATTGTTCTTAAAGCAGGTCATGTTCATGTTTCTAAGAAGCAACGATATATTTTTAAATAACCTTTTGAGATACTCAGACTCATTACGAGTTTGCTGGTCTGGTAACATATACCGGCATCTTTCTGGAGCGGCAAACTCCAAGTCAGACAGTAGGGGCTTGACCTACTGGCAGGCCTGCCCTGTCAGTAGTTCAGGCTCCTACTGGCAGGCCGGTAGTTCAGGCCCCTATCAGCAGACAATGGGACTCATTACGAGGCTGGCCTGTATTCATTTTTTTCCGGTTCCCAGAAAAGGGCAATTAAAGGGTGATTACGACCTTGCCTGACCCGGTAATTGCCCTTTTCTGGGCGCCAGAAAAAATTCTTCCCCATTGAGTCCCATAGGGCTCAATGGGAATGGGGAAAGTGGTAGCACCGGTACCGTTAATAACAGTACAGGTGCTACAGTCCTGTTCTGCTCGCGGGTGCCAGTACAGCCACCAGGTCAGATATGGTGGCCGCAAAGGCACCCGCGAGCAGAACTCGTAGTTTGGCGGTACGGTAGCAACGGTGCCGGTAGCGCTACTGGCACCATAGTTGCCTTACTGCTATACTTGTAATGAGGCCCGCTGGCCACAATCACAGGCACCGGTATTACCGGTGCCTGTGATTGCTGCATCCCCATCCCATGAACTCCCATCCGGCCTCCACATTCCCATTGAGTGCAATGGGACTCAATGGGAATGGGTAGTAATATTTTCCGGCGCCGCCGGGAATGTAATGCACCTGTAATTGCCCATTCCTGGGCACTGGAAAATTCATGACTCTGGTGGCAACCGTGCCGGGATTTACCGGCACGGCTACTGCCAGGGTCATAATGATCCCCAGTATCTTTTTGAAGTCCCTCTGCATTCATAAAGAAATTATTTCTGTTATGGTTCAGTCCTATAAGGAAGTCATTTCTTTATGAAGTCAACGTGACTTCAAAAAGAAACAATTTCTGTTTGAAGTAATAGGGCTCCCCTTAACCCCATGATGGCTGCGTTTGTGAGTGTATGGTGAAAGGGTGCACACTTAAATGTACTGGGTGGCTGCCTGGGTGTGCCTGTATGGTGAAAGAATTCACACTTAAATGTATGGATGGCTGGGTGTGCATGTGTGTATATGGTGAATGGTGTGCGTGCTTGTGTTCAGGGGTGCAACAAACCCTACATTTTGGGGGGGGCTAACCCTTCAAATGTTGGGAGACGCGCTAACGTCACGGGCGGTGGGGGACGGGCACACTTATTTGTGTGGGGACATCCAATTTCTTTACGCATTTTAATGAGACTATTCTAGTGCAGCCTCAATGTTACAAGCAGTTAACTCTCTCCTTTAAGGTTTAAAGCTCCCTCTTATGGAATGCTGCGAGTGGTCTCCTGTTCCCTCTCTACCCTTCCAATCACTCCCCTGGAATGCAAGTACTAAACCCACATCACAATTTCAATTGGCTAAAAAAAATTGCCATTTGAATGCAGGTACTAAGAGTGAAATGCTTTATGTTAGTAATTGCTGGGCTCTTGTTAACAGCAAAAACAAGGGGATGTTCAACATCTTTGTCCTGTTCTGTCCCGTAACTGCTCTAAAGGTCAGCCAGGTCGAGTCAAAGTAGCCCAACATTTCGGGGGTGAAGGGGGGGTGCTAAATCCTAGTCAACTCAATGGTGTCGCACCACTACTTTAATACTTTAATTAGTTATTGGTAATCTTCATTAATCCTAGCCCTATTCTTCCTCATCCCACTACTTTTGTATGACAAGTACTTGGATGAGGTAGAGGTACATGAAGGTAATGCCTCACTTAGTTACCTGCAATCTTCATTACTCCTAGTCCCACTCTTCCTCATCCCAGTACTTACCTATGAGTGAAGGAGCCTCATATGTAAGCTCTGGGACGTGATGTAATTCTGGGCCAAGGAGCTAATTTTGGAAGTTGGAGTAGGGGTGGGAGGGAGAGGGGATGTTTTTGGGGGAGCAGGATTGTGTGACAAATCATAATGATTGTCCATGTCCAGTCTAAGCAGGCACATATGTGGTATTAGTGACTAGAGAGGCATTTTGGTGCTGCCACTCTAGTCATTCCTCAGTTTGGTATGGCTTTTTTTTTATAACTGGGCATTTCTGATAAAGCAGTCCTGCTAAGTGTAATTACCTGGCTAGACTGGTATTTGGGTGCTGCCAGACTGGTTGTTTCTTACTGGGGCATTGGATATTTTTCTGGGCATCTGTGATAAAATGATATGATGTAAGTCATTTATAACGTGCCTGTACACAATTGTTTCTAGGTGCAATAAGACATGGGAGGGGAGATAGAGGGTGGACAAGACAAACAATCTTACTAGGTCTTGTGTCATTCAAATTGTGCAGGTGTGAGAACGAGAAGTGCAAGGGAGAGGGGAGGGAAAAACAGGGCAACAATTCTCTGAGTAAGTGCAGCCAGGGCAGTGCAGCTCTGGGTAGTTAGTGCAAGGAGAACAAGGGACTGTAGGGTTACAGTTACAGCCCCTAAGTGTGTGGTAGCCCCGGAGGCAGTGCAGGGGTAACTGATCAAGGAAGAGTCTGGAAATAGTGAGACTCTGAGGGTAGCCCAGCAACCAGTCGGTACAGCAGACAGATAGGTCAGGTAGGCCAGGAGGGGAGGGAGAGAGAGAAAGCAGAGGAGAAGAGGAAAGTTTTGAGCTGCTTCCGGATCTTCAGGTGGTCTGACTCAAGTTTGAGGGGGGAAGGGAGACCTTTCCAGAGAGAGGCACCTGCATAGGAGAGAGATCTACACCCCCATCACTCTCTGCCTGGGGACGTGTCTAACCCTTAAAGAGTTGGAGGGAGCTGAGCGAAGGGCTTGAGAAGGAAGATATTTTGGAAGAGAGTGATAGATGTAGTGTGGGCCCAGGCCCCAGAAAGCTTTGTGGAAAATGCAAATGGTCTTGAACTTGATCCTTGCAGCAACCGGGAGCCAGTGGAGAGATTTCAGGACTGAAGAGATATGATCACTGGGCTTGAGGCCAAGGATACGTCTTGCAGTCGTGTTCTGGATTAGTTCCAGACAGCAGAGAGTAGAGGAAGGCATGTTGAGAAAGAGGCTGTTGCAGTAGTCCAGCCTAGAGAGAACCATGGCTCTGGAGACAGTGAGCTTTTGAGGGGCAACTGGTAGCGGGACTTATTGGCGATGTCGGAGATGTGAGGAGTGAAAGAGAGAGTGGAGTCAAAGATGACAATCAAGTTTTTTGCCTCGTAGGAAGGCGAAGGAAGAGGGCCCAAGGTGGGCGGAGATAGGGCGAGGGTCAAAGCAGGGGCAGGGGTCCCAATGAAAAAGATCTCCATCTTACTGGCATTAAGGAAGAGATCGGTGGATGCACACCAATCCTGAATCACAGATAGACAGTCAGGAATGAGAGAGAGAGGAGAGGAGTCTGAATGGAGCCTGAAGGAAAGCTGAGTGTCATCTGCATAAGAGGAGAAGGTAAAGATCAAGTGGGACAAAGGGGCCAAGAAGAGGTTTAAAAACCAGGGTGAGAGGATGGAGCCCTGGGGAACGCCACAGGTATAGAGAGATGTGGCGGAGAGAAAGGGACCAAGTTGCACTTGGGAGGGGCAGTCCACGAGTAAAGAGGTCAGCCACTCAAGGGCCTGATCCCTAACTCCCAGGTTCTCATGGAGTTGATTAATCAGGATGGCGTGGTTGACCGTGTCAAAAGCAGAGGAAATATCAAGGAGGATGAGGACAGAAGGAATGCTGTAATCAAGGTTAGAGAGCAGATCTTCACAGGTATTCAGGAAAACAGATCCCATTCCTCTGGCAGCTCTGAAGCCAGACTGATAGTCATGGAGACTGTAAAGACTGGAGGCGGGTGTCTGTACCTCTGCTCTCTAAATTGCAGGGGAGCGGCACAGAGGACCCCAGCCAAGATTCTCTATTATTGGTACATGGTCGAGCAATCAAGGCCTAGCTTCTCAGGAGGTGATGCAGGCTGGTTCTTAAGTACAGTGTAGTCCCCAAGCACCCACAAAGGAATGTCCGTACACGGTATTAGTTATTCAAGGTTATGTACAATATCACAGTAACTCACTTAGATCTCTTTAAAGTGCATCAACTGTACAGTTAAATGTCACACAAATCAGTTTGTAAAGGAAACCAACAATACATATAAGAGGAAAGCAGTTGGTTAGAACGATTGGCAGAATACTGGCCCTGCTACCTAGACACAGTTCTGTGTGGAGATCCCCCACCTGGGCAACCTGTAGAATAAAGATATATCACAAGCCCAGTCCATATATTGTTCACAAGAGTCTTTCCAATAGTTCAGCAACCCCAAAGTACCTCGTGTTTTAGAGTTCCTCGCCGGGAAATCGAAAGCCCTTCTTGAGTGCACTCCCATTAAGGCAGGAGCCACGGGTCGTCGAACGTCCGGCGATGAACACAGTGAACTATGGTGGTGAAGTGGCAGCTTCGTTCCTAGTGGTGCTTGTCGATGGGGAAGCATAAAAGTCCTGCAAGGAAGAGGCGTGCGGGGCACCTCGATGTCTATAGTTCTGGACTGCAAAGAGTTTGCAGAACTGTGGCCCAGCAAGGGCGTTGAGTCATCGGCATCTCTGTGGTCTTTGGGTGGCGGGAAACCCAGCGGCAGATGCTCCACGGTGCGTGGATGGCCTGGCCTTCTCCAGCGGGATAAGGCGGGCGGTAGTGCAGGCGAGAGCGTCCTTGGATCAAATGAAGTTCTTAGGCAACGGGTGCACGGCGGCTCTGGTTGCCGACGGCGGTTGTTGATGGTGGCGGACAACAGTCCAGGCACTTCTCTTTGGGATTCCGCGGCAGTCCCCATCTCCGGTCGGCAGCCTGTCGTAGGTCTTTCTACCAGAGAGCTTTGGCAAAGATCATCTGGTGCACGATGGTCCCTCGTAGCTCAGAAAGAGTGCGCCTCACTAGGTCCTCTCTGGGTCAGTCCTTGGAGACACAGCAGCTTTCAGATTGGTGAAGAAGAGCAACAGCACTTCTTCTCTTCCAGCAGGGCTTCAAGGTTAAGCTTCAGTTTCAACTCCAGTTTCTCTTCAGCTTGTGAACACACATTCTAGCAGTGAGAGGCCCCCAGATAAACTAGTTGATCTCCCATTCATTCTGCTGGATCACACTCAGGCAACCAATCGGTCAGAAGGGCATTCATGCAGGCAGGCGGCCTATCAGGTTCATAGTGCATTCAGGCCATTCACTTCTCTCCAGACACTCACAACAAGTTATGTGTATTGGGACAAGTACCCAGCCATTCAACACTCAACACTGCATTCATACCAGTTCGGGGCAGGGCTGTCTCAGTCATTATGTCAAACACCAGAAACCAGACATCCACAACAAGAAGTGCATATTGGTCACATACTCCAT
This sequence comes from Ambystoma mexicanum, assembly GCF_040938575.1. Classification (NCBI taxonomy): domain Eukaryota; kingdom Metazoa; phylum Chordata; class Amphibia; order Caudata; family Ambystomatidae; genus Ambystoma; species Ambystoma mexicanum. The sequence continues at coordinate 247,422,109 of NC_090940.1, read as the reverse complement.
TCACCCAGGTCCCACCCACAGGGTGTACCCACAACATACAGTCACTGGGAAGGCTCCAGCCAGTCTGGTCTGGACTTCACAACAACACCATATATGGAACTTCCACCCAACAGCCAGTCAGGGGGAAGGGACAGAGTCAGGGCTCCCCAGGACTTTGGGAAAACAAGGTAACAGGCAGTAGAAATCAAGAGGCCACAGGGGCCATCCTGTCTCTTATCAGGAATCAACTGATTCCAATGGCAGGGCCTGGGTATCCCAAAATGGAGGATACTCAGAGCTTCTGCAAATTCAGCATGGAGCTGCCACTCTCCCATACCCTGCTATATGGGCCACACACAGGTGCACAACAACATACACTAGGGGCACACGGTTGTACCCCTATCCATGGGTGCCATAAGGGTATCCCATGCTTCTGTACACCAAACCAAAAGAGAGAGCTGCACCACCAGGAGTTCCACAAGAACTCCTGCACAGAAAACACGACAGAACACACGATAAAAACAGTAAAGGACAAGGATACGGTGGCCCTGTCCCTCTGATGCATTTCCAGCATCACAGTCACAACCAACAGATTCAGTGTGGAGAGTAAGCTGGAAGATGGCCAGTTTTTTCCAACAGTTTGCCCAGGAAAGGGGTGATGGATATTGGGTTATAGTTTGCCATTCAGGCAGGAAAGGCAGGCGGCTTCTTGGGGAGTGGGTGCACAGGGAGTGCTTAAGGGGAGAGGGAAACATTCCAGTGGTGAAAGAGTGATTACAGAACTTGGCCAAGACTGGAGCAAGGGTGTCAATATGGTCCTTGAGTGTTCTAGAGGAGCAGAGGAGCAACTGTTTGGACTACACTTTCATAGCTCAAACTTGTCTAGACACCTCTTCAGGTATTGTCAGAGAGAAAGAGGAGAAAGGAGGAAGAGATGTAGAGCTGGCCAATGAGTGGGGGGCAAGAGTGGAAGAGGGGGAGAGGAAGAGAAGATGGGGGACTGGATGTGCTGAATTTTAGCTGAGAAGTGAGAGAGCAGAGCCATACAGAGGCCTTGGGAGGGAACAGGAGAGGTAAAGAGCGCAACAGGATTGACCAGTTACTTTAGACGTGACTTCACTCTATACAAGCATTTCGCAAAACGAATGCTTGGCTATGATGACTTCTTACTGAACAAACAAACAGACACCATTGAGAAAGTCCCCACTTCGTTTATCATGGAATGCATCAGAATAGTCCTGATGGAGAACTTTTTCTTGTACGAAGGTGTGTTTTATAAACAAATCCATGGCACGAGTATGGGGGCAACGTTTGCCCCAGACCTGGCTAATCTTTTCATGGATAATTTTGAGTCCATCTCCATCTATCATCTGACGAATCCATTTAAGAATAACATCATCAAATCGTTTTGTTATATAGATGACGTTTTATTAATATGGAAAGGGGATCTTACTCTCCTCGGGTCTTTTGTATCATGTCTCAACAATCATAATAGACACATTTCATTAACAATGACTTGTGACCTCAAAAGCATCCCCTTTCTGGATCTAGTCATCTTTAAGACAGAGACTGGGCTATTACAAACCAACTTGTATTGCAAACCAACCGATAAAAACACACTCCTCAAATTCAACAGTTTCCATCCATTAAGTTTAAGGGAAAACTTACCCCTAGGACAATTTCTGAGAATTAGAAGGAACTGCTCAAACCTTCATGATTATGCCAAAGAGGGTAAAGATCTAAAATTATGTTTAAAAGCACGAGGGTACCCTAAGAAATCCATTAACACAGCATACTGTAAGAGGATTCAATTCAACACTACAGCTAAGTCAACGCCTAGTCTATAATACTGAATGAAAACCCTTATTGATATATCTTTATGTCCAGTTCATGCGTTCTGGATGACTACCCCTATATAACACCCCTCTCTTGGAATCCTCCTGACCCCACTGAGCCAAGAAGTAGTTCTGTTTTGCAAGTTAAAAGGTTTAATTGATAGTTTAAACAATAGGTATATATATCACACTTTAGAATAAATTAATAATTGAATAGCACACTTAATCTGATATGATAAAGATTAACAACTGAGAATCTGGCACTAGCACACTTCTTGATAATCACTAAGGAGTTGACATGAAATGGATAAGATAGCAACAATACTTTTATGGTTTCAAATGGATGCAATGTGGAATGAAATGCAGTAAAGAAAATAACTTGATAGGATTTCAGCAAAGACAATGTAATCACTTTCTTGTACAATTCACCCCCCCTTTTATGCAATGCAAAGAAAGGGAAGGAAGGCACACAATTCTCAGAAATGCAATTCAAACGTAATTCAGTTCACCCAGCAACTTAGACTACAGAAGTTGAAAACACAGGCAAAATGCTTTGATATGTGCTGGCAATGGAGTGAAAATATGTTAAAATGCTTTTAATTCCCTCTAGAGGTTCAGGTGAGTGGTATCTAGTTAATATTAGTCCAGGCTCACACTAGCAATGATTCAGGGATAATTAGCAGGTTAAACGAATTTCTGGCAAATGGAAGGCAAGCAGCAGCAGATTTTTACACGTGAAGAAATTTGCAAATCGCGGCAAAATGTCAAATCGCGGCTAAATTTGCGAATGCGTTTTTCACGATTACGGCAAAACTATAGGGGGTAGGAATGCGGTTCTAGGTTCGTAGGAAAGCCACAATTCTAAGCTTTCTGAGGAAAGTTACTGCAAATGGTCACGGAGATATGAGCGATTAAATAAAGGTCGTTTTTCAGATTTGGAATGTTAAAGTTCAAAAAGACAAGTGCAGCTTGCAACTAGCAAATCACAGGTGACAGCTTTACAAATGACAGGTGACAGTTAGGAGGCAGTTCTACTTAGATTAAAATAGCTTGAACTATATTATTTTAACTAAGAGATTGGTTCTGCACAGTTTTACTATGTACTCACACTATATTTAGAAATATGCCTCGCCACGGATCTGGTCAGGTTTTAGACTGGACTCTGGTCTCTGCACTTCACAGTGATCTGGGTCAGCTCTCTCTGGTTCTGCTAACAGGTCAGCTCTACTCTGCTGGTCTGGTCTGGGTCTCTGAAGGTTGATGGAGGTAAAGTATGGAATTTTGGCAGAGCTTCCAGCTGCAAATGGATTTGAAGGTCCCTATCTGTCCTGTCTCTCTGCTTTTATGTGTTTTGAAAATGGGTGTGTGTGAGCAGCATTACTAGCCAGCCCCTCTCCACTTATCATTGGCCAAGCTTTCATTTCTCCCCTGATTGGGGGAGCTAAGTTGTGTCAGAGTGATGTCATTTTACAGCCTGCAGAAAGTCCACTCCTCCTGTCAACTTGCACACAAATCTAGATTTGAACCAAATACATATTTGCAGAGGTACATATTGTTTTAAAATCATATGCACCCATCATGCATTACAGGAGGTATACCCTGTTCCAACTCTGCTCTTCCTGGCGGCTTGCATTCAGAAATGGCAATATTTTGCACTTTTTAACTGGTTTGCAATACCGGACATTACCCCAAATTTACACACATGTGCGCAAGGAGTATGGACATTAGTTGATGAAGTGTCAGATTTTTCACATGCACACATTTTGAGTAATATCCTCTTTTCCGCTAAAACCCCCCTGAACATGCCACCGGTTCTAAAAACCTCTTAAAATGTGGGCAGAAAAATCACAAGAATTATGGTGTCATTTAAATAATTTTCACAAGTCCGTACTATGAGTTATCCATCTTTTTAGAGTTATGTTCTGGCCCCAAAGGGGTGTGGTTTCCTTCCAGCACAAGGTTGAATTTCTGGTTTTTCCAGTTCTGCCAAGCCAGCTTGCTCTCACAGGCAGTGCCCCTCCTTTGTCCTTCCAGGAGGAAGCTACATTTACGACATCTGCAATAAACCATCTGCCTGGGTCAGGACAGGGCTTTGTTCAGAGTTCCTGTATTCTGTGGGGGCTCCCCTTAATTCAATTATCAGAGAGATGGCATATCCTTAGTGTGGCCAGCAAAAGGCAGATAGGCCTGGGAACACAGCTGTGACTCAAGTTTCACTCCTGATGGGGGGTAGTTGCCAGGCAAAATTGGAATCTCTTTAAGCCAGTTTGTAGCTACATGTCATTTCTGTTCCCCAGTTTTCTGCATTCAAATAAAACTAAACATTTTTACATATGCAGCTAGAATGCTGATTCTAAGTTTAAAACTATGACATTTAAACAATTGAAACCTATGTGACACACAAAAGTAGGTCACTCAGTCAATTTAAACATTTAGATTTGTAGTGTCTTTCAGTCCAAATTTACTTAAACTGCTGAAATCCACAGCTCAGCCAGTCTTGTTATAAACCTTCAAGTCACTTCAGAATATAACTTTACATTGGATCCACCTCTTAAAATGTCTTTCTTTGGCATGTTTTGGGTTCATTTATTCAGTTTTCTACAAAATCTGGTGGTTTTAAAATGCCGGCTTTTGGATAGTGGTGAGTACTGGTACTGCACCCCTTTTTGGGATTTAAGAAAATGAATTCCCAACAGTTATGGGTTTGCTTTTGGCAATCAGCATTGCCATTCCCAATGGTTTCAGACTACTGTATGGGTAGTCCAATGGTGGTTTTAGGTAGTGTCCTTCTGTGCCCATAACATCGGCAAAAATGAGTGGCAGCCTATTCTTCATGCATTTCCCTGTGCATTTTCTGGGAAGCTCTGGCCATCATGATGTTTTCCATGTCAGTACTGCACAGTTTTTGAGGTATGGCTCGGATGCATGGGTAAATACATCCCACAAGCCCCCCTCTTGCGATGGCCATTCTATTTCACTAATGGGACTCGCAAGACCTGGGATGTTTCCTCATCTTCTTCCAATATATGGCACAGTTCAACATCTTTTCCTCCATCTGGTCGGATCAATCGGTTCTCCTCGCCGGTCCTGATGGGAATATTGGGCGGTACCCCGGGCCCGTTGCGTCTCTGCTCCCGGTCTCTGGATCGTCCTCCTTGTCCCGTCTCCAGGTTTTCTTTCTCCTAGGACGACAAAGGAAGAGCGGCAATACCTATTCATAGACGTTTTTTCCACCACTGTTGAGATAGTGGGGCAGCATATGCATTTCATCATAACGAAACATTACATTCTTATTTTGAAAAAAGAACAGTATAACTAAGAGACAGTTTCATGCAAATCACAATATTTTAGAGACTAGATGTGGTATGTTTTATGGTTGGAACTGAATTAGTCTGAGACAGTACCCGCTAGGATTCCAGAGGATTCCTCCAGTTGTTGCAGAGCGTGCCTGGGATGGCAACATTTCAACTGGTTTATGTGGACCCACTTGTCTTCCCCCGCTGCCAAAGGACCTTTGGGGATGTGGATTTTGTAGGCCACAGGGGAGATCTTGTCGATGATCTCAAAGGGTCCCTTCCATGTAGGCAAAAATTTCCGCTGTTTTGCCTGGTTTCTTTGAAAGTTGTATAGATAGACCCGGTTCCCCACCTGATATTCCTTCCTGGAAGTTTTCAGGTCATAGTGGGTCTTCATGCTATCAGCCGATCTTTCTAGATTCCGCTGAGCGTAAGCAAAAGCATGTTGGAGGTGTTTCCTTAAATTCTCCACATACTCATGAGTAGTGGAGGCATTTATCAGTGTCTGCTCTTGGGTCCTGTAGAGCAAATGCTGCGGAAGCACCATCTTGCGCCCAGTCATCAACTCAAATGGTGACATTTTGGTTGCATATGAAGGGGTAGATCTGATGGCCATTAGGACCAGAGGTAATCGGATATCCCAACTTGGCCCAGAATCTGCCACAAACATCTTTAATATGCTCACAATGGTTCGGTTATATCTCTCTACTGCCCCAGAAGAAGCTGGCCTGTAAGCAATATGCAACTTCCTTTTGACCCCCAGTATCTCCCACATCTTTGTCATTACTTCACTGGTGGAGTGGCTACCTCTGTCTGACTCAATCCTTTGAGGTAGACCAAAACGGGAAAAGATGTGGTTAATCATCAAGGCAGCTGCCGTTTCTGCCTTGCAGTTTGGGGCTGGGAGACATTCCACCCACTTGGTAAACAAGCATGTCACAGTCAACATGTACTTATTCCCCCTAGCAGAGCGAATCACAGGGCCTACAAAGTCGATTTGTAAATCTGACCATGGCAGTGTCATCCCCCTCTTTTGGAGAGGCGCACGGTGCGTGAGGGATGATGGCTGAAATTGTGCACACACAAGACACCCCTTCAAGTATTGGTCGAGGTCCTGCCCCATGTGTGGCCAGTATGCAACCTCTCTTAAGATTTCCAATGTTGTGTGAAACCCCCTATGACCGGCGGTGGCCGCATCATGGGCGTGACTTAACATCAGGCTTCGGAATGAGGTAGGAACCACCCACTGATCGTGGCCAGCTTTGGATTTCCTTGCCAGCAAACCGTCTTGGATTCGGAACATTTTTGGACATTTCATCAACACTCTTAGGTCCTCTTTCCCAATGTAATCGGTATCCGTCAGGGGAAAGTTCTCAGGGTCCTCAACGTGTTGGTAAAACTTACCAATAATTGGATCCCCCTTCTGAGCGGTAATCAAATCAGCATCAGGGGTCTCCTTGCTCCATTGTGCAATTGAAAGGTCGTTGTGAGCATTTGTCTGGGACCTAGTGATAGCAGTGACCTGGATTTCCCCCAACAGGGACTCAATCTCAATTAGATCCCCTTGGATGGCCCCGGTTTTGGCCAGCTGATCAGCTAAGTCATTTCCAGTTTTGTCTGGTCCCTCTACTTTGGAATGACCCTTGATCTTTTTCCAATAGATGGTCATCTCATTCGAGGTGACCAGATCGTCAATGTGATGGATCAACTTCCCATGTTTCAAGGGTTTGTTGTTAGCACATAACATGCCTCTGGTTTTCCAATTAACCAGGTGCTCCACGAACCCGTTCCGTACATAATCCGAATCTGTGATTATGACCAGTTCGCGGAGTTGATGCTGGACAGCAGTGAGGATGGCCTGATGCACAGCCATCAATTCTGCCACCTGACTACTTCGGGGACCAATTTTGTATCCAGCGGAGGGTTCGGGGGACTCATTCACCCATGCATTCCCTACGCCGGCCACCAGTTCTTTCTCCCCGTTGTTGTCAACATGGTAAGAGCATCCATCCACATAGACGGTGGGCATTCCCTCACACTTGTCCTCTTCAAAGACTTTGTGTGGGGAATTAAGGTATGCCTCCATGTTGTCCTTGATTTTTAGACTTTCGTCCTCGAGACAGTTTTCTCTGGCACAATCATGCAAGTCAGCCAGACCTTGCGCGAGGGGACTCTTCTTGTTTTGGCCATATCTGACCTCCACAGGAAAGCCTTGCATTGACAGAATCCAGGAAGTAATTCGGGAATTACTCACATTTCCGGCCCGGATGCTGTCACTTTGGAGATATTGCAGAGGCTGGTGTGGAGTCTCCACTATGATGTGTTCCCCATGGATAAACGGGCGGTAATTTTTCAATGCCCACACCGTTGCCAGGAGTGCCTTCTCACAATCGTTGAATTTTTCCTCCACAGAGGATAAAGTTTTGCTCGCATAGGAGATTACTTTATTGACCTTGTCATGCTTTTGGTATAATACTGCCGTCAAGCACGTATTAGAGAACCCCGTCTCCAGGAAGAACTCCTTGTTTCTGACAGGGTAAGCTAGGCAAGGCGCTTGTGAGAGGCTTCTCTTGAGTTGTCTTACTGCCTCGGCTTGTTCTGGACCCCATTCCCACTTGACCCCCCCCCTTCAGGAGATGAATCAGGGGTCTGGTGATCTCTGCGTAGCCCTCAATGAACTTTCTGCTGTAATTAGTCAGTCCAAGGAGGCTCCTTAGTTCTCGCAGAGTTGTGGGGTCTTTCAGTTTCTGAAGGGCTTCCACTTTCTTTTCCTGGGGACAGAGACCCTGAGGAGTAATCTCATGCCCTAAGAAATTAACACGGGTTCGACACCACTGTGCTTTTTGAAAGGAAAGTTTTGCTCCGGCGGCCCTCAACTGTGTCAGAACATAACGGATCTCCGCTATGTGTTCCTCTACAGATGAACTTTTAATGAGGACATCATCTACATAAGCCAGGTTATACCTTGCACCCAAGTCGGGCATGGCCTTGTGTAGAAAAATGTTGAATTCATTGCCGGAGTTGAGGTATCCGAAGGGAGTCCGGGTCCATGTGTACTGCTGGCCCCCAAAGGTAAAAGCCAGTTTGTATTGGTCCTCCCTGCTGACAGGCACAGTCCAGTATCCATTGGTCAGGTCTATTGCAGTGAATACCTGTGACCCCTGGATCTGGGCCAGCCCTTGGTCAATGTAGGGCAGAGGCCATCGCGAAGTATGGACCCGTTTGTTGAGCTCCCTGAGGTCGGCGCAGAGTCTCCACTGGCCGTTTGGCTTCAATATTCCCAGCACCGGATTATTGAAGGTGCTGTGGACTGGACGGATTATTCCCCGGGACTCAAGGTTCTTAATTATTTCAGTAAGGGACTCCATTGATGCGAGAGGCAAGCGATATTGCTTCACAAACACAGGAGTCATGCCAGGGTCCGTGGGGATTGTTGTTGTGTGGATGTCAGTGCGACCACAGTCATATGAGACTACCGCAAAGAGATCTTAGAAATCCAAGAAAACTTGTTTCAACTTTTGCTTTTGTTCCAGAGTCACACAGGCATCAGCTAGGTGGACTCTCTCTTCCACCATCTGCCTGAAGCCTGGAAAGACTTCTGGTTTGGCTATCTCCGCGGCCTCCTCCAGCTGGGTGGAGAAGTCCCTGGTCAGAGTGCTGATTTGGACCGGAGGCTTCAGGTGGGAAAGGCAGCCCTCATGGACCTGGAAAATCACCTCATCCCTCCTGAAGTCACAAGTCACATCTTCCTTACCATAAGGGCAAGAAGTGTACACCAGGAAGTTCCCCCCATGCCGGGTAAAAATCCTGTCTGGTGTTTTATTGTCATCACTGTCACTGTCAAAACAGTCCTTGGGGATTAGTCCTAACAGTTCATTACGTAAATCTATGGAAAAATGTCGGTTATCAACCGCCATTCCAATAATGGTGCCTGCGGCTAGAGTAATACTCTTTAAGTCGCTGTTATCCACCTCTATTGGAATGGTGTCATGTTCTATGTTGACTAATGGAGTTGGGTTTACCCCCAACCCTTGATTTTGGAGAGAAGCGTTTAGATGTATGTAAGCATCAGGGTTTTGCAGATATTGTCCTCTTTTAACTTTCACTTCCAGGGAGAATTGTCGGGTCCTTTCTGGGATGGTGACTTCCTCTTTGATCTGAATTTCAACTGCATAAGGTAGCAATTGAGCTGACCTAAATGCTTTTTCTGGATCATCAAAGCCCATGGGATTATCCGCTAATCGGGACCAAGCTTTGAAGTTTATTAGGTCCAAACTAATGGCAAAGCGATTGAGAATGTCACTGCCTAAGTAAAAGGCGGCAGGGACGTCTCGCACGACCCAACAATTGTGGACTATGCTCTTGTTGCCAATGGAGATTTTGAGCATACACCTGCTTGGCAGGAGATGTTTGGAATTAGGTGCTTCCAGGTCCATTTCCCATTTGTCTATCAGTTTGAATGTGGGAATGGCTGGATCTTTTGGGAGTTGGCGAAACATGGCTTCGCTGATGAAGCTCTTACCATTGTTCACGCACACTCGAGCGAGAACAGAGTCCTTCCCATCATTTAACTGAACAGGGATGAACAACTGCTCTCCAATTTGCTGAATATCAGCCAGGCTCTGAGCTGATTTCACATCTTTCTGGACTATAGGAGAGGGAGTTTCTGATTGTGGATTAGTATAGCATCTCAGAGTGTTTCCTTCCAGCGTGGAGTACCACTTTAGACTGGACGGAAGGTTGATTTTCAGAAATAGAGAGGACCCTCCATCACCAGTCTGTTGTCCTACTGCTATTACTGTCACGTCTGGAATTTGTCTATTCTGGAAGTGAAATTCTACTTGGTCAGATTTTTGTTCAACCATGTGGCAGGTGCCGTTTAAACTAACATGGTTGACACTCTGTTTTAATTTTATGGGTCGGCTAGTCTGGGTCCAGAGGACCTTGTTTACACAATCTATTAGGGGTGACAACCTTCTCAGGAGGTCATTCCCTAGTAAACAAGGGGTGCCCTCTGGAGTCACAATTATGACCGGGTGTTTCAACTTGTGTCGCCCGATCTTAATGTCCAAGTCTGCAGTCCCCTCAACGGGAATTTCCTTCCCGTCAAAGTTCTGCAGTTGTCCAGGAAGAGAGGTGAGAGGAATACGATAATTCTCTCCCCTTCCTGCATTCAGTTCGTCAAAGGCCCTTCTGGACAGAAGGGTAGCATGAGATCCAGTGTCCACCAGTGCCAAAATTGTACCCTGCCCCTGTACTTGTACCGGGGCATAATATCTTCCCTCCTTCTCCTCAAGGGGGCACAGATAATGTACATTTTTGGACAACTGGTGGGCTAATTTTCTGGTTTTGGACATCGCTAGCGAAGAGATTTGGGCAGAATTCTGTGGAGAGCCTTGGGAATCTGAAAGAAAAATTTGGCAACTGGAGATCAGAGCCATTGTGGGTTCCCCTGGCTCCGGTTCCGGGCCGCCCCCCCCTTTTTGGAGGCAGTCACCAGGATGGGTTTGAACCGGGGGATTTTCTTGCTGTTGGTTCTGGGATGAGATGGTGGGCGGCGGTAGCTCAGTCTCCACATCTCCCCAGTCTGGATTTGCATCCCTAGGGACCCATTTTTCTTTGGGAGGAGTTCCCCCCTCTCTGAAGGAGAAAATCCTTTTCCCAGGATCCTCTGAGGATCCCTCTACCTCAAATTGGAAGATCTGTACCTCCTCCTCAAACTGTGTCTGTTTGGGTCTTTTGTTTCTCCTACCCCCCTTCTGCTCCTTAGGAGGCAGACTTTCAGGGGCAAGAGATTTTGTTTCCGGTTCCTGGGTTTCCAGGGGCTGTTTAAAAGTGAGGAAGGAAGCTTCCTCCAAGGCTTTACACCCCCCTTCCCCTTGTGCCTCCTCCCTGGGAACCGGTGTGTTATCGGGGTGCTGCCCCCGTCATTGTTCCGGAGCACCAGGTCCAGAGTTGGGTGCGTTCTGCGCCGGCACGCCCATCTGAGGGTTCTGCTGAGCCCTCAGTATGTGACCCAGATCCCGCGCCATGTTTTGAACCTGGCGCTCTAACTGGGAAACCAGCTCAGGCTGATACGGGGCCCTGTTTTCTCCCCTGGGCTGATCCCGGAAGGGTAGCTGTCCCTTCTCTGGTAATGCCCTGGATTGGGAAGATTTGGGTACCCCTCCACCCTTGGCCTCCCCTCTCCCGGATTAGGTTGTCTGGGCTCAGGGAATTGGGGAAAGAAGGATGGATGATTTTGGGGTTGGAAATTGGGTGGATACCTGGGGAAAAAGTTCTGCCCAGGATTTGGAGAATTTCTGCCCTCCTGTGGGAAGTTGGGAGGGAAGTTCCCTGGGTTAGGTGCTTGGCTGGATCCCCCCCCTTGGGCTGGAGGAGTCCACACATAACCCAGGATGGCTCGATTTCCCTTGTAACGGGGACTTACATAATCAGGAGAGCGAGGGACCCCATTTGTGGGGCTGCCTCCCTGGCTCCCTGTCTGTGACTGGCCCGAGGACCTTCTGGGCCTAGCATTATTAGGTGCAGGTAGGTTTTTAGGCCCCCCCATCTCCAAATCCAAAACGGGGGTGACCTTTACCTCTGCCACCTTGGCAGCAGCAGGGGTGCTGTTGGCTTTGGGGTTTTTCTGGGCATTACTTTTGCTATCTACCGGTTTCTGCACCTCATAGATCCGGGTAGCCTGTTCAATGACCCAGTCTAAAGATCTTTTCTCATGAAAATCCCTCACGAGCTGGGTCATTATGTATTTGGGCAAGGCATGAAAAAATGTATTAATGAATTCTCTACTGTCTGTGCGCACCCTTCTGGTGGTCTGCGCAAAAGCACGTTTCAGTTCTTGCACAAATTCTTGTGGGGCCTGATCCTCCCCACATTGCAAATTGTAGGCTGCCTTGCGAGCCTCTTAGGATTTCTGTGAACAGAAAAATGTTTCAAGATGGCCGCCTTATAGGTGGACCATCTTAAATGATTTTGGTCCTCCAGCCCCGCAAAGAAACTGGAGTATTCCGGGGAGAAGGTCCACTTTACATATTGAATACAGCTTTGGCTGTCCTTCAAATGGAAAGTCTCCATCATTTGCTCAAACAACTCTAAGTGCTCCCAAACAGAATACTTAGCGTTCTTATGGTAAGGCGTGATGACGCTCCTGATCGCCTTAATCTGCTTTAAGGGGTCCTTAAGCAAGGCCCTTTTTGCCTAATTGGCCTTTTTGGTTCGGGTAACCCTTGTCCATTCATCCTCTGACTCAGAGGCACTGCTCCCAGAGGTTCCTGTCTGCTCTTCCAGGTTTTCCCGGATTCTGCGAGCCTGGGAATGGCTGGCCGAATGTGGGGACCTGGTCTCCTGTGTCCTGCGCAGTTCAGAGGAGTCTTCAGATTCCTCCTTGCTGCCAGGATTTGATGGGTACCCCCTCCACTGACCTAACTGGGCAGAGGTTTTCAGGATGCCCTTAATGGGCCTACTCTCCTGGGGTTCCCCATTAAATTGCACTGTGCTGGGGTGCCCATACCCGGATGCCCGCCCCTCCATACCTGGGTGGTACTGGCCTATGAGCCCCATACTTTTGTCTGGATAGTAGTCTGCCATCCCTGTGGCCCGGTGCTCATGTGCGCCAGGGAATATGGGGGTGGCAGAGTCCAGTGACTGAGAGGTATGAGGGCCTCTGGTACTAGGGCTCCTGAGGTTATGCTCCGGAGCTTCCCTTTCCCAGCAAACCTCATCTCTATCCGCCCCTGCTCCCTGTTGCAATGCAAGAGCCTGCATTTGTGCCTTCAGTTCCTCAGTTAAGGCCTTACTAGACTCTATCAGTCTCTTCTGCATCGCTACCTGTTGCTGGAGCCTATCATTGTGCTGGCAGAGAGCCTCATTCTCTCTCTGTGTTTCCTGATTGGTCCTGGAGCACTGGGCCAGTCTTTGCTGCAGGAGGGTTACCTCCTGAGCTGTGTCCCTATTGGCCTGCTCCTTTCTTGCTAGAGCATCCTCCACCCTCCTGGTGTGCTCTAACAAGTTCTGGTGTTCTTTTTGGAGGTCACCCAGTCCCTGGTGGGCCAGGTGATTTTCTTCCATTTTTCTTTTTAAATGGCAGACTTCCTGGCCTAAGGCGTCTCTTTCCTGACTAAGAGCCTGCATTTGTGCCGCCAGGTCGTCCCTTTGCCTTTGGAAGGCACCAGCTTTCTGGCGTTCTTCATCAAACTCTGCCTGGGTATCCAGGTCTTTCGAAATCAGCTTGTTGCTCTCTACCTTCACTCTATCTAGATGACTTTTCAGGGTGGCTACCTGCTCCGTGCATGCCCTGTTAAAGTCTAATTGTTGCTCCAGCTTTTTCTGGCTCTGCAGTAAGGAGTCCAAACTGTCTCGGTGCTCCTTCTGCAGGGCCAGAAATCTAGTATCCTGGTCAGCCTTTTCCTGTTGCAGTATATCCATGTCCTCTTTTATTTTAATGATATACTGCCTACTGTCATTTTCTGACTCCTGGCTCCTGAGCAGCCTCTGCTCAGAAGAGTCCAGCTCAGATTGGGCCTTCTGTAATGCCAGCAGTTGCCTACAATCTTGTTGTGCTCATCCTTGGCCTTAGAGGACATATATAGTTCACTCAGGGCCACATGTAAGGGACCCTGATCTCTATATATATCTGACCCTGTTTTAGTGACCTGTTGTGTGATTGCCTGCAACCACGCCTCCTGGCCCTGTTTGGTCCATTCACCTCTCACAAATAACTTATGTAAGAAGTGCTCTCTGGCTATTTTCATGTCTACTAAGGTCGTCATTCTAGAGATTGGTCTCTGTCCTGACTTACAGAAGTTTGTATTTTATTTTTGCAAAACAGACCTTTTTCTTAGAGCGTTCCTTTGAGAAGTGCTTTACAGCGTAACACAGCGTGTGCTCCGACCGGATATGTGTATCTGGTCAGCTGGCACGCTGTATTAATCTGCACAAGTGATAGATCTAATCCAAACGTCCGGCACGAGCCCCCAATTTGTAAGAGGATTCAATTCAACACTGCAGCTAAGTCAACGCCTAGTCTATAATACTGAATGAAAACCCTTATTGATATAACTTTATGTCCAGTTCATGCGTTCTGGATGACTACCCCTATATAACACCCCTCTCTTGGAATCCTCCTGACCCCACTGAGCCAAGAAGTAGTTCTGTTTTGCAAGTTAAAAGGTTTAATTGATAGTTTAAACAATAGGTATATATATCACACTTTAGAATAAATTAATAATTGAATAGCACACTTAATCTGATATAATAAAGATTAACAACGGAGAATCTGGCACTAGCACACTTCTTGATAATCACTAAGGAGTTGACATGAAATGGATAAGATAGCAACAATACTTTTATGGTTTCAAATGGATGCAATGTGGAATGAAATGCAGTAAAGAAAATAACTTGATAGGATTTCAGCAAAGACAATGTAATCACTTTCTTGTACAATTCACCCCCCCTTTTATGCAATGCAATGAAAGGGAAGGAAGGCACACAATTCTCAGAAATGCAATTCAAACGTAATTCAGTTCACCCAGCAACTTAGACTACAGAAGTTGAAAACACAGGCAAAATGCTTTGATATGTGCTGGCAATGGAGTGAAAATATGTTAAAATGCTTTTAATTCCCTCTAGAGGTTCAGGTCCAGGCTCACACTAGCAATGATTCAGGGATAATTAGCAGGTTAAACTAATTTCTGGCAAATGGAAGGCAAGCAGCAGCAGATTTTTACACGTGAAGAAATTTGCAAATCGCGGCAAAATGTCAAATCGCGGCTAAATTTGCGAATGCGTTTTTCACGATTACGGCAAAACTATAGGGGGTAGGAATGCGGTTCTAGGTTAGTAGGAAAGCCACGATTCTAAGCTTTCTGAGGAAAGTTACTGCAAACGGTCACGGAGATATGAGCGATTAAATAAAGGTCGTTTTTCAGATTTGGAATGTTAAAGTTCAAAAAGACAAGTGCAGCTTGCAACTAGCAAATCACAGGTGACAGCTTTACAATTGACAGGTGACAGTTAGGAGGCAGTTCTACTTAGATTAAAATAGCTTGAACTATAATATTTTAACTAAGAGATTGGTTCTGCACAGTTTTACTATGTACTCACACTATATTTGGAAATATGCCTCGCCACGGATCTGGTCAGGTTTTAGACTGGACTCTGGTCTCTGCACTTCACAGTGATCTGGGTCAGCTCTCTCTGGTTCTGCTAACAGGTCAGCTCTACTCTGCTGGTCTGGTCTGGGTCTCTGAAGGTTGATGGAGGTAAAGTATGGAATTTTGGCAGAGCTTCCAGCTGCAAATGGATTTGAAGGTCCCTATCTGTCCTGTCTCTCTGCTTTTATGTGTTTTGAAAATGGGTGTGTGTGAGCAGCATCACTAGCCAGCCCCTCTCCACTTATCATTGGCCAAGCTTTCATTTCTCCCCTGATTGGGGGAGCTAAGTTGTGTCAGAGTGATGTCATTTTACAGCCTGCAGAAAGTCCACTCCTCCTGTCAACTTGCACACAAATCTAGATTTGAACCAAATACATATTTGCAGAGGTACATATTGTTTTAAAATCATATGCACCCATCATGCATTACAGGAGGTATACCCTGTTCCAACTCTGCTCTTCCTGGGGGCTTGCATTCAGAAATGGCAATATTTTGCACTTTTTAACTGGTTTGCAATACCGGACATTACCCCAAATTTACACACATGTGCGCAAGGAGTATGGACATTAGTTGATGAAGTGTCAGATTTTTCACATGCACACATTTTGAGTAATATCCTCTTTTCCGCTAAAACCCCCCTGAACATGCCACCGGTTCTAAAAGCCTCTTAAAATGTGGGCAGAAAAATCACAAGAATTATGGTGTCATTTAAATAATTTTCACAAGTCCGTACTATGAGTTATCCATCTTTTTAGAGTTATGTTCTGGCCCCAAAGGGGTGTGGTTTCCTTCCAGCACAAGGTTGAATTTCTGGTTTTTCCAGTTCTGCCAAGCCAGCTTGCTCTCACAGGCAGTGCCCCTCCTTTGTCCTTCCAGGAGGAAGCTACATTTACGACATCTGCAATATACCATCTGCCTGGGTCAGGACAGGGCTTTGTTCAGAGCTCCTGTATTCTGTGGGGGCTCCCCTTAATTCAATTATCAGAGAGA
Organism: Ambystoma mexicanum; assembly: GCF_040938575.1. NCBI lineage: Eukaryota > Metazoa > Chordata > Amphibia > Caudata > Ambystomatidae > Ambystoma > Ambystoma mexicanum. The sequence continues at coordinate 247,405,855 of NC_090940.1, read as the reverse complement.
TGGCATATCCTTAGTGTGGCCAGCAAAAGGCAGATAGGCCTGGGAACACAGCTGTGACTCAAGTTTCACTCCTGATGGGGGGTAGTTGCCAGGCAAAATTGGAATCTCTTTAAGCCAGTTTTTAGCTACATGTCATTTCTGTTCCCCAGTTTTCTGCATTCAAATAAAACTAAACATTTTTACATATGCAGCTAGAATGCTGATTCTAAGTTTAAAACTATGACATTTAAACAATTGAAACCTATGTGACACATAAAAGTAGGTCACTCAGTCAATTTAAACATTTAGATTTGTAGTGTCTTTCAGTCCAAATTTACTTAAACTGCTGAAATCCACAGCTCAGCCAGTCTTGTTATAAACCTTCAAGTCACTTCAGAATATAACTTTACATTGGATCCACCTCTTAAAATGTCTTTCTTTGGCATGTTTTGGGTTCATTTATTCAGTTTTCTACAAAATCTGGTGGTTTTAAAACGCCGGCTTTTGGATAGTGGTGAGTACTGGTACTGCACCCCTTTTTGGGATTTAAGAAAATGAATTCCCAACAGTTATGGGTTTGCTTTTGGCAATCAGCATTGCCATTCCCAATGGTTTCAGACTACTGTATGGGTAGTCCAATGGTGGTTTTAGGCAGTGTCCTTCTGTGCCCATAACATCGGCAAAAATGAGTGGCAGCCTATTCTTCATGCATTTCCCTGTGCATTTTCTGGGAAGCTCTGGCCATCATGATGTTTTCCATGTCAGTACTGCACAGTTTTTGAGGTATGGCTCGGATGCATGGGTAAATACATCCCACAATACAGAAGGGCTAAATACGCCAATAGAGAACGATGTCTCCACCCCGAAGCCAAAACTAAAGAAGATAGACTAACCTGTGTCAGCACATTTAGCCCCATCAGCCACGGACTTAGAAGAACAATCAAAAAACACTGGCATATGTTATCTACCGAAGACTTTTGCCCGGTCCAGCCGAGATCTGCCTTTAAGCGGCAAAGACATTTCAGGGACATCCTAGTACACACCTATCCCATCGAACGCAAATTGCTGTCTCAAACTACACTTTGGAACTTACCTCCTGTCATTGGCCGGTTTAAGTGTGACCAATGTTCGGTGTGTCCGCTCACAAATAATGTCAAAACTCTTGACTTAAATGGTACCATCTGGACATTGAAACACTTTTCTGATTGTCTGTCAGATTGGGTCGTTCACGGCATTAGATGTCCGTGCAACCTCTTATATATAGGTAAAACCAGCAGACCGCTTAGACAGCGAATATGCAAACATAGATTGTGTCTTAAAAATAAGATAGATAACAAACCATGGGTTGCCCATTACACAATAGCCAAACACAAACACACTGATATCCAGGGGTTTGTAATTCAAAAAATTCTGTCCTCAATTAGAGGCGGGAACAGGTCTTTGGCCCTCAGTGTCGCTGAACAACAGTGGATTTACACCCTTAACACAGTCAACCACGGTTTAAATATATCAGTCGAGTGGAACAGCCTTTTAGGCTAATGTTTCCAACAGGGTATATCCCCTTTTGCCCCCCTTTTCTGGCTGGTACATGCCTTTAATAACAGCCATTCATTCTATGTATGACATCTGGCTTCTTGGGCACTGTTGCCAGGTTTTCTCCTTTTTCTCCTTTCTTTTGGGTTTTCATTCAACCCCTGCTGTACATCGCAAGATTTTTTCTGACTTCGTCCATATATGAATGCCTCTGCTTTTGAGATGGGATTACTTTTTTTCTGATGCTAATGTGAGGTCCTATGGACTATTCGATGTAGCGCTGTTTCTCTTTCACAAACAACAGATTTATTTTTTTCGGATTATACATACTGATATTTATCCTGTAACAACACCATCAGTCCCTCTTGGGAGATTTCTTAACAGCCTTGTGCTAGTCACGTGTCACGTGTTCCTCTCCCTCTGCGACTTCTGTGTCTTTTGAACGCGGGTTGTGGACCAGGTCTTCTGTCTCTTTAAGAGACGTGTTGACAGTGCATGCGAGTCACAGATCTAATTATACCAGGCTGTCATCATTAAGTGTCGTCAGACGACACTTCATAAATACCTCCTCCTCTCAGATCGAGTCTGACTCGGCTGGTGTCTTCACTCAAGAATACGGCAGAAAATGTGTAAGTTCCTATGGCGTTACGTTGTCCTTCATAATGGCGTTCTGAGTCATCGCCTAGCTCAAAGTTCTTTTGAACTTAGAAATTGTTGAAACAGCGAATTTATTATGATTACGCACTTCCGCGCATAATATTCTGATGTTATTTGCCCACACCGTCACTAACAGCGGTTTAATACAGATTGCACATTTTATCCTCAGCATTCTTTGTTTTGTTTTGCTGTGTTTGCCAGGTTAGCCTAACAGTGACCGCTGCACTACTCAGCTGAACACATCTACTGTGCTTGATTTATTCTAGTTGTCACCGGTATGTATCCACATGAGGATTGTGTTGTAACTATCAGTTGCATTGCATCCACATGTAGCTGATAAATGTCTCTACCTTGATTTAGACGGGGGCCTAAAAGTCCATAAACCACGTGTGGCACCACCCGTAAATACAATTCGTCCCTGGAAGATAAATCATTGCCATTGAGCTTCCTTACATGTACACTCGTATGTGAACAAACACGAATTCTCAATACCTATTTTTGTGTATTCCATTAGGGCAATAATTTTGCCACAGGATCTGTGCTAGCAACTACGGTTTCCTTTGGTGGACTCTTCGTTCTGTGGAATCAAGACTACTACCCAATTGTAAGCATCATCATGTAGCGTCGAGTGACCGTCATATCTAATTAATTTTTGGCCTTAATAGCAAACGCTTTTTGGCAACATAGTAGCCTCATAAATATATTTAATATTGTGTTCCCTATCCAGAATTAATAGGCTACGGTTTAAATAAAATTAAAAAAAAAAAAGAAGAAATAACTAAGGAAATCATGAATAGACAGAACATGTAGTTTAAATCATGTTAATGTTTTTATTTAGAACGAGGTGTTCTTTTGCCACAGGATCCTTTCCCCTCAATTTAGACCTGGGCCTCATGGTGAAAAGAAACTACCCACTTAAGTGACGTTATTTATCATCGTCCCTATTTTCTCATTCGAACTGGAGAAACAAGTAAGAGAATTTTCAAGAGTTATATGTCACTCCATTCTATTTGTATGTCATTTTTTAACCTGTGTGTAGATAGGTCGTCAGGCTTACGAAATTCATCTTTTGGTTAAATACAACAATCTGTAATGTCCATTAGGTATGTGGTATCTGGCTATAATGTTTAGAAATTTGTGAAGTCAGATTGACTGCACCAACCACTAGCACAGTAGTTAACATGATTGATGTCTCATAAACATGCAAACAACTCATCTGATGTACCAATTTTAAATATATATATATATATATATATATATATATATATATATATATATATATCTCCTAGATCATTGATGTTGAACATACATCACTTGTTTGGGTAAAACCTTGTACGTGAAGACACTTGGGAAGAAATCCTTTGTCCTGAAGATGGCCTTGACACCTTTTTCCGAATGGACAACGATATTCAATTCATTTGATGGCTGAAACACGTCAACACTCAATCTCTCTATGGACGTCTAAATTTAGTCGTCATTTTAACTAATTTGTCAAAAGAATCTTTCTCCTTGTCATTTCTACTTTGACATACCCCTTTCACTATATGTTGTTTTTTTTATAACAAATATGTATGAATTCACCATATTTTTTAATTGAATTTTTTGAATCATATTAAAAAGGAATTTCTTTTAGCTACAATCACTGATTTTGTCCTTTCGTGTTAGCAACTGTTGTATAAGTTATAACATTTGAATAGATCTGTTGGTGTTCTATTTTGTTGTTCTGTGGTGTGACTAATACTTTTCTCTTACAACTCCCTTTTCGATTAAGAGAGGGGTAATCAATTCTCTGTGCCTCGGCACCCCTTTGTTTCTTGACTAGTTACCTACAGATTTTAAAGAGTTTGGCAGCAATGTTCCCTCTAATTATTTTTCCCAAAGTGCGGAAATGGTTAGTTCCGTGCGCCCATTATTTTCCATGTGCGCAACTGAATAATGAGGCAAGCCACTTTATGACTATGGGCCTCATTCCGAGGTGGGCGCAAAGGGATTACCGGCACCGGTAAGGACCCCGGTGCCGCTAATCCCTTTGCGCCCTATTCCGAGGTCCCTTTGCTGCCCCGTCCTTAATGCCTGGTTTTACCAGGCGTTATGGACGGGACCCGCAAAGGGACTTCAGAGCTAATAACGGTACCGCAATTTGCGATACCGTTATTAGCGCCTTCCCCCTTCCCATTAAGCCCTATGGGGGCTGAAATGGAAATGGGGAATGGCTTTTTCAATGGGGACTTACCGGCCCCGCAAAGGTCAGACTAGACCGGTAAGTCCCCATTGAACGAGGGCGGACACGGTACCGGTATTGGTGCTAGTCAAAGTGCTAATAGCGCCATGACTAGCACCAACCTTGGAATGAGGCCCTATGTCTATTTAGTGAGCTAGCATCTCCGAAGAGTTTGGAAGGGAATTTTCCCTTCTTATCCACTGCAATTCTTTATAATTCGGTGTAAAAGGTGCATCATACAACACTTTTTCCAAACACATATAAAAAATACTAATATCGTATATGTGATTTATAAGTAGAGCCCATCAACCAGTCCAAGACTTGCCATAAAACATGCCAATGGGAGTTCATGTGCCACTTTAATTAAGTAATTCAAGGGTCAGGAGAACATGCCTCTCAATTTGTGCAAAAACGATCATTGTGTCAGAATAACTGCACAACAGAATTTGTTGATGAGAATGATAATTCCTGGGCCTCTGCTTACTATTCACGTTACATTGTCCTGTGAGTTGTGCCAACAGTTACTCAAAACAAGTCTTACAGTTTAGAGGCATAAACACTATTCCTTTTTACTCCCTAAAACAGGAAAATGTGCCCAACAAAAATCGGAAACCATGGACGTCAAGAACCTACACCCTGCTTCTATCCACAACATTCCACTGATATGGTTCAGTGAACAGCAGAGCAGTGGCATAGGTAGCAACTCTAATAGTATTACTGCCTGATCTCAAAAGGAATTTTAAGGGGAAAGAACAGGTTTCTTCTGGAGCCCCATTGAAGAAAATCACATACATTTGCTTTTTAAGTCAATAGCAGCAATGCTCACAGGTACAACAGATTAAGTGTTGTCTTCTTTAACTAGGGACCCCTCTTCTGAAATTCCCTCTTATCAGTTGAGATGCATGGGGATGCTAGAGGCAATAAACACACGCACATGATTATATTGATAAGCCCTCAGCAGCTGAGCATAGAAAGAAACAGAAGGTGCTGTTTCCTAGAGTGTTACTAGAGTTTGCTATCCTTTAGCACAAGAAAAAACACATTTCATTCACAGTACTGTACTGCCAAAACGTCCAATTTGGTTTTTGAAAGTTGCTGATTTGTACTTCAACCCATAGGAGTCTTCCCCAGTGCCCTTTCACCCATATCCCCCAGACTCATGTGTTAACCTCCAATACTAGTTGACAGGGCTCTATAAAAAGTTAGGGATTGTAGCAGTAAAACACTCACTGGGATTTTTGCATGCCCACAATACTTTACAAGCAAACAATATTTAAAACCTCACCATATTATGGGCAGATGAAGAAAATGTCATGAATCTGCATGTGCACAATTATTATGAAGTGCATACAAGATTGTTTGCAATTTACCCCACCCCTTTAAATTGCTGGCTAGGATTATGTCACTGCTCAGTCAACCCATTTTTGTATTGCAGCAAATTACCATATAATGTGTTAAGGTCTATGCTCCATGGAACTCTGAAAACTTGGAACAGTTGCAGATTGTGTGTCAAGCATTCTAGTTATCTGAATATCCTTTGCCATAATGCTATATACAAATAAGGCCAGGCATAGCCCATACCCATTATTCCTTAGAGGCCAAGTGCAATGCTGCTCTCCAGTTATAGGGTAATGTTAGCAATGCTAAAGTAAGAGACGCTGAGCCTAACATTTACCTACACAAAAGCCTAAGAGGGCAAATTAATATTTGAGTTTTATAATGTGTCAACTTGCAAGGTGGCCGCTACAAAGTGCATGTGCACATACGTACAAAGAATTGGAAGCATGGGATGAGGTTCCACATCCAAGTAGCCTGCTTACTTACAGTCAATTTCCAATATTTGAGCTGAAAGTTGAGTTACATAGTCTAGGTGACTCTTTTGCTAAGGCACCATGAGTAACAGAAATTTTTGAGCTTGAACGTCATTCATATTATAACAAACATAAAATAAGTGGATGTAGGTTTTAGTCTGGTAACCTTTCGCAGAGCCAAGTAAGGCAGAGTCAATGTTTTCTGACAATATCTGAATGTGGTCTAGGGTGGAGGTTCGAGTCATAAGGTATAAGTGTGGAAGAGTCCAGTATAGTAGTCATGGGTGGAGAGGGAAGATAATTTGGTTAATGTGTGCAGGCATATCTTAGTTGTATTTTCTGTTTGTGGAGCCAAATTATCATATTCGTTTTTAACCACTTGTGGGTGTATTATATGTTTAGGTTTTTAAGGTCAAGCTTGCATATTTGGGCAATGTAAATAGGCTAGACCAAAATATCAAGACTAGTTCGTATAATTTAGATTTATTTTTAGAGAAAGCAAATGTTGAGTACCTGCTATGGCTTGTGCCTTGTTATATCTTTTGGAATAGGTGGGAATTGGCTCTGTGCGCTGCTAAAATTCTTCTGAGCGGCACCCAGAAGGAAGCTGGGCAAGCGCACATGCGCACAGCTTAGAGGGAACATTGTTTGGCAGTGTTGTTAGAGGCCACTGAGACGCAGGCTTGAATACGTGTTATCTTCTTGATTAATGTTATTGCTTGGACTGGCATTTTGGTGCAACCAGTCTAGGTATGTCTAAATATGGCCTGGCATGCTTTATTTAATATTATTACACCAGCCAGCTGGACATGTTTTCATTGTGGCATGGCATTTTTAATAGCAAAGCATTAATGTTCCTGTGCACTGTTGGTGACTTCCATGTATTGGATCGGTGTTACCAAACATATTTATATGTTTCTCCTAGTTCAGTGTGTGGCATACCCCTTCAACAGCATATTTGTGCGTATTGCACAAGCGTGATAATCTAGGCTGGCCCAGAGTGTGGTGCAACCTGTATTTGGTGCTGAGTTGGGGGGGGTGCCCTCAGCATGGCTAGCATGGGGGGCCCCCATTTTGTGTTACGCCACTGACTAAAGATTATAGTGAACCTGGTTTGACAACTACCCACAAACCAGCCCACATTCATAAATAAATATTGCGAAGGTTGTGTTGGGTACGTGCATAAGACAAGTCCAATGTCAGGTTCCCTTGGGTTAACTTGGAACTCATGACTTTTAAATATGCTACAATTGAGCAATGTTTAGTATGGTGCACTTAGGAGAGGTAGATGCTCCTTTTCCCTTAACCACTCAATGCAACAATCAGCTGATAGAAAACACCATTGGAAAGAACATGTATTTGTTTTGGAAATTAAAAATACTAATTTAGGGATAATTCACAAGCGAAAAACAGCCTTGTAGCCAGCTTAGATGTACAATTTACACAAGAGCAAAATGTAAGAAATCCAGGAGAAAGGAAGTAGAAGTGCAAATTGTGCAAATCCCTGTGAATCTGTCCGTGTGGGTCGCAGGGCGTCGATTGCAGCCCTTGACTGCACTGGGAGACGATGCGTTGTTGCAAAAAGGATCATAAATAGCCTAGTTTTTCCAGTAATAGTTACAATCAAAAGCACATGAAAATCCTGGCCCGTTTGCATTGTAGGACACGTGATTTTGGACCATGCAGAAGTTTTTTAATGTATGTTTTTCGCATTTGACGTAGCGAAATTGAATGCACCCTTGTCAAATTACCTGCATGACCCAAATTGGACATATTTATGTTGCATTTTGTAGAAAAGCATCTTTATAATTTGCTATCTAGCACTTCCCCAAATGCGTGTTCCCACGCCATCTGCCCACCTCATTTTAGTCTTAACCATACCCACACACTATGTTCTTCTATGGTCAGCCTCTCATGTTTGAGAGGTTTCCATTACATTTACAATTCAGTGTTAGTGCTTGGGGCTAGGCTCCTGCAACATCAAATATTCGAAGCTAAAAATGCAAATGTTCTTTCACGCCAATAACAAGAGGTCGACTTGTTGGCCTGTGTTTCCCAGCCAGTTCTTTTGTAAAGCTGATGTATGCCGGAAAGGGGGAGGGGGGGGGGCACTCTTTCTGTGCTTCCTTTCTCATGTTAACTGGGCTGGAGCAGGCTTTCAGAGAGCGGAATGACTCCAGTTCTCCCCTGGGAATCACAACTGTCACCCAGGATCAGTTACAAATGACATTGCAGGCCCGTGGCCCACCACGACGTGACGAGCCTGCCAATGCCGCTCAGCTGCAAGCGCAGTTTGAAAAGGCTAACTCCGAAAGCCAAAGCCGCGCGTTCAGCGCTGGCGCGGCAAGTGGCCGGAGGCCAGAACAAGCATATTCAGAAAGTGAGCCCCAGTAATCACTCAGTAGCAGGGCTCAAGTTGAGGGTACACGCGGGAGGACGGAGTCCACCCACTTTTTTCAGAAGGGGGGACTCAGTCCCGCCCAGTTAAAATGAGAAACATTGAATGTCCTCTTTGAATTTATGAATTAAAGCTAACCTTAGGGATCAAACCGCAGTCGGCAAATTTGCAGGCCGGACACTTCATCACTAAACTATATAACCTGATGAAAAGAGACAACTAAAGGTGAAATTTCCCATTTCGGTACTGCAAATAGCAGGGAAAACATTTATAGTGGTTCTTGGAGTTTACAAACATGCACACCTTTTAAAGTTTTCAAAAACACTATTAGAAAAAATATTTTCTCTTGGGTTTGCACGTGTGTTGATTTTATGAAAGGCAAATGCCATTCGTCCTGTTCAATTTGGGTGGTTATGCAAAGCCAATTTAAAGAAATGTGCACATTTCACCTTGATATACTAATTTTTGGTGACGTCACATCCCACTGCGTTTGTTGAGTCCCCCCACTTTATTTTTTAGGACTTGACCCCTGCGCAGTAGGGAAGGATATACCCTGCCTACAGATATGCTGCCAACCTGCCTATTTCATACTCTAAAATGAGGCCAATGTACCGGAGAAAGAACATGGGGAGTAACAGGTTTGCATGTGTTTGATGCTTCTTCCCACCGAACAGCTCAAGTGATGTGTTCAGACCAATGACATGAGCTGCGCATTCCACAATAAGGACCTCTTGCTGTAGGGTCTGGTGGATGTGAAGAGACCCGATCCAGGAATCGCTAGCTACTGAACATGTTTAGATTACAAAAACAACTGTTGTTTCCAAAAAACTCCACAACAAATGAACTTGCCTAAAAATTCCAGAATGAAAAGTAAATGTTATCCTCTGAAAGGTATCTCAATTCTAAATTTCTAAAAAATGGCTAATATAGTACTTTTTTTACATTACCTCTTATCTAGAACCGTGCAGCTTTACTGTCCACCCCAACCATAACTCCCTGAGCAGAGAGATAAGGGATAGTCCAGATCGGTGTGGGCCCAGCCTTACACAGGAACCCCTGAGTTCCTTTTTGCATACCAGATTGACTCTGATGTGCTGGAAAAAATGCTGTGTTTTTTTGGTTTTAGATCGGGAAATTAACCTCTGGAGAAGAGGGCCTCAGGTTTAGCTTTATAGCTTTTCCTCGTTAGAATGACTCCTTCCAGGACTCTCTTTGTGGATTACACCCTGTGATGGCTGCAATTATTTCAAAATAGGAGAACTCTCATCGAGTGAGGATATGTGCATGGCTCAATTTTACCTAAGGTACCGCTACCTAAGATTCTGCTGGGGTTAGTCTAAAAGGCATACTTGCATTTAGTCATTACTGAATCTTCCAGCATATCCAGTAATAATGGCGGCAGGGAAAAAGACAGCCAGGTGGTGACATTTCCCTAAAAAATCACCCTCCAGAAAATCAAACACTTTCCCCAAATATTCTAGGATTGGAGGTAATAATATATAATCATGCCCCTCCTAGAATATTTGCGGAAATAATATTAAGGGTCAGGAAAACAATGTGCCTGCCTGGCGACTTTTCCCGGAGACATTATCACATGGAACCAAGGAAACTTGGTCTAGCTCTATGGATACGAATGGATGGAGTTTAAAACAAGCCTGTTTCTATCATTTTGATTTCAACCATCTGCGGTCTCTGTTTTGTTTATGCAGAGCAAGAGACTTCACTGATGTGATTTCAAGCCGGGGATTGAAATATTCTGCTTCAATATCTTTTTTGTTTTACCGGGTGCCTGTAAAAATGGTTTGCCCAATTTGGTATGTATAGTAACGGGACAGGGCCATCAGTTCGACTTGATTATACAGAGTTGGTGCAATGCACTGTAGGCTGTATATGGAGCTAGATCACACACATAACCGATAAACATCATCCATTGGAACTGGGGGAAGATGTACGGTTATACAGCATGTCCAAGCCGGTAAGTCTGTTGTGAAGATATATGCCACTCTATTCAGAGCTCTTGGGTTTCTCAGTTCAATGCCTGTGTAAGTGATCAAGCCTACTATTTCTCTTGGAACTATGTGTTTGTTCCATCTCAAATGTAGAACTACAAATCCTAGCATTCCAAGAACTGAAACTAGAATGGATGTCTTTCACAGGTGTGGCATTGGGTAAGAGCTTGCCTATGCAAGATGCCATTTTGCAGTGGAACCAAATTTAGTGTTTGACGATCCAAAATCAAGCACTCTGGTGCCTTTCAGCTTAGAATGGACATACTCTCCCACATGGCCTGTAATCCATCCAATCAAACCATTCAAGTACAAACGGGGTCATGAAAAACCAGATCACCACTGATTCTGGGTTTGTTGCACCAGAGAGAAGCCAGATAATACCTTCCAATAACAGCACTATTCTCAGTTTTTGAATGACAACAACAGGCCCGGCATTAACAAGCTCTCTTTGACCTGCCACCTTTCCTCTTTAATTCAAAGCTGCATGAGTGGTGGGAATCCTACACATTGGAAAGGGCGGTATTACTTTACTCTGCTAGCCCCAGTCTTTCCGAGCTCGTCCATTGCTGCATAAGCCAATCCACTCTTCACATGTCAAATGTATAGTAGTAATCTTGTACATGCAGATATCCTACTGCCTAACCAGGCACAGCACACCACCCTAAAAGCAGTAGAGACCAGCAAACACGTTAGATTCTACAAAGAACATTGACGGCCCATGGTCATGATGCACACATGTGAAGCCAGAAGTGAAAGATGTGCGATATGACACCACTGTGGGAAAGGCTGATCAGTTTCATAAGCACGACATTGACTTTAGGCTCAATCCACTGATCGATTTGTATTCCAAAATGAGGATTTGTTTGCATGCTATCACAGTGACACTTGTCTAAAGATCATGGTGCTCTCCATATTAATGATATTAGAAAATCCTGTAGTTGTCCTTTAATTTCCTTTTTGATTACATAGAGAATAGGTTTCCTGACCACTGTGAACAACATGATTTTTTACAATAATGCAGAGGCATTTGACAGGAAAAGGGCGGGGGTGAAGGGGCTATAGTCCCGGGTCTTTTGGTTGTAGCCCCAAATAGAAGCTCATGGGCTTCACCCAAATGGCAGTCCCGACATTAGCGTAGCCCTTGATCTTTTCCAGACATAGCAACACCCCTGCAACAATGTGTAGCAATTTTGGAGATTTCAAAGAATGGGCATTACTGCGGGATAATGGGCACAGAGGGAAGAGGCAGTAACTGCTCAAATTAGGAAACAGACAGAAAGACCTTGATGCATGCAAGTCAGCCCAAATTAACGCTGGTGTTCCCCAGGGACATGTGACAGATCTCTATCTTAGTTATGGCCTTGTCCATTGCTCAATTAATGTTGCCCCCGTCTAATTAATGCAAGGAAGGGATACATCTGAACATCCCTCAATTGTGGTAAATGGATGTGAGGTCGGGACCTTCATGCTGAATACAGGGTTTGAGATACAGCCCAATGTAAATGTGTATGGTGTACAGGGGCTGAGGGCTGGGTTGTGAGGGGGAGAACGAGTGCGGGTCAGAGCATCTAGAAGAGCCATTTTGAATGGCGAATGTACCAATGTGGCCGTAAAATGTACCAATGTGACAAAAAAGGTGTCTGTCCCCTCTGCTGAATGAAGTTTGAAAGAAGATGACACCGACCGTCCTAACAAAGCCTTTTTACATCCCATTGCTCTCAATAAATAATTTAGAAAAGCTTGAATGAGCCTAGAAGGCCTTAAAATGGACTATCGGACATAAGGGTGATCCAATCCCAATACAGGCCAAGCTCTTTGAAATGTGGTTCCCCCATCAATGGATGAATAAACAGAGATGAACAGAAAATACACCACAAGGGCAATAGCTGACTGCTGCCAGTAAGTAGTTTACTCAAAGTGACAGCATAAAACAATCAATGTTTACAAGACACTTTAATAAGCATGACTTCCCCCTATGGGAGAAGGCTTCCGACGCGCACTAGAGTAGAATTGATGCGGTATGCTGATCATGTAGCCAGCATTATTAGATTGCTCTATCACTGTGTGCCTTCCTTTCTCTGAGATACAGGTTGGCGAGGCAGAGGCTGCCTGAGACTCACGCTTGCATAGTAAGCCACCCGCAGCATTTGGCCATGGGGCCAACTGGCACCTAGACAAAATGTGACTGCTCATTAGATCTCCAGAGTGAACCTCAGATGGAAGCAAGAGAAGGCGGGCAAAGCGGCAGTGGCTAAGGTGAATGAACAACTGGGAGGTCGGCTGCACAATGAAGTCCCAGGGTTAAGGAAGAGGAAGGGGGTGCAACCATTGATGCCACACACAGAATAATACCTTGAATGGGCACAATTGGTTTTTTTAGGGAGCAGAATGTTACAGTGGCTACCTAGGTCAAAGGACTGCAACACCTGGATGAGGTGATATTAACCAACCAAATGCCACCTCTACTCCAACACTTACATAAGGGTTACTGACAACATGGAAAATATACATTGAATATAATCTACATAAATATATAATCTACATAAATTCAAGGAGGCGATGAATTATTCCTTATTTGCAAAGTGAGTGCAGTACTTACATCTCTGACAAGATCTAATTTTAACTTTGTTAGGTGCACAACCCTGATTGTAACCTCCTCACATTATGGTGCAAAATGCACGAGGATGAACTCAATACAACTATAAGGTCTAGTGAAGACAGTAAGGGAATGGGACTGTGCACTTAGGACAATTTCATAATTGTCAGAGCGCAAATCTTAAGTTGAAAGACCGTGGCCCTACCCAACATACAAACCATTGCTCCAACTTCAGGAAATGGAAAACAATAGAGTATTCGATTATGACGCAGACTGCAGAGGTCCTGACACATGTAGAATACTGTCTTCTTTTAGCGCCATGACACGCAGAGCAATCCATTCTGAGGATTCACTTCCTTCTTTGACAGTATCCACACACAACAGTATCAGCAATTCTTTAAGCTTCTCCCACATCTTGACTGGCTTTTTCCAGACCATGTTCACCACCAACATAAGCACTGTCCTTAACATTGATAAAGTTTGTAAGAAGATTCAATTCAACACTACAGCTAAGTCAATTGCTAGTCTGGGATACTGAATGGAAACCCTTATTGATATATCTTTATGTCCAGTTCATGAGTTCTGGATGACTGCCCCTATATAACACCCCTCTCTTAGAATCCCCCTGACCCCACTGAGCCAAGAAGTAGTTCTGTTTTGCAAGTTTAAAAGGTTTATTTGAGAATTTAAACAATATATATATATATATATATATATATATATATATATATATATATATATATATATATATATATATATATATATCACACTTTATAATAAATTAATATCTGATAGTACACTTAGACATATGATGTTGATCAACAATGGGTAATCTGGCACTAGCACACTTCTTTACAATCAATGAGGAGTTGGTGTAGGATGGATAAAGTAGCAAAACTACTTTTATGATTTCAAGGGACAAGCAATGAGGAATAAAATGCAGTACAGAAATACTTGATATGATTTTAGCAAAAGATAAAATAATCACTTTTTCTCTGGCAATTCACCCCCTCCCCTATGCAATGTAAGAAATGGAAGGAGATGGAAGTAACACACACAGTTCTTAGGAATGCAATCAAATATAATTCAGTTCACCCCAGCAAGCTTAGACCACAGATAGAAGTTTGAAACACAGGCCCAAAATGCTTTTAAAAGGTTATGGCAATGAAGTGAGAAATATGCTGAAAATGGTTTTAATTCCCTTTAGGAGGTTCAGGGGGAGTGGTAGCTACTTGGGATAGGTTCAGGCTCACTTTAGCAATGATTCAGAGATGGTGATTAAGAGGCAAACAAATTTTAGCAAGGAAAGAAATGATTGCTGATGGTTACACGTGGCTGGATTTTTAACCAAATCGCAAATCGCGGTAAATTCGCGAGTGCGTGAATCGTGATTGCGGAAAAAGTATAAGGAGTAGGAAGTCGGTTCTAGGCTTGCCCAAACGGTTCTAGAGGTACGGACGATTAAATAAAGGTAGTTTTTCGGATTTAAAGTAAACTCAAAATGACAGGTGACAGCTTGCAGCTTCAGAATTGACAAGTGACAGTGGTGCAGCTTTACAAAATGACAAGTGACAACTTCTAGGAGGCAGTTCTGGTTAGATTAAAATAGTTTGGATTAGATTATTTTAAACTAAGATCTTATTTCTGTCACAATCTGACCTAAGTACTCACAATATATTTTGCAAGGACTGGACCTCGTCAAGGATCTGATCAATCAGGCTAGCAGCACTTCACAGCGATCTGGTCTCTGGGTCTGCGGTTCTGCATGGTCTGGTCTGGTCTGGCACTGGTCTGGTCTGTCCGGATACAGCAGTCTCTGCACGGCTCCTGGATCTCTGCACTGGCCCTGGCAAAAGTTCTTGGCAAGGGATTCAAGCAGCTCGCCCGGCTGTGAGTAGCTTGCAATGATTTGAGGCCTGCTGCAGAGAACTCAGCTTGTGGTTTTAGGCCTCTGATTTAGGTTCTAAAGTATAAGTTCTAGGTTCTGGAGTATGTAGCTGGAGTCAGTCTGGAACTGGTATCTTCTGGATGTTGTGTGGTCCGGCAAAACGCTCCGCAGCAACTGGATTTGAATGTCTCTACCTGTCCCAGCAGTCTCTTTTTATGTGTTTTGGAAATGGGTGTGTGCCTGGGCCTAGCTAAGCCTGCCCCTCTCTACTTGTCATTGGCCCAATTCTCCCCCTCCCATGATTGGGGGAAGGAAATGTGAGTCAGAGTGATGCTGTAGGTTTTATGGGTCAGAGGATCCTACCCTGGTCAGTTTGCCCACAAATATATATTTGATTCAAATACATCCTTCCCAGATATACAATTTGTTGAAATTACATGTGCACATTATATATTCCTTATGGTCCATGCTTGTCCGCCTCTGATCTTCCTGGGGGCTTGCATTCAGAAATGGCAACATTTTGCACTTTTTAACTGGTTTTGCAATATCGGACACTTACCCAAAATTACACACATGTGCGGAAGGAGTATGGACATTAATTGATGAAGTGTCAGATTTTTAACATGCAGACATTTGGAGTGACAACCTCTTTTCCGCTTGTAACCCCCCAGATCATACCACCGGGTCCTAAAACCTCTTAAAATGTGGGCAGAAAAATCACAAGAATTATGGTATCATTTAGATAATTTTCACAAGTCCGCACCATGAGTTATACATCTTTCTTAAAATCATATTCTGGCCAACAGCGGTGTGTCTTCCCAGGTCACATGGTGGAGAAACCAGTCTATCCACTTTCTTTAAGCTCAGCCTGTCCTCAGAGGGGGCTGCCCCTCCCCGTTTCTGCTAAGAGGAAGCCACTTTTACGACGCCCCCAATATAACATTTGCCTGAGTCCAGGACAGGCCTTTGTTCAACTCCCTGTAGCTGCTCCACCCCTTATCTAATCAGAGAGGTGACAACACCTTTTGGCAAGGGGAAGAGTGGCTGAGCAGGTTTTAACTCCTGTGGGGGTAGATGTCAGGCAGAATGGAAATCTCTTTAAGCCAGTTTTTAGCTACATGTCATTTTTTTGTTCCCAGTTTAAATCACTTACGATTTTTACATACACATTAAATAATTACTTCCTTCAAGTCAATTCAGAATATAGTTTTACATTGTATCCACCTCTTAGCAAGTCTTTCCTTGGTCTGGTTTTGTTTCGTTTGTTCAGTTTTACACAAAAGTCTTGTGGTTTTAAAACGCCGGCTTTCTGATAGTGGTGAGTACTGGTAATGCAACCATTTTTGGGATTTAAGAAAATGAATTCCCCACAGTTCTGGGTTGCTTTTGGCAATCAGCATTGCCATTCCCAATGGTTTCAGGCTACTGTGTGGGTAGCCCAATGGTGGTTTTAGGCAGTGCCCTCCTGTGCTCACAACATAGGCAAAAATGGGTGGCAGCCTATTCTTCATGCATTTCCCGTGCATTTTCTGGGAAGTTCTGGCCATCATGATGTTTTCCATGCCAGTACTGCACAGTTTTCCTATTCTGGCGTACATGTGGGCTTTTTGGCCATCTTGGATTTTCTAAGCCCACAGCACCAAATGTTGCAGCATGATAGCTCAAACGTGGGTCAGGACACCCAACAAGTGTGAAAATACAAAAGTGTCCCCAATGGTTTGCTCAACATTTCATGGATTCTATTAGTTTTGCTTCCTGGTAAGGACAACAGATCTACCAAATCAAAGCGGATTCCTTCGCCCTGTTTTAATATTCTCTTACTAAAAGGAGTAGACCATTTGTTCACATCTTCCTCTCTATCTCTCTGACCTTGCATGTCACACAGCCCTAACAATTCTATGTGTTGTCCAGTGTAACCGTTTAGTCTCAATCCCTGATTCATTAAATCTTAAGTTTCAAGCCTTAGGGTCTAACCTTTAGCGCTGTGCAAAGTGACTTTGCACTGCCAACAAACACATTGAACAGGGCAAAATTCACAGAGCGGTGCAAAGTGTATTTTTGCAGAGCAAAGTCACTTTGAGGATTTCTGGCGCTCTTCATCAAATTCTGTTTGAGAGTGTAGGTCTCTCAAGATTAACTTATGATTTTCCTCTCTCAATTCCTCTATCTGATTTTGCAACATGGTTATTTGCCCTGAGCAGACCCTGTTATAGTTTAACTGTTGGGTCAGCTTCTGTTGACTCTCTTCTAGATGGTCCATCTACTCCTGACACTCTATTTTTGCTGCTTCTAGTTGGGCCTCTTGGTCTGCATTATTTTTCTGTTGGCGAGCCAACTTTTATGATGTAATTTGCAGATTCTACCTCTAACTCTAGGCTCTTTTGCAATGTTTGTTCTGCAAAGCTTAAATCAATCTGAATTTTATTTAATAGTTCAGATTGATTCTGCGCTAAAATTACCTTTTCCTCCTGCCGCGTTTTGTTTTGAGGTATAGCTATGGATCATAGGTACAATATGAAAGTGAAATGAGGTCTCTAGTTGGTAAATTGAGTGAGTTATGCCAGATCTAGTGAGGTGCGTTTTAAGAAAATGAAGGGGCGAAAAAAGAAAAGAAATCAATTTTGACAAGAACAGTTTTACTCTACACTAGAGCATTCAGGCTAGACTGCCAGATTGAGGCACAGGAAGCTCCAGGATGACTCGCAAGTTCAACCCTAGCACCTCTGCGCCCGCTATTGGCGGAACCAGTCCGATCACTCGAAAGAAGACTAAGGACTTAGGATTTCACAAGACAAAATTATTAAAGAAGTTGGTGCTAGCACAAGAAATCAAAGCAGGGTTTCAAGAATAATTTTTGACAATATTATAAGTTATCAGGATAAGGATAGGATGACTTTGACAGTGGAACTAAGGACAAGGCAAGGCAAGGTATGCTACAGATGGAAATAGCATAACACAGCATTTTGAAAGAGTAAAAAAGGTTTCATTCTGAAGGGGAATTTTTGGCTTTTGCAGCAATGCAGTGCTGACGGTTCACTTGATTCCATATATATGTCTCAGGGCATACTTTTTCAGTGTGTCCCCTCATTCCATCTTACCTGAATTGTACTAGGCAGGATGGTGCAGCCATCTTTTATTGCTGTCAAAACGCAGTTTTGAGGTCCTAGTGCGCCCAGGAGCCAGCACAGCCAGGTTGCTGTTTCTTGCACAAATTCATCTTGGTGATGTGGTGCAATGCTGCTGAGTGGGTCAATATATCCCACAATATGCTGAGGGAGTGATGTAGCTGTACAAGAAACCATAGGTCAGAAATCTCATATAGCCTTGAAATTGACCAATGGGGGATGCTGCATGTGTGACTCATTCTGATCTACCAGAAAAGCTCTCAGAGTGCCCCCCCGTCTCATTGTTATAGCACCACTGCAAGCCCTGGCACTCCTTCCGCTCTCACTTGGCCGCTTATGAAAAACGCGGCTTAGGAACGCAAACCTATACGTCCGCCCTCACCCGCTACTCCTTACCTTTAATCTTGATCATTCTTGGCATATGAGACTGTTGTCCACGACTCATTCCCCAACTGCTGTACTGATTCTTCACTGGGTCTCACCTGGAAGATGTGGCCGGCCTTTACTCCCTCGCTCCCTCTCCCCAACCGCAGGCTAGCACTCTGTTTCTTTGCCAGGCTACTCTTGGCAGATGTGTCCCTGCCTGGAATGTCAACACCTGCCTCTCCCGTGCCCCGTCTGCAAATAGCTCAATGCTCACAGAATGCCCAGCCAAGTCCAATCAACCCAACAGGTAGATTTTATCCTTTTTAATTGTTTGTATCACCAAAATACATATAATAGCTTTGTAGATCCTACCTTCAAGCTGCACAGATGTTGTTGGCTAATAAAACATGTTAAACACCATCGCTGTGCCCAGGCCTTTAAAATCGGTTTTCGGGTCCCTATTCTCAGGCTATGTCTATAACGTTTAATTGTAACATTGAAATCTAGCAAGCTGTTGTAAATCATGGGCCTTAACCACTGTTATAATCCTTGATTTTTAACTCCAAAAATTCCATCTCAATGCTTAGTGTCTCCCTTAGCTATTATTCCAAAAGAACAATGTCCACTACGAGGTTTCAAGAACGTTCTCCAATTGTTTTCTTTGTTGCAAGCCTGTTTAAACTTGTTTCTGTTATTTAGTCATAGTATTGCAGCCTGATTCAAGGGGCTGTAACAGATATTGGGTCTCATTATGAGTTGGGTGGTATTTCAGTGGTAAATCCTTCTGGATACCACCTAGCTGA
Source organism: Ambystoma mexicanum (assembly GCF_040938575.1). Lineage (NCBI taxonomy): Eukaryota > Metazoa > Chordata > Amphibia > Caudata > Ambystomatidae > Ambystoma > Ambystoma mexicanum. The sequence continues at coordinate 247,386,469 of NC_090940.1, read as the reverse complement.
ATTACTGCAGCCGCCACTTGGTCCGGCGGAATTACCGCCAGATTACAAGTGGCAGTGGTAGTTTAATTGCTCATTATTTGTGAGTCCATTGGACCCAATGGGGCTTTTTTGGTGGAAATACTGCAGCAGAATTCCGTTGATTCTGCCAATTTTTCAGTGGTGAGTGGCAATATTTACCTCTTCTAGTTCATGTCCCAATCTTATATTTTACTGCTTACCACCATGCTCTTAATGAGGTCATTATCTTTGCTTAACCACGTTATGCGTCCTCGTCTTCACATCAGGCTCATAACTCAGGTGTGGGCCAAAAAAACCTGTTACAGCTCTCCACTTAGGACTATATTTAAGCAATAGGCCCCGAGCAGAGGGGTTATTACCACTTCATGGAATGCCCTGGGGCCCATAATTACAGGGCAGAGTGAGGGTAGGGCCTTAACAAAGGCCCTGGGGCATTTCCTGAAGTGGTAATGCCCCCCTTCAAAGGGAATTGTTCTATTAGTACCCCAACACGCAAGACCAGAATACTAAAAGCATTTACTTTGAAAAAATGGCCACCGGGGAAGGGCAAACTAAGTCTGTTTTCCCTTTCCATGGTGGCCATTGAAAAAAATAGAAAGAAATAAAACAAAAACAAATGGCGCTAAAGACACAGAGAAGAAACTAGATGTAGTCCCTTTGCTTTTTCTGTGGCGGCCATTGAAAAAAGTAAACAAAAAAAATGGCCTCCATGGAAAGGAGAGAAGGGACTACATGTAGTCTCTTCTTCCTTTCCACGACGACCTGTCGCAGATCGGGAGCGGACACACTGGGGACACAAGTGGGAGGGCGGTCATGGATTTCTGTGGATGTGGCTGGGGGGACAGGAAGACTTACCTAATTCCCCAGCGAGGGGAGATGGCGGCTGCCAGTCCTGAGGAGTCTCAGGGCGGCGGGATTGCCATCTGGTAACACCTGCGTCTTGAGCCTCCCCACTGGCTGGGAGGCCACCACACCCCCCTCACCGGGTACTAACGCCTATTTCTTTATCCCCCAGTTTTCCTAATAATACCTCCAATCCCTTTACGACGTATTGCACTTACTGCACATACCACAAAATTGTCCTGGATAATTTTCTCTCCCACAAGGACTTTGCCCAAAGCCATGGATTATTTATCCCTTTAGACAAACAGCAGCCTGATCCTGTTACGGATATGGACACAACCATAAGCGTTCACTGAAGATGGCGCAATTGGTATGATTAATTGGCTGGTTCTGAGAAACTTCCAAGAATTTATGAACATGGTGATGGCACCGAAGACTGCAACTGGTTCTTTCATTGTCTGACCTGACTTTTGTTCTCATTTATAAAGTGTGTGGTATCCCAATAAAATGAAGGTTTTTACCATATAATGTTTTCTCATTCTCTCCATAACGTCATCCAATTTGCTCAATGCTTCTCTCCTGTCTTTAGCACCAGTGCGTAAAAAATGCTTGCAGACATTTTGGGCCTGATTCATGGAAAAGTGTGCAGAAATCATGCAAAGCCTGCTCGCAGAGAATGCCTCTGAGCGAGCCTGCATGTAGAATTTTTTCTGCATAATCTGCGTATTCATTGTTCACGCAAAGTAACCGTATATGCAAGTCATGCCGGAAAACCACCGGCACGCCCCCACGCAAAGCAAAAACAGCCTGAAACAGCAACCATTGCATCCCCACAAGCAGGGCTAAATCTCGGGGACCATGTACAGGATCTGCCGTAACTGTTACCAGCACCCAAACAACATGCATACAAGTAATTGTAACTCGGGTAAAACTCAGAAAATCTGTGGGTGAACCCCCATAAACCATTCCTGCTTCTGCTACACTGCGTACAAGCAACCCTGAGTAAGATCGGACACCCCTAAATCCAACACCTGATCTTATCTCTGCATGGTGAATCCTATCTGCAAGTGTCTGTATGCCTGCCTTGGGATGGCGGATAGTACGAGGTCTTTGCGTGGCCATTTCCCTGCCGAGAGGTTGTGTGGTCGAATGCCTCAATACGTGTCGTTCCGCGCAATAGTGGGCATGCGATGGTCTGCCTGCAGACTGTCCCTTGTAACGCCCCATTTCCCCTTGTTCTTCCTCATTTTATGAATTCCACCCCCTTCCATGCCCACTCTCTATGTGGTGTCTTGCGCAAGGCACTCAAACACTCGCGGAGACGTGCCGGCCTGTCGCAAACTCCACACAAGTCCCAGGAAAGTCCTGCACAGTCATTTCCATGAATCGACAAACAGGATGTTGCGCGCAGAATTGCACTCAAAGATGTGATTTTCCAGGCCCTTTGTCCCTCAAACACCGATCACAGTAGACATCTTGCTTTTTTCCTTTGCTCGGCTACAATTTGACCATCTATTTCCACCAGAGAAGTTAACAATACCTTCTTCCATTGCTTCTGTAAAATAACATGTCCACCTGTTGATTCGAATGGTGTGGCTTATGGTAAGTAAATGTACCACCTACTGGCAAGAATCAAACCTATAACCGAGAGTCTGACTGGGCAGAGTGTATAGTCCTGTACGCGCTCCCTGACAGGTGATACTACAAAGTAACTGGAAAGCAATCAAAACAGCACCCAGAACATGTCTTCTCTCAGACAATAAAGATCACACAAACAAAACAGTTTTCAAATGATTCCCTCCCTATAGCCAACAGAAGCCCTGGTTTGTGTTGGGTCCTTGTAATACGTTTTTGACAGCAACAAATTTTCCATCACTTATGCATGACATTTCAGCAAGAGAGTTGCACAATGTTCTAAGTAATAACACAAAACTCCTGGGAAACTGGTGCTTTTGTGTGAATGGCATCTGGACACAACCGGCTTTAGGGCAGGGGGGCCGAGTGACCACCCGGGGCGCCATGCCCCCCCCAGAGTGCCATTAGCCCCTGCCACGCCAGCTCGAGGGAGTCTTTTAAGGGCTCCCCCGAGCTGGCATAGTGGGAGACGGCGCGGCAGGCGCACTTATGTTATTAAATGCGCCCGCAATGGCATGGCGCATTTAATAACAATAGGGTGCTGATAGCACCCTATTCACATGATGATTACTTCCCTACTCCGACACAGGAGCAAGGAGGTTTTCATTGGACTAGGACGCTCATGCATTATGAGCGTCCTATTCCAGAACCCCCTGCGAGGCGCCGGAGCAGGGAGGGACAAAACAAATGTGGCGCTCCTGACACCCCACCCAACCCCCCCTCTCCCCCATTTGACTAGGGGTGCGTGGGCGTGGCGGGGCAATTCGCCCAGTGCGCTGCTGCCTCTAAGGCCAGCCCTGCATCTAGAAATGTGCTATACGTAACAAACCCATCTGCATTTTTCTGCTGGTGTATGTGTTTTTGTGTGTATGTGTGTGTGTGTGTGTGAGAGAGAGAGTTTTGGAGAATGGTACATGCTACAGCCAAAGGGTGTTGTGTGTGTTGGTGTGTGTGTGCACTCTAGGTTGTGCTGGGGTATTTGGACAAGCCATAGTTGATTGGTGAATGCATGGAGCATGCAGCAGTCGGTTGGTGTTTTTAGGGAAATACTCCATATTGGATTAGTTTGGTATTTATGGAAAAAAATGGGACATGGTGAAGGCAGTTGGTGTGTAGGGAAGAGGAAGTGGACATACAGCGGGTGTTTGATATGTATCAGCAGTGTATTTGGCATGTGTCAACAATGCAGTGGCTAGTTTCAAGCTCCCTGCATTTGGCCCTTTGAACTTCGCTGCTGCTATGACTGAAGACATTCAGAAATGGCACTGGGTAGTATTGGCATTTAATTCACTACAGCTCTTAGGCCTTGCAGCGGGGGAAATCCACCACGTGCAGCCCACACACATGCTGCTGCAGAACTGACGTTACACTGCACTGCACTTCACAGTGGTCCAGTGCAATGTACGGCAAGGGTGCCACGCACATCGTGTCCTGGATTTTGACTTTTGCTGGCAGAAGAACTAGGATGCACGTGTGTCTGCAGAACTTCTGAGATCTCGTACCTTGTGCAAGCATGACACCACCAGAATACCCCAGTCATTATTGCTACTTACTCTCATAGCCAAAGAAAGCACAATTTGAAATGACAGCAGGCAGGTGCGCATGCGGTCTAAGCACCTGAAATAATGGCGCTGCTGATAAGAACAGCACTGTAAATACATGTCACCTTCAAGGTCCCACAGAGATTAGAAGATCAAACGTCCATTTCTAATTTCTTCTTCAGTGTGACTGCACAGCCTGGATTGTGCGTTCATGTCAACTTCTTTACGTTTGATGGTGGAAAAATGCACCGCCTTTACACAACACCAAACAATAAAGATCCTGAATTTAAAGGGTGCACAGCCGGTGCAAAGAAACAGATAGTCTGACTCTGGAAGCCAAGCCATTCACACCTAGTGACCTATTTCAAGTCATTGGTCCTCATTACGTTGTTGGCGGTCCAGAAATAAAGGTGCCAGTTGCAACGTACCGGCACACTTTCCAAACCGCCACACTAAAGAATGCCTGTAGGGGCATCGAACTACCGGCAGTGGTCGAAGTGCACGAAAAGAAGTAGTGGAGCTTTGTTCCCTGCTGGCCTGCACCCACTCCCCACAAACCCCATTGCCAGGACCCCTCCCACACTCAATACACCCCCCCAACCACGTGCACCTGCTGTGTAAGGCAACGTTCAGTGCAGTGCACCGAAAGTGAAGGTTTCAGCTTCTTTCTACACTTTTATTTTAAAACGAAACCATTCCGGAACGGTTTATTTTTAAAATAAAAGTATAGGAGCTGTAAAAGGTAATTAGAAAAAGTAGAGGACCACCGCTCCCGACCGCTCCCGACCGCTCCCGCTCACTTCGACCACTGACTACCGGCAGGACTGACCTGCCGGGAGCTCAGGCCCCTACTTGCATATTTTTCACTGAAGCACCGTTAACAACGGTGGCAATGCTTCAAGTTTCCCATTCCCGTGGAGTCCAGTAGGACTCCACGGGAATGGGAATTAACTGTACCACGGCCACCTGTGATATCCCGCTAGTACCGGGATGTCAGGCGGCGGTAATGGTGTTATGTGTTGCCAGTGACCCGCCGCCTACTGGCGGGCTTTACCGGCAACCTCATAATGAAGCTCATTCTGTGTGATAGTTAATTTTTTGTCATGGTTGCCTTGTGAAATTGGCATAGGGTCCTATGCATTGTGGCCATAGAATGATTTACCATTGATTTTGTTAATGTAATACACTACATTTGTGGTGCATTTTCAGGTGGTGGTGTGCACCACAAAACAGATAACCTACATGCAATTGTAGACGTCCAGCTCACAGCTTCAAAACCGGACCCCTAGAGTGTTGCTCAGGGAACTGCTACCATATAGTGCCATTTACCTCCTTTGGCATGTCACCTATGAAGCTCCTCATAGTACCCTAAGGGTAGCCAGAGTCTATAAAATGCCCTTTATATAGACCCAAAAAAAGAGGGGCACCTGGCTTTTACCTGATCTACCCAGGTAATACAGACTTTTGATATAGAAAATGATCTGGGCAAACCCGATCTCACAACAAGTCCCAAAGAGGATTTAATGTTGATTAGGACATAAACAGCACATGTTACATTTAATACATGTTGGTGATTATCTCAGGTAAGTGAACCCAAAACATTCCAAACATAAAACGTACAATGATCATATATTTGTAGTGGCACTTAGTATACATTTGGAATATGGAGCATCTCATCAGTACATCCCCTTATACTTGAGAGGGGATTTGTATTGGTATTGGTTTAGACAACATAACCGTAGGGCCCAGTGTATGAGATGCACACTGTGTGGTATAACAAGTCGACACAACTGTGTTTTGGCCTTTCCGCCTACTCTGATGGCTGTGACTAAGAGGGCCTTCATCAGGACAGGGGATTGCAATCTGGGCTCAGACGAACTTTCCTGTGATGTTATTCTACAAAGATAAATGAAAAAAGTGCTAAGTGCAGGTCCGGTTCCGGGATTTAATTGTGATGAGTTGAAAAAGTAGCTAGACCAGTGGCCCCCAAGGGGAACTTACCATGCATCAATTCATATAGCATGTGAAATCAGTAGTTGATGGGCGCCTCAAGTTGAGGTAATTCCGGTCCATCCTAGATGTATTCGGGAGTAGAGTACAATTCTCCTTTGAAAAAAACATAGAAATGGAGAAAGGACGTCATTCTCGGGCCCATCCCACCTTGATTGATGACATCCCCCTCAATAACTTCCCTGGGGATGTCAAGCAGAATTTACCATGCGCGGATCAACTATTGATTTCATGTGCTATATGAATTGATGCACATTAAGTTCTCCTTGGGGCTCACTGTTCTAGCTACTTTTTGAGCTTATCACAATTAAATCCCGGAAACTGACCTGCACTTAACACTTTTTCATTTATTTTGGTAGAATAAAATCACATAAAAGCTTGTCTGAGCCCAGCTCGCAATTCCCTGTCCTGATGAAGGCCGTTTTACTCGCAGCCATCAGAGATATGATATGATGTTTTATTCATAGCATACCTATGCACAAGTGTTTCAATGTGCGAAGGCTGAAACACAGTTGTGTCAACTTTTTATACCACACAGTGTTTATCACATACACTGGGCACTACGTGTATGTTGTCTAAACCAATACCAATGCAATTCCCCTCTCAACCACAAGGGGAGGTACTGATGAGATGCTCTATACTCCAAATGTATACTAAGGGCCTAATTTACAGAAGGGTTTTATAACGGCAAAACTCCATTGGAAAATGCTCAGCGAATCAGGGCCTAAGTGTCCCTAGGATTATATGTTCTCATTGTATGTTTTCTATTTGAAATGTTTTGGGTTCACTTACCTGTGGTAATCACCAACATGTATTAAATGTAACATGTGCAGTTTATGTCCTAATCAACATTAAGACCTCTTTGGGTCTTGTGCAACCGGGTTCGCTCTGAACATTTGCTATAAAAAACGACTTCATATAGACCCTACATAGTGGCAGCAGTAAGGCACAAGCCCATATAGTGGCCCACGGTAGTTCTCCTTCTCCTAATACTTTTGATTCCCTTTTCATTTCCCCTGGCGCCCATTTACAATCAGTAATAGCTTGATGCGTTCCTGCTGCTAAATGCCACGGGATTTAGGTGGGACTCAAACATTGATACTCTATTGTAGTTCCCTCAATGAGGAATACCGTGACTTTGATGCAATAATAGCTCATTGCTTTCACTGCCCTAGACTCATTGACAGACCAATGCCAACATATTACAGAGTGTCAGCCAACCATGCAGCTAAAATTGATCCGACTGTGTGACAAAACTCACTGCCCTGCTCAGCGTACCCCTCAGTGGCATGGGCATGCAGATGCCTGCACACTCGGTTCAGGACCTAACAAGGCGGTAAAATTCTGTAAGCCTAATTCAGAGTTCTGCAGCGTTTGGTTCTTCAGGTGTTCTGGATTACAACTCCCATCAGCCCTGGTCAGCATAGGCAATAGTAAGGAATCATTGGAGTCATTGTCCAAAATATCTGGAGAGACACAAGATGCTAATCCAACATTCCAGCATGTGTCAACTTGCATCCCATTGGACTGCATTTTGAGGTTGCCGGTAACCCGTTGTAAGTACCAGAGGCATACCAGCAACCTCGGTTTACCGTTTCCACTGCCCAATATCCCGTTATTACCATGATATTATGGCCGGCGGAGGGCTGGTAAGTGCCCATTCCCACATACCCATGGGGTCCTATAGGGCTCCATGTGACGAGTATCACTGAAGCACTGGCACAGTTTGTGCGCAGAAACACTTGTGTACGAGCGCAAGATAGATACAATATCAATATCAATAATCTGCCAGTAGGGTCCTGACCAACCTGCAGGTTAGGCCTGTCGCAGGTTCACTGCCCCTACCGACAGATTCAGAGTATTCCGGTCCGGCAAAGGCACCGGTGTTGTTACCTCACCCTTTTTCCGGACCGGCATGCTCGTAATGAGCCCCATTGTCTGTCTGTGCTGTGTCTCTACTACTCTAACAGTTCATGGTGGGAGTTGAGATCATACGTCAAGAAAGGTAAAATGCTCTGCACATTTACCATCCGCTAGATACTGATAGTCCAGTGCGGTGCAATAGCTTTTCTACCTCTTAATCCAGTTATTATGTATAAAGTACCCTACATTGAACAATGACATACAATTACTATCGCCCAACAGAAGATGGTATTCCTTTACAGACCTCGAAATGATAAAAGGCTGAGTTGGCCCTGCAGCGATTCAAACCTGAGAACTGCAGGTCACGAAAAGACCTCCTCGGCAAGTGCTCAACCCACTGAGCTATCTTACCAGCTATTGCTATCTCATCGCCTATGGAACCGGTATAGTATCTAATCCTAAAAGTGTGGCAGCACAAATCCACACATAACTACACTACATACTGCAATTACATACAGTGGGTTAATCAGTCTTTTAAAAACCCATTTAGATGGTGGCAACGTACAACATATTGCAGGCAGATGTGGACTGGGAGCCACAAGAGGCCTTGGATATAATGTTCATAGTGTCCCCATATTACACATTTTAAGCAAGGCCAACCCTTTCTCAATGATAAAATGTGGAAATAAAATAGGTTACAGCAAATAGAGGCCCAGGATGCAGAGGCCTACCGGGAAATCTGCTGAGTTCCCTATAGGCCAGTCCACCCCTGACTGTAGGTTTTACTTCACCAGAATATTCCCAAAAGTGACATGCCATCATGATGAGCCTGGCAATGCCTCCCACAGCCATGCATGCTTCACATTTCAACACAAACTCCCTATTCTTGCTATTATGGCTGTGGTGAGGGTGCACGATTGTTTTGATCCATCATTTCGTTCCATAGATTGCAACTGTCCAGACATTGCAGTGAATCGTGTAGAAATCCATTTTGCAACAACCAATTCACTTATAATGGTGACTAACGTGGCCAGCTACCATTTAATCTTTCTTATTAAATGAATTCTTTTTTCTGCTGATGTAGATTAAACATGAAGAGGGTCATATATATCATTTGTACGTGGACGATATCAGACACATCTGCCGGTCTTTGGGAAACTAGGTCACATCTCTACATTAATCGGTTGCCTCTGAAAGGTAGGAGCCTTGCTCTCAGTTCATCAATTTGATGTGAACGCACCGGAGACTGAACGCTTACCTTTGGGAGTCTAGCCGATGATTCAGCTGTCTTAAAGCAAACTAGAGAACAATCGTTAGCTAGCCTCGGCAGGGTTGGCGATCATGAACCTTTTGTTGCCCTTTGAAATGTTTTTTGTTTGCTTCGAGACGATTTTCAGTAGGGGTCCCTGTCATAGACACTGCATCCTCATCCAATCAGAAGAGAGGAGCAATGACACATTGGGCAGGGTTTTCAGAATGTACTACCACATCATGCAGTGCCGGCCCCAGTCCCCCCTAGCGCAGTGTGCAAGAGTTTTGGCTGCACCCGCACACCGTTCTGTCCCGCGTGCGCATAGTAGGCCCAGAATAAAATGCCATGCCACAGTAATTGCACATATTATTATTATTTATTTAGTTGTTTTTAGTTCATGAAACTATACAACTTTTGTATCAAAAACACATCAATCCACACAATTACATTAACAACCATTCATCTCATATCTTTCTACAATATTTACATTTCCTAGTCCATCAACAGTTTTCATTATTCATTTCATTATTCATTCATAATGTTTACATCATCCATTATGCCTAAGAACATTTCCTCTCTCTTATAGTTCAACAGAATTCAACATCATTAACAGAAATCCTATCAAGTGATATCCAGTACCTCATTTATCCAATTTCACTCATTGGGGGAGCAGTGCTCCAGACTCTAAATTGAGCAATATGCAATACTTCTGATTGTGCTGCATTCAGACACCAGTTCCAAAAGTCATCAGACTGGATAGGATGCATATTGTGTACATAACGCCCATTATTTAACAGATAATGAATATGCCTTTCTGGACAACATGTCAACACATATCTCATGGTTTCAAGCTTATTCACATTCAGGCACATGCAACAATATCTGTCTTTTTTATGTATTTTCCATTGAGAGCCATACATAGCCATACATAGCTTTCACTGGTAGATGCTTGGTTCGCATTAACAGTCTAAATGTGCGAACCTGTAGGTCTGGGTATCCTATCAAATACATTTGGGGGCTAAAATACATATTAACTATCACCTCCATGTATTTGTATTTACTAAGTTCACTCATTCAAATGAAATTCTTCTCCCAGTCTTTTCTCTTAACTTTGGCCTTAAACACAGATTTGATTGCAGGAAAGTAACCACAGTAGTTGTGTTCAACTAACTAGTTCAGCTATTGGAAATACATACAATTGGTGGTATATTTATTTCTGAGATTCGGTTCATTGCACATAACAAGCTTGATCTATCATGGATTCCCGGAAAACAAGTCATGCCACAGTAAGAAAGGGTTAGCTACCCAGGGACGTCATTTCACCAAAATGCCAGCGGTAGTGGAAGTGACATTACACGACCCTTGATAGTTTATGACATCACAAGAAGTGATGTCATTTGACCCACACCCCGAAGTGACATCACAGGAAGTGGCCGAACATGTCCTTTCACCCCTTGACAAAACAGGAAGTGGCATCACATAGCATTGTTTCTACACTACGAAAATATGGTTACAGTATCACTGTAAATGATATACATTTCATACAAGAATGGATCAGCATATGTATCATTAATATCACCCAACCTGTGTTGGTACTCAATTATCAACCTTAGCAGGATGAAAGGCTAAGTTGACCTTGCTGGGAGTCGAACCTGAAAACTGCAGCTCACACGAGTGCTCAACCCACTGAGCTATCTTACTGGCTACAGCTATCAGAAAACCAGTTACTCCAGAAACAAAGAGCCACATGTTGCTGTCCACAGCCCAGGTGCCTAAAAAGAATGTTTTCTTCTTTATGTGGTAGCAAGGGAGACCACAGGGGTAGCAAGGGAGACCTCAGGGGTCGCAGTTGCGACCCCTGGCAAAACCTAAATTACGTCCCTGCAGCTACACCAAAATGCCAGTCTAGCCAAATAATAACATATACAGTACATCTTTTCTGGGCATCTATGATAAATCAAGCATGGTATATGGTATTATTTGGCTAGATAGCCATTTTGAGCCAAAATGCCTGTCTAGTCAATTAATAACATACCATGCTTCATTTATCATATATGCCCAGAATAAAAGTCATGCCACAGTAAGAAAGGGCTAGACTGATGGCAACACCAAAAGCCAGTCTAAGCAAGTACACAGCACACCTAGGCACCGACACTCACTCATTCATTCATTCACACACATTACAAAATACACATTAGTACCCAGCACGCGCAGCGCACCGGGAATACAATGTGTGGATTGGCTCTTTTGCGAGCCATACCACACAGTATTCCCTTGTAAGCCAGTGCGTCCTGCGCGTGCCGGGTACTCTGTTCCCGGCGAAGGGCGTGGCAGCCCCTCAGCCAATGAGGAGGCTCGAAACAGGGAAATCCCCGCTCTTAGCCTCCCCATGGCTGGAGGCTGCCTTCATCCTCCACCGGAGACTCAGGTAAGACATTTTTTTCCCCTTTCCTCGCTCCTCTGACCTTCCTGCCCTCCCCACCCCACTTACCTTCTATCCCTTGGTCTCCGGCGGGGGACGATGGATCCTCCAGCCGTGTGGAGACTCAGAGTGGGGCCATCCCCGCTCCGAGCATCCACACGGCTGTAGGCTTCCATCGTCCGGGGTACATTTTTTTTGAAGCTAGGGTCTCCGCTATGTAGACAGAAAACCTCTCTACATAGCGAAGCTTCCGATTTCAAAGTAACTTTCTAGTTGCAGCGCGGCGCTCCAAGCACGGCGAGCACCGTGCTTCAAAAAGAATGTTACTTTGAAGTTGGTGCGCATGCACCTTGACTTCGGAAAGAAGTTATATATATATATATATATATATATATATATATATATATATATATGTTACAAAAAAGAAGAAAGGAAGAACCGCACTCTACGCAGTCAGTTGGAAGACCAAGGTCAGAGAAAAAAATTAGCACAGCTCACAACGTAGTGTAGGTCTGAAAGTATTTAATGTTTAATATTACCAAAAAAACATAAGTAAAAAGTACGGCTGGAGAGCAGTGACAAAAACAGAGGCAGGACGCCTGTAAGCACGACCCGCAGACAATGCATTTCGCACTCAACTGAGATATATATATATCTTTTTTTTAAATGATCTGACTTCTTTCCGAAGTCACAGTGCATGAACTCCAACTTCAGCCAGGGCCGAGTGATGGCTGCGGTGCGGTGCACCCTTTATGGCTGTTGCCCATCTGGGGCCGCACTGCTCGATCGCCCCTTAAGCCGGCCCTGACATCATGTTTGTGAGATGAGTGGATGCAGTGCTTTTAGTGTAATCAGAAATGTGGGTGTTCTCTAGAGCCTCATACAACTCTCATCACCTAAGTAAAGGGGCATTGCCTAATCATAATTAACCAGTATTTTGTGGCCCTCATGTCAGCTGCACCGACCATGCAGCCTGTTCTTAGTCTGTAACCCTCGCCGACGCACATTCAGTAACCCCTGTGTTTCAATTACAAAGCTCGTGATATTTAAGCTATTCTAAAAGCAAGTGAGTAGACGTGTGCACACACTGGCACTGTACGTTAAATCAGTCACAAACACTTCTAGTCAAAGCAGTAGTCCCTTCTCTATTTCCCATTTGTACATCACTTATTTGTTGTAGTGATCATTGTTTGTTTTATGCATTGCCAGTTTTGCAGATAAGCAGACCAAGCCCCCAGCAGGTCTTGTGATTTGTCCGGTATCCCACAATTGTACTTCAGTGGGATCCCAGAACCGGACGCCATTTCTTCTGCTTTTAATTGTCCCTTGCTGTCTAAATTACTGAAGAGTTTGATTATAGCACAATAGCAGAAATACTCATAAAGGCTCTTTTATGACGACCAATCTGGGTTCCACCTCAACAGAAATGCACAAGACACTCTAATGAACATCAACGAGGAAAGCAAAATTACAAGCGACAAACAAACTTTATATTCGTAGACCTCTATGGCACTGTAGATGATACCACTTTCAATTACCACCAATATCCCTGGATGGGATCTGCAGGGACTACCCTTGTATGGAATGAATCACAACCCTTGGTGGATGCACTGGCCAAGCCATACGGGGCCACCGTCTCTCCATGCTCTTACAGTTGACTGTGGAGTTCTGCAGGCTTTAGCGCTCTCTCCGTGGATGGTCAATGTCGAAATGCAATCCCTCGCGGGCAAACATGAGCATAGGAAGCCGTGTTATTGTATTACCAACTAAGAATGTCAATAGGAATCTTATTTCCAACAGCCTATTTGACATACTAGCATGGGTGGAAAAGGATCACTTGTGCCTGAATGGCAACAAGATTGACATGTACAGCAACCACATGCTATCATTCAATCAGCCAATCCAACTGGAGTTCCTCCTACATTCCCCGAAGTACGTAATTTCACACTCAGCATCAACTACCACTCTGAAAAAAAAGACCTGCAGTTTCCGAACCGGAGAGCAAAAACTGAATTGGTGCTTTCTTCCCATCTGAACACAATTTCTCTGATGATCTGCTCCTCTGACTACCCAAAACTAATCAGTCAGATATAGCAAGTGCCAAGCAAGGCAGCAAGGCTAGCACTCTGACTCAAAACCCGAGAGGACATTACACCAACATGGAAAGCTCTGCACTGGCTTCCAATCAGAGGAAGAATTCAGCACAAGCTCCTCCGTCTAGCCAACAACTGATATTGGAAGAAAGGCCTGAAATACGTATATAAACACTATATTCACAAAGGAAAACTGAGATCGTTGACTCTAAAATAGAACCTCACCAAAGTATAAACATGGGAGACAAAGGCCTATCTGGTCAAGCTTTCCTGCTCTGGGACACATTTCATCCGGACCAGGAAGTCATCAAATGAGGACAAAATTAGAGAGAACACACCTCACACTCGTGTACATCACCCTGCCATCCAACAGCCAAAACGTACTCCTTCAAATGCTCTCCATTCAATTGGAGCCCTTATGGCTCTGCCATGTTGCGTAGCTACCGGTAGCACTTGTGGAGTTTCAGGAATGCCATTTTTGGTCACTTATAATTGCTTCACATACCCACCTTCAAATCCTGATACCTGCAGATCACATACACACATTGCAGCAGCGAGCGTTCAACCCACTGAGCTATCTTACCGGCTATAGCTATACTCACCTTTACCTCCCTCTTGTCACACACCTTACTCTAAGTCCCCTTCATTTGCTACACGCAAAAAAGAATCACATTCCATGTTGGTGCATTATACATTAGTTCTATAATAAATAAATCTCCCGCTACAACAGTTGGAAAAACAATGTGCACATACCAGCGACCCACCAACCAGTATGGTGGCTAGAAATGCAGGCTTTAATAGGCAATCAAAGTCCACACGCAATGATGACTGAGTGTGCCTCCCCTGCTTTCCCCCATTTGACGCTGTTCACATTCCCGGTGGCAACCCCCCGTCTCCCTCCACAGCACCCAGAGCCCTGCTCCCCTCTTGCCCCAATGCCCTCACCCTAGACACCTCAGTAGCCCCAGGCGACTTATCTCATATCAGCCGACATCTGCTCCTTCAAGCCCGTCACCTATGGGGAAAAAGAAAAGGGGCTCACTCACGAGGTCTCATTACTATTTCCTGGTGGCCATCTTGTTTTTTTTTTTGTATGTGTTGTGTTCTTACCACACAAATACAGTGTTTAAAAAATAAAAGAGGCCATTAGCACCCCTAATTGTCTCGCCGTAGTATCAACAATGTTTATGGCCATGGCGGGATGGGGGTGGGGGCTGGGTGTCCAGACTTTACTGGCCAGTAAAGATTCTAAGTGGTAGGTCAGGGTGAAGCAAGCTTCTTTACCAATGACCGCATGCTTGTGGGCCATTACCAGCTTGCTAAGCCCCCTTCCAACCCACAACCATTAACGCTTAAATAAATTGACACATAAAACAAATCCAAATCAGCCATCTTCATAAAATATACATGGCCTCATTACAAGTTTGGCGGTAGCCTTGCCGGTAAAACTGGCAAGCTGCCGCCAAACTTAGGAATTTTTCTGGCCCCTGGCAATGGGGAAATACAGCGCCATTACAAACCCTGGTGGACCCCGTAAGGCTCAATGGGAATGGGGAGGTCGGATGCACCTGCACCATTCAGAATGCTGCCAGTGCATCTAACATGCTCTGCTCACGGGTGCCGTTCCGCTTGCCAGGTCCGACCTGGCGGTTGAAAAGGCACCCGCAGGCAGAACTCGTAGTTTGCCGGTCCGGTAACTACGGTACCAGCAAGCTTATTGGTACCGTAGTTACCGGACCGGCAAACTTGTAATGAGGTCGGGCCTCATTACGAGCTTGGCAGTAGATTGCTGGTAAAGACACTGGTTTACCAACAAAATCATTGGGGGTCATTCCGAGTTGGGTGGTAAGGGAAAAACGATGCCGGTAAAGGACTACCGGCATCGTTTCCCGCTACGGCCCATTCTGACCCACCAGACCGTTATTTACGGCGCTGTAAAGTACGAGGCCGTAAATAGCGGTTTTGTGGCGCGCGCCCGACACGCCATGCCGGAATTAGCGGCATGGCGGAAACCGGAGCTGATCCCAAGTAAAGGAGACATGGAAAAAACGGCCTCCACAAGACTGCAAAGTACCTTACCGCCATGGAGTAAATACCGGCATCGCCGAGAAGGTGTAACGAACCCTGAGCAGTGTTTCCAAGAGGAACAGGTGCACTCAATCAGCACAGGTGGAGGCAATGGAGTCTGGCACAGCACAAAAGGAGCACACCCACACACCACACCCCCTCCCACACCAAGATGATACCAATTGTAGCAGCATTCCTGGAGCTGGAGGCCCTGCTCGCAAGGCAGCAACTACAACAACAGCAACAACAACAACCACAGCCCCCACCACAGAAGATACACAGGAGGAGAAGGAGGGTGAGACAGGCCCAGCATGCCCTACCGGTGCAGCCACCATTACCACGCCGGCAGCCCCCAATTCCCCGCATCAGAGCCACCCCCTTCAACCTCACACCAGAGCAGATCCACACCCTGTACCGGCTTGACTGGGACACAATTACCACCATAGTGGACCTGATACATGACGATATAGTGAGCCGCATAGAAATCAGCACTGCCATCCCCCCTCTACTGAAGGTAGTGTCTGTGCTCCACTTCCTTGCCACCTGCACCTACCAGCATACAGTGGGCACATGCATGGCATTTCACAGCCCATATTTTCCCGGATACTCAACCAAGTGCTGGATGCCCTCCTCAACCACACAAGGGACTACATATCCCTACCCCAGACTCCCCAGGAGATATATGACACCAAAGTTGCCTTCCATGCACTGGCAGGCATGCCAAATTGCATAGGTGCCCTCGACTGCACCCACGTTGAATTGGTGGTCCCGCATGCCATGGAGGTGCTGTATCGCAACCGCAAGCAATACCACTCCATCAACGTCCAGATGGTGTGTAATGCCAGTAAAGCTATCACACATTGCAATGCCCGATACCCCGGATCAACTCATGACTCCTTGGTCCTGCGGAACTCAACACTACCACGCTACATGGAGCGACATGCTGGACGACGTGCCTGGCTGCTTGGTGAGTAACCTGAATGGGCCATGGCAGTGCATTGGGGCTGTGAGTAGGTTGTCTGCATACTCCACCTGGGTGGGAAAGGGGGGGAGGGGGGAATGCTTCCTCCACCTGGGGGGGAAACGGGGAGGGGTTCATACTCCACCTGGGTGGGAAAGGGGGGGTGCATACTCCACCTGGGTGGGAAAGGGGGGGGATGCATACTCCACCTGGGTGGGAAAGGGGGGGATGCGTAATCCACCTGGGTGGGAAAGGATGGGGGGGATGCATACTCCACCTGGGTGGGAATGTCCACGCCAGTGCACGATGTTCACCTCACAGCACACTGTGCCCAAAGGCAAGTGACACGGCACATGACCACATAACCACACAGTGATGAATTTGAGCCGACACCTAACACTACATGACTAACAGGAAACCTGGCCAGATACCACAACACAAGCACCACTCATCGGCGGACCTTACACACCGTAGCGGCATCCTGCACCATGCAGCGCAATAGCACCATGTCGCTAACTCCTGCATCTCAACACACAGGACAGTCATCCCTGGGAGTGCATAGAAGTGAGTCTAACAGGGATCCTACAGCATGTCACTGGTCCTGCACCCCCAAAGGATTGCTGCAAGTCACCATGGTAGGGATCCGTGCAGAATGACGAGTATGCTACCAACTACAGCCAACACCCCCTTTCACCAAGTCTCGCTCAAGACATCAATGAATGCAGTCCAACACTGCTGCATGCATGTACGATGCACATGCAACAAGACGTGAGTGCACACCATGACCCATCAGGGAGAAGCTACCCCCTCCATCATTCCATTGCACATGACATATAGCCGGTCCAGTGATGGGGTGACTGTATCCTGGGACATGTGTGTATGGCCAGTAATCACCTGCGGCCATGGAAGACTAGTACAATTCTCCACCATGAATGCACAAACACTTACCTTCATTCCACTCTCATGCAGGTGATGCTGGCTACCCTTTGAAGCCGTGGCTCATGACCCCGGTCTGCAACCCACAGAACAGGCACGAGGAGGACTACAATAGATCCCATACCCGTACACGGGTGGAGATAGAGCAGACCTTCAGCCTGTTGAAGGCACGATTTTGTTGCCTCAGCCGGTCAGGTGGGGCACTCATCTACAGCCACGAGAAGGTGTCCAAGATCACCATGGCATGTGTAATGCTGCACAACATGTGCATCCGTCGGTACGTGCCACTGCCCCCTGACGTGGAACTGCTACCACCAGATGATGATGATGGGGAGGAGGAAGGAATGGCAGGACAGCATCACAGTGCCGATGCACAGGAGGGACGTTCCGTGCGGCAATCATTGATCGGACAATATTTCTGACTCACAAGTCAGCTGAGGGTGTGAGGATGACAGGACATTGGGCACTGGGTGTGGGGGATACATGTACACCATGCACTGTGCGACATTAAAAGACACATGCACAATGATCAATGTCCACTCTGTTTTTTAGGGATGATCAACCAGTGCATTGAATAATAATGTAGAAACGTGTACAACAAAACCTCCACCCTCCCACACCTCCCCCTCCCCCCCAACTCCCACACACACCCTCACCCCTCTCCCCCTCCCCCCCAACTCCCACACACACCCTCACCCCCCTTCACCTCCCCCACAACAATCCCACAATAGTCCCATCAGTGCAATATAGGCCACATGTGTGTGGCAGTATGGTCAATGTGCACTTCCAGAGCCAGGGGATCCATGTTGTGGCGGCGCAATGTACGCAGTGACCGACAGACAGGGCTGGTCTGCGTGGAGGAGCTTTGGGAGGGTGGGTACTCCCGCTGGGGCTGTGGTCTGGGGGGTGCTGCCTCCAGGGCATCTGCGATCCGGCCCAGCACCTCACAGAGCCGGTTTGTGCTCGCAGTGATCACCCCGCCCAGAGCCTGAAGGTCATTGTGCCACTCCGACCTAGATTCGCGGTTGTCCCGGATAAAGTCCTCAATCAGGCCCGTGAGGTGCTGGGAGCGCACTGCATCCATGGCCGGTGTGGCCGATGTGCTTGGCAGGCTTGGTATAGAGCCTGCAGCCCTTTCGGGACTTTCTGCAGGGGAGGTGGATCCAGGACAGGCAGGTGGTACTCCTTGGCCTGTGAGCCCTGGGGTGTCACTCTCCCCGGAGTCGCTGTGTGCCACCTGGCTGTATGATTGAGTGTATGGGCTATGTCCAATGTCATTGGGGTCCTCCACATTGGACATGGAAATTAATGTTGGGCTATCTGTCACATCGAGGAGGCACATGGCAGCATTCTCCCCTGCCACACTGGACTCCTCAGAGTGCACCGTGGGGCATGTCTCCGGCGGCACTGCAGGCATGGGTAAGGGTGCAGGTGGGGGTTGTGCACCCTCCATGGGGGTTGCTGGAGCAGGTGGTGTTGCCTGTGTTTTCTTCCTGCTTGCAGGTATACGGTGTTCCCTGGCTCTGCCCCTGGAGGTACTGGGCAGGGTGGCTTCCTGGTCCTCACTTTCATGCCCGCTGCCTGTGGGGGGGAAGAGAGAGACGGCATGCGCAATGATTTGGGGGTCAGCATTTCTTCAAGCCTATGGTATAACAATGGGATTGCAGCGTTTTGTTGACATTTGGGTGGTGAGTGGGACAGTGATCTGGGCTTGGATGGAAAATGCATGCAGATGTCTGGGTCACTCATGTTGGCGGAGTACTGTGGTGACTCACATTGACAGCCTCTTTGTGTGGTATGGCCAATATGGGTTGCAGCCTTGCACCTGACATCAGCATGGGTCTCACTTGTTACGGCATGATTTCATTGGGGGGGGGTTCCCATACATGATGTGACAGCTTGCCCAGCCCTTGGCGGTGCCTTACATTAGGAATGCATTTACTGTCTTGACTCATGACACTCACCTCCATCAGCGGATGACGGAGCACCGCACTCCAATTCGCCAACCCCTTCTATAGCTTCTGTGTCCATCATGTCCGCACACGTTTGCTCCCAGGGCATCATCTTGATGGGAGAAGCTGGGCTTCCTCCTGTCTCCAGGGCCTGACTTTGGTTGGCCGATAGGATGGCCCGCACCCTGAGACGGAGGTCATCCCACCGTTTCCTGCAGTCCTTCGTGGTGCGTGGGGTATTTCCTACGGCGCTCACCCTCTGTGCAACCAAATCCCAGATCTCCTTCTTCCTGACGACGGTGGGCCTACGCATGTCACTGCTGAATACTATCTCAGCATGTTCGTGCAGGGTGTCCACCAGGACCTGGAGCTCGTCCTCTGTAAAGCGCTCCTTCCTTATGCGGGCGGCACCCTTTTTCAGTGCTTTCGGCATGAAGCTGGTCTCTAATGGCTATTTTCCCGATCCAAATATGCCTCCGGGTCCTGTATGAAGAGTATGGCAATGGATTGTGTTTTTAAAGATGGCCGCCGCGCTCCTTCCCGTTCCTGTGCGATGACGTAATTTCCGTATCCGTTATTTAGCGGTGACCGTAATTTACGGTATCCGTAAATTACGGTCACCGATAATTACGGACGGCGAAGCTTCGATGGCGATGTTGTAAAGAACGTCTCGCTTCATGCCGCTAAGGGGTTTAACGGGCCTTTTAGCGGTATGCCGCTAGGGGATTTACCAGCATGGCGGAAAGCTCGTGCCCGCGAGGTCGGAATAGCCTGTAAATAGCGGCGTGGTACCAGATCGGACTCGCTCTTTCCGCCATGCCGGTAAAAACCAATACTTACCGCCAACCTCGGAATGAGGCCCATTTACTTTTTACCACCACTTAATCCCATGGCATTACCACAGTGCTAGGAGTGGTGTTTTGGCGGTTTAGATCGTAATTTTGTGTGTCCTTTGGACTCCATGCAGATTTTTTTTGTAGATTTACTGCAGAAGGTAATTCTGCATGGTAAATCCTCCTATTATGGGAGGTAAATTGGAGAATCTACTTTTTGTTGGTGGTTAATCCTCCACTTTATCTCCACAGCCTGACATTCAGCATTGTAGTAATACAGCAATAAAGTGTCATAACAGATTACCGCCACTTAACTTCTGTTTTTACTGCACAGTTGAACTCGTTTCTGAAAATGCAGCCATCTTGGTGCAGGTGCTTTGGCCAGATAACAGCCCATCATTGAACTCAATTGAAGTGAAAGGGAGTAGGGACGTCTTTTGGGGAGCACCAGGGGTAGAAGCTGCAACCCCTTAGGTTTCCCTTGTTACCTCTAAAATATAAAGGTTTTTAAAAACAAAAAAAATATGTATTCAAGCCCCTGTGCTGTGGCCTGTACCATTTGGCTCTTTTTTTCTGGAGTGAATGGTTTTCTTGTTCAGCCCTCGTAAAAAAAAATAATAAAAGAAATAAAGGGCCTTCCATAAATGTAACACTTTCAGCAGTGACCCTAAATAAAAGAGATTAGGATTAACAAATAATTTGTCTTTCTGGAATCCTATACAATAATTGATAGTCTTGGTAAATGTTTATTTCAGGCAAATTTCAGGGGGTGAGTCATTGATTTAGTCTGTTCATAAACACCTTTTAATGAGTACCAACACAGGTTAGGTGATATTTTATGTTTATTTGTTCTATATAAAGCGCTTACGCGTATGTGCTATATAGTAACACATCATTATCATTTGGCCTTGGAAGACTGCTTGCATTCACAGTAATTTGGTAATATGGGCCCATACACACTGAAATTAACGTTTGATATGGTGATTTATTCTTGTATGAAATGTATATCACATTAAAGTGATATTGTAACCATATTTTTTCATAGTGCACTTAGGAACAAGGCTATGGAATGCCACTTCCTGTTTTTTCAAGGGGTGAAAGGTCATGTTCCACCGCTTCCCATGATGTCACTTCAGGGTGCGATCAAATGACATCACTTCCTGTGATGTCATCAGAGATCAAGTGTCGTGTGATGTCACTTTCGCTACCCCAGGCATTTTGGTGACACGAAGTTCATGAAAGGGAGAGCTTTGGACTCCTTCCAGCAGTGCCTCTACTGAATGAAATGATTCCCAGGCAGGGGCCTAATTTAGTTGACTTTTTTCTGCTTTCAGGATTCAGGAATAAGGGAGACCTGGCTCACTTAAAAAGCATGTCTGGATGAGACTTCGTGTGGTTCGTTCCTGTTTTGTATTGTATGCATTTGGTTCTGACCAATCACAACATGTTTTGGGTGAGACCCCCAAGTGCCTTTCGCCTTAGTTTTTCAGACATGCTGTATTACCTACTGGAAAAACTGAGAGCTTTGTAGGATCTATCAACAATCTCCTCCTGTTGCTCTGCTTGATGCCGTGTGCTGAACCCACAACCACTGCAATAGCTATTTAGAGGCTCAGTCAACATGTGAAAGATGCAATGGCCTGAAGAGTAGAGCATCCACACTCAAAGGTGGGCTGGGAACTAAAAGAGGCCATGGAAATAATTACTGGGGACCAAAAGAGTCCCTGGAAATAAAGTTCAAAGTGGCCCCATATGACACATTTTCAGCAAGCCCAATGCTTCTCCTATGAGAAAATGTGGAGATACCACACAAAAGAGGCGTAGGGTGCAGAGGCCCACTGGGAAATCTCCAGAGTTCCCTATTGCCCAGTCCACCCTGATCCACGGGGACCCCGCTCTGCAGCCGATGCCATGCGTGGAGCATGCTGCCGGCAAGGCGGAGAACAGATGACGTGCTTGCATGTATGTGCACAATAGCATAGGGCCCTGTGGCCCCTCACTCTGCTTGCAAAGCAATCCATTCCCTTTTCAATTCACGGAAATCCCCTAAAGGAGTGTGAAAAGGACATGATAAGACCAGTTACAAGGTACAGATAAAACATCACCTCTGGCTTTCCGAAGCTGCTCTTCAGCCATACTTTGCTTTCATTTCTTCCTGAAAAGAACAGTGGTAGGGGCCACGAACCTTTCCAGACTGACTGGTCCCTTTTAAAAAGAAGTGCTTCCCTCACATGCCAGGCTTCCTGCTGAGCCCTACTGGCCCTTCACAGGCGCCAAGCCGTCGGGAAATCTTCCATAATTGCTACGGGCCAATCCGCCTCTTATTGTCTGATACATTGTAGACATATACGTTTTAGGAGGTGCCACTGCTGCGGGTGGACTCCTGCGACAGCATAAGCAGCACCAACTCGTGGTGGTGGGGAAGGCAAGCAGAGCATGCTGCGCGTGGCTTGTGGGGTAGCTCAGTCTCTTCCTTCTAGCCTGGCCACTCGGGAGATCTTTTCCTCGCTTTTATGGAAAGCTGTTTTAATACCGGGGCAGACCAGCGAGGACCATTCCAACTCTCGCAGGAAGACGTCAGCGTGGGCCGCGGCCCAGCGGCCGGCCTGTTATTTACTGTCTCCCATATTCATGCATGTTGGGGGGAATCAATCAGTGGGCGCAGAAGTGAAGGGGATCGATGGAAGATGATTCTTGACTGGCGCGCCGGCTCATGGGATAAGTGGGAGTCGCTGCTGATGGATCGGCCATTCCTTAAGCATGACATTACCGGTTGGGTCAGCAGTTTGAGCCGCACGCTGACTGCTGCGGGCCAGCAGTTCACCCCCGGCTCGCTGCCTGAAAGCTGTCCGCAAGGCATGATGGGAACCCGCAAATGTCAGCGTAGGCCGCTGTAATTAAGCACTTTCATCTCCCTTCATTTTATTTACGAAATCATTACAGAAAGCAATTTGCCCAAAATGGGTAGCAGAGCACTTAAATATATATTTGAATATACAATGTTACCAATAAAGCCATTTTAAAATATGGGGTCACAGCCGCAGCTGTAGACAACAGACATTGGTAAAGGCAATGTTTGTTCTGATCTACAGGCATTTGTCAAGCATTTGCATCATAGATATTCACACTACTTCCCAGTTATTGCCTTAGTATTAGTACTAATATTACTCCTACCTATACTATTTATAACACTACTATCACTACTACCACTAATAATAATCTGTATTATTATTATTATTAATGATTATAATATGGTTTTATATTTTATATGTGGCGATTCATGTCGGAATGCACCCCCTCCTGAGTGTGGTAATATTAGGTGTTATTACTGACCTATTTAATGATCCTCAATTTATCAACGCCTGAAGCATAACGAACTGAGTTGTCCCTGTGTTATTTCTAACTTTTGTCCGGCAGGTTGAACATAGTTTTCTGAAGCAAATGCTTAACCCGCTGAGCTTCCTTGCACCTGCAGCATTATCAAATACTTGGTATTTCTATGAAATAATATGTTAGTCACATCAAATGGGAGATACTCCCATAGTACACCAGGACCTGCCATGCAATGTCCTGCTAGTCACTCCTTTTACAGGTTTTGTTATCATAAGCCACAAGTACTCGCACAATTGCCACTGAATTCCTAGTTACACTATTGTCGAGAGTAGTACCAGTTACCCTGACAATTGCAGAATCCATGATGCCCATTAAGCCCTAATGGAAATGTTTGCAACACATTCTACAGAACACAAGCAATGGCAGTAAAAGCAGCCAAAAAAAGTATGCCTTTTGAACTTGGTGGTTCCCCCCCCAAAAAAACATGAAGCATTAGCCCATTTACCAAGATGGCCTTCTATGAATTAAGCAGTACACATTTATTTCGGAAGATGGTGGCAAGCCTGTGTCCGTGAAACGTGAACTTCATGCACAGATGTATATTGTGAAGCTCCCCAATCAGGTTCGCTCACAAGGCAGCCATCTTGGCATGGAAGAACAGAAAGGGGAGTAGTGCACAAAGTTGCTGTCAGAATTGTGGAATTCTGCCTCTGTGGGATTTTCCATCTAATTGTATTTCAAATGTGACAGCAGTGATTCTGCAGATAGTAAGTACATTTACACAAGTCATAGGATTTCAGTAGTTCGATTGCAAAGATTGCCATTTAAACTATCTATAAACAGGACAACATGAACACACCTCATTAAAACAATAATACTACACTGACACAATGAAAATATGTACATCATTGGTTGCTCGATTCATCCATAAGATATTGCTGAAGCAGCAGCATCACAGGAATACAATCAAAAGGAAGTTAAGGTGCCATTATGATAGTAATGTAAATTAAATGATGATTTCAATCACACCATTATAAACAAAAGCTGTAACATTTGCCTGTCCAAGCAGAATGAAAGTGGGGAACAAAGCTTCACTCCAGACCATCTGTCTCAGGTTATCCTCTGCCTCTGCTTAAGGGACAAGCATGAAGTCCCAGGCATCTTGATTATATCTAGAGGGCAATGTATCTGGAAGGAACAGGGAAACAAAAGAAAACAACCTCAAACAAATGTAATCAGAGACATAGGGCCTCATTCTGAGTTGGGCGGTAAGTAAACCCTTACTGCCCTATTCCGAGGTCCCTAAGCGGGACCCGGGTCCCGCTAAGGGACCAGGGCGCTAATAACGGGCCCACTATTTGCGGGCCCGTAATTAGCGCCTTCCCCATTCCCATTGAGCCATATGGGGGCTCAAATGGGAATGGGGAATGTTTTACTGAATGTGGAATTACCGGGACCTCCAAGGTCGGAATGACCAGGTAAGACCCATTCAGCCAGACCGGACCCTGGTTTGGAGGCAGCCATGGTGCTAAGAAAACACCATGGCTCCCTCCAAACTCGGAATGACCCCCATAGAATTATTCAGCCAACACCAAAAGGAAATATGAACAATCAATTAAAGTTACTGAACATACAATCATGTTTCTTTTAATGTAAAGCACCCATATTCAATGTCCATCACCCTCTCACTTACATCACAGTTGCATCAAATAGGTGTTTTCTTCAATGGGAGGAATTGCATCACCTGGCGTAGTTACCAGGCAGCAAGTACAGGGCAAAATCTCCCCCACCCCAATATCAGACAAAGCAATCACGAATTAACCACATCAGTCTGGACGCCTCAGAGCAAAATCAGGTGTTTGCACTCCTAGTCCCTGCTCGGCACACCCGGGAGACAATCCTTTTCTATATCCTGAGTGAGGGGCCATTCCATACTATTCATGAAGTGAGAATTCCTTTTTAATGCAGAAATAAATAATTAAATCAATGGCGTTCTCTCTTGCGTGCCTTACAATTCAGTAACATTGATGAGCGTGTTGCGCATCATATTAGAATGAAAGTGGAGAGCCGGGTACAACCCAAAACCCACTGTACTGCGTGGCCTGCACCCTCTGGTTAAAGATTATGCACAGTGACCAAAGCATCTTAGTGTGAACCCCAGTACACCAGGACATATAGAGGAGCCACTGCATCTGGGATGAACATCAAAGAAACCCGGATGCAGTCAGAATCATGCAAGTAATCAACTGACACCAAAAGGAGATTGGAACAATCAATGAAAGTAACTGAACCCGAATTCATGAGTCATGCAATGTAATAGGACCCCCACGACCCACCTATGTGCCCCCTCAGTGCCCATCCAGCCCACCTCCTGTATATCCGTATTGTGGCAATGCTAACCTTTTGGGTGCATCTGCATCCTTGAAATTTCAGGGGTGCGGTTGTATAGGTATTATTCTTCACTCAAGCTGTGTGTTGGCCTTATTCGCACATGGAGATTGCTATTGACATCCTTTCAAACAATCACAATGTTCAGAGCACAGTAGAATACTACTGGTATTAACTGCATTCTGAACATTTTGGCTTCAAAAGCAGAGAGGGAAATCACAATGCAGTTTCCAGGCAACTTTGCTTTCAAGAATACATTTCCTTTCTTGGAGGATCTATCTTTTCACTTCAACCTCCTAGTTGACACACCAGAGAGAAAGCTTAAGCATGGGCTTTCATTCTCCTATAGATACACTGTTTACTTTTTTTATGACAGCTAATGCATGCTCATGTTAAAGCAACTGCAGTATAAGTAGGTTTGCAATTAAAATACTTAATTTATTTTGAAAAAAACTTGTTATTGAAACACTACAAAATAAAACCACATGTAATGTTCTATATGAAGTTGTTAAAGGCACGTTTTTAGTTTGCCATCAAAACTCCAAAATAAGTATTGTTACTACGACTACGTCCTTATCCCTCTATAGACATCAGTAGGTTTCATTATATCTTGGGATAATGACCCTTCCCCAATTTATGGCCTAAAATGAACTTGGTGGCGGGTCATTGTCCCAAGTTAATGACCCCTCCCTCAGTCTATAAGGCTATAGTAATGACAAATTCATACAGAGCAGAAGAAAAGGCCTCCCTATACCAGATGAACCACATTTAAATGGATCTCATCTGTGGAGTCATCAGAAGACAAAAGTCATCTTAGACTTAACGCTCTGCTGATCAAAACTGGCAAAGAATTGCATGCCTTTTCCTGGATTGCAGGCCATTCTCTACTCTCCAGGAAGCACATCTTTATTTTTGTAGCCATGAAAGAATCAAGCCAACACTTTTTATCCTGAATACATTAACTATCAATAAGGGGATACGCTAGACATAAAGCCAGAGACTCGGTTAATATGGGCATTTGTCATTTGAAAGCAGATTCCAGAATGGTTCTAAATTTACCCCAAAATATTTGACGTTTGAGTGAAGACCATAGCATATGACTCCAGGAGCCATGGATCTGATACCTACTCCAGCAGTCGGGAGATTATCTGAGGCCTCACCTGAAGAGACTGCTCGGGTATAGTAAGTGAATTGGAGGATTTTTAACTCCAGCCTTCTGATTCTGATATAGACGAAGACATCCGGTCCCAATACATTGGCATAAGATGTCTGCTTCCTCCACCTCTTTCCACAGTGTTCTCTGGCGACGTTCAGTGAAAAGCATTGCAAGGTATTCACATTTAGTAAAAGTGTGTCACCTAAGATGATATGTATCAGGGTCCCTAGATGTTCCTTCCCAGAGCATTCTTTTTTGTTTGGCCTTTGTGAAATCAAGCTCTTTTTTTGGCAGGTTCAAAACAATGCCATGATTAAGCAAGTCAGAGGCTTGGTAAGGTATGTCATTGTCAGTTACTTTGTGGGAGTAAAATAGGTAGTTATATGTAGGGGGCTAGACGGTATAGAGGAGCAGGGAAGCGTAGGTGGCAGAGTGGGTAGGGAGAAGGTTTATAGCGGACCATTAAAAAATCCATTAAAAACCCATGAAGTAACCCAGGAAGAAGTACCTTATCATAGTGGAATTTATTTTAATGAAACCCCTCAGTGCCTCTCTGTTACTGGAATTCTCTATGCCTCTTAACCGTGGTACTCAACACATTAACAATCCAGATGAACAGCAATACTTCAGCCAACCTTATCGCAGAAAGACAGCCATTTGAGTAGTGTTCAGGAAGGACATTGACTATATCTCTAACCAAGTAGTTACCATAGAAACATGTGTGTATTGGAATGGGGAGAGACACTGAGCTTACATGTAATTCAGATATGGGCTTGAAAAACGGAAATTTAACTCTGAACTTGAAACACACCAAAGAAGGTCATCTGGAAATGTCCCCCATTCCAAGTGCATGGGGCCAACAGCAGATAACAAGGTAATGAGTTTGCTGGATGGGGGGCTCATGGAACTGTACTTGTAAGGTCTACTATATGTGATGATGTTTTTTGTGGAGGATGTCTGATTCCCTAGAGAGTGGCAAGCGATCATACCATCAACCCAATATTAAGCTCAGTGCCATCTTCCCAACAGGAACCTCCTTCTTCAAACAATAAAGGGCACTTGATGAGAATAATCAGTAAAATGGGATTGAGAATTCTCTTCATATTCAGAGACTAGATGTTCTCCATAATACAGGTTATAAGCTAGCCACATCACAACATGACATAGTGCTTCTTTCTCAAAGCTCAGGACTAGAGACAAGCCAAGGCAGAGCAAGACAATGAAAATACTCTTGCAGACACAAAATTCCCTTTTCACAGCTATGGGTCGAGTCAGAAAATGAGGAATTGATGTTGTGTTGTTGTACAGAGAAGAGGGCAGGCCAATGATATAACACCCAGTGCGTATTGACGGAAGGAAATAAAGGAGATAGCAGCAAGTTAGGCATTGTTTGTGTTCTCAGAAGCAAATACCTCCCCTAAGTCTGTCGAAATGGATGCTAAAAACCAGCCTCTTGTTAGACGGAGGTACGTTTATTGAGCATCCTCAATATAGTCAAGACATAGGGCCTCATTACGACCTGTGCGGAATGGGTTAACGGGTTCCGCTAATGGATGCGGACCCGTTAACACCATTCCACACGATTACAAGGTCCCCTCGCGGGACACAGTAAGGACGCCTGGCAAAACCAGGCGTCGTTACCGGGTCCCGCGAGGGGACCAGGGAACTAAAAACGGGCCGGTCGTAATCGGCCCGTTGTTAGCTCCCTCTCCCATTCCCATTGAGCCCTATGGGGGCTCAAATGGGAATGCGGAAGGTCTGGGCCTGGGTTCCCCAAGGGAGGAATTACCGGGCCCTCCGAACTTGGAATGGCCTGGTAATTCCCCATTCAGGGAACCCGGTAAAGGAGCCCGGTTTGGCGGCAGCCATGGAGCTAATACCTCCATGGCTGCCGCCAAACTCGTAATGCGGCCCATAGTTTTCTTCTTCAATCTAATTTTTTATCTGACCATTCCCATTTTCAGAGTGGTTTGAATTTTTGGAATTCAAATGATTGGAACTTGAGGATTGGAAAGGAGACTGATCATGTCCCTGAAAAAGGACACAGAGTAGTCCGAAATGCATTGGACATTTCTCTCCACATTAAATCTTGTGTAATGACAAACCTTTGTTACACTTGTCTACAGTAATTATGTGAATGGAATACACAGTTTGTGGATATTCCACTAGAGGACATACAACAAGGGCGGTTTTCATGATCATAGCTCACAGGTATAACCAGTCTTCTCTCTAGTTTTGCATTTCCACTAGATTATCTCGTATGCCAGATGTTTCATAGAAAGCAGAAGACCACATGTAGTGCCCTTCTGAATCTCAAATACATGCTGTATATGGAGATGAGGAAAATATGGTATGGGTTATTTGTTCCATTGGTAAATTGTTGAGGGTGAAGTAAATTTAGAAGTCGATCACGTGTTTGCAAACGTGCATTTTTAATACAGAGGGTTGCAGCACCCGTGATGTTCTCTGCTTACAAATGTATATGTGGCATCTAACACTTGCACTTGCACGAACCGATTTGCCTCATTACCTAGCATGAACGCTTTTTGTATTGTTTTCTTCACCCCGGTTCCTTCCAGACTGGCAGCCCCTCCTCCTGCCCCCCTTCATTTCATGTCACAGCACTTGCACTCTCCGCATATCTCAAGCCCTAGTAGGAACGTTTCTGTTATTATTACCCCCACCCTTTTTTTTGTCTTGATGCGCCTTGACACACCTATTTTCTGTATAGGCGCATTACAAATAACCAATAAATACATAAGATAAATAACATCATTGCCAATATTATCGTGTTAGACTATCGCCACTCGCCAGCTTATAGCTCAGTGGAAAACATGCTAGAGTTGTATCCTAGAACGGAACATCTAGGCACAAATCTGCCTCTTAAGATGGGGGATGGGAAACTAAGGGGAAGGCAGAAGAATACATGTACTAGGGTTATTAGTTCCAGAGTTGGAATGTAGGGAAAGAACTGTGAGAAGCTTTTACTATGCAGGCTGGAAGGTCCTTAGAGGAACCAAGCAAGACATCAGTAAGAAGAGAAGATTGGTCTTTCCACTGCCACATCAGAGACCAGGGCCTTAATGCAATGGTATTACTTATAAACTGTTTTTTATCAAATTTATGAAACGTTATAACCGTGGCACACTACATTAATCAAGTACTTTGCGCTAGTACCAAGCCTTGATGAGGTGTCATTATGAAAACCATATTACAGGTCTAGAGAAATATAGCACCGAGAGGGCTGACGACAGTGCCAATGGACGAAGCGAGGTTATCATGAAATGCAGGGCAGAACACAGGCATAGCAAGCCTTCCTTGTTCATTCCATTACTGCATACACACTACATTCATGACTATGTATTTGGAAAGCGTTAACCCCAAAGGAAGTATGAGATCAGGCAAATCCTGTATAGAGCTACTTAAAGAGCATCGCCTGACTTGGGTTTCGTGTCTGTAGAATGATGAGACACTGAAGTAATTGGGAGATGGACTTGACAGCAGTTAGACGAAGCAGATTTGTTTTTTGTTATGGCATAGAATGACTTTTCCTGACAGTTTTATCTCCAGCAAAAAGATAACATATTCCTTACGCTAACAGGATTTCCTGCCAGTGATCTGATCAAAAAATAGAGGGACTTCTTTTCTTTCCAACTGAGATACTGTTTTATGTACATTATATTTTGGATTTTTTTTTTTTTTACAGAGATTACACAGTGCCTATCGTAGCAAAGCGCTGAGAAGTTAAGGCAAAGGTATGAAGGGGGTATATGGTGTGGCAGTGAAAGAGTGATGGAAAACTGATGAGGAGAAACTAATCACCTATGCTGTATTTTGGGCGTTCTGTACCCCGGGACTTCTCAAGCGATAGCATCAAAGTCACGGCAGACACTAGAATGCGAACCGCAGAGTTTCAGAAGATAATTTGTGGCGTAGAAATTGATTACGGAGGAAGAGCAGCTGGTAACTAATTAGGATCTGCACTCTTGCAGTGTGCAGGGAATTGAGCAGACCAGATGGGCCTGGTGGTCCATATCTGCTGTCAATTTCTAGGTCTACGCGTGCCACTGTAATATAATTTCAGGCAACAGATAAATGGTGATCCGGTTCCCAGTATAGTCTATATGAAAATAATGTCGTTCAAAAGCAGATGTCTGGTAAGGTATAAACAACATAATGACCTATAGACCATGAAAAAAAAAAGCTACTGTAAAACGAGCTATGTTTCCATTGAAGCATGCGTGGACATCAGACATTATAAGGGATATTTGTGACCTGGATTAAACACACACAGGGGTCACCAGATTATTTGGTTATGGTGAAATGATAAACTAGTGATGCATGTTGTTCCTAGAGGCTGCTGAAAGGAGATCGGTTAGGCCTCCACACCTAGACACACGGACCATGTTAGGATTTGAGGGCAGGGTCTTCAATTGGGGGAGATAAGGGTAGCAATTGATTGACTCAGGCAAAACCCCTGCGTCGTAATTGATCTGACGTCAGTTATTTCATAAAACAGCATGAGTTTAGCATTTGCTAGAGTGTGTGTGTGTGTGTGTGTGTGTGTGTGCGCGCGCCTGTTGTCAATGGTCTATGTGGACATTTGAATGTAAAAACATATACAGCCTTATTCATGGAATTATCTGCGTGTAAAACCCTCGATTTTCGGGCAGAATGGCGCACAAATCTGCGTTTTACGCGCAGATAATTCCATGAATCAGGGGCATAATTGCTACAGTCTTGACTGCAAATGTCAATTCTTAAATCCCAAAATTGTTATTAATTGCATTGAAAGTGCAGTAAAATCTGAAATGTAAATTCAAATGGTTTAAAAACCTTACGTACACTGCTATGTAAAACTTTAAAAAAAACATTTCACGGTTTAACATAGGCCAACCTTCTCAGCCTAACCTTACTTACCTCAACCATTTCTACAACTTTCTTTTTAAACCAACATTTTATTAAATCCTTACCCAACAGTACTGTTCCTGGTTTCCTCACACTTCGCATCATGCAACCTATGACTGTTCATTTTATAAGTCGAATTTATTGAATAGCCTGCACTTCAATATGAGTGTTTGATATTTCTAGAAGTTCGAATCGACCTTTTGAACATCATTGTCTTTTTGTGTCATTCCATATTTTGAGTAGTTTCCTTTACAAGCACTACAATCGTACATGTGGCAGTCTCAAGAATATTTAAGAAAGGCTCGATGGCCTGTCATCAGGGCCATAGGTCATGCAACATAACCTCCTGTTATGTATTCAAGGCGGGGAAACAGCCATGTAACATGAGTTACCTGTGCTATATTTGTGAAATGATGCCATTGTTTGTGAGGCCGCCACAGTCAAGTGAGTAAGAGAACAGAAGCCAGGCAGAGGCACCCCTAAAACATGCATGTACTGAGGGGATCAACGGCTCTGTTCCCCTCCAGTTGCTGTGCATGTGCTTTAGACATGTCATTTAGTGGTTGGTGTTTATAATACCTTGGGATGAATGGCCCTGTTGCTATGGGTACACTGATCTCAAGTGAAATGACAAAAGTGACTGAAAACATACTATTTTTTAACTGTGACACTTTGTGAGAAAAAATGATCTTTCTAAGCTTTTCTCAGATTCTGTTTGCACAGTAGTGTTTAGTTCCCCAACCCTCTCCTCACCTGAGTCTGTATGGAAGTCGGATGGATCGTCGGTATGGAATTCCGAGGAGTCGTCTGTTGAAATCTCTTTTCTTCTCTGTCTCCAGGAATCGCTGGGCTTCTTCCTGCCTATCTTTCCCTTCTGTTTGAAGAGCTGAGGATGAGCTCCACCGGAGGCCACTTTGCCAATAAGGCTATTTGCTTGGCAGAGGGGACCCCAGGGAGCCCACCCCAAACCAGGGAAAAGCCTTGCCGAAAAACCCTGGCAGGTTGTCAAAGAGATTAACCGGATGAGTACTTCGAATCCCTGCATGCAATGCTGTGAGGTTGGAGATGCGGTAATTCCAATGAGGGTGTCCAGGTTCTGATGTCAACAGCAGTGATGTAATCAGGTGAGTATGAAGGTAAGGCCAAAGCAGCATAGAAGGATATCCCATTCGAGAACGGGCAGAAGACTGAGGCTGTAGAACTCCGCGCACAGAGCAAAGAAAGGAGCAAGGCAGAAAGGAGAGAGCACACAGCCGAAGGAGCGCTGCGAGGGACAAAGGGCAAACAGGAAGGTAACGGGAGGAGGGGAGTAGGCAAAGCAGAAGGCGGGAAAAAACAAAGAGAATAATCCACCTCAAAGTGGAGGGCAGGAACAAACAAACTGGAGCGTTGGAAGTCACTTCCCGAAACACTGGAAGTTGCAACGCAAGTGCGTTAGCAGCTTCCAGATATTTAAGGCTGGGAAGACTAGAACGCGCATAGCATTACGGATGGGAGCATTAGTCCTTTCTCCATTTCCTACACTTCCCCATGGCTTCCACGGCCGGCGAACCATGACAGCTCTGGTGGTGAGGTTTGCACATTACATAACATAAAATTATTTATAAGGTGCAACCAAAATGGCTCGGAGGCATACGGGCGCCGACAAGGAAATAGAAACAGAAGACAGGAGGGAGAGAGTGAATTCTAGATGTTATCTAAAGAGGTAGTTCTTGAGCTGTTTCTTAAAGCATTCTAAAGAAGAGCAGTTTCTTAACTCAGGGGGTAAGGCATTCCATTTGGTGGATGTAATAACCCAAAAGGACCCCTTTCTTACCAGTTCAAGCGAGGCTCTACTGTTTGCAAAAATGTTGCATTGTTGGAGCGGAGAGAAAGAACTTCATGTTTGTTTTTGAGTCTGCAAGCTATATATGCAGGGTAGCGCCCAGCCAAGGAGTGGTACGTAATAGTGAGTAGCCTAAACCCAATCCTGGAGGCAATAGGGAGCCAGTGTAGACTTCTGTGCACCTCAGATACATGTGCAAATTTCCACATACCCATAATGGCTCTAATGGTACTATTTTGTACTACTTGCAGTTTGCAGAGTTCTATTTTTCCCACCCCCACCAGAACAGAGCTACAATAATCAATTTTTGATGAAACAATGGCTCAAGCTTTAGTTTTGCATCCTTTTTGGGAAAGAAAAGGGCGAATGTGTGAGAGCAGCCGTATGTAATAGGCTGAAGCCGACAGCAGAATATCGACCTGAGCTGTCATGGTAAGTGCTTGATCAATAATCACTCCCAGTATTTTTATTTTATTTTTGGTGGGGATAACGTGTTTCGCAATGCTGAAGGAATCATAATTTGCATTAAGTTTTGCAAGTCTGGGCCTAGAACCAACGATCAAAAGCTCAGTTTTCTCATGGTTCAGAGCAAGTCCACTCGTGTCCATCCACTCCTGTATTAGGTCATAGATTTCCAACACCATGTTGACGTCTTTCTCATAATAACCTGAGAGAGGGATGAGGCATTGTGAATCATCCGCATAATTAGAGAAGCATATATTATTCTCCTCTAATAAATGGAAGAGAGGGGCTGTGGAAATATATAGAGAAATGGAGAGAGAGATGGCTCTTGAGGGACTCCATAGCATAATGGAACCGGATCTGCCGCTGCAGACTTACTACAAACACGCATTGGTCCTATTTCCAAGAAAGAACTGCATCCAGTACCTCTCTTGGTCCTTACAATTGGCCACCTCCTGTACTCTGGTCAAGTGAAGAGAAGGGTCCACTAAATCAAAACTGGCTGTTAAATCCAAGGACAGCAGCTGCATAGTTGATCCATTATTAATGTTGGCCATCATATTAGGCTTTAGTTCAAACAGGGCTGCCTCGGTACTAAAACCTGGTCAGAAACCTGACTGGCCTTTGTTTAGGACAGGATGATCTTTTATGTGGCACAATGATTGTTAATAGGCCACCTGATCCATAATCTTCAATATAAAA
Source organism: Ambystoma mexicanum (assembly GCF_040938575.1). NCBI lineage: Eukaryota > Metazoa > Chordata > Amphibia > Caudata > Ambystomatidae > Ambystoma > Ambystoma mexicanum. The sequence goes on along the minus strand of NC_090940.1, from coordinate 247,351,269 downwards.
GGCGAGTTGGAGATAGGGCGATAATTAGTAGCCACTTTAGGGTCCTGACCTCTTTTTTTTAATAATGGGGTAATCCAGGAGCTCTTCGGTCTATTGGGCACCAGCCCTTCAGTAAAAGAGGCGTTTTCAATTTTGGTAAGGGAGCTGATGAGAATCTCTGAGCAAGCCTTAATGGCAACAGCAGGGAACAGGTCCCCTTTACAACCAGAGGGTTTAAGTTTGGCTAGAATAATGTACAGTTACAGTTCATTTTCGGTGATAGTCCTAAAATTAAACTTAGGAATCGTCTGTGCTGAAGGGTATTTCTTGTTCTGCACATCCTTGGTGGGTTTGACAGGCATTGAGATCTTACCTTGTTCTATGACCTTTTTAATGTTTTCTGTCTTGTCCACAAGGGCACCAATCCTGGTTTTTACAGATGGATTCTTGAAATTTGGAGTCCGGTTTTTCCAATTCTTTCAGGATGGCAAAGATGTCTTTAGAATCATTTGGTGCCTTCTCTATACACACTTTGTATTAGAGCACACCATTTGCCTAGTGTGTCTGCTAGATTAACATTAAATTGAAGAGTGGATGTGTCTTTCCTGGGATTATTTCATTTCATAAGAAAAAAACCAAGCAATGGTTGAGGCAAAAACCACTTTGTATTTACAACAGAGTATGACCACTTTGTGGTGGCCTATGCCAGTGTGCTAAAATACCTATGCATTTCATTGTGTCCTTCGTCAAGGCAAATAGCTGTATATGTAGACTGGGAGACCACAGACACCCAGTATGCGTAGCATGGGAGACCACAGGGACCCAGAACATGCATGACAATATAACAAAAAGCAAGGTAGAAATCCATCAAATAAAAGACAATCATATTCATTGTCTCAGTAAGAAAATTGAAACATGAGCAAATATTCATTCCTGTGCAGCAATGCCAAAGGCAGTACACGCGTGAAAAACAACCTTTTAAACAGTTGTCCCCATCACGAAAAGCCATTATCCAGACGGACCAACCCCACATTTATCCAGAATGCAGTGCTTGTAAGAATCCATTCCAGCTTCGAAAGCGCCATACTTCATTTAGTTAGCAACATCATTAAACCCACATCAGAGATGCCATGTTATGTACAGGTGCCACCATCGTGAGAGGCCATTATCAACAGTTGTGCACATCATAACAAGCCATAATAAGAATAGATAAACAGCACATTTGATCCAGGGATGTCATTTCTCCAAAATCCATGGGGTAGTGGAATTGACATAACATGACACTTGACCTATGATGACATCACAGGAAGTTATGTCATTTGACCCCACCCCTAAATGGCATCACAGGGAGTGACACAACCTTTCACCCCTTGACAAAACAGGTAGTGGCATCATATAGCATTGGTCCTAAATATACTATGGGCCTCATTACACGGTAGGCGGTAAGGGTTAACGGTCACCCGTAATGGTACCGGTGACCGTTAAACCTTACCGCCTTACTACGAGGTCCCTTAGCGGGTAGGTACTTTAACGCCTGCTTTTAGCAGGCGTTAAAAACCAACCCGCTAAGGGACCTTGGTGCTATTTACGGCACCGCAAATTTGCGGTACTGTAATTAGCACCTTCCCCATTCCCATTATGCCCTATGGGGCAAAAATGGGAATGGGGAAGGGCAATGGTGGAAGGGGGAATTACCACCCCGCCAACCTTGGAATAGGGCGGTAATTCCCCTTTCCACCAAGGCGGTGCCGGTATTTTACCGGCATGGACCAAGGTGCTAGTAGCACCTTGGTCCACCGCCTACCGTTTAATGAGGCCCTATGAAAAATATGGCTACGATCTCACTGCAATGTGATATACATTTCATAGAAGAATGGATCACCATATGTATCATTAATATCAGTGCGTATAGGCCCATATTACCAAATTAATGTGAATGCAAGTCAAATGATAATGATACCTTATTATATAGCACTTATGCTTTAACGCTTTACATAAAACAACTACAAATACAATATCACCCAACTTGTGTTGGTACTCATTTATCAACCTCAGAAGGATGACAGGCTGAGTTGGCCTTGCAGCTTACAGCTGGGGGTAAATGCTGCCAGACTTGTGATTGGGCATACCCTTAAATACAAAAGTAATAGCGTTACCTCCGCATTTAATAGCTAACACTCAACTTGTGATGAGGCCCAATGTAATTTAAGGTATCCTGAACACACCTGCCATTTCTAATGTGTGTGCAAAAAAGAGGGAGGATGTTAAAACCGATAGGAGAATAGTGTCTGTTGTAATCATCACATACTCAAAATGTTTGTGAGGTATGCGGTACCCAACTTCCTACAACAACCAGGAGAGCATGCTCTTGAAGACCTCTGGAGAAAAAAGCCAACCTCTGCGAACAAGGACGCATTTTACCCCTCAGCAATTGTTTACAAACCAGCCCTTTTCTCCACCAAAGCCAACATTTATAATGTTAGAATCACTGAATCAAGCTCCTATTCAAGAGAGCTGTTCAAAAGCCTCAAAGAGCTCTAAGCCACAGCACCTCCTATGGACAGCTTCCCCAAAATCAAAATCTGGTGCTCACTCATTCACTCAGCCCTAATCACCAAAACCCATAACCTCAGGGACAAAACCATACTAAAATAATACAACCTCCCCCCATGCTGCGAGCCCCCCTGGAAGCCCTCACCCACCTCCCCCACCACTCCACTGTTTCCTTCTCCCCAGTCTCCCTGGCTGACGTCCTCACCGCTATCCAATGCTTGAAAGCCTCTAACTGTTCAGGGGGCATATGCCCAGCTCACATTGTTAAAATATGTGCTGAACCTCTGGCCCCCACCATTGCTAACTTCATCAATGCCTCTTTCAACTCCAACACTATCCCCGGCTCCATCAAAGAAGCCTGCATCACGCCTCTCCTGAAGAAACAGTCCTTCAACCCCAGCCTCCCTACCAACTACTGCCACATCACAACGGTATCCTACCTCCTTAAAATCCTGGACCGTACTGTCTACTCACAACTACAAACCTACCTCGAAACCCATCTTCATTCCTGTCTCCTACAGTGTCCCTCAAGGGTTCTGCCTCTCCCCCACCCTGTACAACATGTATACCAAACCTCTCTTTGACCTGCTGGACAGCCTATAAACCAACTTTGCTGATGACACACAGGCCCTCCTCAAACTCACAGGTAACTACGAATTAGTCTCTGCAAACATTAACCACACCTATAGCATCATTCAGGCTTCGATGGCGACTCACCTTCTCTGCCTGAATGTTGACAAGATGGAACTCCTTATTGTGGGCTCCCCTTACTGACTCAAACACCTCGACCCTGCCTTTACCTCATTATTCATTGATGGGAACATTACCCCTGTATCCTCCCACGTCAAGATGCTGGGAGTCTACCTTGATGCAGAACTAAACATGCAGAAACATGTTAAAACCGTCGCCTCATTTGCCGCCTACTCCACCAAACTCATTAACATCTCCAGAAAATTCCTCACCTCCAGCAACTGCCTCACCCTAGCACGGGCCATTATTGGTAGCAAACTATATTATTGCAATGCTATTCTGGCCGTAACTCCAATGAAATACTTTAACAAACTCCAGCTAATTCAAAATAATGCACTCAAGCTGTTTGGGGCCTGAAACGATCAGACCACATTTCACAAATGTATGTGTGATCTACAGGTTGCAGGTTTGAGTCAAAGCCATAACAGTTTTTAATCCTTCTGAATCTGATAAATAAGTACCAACATCAGTTTGGTAACAATTGTGTGTAAATGTTTTATATACAGTGCTTTGATGAAAGTGCTATATGAATAATAAATCATTATCAAATTTCAAAACTACACTAATTTGAGTTCAAATTTCCCTTAGGTAATGATGGTGTGTGCATGCTGTGAGTATTTCAGGCAGAATCCAGTGCATGCAGTTATCCGTTTGAAAACCAGCCTGCTGAACTAGAAGCATTTTTTCAGAAGCATATATTCAATGCTTCCTCGCAGAGACTATGCTAGGCCTCATTACGACTATTGCATACTGCCAAACTCATTTAGCTTTATCACCACTCTGTAATGTGCAGGATAACGAGTGGTGGTAAAACAGTGTAGCTCCACATTTCTATAGTCCATGCTACTTTATTGGGAGTTTAAGGCATTTAATGTGAGTGGTAATTCCACTGTGGTAAATCCACTGATTTGTTTAGACAATGTGGAGAAGTTACCTCCAGCTGCATGCTGAAGGTAAATACTCCACTTCAACTACAAACTCGGAATTCAGTGGTGCCAAAAAGTGGTGCTAAAGTGGCAGTACATTGTTATGTTGAATGTTGAACTTAGAAGTGTGCCCAATAGCCTCCCAGTGAATTCAGAAATGTGCCTAATAGCTTCTATGTGGAAACGGAACTTGGAAGTGCGTCCAATAGCCTCTCTGTGATTCTAGAAGTGTGCATTTAGAAGCTGAATTTAGAAGTGTACCAATAGCCTCGCTTTGATTCTAGAAGTGTGCCCAACGGCCGCTCTGTGAATTAAGAAGTATGCCCAATAGCCTCTCTGTGAAAAGATAAATATAGAAGTGTACCCAATAGCCTATCTGTGAATTTTTAGAAGCGTGCCCAATAGCCTCTCTGTGAATTTAGAAGTGTCTGAAAGGGCATGTAACCCATCATATCTCACCAACATGCTTACTCTCTCCTTACATCACCACTCGACTAGAACACAGAGATACTATGACACCATTCGGTATAACTGTTCTCATATCAACATTCGCCGCTCACTCCACATCATTCTAAGTAATCACTGCTGGTTATACACCCCCCAGCCAGGCGTTCTCCTCAGGCCTAACGCAACCTCATCCGATCTGGATAAATCCCGCCAGAACGAACACATACTCCTGACCTCAACCATCACACCTACAGCTAGAAAGCAGCTATCACACAGATACCGCACGAGCCGTACACATACCCGGTGCTCACACGCACCTTTTGACTCTCTCTACTCTCTCTACTGATATGAACTTCGGTTCCCAAGGGCGTTCAACCTACCAGCGCCTTCAGACCATACCAATGGTATATAAGACGCTATATAAATGCAAAATAACAATAACTGCCAAACACTTCACGAGGTCAATAATAAAAAAAAAAGCTCAAGGTTTATGCAGACATTTTGTTTCAGTACCATTTCTGATTTTTTAAAAGAAAACACATATTTTGCAAGTAATGCAATTTAAACATTTCCCACAGCATCCATTTGTGCTGCAGGTAAACCAAGGAGACTGTAACATACATCAGATATGGAAGAAGTGAGAAGCGAATACTGACCTGAGCTCAGGCACTCACCATAAACACTCACACATAAGCAGATGTAAAATGACAAAAGAAAAATGCTGCTAGACCCAGCAGTCCTTGCGGCCACCTAGAAAGGTTACATAATGGGCCTCCTCATTCCAAGTTTGCTGGTATCCTGGTGGAAAATCCAACAGGGTACCGGCAAACGTGCCTACCGTATCCTCCACCTGGTATCCTGGTAATACTGGGATATTACAGGTGGCAGAACCACTGGTAAATCCCCATTCCATGCAGTCCCATAGGACTCCATGGGGGGATTTGCCGACATTTTCTGCACTGGGAATACCAGTGCCAAAATTATCAGCTGTTTTATGCTGGTGGGGGCCTGAGTTACCTTCTGCTCTTGGCCTTAGGTAAGTCAGGTTACCCCCACCGGCATGCTGTATTCTGCCAGTCCGGTAAAGTTCTGGCATACGCAAATACCAGCACTTTTTTACCAGACCAGCAGGGTCATAATGACGCCCACTACGAAGACTTTCAGTAGCTTTTTCCGTAAAATGTTACTGTGCTATATGATTCAATGGTCTTTTGAGAGTCACTTTCTTTGCTGACAAATGCTCTTGTAAATGTATATGCAGACTTTTCACCTTCTCCTTATGCCCTATAGAACCGGCTTCTGTGCCATCATTCCATCTCACAGATGTGGACAAGCTCACTTCTGAATACACCTGTGCTGGGATGTCGGCCAATGTCCATCTGGTTTCGAACCGTACAAATGAAACAACAAGTTTCAGGCCAGGAACAGAACCTCTGCCGTTGCACCATTGTAAATAGTCTTTCAGGCCAGCTTTAACCAACCTAAGACAATACTTACGTGCCTCAGTCACCCTATAAGTAAGGTGACCAGATTTTCAATATGAATAACCGGGGCAGCCCACTAACATAGAAGTAGGACATGAGTTTCAGTGGTCATAAACACAAAGGTAGGACTAAAACATAAGCAAGGCTTTAATGAAACTTTACTTTTACTTCGACATCAGTGTCCTTTCCGGTGCAAGGTAGAGCTCTGTGTTGGTGACACAGAACTGTTTAATTGGAGGTTTTAGCCCACTCCCATAAAGGAAAGGCACAGGAGAGGGTGAAATTCGAGGTGAGAGAGTGGTGGCCATCAGGATTTCTTTATTTGGTTCTGGAAAAAACCTGGGATGGTATTCACCAGTCGTTTAAATGGTGGGACAAGGTTTTTAAAGTTAAAATAGTCTTGTGATGCTGGGATGGAGGGGCAAATACCAAGCAGTCCTGCCAAAAGCGGGACATCTTGTCACCGTAGCTATGAATCATAGAGCTCTATTCTCATAAGTGGAATTGTGGTTGAAATGGTAGTGATAACACTTTCCCTCTTTTCCTCAAAATACTCCCTTCTCGCACCACGCGCCTTCTTCGTTTCACCTTGAAATTGACAATTACTTTTCAGGAGAAATATCTCTATCAATTTGACAATTGGATGTGGCGATGGTGAGTATTACTTACATTGCGCCAAGCGCTTGTGAAAGTATCCCATTCAACTTTGAGAATGCCAGCATAGTAACGTAGTAACTTTTTAAATCTAAGCATTTTTAATTTTGGCTTGTAGGTGTCTCTTTAGTGCACCTACGTTTGGGATAGCAATTCTTCAGTACAAAGATGTTTGCAGTTGTCGTATGGTTAAGATTCATTGACTCCCCTTCCATCTATCAGCCATTTGCGTTTAAAGTGTGAATCTGCGTTGCTATGCAGAACTTGGATAGGTGCAGTGGATAGGTGCAGTACCTACCATGCCCAACCTCCTCCACAGGGTGTGCAGTCAGCACTTCTCCGTGCTATGAACCAGTGTAGAGGTGTGGAGGCTTCAGTGCCTATTGTGTGTTGGTGATGTTGTTTTTCAGGTATTCGATTAAAGTAACTGACTACCTTGACTGCATACTTAAGCAATAAACCCTGATAAGTATATGTACAGGCCCGAGCTAATCGTGGGCTTTAACGAAGCCCCAGGGCATTATCAGACGTGGTAATGGCCCCACAGTGAGGGGTTTATTGCTGTTAGTATCTCGGCACATTGTACTGGGATGCTAATAGTTTATAAGCTGTGAAACACAAATTACAAAAAACTAATAAAAAATGATGGCAGCCATGGATTGGGGAGAAGGGGCTATACATAGTCCCTTCAACCTTTCCATGCCGGCCTTGCAGACGTCGTAGCTGTGCCAGAAACACTACTGTACCCGTAGGAGACAATGGACAAGCAATCAGGAGGTAAGTCGGGAGGGGGTGAGGGGTGTCTTATTTTGTGGAAAAGTGGGGAGGGGGATGGGATGCCGGAAAGCGGGGAAGCACACTTTCCTTGAAAACTCAGCGACTGAGGAGGCTCGGAGCAGGGGATGTACTGTGTGATAACGCCCCTACTCCGAGCCTTCTCATCGGATGGGAGGCCACCAGCCCCCTCCGCCCCACTGCGGGTACTAATATCCCAAAATGTCAACCACATTTTGCTTGCATTCCCCTGTCAGTCGTCTTTCTAGTTCCATGGCAGCTCACGTTATTCATTTGGATCAATCTGTCGTCACTCTGTCAGTGGAGTGAGAGGCCCATCCTCCACCAGGGTGACGCATACACTGACCCAGTAGGAGTCATTTACTGAACCAGGATGTTACATTAACCTCTTATTCCTCTTATAACCTCTGCTTGGCAAGCTCATTCTTGTGCACTCTGTAATCATCCCCATTCCTGCTCTATGCACCATCTTTCCTTCTGTAGTTATTCCCCATGGTCTCTGTCTTCTCTCTTTTTGACTCTTCATAGCTTCCTTCTCTTTTCTATTTTCTACTTTTTCCTCTCTTTCCCTTTAATTAGTTTTCCTTTATCCTTCCTACACTCTTCAGTCTGTCTCACACTAAGCCACCCATTGCTCTTGCACATCTCCTTTTGTCTCCCTAGACGGTTCCTTTCCCCTCTATTTCATATTCCTACTTCTTCCATTGCTCTTCACCTTCCTTTTTTCTCCCCCAGTCTATCTTGCCACTACTAATTCTTCAGTCCATCCTGGGTCTTTCCTTCTTTATTTCTAGTTGCCTTCTTGTTTGCCCCATCACCTTTTTTTCTCCTGATCCCCACAATTTCAACCTTCTCTTTCTTCTACGCTTTCCCACTTCCTCTTTCCTTCTTTCTCACCTTCCTTTTCCCCACCTTACTATGTGTCACCGTTTCCCCAACCATTTTTTCTCTATCCTCCCTCTCCTTACGTGCTATTTTCAAATCCTTTGTCCCCATCTCCCCCACTCGCTCATCACTCGTCTTCTCACATCTCCCCTCTTTATCCCCTTTCTACTCTCTCTGTCGCCAGTCATATTGGTTTGTTTTTCTGTCTCTATTCTCTCTGTTGCCCCCCTCCTGGTCTCCTTCCTTACTAGTCCTCTTATCTTCGAATCTTTCTTCTCAATCACGCTTATCACTCTCAATTCTTTTCATCTATATACACATGCCCACAAAATGTGGGATCTCACTCATCGCAGTATTTGTGAGAGTGAATCATGTTACTAAAGTTGAACGGCAGCGCAATCTGTGCTGATCAAGTGCAGTTATATCTCTCCCAAATAATATCAAACAATATTAACCCCTTAAGTGGCAGGCTATTATGCAAGTCTATGCATAAAGGACGAGCATACCCGTCCTTGGCACTTAAAACACTCCAATCCTGATTAACGAAATTCTAGCAAAGCATCAGCACTGACCTGCAGGTTGCACTTGCGACTATTCCAGTTTCCTCACACGTACTCACCCATGCATGCATCTCTACCGTTGCATCCCAACGTGATCAGAGCTATCCTGTTTCGGGGCCACACACACAGCTCTGCTAATGCAGGACAATACTGATATGCTGTACTCACTCCCCACTATCCTAGCACGAAGATTCACAAAGCTTAACCAATAAGACCCAATTCCGACTGCTAGCGCTCTCTACTATTCCAATAATTAGATAACAGACACGTCTAAAAGAGCGGCCGACAGAACCAGTCTACATCGCCCCTTGATATTTCAGAAATAGGACCTACACACAGTTCTGCTAAAACACCACAGTCCTGTCCTGGCGTGCCCATTGTTATGGCAATTAAGAGGTAACACGTGGATAGGCAGATGATCCTCGGTGCTGACCATCAGCTTTTTCCTGTAACTGCAATGACACAGAACTCTGAGAATGGGCTCCATCCTTATTTCCAGCTCGTCCATCCTTCCAATACAGTGGCCTCCTGGCATTCATCTGTGCCAATGTTCCTTGATCCTGAACTTCGGTGGCCCTTGACTTCGGTGCCCCTTGACTTCAGTGCCCCTTGACTCCCAGCACCGCAGATCCTCCTCCATGAAGGCCATAAAACAGTTCTGCCAGTGAGTCACAGGCTTGACCTGCAGGAGCTTCTGCAAAGGGCACTTCAATCAACACATAACTCTGTCCAGCTGACTCCTCCCTGATCTCTACAACATGTGTTATTTCAGCTCTATGCAAAATTAGGGTCATAGAAAATAATACAACCTGAGGGGCCCGCTCCTCCTTTAACAATCAAGGTCCCCCTTGCGGATATAGCTGCTGTTGAAGGAAAAGATAGCTCTGTAGCTATTACGTTTTCATGTTCAGCCGCTTACTCTTTCCATGAGCAGCTCCTTACTCTAGCAAGTAGAGAAGCTTCCTGGGATGTAACTAGTCACCCTTTCGTGTAGGTGTGGGAAGCTGCACAGACCTCACATACATGCCAACATTTCCATTCCATGCTTGAGGTACTAGTCCCTTCCTGGTTTTAACCATGCATTCTGGGGCTTGTGGTCCTGCATTTCCATCTTAAAGTCCCAGCATCCATATTTAACACCAGCACTGAATTAGTGTCTCCCGAATGGAATGGATAGCGCTGGGATGTATGACCTTAGTGAGTGGAGATGTTGCATTAGGATCCATGATGGAGCTTGTAGGATTCCTTGTAACATGATCATTCTAATAGCCCTGCAGAGTCCCAACTTTGTCATCACACATTCCATGGGTATAGCAAGTGTAGCAGGAGGTGGGATGTTCAGATGAGCGGTAGGTAATGTTGCAGAGGAACATGAAATATAGGAGTCTTGTTGCCACCTGGGCCATGTCAGACCTGCCTCCCTGATCCATGTTTGATCTATGCACCTGACCCTTTCAGGATCTATGCATTCCTGGCCAATTATGAACCTGTGTAGCCCAAACCTGTGCCCCTAGTTTCCAGGTTCGACCTGTAGCTAGGATTTCCAGTTCTAATCCACATCTTTCCTTTTTTATGTCCTTCACACCATATACAATTATGACTCCTCTTTTTCCAGCCCTGCGTTCATATTCTGGCAGATTATGTATAGCAGGCCCAACCGTCTGTCTGTTAATGGCAGTAATATTTAGAGCTGCATGAAGAGTTTGGCAGCATTACCGTTGGCAAAAGTGAATTCCAGTTGTATCACTTATACTGAGAATAAATTGCCAATAATACCCTGTGGGATTTACCCCTTATGTAACTATAATTATCACATGCAGTAACAGCAATTGACTGCCTCATTTTAGCTGTGTTTATTCCCCATCTGGGAGTCCCTCTGCACTCCATTGGGGATAGGAAGAATTACCACTTGCAGCAATTCTGCTTATGCCTTTTCCACTTTTGTAACTGGAGGTAATACTTCTACTCGCAAGTTCACAGGTTTTCCTTTGTGCAGGTACCAAACCCCTAATTGTGAAGAGTGGTAAAACATGCTGTATTTCCAAAGACGCCTGTTTTAACTCATAATTAGGCATGTATGCTTACTGCACAAAAATCCCACACTCACTTGAAGTAGAAAAGGTTGCTTTAATGTGACAGGCCACAGCTTACATAAACACACTAACCTGGCCCCTGTCCTTACAGACTAACAGATCAGTAAACAATCACCGAAAACAATTAAATAATTAAACAAGGTACAATTCATCACTTCCTGCCCTTTGCTCCCGCCCCTCACCCTCAATTTCTCTCAACCATCATTCCCGCTTTCTCCCATCTTCTCCCCGAGGCAACGCCCCTCCTTCTTCAATATCTCTTCCCCCTCTTTGTACCCCTGGGCTAGTCTGTTGATGCAACCAGTGCCACTCTCTCCTAAACCATGCTAGTACCCCTTTTGCTTCACCCAACCATCCTCCAAAGAGTCACGTCCCTGGCACCAGAAAACCCTCTCCTGAGGTGTTCTTTCTGCCTCACCTTTCCACTCTTATCTACCTCCAACTATTTATGATATCTTCCACCGCCATCCTAACACCACAACAATAGTACTGGTTTCCCATCAGTGACAAGTACGCTCCATCCTCCAGAAACAAATTAAAAGCATCATATATGATCTCCTGGTGCATGTGTTTGCACCCCACTTGACCTGCAAAACTTCACCATTTCCCTGTCAATCTTTTTCCCCATCCGTTTCACAGCCACTTCCTACACAGCTCCCAGCCATACCCTCCTTTGCATCAACTTGCTCCAAACCAACACCACATTGGGCCATATCTCCCACAACCAACTGAGGTCCCTCTTCATCTTTTTTAATAATGGCACACCCGTATCCCTGACCAAATCGTTCTCGCCTGCATGTAAAACCAGGGCCGCTGGAAACACCATGAAGCTCTCTCATACCAGCCAGCATAGGCAACAGTTGGTCCAACATGAGCCCTCCCACCCGAGACCATCTCAACAATACCACATTATAACTATACCCCAACTGGGTCCGTAAACACTTTTTGCTGCATTTTTTGCATCCCATTTCACTATGGAATGTCTGCATATCCCGATCTGAGGCAGCTCACCACTCCTCTGTGCCACATCTGAAAAAAGAAAAATACAGTGAGTCTTCTCTCCAACAACCCCTCCTTGCACCCCCTATTCCTTTGTTACCTAACAGCCCGTTTACCCAGATCTCTGATGTAGCCCTTGTACTTTGCCAATTTCCAGCACCTAAGGCTCTTAACAATCTCTTCAGACAGAACCTACCTGCTACCTTTGTACGCCACCCACATCCTAAAAGAATGCATCCCAAAGTCCTCTGCTTTCTCACCCAACACCAACAGGGTTCTCCTCATTACTCCCAAAACCTGAGAAGCTGTCAACTCTGACCCCTTTTCATGCTAAAAAACCAAATCTATTGTTTGCTTGCATCTCTCCTGCCACATTGCTGCCACCCTCACTGGGCACAACTCCTTACTACCTCTATGCAGATGCACCTAAACCTTTCTGATCCATTTTTGATTTACACATATTTATATCCAGACTGTCATCTGACAGCTGGACGTCCTTCCACAGCAGACCTCCTTCATCTTTTCTGCTTGCTACCACCTCTGTCACCCAAAATGCTCCAAAAACAACCACATAAAACAAGTCACTTTCCCATGATGACCAGCACACGTCCTCGAAAACCTTGGACAACTTCACTAACAGGCCACTGAGACTGGTCTCCTGATGTCCTTCCCTTTCCCTTTTTCCCTTGGTCATCCTTCCAACATCCTACTTGCCATTTCTCCCCCATTGGGCTGAAAGCCCCAGAAACACTTACCATAAAAAGCAATGCCTGCCAACTTTCCTGATATCGTTACCCTGGACAAAGCCTTGTCCACAATTCTCAATATAAATTCGATCACATCCTCCCTCCTTTTCTCTTCAGCATCCTCCATACTCTTCCAACTGCCCACTCCCCCTTTTAGAAACTCCAACCATGCTCTCCTCTATGTAGCCCGCAATGCTGGAGCTAGTGAACCTTCTAATAAATGCAGGGCTCTCAATCTCCTAGCCACCACAGCTCTTCCAGGATCTGGTGCCCCTCCACCTCTGCTTCCGGTGCTAGCCCATGGAATCTCTGCCACTAAAAACGAGATAATGCTTCAGCAATGCTGTTATCCTTCCCCCTTGAACGCAAGTTGCTCTAAACACCACATTCACTTCAGCCACCACAGCACACATTCTCTCATTAGCCTTGCTATGCTCTGGTCCCTTGCTGACTGCTTGTTCACAATGTTGACCACAGCTTTATTGTCCACGTTAAAATTTACTTTTTTATTCTGCATCTCTCTGCCCCACAAATCCAGTGCCACTAGCAACGAGAAAAACTCCAAAAATTATATACTCCTCCCCCTCTCTTACATTGCTCAGGCCACTTCTCAGCGCACCACGTAACCGTCCAGTACACTCCAAATCCTGCAGCACTTGCCACATCTGAGAAGACTTGCACTTGCCATGCCACTGGGTCCCCTTGCATCCACATCAACACTCCATTAAATTACTCCCAAAATCTCAGCCATACCTTACATTCCTCCCTGGAAGCTTCTGAAATCCATAGCCTGTCGTGTGGGTACTTGGGCCCCTGCCATGGTGCATGCCATATTGCTGCAAAAAGTGCAACTCGGAGCCACCACCTGATATACAAAATTGAGATGACCTACTAGTCTCTGCATGTCCACCAGTGTCATTGTATGGGCTGTTATCACCCGCTCCAGCAACTCAACAAGTCTGCTCACCTTGTCATATGGCAAGCGCAAGGTCATGGCCACTGAATCCAGCTCTATTGCTAGAAAAGTTAAAACAACAGCCGTCCGCTCAGTTTTATCCACCAATGGCACTCCAACTCAAGCATTAATGACTGAAAAACCTGCAGAATCCACTGGCACTCCTGCTCTTTGCCCACACCACTGATGAACAAAAAAACATCCAAATAATGCAAAACGCCTTCAAAACCATAACTGTAAGTAAAAACCCACTGAAGAAACCAGCTAAAACTCTCAAACAATGCACATGAAACTGCACAAACCATCTGCAATGCTTTGTCAACACAAATCTGACCCTCAAACTGCATTACCAGCAACCAAAAATCCTCCAGATGCGCCGGTAGAAAACAAAAAGCCAATTTGATGTTACACGTGGCCATAAAAGCGCCACACCCTTCCTTCCTCACCAAACCCACTGCCTGATCCACACTTTTATAGGACACCACACAATCTCTGGTTCAATAAAATCATTCACAGACATGCCCTATGACCACAATAAATGATGAATCAATCTGAATTCCCAGCTGCTTTCTTAGGCACAACCCCTAAAGGAGACACCACCAAATCACCTAGCAAATCTGGAAATGGCACAACCACTCTTCCCACCGCCATCTCCTTCTGTAGCTTCACCCTTACAACTTCCGAATTCTCCCGAGCCGACTTCAAGTTTTCCACCCACCGCCGCATCCTCGGCCCTGGTATCCCAATGGATAAAAACAGAGCCATTGCTCCAACAAATCCACCTTAACTGGAGTATAGGCCTTTCCCCACAACTCCTCGCCCCAGGGCTCCTCCCTCAGTCTCCTGTCGCAAAACATTGTGTAACGGGATGCCATCATGTGCATCTTCTGCACTCATGTTTAAATTTGCACACTGGTCTAGAGCAGCCCTCTTTATTGTAGGCTCAGCATGCTGCTGATGGGTGACCGCTGCCTCCCCCTTGCCCCATCGAAGACGGGGCAACCAGGAAAGGGCTGGTAAGGCACAGGTAAATCACTTGCTGTATGAATTGTTGGGGCTTGACGCGTGGGTGCCATCCACTGCAACCATCAGTCCATATAGATCTCCCCTATACTGCCTGCTTGTCCTCACCCACCCTTGCCCTGAACTCTTCATCATACCTCACCCAATCAAACCCCCCAAAACTTGTAAAAGCTTTCCTAATCACATCCATATACATTAGCAAAGCCACACACATATCAGGTAACTTCTCACAGTAAAAGCTGTCATAAATTATAAATGCTGATGTCCAATTTCCAATGGACCAGCACCTTTGGTATTGACGCTAGCTCCATCTCTTCCTCCTTTCACCCTTCCTTGGCTCTCACCTCCCTTTTTAAGAGCGTAAACACATGTACCAATTCCCTGGGCCAGATTTTCTCCTTTGTAGCCACCATCAAATGTGCGCCCAGAGGCTTTGTAATGCCCATATAGGGTAGCTTCTTGATCTTCTCTGCACTCTCACCTGTACTTATAATACGGACTTCCACCCCCTCTTGTGCCACCGGATCCTGAACATTATCTGTCTGGGATTCCACTGAGGCAACGCCTCTCCCATCCAACCACACCAAGGCCCCTGCCATCCCACCTTCATTCTTCACTCCCGTCTCAGGCAGTGTCCCCCACCTAGCCCCCAACCTGACCCATGCCGCAGGCCATTCCCTACCCTGCTCACCTCTTATTGCACCGTTGTCACATAGCCGTGTCATCCTGTCCTCCACACTGGTAATCTTCTTTTCTTTTCTGAACGGGCTCCTACTGCGAGGACAAAAAACATCAGCAGAGTCTCCGGACCATCTTCCCCACTACCTTCCTCTACCCGTTACTCCCTGCCCTGCCTTCGCCTTCAAAACTTGAACCCTGATACACCCTATCTCTGCCACCCCTATCTCCTTGGCCCCTCTCCTCCACAAGCAACAAATCTTCCCCCCCAAATTCATCTTCCCCAGTCATATACCATTCATGTTATGAGTGCACACTCAGGCCAGACATATCTTCCTCGGGCCAGCACGGGGTGCCACCCCAATGCTCCTGTGTGGCCTTCTCGGCAGGGTTAAACCAACCCCTTCCAGCACCTTTTCTTTTCTCGGGCGAGACATTCCTTCCCCCACCCTGCTTTCCGTTGTTCTAGGGGCTGTACCGGACTCTCTACGATGCCTGCTTCTTCTCGTCAGAGGGACTGCACTAAAATCCTCTCCTTCCTCGATCTCTATAACCACAGGGGCAGTTCCATTCCCTCCACAAACCAAACTGTTTGAGGGGAGGTCACCCCGTACCTTCCCCTGTCTCCGCTATATACCAGGTAGAGTGTCCTCCTCCTCCTTCCTGCACTCTTCTGCATGGCTGAACCCCCTTGATCCGTCCCCTCTCTAACATCCTCACTGAGATGCCCTGTGCGCACCTCCGTCCTGACTCCATCTGCGTTTGCACCACCGCCCGTACCCACTGAGCAGGCCCACTTTTTGACCCACTACTGTCAACTCCCTAACCCCTCGTCGTCCTCCTAGGCATTTGCCCCCTGCTCCTCCTGGCTCCTTTATCCCATGCCTCTCCCCTCCCAGCCGACAGGCTGCATGCCACCACCACTGTGATGGCCCCATCCAAAGCCGCTCTGCACTGTGCCCTTCCCCCACTGGGCCCCTTCTCTCCAGTAACTTCCTACACTGACCCTTCCAGCTGGGCTTTTGATGCCTTGCTGATAATGCTCAACGCCTCCCTGAAGGCCTGGGTGTCCACCCTATAACTTGACATAATCCTCTAACCTACAATTCTACCCCAATAAGGAACCCGGCTGAACCCACCGAAGAACCCACCAGGGTTTGTCCCAACCACAGCCCCCTAACCTGCCAGCTAAGGAAATGACACTATTCCCAGCTTTAATTATTTATTTTATTATTGTTATTATTTTGTTTTGTTTTTATTTTAATTGAAATCAGTCTCCTAATCATGCCCCATTGAATTGTGCAGATGAACTGACCACAAATAAGTAAAACCATTATTATCATTTTTTTATAAACCCACCCAGGTCCCAAACACAGACCTGCAGAACCGTTGAGTGACTGAAGGAACCGTGCACCGCACTGCCCCCAGGTGACCTCACTTCACGCTGCACTCCCCAGGGGACCTGACGCAGCCTGGAAGCTCCCTGATCTGACAGGGGCTGAGAGACTCATGGAGTCTCTGCCAGAGTCCGCCCAGAGAGCTCCCTGCAACTGTCACACACAATATGGGAACGCCCAACTAGGAAAGGCCATCCACAAAAATTCAAAACTCAGCAAGCAAACTGAGGGAGGTGCAGCCCATCGACAAAGTAGGAAAAATACCCCCCGCTCCCGCCCTCCACACAGGTGATCAAAGGGGTGTTTTATTTACAACACTGGCAATAACTACACCTATTAATATATCAAAACCAAATACATATATTTTTATTTGTTTTTTATTTTATTTTGTTATATAAAGACCTGACCCCCTGCACTAGCAAACACCCCACTACCCAAACCCCTGGGACCACCAGCCACCAATTTAAGCAGGCCACAGACAGGGAAGGAACGGGAGCGGCTACTGTGCGAATGCTATGCCGCCAACCGTCTCTTGCTATGGAACCTTCCCTGCCCCCATTTATATTAGGAATGGTGGTGCGCTATGCGCCGGCCAGCTTGCTGGCCTGTACAGTGCACAAAATAACCCTGTGAAGAAACGGTTGCACGCTGGCCCCCCTTTTGTGTCACTTTATTTTTTCTTTCTGCATTTGTTTTCCAAGAAAAGCAATTGAATGTATAGGGCCTCATTACGACCCTGGCGGTAAATCGAAAAACAATGGCGGTAAATGATTACCGCCATCGTTTTCTGCTAGGTCCGATTATGACCCTTGACAGTTAACTACGATGCCATTAGCGGCATCGTAGTCAACGCTGCCGCTATCTGCGCCAAGGACGCGCGCACGTGACCTCCCACACCGTACTTAGCGCCATGGCGGAAAGGTACGCGAATGCCGACCCAAGCGAACATGCACCTAACGCCATCACCCAGCCCGTTAAGTACCTTACCGCCATGGTGCTAAGTACGCCATCGCGAACCAACCTAAATGGCCATGTAAAGTGAATCCAGCTGCCACAGGTGCACAGAAACAGCACAGGTGGAGGCAATACAGACTCAGGAAGTACAAAAAGAGCACACCCCACCCCTTCCCACACCCAGTCACACTCCACAATGATACCAATACGACTTGCAATGTTGGGGCTGGAGGACCTGATAGCAATGCAAGTGCTACTACAACAACAACAACAACAACAGGCAGCACAGAGGAGACGCAGGAGGAGAAGGAGGGCAAGGCAGGGCCAGCAAGCCCCACCAGCACAGCCAGTGCCGCCACGCAGGCAGCCCCCAATCCTACGCATCAGAGCCAGTCCATTCAACCTCACTGCTGAGCAGATCCACAACCTGTACCATTTGGACGGGGACACCATCAACGCCATCGTAGACATGACACACAATGACATTGTCAGCATGATAGAAAGTCCAACCGCCATCCCACCCGTACTGAAGGTAGTGTCTGTACTCCACTTCCTGGCCACAGGCACCTACCAGCACACAGTGGTGCACTTGCATGGCATTTCACAACCATTATTCTCACGTACACTCATCCAAGTGCTCGATGCCCTCCTCAAGCACACAGACGACCACATCTCATTACCACGGACTGCCCAGGAGATTGCAAACACCAAAGTGGGTTTCCATGCACTAGCCGGCATACCTGGTTGCATTGGTGCCATCGACTGCACCCATGTGGAATTGGTGGTTCCACGTGCCATGGAGGTACCGTACCGCAACCGGAAACAATTCCACTCAATCAACATGCAAATGGTCTGTGACTCCAACAAGATCATCACACATTGTTGTGCCCGATTTCCCGGATCAACCCATGATTCAATGGTCCTGAGGAACTCCACAATACCACGCTACATGGAGCGACATGCAGGCCCAAGATCCTGGCTACTCGGTGAGTCTAATGTCATGACCATGGAAATGTGAAGTGGGTAGGTGAACGACGTACCAATGCATACTCCACCTGGCTGAAAGGGGGGGGAGAATGATGCATACTCCACCTGGCTGAAAGGGGTGGGGGAAATGATGCATACTCCACCTGGATGAAAGGGTGGGGGGAATGATGCATACTCCACCTGGCTGTGAGTAGCAGAGAGAATGGAGACAGATGATACCCTAAAGCAACCCAAACTCCACCCAACACCAGTAAAGCCAATACCCAATGTATGCAGCCCTACCATGTGAATGAGGTTGTGTCCCAACCATGACACAACCATCTTCAAGTGCATTCTACCAATTCAGACCACATTGTCAACAATGAAATGCACCTACATGCACGTCACCAAACACCATCAATCGAAAGGCCCGTCCCCCATAACTGCCCACGAAGGAGGCACATGACGGACAGAAACATCAACACACCATTACACAGACAGCAGGGCCCCCAAAATGTCCCTATCAACATCAGCATTGCTCACTGGGGTCATGATGAGGCCCACAGCAATGTTGCAATGATGTGTGCATTGACATCACAGGACACGTGCCAGGCCAACAAAACAAACGGCATAAACGGACACAGTGGATGGGCACTCACAATGCACTCCACCCCTCTGCATACATTGGGTGATGGCATGCAAAACAGGCCATGAGAGCCATGAGCATATACTGGTTGCATTGTGTGAATCAATTAGTACATTTAGAAGTGGTCCAAAGTAACAGTTGGATGCAAGCCATGGTTTCACATCATGTTCTTGATCAGACGTCATGACTGACACATACATTCTCGCCTACATACAGGTGATGAAGGCTATCCCCTGAAGAGGTGGCTCCTTACACCAGTCTGGAACCCGCAGAACCAGCACGAGGAGGACTTCAACCGTGCACATACACGTACCCGTGTGGTCATTGAGCAGACATTCGGCCCATTGAAGGCACGGTTCCGATGCCTCAGCAGGTCTGGTGGGGCACTCCTGTACCGCCATGAGAAGGTGGCAAAGATGGTCATGGCATGTGTCATGCTACACAATATATGCATCAGACAAAATGTGCCCCTGCCCCTGACGCAGAACTGCAACCACCTGACGATGAGGATGAGGAGGGTGCAGATGGGGCCGCACTTCATGGAGGAGGCGATGCACAGGAGGGGCGTGAAATGCATCAAAATATCATCGACCAATGCTTCTAGCACACACGGCTGGTGTGTATCACATGGAGACGGCACTTGGGGCACTGTGTGTCTCTGGGACATGCACACTGTGGACTGTACACCAATAAAGCACACATATGCAATGAAAATGTCCACACATTTCATTTGGAAAAAGGAAAAAGTGTATTTTAATCATAAATTGTTGTGACACACCCCCTCCCCCTCCTCCCTCCCCCCTGCACACCCCAACACACCCCCTCCCCTCTCCCCCCTGCACACCCCAACACACCCCCTCCCCCCTGCACACCCCAACACACCCCCTCCCCCCTCCACCCTCCTCCCTGCACACCCCAACACACCCCCTGTGAGTGTCTACAGATGCCTGTAACAGTGGGCACAGGCTATTACAAGCCCCCTCTCCCGGCCCCCGGGGCACCCCTGCCTGTGGAGCGCAGGTTCCGTCCTGAACTTTCGACGGGGCTGCTCTGGGCAGAACTGGCAGCGGAGGATGTCCCTGCCTGCTCCCGTGCATGCATATCCTGTAGGGTGTGGGAGAGCTCAGAGAGCACACGGCGCACCCCGACAAGTTCGCTACAAATGTCCCTTGACATGGACTGCATTGCATCCCTCAGGGTGTCAGTGTTCTGCGCAATTTCGGCCTTAGGGTCTCCGTAGCCTGTTCGATGGCTGCCCTAGCCCCCACACATTCCGCAGCATGCTCGGTGAGAAGCGTGGACAGCTGTTGCTGCCGTTGAATGATGTCCTCAAGGGACTGTTGCCCCTGCTGGGCCATGCCCATTGCTGGTGGTGTGATGGAGGGGCTGCTCCCCTCCTGTGGACTTAGAACTGGGCATGGGGTAGATGGCCACTCCTCTTCCTCTGTGTGCCCCTGTGTGGGATCCTCATGGGGGCTGGCATGGGATGAACAGGGGGAATGTGGAAGGTCAGTGGGGTGTGAGCATGCTGCAATGGCAGCTGATTCTCCAATGGTGCTGCTGGCCGCAGAACCGGTGCCTTCTGTGGCAGGCAATGTTGGAACAGGTGGTGCTGCTGCTGCTGGCCTGCTGCCTACTGGGGTGCTTGCTGGTGGGCCGTCCTGTTTGCTGGCAGTGGATTGTGCTTGCTGTGGGGTCTGGCTCACTGCAGCTGAGGTTGAGGGTGCGTGAATGGTTGTCTTGGCCTTCTTGGCTCTTTTTGTCGCAGGGGTGTCCTCGTCCTCGGGGTGTGATTCTGAGCCTGTGGTGGAGCAAAGGAGGGAGAGCATTATTGATGGGTCTGCGGACATTGGAATGACAATGATTGACATGATTTTGGTCCGTAGATGAGGCACATTTGAGGCAGGGGCATGCAGGTTGTCTCCTTTTTGTGTGGAATGAGGATGGAGGTATGTGGGTGCTGGCAGTTAGGGTGTGCATGCTACATGTATACAGGTGGAGCTTGCATGTGGCTGTGGGCAGTGTCCAGCTAATGTGTTGCATTTACACTCTAGGGCAACATTGTGCTACACATGAATGGACTTCAGTGACTATGGCATGTCTTCATTTGAGGCACCTACCTTCATCGCCTGATGTCGGTACTCCTCTTTCCATCCCTCCGACCCCTTCAATAACCTTCCATGCCAATCGTGCTGGCACGTATTTCCTCCCACGGTTGGAGTTACAGTGGGGATTCAGAACCTCCACCGGTAGCCAGAGCAAGGTTGCGGTTGGCAGAGATGATGCTTCTTACACGTAGCCTAAGGTCATCCCACCGCTTCCTGCACTGCTGTGGGGTGCGGGATACGGTCCCCACCACGCTGACGCGCTCTGCCACCAGGGCCCATATGGCCTTCTTTTTGGCTATCGCTGGCCTGGTCATTTGCGGCGAAAAAACAACGGCTGCATTGTCTTGTAGGGTCTCCACGAGCATGCTCAGTTCCTCCCGGGAGAATCTGTCCTGGCGCTGGCGGTCGCATGCCTTCTTGACAACTTTGGGCATTTTTGGGCGGTTAAGTGGGTGGGTGATGGGTTGGGACAGGTGTCAGGGTTGGATCTGGTGTTGTTGGGAAGGATGGCAATGGATTGTGTTTTTAAAGATGGCCGCCGTGCTGTTTCCCGTTCCGCCGCGATGACACTATTTCCGGTTCCGCTTTTTACGGTGACCGCTAATTGCGGCCACCGCTGATTACGGTGGCCGCTAATTACGGTGGCCACTAATTACGGTGGCCGCTGAGATGGGTGGCGGTAGTGCACCTTGTGCGGCCTACGATGCCGGTAGGGGCCCTTTCCGCCATGGCGTTTTTTACATTACTGCCATGGCGTAATGCTCGTGTGCGATGGGTCGGAATGTGGCGCTCTTTCCGCCATCGGTCCACGTCGTAAACGTTCATTACGCCATGGCGGTAATGTCAGCTATTTACCGCCAGGGTCGTAATGAGGCCCATAGTGTTTGAATGGAAGTAGCTCAAAGGCAATCAGTTGCATTGAACCCCTAAGTATGACATGGATGCATGTTCATCTGTTTATGGTCTGTCTTCTGCACAGTGATGCATAGGTGTCTGTGAGATTTACCGTGGCTGAGACGATGCACCGAGTCATGATGTCAGAGTTTCTTCCTTTGCTACTTGCATGTACATTGAGACTGGAAACCCTTGGCTTCAATTCTGATAGTTCACATGTGTTAGCAATAACTGGCACATCATTTGAGGGCAATACTTGCCATGCAATGTGAGTGCCTCACAGTTGGTGCAGCTGGCAGGTTATGTGCCTGGCACATGGTGTGAGTGACTGCTGTTGCAGGGCTGCCTTACATGTGATGGCCATGACATTTGATTGCAATGCTAGCTGATAATAAGAGAATCTGGGCATTGGAACAAAATGCCCAGCATATGATATGGAAACCTTCCATTTTATGGCAGTATCTACCATAAGATTTCGGTACTTGAGAAGTTGATGGAAACACCTGTCCATGATGTGACTATATGGTCAAATGATCTCATTAGCATCCGGATAATGCTAGTATTATGCATGCCATAGGGACATATGCACATTCTGGCCGGAGAGACTCAGCCCGACACCCTTCAACAGTCGATATATTGAACAGCATTAGTAAGGGTTGTAATTAAACCTGCCATTAGAATATTTATGACTGCCAGTAATTCAGGAGGTTTCACAATACAATAAATGTACACTATTTATGATTTTGAGCATATGCCATTTTGAATACCAGGCAACATATGGATATTTAGTATTTGGGTATAATGCTTGCTGTGTGATCAGAGTACCTGTCATTGTATAGCAATATGTGGTCTATGATGGGAATGCCGTGGATTTAATTGGAATACCTGAGAGTTTGTGTGTATTTGGTTTGAATAGCCGGCATATGAAATTAATATCTATTGAATGATATATCACGGGATGTGATGGCAATGCCTGTAAACACAGAAAACAACATTGGGTATGACTACACATTTGGTGGTAATCTTGCAGGAAATCCATGGTGATACCGCCCTACTCATTTACTGTTACCACCATTCTGGCCCGTGGCACTATGATGAGTTTAATAGTAGTTGTATGGTGGTGTGAATCCCCATTTGTAGAGTCCGTAGGACTCCATGAGAATTTCTATCAGATTTACTGTGAGCAGAAATTCTGTGCGGTAAATTTGCTGAGTGTTGTGGTTAGTAGCAGATGGAGTTCCAGCAAAATGTTGGAAGTACATACGACACTTTGCCTTCAATCCCAGAGCATAGCTGTGTGGTAATGACGCAGTGGTGGAGGGGAGCTGAGCTGCATAGCTATGCAAAACGTGCTAGAGGGAACAGGAACAAAGAGGCCAGATGAGCAGGATGAAGGCATACTGACGCTTTGCTCTGAAGCCTGTATTAATGGAAAGATGTGCAGAAACGCCTTCAATTGCAGCTGATCAGCCTCTCCCTGTTCTCCTCCCTCCTCTCTGTGCTGCCCATTATAGTTACTTTAGCACCACCAGCACCTTGAAGACTGCAGGCAGCATAGGGGAGGAACTGGCCAACTTTCGGAGACCATCGATTAAAAGAAATGGGGTCTCATTACAAGTTTGGTGGTATTTCGTTGGTAAATATGCAAAATACCAACACAAGGAATTACCGTTACCACCACTTGGTGCCATGGAGTTTCCATGGGACTACAAGTGGTGGCAATTCATAATTTCTGGGGTTCATAGCACTTTATGGGGATTTTTTAGCAGATTTACTGCCGACGGTAAATTTGCAAATTTTTGGAGGAAAAGCAGAGGATGTATTTCCAGAAAAAAATCTGAAGGAGAATCCAGCACTTTTCCTCCAAAAATCTGTGGATTTACTGCGCAGCAATGAAGATGGCAGTGCATCTGACAAAAATTTTAATTTGGCGTTGTGGGAAAAGTGACAGCAATGGAAATACTGCAATTTTTTTCCTACCCCACCAAACTTGTAATTAGGTCCATGGAACAGGGTGACACTGGCCTGGAACAATGCATCAATATATTTTGGATTGACATTTAGGAGCAAACACCCCATAATAATCTGCTGGTTGTACAGCACTGGAAACACCTGATCAGTTTTGCAAAGTAGAGCACTGCAAACCTCACGCAATGAGGTCAAATACACACTTAGAGAGTGGAAGATTGGTTGAATTTCAAGGAAATTACGTGCCTTGCTTATTTTCTTCTCGGAAAAAGGCCCTATTTCAATCAAGACTGGAGTGAATAACAACTGCCTGTCATCAGTAGTCATGAAAGAAACTGCTCGAAGACACACTCAGCGAGCTGTGATTACTGATTAACGACAACGCCAGTTGAAGTCACCATTATAATGAAGAATCTGAAACCATTTCACAAAATGGCCGCCTCATCCTAATAGCACCGTTCTATTGCTCCAATTTGGAGGCGCTGAGGAACATTTCAATGAGGTGAGAGACATCCAAGTATGTTTACACTGGCGAAAATGTATTTTGCACCAGGTTTGCTGCTTCCGTAATCTGGGATTGAGCAGGCGATTTTGCTCAAATCCATGTTGTGTGCAGAGTTTTATGAAACTACAAGCATGGAGTGTATGGCATTTACCCTTTACTTGATAAAAAAAAATAGATTCAGTTTAAACTTGTAATATTGACATGTATCACTTTATGTGTAATATGTAGTGTTATTAATTCTACGATTTCCCGATTATGTACACACCAACAATTATTAGTTCCTTTTTTACCCTGGTGCAACATTGTACATGATAAACATTAGGTTCAATTTGGAGCCATGCCTATTTGTTACATGCCCTGAGAGGCAAGCAACAAAGTGCAACTAATCAGGCTATTTGAAGATGTGGAGATAAAGCAGCCCCCTCCTGGCGGCTGAAATAAGGGAGTCAGGGTTTGACGCTATCCGTGGTCCTGAAAATGTAACGTGTTTTAGTGCATCACGTGTGTTCGAGATTTGCCTAATCCCAGTCACTGGGCCTCCTCATTATGGCCATGATGGTCCGGAAAAAAGGTGCACCAGCATACTCTGTGTCTGCCAGTAGGGGCAGTGAACTACCAGCAGGCCTGATACGGCAGGCTTGATCTGCCAGAGGTTCAGGCCCCTACTGGCAGGTAATTCACTGAGACTCCAGCACCGTCAACAGGCTACTGGTGCTTCAGTGTTCCAATTCCCATGGAGTCTTATGGTACTCCATGGGAATGGGAAGTTACCGTACCTCCGCCATCTGTAAGATCCCGGTATTACCTGGATATTGGGTGGTGGAAATGGTAAGCCGAGGTTGCCGGTAGGCCACAAGTACTTCCGACGGGCCCCCAGGACCTTATAATGAGGGCCACTGTCTCTGATTTTCCCTCTTGCTTGTAACCGCAATCCTACCCGAACTCCATTTATTTTCTCAACTAATGACAGCTATTTTCACCCCAATCGTGAGGGACACGCAAGAGCTATAATATACAGCTGAATAAGCTGCAGAATAGGGAACAGAATATAGGTGGGAAAAGGCCTCTTATCATCTTCGTAATCCTTGAGTTTGAGTAAAATATGTTTGCTATCATTTCTCAAATTTATATTGAAAACTAAGCCAAGAGCTTTGGTTTTCAAGACGAGGACCCAGTAGGGGAGGGCATGTGTGCTAGAAGTGTGCGACTCTTTGAAATTTGACTCAGCCAGAGCTGTTTTGGAAAAAGATCACAAGTACAGCAGTGCAGTAAAAATCAGCAGTAACGGAGTGGTAATTATATTACTGCTGCATTACCTCATTGCAATAATTCCATTTTCGTGGTTAAGTAGAGGATTTGCTGGAGGTAATTCCGTCTTTTACTGCCAGAAATCGGCAAAATTGGCAGAATTACCACCGGCGGTAATTCTGCCAAAATCCACATGGAATCCTATGAAAAAATTGAGATTCACACTGCCTACCACCAGAATTAATCTGGTGTTAAATTTCCCAGACCATGTGGTGGTAACTGTAAATCCACTGGTGGTATTTTGCTGGATTTACTGCCAAAATGCCATAAAACTTGTAATGAGGCCCATATTCGTTTAAAGATAAACCTGTCCAGTTTTAATAGCTTTCTTCAATTGATCTGATTGAGTGTCGGAAATCACTTTAATTAACAAGGTGTGAATGGAAGATGATTCATGCAGTTTCTATTTTGCAAGTAGCTGGTACTTGTCACCTGGATACATATCCATGTATTGTCTTTTGCATGGTGATTCTTATCCGACGTGGTACTTACCATTGTTTTTATCAGTGTACCAAGTCAGGAATGTCTCAGTTATCCACAGGATAGGAAATCTTGCCTCATTGTTACATTGCTGTTATTGGAACCTGGAGCCCAGAGTTCTAATCCCTGTACCCAGACTGGGCTAAAATAATATATTTCTATAAGAATAACTTTATCCCTTCTGTAGCTTCATTGCCATACCTTTATATATCAAGAAGCTTATAAAGAAGCCACACATCGGAATTATGCCACGTGAGCTTAATAGTAGAACTCTAGAACTGTATGATCTGCTTGAAGGGACCTAGACTAAAGGAGATTTCTAGTTGCTTCTATTCCTTCACTCTCCAACCTGGGGACTATGTACAGTACACTACCTGTGCTAATGACCAGGATAAACAATATGAATGGTTTGGTGCTCCAAGTTATGTAATGGGAATGTGGTATCTATAACTAAATGAACAAATATGAAACTGTCCATCTAATAACGTTAATTAGGTGGGCTAGTTAAAAAAGAAATATCACAAGAACACAAAATAAAAGAGAGAGAGACTGAGAGAGACCGAGACAGGGAGAGAAAAAAGCAGGGTTAAGAGGGGAATATGAGAAAAAAGAGTGATGAGCAAGCAGGGGGAGAAAGGGACACAATAAAGCAATATGCTCCAAGCGCCGGGGGCTTTACCGGGTTCCGAGATCAGGAAGGCCCTGGGGCATTACCTGACTTGGTGATGCCCCCACTGTGAGGGACATATTGCTATTACTACCCCAGCCCGCAAGATCTGTGTGACTGGGGTACTAAAAGCAGTTTTGTCTGTCCTGAAACGCTGCAGCATTTCGGAAACAGAAAAAAATAATGACTGAGAAAATGGCCGCCGGTGAAGGGAAAACGGAGTCTGCTTTCCCTTTCCATGGCGGCCATCAAGATTGGACCTGCTGGGAAAACGTCTTTTCCCAGCGCTTCCACTCCCAAAGGTAAGTGGGGTTGGGAGGGCACGGGAAGGAGGAGGCGAGGGGGAAAGAAACATACCTGGGTCCACGGCGGGGGACGATGGAAGCCTCCAGCCATGTGGAGGCTCGGAGCGGGCATAGCCCCACTTCAAGTAACTGGGGACAAAGCAGGCAGAAGGTAAGTGGGGTTGCGAGGGTGGGAATGGGGGAATGGGGGAGGAAAAACAACAACAACAACAAAAAACATCCCTGAATCCCCAGCGGGGGACGAAGGCGGAATCGAGCCGTATGGAGTCTCGGAGCAGGGTTGGCCCCGCTTCAAGCCTCATCATTGGTTGAGGGGCTGCCACGCCCCTGCCGGGGACAAAGGCGTGAAACCCGATGCATTCGCAGCCTGGTAATGCCCGGGCGAGGGCCAATCAGAATTGTTCTTTCATTCTGATTCTCCCTTGCCAGGCATTAATAGTAGTTACATGCATATGTCTGCTAATGCAAGGCGGTTAAGTGGTGGGTATTTATGGCTTTGACCTTAGGAGGGAGTTTTCATGGGATTTTGCCCCTATAGACAGTAGCCACAGGGTGAGTACATGTCAAGGGTATTTTCTGTGATAAGTGTAAACGAGGACTAGCACATTTTTTATTTTATTTATTTATTGGGTATTTGTAATACGCCTATACAGCAAAATGTGTTTCAAGATGGCACAAAAAAAAAGAGGGTGGGGGATAGGGAAGGGGACAAAAATAACGGTCCTACTAGGCCTTGTGTGATTCAATTTGCGCAAGTGCACTAACAAGAAGTGCAGAGGAGAGGGAATTAGGTGGGGTTAAGTGCTGGTATGGGGGAAGGGATAATGCTAGGGTGGGAGGGAAGTGCATGGCAGAGTGGAGGCAAACAAGAGTGGAAGGAAAAGGGGAATAAGGGGGCTCCTGGAGCTAAGCAAGTGCTAAGAGGAGGCCAAGTGGCAAAGTGCCAGGGGGTGCATGGAGTGCAGGGAGTGAGGATCATGCTAAATGAGAGGAAAGGGGAGGACCAGGCTCGGAAGGGAAGCACACACATCCAGGCTAGTCAGTGGAAGGGGGCCCGGAAGGGCAAGTGCAGGTTGTGGGGAGGGGGTAAGGGAGAACGGGGTGCTGTGGTAGACTGGGCGAGGGGGGCATGGTGCCCTGTAGGATTTAGAAGGGACCAGGCAGCCAGTAAATGCAGTGGAGGGGGGCATTAGCAGGGGAGGGGGAGGGGGAAGGAAGAAAAGAAAAGTTGGGTCTTCAGAAGCTTCCGGAACCTAAGGAGATCTGGCTCAAGCCTGAGAGGAGCAGTGAGGCCTTTCCGGAGGGAGACTCCTGCCGAAGAGAGAGATCTATCCCCCCAAACTCTGCTTGGAAAATCGTCTGATCTGCAGAGAGTTGGAGCTAGAAGACTGAAGGGCTCTAGCAGGTAGGTATTCAGTGAGAGAGAGTTGAATGTAGTGGGGTCCTAGTCCGCAGAAGGTCTTGTGGATGATGGCGATTGCCTTGAATTTGATCCTCAAGGCCACCAGGAGACAGTGGAGAGATTTTAGGGCTAGAGAGATGCAGTGCCTGGGCTTGAGGCCAAGTATAATTCTTGCATTCCTATTCTGGATTAGTTGAAGGGGCAAAGGGAGGATAGAGGCAGATTGAGGAAGAGCCTGTTGCAGTAATCAAGCTTAGAGAGGACCAGAGCTATGGAGACAATGAATTTCAGGGGGAAGGTGAGAAAAGGGAGAATGCCTCTGAGGAGATGCAGCTGAAAGTGGGCCTTCTTGGCAAGGTTCACAATGTGAGGAGAGAAGGAGAGAGTGGTGTTGAAGATGATGGCAAGGTTTTTAGCCTCACAAGAGGGTGAGGGCTGAGGGGAGGGGACCCATTTCTGGGAACAATGCAGTAACTAGACTGTAATGTGCTTGATTAGGGAACAAGGTTTTGCACTGCTGAAGCGACTCTGACACCGTTCTGAGGGCAACATAGAAAGTATCATCATTGTCATTAACTAAGGACAGCTGAGGACAACCTAGAACAGCATCATTGAAACTGGTACATTATTATGTGATTATCTGGGGGAGTTTGAAACACGATTGGCAAGGAGAACATGGACCTGCTATTGGTTTGACCAAGAGGTTGTTAAATGTATTGGAATTCTGGCATTTTCAAAAGCACTCTGGTATGTTTGCACAGCACTCATAGCAAGTTGGTATATGGCCATCACATCATTTGCAAGAGTCTATGGTATGTAAGAATTACACTGTTACCCATATTGATTTTGAGTTTTCCTTACCTTCCCAAAACGATTGCAATAGACAAGAATGTATAATATAGGCTGCTCTCATGCAAGAATGTATCTTTGTTATTACATTTTGTCCTTGCACAAATCTCATGAGAGCACTGATGAACAATTGCAATGCTGTGTGCATGTGTCTCCCAAATAAAACATTGTACATTTCTGAGACTGCAGAACAAGGCATCTTAAATACATCTAAATTAAAAAAAAGACAAACTAAATCTGGCCTTGAAAATTGTTGACTATATCCTCATGGACCATATAAATCAATAAAGCATCCTGTGTACAATGTGCAACACCTATATTGGCAATCTCACATTCTACCTAAATAGATTGGCTACCAAGCTGTACTGATTCTTTTTCACCTGCTGCAAGGAGGATTTCTCGCAATGATGACAGGGACCAATAAACAGGCCAAGACAGAATTACAGGAAACATTGAGATTCCTGATTGTGGGAAGATAACATAGATTTGACTGATACAACAAATAGGCATTGTCAACATAACTACACATTCAAGTTGTCTTCTTGTGATTTAGAATTGCATAAATCCGTGTTAAAAGGGGTTCCCACACCATAGGTTCCACTACCTCTTTGGCTTAGTGCTGGGACTCAAAAAGTGAGCTTCAGTGTTCCTACACCTTCTTTCTCTGTGCTTTTGAGATCTTTCCCACCTGGATTCTTGGTTTTGGATTCAGTGGATTCCACAACGTTCTTCTACTTCATTTATCTCATTGAGTCTCAGTCCCAGGTTTAAGGGGTTCCCTTGCCATCTTCTCTGGGTCTTATCTCCTTGCCACTCAGGCCCAGATTTAAGGGGTTCCCTCACCCATCTTCTCTGGGTCTTATCTCCTTGCCACTCAGGCCCAGATTTAAGGGATTACCTCACCCATCTTCTCTGGGTCTTATCTCCTTGCCACTCAGGCCCAGATTTAAGGGGTTCCCTCACCCATCTTCTCTGGGTCTTATCTCCTTGCCACTCAGGCCCAGATTTAAGGGATTACCTCACCCATCTTCTCTGGGTCTTATCTCCTTGCCACTGAGGCCCAGATTTAAGGGGTTCCCTCACCCATCTTCTCTGGGTCTTATCTCCTTGCCACTCAGGCCCAGATTTAAGGGATTACCTCACCCATCTTCTCTGGGTCTTATCTCCTTGCCACTCAGGCCCAGATTTAAGGGGTTCCCTCGCCCATCTTCTCTGGGTCTTATCTCCTTGCCACTCAGGCCCAGGTTTAAAGGGTTCCTGCACTCTTTTTGTGGGCTTCTGTGACTCTCAACTAATTGGCTCTCAGTGTTAAGTTTAAGGGGTTCCTTAGCCTTTATTAATGGCCCACAGAGGCCTCAACACCTCAGGTCTCAGTCCCGGGTTTAAGGGGTTCCCTCACTCATCTTCTCTGGGGTTTATCTCCTTGACAATCTGGCCCAGGGTTAAAAGGTTCCCCCATCCTTTTTACTGGCCGCCTGTGGGTCTCGACTAATTAGCTCTCAGTGTCAAGTTTAAGGGGTTCCTTAGCCTTTATTAATGGCCCACAGAAGCCTTGACTCGTTAGGTTTCACTCGCAAATTTAATGGGCTGCTGCATCCCTCTTCTTCCCTCTTCTGCTTTAACAGGGGAGCATTAAGGCTTGCCGCTGTTGGATTTGAAAAGTGCCTCTGTCATCTCCCTTTGCCAGGGTCCTGACTCTTGCCATTTTTACCAACTCTTTATTCCAGCATTGAAACTTCTCCTCCACACTTTAATGATACATGCATGTCCCTTCTCCCACCCTAGCTATACACTTTGAATCAGGGCCTCACCTCTACCGTCTGTGTTGAGCAAAATGGCCAATTTTATACCTTCCTTATGCCCTTTTATCCCCCTCCACCTGATATTCCTCTTCACCCACAAACTGAAGGTCTTCTCCTTCCTCCTAATTATACTTCCTATCACCCAACACTTAATAGATTCCTCCTTTCACTCACAATGGTTTCCTCCTTTCCTCTGTGGGCTCCACCTTTTACCTGCCAATAATCACATCTGCCAACCCTTGACTGTCTCCTATTTTCAGCTAATGATAGCTCCTTTCACCATGATGGTAGTCCTCCTCACACCTTCTGGATATCTCCTCCTCTCTTTACCTAATGGTTCCAACTAAAGCCTTGTCCTTTTAACCCAAACTCCCCCGATGAATTGCAGCAACCACTTCCATATAACGTATTGCCCAATATCCCTTCCAACTCCCTTCAACCATGTCTGTTCAAGCTCCTTCTGACCCCTTCTCCATTCTACGTGCCTACTTCAATGTCCTTCTCCATTGTTTAACATCTGCAAATTATTCTCACACAAACCGCTTCCAAACACCTGCTTTGCTTTCCACCTTCTTTAACCACTTGCTTCCTCCAGCCTTATTTAATTTCCAACTTTGCTGTTCAGCCTTCTATACATGCTTGACACTAGGTTACACTTCAAACACCCACCATGTCTGACTAATTGAGTTTATATAGCTGTGTGTTTGCTTCTCTGGGGTTTGCTTTGTTTGAGGGTTTGCACTTATTGTACACATGAACATGGGCATGTCATTGGTGTGGCCTAATTGTTCCATATGTGTCTGTGCTGGGTCTTTCAATATGGCCCAAACCTTCAAGAGCATGACCCACCATTTTGTTATTTATGTAATGGCCCTGGAGGAACACATGTTCCTTGCAGCATCCTCTTGGCACTATACAAGAAGCGGACAGTGGAAAAAGCGCAGAGTTTGGTGCTGCTTCCATTACTCATGTTATTCGAGTTCGAGGTAGCCTCACAGTGAGTGTGCCTTTGATAATTGCAAAACTAGTTGAGAGAGCACTGCAAGAAAGCCTACTTGGGCTAGGATGCAAGGTTCACAGGTCATGAAATATTCCTTTAGTTTTTGAGCAACTGCCTTAAACAAATGTGAAATGTCTTTGAAACCTGAGTATGCGTGTAGATCGATTGGCATACAAATCTGCAGGCTTTGTTTACTACTCCAGTATTGTTTACCGAATCAGAGGAAATGTACAGGCTCTCTGGAGGAGATATTGTTAAGGGTTTATCCGTGTTGCGGATGAAGGTGATACCTTCCTTTGGCATTTGGATTTTTTTAGCAGCCTGAGTTCAGGTGAGCTTTGACTCCCTCGTTCCCCTTATTCCCTGACCCCCTTTTAGGTGACTTTTCCAGTATCTTGGTTGCTTCTTTTTTCATTGTTTAGGTGCTTTCACACACTCTTATCTCCCCATGCTCAGCTCCCCCTTCTCCTAGTATTTCTCCTCTCCCCCTAACCCCATTTGACATTGACCCATCATTACCTCAGCCCCCAGGGTAACCCCTCTGCCCATGCAGCCCCTGCGGATAAGGGACCCAAGGCAAATGGCAGCTCCTGCAGAATCAGCTCCAGATCATGATTGCCGGGATCACCGGGAAAGCAGGAAGCAGGAAGCCTGCAGCCGTCAACCGGCAGCGACTAACAAAGTAAATTTGGTGCTGTGTGGACAGGGGGGGCAATCACTGCACCCCACTAAACTGCCCCACCTCTCTTATTACTCCTATTTCTCTTAGTTCACCACCACCCTAAAGCTCTCATACAGTCCCCCTGTATTAGCCTCCGACACCCAGGACAACTGTGCTGCTCAACCCCCCTCACATTTGGTGAACTGTTCTCTAACTGTGCTTGTCAGCAATAACTTACATCTGGTCCGGGCAGGGGTATAGCTTGGCTGTCCCCCCCGCTCCTGTTGCATAGCGGCTTTAGTCTGATCCACATGGCCCGCAATGGTGTTGTGGTCATATTTGGCACTTAAGCCATTATGTTAGTTAGGCATTTTCGATAGCTCCTTAACTACCCACCTGTCTTATTAACTAATCATCCTACCTCTCCCAGTCACTCAGCCTACCTATGCCTTTCAACCATAGTCAGCACTTATCTCAATTATACAAGGTAGCCATCTTGAAAGCAGCCCCATTGGATAAGGTAACCACACTTTGCATCATGCCAATTGTGTTAGCCACAGTTTGCATTCGAGTAAGTGGGGTTGGGGTAGAATAGCTGCATGCACTTCACTACACTGCAACAACAAAATAAACCACACAAAGCCTCGCACAACAGCACACAACAGCTACCAATCGAAAAGCACACCTAAGCTCATCGAATGGTGTTACTGAACTGAAGCTGCCAACAGCGCATCACAGCTCTCTTGCACTTTTCCCGCTCAGTCCTACTACCCATCGTACCCTCTTTCATTTCAGATCTGCCAGAGTGCAAGGGGTCCACTCCGGTTGTGATAGTGTGTGATATAAATGTCCTTTAACATTAACATTAACATTTGGGAGAGCAGAGTATCACTTATGCCTTATATTATTGGTGTATATCTTGGGAAGAGTCAACAGGGATGTCGTTTTGGATCTAATTAAGGTATCCCAGTTGGCGAACTGGGTTTGGCACCACATATGACAGCTCCCTGATAAATTATTAGGACTAAGTGGGTGTGACCAGGGAATCTTCGTCATACCACTCCTAGGCCCACCCTGTATTGGCTTGGAAAGATATCTGGCCACCATGGTCACCCTATGTCAAACCCCCAAAGTTAGACTGGGGACTTTCTCACAGACTCTAGTTAGTTTGTCCAGGTAGATAACCTCTATATCACTGACTCACACCATCACATGTGGATTCCTATCGAGAACCATTCTCACACCCACAGCCTTTTTAGCATTCATGGAGCCCCTCGTAACCGCCTTCAACGTGCACAACATCCACATCTCTGTATTAGTGGAAGATACACAATTCCCCATTAAAATATTATCCATGAAAGGCATCAAACTTCTCAAGGGCTGTCTATTCCTGGTTCAGATCTGGAAGTCCAGCACCTACCTCATTGAAATGTCTCCTGTGGTAGACCTGCCAGCTACAGTATTGTAATATTGTATGTGTTCTGTGTTAAAACAGCCCTTAAGACTTAGTAATTTGTATCTAATTTCTTTCAAATAGTATATGCTGTAAAATGTATAATTGTGATACATTATTTAAGAATTGCTCGTGTTGAGAGCTCCCCAACCTTCCTGGCAGAGGCTCTCTCACCTCATCTGGCCACATACAAATATTCAGGGAAGCAATTTCTGATTTAGCTATTTCAAAGTTCACCGACCACTACTAGAAATGATTCAAGGAGCGGGTGGCAATGCCAGTGATTGCAGCTTTGAAAGAAACAATAGGTGGTGAAGTTCCCAGGTAAATGAGATGAATAAAAGACTTCACTTGTACCCCTTAAGTGCCAGGCTATTATGTAAGTCTATGCAAAAATGACGCGCATAGTCGTCCTTGGCAATTAAGAGATAGATTTCACCTACACTGTAATATAACTTTCTCTCTCGGGAAGCAGTCAATCATAGAGCTGTTATTGCTTGCCTGTTGTAATCATGACATGGCAGGTATGAAATACTAAGTCTTATGCCTCAGACTTGTCAATCAACTCGCTGTTCAGCAGTGGAGCTTCCTCTCTGACTATCAACATAGATTTTCATCATTTCAGAAAGCGGCCCTGAAGGAAGTCTCTGCTCTCACCATGTATTATGGATGATGGTGGGCAAGCAGTTGTCCCTCTTGACCTGAGCCATTGTAAATTACCCAGAATCTTTTATATAATCATTGAAAATGCTCCACGACAAATAGCAGGGGTTTTATTGCCACATGCCCTCGAACGTATTCATCTCCATCAATTGCCACTGCCCTGTTAATAGCTTGCACTCCGCATCTTTTTGTTAATGACAGACAACGTGACTCTGGAGGAAAGCACAATGAATACTGGACGGTTTATTGGACTCCGTAATCTGGGCACTGCTCTAGCAGTTATTTTCGGCTGCATTCTAATTTCTGGACTCATTAGGATTTTGCACAAAAAAGCAACTGCAGTAGATGAGCTCACCATAGTAACAAGTCAATGTGGGCAAATCATCTTTGAACGACATGTAATGGGATTCCAAATGCCATGTGCATTGATGACAGGTGCTGAAGACTGAGAGCTGCTGGGAGAAATCTGTTTCATGTTCAGGCGGTATAGGCTGCAAAGCCTCTATGCCGTATTACAGCAAAGCATGAGTTTCTAATCATGATCATCCGCTCCCCAGCATACTTACATTTGATTGGCTGCGTCCAATGATTGGCTAAAACCTGGGTGTTATTTTTGATGGCACCCTTTCATTCATCCCAAAGGTTGTGGGTGTAAGAAAGTTGGCTTTTCATCACCTGAGAGTCCATCGGGGAGCCTTCTATTTCTTCAAACTACCCATTGCCCTGGTTCACAGTACGGTCTTGCCCAGGATTGATAACTATAGCAGTCCTCCATTACAAATTGTTATAGAAACTGCAAAGCAGTGGTGTTAGATGAATTTTAAATTGGAGGTGTGTAAATATTACCCACAAATATGACAGAGAGACCAAACGTAGGAAGGGTGTCCGGACCAACCAAAGTTGGTTTGGGTAGGGTTTCCGCGCAATAACAAAGAAGGAACTGGTGGATGCCAAGACCCTGAGGGAAGCCTTAGAGATCATTAGCAGAGCATCCTTATGGCTAGTCTTTCATTAAATTGTTATTGTTTGTAACATGCTGCAATAATTTGAAACAGATTATACTCATCATGTGTATGCTTGTAGGACCCATGGGCCTACTGAATACACACATCATTTATTTTTTATATATGCCATCTAACAGATTTATTCAAATATAATTTACAATAGCCATGCACTATCACTCTAGCTAGGGTGTGGCTTTACTGAATCAGAATTTGAAGTCGTTCATTTAGGGGACTCCCCTCTGTGTGATAGTTGTTTAGCTCATTTGTCCCCTTTATGCTTTTGAGTTTCTCCTTTTTGTTACGCATAATGGGCTAATTGCCCCTGCTTCAAAGGTTTCAAAACTATGCCGCAAGATTGTTTTTTAACCTGTAGTGCAGTGGCCAGAGGAAATCTGTTTAGGATTTACTAAAACATGATCTGCCTCAAACATGGATTTATAACCAACTCTGTTCTCCCCCGACGAGGTTTCTAGACAAGTCATATCTATGAAAGGCTTGTCAAAAGTGGTTCTACCCTGTTCTTCAAAAACCATGAAGGACCACACTGACACCCTTGCTGCTGCCCTGGCTGACTTCCCTTCCCATCTCCCCTGAAGCTCTAACTTGTGCACCCTCTTCTCAAGAAACCCTCAGCCAACCCCTCCTGTCAGGCTAACTATCACCCAAAATCCATCACTCCTTCTTTCCTGGGCTAACTTCAGGAAAAGCTGTCCATCTCCCAGCTTAATCTTCATACTGAATCTGTTGGTTGTCTCTATGACCATCAATCTGGCTTCATAGCAGCCAGAAGGACAGAAACTACTCTCCTGAACATCTGTGAAGACCTGCTCTCCAATCTCATTTCTAATACCCCCTCTTTCCTCATCTTACTTGATC
This sequence comes from Ambystoma mexicanum, assembly GCF_040938575.1. Lineage (NCBI taxonomy): Eukaryota > Metazoa > Chordata > Amphibia > Caudata > Ambystomatidae > Ambystoma > Ambystoma mexicanum. The sequence continues at coordinate 247,313,834 of NC_090940.1, read as the reverse complement.
TTTCTTCTGCCTTTGACATGGTCAAACATGCCATCCTGCTGAACTGGCTCTGTGATAACCTGGGTATTACTGATCAGGCCCTGACCTGGATGACCTCTTCTCTCTCTGATCGACCCTCCCAGGTCCAACTAGGGTCCTTCCTCTCCTCTATCTCTCTCTCTATCTGTGGTGTTCCCCAGGGGTCTCACCTCTCTCCCTGGCTGTTTAACCAATACCTGGCACATCTTGGCCACTGCATTGTCGCTCTCTGCCCCGACTTTCAGTGCTATGCGTATGACACTCAGCTCGGTTTCAGGCTGCCTTCTGCCACCTCTTCTTCTCTCATCTCTGACTGTCTGTCTGCTATCCAGCAGTACACTGCCACCAACGATCTCTACCTTAATGCAAGTAAGATGGAGATTCCCCTCATGAGCACACCTGCTCCCTCCTTTCCTGACACTCTCTGGCCGGCCTCCCTTGGCCTTCTTCCGGCTCCCACCTTTGAGGCTAAGAACCTCAGGGTCATCTTTGACTCCATACTCTTCTTTTCTACTCACATCTCTGACATCTCTAAGAAGTCACTCTACCAACTGCACCTCCTCAGAGGTAGTCTTCTTTTCCTCTACTTACCCCAGAAGCTCACTGTCTCCAGAGCTTTGGTTCTCTCTAGGCTGGACTACTGCAACAGCCTCTTTCTAAATCTGCCTGCTTCTACTCTCCGCCCTCTGCAACTCATCCAGAACAGGAGTGTGAGATGTGTCCTTGGCCTGAAGCCCAGGGATCATATCTCTCTAGCAATGAAATCTCTGTGCTGGCTCCTAGTGGCTGTGAGGATTAAGTTCAAGACCCTCTGCATTGTCCACAAGGCCTTCTGGGGCCTGGTGCCTCAATACCTCAACTCTCTCTTCCTAAATATCTTCCTTCTCGAGCCTTTCGCTAATCCACCTCCAACTCCCTCATGGTGAGTCGCTTCTCCGAGCAACGAGTTGATGGTAGATTTTTTTCCTTTGGCTGGGGACTCCCTGCTTCTCTGAAACTTGAGGAGAACCATCTCTGGTTCCGGGAGCACCTCAAGACTTTCCTCTTTGCTTCTCTGCCTTCATTCTTCCTCTTCCATGCTGAATTCCTGGCTGAAATTGAAACTGCACTGGTCACCAGGCTACCCTCTGATCTTGGGTCCGGGTACCTCCCTGCCAGTTGCATGCCTGCACTGATAACCTGGCAACCCTTGCACTTTGGCTTGTATTTGTAACCCTACAGTCCCCCTACCTGCACTTTGGACACCTACTGTCTGCACTTACCTTTGCATTTGCCACCAGCTGGCCGCACTTCTTTTATTGTTTGAACGCATGTACTGCACTGCCCCCTCCCCTTTTCCCCTTCCCTCTCCCTTGCACTTGCGCTATCTCAATGTCACCTGGCCTAGTAAGATTGTTGTCTCTGTCTTCCCTTTGTTCTCTCTCCCTTGCCTTGTCGTGCCTTGAAACACTTGTGTATTGGCGCATTATGGATGCCATATCATATCATATCATATATCATATCATATAATAGTGCTTTGCATAATGTCTTTCCCTAAATACTGAGCACATTCAGCCAATGTGTCATTTTTGTTAAACGTATCTGTTAACAGTGCTGGAGCCAGTGAGAGGGCAGTGGGGCATCCGCCCCGCCTGGCCCTGCCTGGTGCAATGTGTTCCACCCAGAATCCTGCTCACGCCATGATTATCCGTAGCCCTTGGCACCAACAGCAACCTCCAAAAACGATCTGCTATTGGAGGGCCCACCCCCCATCCCTCCCCTTTTTACCTCACTTTTCATTTTATTTATCCCATTCCTGCAGTATATAGTTTCGGTTATAACTGTTCAAAACGCTATACTTCCATGTTAAGAACATCTGCTGGTGACTTGCTGGCTCAGATAGAACTGTGTGGGTGCAGATCCTTCAGTATCAAGGCTCCTCCCTCTGGATCAGACGTCCATCCCACCTTCACCTCTAGCCTGATCACGTTTGGATCAGAAGGGATCTGAAGAATTCCCATCACGATTGGCATCTGGCACATCCTATAAGAGTGAGAATTCATCGTTGATATCTTTTTCACCTTAGAAGTCTATCCCCCTTATGCTCTAACTTAGTATTTGAACTTGTATTACAAAAATCTCTAAAATATCTAAAATAAATAATACCCATACATGAACAGGGGCCAGGATGGTTAAATGGTGGTATCCTTGTTTAAAGGCCATTTGACTGAGGAAAGTCCATGGCGCGGAGGGAAAAGGTTGCCAATCTCACCCTCTTGTTGCAATATCGATCATGTTTGGAGTGCTTTTTAATCCCTCTGATTTAATTAACAGGACTATGATCTTTTAAAGTATGTTATTAACTATTGATGTTAGTCTTGTTTTGTACCTATTATCAATCCTTTTTTTAAAAACGTGTTGCATCAGCAAGCATTACATAAAGAAGTTAGGACCATAGGTTGCGCAATGCTACTTTCACTGATGCACAGGGGTAAAAGGGCATGTGATGTCACTTTTGCTATCACTAATTCTTTTGCTTACTGGCGTTTTTGTTGTTGAAACCCGCCCCAGTATTCAATCTGGGAACCGTTTCAGGACTTTAGAACGGGAACTGTTCCCAAATCAAATCAGAGGGGAGTGGCGTTATCAATATGTTCCCAGTATGGAATCCTTAGTGGCAACGTAGCAGCCACATCCATAATGAATGTCCATGATGAGTAAACTACACTCTGTCCTCTGGAGTTGGATTCTCCTGGGTACAGGTGACCTGCTTTGGTGACGCCTGTTAAATGACTGTTAAATGACTCCAATCAAGCAGTCCCACTAAGTCAGTGCCTTGTCTGGGATTGCTCAAGGGAAGCCCTTATGTATATATTTTTATGCCCAGTTCGTGTGCTCTGGATGACAACCCTTATATAACACCCCTCTCTTAGAATCCCCCTGACCCCACTGAGCCAAGAAGTAAGTTTGTTTTGCAAATTTAAAAGGTTTATTTGAAAATTAAACAATATATATATATCACACTTTTATAATAAATTAATATTTGATATCACACTTAAGAATATGACAATGATCAACAAGGGATAATGTTATAATAGCACACAGATTTCATTACTGAGGAGTAGTATAGAGGATAGGGTAGCTGAGAATGCTTTATGGTTTCAAGGAGATGCAAAGATGAATAAAAGCAACACAGGAATAAACTTGATATGATTTCAGCAACACATGATATAATCACTTTTCCCCTTTGGCAATTCACCCCCTCTCTATGTAATGTAAGGAGGTGGAAGTGACACACACAGTCTTCAGGAATACAATCACAGTACAATCCCAATTCAGTTCCCCGCTAGCAAGCTTAGATCAACAGGGATGATTTTAAACACAGGCAAAGTACTTTAAAGGTGGTATGCAAAGAAGTGAAAAATATGCTAAAATGATTTTAATTCCCTCTAGAGGTTCAGGGTGGGTGACAGCTACTTTGTATTAGTTCAGGATCACTTTAGCAATGCTCTATGAATGATTGTCAGGTGGCAAACGAATTTCAGCAAAGGAAAGCAAGGAGCAGCTATTTTGCCAAGTGAAGAAATTGAGCCAAATGGCAATTCGCAGCAATTTTTCCGAGTGCGTTGAGCGCGATTACGGAAAAAGTATAATGAATAGAAAGTCTGGGTTCGTTGGAAAGATGAAAGTTAAATTTCATTCCTAGGACAAACGGTTCCGGAGATACGGACGATTTCGTGAAGGTAGGTTCTCAAAAGAAAAGTCAAGCTCAGAATGACAGATTACAGTTTTCAGGTTTGAGATCACAGAAGGAACACAAGATTTCTAGGATGCAGTTCTCAATAGGTTAAAATAGTTTGAATTAGATTATTTTAAACTAAGAGATTGGGTTTTGTACAGTTCTGGCGGTACTCACACTATATTTTGGACAGGAATGCGACTTCGCCACGGATCGGGTCAGGATTGGACTGCGGTTCCCTCGCCATGGACGGTCTCTGCCTGGTTCTGCTCACAGCGATCTGGGTCAGCTCTGCTAGCGGCACTGCACAGCGGTTGGATCTCTGGTTCTGGCAAAAGTTCTTGGCACTGCATGGCGGTCTGGTCTCTGGTTCCGGGTACAGCTCTGCTTTCTGGGTGTTTCTGGCACAGGGTTTTAGGCCAGAATCAAACAGCTCAGCCCGGCTTTTTTACTCTGATGTGCCCCTTGGAAGTCTGGGGTGAATCAGTTTGCAAAAGATTTTGAGGCCTGCTGACAAATTCTGAAGTCTGAATTCAAAGTTCTGGTCTCTGTCTGGATTTGAAGTCTAAGTGCTGGATCTGGTGTCTTCTGGCAAAACGCTCTGCAAGAAATCAGCTTGAAGTGGGAAGTGAATGTCCCTACCTCTCCTGCACAGTCTCCTTTTATGTGTTTAGAAAGTGGGCGGGTCGGCTCATCTTCTATGCCCAACCCTCTCAACTTATCATTGGCCAGTTCCTCCTCTCTCCCTTGATTGAGGGAACTGGGTTGTGAGTCAGAGTGATGAGGTAGGTTTATGGTCACAGGATCCTGCCCTTGCCAAATTGCACACAAATCTATTTCTGATCCAAATACATATTTATCTATGTACCATTTTTCTAATATTATATGTCCAGTTAACACATTTTCTGTAGCACCAAACCATCCGATCCCTGTCTTTGTAAGATGTTGTGTCCACTTATGACAGAATTCTCCCCTTTTCATCCAGATAACAACCTCTAAACCTTTCCAGATTTTACACAAATGTGCACCAGGGATATGGGTTTCAGATGATAAAGTGTCAGATTTTTAACATGCATACATTTGGAGTAACAACCTTTTTTCCGCTACTATCCCCAAGAACATACCACAGGGTCCTAACGCCTCTTAAAATGTGCACAGAAAAATCACAAGAATGATGATGTTATTTATATAATTTTTACAAGTCCGCACTATGAATTATCCATCTTTTTAAAATTATGCTCTGGCCCCAAAGGGGTGTGGTTTTCCAAAGCACATGGTGGAATTTCTGGTTTATCCACTTCCCCCAAGCTCAGCTGGCTCACAGATGCAGTGCCCATCCCCGATTCCTTCCAAGAGGAAGCCATTTACGACCCCCCTAATTTAACATTTGCCTGGGTCAAGGACAGTGCTTTGTTTAGTTTCCTGTAGTCCCCAGGTGCTCCTCCCCTGATTCAGTCAGAGAGGTGTCATCTCCTTTTGGTGGGGGCAGCAGAATGCAGCCAGGCCTGGAAAGAGTGGCTGAGCAAGTTTCACTCCTGTCGGGGGTAGTTGCCAGGCAGAATTCACTCTCTTCAAGCCAGGCTTCAGCTAAATGTCACTTTAGTTCCCAGTTTTCTACATTCAACCCAAACTTGCAATTTTTACACATGCAGCTTGAACGCTGATTCTAAGTTCAATACTATGGCATTTAACAGTTGCAAACTATGTGACACTCAACAGTAGGTCACTCATTTATTTTAAACATTTAGATTTTAGTGTCTTTCAGTCCAATTTCACTTCAGCTGCTGACATCCACAGCTCAGCCAGTTTTGTTATAAACATTGTTTTGGGCTCTTTCTCTTTCCAGATTTAGTATGCACACAAGAATACATTCTGCCAAATGTCTGCTGGTGTTCATTGAGATTTTTGAATATCTTGCAATGTTTAAAATAGGCATTTTTAGCTTGCATTTCAGAGAAACAAAGGTGATTTCAAAGCGCTTTTTTTTTTAGCCACCGGCACTGCTGTTTTTCCTTTGGCACACATTTCACTCATGGCACTCCGGGTCCCTCACGCTTGCACTGGTGGGTGGCAGGTCAGGCGACCATTTTGGTGTGCGCAAAACTGCGTGGTTCTCCTGGTTCTGGGATAGAATGATGGGCGGCGACAGCTCATCCCCACATCTACCCAGTCTAATAATTCAACATGGGTCAAAACCCTTGACACGCCGGATGGATTAACTTGTACTTCCATATCCTTTTTTATAGGTAAATATAACTCATGTGTTCCGGTCCTGGAGCATGAGCTTCTTCACAAACAGCACGTGATGTTAATAGAAATATAAGATATAGGTTACTAAGCAGTAGATATCATCCGAGCTGAGAGTTGATGTGCCTGTGTTCCATCATGGGAACCTTATTGAAAGTGCCAGATCCCCCAGGAACATGTGTCTATATGCTGTTATAGCACGGCTAGTCAGCCATCAGCACCCATGGCGGGGGGATGCAGGCAATCATGTTCCGGGGATCGCTGGCTGAAACCTCAGATCTCAGATCGTGTTCCACTGAATCCGAAGGCTGCTTCCCCTGCCCCACAGCGCCATCTTACTCCAACCCTCCCTTTCCCCTTCTTTATTTTTCTTTTTTAATTCTTTTTACTACACCCAACTCTCCTTCCCAAGCCCACTTACCTGATGTGATTGTGACAGCGGTGCCACCTGCCACCACAGCAACTTGTCAGGATCTTGGTTTTTATGACTGCCATAGTCATGGAAGAGGGGCTGTTCAGAGTCCCACCTTCTAAAGCCATGGCAGCCATCTTGGCAAAGCATTTTCATACCTTGAATGGGACACGCGTGGCATCCCATCCAATGACTGAAAATACTTTTTTTAGCACCCCAGGTTACCACTTTGATAACACCGGGGGTTTGGGGGGGAGTTATGGTGTTAGCAACCCATTCTATAACTTCACTCGGGCTGTTAACTCGGGCTGGAATGGGTAACTAACGCTACATTATGACATTATCTGTATACACTGTAGGCTCTTGGTTTAGCATTAATGTCTGCTAGGGAAGGCACTAATGGGGCTTCGTGCCCTGTAACTCAAATTAATTATTCTGAAAGAACAGACGGCTGTTAAGGATGGCTAGTGCCAATTAAGGCCCATTAGTAGCCTCCCTTAGAACAAATGCAATCAGCACCCGGACGCAGGGGTGTGTGAAAAGTGTAGTCCTCATTTTCAATTCTTCCCTTTGAACAGTTGGGAGAAAAAAAGAAAATGTAGGTCTACAATTACTGTTACTGTGCAAATGAGATCAAGATGAGTGGAAGAGCAGAGTCAAAAGTCATGTTTACAGCCTCATTTTCACTTCCATCTAGAAAGAGAAAACGATGGCCTAAACAAACTGCTGAGGAGCTGACTGGCACCTAGAGCAGATGCTGGTTGCGTGGCAGACGAAAAGATCTCAGGGACTGCAACACACATTTGGCAATTAATACCCAGAGCCTGACACCCCTGCCATGCTGGCAGAAATCATTCGAATGCAGGCGGACTGCAAATTATTGCTCCAGTATAGCATATCATCTGTGCAAGTTACAGTGAGAATTAAGGCAGATACCAGCCTGTCAATCAACTTACTGAGGATGGTGAAATAAGCATCTGATGTTTTCATATCTCAAGCTGCGCTGTCTCTGAACGAAAGTGCATGCCCCTCACAATCTTTAGCACTTTACTTAGGGTAATGAATGAAAACCTCAGCCAGCCCCCTCTCTTCATCTGCCAATTCTTACACTGGTAACAACACACAGTGTTGTTCAATGCCATTATTATTTTTGATGCCTTGCTATGACTTTTAATGCTTTGTTATGCCTTTTATGCCATGTCATGCTTTTTTCATGTCTTGCTGTGCCACGTTATACCATTCTACCTGTGGCTTCTAGATGTTCTGCTCGTGATCATCCAACTGATTTTGCTTCCACGTGTCCAATTGCAGTTCTGTTTATGGGTGTCCCACTGAGAATCTGCCCACTGGGATTTGCTCCTATGTGTACCACTCTAACTATACTCCTGCGTCCAACTGTAATTATGTCCACTGTGAATTTGGTCCTAAGCGTCTCACTGAAATTGTGCATTTTTTAAGGTACCCACTCATGGAAATTGAACATCTCTACCAGCGGACATCAAACATCAGAATGCCGTACCTTTGCAACCAACGTCCTGACCATTGTAACCTCTCACTACAGGCACAAAACTCCAGTATGGACACAAATGACTAAAGTTCTCTCAAAATGAACCACTTGGGAACAGGCCCAAACATTGAGCCTGGGAATGTTTGAACGTCCTACATTAGCATGACAGCAGAGCCATCTTGCATTTCCCTTATTACGCCAATAGCCAAACTGAGCCAACCCTTACTCTTTCAGAGCAATCAGAAAAGAAGAACATGAAAATAACAGTGGAGCGATGTCTAAAACGCAATAAGATTGCAAAACATAATGCAACATGAGATAGCACTGCTGGAGCAGCGTGTCATTGTATTGATTCACTGCAAAGGGGATAAACAGCAGGACTGAATCGTTATCAATTTAGAGGGATATTATTTGAGTCTTATTATTTTCCAATGTGGTGTTACCATGGTTAGGACACAGGGCACTCCTGCTCATCCTACCTCCTCCTCCAAAAGACTATCACCTGGATTATGCCTGTAGATAGTGGAGGCACATGAATGGAGAAGTCCTGATGGCTATACATTTGAAGAACCACAGCTTTATAGTCTTCAGAGAAACACACAAACACACACACAGACAGTTATTGGTATCGGTATTTTAAGAAACGCAGTAATGTGTTTAACTCTTTCTCTCGACCTGACCGTATGCACATCTCTTTCTCTGTCTCGCGCTAGTCTGTCTCTCTATCCGCCTCTCTCTCTATTTTGCACTATCGCCTTAAAAATCATAACATGATTAAATAAGTGACGCAAGCCAGAGGTCATTTGTGTCTCAGGGATAAAGAGTTCTGGTGAATCAAAGTTTGTTCATTTATTTTATTATTTATAAGTGTGTTTCGGTTAGCAATAAAAAAAATCTCAATTATTACAAACAAACTGATTCATCAGACTCTCAGTGTTTGCAAATTGACACTGGCTGAGACACGTCAGTGCATATTGTTAAATCGTTAGCTATTACAAAGAGACTGTGCCTCCCTTTATTCACTGTTCTCACTTTTTTCCGCTTTGTCCCTGTCACTTCCGGTTCCTAATCTATTGTCGTTTGAATGTATCCTGACTGTTTGTGGTAGTTACCCCTATGATTTGTTGTTCCACCTGTCATTTCAGGTGCGCCTCTGTCACTCACAGTGCTTACTACCCTAGCCTCCCGCCCCCCTCTCTCTCCCGCGGTATCTCTCTTTTAGTCGATGCTTTATAGCAGGGACACACCTATACTGTCCAATCGTGCCGTATCTGTATCGGTCATTGCCACCAATATTGCCTAATGCAGTCATACATGCATGCCTGCTGAGCATTATACCTATGCCCGGTGGAGGGAGGTGCACATCTATACTGCTTCATGAGAGGAATTTTCTAGCTGCCTTATGGTGTCTTATGTATTCTGCCTTAAATGGAAAATGCTGCACATAGGGCATGGTTTTGCACCATTTCCTAGTGGCACACACTGAAAGAAAAACAGTGTTTTGAACAAAGAATAGCAGTACCTTTAGAAGAATGTAGGGAAGCATTTCTTTCATTGAGTGCTGCTGGAACACCACGATCCTGTGGCGTGATGCCTTCTGTGTCTACTGCTAGGGAGTCTATTATCATCACAGCTTCCTTTTCAAGGCTGGCTATGTTTTGCATTGAATGACTTCTTTTAAAGATATTTGAATGCATGGTATCCGAAACATAGCCAGCAATCCGATAAGATGGCTGCACATCTCCAAATCCCCTTCTGAACACCGAGAGGCTCTCCACCAAATTCGTCTTTATAGTATGACAATGACAGCATCTCACTTATAATATTGTTATGAAACACCAGGAATGTGTACAAATGGCGTTCACAACCATACCAGTCCTCCTGAAGTGTGTTCTGTAGTCTGGTTGCCTGGTGTTGCTGGTGACTAGTGCTATCCACTGCAGTGGCGGGAACTCTGTAGAGTGTGATATACACAAGCGCAGCATGGCAACTGCTGCCTACTTGATAGGAGATAGGATTTGCCGGAATGGAAGTGACCCACCTTTGAGAATGGATGAGAACATTGACTGCAACCAATACTCCTCTACTGGCTTATGTCCCATCACCCAAGACAGGGCATAAGCCAGTAGAGGAGTATTGGTTGCAGTCAATGTTCTCATCCATTCTCAAAGGTGGGTCACTGCCCTACATGATCATAGAAAGAGGATTTCCAGCTGTTAAGGTGGCCAAATCTAGTACATGGTAACACGTGAGTAAACCTGTGTTGTCACATTGGGTATCCATTTTGGACCATAGCTATCATATTTAGAATGCCTAGGGGAGAAGGATGTGTCTTAAATATTTTCCCTGAAGAGTGGAGACATCACACCTGTACTGCATATAAAGAGAGGTGCCATATGTGTACTTGTACTGCCTAACAAAGCTGCCACAAAGCTGTGTTTTCTTATGACGGGAGATGCCATGCCCTTACTTCTATTGAGGAGAGATGTTATACCTAAACTGTCTGATGTGGGTTTGTGTATTGTGTGGTGTCTCCCTGCTGCACAGTAAGGCTTGTTGTCATGCCTCTACTGATTGGGTGTGGGGGGAGCTTTAATACACGTATTGCCTTACCGTGGTGTCACGTACCTATGTCGCCAGATATGGGGAGGTGTCATAGCAGTACTACCTGGTGGGAGAGGTGTTATAATAAGGCCAACCGATGGACAGCCCTGTTTACCCTTAATGGCTGACAATAGCCGCATCTGTACCTCATTCATTACTGGGGTTGAGGTCAGCCAAACCTCCTGAAGGAGAACAACAGGGTGACTAAATAAGCTTAGGCAGAGGAGATCATTACTCATTAGGTGCTTATGGCCTCTTCAATTCCAAGATAGGCAGCTGAAAGATTCCATGGGTCTAAAGGTGCTGCGTTAGATCTCTCAACTGCATGATTGATTTTTTCAGCGGGAGTGCTTACCACCGCCATTGGCCTCTGTCAGGTTGGTGACAATTGTAGATTCTTTCGGCCTTTTCTCTCCCTCCTTAATGCTGCGTCTTAGCCGGGGTGCATTGTTGCCCCCAAATGATGCCAGAGGCCCTCCTTCTTGAATGTTCGCTCTTTGTCCACCCTCACCAGCCATGCCCCACACTTTATACAGAGCAAGATCATAACCCAATTGTCTCAGGCTGCCTATTCCATCCAACAGAGCATTGTATAGCAGGTGTGATGGAATGGTCAGTACCACTTGATCAGCATGGATACTATTGCCAAAATCAACCAGGGCAATGTCACTGGATGAAATAAGGTGTAGGCTAGGTATCTCATCTAACTCTAACACCTGGCCCACCAACTTCAAACAGATATTCTAACATCAACTTGGTGCGATTTAGATCTCTGATTGAAACTTCATGAGGCCACACATTTTCCACCGTACACTTTCCCACCATGACTCCCTTATTGTCTTTATGTGACCTTTCTATAAGGTCTATTCCCTGGGCATGCCCAAGTGGCATGGATGTTTGGCAGTCTACATGTCTTTGGCATGGCTCGGACCGATCATCTCGCTTCTTGTTTCCCTGTACTGGGTCTCAGAAAGGCAGTCTGGCAGCAGGCCTCCAACCATCTTTAGGCACATCCGAGACTCCCCTCAAAAAAGGATTCTTAATTCGGTGGTCATCACTTCCAGTGAGTCCTTTCGAGCTGGCTTCCCCAAGAGTATTCCAGTTCCAAATCGTGTTAATCGATTTTTGGCACGCTGTGTTGGTTGCTCCTTTTGACGATGGGGATATTCCCATGTTGCTGGTTTTCAAGAGCATACCTTTCACTTGCTGTCTGTTCCATTGATTTTTTTTTTTTTGTTGCGGATGCTTCTTACCATTCTCTTACGTTCCCTTTGCTCCTCAGACTTTTTATTGGGGCTTGAAGCCAACAAACTAGCTGAGGAATATAGAAAATGTCCCACTGTAATAATAGAGATTTGCTCTTCAGCTTCGTTCATTGAAGTTGTTAGGGTTGGATCTGCATCAGGATTAACCGAGGACATGATTCAGTGAGTCCTCCTTTTGTATTCTAAATACCTCCAGAAGTGTCTGTTGGAACTTTCTAGAAGGTTTGGGGCCTGTCTGGGTAATATTAATCTTCTTCTTTTTTTCTTTAGCTGTGCCCTTACCATTTTTGCCCACAACCATCGTTAATCCATTGCCTTTCTCCACCTCTCCATTAATTGCTGTTGTTACATTCACTGTCCCTTCCACCTGTGGAGGTTTAATGAGATTCTCAGATGGTTTAATTGGAGACCCTTTCTCTTTCCGACCCTTATTTAAAACAAACTATCCATTTCAAAATATATATATATATAATATATATATATATATATATATATATATATATACTACAGTTATATCTAAACCTATATAAGGATCTACAAAAACATGTACAAATGTAAAGTTTGCACTTTAAAATAAGAATCACGTTCTTAGGAGGCTTATCTAACTGTAGTTTGGCGAGGGCAGTCTGGACAGGGCTGCTTGGAGTCTTAGATGTGCTTTGAAGTTGACTCCTGACAGTTGATCAGGTGCCGACAGAGCTGCCATTTGCCTGAAGGTGGGGTGTGAACTGCAGGAAGTGCTGGAGGAGGCCCTGGGTTGGTTGTGGAAGCACCCGCCTCCAAATAGTTCGCATGGGCTTGTAGTAGGTCTCTGAAGACTTAGTTGCATATGGCATGGGTTGGCCAGATTATGCAGCATGGCAAGGGGTTGGGCAATAGCATGAGGCCTCTGCATCCTCGGATGCATATGGCAGGAGCAGCTCTGGTTACAGAGCAGGAATCTGGAGTCCTTAAATCCCCAGCCATAATGCCAGAAAAAGCGTCCTTTTCCTTTCTGTATTTCTATTTGTCTCTTTCGCTCTTCCTCTCTCACACCCGTCTCTTTTTAGCTTGGTCCCTCTTTGAATGCCACCATGTTCCTTCTTCACAGCGCCCCTCAAGCAGGCTGCCAACACAGAGCCTGCCTTGCCCCCTGGAGACGAACACTCCCTCAGTTCCGCGCCTCTCATTTGCAATGAGAATATATGAATAAGCATCAGACGCTGTGACAGAAAATATGCAAGTATACAAGTAGAGCAAAAACATCAAGACCCAATTGCTAAATTGCTCAGTGCCCTATAAAGGCAGAGAAATGGTTATGTTAATGGCGTGTCTGCCATAGTTTCGCTCATTTCCTGCATGCTGTTAAATTAACTTCAATTTGCAAACAAACATGCTACCTTCTAAATCAAACTGGAGCTGGGCTTGTAAACACGCCGTGTGGTGAGCGGTGATTCCAGACAATCAGAACACAGCGCCTCTGTCAAAAGCAGCAAACATGTCTAAAATAACACCACTTGACACAAAATAGCGTGCAATCAAATCTTAGCGCTACTGGAAGGCAGGGTGCTGTGACAGAAAGGTTTTCCCAGGTGTAACTTCTCAACAAATCATCCTTTGGGTGAATAGCAGCTCCAAATGTGTGCTGCCCTAGAATGTTGCTGCCTTAGCCCTTAACACAACACTAGGCACTGCAGTGAGAACCACCACGGTCCCATAGGCATTTCTGACATCAATGACATACATGCCAACATGCTCCATTATAGTTCGATCATTATAGTCCATTGTACTTTGCACATGTTCTAATTTGTATTTAAGAATATCATTGAGGCACCATTCTTTTTTTTGTTTAATCCTTTTTTGCAATTGGGATTTGAAATTGTAGCATTGCATTTATTTTTAGAACACCCTGCTAGTTTTAATTTACTTTTAACTTACTTGCTGCCCTCTATCATTTCAGTCCACGTAAAACTACAATTCCCACCAGCACTGTATTTGTTGTGCCTATTTGTTAAACCGGCGCGTGAGTAACTAGCTGGTCTGTGCTGGTATAAAAAGGAAGTTTAGACACCCACTTCTATTCTGTGCTATTTTAAAACTGACATGATGCTAGACGTTCGTACTTTGCACATGTTTTAATTATTTGGATTTAAGAATATCATTGGGATATCATTATTTTATTTGACACCCTTTTTGGCAATTGGGATTTGAAATTGTATCATTGCATTTATTTTTAAAACATCCTGCTTTTTAAAATTACTTTTAACTTAATTGCTGCCCTCTGTCACGTCAGGTTATGTAGAACTACAGTTCCTGTTAGCACTGTAGTTTGTGTGCCGATTTGTTTGCTTACCAGGTGCGTGAGCACCGGCATGTGAGTAATTAGACGGTGTGTGCCCGTCTGTGTCGTTTGTGAAGTGGGTCTGCCTTGTTTGGTGCGGTAAGACTCCTCCTATTTGATGATCTGAATGCTCTTATATTTTCAGCGACTTCACCATGAACATGCACCCCTTAGATACCATTTAAACTAACTGCCAGGAACAATCTTGGTAAACCACCTCCCGTATTTAGTCCATAACCTATATCGCAATGCCTCATGGATATTATGGCATGCTATTTATTTACAGGAAACTCTGCCTTTATTTCAAAACCGCCGAGGCCTGTCCTCCTCATTGTGTCTGTGATGAAAGCTGTATGACTGCTATTGGCAAGTTTCCATTGTCTCAAGACGATGGAGATTGTCTGGAAACCAGGTGGGTTCCTGCTGTAGAGTTGCCTATAATCAGTCAGGCACATAGTATTCTGACCCCAGATAGTACACTAGATAGTCTCCAATGCTCTTAAATCCAATGAGAATGAGGGACAGTACTATGATACCCACTGTAATTCGGGGGGGGGGGGACGAAAGAAGGATCATTTTAACATAGACCTTTTGAACATTCAATCATTAGTGAAACATTAAAAAAAAAATCTGAAGACCCACCTCTTCAAATAACTTTCCATCGTTTTAGCTATCCTTTCCGCACCCTGACTGCCTAGTATGAATCTGTCTCTCTGTGCCCTGATGCCCGCGGGCTGCCGGCGCATCACAAACACAAATACAATACAATAGAATACAACTGAAGTTGCTGACCTAACTGTGACTCACTCTCTGGATATTGTCTGCCTGACTGAGAGATGGCTTACTGATACCACCAATCATGCAGCCTTATTAGCTACTCTCTCAGGTTACAGAAATCTTAGAACTGACAGGGAGGAAGGAAGAGGTGGGGGTACAACATTTATTTTTAGAGATACTCTGAATATACATGTAAGGTGGTTCTCCCTATGGGGGGCGAGGGAAGCAAGTACCTGTAGGAGTCCGGAGCCACAGAACTACACCTTACCGCACACGTGCGAATGGGAACCCAGCGGGGGATGGTTTAGGCCTTCCCTATTGGCAGCCCAGCCCTGGTGGCTAGCTGTCCTATGGGTCAACCAAAATAATAAACGGTCGCAGCCTCATGGGATTTGGTAGGAGTAATCGCCTTATTTATATCATAGTGTTAGAAAAAAACAGTTCAGCTCCTAGGTATGTACAAGTAAATGTAATCTACATCGTCCCCTAGCTCACGGGCTACACAAGAATTCAGACGTCCTTCTTACATTCCCTCCAATAGTAACAATACTCTTTAACTTCAGGGGGTCTACAAGACCATTCCAAGTGGGTAAACCAAAAATGGAATACCTCAGTGGGAGCACTTATGAGCTTGATGCCTCACATTTGATAACAAACAACTGTTTTCCCTTTACTGGGAGCACCTTTGCACACCATCCTTCACATATGCTAAGTAACCAACTGTTTCACATGGATGGCGAACACTGGCGAGCAAAAATATCCTCATTTGATAAATAAATATCTTTCACCTAATGGGGAGCACTGGCGAGCGAGGTTGCTCACATTTGATAACTAAATAATCCTTTCACCTCATGTAGGGCACTTACAAGTGACACTATTCACATTTGAAAATAAATAACTTCTTCACCTCATGTGGAGCATTGGCGAGCAAGGTTGCTCACATTTGATAAATAAATAATCGGTTCACCTCAGGTAGAGCACTTACAAGCGAGATTATTCACATTTGATGAATAAATACATTTTTTTCAACTGATGGGCAGCCTTTGCAAGTAAGATTATTCACATTTGATAAATAAATAAATATCTCTTTCATTGTTTTTAGCATTTACCAGGCAGCTGCAGGCTACCCCTTTCGCCCCACATAGCGCGCAGACGCCAGTTACACAGTACCCATAGGTCCTGAGAGAAAACATCCCTCACCAGAGCCACTCAGTTGTGTGGGCAAGTTTTGGGCCGCTACCGAAATACCCACTTCAGCAACCGTTATGCGTGTACCCCCCTGTTTAGGAGCTCAGCGGAGTTTGATCTGCATAGCAAGGTCCAGCGGAGTTCCCGGATACTGGTTTTTTTTTCTTACAATCAGCTCCGTGCTAAATTCTCTGCCCACTGACAGTGGCAAGTAGTGAGGCCAATGGAGGCACCCCCTACATGTTAGGATTTTGCTACTTTTTGCCCCTTCCTGGCTCTGCTTATTTCTTCATAACGCTGTGACAAGAAACTGACAGTTCCGCCACGGCTGTAAACGGCCAGACAATATATTTTTTAGGCTTCCACATTGCCGCACTATGCGGCCCACTCCATAAACTATCCCACTACTACCTCCAGTCACGGAGAGGGTAAAGGCATACTCGCGTCCACCACCCGTCCGCCACCACCAGTCCCTCTCGACATGCGTGGACACACAGGCACTACCAGCCCGCGCTGGGCTGCCTCACTCACCACGCTGCTCGCTTTCCTCAACCCTGGGAATGTCTCTGAAGATGACTCACTCTCCCCCAGACGTGGCTTGACGCCGCTTTATGAAATCCATGGTCCTGTCCACCTGTCCCCCAGACGTGGGGAGATGGTGACAGGATTTTTGTTTTAATCACCTCATCCACGCTCCCATTCCCCCTGTGGGCGGGCCATATCAAGTAGCATTGGGATCTAGGAAGGAAAAATACCCACAGACATAAAAACAGGTCTGATAACATGCTCGTAATTGCACCATAAATATATAACAATGAAACGCCCATGCTGAAATGTGGGGGTTTACACTCCCCCCCCCGGTCCTTCAAAACCCAGTTGTCCCTAAGGGTTTTCCTTTTCCGTAGGTACATACAACAGCATTTGAAATTTCACATTCCATAACAACAGTACATTCCACCATTGTTGAGCATAACACATTGGTTTAAAGGATAACTCTGTACAAGAAATAGCTGGTACATGAAAGCCCCTTCTGATGGCTTCAGACTGGTCTGCTGGTGCATTGTAGCTGAGCATTCTGACCGCCTTGACCTCTCGTTGAGATCTCCAAAGCTCGCAATATCCATCTGAATGATCTTCACAGGCAGCGTCGGGAAGTTCTATTGACTCAGGCGGTCCTTCCTCAGTCACAGAGCCTGCTCTTGGCAATGGATCCCAGAAGGTCTGGGGAAGCGGTCCATGTCTCCACCAACGGATATCTCTCTCCGGTCCTCCTTCTGTCTTGAGAGATCTGGAGTTGTAACCTCTCGTCCAATCCAATAGGCCATCTCTGAGCCCTCTAAGGCATTTTATGATGTTTTGTGTTGAGGATTCAAGTTACCAAGAGTCTCCAGTTGCTCCTTTTTGACCCAAGCCAGGGGTTTGTAAGCGATACAAGTGGTGCAAATCAAATTTCAATTAGGCCAGGAATCACAATTCAGTCTTCTATAGAATGAATGATGAATGATGATAACATATTGCATAGTCTGTGTGCGGTTGAGACTCATCTGAGGCATTGTTGGGTATTCATATTAACCAATTAAAGGGTGACTGTGGGTTAACATTACATAGCAGTGTGGTGTGCTTAAATTGGTTGAATAGTGAACCATAGCGTACCATACCATGGCATAGCATTGGACAGCATTGCAGGTAGCATGGGGTCAAGCATTACTCACAGCTAACTTATTAATTAGTAATTTTAACCCTTAACCCATTCATATATTTAGTGTATAGAATGGGACAGGTGAGTCCATAGAATGGGACAGGTGAGTCCAAAGCATGTGGTGCAAATCTGTGGTGCAAAGTTAGTGTACAAACTGTGGGGGTAGATGTACTAACACAAGTAAATACTAGTAACATGCGCCATGCAAAAAAGTGATTTTATTATTGTAGTCTGACTTTTCTAGAACAGTCTGATAGCCATGTCAGTCTTGTGCAGCCTACATGTGTTTCAACACATTGGGCCTCATTAAGACCCTGGCGGAAGGCCATGGTGCTATTAGCACCATGGTACATGCCGGTAAATTACCGACTCCGCCATGGAGAAAGGGGGATTTACCACCCCATTACAAGGTTGGCGGGGCGGTAATCCCCCCTTCCTCCATGGCCCTTCCCCATTCCCATTTTTGCCCCATAGGGCTCAATGGGAATGTGGAAGGCGCTAAGTACGGTGCCGCAAATTGCGGCACCGTAATTAGCACCAAGGTCCCTTTGCGGGTCCCTACTTTAACGGCTGGTCTACACCAGCCGTTAACGTCGGGTCCCGCAAAGGGAACTCGTATTTAGGCGCTAATAGGTTAACGGCGCTGCAGCCTTTTACAGCGCCGTTAACCAATTAGCACCCGGGTCGTAATGAGGCCCATCATCTTTATCAAGCCTGTCAATTGGTGCAAAATATACTACAAACCAAATGAATAATATAGACATCAATTGGTAATTTAGTAAATAAGCAGATCAAATCGCACGAATTAGGTAGCATTCAGAAATAGATACATGAACATACACAGTAAATACATTAATAATACATACCAGCTCATGTATCTATTTCTGAATGCTACCTAATTTGTGTGATTTGATTTATTTGCTTATTTACTCAATGACCAATTGATGTCTGTATTATTAATTTGGTCCGCTAATTCCCCATGTTATAAATACATGCACTTGCAGGAGATCTGGGAAGTCTACTCTGGGCAATTATCTAGCAATCAATACAAAACTATGGTGGAGAAATTGTGCGCATATAGTGGAGCACCAAGTCCTGCTTTTGTTTTGGCTAGTGATCCCGGTTTGAGAATAACATCAGTTAGCCCCGTGCTTTTGGCAAACTAGGAATCCTCATAGAGGTTCCTGAGGATATCCCCTTGTTTGACTGTTTAGGAAAATGGTTAATATTTCCCCCTTATTATTTTTACTGATGTGACCTAGTTGATGCTTAGAGACCCAGATGACAACATAATCAAATTCAAATATTGCTTTCTTCAAATTTCTTCCAAAATCATATATAAAAAGCAAGATGTTTATGAATTATTTGAAAAATACTTCCTGACGTGGGGGGAACCCTTAATTCCGAGAGGGTATTTCATTACCCTTTGTGAAAATCACATATTTTCCTTCCACGTACCACAGAGAGATTATCATTTAGAATGTTTAACATAAACATGTGAAAATAAAAATACATTCCAGTTTTCATTGTTTTGCCCACTTCTTTCAGCTTGCTTGGTGCCTCAATTCGAAACAAATGAAAGAATCCTCATGTAATTTAGCAGTTGTTGTTCAATATATTTAAGATGTTGTTATACTATGTTGAGTTAGTTTCCCACGGCCAGGAAAGAGTTTGCATCATGGGAGTGATCTGTACCTGTATGGGGTGTGCGATCTAAAGGGCAATATTGCCTAGAAATGACCAATGGGTTGGGGCACTAACCTGCACCTCTTGCCATCAACCTTATAGTACATCCATGAAAAACCCTCAGTCACACCATCAACATTGTGCCTGAGGGCTTAAAGCAGTGACTCTTTTCCATGTAAACAGACAACCATTGAACCAACCAGACAAAGGCACATAGTTTACAGTAAATGGGCAGTATCCCTCTTTTCCACTACAGTGTGAGGAACACCAACAGTGATGGTTTCCTACTGAAACTGGCCACTCGCTCACTCCTCTTCCACTTCTCAGATGGCAGTTCGGTCTACTCACCAACACTACTCCTAGTCTTCATTGGCCCTCATTACGACCCTGGCGGAAAGTGACTGACCGGACCGCAACAGCGTAAATAGCGTTTCCGCCATTGCACGAAGGAGCAAAGTGCGGCTAATCACGACCCATCGGGCACGAGCATTACGCCATGGCGGAATCCGAAAGGCTGCGATGGCGGAAATGACCCCAAAACGGCCCTTACCGCCGCCGTACGCTGCACCAGGTGCAATACCGCCACCCATCTTAGCGGTCACCGTAATGAGCGGTCACCGTAACGAGCGGGCACCGCAAATTACGGCCACCGTAAATATACGGAAACGGAAGTAAAAGCATGTGGCCGGAACGGGAAACAGCACGCCGCACAACTATAAAATCCGAATCCCAACACAACCATTAAAAATCCGACCCTGACACACATCCCAACCCGTTAGCAACCCCAGTTAAAAAAATAAATATGGGAAAGGTAGCCAAGAAAGCGTGTGACCGCAAGCGGCAGGTACACTTCTCCCGAGA
Organism: Ambystoma mexicanum; assembly: GCF_040938575.1. NCBI lineage: Eukaryota > Metazoa > Chordata > Amphibia > Caudata > Ambystomatidae > Ambystoma > Ambystoma mexicanum. The sequence continues at coordinate 247,293,532 of NC_090940.1, read as the reverse complement.
GGAACTGACCGTGCTCACCGAGACCCTCCAGGAAAATGCCGCCGTCGTCTTCTCCAGTCAAATGACCAGGACGGCCCTTGCCAACAAGAAGGCCATATGGGCCCTGGTGGCACAGCGCGTAAGTGCGGTGGGGACAACACCCCGCACGCCACAGCAATGTCGCAAGCGGTGGGACGACCTGCGGATCCGCGTACGCAGCATACTTTCTGCGAACAGGAACATCGCCACAGCTACTGGGGGGGGTTCAGAGTCGCCCATCAAGTTGACCCCCTGGGAGGAAATCTGCGCCTCCACCATAGGAATGGAGAGCATAGAGGGAGTCGGAGGGATGGAGAAAGGAGTGCCGACATCCGGAGAATCAGGTAGGTTGGCCAAGAGAAACAATGCGAAATCCACAAACCACGAACATGTGCAGTACCATGTGACCCCATAGTGCAATACATACTTTGCCCTGACAGCGCCCTCTAAAAGTCAGAATGAACAAACAAATCAATCAAGAAGCCATAAACAACCCCTACATGTGCAGCATGCACCCCCTAACTGCAGGCAGCCAAATGAATGCATCCTCAATCCACACGAAAATGAGACCACCTCCAAGGCCCAGTCCCAAATCAGCCTCATGTACCACCCCAATGCATTTGATACGTTGCCATTCCAAATCCGACAGACCCATAACTAACGCTCGCCCCTCTTTACTCCACCACAGGGTCCGATACCAACGACGAGCTGCAGGACACCCCTACCAGCACGCCTGCAAAGAGGGCCAGGACCAACGTCCCAAGAGCCTCCACCTCAGGTGCAAGGATCAAGACACGGCAGCAGCAGGAATCAAGTGGCAGCACACTGGAGGGGACTGCAACAGGCACCCCAGCAGCCAGCAAGTCCACAACCCCAGCACCACAGGTCCCCCCAAAGAACGTATCTGATGGCACTGCCTCTGGTGGTAGCAGCACCATAGGTGACACAGCTGTCATGCCAGCATGCTCCGACACGGAAAACAGTGCTGGCGACGTAGGTACCATCCATGACCTTTCCCAATCCCCCTGCATGTTCCATCCCCTACACCATGACGAAACCACGCAGGGGCACCCTGAAGACGACGACTGGCCAACCCCCACAAGTCCTGTGCCAAGGCAACATGTGTTGAGCAGCCCCCCTGTCACACCACCGCAAATGTCCATGGCCCAGCAGAGGCAACAGTCCCTCGACCTGCTGATCGAGCAACAGCAGGAAGTGTCCACGCTACTCAAGGACCATGCAAATGAATGCGGGGGTTCCAGGGCAGCCATGGAAACATCCACCGAGACACTCAGGGCACAAATAGAGAAAAGTAGTGAGAGCCTCAGGGGAGAAATGGAGAGAAGCACCGAGAGCCTGAGAGCACAAATGGAGAAAAGCACCGAGAGCCTGAGAGCACAAATGGAGAAAAGCACCGAGAGCCTGAGAGCACAAATGGAGAAAAGCACCGAGAGCCTGAGGGGGGAACTGCATGCGACGTCCAAAGACGTTTGTGCTGAACTTGCTGCTGTGCGCCGTGTGCTCTCGGAGCTCTCACAAACCCTCAGAGACATGCATGGACGCGAGCAGGCAGAGACATCATCCGTGGCAAGTTCCGTCCAGGGCAGCCCCCAACGCAGATCTGGCAGGAACCTGCGCTCCACGGGCAGGGGTGCCCCTGATACCCGTAGAGGGGGCTTGCAATAGCGTCCAACCACGGACAGCATGCATATTTGGACACTGGTGTTGGGGGGTGAGGTAGTAGGGTGGAGGGGGTGTGTTGGGCTTCACTGGGTGGCGGGTCCATAGGGTGTATAAATCAAATCACATTAACAATACAGCATCTCATAATCATCCAATGACATGTGTGGACATTGATATTTGCGTACGAGGCCTTCATAGGCGTACAGTCCACAATGTGCCTGTACTACACACACACAGTGCCACAGGTCCCCTTTCCGTGTAATAGGCACCATGCGTGGTTGCTAGAAGCATGCATCTATGATGCTCTGTCGGATTGCACGTGCATCCTGTGCCTCATGGACTCCTTGAGGTGCCTCCACATCCCCACCCTCATCATCATCATCATCTTCAGGTGCATGCAGTACAGCGTCAGGGGGCATGGGCACATTCCTACGTATGCACATGTTGTGCAGCATGACACATGCCATGACCATCTTAGAAACCTTCTCATGGCTGTACATGAGTGCCCCGCCAGACCTGCTGAGGCTGCGGAAACGAGCCTTCAGTAGGCCGAATGCCTGTTCAATGACCACACGGGTACGTGAGTGGGCATGGTTGTAGTCCTCCTCATGCTCGTTCTGTGGGTTCCGGATTGGTGTAAGGAGCCATCTCTTCAGTGGATACCCGGCATCACCTGTATGAGACGAATAAAGGGTGTCAGTGGAATGATAGTGCTAAGTAGCCCCCCCCCCCCCTGCAAGGTCATTGACGCATCAAATGGGCCACGATGTCATGCATGGAATGAGACTCACCGAGTAGCCAGGATCTGTGCCCTGCGTGTCGCTCCATGTAGCGTGGTATTCTTGTGTTCCTCAGGACCATAGAATCATGGGTAGATCCTGGAAATCTGGCACAACAATGCGTAAATATCTTGTTGGAGTCACACACCATTTGCACATTGATTGAATGAAATTGTTTCCGGTTGCGGTACTGGACCTCCATGGCATGTGGGACAACCAATTCAACATGGGTGCAGTCGATGGCACCAATGCAACCCGGGATGCCGCCAAGTGCATGGAATCCCACTTTTGCGTTGGTAATCTCCTGGTACGTGCGTGGTAGTGTGATGTGGTCGTCGGCGTGCTTCAGGAGGGCATCGTGCACTTGGAAGAGTGTCCGTGAGAACAGTGGCTGTGAAATGCCATGCAACTGTCCCACTGTGTGCTGGTAGGTGCCTGTGGCCAGGAAGTGGAGTGCAGACACCACCTTCAGTAGGGGTGGGATGGCGGTTGGGCTATCTATCATGCTCACGAGGTCAGCATGTGTCATGTCCACAATGGCGATTATGGTGTCCCGGTCCAAACGGTAGAGGGTGTGGATCTGCTCAGCAGTGAGGTTGAACGGATCGGCTCGGAGGCGTGGGATTGCGGGCCGCCTGCGTGGTGGTAGTGGCAGTGCTTGTGGGCCTTGCTGACCCTGCCTTGCCCTCCTCCTCCTCCTTCTCCTCCGTCTCCCCTGTGCGCCCGGTTGTTGTACCTGTTGTTGTTCGTCGTCTTCTTGTAGTTGTAGCACTTGCAGTGCTATCTGGTCCCCCAGGCCCAACATCGCTAGTCCTGCCGGTAGCATTTTGGAGTGGGAGTGGTTGTGGGAGGGGTTTGGGTCTGCTATATATGTGCTGTCGGCCTGTATGGCCTCCACCTGTGCTGATTGAATGATTCTGTGGCAGATGCTATCCCTTCTGGCCGAGCACGTCCCGCACGTAAGGCTGCATTTGGCCGCATGGCATCTTGGGATTGGAATCATGTATCTAATCCCGATGGCAGTGTGATGTACTTTGACTGATCTTCATGGTATGCTCCCATTGTTACACATGCTATGATTGCAGCCGCTTACATACCTGTGAAGAGTCAGTGGTATGTAGGGCTCGATCGATGGCCGACCCTCATGCAGCACAGTAACGTACTTCACCGACGGGCGTGGCGTCCCATTTGTGATTGCAGCCAGTTAGCATCATGACACACAGCCGCACTACATTGATGTAATTGTGAATGCAAGCGTTCACAGAAGCCTTTTCGACGTAATGTTGCAAGTGAGGAATTCGAAGGCCAGCATTTTGGGTTTTGAAGTAGCGGCGAGGATACGCCCACAGGTCTGGCTGGAAATGTAACGTTCTATTGTAGAATGTCCTTGGGACATGGCCCATAACGAGCAGGCAATGAATGATATGAATTGAATGGGATGCGCAATAGCGTAGTGGACGATAAGGCAGGACGTTCCCAAATCCATCTTGCTTCACAACACTACAGATCCGGCCAGGGGCACAGTGGTTTTTGCGGACTGCATTACGCACAGACGCGATGGAAGTTTCACATATTATGTGAGTGAATATTCATGCGTTTTCATTGCGGGATGAGGGAATGATGAATGGATGCATGGACTGATGATTCCGTTTAGGGTCTGCCATGTACATGGGTTTTTTGATTCACTCCCCTTCCCCTGCGTTATGTGATGCAAGGCTGCCATAGTGGGACATACGTCTATCTGCCCTTGTCGGATCCTCCCTGTCTCGACGCGCCTTCATACACTTGTGTCTAGGCACGTTACTAATCCCATGTCATGGGTTCTATCTTGACGGACGCATGCACAGTAACCGACGTTGCCAATGGTGTATTTAGCTCGATTGGTTTCGTTATGATTCGATACTGATTTAGGGGTGTGTATATTCCTTTGGAGTGGGCTAGCATGCATATGGGTGTGGATTTGGTGTGTTGAATGAAGATTGTAATGCATCATGAGTCCCGTAATGCAATCGGTTAATTTGTGTTTCTTTTGGGTGACAGGTATCTCCTGCCCTATTGCAGATGCCATCTCTACGCCACTCCTCCAGATGGTTTTTACTCTCGACTCATGCAGCTTCGGGTGAATCAGTGGAGCACCATTTCGATCTTATGGGACGATCGCCAATGGGCCACATGCCCTTACGCTGTACTGGTGGCTAGGTGCAACATTTCGGCCTTTCAGCTCGACTAGTGCCTGCCTCATGGGACGGACCTGCGGTTCTTGCCGCTTCCATGTTGCCTTTTGGAACGTTGATGTAGGCCCTGTGTGCCATGATGGTACAGGGCGTCACACAAGTGGAAGCCGGTCAATTATTGCAGATGCAGCCCTCGGTGATGATGGTTGTTTTGGTGGTATTTTGCAAATTGCTGTGGGGCCTTTGTCATTTGGATGTGCATTTAAATTGTATTCCGATATTTGTCGTGTTGCGTTGTTCTTTGCAGGTGATGTGGCGATTTTCGCTTTGTGGCGGTATGTATTGCGAGATGATCTGCATTGTGTTCCGCCTTCTGAGTTGAGTTGTGTGGTACAGTACTGGCCGCGTTTGCCTACGTAGCACAGTATGGTCACGGATAGGGGCTGCCATTGTGTCTGTTTACATGATGTGCTGTTCAGGGGCGGGGGATTGGCTTTTGGCCGACTGGTGCCTGTCAGCCAGGTCGATTGGTGGAATGATGGGTTGTTCAGAATGTGGCTGGTCACAGGTGACTGTGTTTGCGTGCGTTTGTTGGAGGGGGACTGGGGTCATGTCCATTGGAATAGCTTCTGTATTGATGCCATCTGTGCCCTGCAGATCCCATCGGCCCCTCTTGGGATGAGCCTGGCTGCTCAGTCACTCTGCCAACTTGTGTGGTACATGCTTCTGCTGATGGTTGGTTTGTTTACTGGCATGAGTACAGGGCTGGTGCAATCCCCCTCAGGATGCTGTTTTGGATGTTGCCTTGCGCTGGTGGCAAGCGATGGGGGACTACTGTTGTTTTGTGTCATGTGTTCTTGATTTTCATTTTGATGTATTGTACCTTCACATGCCTGTGCTGCGTCAGTACGGCTATGGTGACATGCCGTACATGGATGCCCACTCACGGGGCGCTTTGAGCCCCTGCATGCTTTTCTACGTTGGCATGCATGGGTGAATTGTGGATTTCACTGGTTGCATAGTGTGAGTACATTGCGCCTGCCAGGAGTTGTGCAATGTGGCCAGGGAGTGGAGTACAGGCACTCAGTGGGCCATTTACGGTTGGTTCACGTTGCCGTATTTCTCGCCATGGCGGAATGGTACTTTACGACGTGCTTGATGGCGTTCAGTACATGTCCGCTAGGGTCAGAATTCGCGTACCGTTGCGCCATGGCGGTGATTCCGGTTTTGCAAGGCGCGCGTGCGCGTACTTGGTGCAGTTAGCGTTGCCGTTCACTGCGGTGTCGCTAATGGCATCGTACTTTACGGTGACGGGTCATGATCGCAACGAGCGGTGTTCGATGGCGGTATTGCATTTCCGCCATCATTTTTCCATTTCCGCAAGGGTCGTAATGAGGCCCATTGTCTTAATCGATGATATGCTTCTCTCTCTGATCCTTAAAATTACTTCTCGGTCTTAAAACTGAAATGCCTTTGTAGGATGTGGGTTGTGGCTTAGAGGGCTATAGAGGTTCACCACAAGCAATGCCAAAGCCAAAATGCCACGACAGGAGAGTTTCTTTAATAATTCTCTGAAATTGGAAAACTCTCTACAATTGATGCTTCCTGGAAATCGGCAAGTGATCCACTATTATTAAAATCTGAAAAAGGCAAGGTTCTTGACAAAAATATAGTTTCACACTCCACTCCAGTATGCAGCTGGCTGGGGACTTCTTCAGCTTGTTAAGGATTTTAAAGGCACCGTATACTCCAGACCAGGACTATTTCTACTGGTAAGGAATGTGACACACAATAAAACCCTTTTAAATGTATGAATATGGATTAAACTTTGAGAAGGCAGCCAACCCATCTCACACCCCCCCTTAATGTGCACCCTGTGTCGCAATGGAACATGAACCAGGCTGGTGTGTAATAATTAAATATTTATTTATTTGTATTCATGAAGAAAACACACTCAATATAGGGCAGCAATCACCAAGGGGTGATAATTACACAGTAAAATGATAGAATACACTTAGTTTAACCTTCTCGTATAAGATATGATATGATATTTTATTTATATAGCGCCTATACACAATGTGTTTCAAAGCACTTCAAGGCAAGGGAGGGAACAAGGGAAAATACAATGACATTCTTACAGGGCATGAACAGTAAGGATGTGAAATTAACTATCATGCTCGGCCTGACGACATTTCAGATATTGCAAGAGCTAAGACATAGATAAGGAAGGGAGGGAGAGAGTGGGAAGGGAATGGAAACAGACAGGCCACTAACATACTAGGCCTGACGACATTTCTGGTAGAGCCGGAGAAAAACAAAAGGTGTGGGAGAGGGATGCAGAAAGGGAGGGGAGGAACAAAACAAGCAATTATAGTACTAGGCCTGACAAACTTTCAGATAGTGCTGGAGGGAGGGGGTACATTAGGGGAAGGGGAGCGACAGACGAGGTTGCTATCATACTTGGTCCAAGGACAATTCTGATAGAGTAAGTGCATAGAAGAAAGTAAGGGGAGGATGGGAGAGATAGGAAAAGGGAGAGGGAGGAGAGAACAGAGAGTAAGCAGTTAAAAAGAGTGAAGCAAGAGCGAATACAATTGCAGAGGTCAGAAGTAACACATAATGTTGCAAGCCAGGATACAAGATGAAGGTGGGAACAGCATGATTCAGGGCCACCATGAGTACAAGATGCAAAGGATGTCCAACATAAGAGATGAGAAAGGATGACGCACCATGAATCAATGAAGTCCATAAAAGTAAAATTCAGCATTGACCACAAGACGGTGATGGTGAAACCAGAAGGTATCAGTACAGACTGCTGTGTGCAGTGGTGGGGGGGCACAAGGGAACAACACGGGGGACCAGAAAGGGTGAGAATGGCCTGTGGGGACAGAGGGTGTAACACATGTTGGTGCATGCTTACCTGCTGTCTTAGCAGGTGGGGAGGGGGTCGTACCCTGGATCCTCCAGGTCTGAACAGGTCCAAACAGGAATTGCCCTTTTCTTTGACTGCCCTTCACTTTGGATGCCCCGGCGAACAATGCCCTTGATCTAAGAGTTAAGGCAGGAAGGAAGAGGCAGGGCTAAGAAGGTGGGCGGTGCTTAGGCCAGGTAACCTAGATCCACTTACACCTGCTCCCCAGCTGCAAAGGAAAAGAAGCTGGAGGGCTCCTTAAGTAGGGAAAAGGGCGGCAAACCGGAAGCCACCAGGTGGGCAGGGCTTGCTAAGTGGTGAAAAAAGGGGCAAGCAGGAAGGCACCAGGTGGGCGGGGCTTGCTAAGTGGTGAAAAAGAACGGCAATCAGGAAGGTACCAGGTGGGTGGGGCTTAGGCCAGGTGACCTAGATCCACTTATGCCTGCTCCCCAGCTGCAAAGGAAAAGAGGCTAGAGGGCTCCTTAAGTATGGAAAAGAGCAGCAAGCAGGAAGGCACCAGGTGGGCGGGGCTTGCTAAGTGGTGAAAAAGAGCGTCAAGCAGGAAGACACCAGGTGGCGGGGCTTAGGCCAGGTGAGCTAGATCCACTTACACCTGCTCCCTGGCTGCAAAGTAAAAGAGGCTGGAGGGCTCCTTAAGAAGGTAAAAGAGCGGCAAGCAGGAAGGCACCAGGTGGGCGGTGCTTGCTAAGTGGTGAAAAAGAGTGGCAAGCAGGAAGGCACCAGGTGGGTGGGGCTTGCTAAGTGGTGAAAAAGAGTGACAAGCAGGAAGGCACCAGGTGGGCGGGGCTTAGGCCAGGGGACCTAGATCCACTTACACCTGCTCCCTGGCTGCAAAGTAAAAGAGGCTGGAGGGCTCCTTAAGAAGGTAAAAGAGCGGCAAGCAGGAAGGCACCAGGTGGGCGGTGCTTGCTAAGTGGTGAAAAAGAGTGGCAAGCAGGAAGGCACCAGGTGGGCGGTGCTTGCTAAGTGGTGAAAAAGAGTGGCAAGCAGGAAGGCACCAGGTGGGCGGGGCTTGCTAAGTGGTGAAAAAGAGCGTCAAGCAGGAAGACACCAGGTGGCGGGGCTTAGGCCAGGTGAGCTAGATCCACTTACACCTGCTCCCTGGCTGCAAAGTAAAAGAGGCTGGAGGGCTCCTTAAGAAGGTAAAAGAGCGGCAAGCAGGAAGGCACCAGGTGGGCGGTGCTTGCTAAGTGGTGAAAAAGAGTGGCAAGCAGGAAGGCACCAGGTGGGTGGGGCTTGCTAAGTGGTGAAAAAGAGTGACAAGCAGGAAGGCACCAGGTGGGCGGGGCTTAGGTCAGGGGACCTAGATCCACTTACACCTGCTCCCCAGCTGCAAAGGAAAAGAGGCTGGAGGGCTCCTTAAGAAGGTAAAAGAGCGGCAAGCAGGAAGGCACCAGGTGGGCGGAGCTTGCTAGGTGGTGAAAAAGAGCAGCAAGCAGGAAGGAACCAGGTGGGCAAGGCTTGCTAAGTGATGAAAAAGAGCGGCAAGCAGGAAGGCACCAGGTGGGCGGGGCTTAGGTGAGGTGACCTAGATCCACTTACACCTGCTCCCCAGCTGCAAAGGAAAAGAGGCTGGAGGGCTCCTTAAGTATGGAAAAGAACGGCAAGCAGGAAGGCACCAGGTGGGCAAGGCTTACTAAGTGGTGAAAAAGAGCAACAAGCAGGAAGGTATCAGGTGGGCGGGGCTTAGTCCAGGTGACCTAGACCCACTTACACCTGCTCCCTAGCTGCAAAGGAAAAGAGGCTGGAGGACTCCTTAACTAGGGAAAAGAGCACCAAGAAGGAAGGCCCCAGATGGGCGGGGCTTGCTAAGTGGTGAATAAGAGCGTCAAGCAGGAAGGCACCAGGTAGGCGGGGCTTAGTCAAGGTGACCTAGATCCACTTACACCTGCTCCCCAGATATACAATGCACAATTGAAAGAAAGCAAGATTACTTTTGAGAAGTGCTTTTAAATGGCAACACAGTTAAGCATTCCCCCTTTAACACCCACTCAAACCCCTGTTAACCAAATTTTGTAGCAGGGAGTCAGGTATACTAGGCAACAATCTGCATGAAAATCCGACCTACCACCCCTGAATGGGAGGCAAACATCGGATAAAAATACTTGAAAAAGGAGCAAAATGGCACTCTTAATTACTGAATGGTGATTTTACATGTGCGGTTGAATGAATAAGGCAAGAATGTGCGTGGCTGCACTAACGAAGTAATACAAATCGCAAGCTAAAAAGCAATGTACTAAACAATGGGCATACAGTGTAGAAAATCAACTATGGAAGGAAACACAGTGCAGCAAGAATCACACGCGACAACATTGCAATTGCTACGTTTCACGGGTTTAAACTAGTAAAATGGCTTGGAAAATGAGCTAAACAGAAAAAATCGGAATGCGATTTTAATGCTAAGGTACATATGAATGTGAAAGGGTGACTTTTGATGGTTGACAGTATGGGATTCTTTATAGGAACAGTAATCAGATTTTATAATGAAAGCAGTTACACAGGGAAAATCGGTTTTAAAAGGAAAATGACAAGTTCTGCTGACACTATCTTTTAGTGGTTAGATTATCAAGGAGGAACGCTGCCAGTGAAAAAGGTTAATTCGCAATTTTAACCCCTTCACGCTGTGTTCCTTGTTATATGGGAATTAATTAATTAATTCCAAATAGTACTAAGGACTTATATAGCGGACTGAAATGATTTGGAAAGAATGGCGCTAACACTTGGAAATTAACACAGATGTTCCTAAAGACAGGATGCACAGAGGATTCTGACAATTTTAAGGATTTTGCTAGGGATGCAATTTGTGGCTACTGTGGAAGGGAAATACTTACAACAAGCACTTGAATGGAATAGTTTGGACAGCCAGCTGGGTTTCCAAAGCCTTTTGCCTTTTTTTCCTGAATTACAAGGATTTTTTTAGGGTTTATTTCTGGATTAGAGGTTCAGCCTGGATAACAGGTTCTGCCTGGATCTGCTGTCAGCTACCCCTGACCTGGAACTGGAATCTGGAATCTTGCAGGGTGAATGTGAAATGTCGGGATCTCCGGATGTTGATTTATGAATGCCGGATTTTCTTGAATCTTGGATTTTTGAATGTCCTGACTGTGTGTATGTCTCCACCTTATATAGACCGGATGACATCAGAGGATTTTTACTATGTGGGCAGGACTAAGCTAGACATACCTCTAAATCAGGTAGGTCAGCCTGTAACTATTGCTGCCTCCCTGTAAGAAAATTGGACGGAAGGAAATGACTCAGATTTAGTGTGTGTGTTTTTATGAGGTGCATTGTTATGCCACAGTTACTTTTACCAAAATCAGTTATGACACAAAACCACTATATTTACAATTGTTATCCTCCTAAACATTAGATAGGCAGATTCCATATTTTACAAGGAGTATGCCGTTCCAAATCCCAAGTCAGTGTGATGCTCTTTAGTCATTCTGGCAATCTTTCACCATTTCCATGGAAAGCGTTTCACCTAAAATTCTACAATTGTATACCTATATACATATTATCTCTGGGCATATTTTCATTACGTTTCAAAACTGTACCATGTATGCTTTCCCCAGAAATGACATTTTACTGGCATTTGCACCCACCACATGTCAGAAAATCTACAATGTCTTATTTTAATGGTGCAAAAATGACATTTAAAACGGTTATGATTTCACATTACTTTTTCTTTAGATTACTGACATAAATGTCTTGATATGAACAGTTTGTGAAATCAAATGGGTTGGCTGTGTTTACAAATATGGACAGTCTTTCCAACCCCCAGGCAAATGTCCTTCCCTGATCAACTTGCACATGGCGTTGCTATGACTCCTTTTTGATCCTAGGCAGTTTGAAGCCGAGGAGAGGTGTTAGAGGATTTCACACCTCTGTGCCAGGGCAGTCCATTGTCTCATGCTGCAGCAATACTGCACCGTCTGACGGGGTCGCTCAATTCGCCACCTTGGCCCCTTTCATGTGCCCAGGGCGCTGGTCCACTTGGGGAAGGTAATTCTGTTCCCATGGGAGTCAGGGCACCTTTGAAGTCAGTGCCTGCCAAACCTGTTCTTCTGGTCTCAAAGTTATTATTTTTCTTTTCTTTCTTTCACAAAAGCCAGTCTTTTTGTAATAAAATATTTTATACATTTAAACCAAACCCCATCCCCACCTAAAATACTATTTCTGTGTGAGTATTTGGGTTGATTTCACATTTTAACTTTCACAGTGTTATTTCTCTGCTATTGTAAAAACACATTTACACATGTTGATTTTACATGGGGATTTCACCAGATGCAGTTTCTTTAACACACATTTTCAGAACAGCCTGGACAGATCAGATCAGTTTCATGGCAGGGAAAGGTGCTAGCAATAGTTTTCTTTTGTAATTGACGCATAGCCAGAGAGAACAGCTTTATTTTTGAAGTCCTCTGCACAGGTTAATTTGTTGCAAAAGTAAAGGAGGGTCATATGGCCTGAAACAAATTTCTCTGCTGTTCATAGATTTTGCTTGACACACAATGCCTTCAGTGAGGAATGCACTCCTTTGCTGGTGTACACCTGAAAATAGATGGCATGAATGTGGCTTATCAGCAACCAAACTGTCTACTGTTGAAAAGATGGAATTAGCATCAGTGCACAGTCATTTTAAACGCAGAACATTTCCTTCTTCAGTTGGAAGTTTTAAGCTGGCAGCATAGCAGCACTGCACCAGGCTGCTTTTGAATTTTTCTATTTGGTGCACCTGAGGAAAATAACTGCAGCTATTCTCGGGGTGTTCTGTTTCATCTCGCCCCATATGTTTTCAACAGAGCCAGCACAGCCATTATTTTTGGTAACTGCTAAAAATGCAGTTTGGTGATGTAGGAGAAGTTCTTCTGGGCTGGTAAAAGTACCCCACAAGCTGTTGTAAAACCAATTCTAAGGAGGGATGTGTTCTTTTTTCTCTCTGTGCTGCTTCAAGAGTGGAGCGGTACATCCTGCAGGCCCATAACTGTTTGACTCGAGCTCAAGAATAAAACCTAACAATTGATTAATCTCTTACCTCGAGTAGCGTGTAAGACCAAAATGACCATCTGTCTCTTTCACTATTTTAGTTTCCCTGCTACAACCAAGCTGATGCCTAACTGGAGAACATCCAATAAGGATCTTGAGCAACCTGCTAATCCTGTATTATAACTACAGTATGTAATGAGATGCAAGCTTATGTAAAGAAAGGCTTTGAAAGAACATCAGCCTCATGTAATATACTCTGTTGGTGACAAGAGCTAGTAGAACCATGCTAGCATCCTTCATCCAAAACACATGGAAGGAATAACGGGAAACCAAAACTTATTCAGCCCACCAGAGGAAAAAACAGAATCTTACAGGATTGCGTCCGTAAAAAACCTGCAGGCAAATTTGCAGAGTGGAGCTTGCCCTGTTCATCAGCAGAGAACCATGTGGGAAAATCATTTGACAATTGTTGCATTGGGGACGATGATAAAACAAAGATGAACTGTGGATTGATTAAAGGGTTCCAGATAAAACCATATGCAGCAATTCAAGAGCACACACTCTATGTCGTTCTAACACTTCTTGTCACTGCCATACTGCTTTTGCATTCTCCCAAGGGGAGAAACATAACTCAGACATCCACACAGTTACTGCGATACAGGACTTCCGTTATTGTTATCTAGAACAGAGTCCACCAAAGGTTACAATGATTGTCATATGAACAGCCAATAATGACAACATAACACAGTGCCTACTGCACCTCTCCAAAAAGGACACAGTAATGGCCCGTTGAGAATATAATGAAAAATTTAAAATGTCAAATTTGAAAGCAATATTTTGAATAATAAAATTTCATTGGGGGTTATCCACCAGGGGGCGCTGAGATGTTCTAAAGCATCTCCGCTCGTCTCCCCAGCAGGGCGCTAATCGAGGGACCTGAGCCCCCCCCGACACCCCCGGAGCGGGACATACACCCCCCCCCCCAGCACGAAGGTGCAGAGCACCCCCAGCTCAAGCCTGAGCCTCGGGGGTGCAATGGAGCCGGAGTTACAGCCCGCGAATCTAGAGGGCGCGAAGCCCCTCCCCCCTGCGGCTCTGTGGCTCCGCGGTTCGCAGCATCGAGCCCGGGCCCAGGGAAGGCCTACAGAGACCCAGGCGACCGAGGCCGCGGACACCCGCCTCGGCCTGACGACTGTCGGCGGCGGCGCAACGGCCCGAGAGGAGGTCCCAGGAGCCGGAGAAGGAGGCACTGCAGCAGATCGTGGAGCACTCCCAACGGGGAGGCAAGAACGAAACAGCACCCCAGGAGTGCGCAGACTCCTACGAGCCAGTGCGGGGCGCACAAACAAGACCCTACCCCAGGCCGATTGACGCGGGAGAGGCCCCCCGAGGTAAGGAGGCCCAACCCGGGGCTGGGCACCTGCCGGTGGAAACAAGACTCACTGGGGGGAAGAAGGAGAGAAACCAGGTGTAGCCCACACAAGCCCCGGAAGCACCCCGAGTCGGAGTGGTGCGCTGGGCCCAACTGAGAGCATCTACCCCCCGCAAGCGCTGCATAAAGACGGTCCGAGGGGCCCGGGATCCCTTCCCCGCCCCCTCCCCGGCTAGCTACACCACCCCAGGCCACGGCCCCAACTGCAGTGAACTACAAGGGGAAAATCCGAGAAGGGGAGACTCCCACCCACACTAAGGGACTTGATAGCGGTGCTGATCCCCCCATAACCGAACCCCCGCCCTCGGCCCCAGGCCAACCAGGGGCCCCCGCCTCCCCCAGGATGCAAAGGGGCTAACCAGGCCCCGTTGGCCACGAACTCCCGGTGGCGGCCCCCGGGGAGCAAGTGGGCCCAAAGAAGGCCTATGAACTGGAGGGAATCGCTACAGAGGTTCCGGCGCCCGCTCCCAGAGTCCCCCCCAGCCCCTGGAATGGCGGCCCAAACGCAACAAGAAGCAACAGATGCAAACGTGGTCTCCAGGGGAATGGCGGCCCTTCTTGATGAAATTAGAGGATTCCGCGCAGATATTACCCATAGGCTGGCCACCCTAGACAAAAAGGTGGACAATCTAGATGACAGGGTGCAGGCATTGGAGAATAATAATACCTCGAATGGCATCGTCGAGACGCAATTTGACATGCGCCTATCGGAACTGGAGAGAAGAGAAGAGAAATGTTCTCTAAAAATGGATGATTTGGAAAATAGGGAACGGTGCTGCAACCTACGCTTCTTAGGCTTCCCGGAACAAGATGGCGAAACCCAGGCAGACATTGTCAAGGCCGTTAACGCGGTTGTGAGAGTGCTCTTTGACGGGGCTAATACCAACAAGCCCACTATTGACAGGGCCCACAGAGCGGGGGCAGCCTCCAGAGGCCCCAGGTCCATCTTAGTCCGATTCCACTACTTCTCAGAGAAAAGCAGGATCCTCGAGCTTGCTCGCAAGAAGGGCCCGGTGGAATGGGAGGGGGCCCAGATCTCGGTATATCAAGACTTATCGGCCTTCACCCTGACGAGACGCCGCCTCTGTTCCCCTCTGACAAAAATGCTCCAAGCCAAGGGAGTTCGATACAGGTGGGGGTATCCTTTTTCACTTTCTTTTGAGTTCGAGGGATATAAATATGCCCTGGTCACCGAGGATGACATCCATAGAGTGAAGGGTGAACTCCTAGATGGCTCGGGTTTGGAACCAGGGGACCACGATCGGGAGCGCACCCCGAAGGGCCCAAAAGGGAACAAGGCTCCGAAGGAGAGGCGCAGAGTACGAGGCCAAAGGAAATTCAGGAGAGTGGCCCCAACGTCGCCGGACCTTCAGAATGGCTGAAACGGACCATTGGTGTCCGACGAATAATTAATTCAAGAACGTTGCAAGGGGGGGCGTTGTTATGATTCACATTTTGTATTGTTCCCGAAGATGAGGGGGGGGCTCATAAGAGTGTTTATGAAGAGGTAACGAGCCCGGAGGAGGGAGACATGGTTGGCCGGTTGTGTGACTTTGGGACAATGCCTCGACACAACCAGGCGATCTGGGGGGAGGGGGGTGGGGGGAGAGAAGAGGGGAAGTTGGGTAGTTGGGGAAATAGCTATAGTACGCCAAGGCTCGGGGACTTGACCACACAATTTGAGAACTACGACACTTGCATCCTTGAAATTGGAGCTATGAGCTTCAAAACGCGTCCCAATGGATGATTCACTCCAATCCTTGTCAGTGGGGTCTTTAAATGTACGGGGGCTCAACTCACCCACCAAGAGGTCGCTACTTATGCGTGAATTTAAGAGGATGAGTCTACAAATCCTCTTTGTGCAGGAGACCCACTGGGTTCGGGGGAAGGAGCCCAAACTCAAGGCCAAAAACATAGAACAGGTGTTCTCTGCCTCTAACCAGACTAAGAAGAGGGGAGTGGCTCTACTGGTGTCCCCTGGGGCTCACTTTGGGTTTAAAGCGTCTAAGGCTGACCCTGAGGGCCGGTACCTCATGGTAAAGGGGGACGTGCGGGGACGTTTGTTCACCTTGGTCTGCATATACGCCCCAAACGAGTCGCAGGACACTTTCTGGGAAAGTATGAAGGCGACAATAGTGGCTTTTGCGGAAGGCACCCTCCTGGTGGGTGGGGATTTTAATATGGTGCTGTGCCCCGAGAGGGATAGGAAATCCGTGAACCCTTGCCCTAAATCCCGTCTTCACAAAAAAATGGCATCAACCTTTCAGAAAGTGAATGAGGAATTGGGGTTGTGTGACACGAGTATACCCAAGGAGGGTCTAAATCCCGGCTTCACTTTTTACTCAAAGCCCCACGATGTTTTCTCGCGAATAGATTACATTCTGGTGGACTCATCCATGCAGGGGGAGGTCGCCGGTGCAGGGGTGGAAACCGTCCCCTGGACGGACCATGATATGGTTAAGATTAGGATTGGACTCCCCCCTGCCCCGGCGGTCGGTTCCCGTTGGAGTTGTAACGACCTCCTCCTGCATGACAAGGAGACACGCCGAACCCTCCTGACAGCCATAGAAGACTATTTCTCCCTCAATGACAACGGGGAGGTGGGCACCATGGGAGTGTGGGAGGCGTTTAAGGCAACTATCAGAGGTACCCTGATTGGCATTGGTGCGGGAAAAAAAAGGGAGAGGGAACGGGAAGAGAAAGATCTGAAAACCAAGATAGAGGCCATACAACCGGGTGGTAAACTGAAAACACAGATGTTTCCCGGGCAGTGGGAGGAACTGCAGAGGCTGCGCGCCAGGCTGGCCGACCTGCAAGTAGGGCAAATGGAAAGGAAGCTCTCCTTTTTGAAACAAAAATATATGGAAAAAGGGGAAAAGGCCGATAAGATTCTGGCCTGGAGACTCCGCGAATTTAGGAATAGCAGGAGAGTGAACTCAATCCGCTCCGCGGATGGTAATTCTACTGCAAGGGATTCCAAGATAGCGGAACAATTTAGGCTTTATTATGAAAAATTATATTGCTCAGAATACAGGGGAGATGGGTTGGACATTGATAGGTTTCTAGATTCCCTCCCTGTCCCGGGCCTGCTACCAGACACAGCCGACACCCTGGAAACCCCCATTACCCCGGAAGAAGTAATCGACGCAATCACCTCCTTAAAGAGTGGCACTGCCCCGGGAGATGACGGCTTCTCAGTTAAATTTTATAAGACCTATAGATCCACGCTCGCCCCCTTTCTGGCCAAGATGTTCAACTTTGCACTTAGCCACGGGTCTCTCCCGCCCACGATGATGTCGGCCCTAATAGTGGTCTTACCTAAAGAGGGCAAAGACCCAGCCCTATGCCAATCATATCGCCCCATTTCGCTCCTAAACACTGATGTTAAAATACTGGCCAAACTTCTGGCGAACAGATTGGCAAAACTCCTTCCTACCCTGGTACATGGGGATCAAGTGGGTTTCATCCCGGGGCGTCAAGGGTCAGATAACATAAGAAAAACCCTCGACCTTATGCACGAGGCATCCGAACAGGGAGTGGAGGGATACCTCCTCTCACTCGACTCAGAAAAAGCCTTCGACCGCGTCGAATGGCCTTACATGATCAAGGTTCTTCGGAAGATGGGATTGGGAGTTAATTTTTGCGGGTGGGTCGCAGCACTGTACAACTCGCCCTCGGCGAGAGTACTGGTTAACGGGGGTACATCTGAGCCTTTTTCCCTTTCCAGGGGCACCCGGCAAGGATGTCCCCTGTCGCCCCTCTTATATGCCCTGGCCATGGAACCCCTCGCCATTGCGGTTAGGAACGACCCGGAAGTCATGGGAATACGGTGTGGTGAGTGTGAATTTAAGCTCTCCCTATTCGCAGACGACATACTTGGTTACCTGACCAACATTCAACAATCCCTACCGAGACTGATTGATCTCATACACTCTTTTGGCTCCTTTTCGGGGCTGAGAATAAACACATCCAAATCGAGCATCATGCCCATGGGCCCGGGGGAACAAGATATCGGGAACAACTCCGACCTTCAGGGGGTTAGAATCGAGCGAGAATCCACAAGATATTTGGGCACCACCATCCCCAGAGACCTGTCAAAACTATACCAGTGCAATTTCCCCGGAATCCTCGCCCAGGTCAGTAGCGATCTCAAAAGATGGGCTCCCCTTACACTCTCCTGGCTCGGACGCATGGTTACAGTTAAGATGAATATCCTACCACGCCTCCTTTATCTCTTTTCTGCACTCCCCATTGTGGTTCCCGATGCCTTTTTTGAGGTGCTCCAATCCCGTGTCCTACACTTCATCTGGAATGGCAAAAGACCCAGGATCAAAGCGTCCACCCTGACTCTCCCAAAATCCCATGGTGGCTTTGGACTCCCCGATTTTAGGCTTTACTACAAAGCAGCCCAGCTTAGGGTGTTGCTGGAGCACATGCGGGACGACATGCATACGTACTGGGCGTATGTCGAAGATACCCACGCTCACCCAAAAAAGGTCAGAGACTACCTCTGGGCCTCCCCCAGGTCTCTCCCCCTACAGCTCAGAACACATCCCACTTTAGCTGTCCTTTGGGCGCTGAGGAAACCCAGTAAAGCCAACAAAATGTTATCTACATGGCCTTCTCCGCTGTCATCGCTCTGGGGCCCGCCCATCGACTTGGACATGAGGGGCTTCCGGCACACCCAGGCCTGGTCCGACATGGGCCTGGAAAGAGTCTCCCAGCTTTTTCGAGAAGAGGGCTTCATTGAACACGCCAACCTAGAGGAGGCTCTGGTGGATAGGCCCCCCTCAGTTTTCGAATTCCTGCGGTTGAAAGGGATACTTACCCAACCACGGTGGTCCGGGCTGCTCAGTCGCCCCCTCACCCCATACGAACTTATTTTGGCCAAAAGTACATCACGTAAGGGCTCGCTGTCTAGGTTCTACAATGTACTGATTACATCGGACCTGGAGGGCAGACAACCCTTCAAGCACATATGGGAAGAGAGGATGGGAATGTCACTGGATGATCACACCTGGAGGGCGGTCTTTGGGTGCCTCTTCACGGGCTCCCTATACACAGCAGCTATGGAACATAACTTTAAAATCCTTCACTCATGGCATCGCCCCCCGGCTTTGTTGTCTAAAATGTTCCGGGACGTCTCCCCTTTCTGCCCTAGAGGGTGCCACCAACGGGGAACTTGGTTTCATATGTGGTGGAGCTGCCCGCCCATACAAGTTTACTGGACGGAACTACTTAGCTGGATCAAAGATATAGAGGGTTATGGTCCATCATTGCACCCGCTGGAAATTCTATTGGGCTCCCCCTTGCCCGAGTCTGAGGTGAATGCCTTCCCCAAGGTCATTGGCGCCATGTTGCGGGCAGGAAGGTTGGCGCTCGCGCAAAAATGGAAGAGTGCCCTGGCTCCCTCTAAAGAGGAATGGCTCTGCAAACTCAGGGTGATTTTCAGTTACGATAAACTCACCGCAATAGCAAATGATACTATGTCTGATTTTATCCAAGATTGGACAGCAGTGCTGCTGCACGATGACTGTATTTCAATGCGATTATAATGGGGCAATTGAATAAATGTTTGCATTGCATAGGCCCCCACACTCCTCAGAGGTTTGGTCTTACCTTGGCCTAACCGCTCCGTGGTTTTACCCCACTGTTTCAAGGATCACTTTATACTAATGTGTGCTATGCAAGTGCTTCTCCCTTAAGCTTAAAGTATTAGCATCGTCTCTGAACCTGGCAGGTTAATTGTTGGGGGGGGGTCGGGAAGGGGTATGAGGGGTTGGGAGTTTGGGTAAAGGGGGGGGGAAACTTTTCAGAAAATGTTACTGACAATATGATTTTCATCTTGTTCTACTTCTTTTTGCTACTCGGATAGGCCGTATGGCCCTCCATGTTGTGTATGTTGTCAATAAACAAAAAGTTCAAAAAAAAAAATTTCATTGGGGTCACTGATGGGAAAAACATGGGTTTGTTAAAGACATTCATACTTGTGAATATCTCTCTTTAAAAGCAGAACATTTTATTCAGTATTTGTACAATTCAAAAGAGTCTTTCTTTCACGGATAACTTTCCATTATTTATTGCAGGCTCGCTCAATAATCAGATACAAACAAGTGGGGAGAATTGATCAGTAACTGCACCTCTCAGCGGGATCTGAATTGTTTCCCCGTAGTATATGGTGATAAGGATTCCAAATGCAAATGTTTGGTTATTTGCAAGTCAATGTCCCACATCTAATGTTTTTCTACCAAAAAAAGTTGTCACGCTTTGAAATGAGCTAAGGCGCAGGGTATTTTTCAATGCTTGTATGTTAGGTTGTTTATAACTGTGCTCGTCCAAGAGCGGATTATACTTGCCACTGGCTGTAATTCTTATTTTTAAACACAGGAACAAGAATTAACACATGAATATGGAATACATATTGAATTTACATTCAGGAACACAAAGGTCGATTCTCCTGATGAAAATTCATTTCTTTCTGCTAGAAGCCAAACTGAATAAAATGAAATTATCAAAAAGAATCTATTCCCCGCATATGGGTTCATTGTGTGCGCGGCGCTAACAGTAAAATCCGGTGATATCTACAACTTGTTTTCATTTTAGCATGAGATAGCAGTCTTTCTGTATCCAGGTGTATATTTGGGAGCTAAATCACAGTAATGATGACTTTATAATGCACTTCCATTTGATTTTAATGTGTATATATATATACACTTGTATAGGCGCGTTACAAATGCCATATCATATCATATATATATATTGCAGGGAGGCAGTCGCTGCCCTATAGTTAAGGATATACCTATGAGTCATAGGAAATCTGAAAATTCTATTCCTAATAATTTTGACTTACAGGATGTTTTTTGATAAAGGTTTGTCTCAGCCTGTCCCCACAACCTCCTAGACTGGACATTTTGGGAAACATTAGTTAAAAAATAAAAAAGTTATTAAGAAAGCAAAAAAACAATGTTTTCGGTCTACATCAATTCAATTTGCCATTGAGAAAAAGTCCAATATTGGGACAGCCAAAGGGCAAAAACTACTTGTTTTGGACCAAATAATAAACAACTTGGGCAGGAAAGCATTAACTTTTTTTCAGGGATAGGTTTGGGTTAAATCCGTCCAGTCGTTTTAAAAATATTTGGAAGGGGGTGCCTATTTCCCATGGTGATTTGATTTGAAAAAACACCATTTGTTATTTCTCCATATGAGCATTTACGAATGCAAAAACGAAATGTGCCCAAAAGCTATTTGGAGGCGGTAAAAGGGTGCAAAATCATTAAGATAGAGTTCGAGCGGGGGAAATAGGACACTATGTGAAGTCTGGGAGTTGGGGGTGGCCTGGGGATCCAGTTAAATGTTAATGTTAAAGGACATTTGTACCGTGCACTATCACCACCGGAGTGGTCCTCTGACGCTCTGGCGGCTCTGAAAGACGGAGGGAGAGGTGGGTTAGTGGGTGGAGGCTGGAAAAGTGCAAGATTGCAGTGATGTGCTGTTGGCAGCCTCAGCCCGGTGGTTCCGTCGGCTGGGCCTGGGGTGTGTGCGGCTGGTAGTCGTTGTGTGCTGATGTGCGAATCTATGTGTGTTTTTTGTTTTGTTGTTGCAGTGTAGTGAAGTTCGTGCGGTTTGTTGTGCTGGAGGTTTGTGGTTGTGTTTGGTTTGGAGTTTAAGAGGTGTATGCAGAGAAGGAAATTGTTAGTGGTATTGGTTAGTTGGTATCTCTATCCTGGATTGATCGGTTGGGCTTGTGTAATCTTACACGACGGGGTGCTTGCACATCCTGTGCCTCAGGAGGTACGTGCCCGTTTTTGCATTTGAGACCGTTTGAGCATTTAGCTGTCCCCTCTGTCCACTCCCTTAATAACTTTGCATGCTCCTCACCCCCACCCACATGACTAGCACACCTAGTGTCCATATTTCCGATTGTGTGGTGATTGATGGTATCTCGTCCGTTCCACAACCCTGTGGTACCTAGTTGTGGCTGTACGGGCGTTGGGGGATGGTAAGGGTTGGCTGGAGTTGTTGCCTCTAAAGGTAGAGCATTTTTGTCTTATCCAGGCAATACCGGAGGAATCCGGCAAGATTACCGCAGAAATGAGGTCAGAAAAGAAACTTTGTCAGACAAACTGTAGAGTGATAGAGAGCAATGGGCTAGAACTAGTGAATGAAAGAGCAATTTAGGGCCATTGGGTGACCAAAAAAAGAGGAGTGGGGAACATTGTAAGTGCCTGTGAGGACGGGAAAGATATTTCAAATTTTGGTCATTTTCCGGCTTCCAATGGAAATACCGTTGTGATTACCGGAGCAAATTTTACCCGTTTTCCCCATTATGAGAGGGAATATCGGGTTAATATCCTGGAAGTAGGGAGTGGAAAAAAATAAAGACTTGTATAGATCACAACTACAAGACATGGACGAATGGGGCTTTGGGAAGAATTTATTTGTGTAACATTACTTTTAGGCAGGGGTAATTGGGTCTTTGGGAAAAAATGATTACTGTAATCTGCATAGCGGCCAAAGGCGTGGCCACAGGCCATGGACAAAGACTGTGTCAGGAGGGCCCCAAACAAATGCATTGGAGCATTATGTACAGGGGACAGAGCTGAAGGTCATGGTTACAGGCCTTGACCGAAGGCCATGCCTAGTGGACCTCAAAGAAACCTATTGGTGCCACATGTACAGTACCCACCGCCAAAGTCCATGGATAGTGGGCCCCAAAGACACCTATTGGTACAACATGTACAGTCGCCACAGCCAAAAGTCATGCCCACTGCCCATGGCTGAATTCCATGGCTAGTTCACCCCAAAGAAACCTATTAGTGCAAATTGTACAATGCCAAAGGTCGAACGCCATGGCTAGTGGGCCCGAAAGAAACTGGTTGGTGCAACATATACATTCAGCCATGGCTAGTGGGCAGCAAATAAATTATAGTATAACACCTTTGACATTCAGAGAAAAGAAAATAGTTAAGAGAGAGTTAAGGTGATCAGATTTCACATGAACAAAACCATAGCAACCAAGCCTTTGAAATTCAGGAAAAATGTTACCCTTCTCTGAGCCCAGTCAGTGTTCAGCTGAGTATCTTTCCTATGTATTCAACAATTACCATTGGATATTAATAACCAGGACATTTTTTTTAAAGTCTTGTGCCTCAAAACTGTCACATGGCAATGGCAGGGTGGTTTCAACACAGGCGAAGGCCACTGTATTAGCAGGGAATTGGAATCAATGTTGCAATTTGTGCTATTCTCAGTGAATGGATTTACACCCAGCAATTGTTTTGAATCCTGATGCATTTAATACACAGTGAGTCTTAATTCCAGGTGGTCATTCACACAGTAATTGACACAGCTAGAACTTAGCTTCTGTACTATCATTTGGAGAATGACAAATGTAGCCTCTTCTGAATTCCAGGCGAACCTAGAATCTAGTCTAGTCTAGTCTTGATAATGACTAGGTGAACCATGAATTTAGCTTTGAATCCAAACACCTGTAGAATGTAGCCACTGATTCAAACTGTGATTGGAGTGTAATCAATGGGGCTCATTACAAGTTGGACGGTGCGGGTACAATGCAGTGGTATTACTGAATACTACTGCATTACTGCACTGCTGAACTATAACTTTGGTGGAAAATAGGAGGATTCTCCCACAGCTATGAGATGGGGGTAAATCTGTCCATTTTCTGCCAGATTTTGGTGGAATTACTGTGTTTGAATTACTGCTGTGGTAATTCCTCTAAAAGTCCCCCATGGAGTCCAATGGGGACTAACATCGCCTGCTACTACTTGTAATCAGTTTGCAGTTTGGTGGGATGGTGGGATCTGAGCAGATTTACGGCTGAGATACCAACAAACTTGTAATGAGCCCCAAAGTGTCTAGTCTATGTAACTGTTAGAATTAGCCAATACTTTGAACCTTGTCACACTCCATGCACATGGAATTCTAGCCATAGTCACGGTCACTGATGCACATGCATCTACCATCATACACCACTCAAAGACTCTTCTCACAACATCTCAACCATAAGAATGCAGCTTCTGTTCATGAAAAAATTGTGATAGTTAGCTGCAAACATCATGACTATCCCGCTCTCTCATACCCTTGGTAGACTATTTCTCACCACCCTCCACATGCCAGCTCGACATGGGTGGCTAACAGGGACTTGGCCACCCCTTCATATCTTTGTATTGGCCAATATGCACACATGCCTACTCGCACCTGCTCTGACTTCCCATACCTAGACTCCAGTCCCCAAGCTCGTTCAACCTACAGCGCGTTGTGACCATAATAATGGAGGAAGGCACTATACAAATGACGTGAGACTTCTATTCTGTCCACTTTACAGTGACATACATATACAATATTTACAAAAGGCTCTTAGATTACCAACCTTCGTCATTGGAAACTGGCATTTTATTTCCTTTTGTCTGTTCCCACGGTTGAGTTTGCTTTTGCGTTTTTCTGCTTATTAAAAAACGCATTACGCAAAAGAATTATGTTTGGGCGCTAGGTTGACAAATTATGTTTTAAATTGTTCCCCACTTCTTAAATTACCGTTTTTATTTTTTAATTGCAATCTGCAGATGATAGTTCCTCTTACTTTTAAAATCTGAGCATCTAAAGTTTTATAAGAGGTAATATGCTTATGATAAATTGTTCCCCTCACTTCTGGTATTTTGGTGCCGTTCATTGTGTGTTGTGTGTTATTGTCGATCAACAGTGCGTGACTAAATGTTAGGTATTATGTTGTAAGGTGGATCTTTTGAATCTGAATAAACAAGATTTGATGATGATGAAAAAAGCTTGATTCAGGGAGAGTCCATGTGATTAGGTTTAACACAACAAAACCCCTGAAATTCAGCAGTCACATTTCAAGCAAGTCCACCTTAACTTTGTCCCGCCTGTTGTGCAGCGTATGACCACAATAATGACATCACAGATTTGAAATATGACAACTCTGCTTTGTTACATACTATATATGTACATATTACATACCTACACAGTGGGCCTCATTACGACCCTGGCGGTAAGGCAACAACGACGCCGTAGTGCTACCGGCGCTGTTGTTGCCTCCCCGCCTCATTACGAGTTCTGCTCGCGGGGCCGCCCTGTACGCCTCGTCAGACCAGACGTGCAGAGCGGCACCCGCTAGCAAAACAGGATGCTAACAATGGTACCGTCATTAACGGGCCCGTTGTTAGCATCCTCCCGATTCCCATTGACCCCTATGGGGCTCAAATGGGAATGGGGATGTACCAGGTCCAGGTCCAGCGAATAGGAATTACTGGGCCCACAGAGGGCGTAATGACCCGGTATTTCCCATTTTTCGTGACCCAGACCCAAGTTTGGGGTAGCCATGCCACTAAAAACGGCATGGCTACCGCCAAATTCGTAATGAGGCCCAGTACATTGTAGTCTGCCCTTGTTTCTTTATGTAACATACAGTAAATAATTGTAAGTACATACCAATATTATTACAAAGAGAGATCAGTGAGTTAAGCGCTGGACCCGTCATCTGTAGGCAACGAACATTTGCACATTGAAGCTTATCAGGGTCAGCTTCCTTCTGAAGTTGATTAACTGAGTACCGTTTAGTTGGATAATAGTAATACCTATTAGCACATGGAGATCATTATTTATTTCTTCTCAGCCAACAACAATGCCCAAATGAATTTATCGACTACATTGAAGCATTCCTGGTAATCCAGATGTGGACGCCTTGCTTACTGTGCCTCACAGAGGAGGCCCAACAAGGCGGAATCACATGTCTGGGGTTGCTGATGGTGCTCTTGGTCAGAGGAGAATTGCCAAACACTTTGATGCTGGAATGGCCTGGTGGGTGGGACAAAGACTGATATGCAAATTGATATTTCTCCTCTGTGAAGTGTTCAGTGAGCTAAAATGTGGTTGTTGACCCTACTGAGTGGAAGAAATTCCATAGAACAAGTTATTTGAACCATATTCGTTCTCAGAGGGGCTCCTATACTCTTGATACATTACATATTACATTAGAGTATGATGCCCTCAGAAGGGTCCAACATATTTGAATGTAGTGTCAGGAGGTAGCACTCTGTTTCACAGCTCTTTATTTTGCTGCCACTGCCCGCATATGCAGTACAATCACTTTATATCATATACCTCACTTTAACTCTCTCACTAGCTCAGTTCTACTCATCTGGTGTCTTTCCACATTTGGCTGTTCAGCAATGCTGCTAATAAGGATTTTCGTGTTTCATGACAATAAAACATGTTGGGTCTCAATATGATTTTGGTGATGTGGTAAAAAAACGTGATGTCAGCTCCATTATCAGCAATTTTATGATGCTAAGGGAATTACCAGCAACTTTTACTGAACCATTACATTCTGAATCTGGTGCTAAAGTGAAGGATTCAAGTAAATCCTGCACTTTAACTCCAAAAATTGTCCGATTCAAGCTTGCAGTAAATCCACCAAAAATACACATGCAACTCTGACTCGAAAAATGGGGATTTACTCCACCATACCACCTCTCGTAAAACTGTGGCAATGCTACGGGACTGAGTGATGGTAACAATACATGAGTTGTGTGGTAAATCGTACAATGTACAGCCAATTTAACATCAACCACGCAATGATGCCATTTTTATGAGAGTAGAGTCTCTCCACGTTGCAGGAGTTGTCAACTGGCCCCATGTGGTCATTGTCACCTTTTATTTTCCAGCCCTGGCTTTTTTAGAAAACAGTCCTCTGATTTCTGAAACGTGTTATACCATGCTTATGTTATGTTATGTTATGTTACTTGGCATTTATATCGCGCTCTATATATCATGGTATGATATCAAAGCGCTGGTAGGTTGAACGCCCTTGAGAACCGCAGTTCTGGTCAGTAGAGAGAGATAGTGTCATAGGGTGCGTGGGTTCACTGGTTATGTGTGAAGCTGATGTAATTGACAAATGGTAGCTGCATCCTAGCGTTAGGTGTGGTGTTGAAGTTATCACTTGGATGTGTGCAGTCTGGTGGGTGGACATCCAGACTGGGTTTGGATGTGTTATGCCTGAAGGACGCTTATGTGAGCAACTAGGCCAGAATGTCATGGGATAGTTGTGTTTTATTAGGGTGATGAGGTGTTCATGGGGTAGTTTTTGTGCGTGAAGAGCTAGGCCCAATTTATCAGAGGTATAGTTGTGTTCTAGTTGTGTGATGCTGTATATTAGAGAGTAGGCGTAGTGATGTCATGGAAAACGTGGAACTAAACATACCAGTGTGAGAAGCACTGTTGGCTAAAGCGACAGAGCTGCATGAGGATCGTAAAGACATGGCCACATCTGTGGTATATAAAAAAGCCTGCATGTGCTTTTTCGGAGATTAGAACACTGAAATTCCGCAAAAAGCATTGCATATGACTAAACGTTTGTTTGTTTGTTTGTTTGTTTATTGTTTTTCTAGAGCGCACCGCACCAAAAGGCATCCGGGCGCTGCATAAAACAGCTTTAAGCATATACATTCAGTGGTACAGTATCAGCAGCCATTGTTACAGAATCGACAGTTATAGATAATATGCAGAACAAGTGGAAAACAGACATATCGATGCAATATATAACTTACTAGGCGTGAGCCGGTTCAGAAGGGCAAGGTAGGACCAGACAGCCTGGTAAGTTACTTGTGGACAGTCCGATAGTACATTTATAATACACTGTCCTTGGAAAAGAGCCATTTTTTGGTGTTGGACCTGAAACTCTGAAGGTTAGAGTCAATACGCAGGTTAAGAGGGAGGGCATTCCATGCCTGGGCTGCTTGCACTGAGAAGCTAGTGCCTCCAGCTCTTTTGAGGTTGTAGCGTGGTGCAACAATGAGGCAGGAGTTAGCTGATCTTGTGAGTCTGGCGGATATTTTGGGAATAATTTTGTCCATAAGGTATTTAGGTGTGGCCTCATGAAGACATTTGTTTGAGATAGAGACCAGTTTAAAGTATATTCTATCCTGGATGGAAAGCCATTTATGGCTTCTTCTTGTTTCTGAAATGTGGTCCTTTCTTGGGATGCCCAATGCAGTTCTTAGTGCATTGTTTTGTAAGGTTTGGAGTTTGGTCAGAACTTTTTTGTTAGCCCCTGCATACAAAGCATTGCAATAATCAAGTTTCGATAAGATTAGTGCTCGTGCCAGAATAAAGCGGCTATTGGTGGAGAGGTAGTTTTTGCAAGCATGGATCAATTTGCAGGTGTAAGCTGTCGCTGATGCAACGGCGTTGGCTTGCTTCTTAATGTTTAGGGCCGAGTCTAGGTGGAAGCCTAAGGTTTTAGTTTCCTTAGCAGTCGTAATCATATTACCTCCAATGTTGAAGGCAGTGTAGTTAGGGTTTAGTTTATTCAGATGAGTGGGGGCGCCAAGTATAAGAATTTCAGTCTTGTCGTCATTCAGGCATAGGCTATGGGTAGCCATCCATGCCTGTATGACGAGGTAGACTTCGTTTATCCGGTCGTTGTCAGCGTCATAGTTTCCTGTTAGTGTGATAAGTATCTGGGTGTCATCTGCATAGTTGGTGTAGATGACACCCAAATTGTTCAGAATATCAAAGAGAGGTTTTGTGAACACATTGTATAGTGTAGGGGAGACACGCTATTTGCCACGCTATTTTGGGGCAAATTGAGTGACTACAAATTTGACACAGATATGTAACCTTGCATTACATCCACAGATTTCTCTACTTGTGTGATGTTTGACAAATAACCAACACAAATATTCGATCTGCTAATCACACACATACAAAAAAGTTTGAGACAAAGTAAAAATGCTATTTATACATTACAAATAAGTATCAATCGTTTTATCTCTTATTTTGTCGAAAAGGATCCTTTAAGAGACCATGGGCCTCATTACGAATGTAGCAATAAGGAAATAACGGCAGCATTGTTACCATACCTCCACATTCCGAGTTCTGCTTGCGGGTGCCGCTCTGCACACCTGGTCGGACCAAGAGTGCAGAGCGACACCCTCAAGCAGAACTCTTGATTGCACCGACACCGTTATGAACAGTGCCGGTGCAACCATGCTCCCCACCCCCATTCTGTCCTATTGGGGCAGAATGGGGATCAGGAGCCAGGCCATACCGGCACCCGCAAATGGGGAATTACCGGCCCATTACTATGGGCTGGTAATGGCCCATTCGCGGGTGCCGGTGCCGTTAGCGAGTTTGGCGGTAGCTGTGCCCCTATTAAGGGCAGGGCTACCGCCAGACTAGTAATGAGGCCCATGTGATGATATATTACCCTCAGGCATTCATTTTAGGATTTCTTCAACGTGCAAAAAGTTTCAAACATGTTTTTTTTTTCTTTTCGAGCAGAGAGCCCCCTTAATCAACTCCCCCATAACCTGCATAGACAGCTCGCGATAACAGACTATACATGCCATTTATCAGGGAGAACTTAATATGGTGCTGCCATCTAGATGGGCTTACTTTCACATTCCTCTTGCATAAAACATTGTTGCAATATATCCTGATGCTACTGAAGAACTCTGCCGCGTGGTTGCCATTCAACCTAGGCTGCACTGTATCAATGATGGCCCAAGACCATGAGAGGTTTACACAACGTAAGAAACTGGTACGGCATGTTTTCTAAAAGCCAGATCCGCAACCCCATACATGTAGTCTTTCCAATCTGGCAAAATTCAATTTAACCATAGTATTGCAAGACATTTTAACCTGCTTCACCCAAGATGTGTGCAGAGGATACAGAAACGGTTGAGAGATAAAATGTGCATTGCCTTTTTCTGAAATAATTTATTAAGCAAAACCAATTCGAGCAAAAACAAGAATCCACCATGTTTTCCGACACTGCCGGGTCCCACCAGTGAGCTGCAGCTTCAGAATGTATGCATGTAGGTTTCCCTTGTAGAGCTCAAGGCCACCTTCAGACAACTTCAATCTACTGGTGGCAAAAAGGCAAAATGATCGAGGAGAGCAGTCATCGGACATAGGTGAGCAGCGGTCAACATCTGGACATAACCAGGCCAGGTGAACAAAGCAGAGAATTAAAAAAGAAAATGATCATATAACCAGAAGGGCTATGTGCAAGTCCTTTGCTAGTTAAGTCAAGACATTCCGGCTGCACTTTACAAACAATTTGGAACATACCTCTGCATTTGTGGGGGAGGCGGTGGGTGCAGGGTTTGACCCATTTGCGTATTCACCTACTGACATTCCACCAACAAAATAAAATATAGAGGGACTGCCTCCCAGTGGTTTAGACACATTAGTTCAATAATTGTCGTCTAACCTGTGTACCCATTCCTAAAAAGAAAAAAAAAACATTTGACTCACTGTTTTCAAACTGGAAGACAAATATCACTGAGTAACAATTTAGCTCTGGCTCATGGCTTGGCCACTGATATTTAAGATACCCAATTTCCTCTGTCCTTTTAAACACATGTTCCTTTATACTGGGATGCCAAAGTGTTACTCTAATGAAGGCCAGTGTTGTCCTTTTCCATTCATGACAATACCTGAAACTTAGGAAAATCTCAACTATTGGTCTCCATGTCTCTCCCTCAAAAGCGAAACCCACTCCACACTACTTTTCAGCATGCCCTAACAAAATGCATTAGCCTGCAGTGAATCTAAATCTGTGCTATTTACATACTTAATGGTAATCCCTAAATCCTGCTATGATTTGATCTGTCAGAGGCCAGACTCATAGATCCGTCAACTGGTGACTTTCCTGCATCTACGCACTAAAATTGGATACAATTTAAAAACAATGATGAGTAAAATGTAATCTTAGTGTATGGGCATCCAAGAGAAGAGCAGGAGTTTTTGATTTTGGCTATTTATTTTTGGGGAAAAATAAATTGCTGCTATCCAGAATTAGGAGCCTTATAATCTTACTTGATGATGGCCTTTCCCGTATTTCCCAAATTAACCAGATAGGGCCTGATCACGAGTTGGGCGGTATCCCGACTGGGATACCGCCCAACTTTATTAGCGTTAGCACGCACCCTTACGGCGGTTTCACTGTCGGATCACGGGTTGGGCGCTTAGTCCTCATTCCCATTGGGCCCAGGACCCAATGGGAAATGTTTGGTGCAATTACCGTGCGGTAATACTGCTTGAATTAATTGTGTGGAAAATGGCCCCAGCTTTGAGGTGGAGGTAAAGACGCCAGACTCGAGATTGGGTAGACCCTTAAATGCAGTGGTAACACCGTTAAGGCTGAAATTTAAGGGATTCTGCCTGGCCTTTTTTTATAGATCGTCCATTCCTTATTTCATTGGTTGCCATCTTTTTCCACTTCAAGTCCATTGCAGAACGAAATCCACGAATCAGTGTGGTGGGTCAGTGGTGCGACTCAGAGTTTGGAATTAGTGCAAGACCGTTTTCCTAGAGTGCATCTTCCTAGCGCTCACCAGTGCCTCCCTAGCAAGTATGTACATCTGCAGAAGGATGAGAAACAAACAAGAGAGGTCTGGTGGCGTGTAGCAGGAGTGTGCGTGCTTGTGGGATAGTGACAAGCTCAGAGTAGAGGTTGGAAAAGCAGTAGGGAGATGAGCGGGCCCTCCAGAACTATTGCGCCCTCTGATGATGTCAGATGCACCAACGCCACAACACTGCTGAAGGCTCTGTGATGCCATCCATCCACACAATTGCTATGACACTTGCTCTGCTTCCATACACGAGTCAAACACTGCCTCAGTCTGGTTCTAGGCATTGGTAATTGTTGAAGGAATTGTGTCTCTTTGTGTTGCTATGTTGGACGCTTGTTCTGTGATGCTCATTTCACAATGTATTGGTGAAATATGTTCGCCACAAAGCCACTAAACAGTGCCGCAAGCAAACGCATACCTGCACCATTGAGCAGGACCGATGAGTGGGAATGTTGCCCACTGCTTTGCAATTTCCATGTCAACGTGCAGGTGTTAGATTCATGTACCCTGAAATTAGTGTCACCCCTGCATCATGAAAGACAAATCAAGTGTTGAAATTGTGGAAGCTGTCGCATTTTGGGCATTTCTGCTCCCCCTTTTCAATACTCTGTGGACCCATGACTCTCTCCATATGCAAATGGTGGTGAAGTGCACTTCCTTTGCATCTGCAAAGAATTTAGAAATATGCAGATTCTTTGCAGAGGAAAAGACTGTTGGCATGGCAAAGCAGGCCCGCCACTGAAGCAGGCAGAGCACTGCAGAAGTCGTCTTGGAGACCAGAGCTGCAGTGACTTTGACGTCACGATGTTCAATGTGTCCTTTGGTTGCCTAACAAGGGGACACAATATGTGCCTTCACCCCTTCCACTCTCTGTCTTTCTAACTGTCTTGGTTTGGGAGTGGATTCAGAACACTCACTGGGTCCCTTGCAGGATTCACACACAGAGAAAGAGAGAGGTGAATGAAGGCATTCAGGCATGGGAGACTCCTTCCTGTACACAGACCTGGCCGGAAGTGAAGTCACTCAGCACTGGTGGCCCTTCACCCTATGTGAGCTGACACTGCATTTTGTGAATGCCTGGAAAGGGGAAACCAAACACATATATTAATGGTGACTATTGGAAGGAAGGCCCAAATAGTGGAAGCCCATTTGAAAGACGAAATCACTGCACAGACAAAAGACTAAGTGTAACAAAAACGTGTCTTTACCTGTATACAGGGATGTCATTTCACCAAAATTCCAGCGATAGCTTAATTGACATCACATGGCCCTTGACCTCTGATCACATCACAAGAAGTGATGTCATTTTGACCCCACTCCGAAGTGACCTCACTAGAAGTGATGGAACACAACCTGTCACACCCTTGACAAAACAGAAAGTGGCATCACATAGATGGATCTGTACACTACTAATAATATGGTTACAATATCACTGTAATGTGATACACATTTCATACAAGAATGGATCACCATATGGATTGTTAATATCAGTGTGTACAAGCCCTTATTACCAAATTAAAGTTAATGCAAGCCGACAAGGCCAAATGATAATGATGTGCAATTATAGAGCACTTATGCTTAAGTGCTTTGTATAGAACAGATATACATACAATATCACCCAACCTGTGTTGGTTCTCATTTATGAACCTCAGAAGATGAAAGGCCGAGTTGGCTTTGCCAGGATTCAAACCAGCAACCTGCAGATCACACAGAAATCACTACAGCTAGCGCTCAACCCACTGGACTATTTTACCGGCTTCAGCTATCTTACCGGCTATAGTAAAATGAGCAATTACATGTCTGAATGTTCTCAAAGTCAGAAAGCAAATTACACTCTGTAGTGGATACCATTAAACTGGTAACTGACATTTAGCAGCACGCCATTTCATCCGCAGGTCTGCTGCAAAGTTGGCCACATGTCAGGCCTGCGTGGGTCTACTTTTCAGGCTTCAGAAGTTGGCAAAATACATAGTGTTGAGAGGGTTCATAACGGTGTATTAAAGAATTTAGAGTAGCACAGGGAAAGCAACACACTCACACAGTATCCCATGCTCTGGACACTCGTTACCTCATACATGCAAACATCCTGAACAGCATGCCATGGAGCTAGAAAAGACAGGCACATTGCAACAAAGAATTAATTGTGGCACAATGAAATCAAGGGCCACTTTATGTGCTAAGTTCAAACATTTCTGCACTGCACACAATCTTTTAGGCACAAGGATTTTGTCAATTGACTGGGGACACTGAGATGGAATGCCTTGTTATCATCGTAACAGAGACAACAGCAGAAAACAACATGCTACAACTGCGACTTACGAAAAGCAAAATACATAGTCCAAAATGGATATGGATGCTTATTCTACTCTAAATGCCTTTTGGAAGTTGTCATCTGCATTTTGAAGTTGGGGTGTTTAAGAACAGACTAAATCAGTGACTCTCCTACTGAAGTGCGCCTGAAATTAACCTTTAATGAGTCTAGCAATTATTGCATAGAATTCCAGAAAGAGAGATTATTTGTTAGTCCAATTCTTTCTTATTCACGGTCACTGCTCAGAGTCTTACACTGGTGGAACCCCCAGTTTTTTTAAGAGGCCTGATCAAGAAAGCCAGTCACTAGAGAAACAAAAAGCTGCATGGCACTGGCCACAGCCCAGGAGCTGCAATTATTGTAAAGTAAAAACAAAAAAACATTTTGTTTGTTTTTAGTGGTAGCAAGGGAGACTTCAGGAGTCGCAGGCGCGACCCCTCACACCCCAAATTTCATCCCTGCCTGTATAATGTTGCGTCTGTGAATTATGGTGTGTATATGGTTGTGTTTAAGTCAGTTAATGTGTAGTAAGTATAGTGTGAGAGTGTGTGTGTGTGTGTGTGTGGGGGGGGTGTTGTGTTACTATCCTTGTGGGGACTTGTGTATGAAAACATGCACATGTTGTGGGGATTTTTATTTCAATGTAGGAACCTAAACCCAAGTCCCCACATGGTAATATCTTCCAAATGACTTCAAAGGTCTTGAAAAACATTTGTGCCAATGTGCACAACTTTTAGAAAATGTGCCTTGTGGGGAACTGTGTTTATTTTTCTGTGTTGATTTATTTTCTCAGCTGTGCCCCCATAGGCTGGATGTGGTATTGCAGTCATCAACACACAGGCATTTAAACACACTTCATGAATCAGATGCCCTTAATGCTTAGGCAGAAAACAGCAGATTCATGGAAACCATTTATAAACAAATGCTATTGTTTTTTTTAGTGTCCTGAACCCCTTTCCTCTTTGCATTTACATAGTTTACATAGAAAATAAATGCATTTTGTATATTTACAGCATTTTATAAACCAATGTTCCCTTATTGCACAATACGCTTCCAGGCTCACTTTAAGCATCAGCTATATTTGTAACAAGCCATTCAAAATGTGACCTACTTTGATTCCTTATGTTTCTGTCATAATGTTGAAGGCCCCACAGAGGTGAGGTGTAAATATTTTAAAGTCCACACGGGAAGATATTACACATATTGCGTGCAATGATGCTGTCTTGCCTATATGTGAATGGATTGAATGTTTGCTTGAAATTTGGTCTGATTATACAAAAATACTCACAGGGTTGATGTTTAATTGATACTGATTGGGTCTTATTACAGGTACGACAGTAAGGGGCAAAAGTGGCAGTAACAAAATTGCCACCACTTTTACCACTCTGCCAAAATAAGGATTATTGAAAATGAATGCAGAGTGGAATTAAACCTTTGAGAAATTACCTTGGTGAAATTAGCAATGAGTTAGCAATGAAATCCAGCGATAAGACCCCACAGCTAAATCTGCCAGAGGAATTAGCACTGGACAAATAAATGCCAATTTAATTGTAATACAAGTTGAAATACCAGATGGAACTACCAAAAATAGTACCTAATTCAACAAAAAAACATAGTGTAGTTGCCTTCACCCAAAAGGTGGAGGTAAATGCATTCATGTTATGAAATGAAGCCACAGGTGCACCCAATAGGCCCTGAAAGGGTATATGAGGCTTACACTTTCCCCAAACACACTTTCCAACATTATGCAGCCACTATGTGCAGCCTCTAGAAGTAGCAAACCTCAAGCTTCAAGAACTCCTGCTGTACATTGAGCTACAAAGGCATGCCCAGCTACATCACACAGTGTCAGCACGTTGGTGCTCTCAGCCAAATGTTTCATTGACAATGATGTACAAGGCCCGTCTTCTTCTCCTAAGTGGCCTGTGAACATGTTGGGTTGTGAATGATTGGCAGTCACTGATCATGTCGACTGGTGCATGGTAAAGCAAGACACTTATCTATTTATGAGGATGCTGACCAAAGG
Organism: Ambystoma mexicanum; assembly: GCF_040938575.1. Taxonomy (NCBI): domain Eukaryota; kingdom Metazoa; phylum Chordata; class Amphibia; order Caudata; family Ambystomatidae; genus Ambystoma; species Ambystoma mexicanum. The sequence goes on along the minus strand of NC_090940.1, from coordinate 247,257,789 downwards.
GTAATGTGGGTAGGGTGGGTTTATGTGCAGGAGGATGACCAATCAACCATTGGCACATATGGTCTCTGAGGTGTACACACTTGGATGTGAAGGTTGAATTTTGTGTCCGCATGTTATTGTACCATCTTTGAGACACAGTATTTTGTCAGGGCTCACACACAACACTGGCGAGGTTGGTTTAGATTAAGAAGGCATGGGGACTTGGCCTACCGTTCATGAGAACCCTCATTGGCAGATGCATTGACCATATGAAATTAACACTGGTAGGGCCAGTTATTGGCACTGGTGTTTTCAGTGTTGATTTTGTGTATTTCCGGGGTGCATGTGAACAGAAGGAGTCTCCAGACTGAAAAGGTCACTTGTCTATAGATGCAGTGATAATATTCTGTCTTCAAAGGCATGGGGGTATAGTGTCCCTCAATTGATGGCTCGTTCATGTTAATTTGTCCCATAGACTTTTGAGCATGGCCTTGCTATTATGGTCATATGTTTCTACAGTCTGGCAAATGGCTATGCCAGAGAGTCAGGTCATCATTCACATAACAGAGGTGTCATTCAAACTCACCAGGATCAGGTTGACTGACTGTTCCAATTTCTGCTCCTTCTATTCCCTTGATGCCAGCCATATTAGGGACACTGCTGTCCTTTACCACCAAGGGTGTCAGGGTGAGTGGCTCGACTGTTCCACTTTATGTGGCAGTTGTCTCCTTTTGGTGGATAGAGATTAGGGTCCATACTCTTGTCTTCTGGCTATTCCACTTATTTACAACAGTCTTCACTATCCCATGATACAGTGACAACCGCTACCACCTTCTCATGTCCCAGAAGGTGACCTTCCTGTGGGAAGAGCATTTTTGTTGCTGTTCCTCAAATAGCATGTCAGCATGTCAGACTAACACACCCACAAAGACCTTGAGATCTAGCTAATTGAATTTGGGTTTTTGAACCACCATTTCAGGCACCTTCACTTTGCCTTGAGCAATTGACATGTTTGTTACTGTTTTTGGGGTTGAAGAGCAACAGGAAATGGGTGATTCATAAAGGTTTTAGAGTTTAAAGATGGCCACTGCTGAAGTCTCCGTTTGTGAGATTTGGCTCTAATTGGCTCTAATTCTTTTGGCAGAAATAGTGTTGGGTAATTCCTCAATTTCCCTGATGATAGCACTAATTCCGCCAAACATTGGGGTATTTACTGAAAGATGTTGTTTTTCCTGCTAATTCTGCTGAATGGCATTACCGCTACCACCAAGGGTTGGAGATTGTACACATGTAGTCATAATTCGGTGCTAATTCCACCAGACACAATGACATTGGCCCTCATTACGACCTTGGCGGAGGACCATGGTGCAATTAGCACCATGGTCCATGGCGCTAAGGGTGCAATTCCGCCATGGTGGTTGGCGGACTTACCGCCCCATTCCGACCTTGGCGGGGCGGTAAGTCCCCAATCCCCATTTTGCCCTTCCCCATTCCCATTCTTGCCCCATAGGGCATAATGGGAGTGGGGAAGGCGTTAATTACGCCACCGTAAATTACGGTGGCGTAATTAACATCAAGGTCCCTTAGCGCCATGGATTTTAACGCCTGCAAAAAGCAGGCGTTAAACTCACCATGGCGCTAAGGGAACTCGTATTCAGGCGGAAGGGGTCGGCGAAGTTTTGGTCGTAATGAGGGCCATTGAAAATAATTCTATACAGCGTAATTAATGCTAACTTTACCACTGAACACACAACAAGGTTTGTTGTTTCTAACGCCCCCCCCCCATAGATATTGGGTGATCTCAAAGTTTCCACAGTGAGGATCTGTGATTCTACAGATGGCCCGACTGTAATGATATGATGATATTGAAGTTCCATGTGAACAATAAATGACGTAATTGTTCGCTTCTAGGACCAATGAGTCATATTGGAGTCCTTGTTGGTAAAGAGGGTACTAACTTTCATATAGCAAACATTACCACCACGCCATCCCTACGCATTGCAAATGTGTAGGGGTGGTATTAAAGTTTGCCTGCAAAATATGATATATGGTGGTTCTGACATCATATAAGCATGTTGTTTGATAATGGTTCTCGTGCATTGTGTCTAATATTGAATTCCCTACCTGATGGTTGGTGATTATATTGAAATCCCCACAAATACTGTGAGGGATGATTTTAAGATCAACACTGAGGTGATGTTCATAAACATACCACAAGAATAATGATATTAAAATTCACAAAGGCATGCTCTTTGATCACCTAGATGTTGTAATCCCACTGCTGCTCAGAATGAGAATGTTACTTTCTTGGAACTACCTTCACAGTGCTAAGAGCAGGACTTACATGTTTATAATATCTTTACCACAAATAGTGCTTAGTAGTGCAGGGAAATGCATGCGGGTGTTCAGGGGCTAAAATGGGTGTTTTTCAATGTTATTGAGGTGACTGGATGTATGTGTAAAATGATATCGAAGTATTACAGCAATGGTTACAAATAATATTTAAAAGCTCTCACAGCTGGTGTGCAGTGACACTGTATTCCTCACAGAGATGTATTTATTTATGTTATTTTAATTTTATTGCTTAACGCTCAAACCTAGCTTGAGTAGCTTGAGAGCAGTGGAACGCTTTACAATAGGCGGGTGCTACCATTGGTACTTGGCATTTCATACAGCCATGCAGTACTGTTGGCCGAAGGAGAACAAAATTTTTATCCATCTGTCAGAAATTGTTAAAAATATTATTTTTGCGATATTTGCAAAGAACTGAAGGATGGTGGGGGCATTTTGAGCCACTGCCCATGTTCAGTTCCAGATGATATTAAAGTCTCCACAGGGACGGTGTTTGATGAAATTGAGGTCCCACAGGGATGGTGTGCGATCGTATATAAAACCACATAGGAATAGTGTGTAATGATGTCCCCTTAAAGGTGATATATAGTAATGAATCCCCCAAAGGGATGGGTTGTGGTGAAGTAGAGTTCCCCACAGGGACTTTGTTGATATAGAGGTCGTCACAGGGATGGTCTGACATGGTACAGAAGTCCCCACATTAATAGTATGTAATGATGCTCAAGTACCCATAGAGATGGAATGTGATGATATTGAATCCTCCAAACGGATAGTGTGTGCTTACGTTGAGGATCCCAAAGGAATAGTGTCTGATGATATTAACGTCCTCACATGAATAGAGTGTGATGATGTTTAAGTCTCCTTGAAGAAGGTGTAAAATGATATGAAAGGTTTCACATGTGGGCTCTTTGACATTAAGTGCCAGACGTATAGAGTAACACTGCTGAAGTTCCTTCAACGAAGTAACAGAGAAGTTTTGTGAAGATGTTGACATCATTGATGAAAGTATTTATAGAACTGAGTGTGTTTTATGTTAACTTTAACTCATGGTAATGTAACTGTCAAGCTCAGCTTAGTACATGGCCAAATCAGGAATCAAACAGAATCTTCTCAAAACCTAGGCCATCACATTGCCCCAAGCACCACCAGACTTGCTATACGCTGCCCATCCCTCTCTTCCCACCACCCGGTACATCTGTACCCCTCTTCTGTCCCCCTTTGTATCCTACCCCAGCTGTGTATCTGTTCTGTTGTTACCACCGAAAAGTGTTCCGTTATGTATCTGTAGCGTTGTACACCTCTGTAAAGTGCTCTGTTATGTATGTGTATCGGTATATTCCTCTGTAAAGCTAGGTCCTCGCTCAAAAAATATAACGATGATAATAATAATAATAATAATAATAATAATAATAATAATAATAATAATAATAATCTCAACAGACAATGGGCCTCATTAGGAGCTGGGTGGTATTCCAGTGGTATATCCGCCGGAATACCACCCAATGGAATTACCGTTACTGCCACTTGGTCCGGTTGATTTACCGCAGATTACAAGTGGTGGTGGCAGGGAAACTGCATGAGTAATTCTGCCGATTTCTTGGTGGAAAGTCAGAGGAATTTCCTCCCGCATGATGCCGGAGATAAATCCCCCACTCCAGGGCCAAACTTGTAGTATAGAATACTCGTAGTATGTGCAGAGTGGGAAAAGTGGCAGTTATTCTGTTACTGCCTCTACTCGTAATGAGCCCCAATATCTTTAGTCAGTCTCCTGCACAAGTGTGAGGTCTTCTGTCACATTCCACCTACTTCATCATGCCCATTTATTTAGTAGAGAAGTGTTTAAATATTTGTTCTTTGGCGAACACTTTAAATAAAAGTCCATACATAGAGAGAAGTTGTCTAAATTCAGGATACTTTGCAACACAGAAGAAATTAATATACGTGGATGAGACATACACCTGAAGGGGGTTGATTGAACATTGACAGGGAACGGTACAGACTGGCATAGAGATTTTAGGAATCATAAATAACCAACACTATGCAAGATCTTCAAAGCAGATGTAGAAAAATGCCTGAATTTTCTGAATTGGTTTTGGTACTGGAAACAGTCATGTAATAGGAGTATTTATTTATTTATATATATTGCACTTCTGTGATGCGGAACAATGTGCTTTGACTAGAGATCCTTAAAGAGCGAAGTTCTGCCACATAAGGAAAATGTAGTGGAAGAACTGACCAGATGGTGAAGTGGAATACACCAGCATGTAGACATGGGGCAAGGTATGGCACACGCAAGCAAGTAGTTTGAGGATACAATATTAGGTTGTTTTTTAGGTTTCAATAAATGGAAGAATAAGGAATTGCATAATTAAGAATGGGAAGATGTGTGGTGTTAAGCTAAAGGGACACCCTCATATCTCATTAGGTAATGTTTACCTCTGCGTTTAAAGGGGTGGATGGTAGTGGAGTTTTGTACATGAGAGGAGGGGGTCTTCCTGTTGTGCAGAGTGAGTAGGAAGACAAAGCAAAAGCAACAGGATGCGCAGTGAGCCTGCATTAGAGAGGAGATGAAAATTATAGGCAGTCCAACATTGTGGCGATACACTTGAGATAAGGGGTAAGGACTTCCAGTGGAGGTGAGCAATGAATGACAAAGAGTAGAAGCGGGTGGTAGCACCTGGTGGCCTAGAAGTGGTAAACCCCTCTTCTTTGTGCTCAGTTATGTTATTTGGGCTGTGAGATGGCTCGGCACCTTTATTCTGTGAAACAAACAATTTCTGCATCATAGTAGTATTTATTTTGCTTCTTCGAATTGGGTCCTCGGGTGCATTTCAGTAGCAAACCACCACACAACTGCTATTGCCTTTCCACATACCTGTAGCTGTATGGTTTGTATGTGTTACCCTCCACAACACACCCTGGTAATTTGCTGTCAACATATGGCCTTGACTAGTCATTTTTGACTGATCCCCACTCTTCTGCCTTAAACTGCACATGCCAAAGCCTCCCTCATTCATCCTTGAGGAGAATACAATTTCAAGCAGCGCATATGAGACTTTCAAGATTAGAAAAGCCTGCAGTTTTTCAGATATTCTTATCAAAATAACCTTTAATGGATTTGGAAACACAAGTCAGGGCTCCCTGTCCCAAGGCCTAGAGGATCTGTTGGCTTGGGAACTTGCATGATGGACAGAATGGCAGTGTCTCCTCGTGTTCCTAGTTTGGTCTAAACTGTCTTTAAACAGTTATTGAATGAAAGAAACTTGAAAAAGGAAAAATGTTACAAATCAGTGTTCTTCTCTGTTGAGGAGAATTGTCTCTCAAGTAAAATAGATGTGAAGTCTGTCCAGGTCTCTCTTTAGCAGGACTTACTTTCTTTACGGGTCATGATTCTACCAAGTGTTACTGACTCTTTCATAGACAGGTCGAAGTGTGCTGCTTTGATTAACAAGTGTCTTTTGGCCAGTATTTGGTATTTGCTAGGGTTTCAATCAGTGTTGCAGCCAGTTCAAAGGTTTTGCCAAAGAAGTGATCAACAATGAAGTTTCATAAATGTATGAGGCTTTTATCAGAGTGTAGGTTGGCTGAGCGGTTCCATGGGCTGTTCCCTATGCCCCTGACTACCTCCATGCCTCCAGGTTCTGGTTCTCTGGCTCTCTCTTCCAATCTCACTTTCCTCCTCATTATCTGAATGAAGGCTTGTTCCTTAGAGGCCATCAGCTAATTCCTTTCTATCCACTTTACTATATGGAAACGCAGATTCCTTATGCTTCCTCGTTCCAGCTCAATCACAGACCCTGGGATGTAGGCTGCCTGTGTCACTATATTTTCTCCTGTCTCATCCTACTCCAACCTCATCTCAACATCTTCCTCCTGAACAGACACTCTTTTAACTTAATCCTTAACTACTTCTATCCATCCCCTTAGCTCATCCTATCCCCTCCTCCTCCTCAGCTATTCTGTCACACCTACTCCTCAACTCCTAATGTCACCAGCTTTAATCTGCTTCCTGCTTTGAGCCCCTCCTCTCTCCAACCATTTCCTATATCACTTCTTGATATCCAAATGCCCAGGAACCCCTTATTATTGCCCCTGATTATATAGGGCTCTGATCCCTCCCCAGGGCTCTGCCTCTCAAGGCTGTCTACACCTGAGTATCAATATTTGTCCCACCAACATAATAGGCTCTTCACATTTCATGTACTAATCTCACATGTTGTTTTATTAGCAACACATGCCTGCTGCAGTATGCACACTGGCCCCATACAATGCTTAGCTGTCCTCTTCAATTGTTTCTACAACTCTCAAATACACATATACAGATGGGTCCAGTTTTACTTAAGCAAAGAAAGCGTTCCCTGCTGTGCGTGTCTCCAACAACCACCTTTGCTCATGGTGAACAGTGGTGGGGACATTTTGATCTACTCTGTTATTTCTGACAGTACCAAAATTCTCAAAACTCCCTCTCAGGTTAAAACGAATTAAGGCCTTTCAAAACGTCACTTGCGGAGTAGGTTACATCATCCATCTTCTGCCTTAAAGGGACAACAGCAACAATGTGGCATGTGACAAGCACAGCCATCCACCCCTGGAATTGTGGAGACAGCTAGGGACCCTCCGTGTGCCTTAAAACACTGTGGATGTAGATGTGCTAGCTTCATCACAACACGCCATACAATACGTATGGGGCTTCATGACTAATACCTTGGAAGATGGGAATATTGCACTGGTACCCACATTGTCCTCTTTCAATATGTGATCCACAGAATTTGCTGTGAGAGGATTGTCTTAGAACCTTTGTGGGACAAATTGAAAACATCACATATCTGCAAACACAATACTGGCAGGGCCAAAAGCAGCAAGAATTTGGAAGGCATATTCTTGGTAAATTACCATTGTAATAGGCACATACCTTGTACTGTACCGTTGCCTATTTAGACAGTCCAGGGGAATGTCCTCTATGTGTGTGTCTGTTCAGTTGAGCCTCTGGGTGGCTCTCTGCACCTTGCTAAATATTGCTCTTTTCTGATGAGTAATATCTAACACTACCCTTTCAGACATAGATTCAGTTTTGCCATTTTGCATGGTTGGGTGTCAGCCAAACTTACAATGATTCTCATTAATTCACAAACCTGCTTCCCTCTAGCTCAAAAAGGGGCAACGTCTAGCACCTCAGAGTAATTCAGTATTAGCTACATAAAATAGTTTTCTGCCATTGCTATTGATAGTCCATCTCAATATTTTATGTACATAGTTAGCCTGTTTGCAACTCACTATAGTTTTGTTTGTTCATGTAAAGATGGCCCTTGTCAAGCAAGCTCAGTGTGACAAGATAGTGCTCATCCCCTGGTAGCCAGACCTGTCCTGTTTTTAGACATCATGGACCTCATTACGAGTTTGGAGGTATCCATGACCTCCATTAACAAGGGCATGGCTGCCTCCAAACTCGGGTCCGAGTTCCCTGAATGGGGAAATACCGGCCCATTCCAACCTTAGAGGGCCCGGTATTTCCCCATTCAGGGAACCCAGACCATCCCCATTCCCATTGAGCCCAATAGGGATCACTGGGAATGGGGAGCATGCTAACAATGGGCCCGATAAAGACAGGCCCATTGTTAGCATGCTGGGCTGCTCGCAGACCTCGTAATAGGGCAGTAAGGGTTTAACGGCTCTGGCACCTTTACCGGCGCCTTTAACCCCTTACTGCCCACCCGGAAATGAGTCCCCATGACTTGCCACAGATGAGTGACAGTGCTCCCTCATCCTTAGGCAAAATGGAGTAGTCACCAACTGTTCCCATCTGACCCTGTGAAGAGATCCGCTTTGTGTGGCACATAGGTGGGTTGCCGGTAAAGGCAAGCAGGTGGTTATCTATCCCTTTTGACAATCCCTCACCCCACGCACTCCTGCATCTCTGACGCTCTCTAACTGTACCTCCCAAAGAAGCCATTATCACTGGAGAAAAAAAGGACGATTGGGTTTTAATCCATTTACATGAAATGGAATGTTGGAAATGGACAGTGTCAGCAATTCACCTGCAATGTTCAGTTCTTTGAAAGTTGAGTGTCAATAAAAAATCAGAAAGCTAAAGGGTAACAAACTACACTTGCTTCCTCTCCAGGCCAGTATGATGTTCAAGACTGCATGTATCATCTACAAAGCAGTCACAAGTAGCACACCAGCATACCTAGTGGCTAAGCACCACAGATCTAGTGGCATGCCCTCTTTGCACAGCAGTTCGACCAACTGCCTCAAAACACAATGTGTCTGCAAGGAGAGGACTCACAAACAATCCTTCTATTGTCATGCACCCACCCTCTGGAACTTTATCCTGGTATTGGCTTGGAATGCCCCCACAATTCTGCAATTTCACAAATCTCTCAAAACATGGCTTTTCCAACAAAACATGATCAAGGACTAATCCCAATGGATGCACATACCAATGTACAGACCGCAACTCACAGTACTGCGCTACTGTTAAAAGATGCCAGCCCAAACGCTGGCTACCCATGCCCTGTACAGCATTCTGCTCCTCTCAAGCTAGGTCTGCACTTTAAATCAATAAAATAAATAAATAGAAATAAATAGGGTGGAATACATAGCCTCACCAAATATTTCCTCCTTTTTGAAAATGACTTATCAGTGTCCTCATTCTAGGGGATAATTGTCAAAATAATACATGTTTTCCCAAAGACAGCATTTGGTTCTAATCCTTTCCGCCCACTCACCTGGCCATAATTAATTTGGCTAACCTGGCCAGATCAGTTCTGCCCCTAAATGTGATGAGTTCCCTTTCAGTCAATCACTCTCTAGGTGTTGCAGCATTACAGGAAAACAACATAATCATGATTTTCGGCAAAAGTAGCAGGGCGCCTCATGTTCCTTGGTTATTGGCACTTCTTATGTAAATCCATACATTTGGATCAACAAAGTAAAATTGCTTTACTGTGCTGAGAGAAGCCCGGTTTCAGCCATAAAATAAAAAAAAAATCACAGTGCATTGATGAGCTTTGCGTCCTTCCTTTCCCCTTCCCCAAATCCTTAACCACTGCACTTGGAAGTGAAGCCTCTCCTCTCCCCACCTAATGGGAAGATTGCCTTTCAAAATGTTAATTAGTCACAACACCTCCCACCAGGATGTAAAGATATGCCAGAGGACCGAGGTTCGTGCTACACAGTCACCGTTCAGCAGAGTGCCCCAGGAACAACAAACCCTCCCCCAGCCATGACAGAGGACTCAGCCAAGCGCAAGTTAGAACTGTCCTTTATTTTCTATAACAGACAGGAACATACAGGAAACCAAAAATCTCAAGCAATCATCAAATTGCGTGACAACTTGTGACGCTTTCCCCTAAAACCTAAGAGCTAATTCTCCTGGGTGGCTGAGGTGGTAGTACCTATAGAAGGCACCTATATTCATTAGCTAACGGGCCCTTCCATGTCTAGTGGTCTCTCCAAAAACAATCTATTACATTGTTGTAGGGCCGCAGGACTACCATTGGCCCATGCCCATTACAAACCACCCCAGGATTTGCACTTTAAATGTGAACTCCATTTTATTTAAGAGTATGCATGTTAATGTGAAGCTGTCAAAATTGTGAAACTTGGTAAAGTGGTCAATGAGCAACAAGAGGTAAGACCTAGTCAGTGACTTTCTGTCTTTGGAAGAGCAAAAAACTGGCAGGAGAGATTGATAGCTGCATAGGTTGCTGATGAAGAAAATGTTGGCTTTTATCATTTGGATACTTTAGTGACAAATCATATGAGGTGAACAAGAGGCGCTTCATCAGGCATGGCTTGTGCCTTTGGGCTGTAAATCGAGGTGGTTGAGGGAGGGTCAACATCCGGTTAGCAGCTGGTCTGATCTTTCTTCACTCCCTGGCCCTCACTACGAGTGGGGTGGTATTCTGGTGGTAAATCTGCTGGAATACGACCCAAAGGAATTATTGTTAACGTCACTTGATCTGGTGGATTTCCTGCTGGATTAAAAGGGGTGGTGGCAGTGTTAATCCCCCAGTAAGTGTGCCAATGTTGCCAATTTTGTGATGTGGGAGGATTTGCTACCTGCATGCTGATGGAGGTAAATCCCCCACTGCAGGGCCAGACTCGTAGTATGGCGGAGCGGGAAAAGAGGTGGTTATTCCGCTACCGCCACTTTTTTTCTGCACCGCCATACTTGTAATGAGCTTCTTGTCTTTGAATCTATCAATGACCCTCCCCATTAGCTGATTGAATCCCAATACCATTGCTTTCATGCTCAGATTCTCCATGCTCAACCCATCAACACGCACTCTAGTCAAAGTTCCCCTCCATCTGTGCTATCTCCCACTTCTGCTCATTTCCTGTGCTGACCCCTTAATAGCATGCACTCCTCCCATCGACATCTAAGCAGTTGAGTCTGTGGAAGTATTTAAGATAAAGATCTCGAGCCATCTGATAGCCAGTAAAGGGAAATCCCTAACCACCTCTAAGCCTTGTCATATCTCTCCGCCCATGCAAAATATAAGCTAAACAACTGTAGATATGGGGTTATGCAACCAATGATGCAATGCCTAAATGTGCATTATATTTATTAATGTAAATCTGTTATCATGAATCCCGTTTTCATGTTTTAGCCCCATAATCTTGACTCACTATTATCCACATAGTCATTGTGCTAGGTGAAGACACCCTTAAATGGGATTACCTCCATTTCCTGTTTGCTTCTTTGTCAAAGTGCTAATCTTGCCAACCATAAACATAATTAAATAATGACATAAAGGATATCTGCTCCAAAGGATTGGACCTTGAAAATGTAATGTACCTTGTGTAAGTGATTTCAATCAGGCACACACCCAAGTCTCGCCCAGCATGTAGTGCACAAATGAAACCCTTATCTATGTTTATCTATAAGTTCAATATTCTGAATGATATACCTCTCATATCACACCCTTCTCACAGTATCCCCAGGTTACACAGAACCAGGAATCAGGCTAGTTGTAAAGGTAATTATGTGTTTATTTACTTAGAATTGAAAATAACAATATATTTTTAATAGGTAACAACAATCACCAATGGGGTGACAGGAACAATGGATAATATCTTTAATATACTGGGAGTCAAGTAGTGACACAAAGAGAATGCAGCAAAGAAAATAGTACTTTTAAATTGGTTTGGAACAGATAGCAGTATGGTTAGGGGTTCCCCTTGCAACACCCTCAACCCACCAATAGGCACTTTAAATAGATGTGAGGAGAGAGTAGGTACTCAGGAATAACAAAGACCAAACAGAATATCACTCTCACCTTCCCCCTTTAAACACAAGAGAAAAACGGGCTTGAGTTTTCAACTGTCAGTATGGCTTTGAAATTGGCTGAGCAAAAACACAAAATAGGTTCAAAAATGCTTATATTATTATAAATTCCTACGGGAGCCGCTTTGAACAGATGTAAGCATACACAAGCAAAGATTTAATCAAAAGGAAACAATAGGAATCTCAAAATCAAAGTGGAAATAATTTAAAGCTATTCACACGTGTAAAACATTTGCTAACGGTAAATTTGCGGCAAACTTTTACTTATGCGATTTTTGATGTAACGGGTCAATCGCACTGTTTCGCAATACGATTTTGAGTTGTGAATTTAGCTGCGGATGTTAGGTACAAGTGGGAGTTATGGAGGTTTTTGTGAGAGGTGTTTTTCGAAAATAAAGAGAAAAATTTTGACAAGGACTTCAGTTTAGCATCAGAAAATATGGCTTATGCTTTTACGCAAGGCTCTCGCGTTTAGGCTAGGCAACCAAGTCGGGACGAAGTAAGCTCTGAGACTGATTCATGACTTTAGTAACAGATCCCCATCACCTTCCCTGGCGGCACCAGTCCAAAGACTCAAAGTGGGATTTATGGATCAGAGTTACACAAATAAAGATGACTATGCAAATGGCGCTTTATCAACTAGACAGAATAAGATAGCACTAAAGATTTTGACACTGTTACTGGTTAGGAAAGTAGGGATAGTTCAGAGATCAGTACGGAGCAAGATAATGCAAGATATACAATATGTCTCTAGCGTCCTATTAATACTCACAATCCACTGGGATTTAAGATTTTGAACAGTCACAGTTCTGCTTAATGGATTGGGTTTATCAAGGAAAGACAGCACATTAGGCGCTGGCCTGGATCAGCTAGGCCAGTCACCGGAACTGCACAGGATCTGCCCTTCTTGTTTCTGGGTAGTTCAAATCAGCGGGATTGCAAATTCCTCAGGCAAGCATTATGGTAGCTAGCCAGATAGTTTCAGGATGCTAGTTTCAGGATGCTTTCTCACACCACAGCGCTGCACTGGGTTGTAAGAATTAATTTGAGAAATGGTTCAGCTACTGCTTGGCCTGGTCCTTGGCATCTGGATCTGGAAGGATGTTGAATGCTGGATGTTGAATGCTGGATCAGAGTGCTTCGCTGGAATCAGAAGAGTGAGTCCCTATGTGTTGTCAGCTGTCTCTATTTATCCTTTCAAATGACATCACAAAAATGGGTGTATGGGCCGGCTTAACTAAACTCGCCCCTTTGGACTGGCATTGGATCTGATCCTCATCTCCACCTTGCATCTGAGTGATTGTTTCAAGGACAGATGATGTCACATTTATGGTTTGGTTTTTACAATCCTTAGAAACCTCCCCTAGACACTAGTATCAAAATCGAATTTTTTCTTAAATACATATTTATATATTTGTAACCTCTACACAAATCACACACAAGGATTACATATGTTATGGAGTAACTGTTCATCAAAATCCTGCAGCTGTGAGATCTTGTTTCACCTTTCTGCAGCATTTTGTCCATTTCACCATGAAATATTTTTCAAACTTTCTTCAGATTTCCATAATTATGTGTGTTTACCGTAGGAATGTGTGTGCAAAGTTTAACAATTTACAATAAAAAAACCACACATATTGCCATTTCTGTTCCAAATATGTTACACAATTCCACTACATCTTTAAAGGTAAAGCCAAAAAATTAGACTGACAAATATGTCCTTTTTATATTTTTGTCCTAAAAATCAATGCATATAGAGCTCATAATGCTGAAACTAAATGGCTATTTCTGGTTGTTTATTTTTCATCTGGCGGAACTATTGAATATACGTGGGACAAACCAAATGGTATGTGTGAATTCGTTAATATACTGTATTCAAACCACGCAATGCATTTAAACTGATGAATATATAATTATGATTAGCTTGATGATGTAATCAAGTGCCTATATACAACCCTGACGAAGGTTCTAACCGAAATGCATTGGCAGAATGTATATTGATGGCAAAATATGATCGCCAGTATAATGTGAATCAATAATTATACAAACACGGGAATGTGAATAAACATTCCTGGCTAAAAGTACATAGATACATTTGACTTTTTTTGTATTTAATTTGAATAACATATTGAAGAAGAAATTGAACTTCTTGGAAAATGTGCAGCCCTACAGAGGGGCCAACTGAGATGCGCCAGTTATAATAAGGCAGAGATGCCTTGTTTCTGTATTTTTTTTTTTTCTTTTTATATTTTTCACCATTTCTGATAGCAAGTTATAAGTCTTTAAAGAAATGTTTATTATATATTCTTATCAGCAAATGGTCATCCTTTTGTCTGTCTCTGGAGCAAGGAGTAGCCCCACCTTTTTTTGATTTCCTTCTGCAGGCCAGTTCATGACCCTTTCACACGTCCATTTCCTGGCTTGGAGGATCTGCCATTGTTCAATCTTTGGCTGCAGACAAAAGTCTGTCCTACCCCGAAATTATCAGATGTCAGTGAGTATCTGCTGAGAGGAAGGCCCTCCTCTTGGGTGGAAAAACATGTTTTTCTACTTCTGGCAGGCCCAGCCAGGATAATTTATTTATTCTTAGTTTCTTGACTTAATATCCAGCAGAAAACAAACTTGTTGCATCAGATGACATAGGTAAATTACATTCTTAGATTTAAACCTGTGGAATCAAAAATAACTGAGATCTGTGTTTCGTTCATCAACAATCCTTTTATATTTGCTAATCCGGCAGGCTTTTAGTTTAGATAACTTTAAAATCTAATCAGGAGAGCCCAGTGTGCTGCACTCAGAATTTTGACAGGAACTGTCATTCACAGGTAGCCCAGGGTACTGCACACAGATTTTTGACAGGAACTGTCATTCACAGGCAATCCAGTTTTGCTGGAAAATGTTTTGCTTTTAACCTTTCAGGACTTTGTACATTCACAGTGCTTCCTTAGGTTAAATGAATTTTAGCCCCAAGCATGATTTTGAGTGTTGAGAAGTGTTATGTACAGGCATTTTGGAGTTTTACTTGCAAATTAACACTGCTTTTCCCTCTGCACTCTGTTTGCTTGTCATGGAGCCCACTGGCACTTTTTCTGCAGCGTGAGCTCTGTTCCACCTCACATGCACTATGAATGGCAGGTTGTGCAGCCATCTCTTTGTGTGTTAAAATGCGATTTTTAAGGTTTTGGCACGCACAAAGGTTTTGCCGCCATTTCTGCTGTTTCTTGCACCATAAATAGCAGAGTGATGCTGCATAGTATAGTAAAGTGGGTCAATACATCCCACACTTGCTTGGCAAAGCACAAAGCCACCTGTGACTTGGTCAGTGGCCTTCCGTCTTTGGAAGAACGAAAAGGATAGCTGCATAGCTTTGCTAATGAAGAGGAAGATGGTCTGCTTCTTTAGTGACTCAAGGCTGGCAAGGTGAACAAGAGGCGCTTCATTACAAGTTAAGGTAATGGAGTTGTAAATATGTTTATGACTGACATTTTATTCTGGTTAGTGTGATTAGTGTGATAAGAGTTGGTGCACACCATGCTCAGAGCGAGAGCAGGATAGATGTGCTTGCTTACTCAGACTCTTTTCTGAGTGTGGAAGTGACGTTGGGAAGCAAATAAAGCAGAGATCTGTGAGATAGTCACTTTTGCAAAAGTTGAGGCTTAATCACAAATAGTTCTGTTCCCAATGAACAGCAAACCACAGAAGTTGCACACTGGAGGCAGGTGGCTCTCCTGAACTTCCTGTTGGTGCTACCTCTCTTCCTGTCCTTGTCGGCACTGAGTGAGGAAAATATTGGATACGTTTGCTGTTCACTTTACTTTTCTCTGATCAGGTCTGGGTAGAGATTCACAGCAAGACTTCTCAGATTGTTCAGTTATATGGCAAGTGCAGGGGGCACTGCCAGTGTTATGAGAGACCTTTGAGAAGGTACCGATTAACATCAGTGATCCTTTGACCTGCCAACTACCTCTGTGATCCCCTTGATATTGGTGTTTATGAGCACAGAGTCAGGTACCCTGTGGCGAGCCCATGAGAACCATTGCTGTCTTTGCAGTAGCAAAACACACACACAAAGATTGGCACTTACTGTTTTTTTAGATGCCTGTTTTTGTCAAATCTGGCCCATAGCCAAATTTCTCAAATTCAAAACACAGCAAATGTTCATACTAGATGCTTACGTGCAGCCATCTGAGATATTGTATCCTACTTTCTCTGTCCAATATTTTTCCACTGGTGGAAAGATAATTTGAGATTTTTTCTAATAGTATACTGGAGCTAGATGCTCACATCGTTTTTTTTGTAACTCTTCTGAACGGCTATCAGAAAAGCTCATTTGTATTTGTTTTCATTGTTCACCCATACTGTTTAAATATATATTTTTTTTTAATCTAAGTTTTCAAAAGTGTGAACTATTATAAGCACAGTATTGACTTATTCACTGATGCTGGTTCTGCCCCATAAGTGCGGGCATGTCATACAGTAGCACATAACATCTGAGACTTGCTGCTAAGAAGTGCTACATTTCCCGTTCGTATTGGTGAACCTGAATTCACTAACTAAAGCACATTACAAACGTTCTCAGTGACAGGACCAGCCGAGCACTATATTAATGAAAATAACCTCAATTGGGATAAAACAATTAAATGACATATGTTAAAGTCTGATGCAGTGCTGTAAGTGCTTAATTTAAACTAGCAAATGGGTTACAAAATTCTTTGAGACCAAACATTCTCCTTGACTGCTATACCAGTTTTTATATTTTTCATGTACAGAGTGCTTGCTATTTTAAAAAAGTATGTATGTATAGCATGTTTGTAATGCCCGAACCCAAGGGGATCACTGCGTTTGTATGGAATAAGCAAGATCATTGCACAATGAAAAAAAACACACGGGTATGGTAGGTGTGGTGATTGCTTGTACGGAAGCAGTGTGTCATTAATCATGTTTATTGGAGAGCCAGGTTTTCAAAGGTTTATTGAAGGTAGTGTAGGAAGTTTCATCTCTGATGTTTTTTGGGAAGAGAGTTCCAGAGTGAGGAGGCAGTAACCATAAAGCTAACTCCTCCGGAGCTAGCCTTTTTGAATCGTGGAATGGCAAGAGTGGTGTTATTGGATGAGCGAAGAGCATGCAAGTGGTGTTTCTGAGAGATGCTCTTGTTACCCAACCTTAGGGGCAAGATTGTAAATGCAGTCATGTGTCAATGTTATAGTTTTGAACTCTATGCATGCTATTATGGGAAGCCAGTGGGATTTGCGCCTAGAGGCAGAGATGTGGTTGGATCAGTACAATCCCAGGGCAGCCCGAAGAGCTTTGTTGTGTATCATGGCATGTCCATTGGGTAGTGTGTAGTTTGTGTGTGTGGTTATGTGTGTGTCTGTGTAAGGAAGGAGGTTAACCGGCATTGTGAGGAATTTGACCATCCGCACAGGGAGTGTGCGCTCGCCTGGGCTTTTTTGAAGTTTTGTAATGAAAATGAATGATGGGAGATCAACCTTAGAAAAAGTGTGGGGGTAATCTGCACACATTTTCTCTTCTCACTGCACAACAAACACATAGTCATGTGTACTCCGGGGAGACAACGCCTATGGACACAGTCCTCCCTGTCACATTTAGCTAGAATGTGACAGCTACAGATACATCAAAGCATCTCAGGAAGGGGAAGGCATCACCTTCTTCTGGCCATGGCCAGTCTTATTAAAATATCCAAGGCTCCATGGATCCGCCCTCTCTGTTGTCTAAATTCTGCTGGTGGCATCCCATACTGATGAGAGTTAACTGAAGCAGGCCTGCAAAGGGGCTTGTTCACAGAACTGACAAAAGGGGACAGGAAACCCAACACCGCTTTGATATGCAATGCGTCAAATTGAAGCTAGCTACCACCCCTTTTTATGAAGGACAGTGAATGGCAAATATGGGACAACTGTTTACAGTAGGCAACCTCTGCAAGGAGACCCCTTTTCAAAGGGAAAAAGTATGTGAATTGATGGAGACAGAAAGTCTGTTCTCACCACAAACTACAAGGGACACCTGCGCTTTGATCAGGAGTCACAGAGAGCTTAGTTAACCAGAGAGACACTTTGATCCACAACAGACGTGAAGATGGGTGGGACCTAGTTGTACATGTTCTCAACCCTTACATTTCCTGTTGCAAAGCACTCTGTTTATGACCTCACATATAACAGAAGATTGTTGGTGGAGACCCAGGATTGGTTCCTTAAAGTAGGCCTAGCCTGCACCAATCACTGGGGCCCATTTGGCTTTAAAAGAGGGTTGAGGCCCTGTTATGGCATATCATCTGACGTCTTTGAAAGGAGTAACAAAAAATGATTAATTTGGACCCTGGCTGTAGGTACAGTCTGCCTTACAGCTTCCACCAGTGAAGGAACGCCATGATTGCCAAGAGGGAAGCAAGATCCCTCCCCTAAACATCTCCCATGGAACAGAGGGAGATACCATGCTCAGAGGACCCATCCAGCATCTCCAGAACCAGTACCCAGCCAAAACACAGCGTGCTCTGCTTGGTTCTGCCAGCAAGCTTCCTAGGTGGGAAGTGTCAGAGAGTTTCTCAACAAAGAACAAGGCCGTTGCCTACAAACACTATCCTCAGCTCTGGGCCATCCAAATTAAAGGAGGACATAAGCCCTGCGAAGAAGCTATCCATAGTGCCACATCAAGCATCAACCAGCACCTATCTTTTAAGGACTTTTTCGAGGCAATCAAGCTTGCAAAACGGCGATTGGCTGCGCCACTGACTGTTGTCAAGCTGCACTCACTAACCATCCGAGATGCCTCAACCAGCTTTCCAGATCTGCCAACTAGCACAGAGCCGCTGTGGAGGCCAGCTCGCAGTCAACCGTCAAGCCTTGCTTGCCGAACTGCCTGCCAACTGATATCTACACTCGACACTGTCGAGCATCAAGATCATCTCAAGCACCAGGTACATTGTGGTTCTGTCCCCCTGGTCCTTCTCTGAAGACCTCAAGTGGCATTTACAACCTCTTGCTCCCTTGGTACTGAAACCAAATAACCTTGAGCAGTTAAGACTGATTGCTTTGCTGACAACCCTCCTGTCAGTATCCAGAGTGCATTCCTTTCCCTAGTAAAACTGTCTGTCCTCTGTGTTTCTTTACAGGGTGGGTTGTATTTTGTAGTGTGCTACTACTGTCAGTTGTAATAATAATAAAGTAGATATTTGTATACAATCTTGACTGGACAGTCCCTTTTATCATTGGGTAATAATTGTATTTTCGGTGTGTTGCAACTAACCAACGATCCACGATCTTGCGGGGATAAGCCTGCTGTTAGGTCCAACTTTGCCAAAATTAGACAAGGAGGTTTATAATTTACTTGTGTTTCCAATCTGTTCGGATCCCTTTTGGTGTACTAGAGGTGTGGGCATGATTGATGGTTTAGAAACCGATATTCATCCCTGGACCACTGGTTCCCTGGAAGTTGATTTGTCACAGGCATGTTTCAGGGAGGAGGAGATAACAGGGCTCGTGTGGTGTTAATGGGGAAACATGAAGCAGAACCTGGACAATATGCAGCAGTGGCAATGCTGGAATATATTGGGACAAGGCTCATGATTGTCTGTGGTCACAATCCGTGTGAAACAGGGCAGTACTGGAAAATATTGTTTTGAGAAGCATCATGATGAACTTTGATGGGTCCCAGTTTTTACGTTGATGGGATAGTGGGATGCTGTGAATTAGGTCTGGTAGTTCCCAGAATCCCAACGGCGTGTTCGGTCCGTGTGGAATCTGTCTCTGCTACACACCACCCACCACTGTGATCCTCCCCTCCTTTTGGCATGTTCTTTGAGTACAGCTTGACCTAGCGGATTTGCAGGACAAGCAGTTCAAACTTTTCTTGTGACTAAAAGGAATATATGCAGCAAAACACACAATCATGTTGTTCCGTTCTAGATTGCAATCATATGGGTCTCTCCACATAGGGACTATGTTGGTGGACGAAACATGTGTACACATTACCACATTGTTTTTTCTGCCCTGAAGAAGGCAGGGTCCTCTTGATAAAATATTTGACCCCAGGCTGAAACTCGAGTTGGTAGTTTTTTCATTGCATAGTATGCCAATGATTTGTTTTTTTTTAATAATTACTTTATTTTGTATATCTACACAGTTGTTACACATAGGTGTAAAATTACCTAGGGTGCCATGTGGTATAGAGTACTGGCGCACAGTATTCGTTTTTTTGTTTTATTAATTTATAACACACACCGAACTTGGAGGTAACTGGGCACACAAAGGTACCAGAAAATTTTAGGCTTAGGTTACATGGTAGATAGTATCGAGGTAGGCATTCACAGGGACAGTGGTCAAGAGGATAATACATACAGTGTGCAGGGGCATACAAATACAAAAATAGCATGTTGTCATGGTTAGATAGACTTTTACAGGTACTGTGTAAGTACGCGCAATAGCGATGAAGTCTAGTACGTGTGCAGAGAAGGAGGCTACTACAATTAAATGTCGTTAATTCTCAATGATTTCACAATGTTACGTCTGAAACTGAGATAGGTTTGTTCCACTCTTAATGCACAAGGAAGTGAGTTCCAAGTTTGAGCCGCCTTAACTGGGAAGCTGTTGCCACCAGATTTATCTAAGTTGAATCTAGGTATATTAAGGCAGAAGGAGTTAGCAGTCCTAGTGGGGCGGCTCGAGGTTTTCCTGACTATACATTCAGAAAGGTATAGAGGGGCAGCATTGTTGAGGCATTTAAAAGTTAGAGATGCTGTTTTGAGCACTATTCTGTCGTTTATTGTCAGCCAGTGATTCTGTCTTCTTAACTCGGATATATGCTCTCTATTGGGAAAATGTAGTGCTGTTCTGAGAGCGTTCTGTAAAGTTTGGATTTTATTTAGGATGTATTTGCTAGCTCCCATTTAGAGGGCATTGCAGTAATCCTATTTAGAAAGTATGAGGGCATTGGCTAGGGTAATACAGCTAGATTTGGAAAGGTACACCCTGCAAGCTCTGATTAATTTGCATGTGTATGCTGTGGCCGATGCCATACTGTTTACTTGTTTAGTCAGAGTTAAGGTTGCATCAAGATAAAAACCTAGGGTTTTGATTTTCTTTACGACCTTGATAGGGTTTCCATCAATGTTACATGTAGAGTAGTCAGTGTTGAGTTTTTTAGGTTGGCAGTAGTGCCCAGGATCAAAAGCTTGGTTTTGTCGTCATTCAGGCGCAGACCATGGGTTGCCATCCATGCCTGAATGAGTATTTTATAGTTTGGAGTCTTCTGGTAAACACTAGCATTTTTTTTAAGTTTAAATGCGCTAGTTGTATAACATGTTTTCATTGTTTGTGTCACGGTTGTTTGAGTGTTGGACGATAGTGGATGGATGATTGGTGATTTGGATTCCTTGGTTAGGTGTGTCAGGCACGAGAGAGCCCCCCCCACCCACGAGAGAGGGGCGCCCCCACCCTTAGTATCCATTGATTTCTTTTTATTTCTGTATCTTCAGTATTGCATACTGTATTGTTAAAGGAATATTGTCTGTGTTTCTCCCTTGAGTCTGTTCTATGCGGTTCCTCGTATATGTCTCCCAATTGTGGTATGGGCTTCCTTGTTTGTTTCTCCTGATGAACCTTGGGCACATGCAGCATGAACGTCGGGCTAGTACTGGCATGATTGTGACTGGCCTCACGTTATTCCTCGGGGCATACACAGGATGAAAGTTGGCCTAGCAGTGGCATTATTGTGACTGTCCTCACAATATTCCTCAGGGCATACACAGCATGAACGGGGTGCTAGAGCTGGCAACTATTGCTGAGTCTGGCATAATGATACACTTTGGACACAGTCAGCATGACATGGGCTGGCATATATTATTCTGGCGGGACAGATAGTATACATCATTCGCGTGGCAGGGCCCAAGTTTGCACTGGTGTGTATTGTCGTGACGTGCCCTCATTTTATTTGGGAAAGATCAGACTAAAAGTGAGAACAACACTGGCATACATTTATGTTATCTGTCAACCAGAATCTCTAGAGTTCCCTTTCGGCGAACTCTTCGTTCAAATAAAGATATTCTCCTGTAGCAACCACGAGTCCTGCTGAAGAGGATTGGTGGCTCAGACTTTCATGCCTGGGCAGCGGATCTTTGGAATCAGCTCCCGTCCGCTCTCAAGGGCTGCGAGCTAACCAGCCAGTTCAAGAAACAACTAAAAACATATCTTTTTGACCTGGGTTAGGCCTCTCCCTTATCTTATTGACATGGATTCTCTATCCTGATAACGGCCTCCTTTGTTTTTGGTTGTATCTGTCATGTGAGCGCCTCAAGGCCTATGGGTTTTTGGCGCTATATAAGAATGTAATGAATAGCTATGACAGCCCCTGGTGGGCTGAAACAATATGAACATGTGTTTTTCAGAGATACTTTTGGCGAATATTGTGACAGAAATGTGTGGTCTCAGCTAGCATGAAAATAAAAATTCCGTGGGCCAGATGTACAAAGCATTTTTCAAAGAGAAAATTCCATTGAAAAACTCTTTGCAAATCAGGCCCTGTGTGCCTGTGATTATTTCCTGAGTACCTTTACAGAACCAATTCCAAATTCTTTTGCTTTTTACCCAATTGTTCCAAAATGTGTTAGATAAAAAAAGTCCCATTTTATCACATCATTTGTAATATTGTCTTGGGCAGAGAAAAACGACCTATAGCCCACGGTTTCGGTTCGGGGCAGCGCATTTTGGCTTTTTGGGGCAAAGATGTATGCCCCATCACTTCTGTCACTCTGCTGGTGAGCCACTAGGCTGTGTGTTTTAATACAATCGTTAGCTCTCTTATCACAGCACTCTCCTCTCTGACCCAATCGCACAGCCTTAGGATCACATCTCTTGAACATTGTGTCAAATGTATTATTTACCAGCTGTCTGCACCCAAGATTGCTAGGTCTCCAAGTACTCACACGTCGTGCTGTGTATGTGCCAGGAAGGCTATTTTTCAGCATATGTCCCAACATGTAGTTTTAGAGTCCGCGTGTGCTTCTAAATGAAATACACAGGGAGATGGGTTGTTTGACCATGTGACTTGTTTTACCTGAGACATAGATCTGCTCTCTGGACCATGAGCTAGAAAGGCCAGTGCAAACTGAGGGAAACCTCTGGACACTGAGGCGTGCCTGAAAGAGCAGGGTCACATATGGGCTGCCTACGATATCTGAGGCTTGTGCCTGTAGTGTCTCAAGTTGTGTTATAGGTAAGGCTCCTGGTTTTAAGGAATTTATTTTTTCAACATTTCTGACTGTATTTATCCATGTTTGTTTGTATTAGTCTGTTCACCTTTATTAAATCCATATTTATATTTGCTATGTAAAAAAGAATAATTTGCAACTAGCTTCTTTTCCGAATTAATTCAAACAAAACATGTATTGCTTTGTCTGTAATGGGAAGCTCAGAGAGATGGTTTTGTGCACATCAAGCAATGATCCCTTTTCACCAACATCTCTTTATCCCTTCAAAACACTTGCAAGGGAAATACATGATATGATACGTTAGGTTATTTATAACCCACTTCATACTCAGAGATTTCTAAGCAAGAACCTGGGGATCGACCCTGTGGTGCTCCATGTCGTCTTGCTTCCAAGGTGAGCACGTTGCCTCTATCACTTCTCATTTGTGTCACTTTGAACAGCCATTCCACTTTTTTCTTTTTTACCAATAAATACTGAAATGAAACAGAGCAATTTCAATCTGTATTGATGTGTGAAACCTAGCAACAATGGAACACTGGGAGATCTTATAAAACCTTTGTCTGTCACGCTTTGGTGCCGAGCACATAACATTTCACTAATTTCGTATGAACATTTAGATACAAATCAACAAGGCAAACAGGTTTGGGAGGTGGCAAAAACTGAGGAGATAGAAGTGACGGTAGCACAGGGCTCAAAAGAAACAATCAGACTTGGTTCTGTTAACATGAAAATGTGCTCTCAATTTTGAGTCTGCTCTTTCCACCTAGGGAGAGCATTTCCGGGGGAGAGCATTTCCGGGGGAAGAAGGCAAAGGATCACACATTAGGACTCTGGGTCATACCTTTCAGCTCAACTTTGGTGATATTGCAGCGGGGATGGTGTTGCTCCTGACAAGATGAGGCTGCTTTTCTAGCAGTGGGGCTCTGCTCCCTTCTGGATGTATGTTGTTCTGGGATTCAGTTCATGGATTCTTTATTGATTGCTTCTTCTGTATCCACTCTACTTTCGTTGTCAAGGGTGGTCTTTGAAGTGACTGCAGGGCAGACGTTATTCCATATGGGATGGGAAGTGCTCTAGGTGGTCTGATCTTTGCTAGGAATATTTGAACTCTCCCGGTTTTGTTTACGGTCAGGTTTCAGGTCTGTGCACTGCGGAAGGCTACTTGTGCCGCATCCAATATTTATGCTGTCAATATCCAAGAAGAATCCCATTCATGAGCTCCTGCCAGTAGTTTGAAATCATTTGATTGTAATGCCCCACAGGGCTCCCTTGGCCACTACTAACCATGACAACATTGGATTTTAGTGCTTCCTTTAGTTCTCTTTGTGTGCCCCCTTTGGGACATTTATTAGAGGAAAGTTGTTTTGATCTGTAATGAAGCCTGTGGCCTTTTTCTCCATCACTGAAGGAATTGATTCTGCGTCCCCACGGATAATTCCCTTGGTGTGTGGTGTGGGGTCGCTTGAGTTGTCTTTTAGGCTGTGGAATGCAGTCATTTCCTCATCGATCTGCATTAGCTTAGAAGAGGCTTCACCTCTTATGTAAATGTTGAGCGATCGAAGATCCGCCTGCATTGTTGCCGTTGATTTTATGTGGCTCTTGTTTACGAAGGTTGGTGTAGAGGGGTCATAATCTATTCATCTGAAATATAGGTCGCTCTGGACTTTGGTGAAGGGGACAGTGGCAGCATGTTGCAATTCTAAATGTTTCAATACCCCGCTTAGCATCTAGCTGATAGTGCCCTTCTCTTATCAGTAGCTCACAGGTAAATAAAATATATTTTTGGCAGATACAATAATGCTAATTGTTTAGCTTTGTTGTGTTCGATTCTCCTGTGTTTGCTTCTGGTAGGTCCATGTCTTGTTGAACAGCATCCCATCCTTGTTACATGCTGCCATTATTTCCACTGTGTAGGCCAAAGGTTTTGAAGTGAAGACATCTGAAAAAGTGGAATGGATCTTCATAAGGGATGGCGCTTCAGTTTTGAAATGTTTTCAGGTTTCATTTGCTCCTATGTAGAAATATGTTGAATTTCTTTGGCCTTGTCCACAGGATCAACACTGAAGATCCTGATTACTGAATTCCTGACTATTTTGATTAGTTTTGGAGAGAGATGGGTGTTGCATTTGTTTCTGGGTGTCACAGTCAGTGAAGGGACCTGAGGCCAAATGACAAAAGAACAACCACAAAGCATAAAGGGAGGTCATAGAAAGCAGATATTCTCTGCCCTTTGATCATTGTCCACTTTTCCCAGGGTTTCAAAAGCAGGTAACCCACAATGTTATCCTTTTCACTTTCTCTATACATTTCATATCTGTTTTCTTGAAAATGTTTTCGGTCATTTCTGTACCATTAGCACCCAGAGAGTGGGCATGAGTGGACCCTCTGTCTTTTTTGCTCCTGCTTGAAGAAGGAAAATATGGGGACTTTCAGCTCTTTGGGCACAATGGATTTCAAACTATGCAAGGTTTCTCCGGCAAATGAAGCACTCTGCCAAATCGTTATTCTTGCCAGCTTCAAGATTGATGGGAGAAGAGGGATTTGTATTTTGTATTTTTACTTGTATTTCATTTATATAGCACACCAAGCCCTTAGGCATCTGGGCGCATTTCTTGCATTTTACATCAAATGAATAAATTACAGTTACATGAGATAGGTATTTACAAAAGACATAGTGTAAGTGATTACATGGTAAGAGTGCATTTAAAGAGGTAAGCAATGAATTTTGCAAGAAATTACAGGTTGAATTACAGGTTAGGCAAAGTGTACAACAGTATACAGAGAGATGTACAATGTAGGCAAGGTGTACAAGATTATATCACAGGGTGATTACAGCAGTAGGTGGTGGTAACTTTACTGCACATTTTGGGTTTCATTCAGAGTGATACACGTTTTTACATTGTTTCTGAATTTGCAGAAGGAGGGATGACATGTAAAGTTCTAGTCTTACATATATACAGCCAGATGATCAAGGGTGTGGGTGTTTTGGACCTTGCCTCTGTCTTCCTTTGCAGAGTGTCATGACAGCTTTCTTTAAATTCTTGTCTCTTTCTTTCTTTAAAATGTAACCAAGAGGAGACTGAGTAAGATCAGGAGTGTAGTTTTCATAACATGGATTTCTCTGCTATTATAACTTGGCTGGCCCCCGGGAATGATTGGCATAGCATGGCTCACAAGTCTTGCTACCTATCATTCAGCAGAACCTCACATGCGAGCTTGATTGCTGTTGAAGAAGATGGGAATCCAGGTGTAGGAAAGGATACGTGGTAATTGTGGTTGAAAAGGTGCAGGATTTGTTGACACTGTTATCAGAGCTTGTTTTTTTTTCTGTGCTCAGGTCACATGTATCTGTTGAAGTTCAAGTTTCCACCATGCTCCTGCATTATACACCCGCTTTATGGGTGTTCTGGGTGGACAAACATAGGCAAGGGGTTGGCACCTGACTACAATATCCATTGTGCATCCCTTGGGCTTCCTCTTGCTTGCTTTGCACTTGCAGTACGGAAGCACCATCCTTTCACATCATGTTAATGTGGTGGTCCTTTTGGGCAGGTACAGCTAATTCATTCACAAAGGGTTAGGGAGTAAGTAAACCTGTGCCCATGCATTTATCAAAATCCTTTAACAGATTGTGGGACAAGGATTACTTGCTACCGCTGAACTAGCAAGAACTGTGAATGGTCTGGTTTCCTCATAAGGAAGCATAGAAGATGTGCAGCTTTAGACACCCTCGATGTGTGCTTTATGGCATGGGGTAATTTGCTGTTTATCTTAAGGTCACTTGTGTTACTATGAAATCAAGTAAAGCAACGCCCTGTGACTACAACTCTTACTAGATCCTTCCTCTAGTATCACAGAACTAGGGAATCGGTTAAGATTTCTTTCCTCTACTCGTTCTTGCTCCATTTTCACCCGGGGAAGTGTGCTCAGCCTATCAGGTGGTTGGAAACACGAGTGAGGAGCACATATTTATGCAGCCACACCAGTCACTTTAACAATTGCTGCCATCTTCATTTTGGGGAGGCAATAGGGTGACCCTCTCCCGTCCCTACCTCCCACTTTCCCCAAGACATGCCACACCCTTTGTCCACTACATCCCTCTCTCCCCACTTACCTGCTGGAGCAGATCTTTCTTCTCTGGTCCCAGCGCTTCCTCCCATCCTTGGTGCACGTCTGTGTCCCTTTTCTATTTACTATGGCAGGGCCATCTTGCTTTGATTTTTGTTTTAGAGGGCAGTGATAGTTGTTAAATAGGATATACAGTGACAATATTAAAAGCACAAGTTGAAAATGGTCTGCACGTCCTAGAGGGTAATTAGACTCAACAAAGTTTGAGATGCCCTAACCTCTGATGGAGCAGTGGTAATCGTCTTTACCAAACCTGCAGGCTTCTTCACAGCAATGCTTAAACTTTCCAGTATTCTGTGGTAAAAAGGCACACTAGGGTCAATTATGTGAAATATACAATGAAAACTGGGAGTGGAAGTTGGAGAAGCAGTTTCGGACCTGCCCATGAAGGTGTTTTTATCATTTTAGGGAGGTTGTTGATAATGTCATAGGTGATGCCATCCGTGATGTGATCAATTACATGATTTATGATGTCACATCCCTGTGCCAGGGAGATGCCTCTCTGGTATTAAGGATGCATAGATATCTGAACTGTGATATATGCATTCCTTTGCAAGTTCATAGGAACACATTAATACTCCACATGAACATGTTAATAATCCACGGGAACATGTTGATACTCAATTGGGTGAAGGTTGTTTTTTTTTTGTTTTTTCTGTGAGATACATTTGAGTTAACCATTTGATATCGAGTTAAATGTTACCATTAACCTCTAATATTAACATCACTGAATGGCATATTTATTTATTTATTCGTCATTTGTATAGCGCTCATAACCAGGAGGCATGTAGGCGCTTATATTAGTTCAAAATAAATTGCTTCAACAATTTTTATCACAGGTAGTTAATGTTGGTACCTATAAGAAGTCGATAAAGTTTGGAAATGAAAACATTAAAGTTAATACACACAACACTCAGTCCAAATGAGGTACTTCTGAAATGCAAAACTAATGTCTGATTGGCAGCAATGGGTACTATTTAGAAATAGTATCACCTACTTCACTAGATTGAGGTGGGCATCAGGGTTCCGCTTCTGCCCCCAAACATCGATTTTAACACAGCATAATTTACCGCCTGATAAAGCTGTCTTGAGGGCAATGGGCCTCATTACGACCCGGGCGGTAAGGGATTACCGGTACCGGTAAGGGCACTGGTGCCGGTAATCCCTTACCGCCCAATTACGAGGTCCCTTTGCGGGTCCCTACCATAACGGCTGGTTTTACCAGCCGTTAAGGAAGGGACCCACAAAGGGACCTTGGAGGTAATTACGGTTCCGCAATTTGCGGTGCCGTAATTACCGCCTTCCCCATTCCCATTGAGCCCTATGGGGACAAGAATGGGAATGGGGAAGGGCCAATGGTGAATGGGGAATTACCACCCAACCTACCTTGGAATGGGGTGGTAATTCCGACATTCACCATGGCGGAATCCGGCGTCAACCATGGCGCTAACAGCGCCATGGTTAACCGCCCGGGTCGTAATGAGGCCCAATGTGTTAAACTTGAAATGTGAGCATCACAATGAGATGCTTGTGCTGACTGAATGAAGGGGGCCGGTACGGGACCGTCCCCCTTAATTCCGTCAGGGCTGATTACGAGGTTCCCTTTTCGGGACCCGGATCAGAAGTCTGGTAAAACCAGACGTGTTTTCCAGGTCCCGCAAGGGGAAGAGGAAGGTAACAACGGGACACTTGTAATGTGCCCATTGTTACCTCCCTCCCCATTCTCATAGAGCCGTATGGGGGCTCAAATGGGAATGGGGAATGGTTCCTGCAAGGAGGACTTACCGGGTCCTCCTATGTCAGAATGACCTGGTAAATCCCCATTGCAGGAACCCGGTAATGGAGCCCAGTTTGGAGGCAGCCATGGAGCTAACAGTTGCTCCATGGCTGCCTCCAAACTCGTAATGAGGCCCATTGTGTTCCTTTCACACATGCCAAGTGAAAAAAGCAAAGAAGTTTCAACAATTTCATTTTTCTATCACAACTATAAAGTTACAAATACAAGAAAATAAACAATGGGCCTTTGTTTGCTAATCATTCCTGTTTGTATGACTCCATCCAATACCTTCAAATTGGTTGTAGTCAAATAAAGAAGCGAGCACAAGACAAGCAAGAAACCTCTCCAAACTTCAAATATGCTAATCCCAGACAGCAAGGGAAGGTCCGCATCCTCACTCTCACTGTCACTGATTTCATCCCACTGCCCTGTCTCCAAATCACATTTAAAGTGAGTGTTGTGAAATAGTGTTGTGGTGTGAGTTAAGGTTTGAATTGTAGTGTGTTTACGTCTAGGTTGAGAAATATATCATTTTCACTGAATGTTTGCAGAAGTGTCGTTGTGCCTTGAGTCGGCTATTACACCGCAATGCCGACTGCGCGCGTAGGTCCTACAATTGTTTGTTGATGGTAAGAAGGATTTCTCTCTCAATTTCAAGGGATAGGGATGATGGTGAAATGGGAGTTGAAAGCTGTCAGTGGTCCCATTTACTGAGCTTGGAAGAAGCTTTGTATTTGGAGTTGCAGCACTGACAGGCCCAATGACAGCAAGGAAGAGTTGTGTGGTGTGGAAGGAGTTTTTGAAGCTGACACCATCGAGTGCAATCAGCCCAGACACCTGATTTTAGCCTATAGAACTCAGGTTGGAAACCCAGACGGATAACTCAGTCCTTCATCCTTCTGAATTCTATAAATTGAGTCCCATTCAATTGGAGAATATTAACTCCTATTGTTAGAGAGCTCTGAAGAGTGAAGAATCCTGAATGAGGCTCTATATGAAAAATAAAAAAGTTATTGGTATTATGGAGACGGTCTGTACAATATTTACTGATTGAGGGTTGGCTGCAATTCTGGAAATTCATGCTAATTACTAGCTCTGGGCTGAGCCCGGCTCAGCGCCAAGGATGAGAAACTGTTGCGGTTCTTCTGAAAGAGGATCCCAACAGCTGACGCAGACTGCGTAGAGTGGAACGCCGCCCGGGAATGCTTAATTAATTACAATTAATATGACATCTCCTGTAAGATGCCATCGGTCAAGAGCCCGCGCGGCCAACATGCTGTCGCACCTAATCAGCAGTGCTGCACTAACATCTTCAGCAAATTGCAAGACGACGCAGAGCCACTAGGATGTGTAAATGGGGAGGCGTGGGATAAATGAGGATTAATGTCCGTCCGGGCTGGAAGGGGGCCTAGCTGCTTTCCCTAATCAAAACGAAGCTCAATAATATGGCTCTTAATGTCTGTTTCCTTAATATGCATCAGGCCACAGCAGTGGTCGTTAGTTACCTAATGGCTTAGTCTTACTAAATACTGGTAAGTCTTAAGATTGAATTGCTTCTGTGGCAAACGGGTTGTCTACAGTTTATAAAGAACAGGCACTAATGAACATGTATTGTCACATTGATTGGGAGCATGAAGGACCATATAAATAAAGCTCTACACTGGTGCAATGGAACTGTGCACCAGTATCTCAGCAATGCACGTTTACACCTTGACAGTACATGGCTTAATGCAACCATGGTGCAATGCGCCAAGCACCTTTTTAGAGATACAATGACGACTTGTAGCTTCACCACCTTTTGAGTGAAATGCTAGATCCTATGAGCGAGGGGAGCTAATATGTTTTAGAGCAGGTTAGGCAACCGTCGCCCCTCCAGAAATGTTGGACTACGACTCCCATGATCCTCAGTTATCTCTTATAATCGAATGGCTCTGTCTGATAGAGGATGAATGCCAAACTATCTAAAGGTGGCATGTGGGCTATCACAGAATTATAATCTAAAGAAATGATATGGTCTCCCAAAATTCTAAAAAGGACAAGTGCTATTGGAGAGTAACTATACACCTCGATTTTTTTATATTAAAGCACGAATGTACTTTCTGGGCTTCTGTTCAGCTGGTCCAGAGTATGTTAATCAAATCAGACGTCAAGGAATAATCTGGACATGTGTGTAGGCACTGATTATCTTAATAATAAGGATTTCTTTGAATTCGGTCTGGAGTTAATATTTCTTGGTAGCGGATGATCTGATGATCTTGTGGGAGAATCACATTCCAAATCATTGCAGATACTGTTGTACTTGTTGGAACAACAACTACATATTGGAAAAGCTCCAAAGCGAATCATGCAACAATGAGTGAAATGTGCATAGATTGGAGAGAAGCTAAGCCATGGGCCAAGAAAGGCCAGTTACCACTGGAGTATATTGGAGTGGTTTTTGGAAGTGACTGTAAAAAGAATACCTAGATACAGCAGTGTACAGTTTGCACACGACCGTCAACGCAGTATGCGCATTAGTATGTTGGCTTCAATTGGGAAAGATTGGCCCTGATGCACAGAGCTTGTTGGGACAAGCACACGTCATCACAAAGCCTACAATCAATGCTAGAATTATAATGGGTTATTTATAACACGCTTAATACCCAGATGGTATCAAATCGCGGGCCCAGGGATCGAACCTGTGTTGCTCAGCGTCGTCTTCTTTCCAAGGCGAGCGCGAGACAAAGGTATATTCTGAAGCGGTTTTTTCAACTTGAGACACGGCAGTGCTAAACCATTGGGTGTTATAGAGCCCCATTACTGGAGGACACATATTTCACATGGGCGGACGGCAGGTTCCTTGAGTTCTGAAGATGATCCACTTATGTCAATCGTGTCCCCATCTTAAGACATTCCTGGCCTGATGTGTAAATTGCCTGAAAATGGACTCTTACTCTTGGATTAAATATTAAGCCTGGAATAACTTCTCCTAAAGGAAGCTCTTCCATGCTTAATATTTGGTTATGTGTCCAGTGAATACTTAAGGGATACAGAGCCAAGAGTTGCTTTTGCCAGAAATATTCGTTAGATGCCAATCCATCCTCACTGCACCTCCTACACGTAGTCCTATGCCTCCCTGTGCCTCCCTCTGCCCTCAAGGGCCTCCCTCCTCTAGCTACACATTGTATTTACGGATGGACGATTTCAGGAAATAAAGAGAAGGTGTCTGCCCCACTGAAGTGAAAGGGCCTTTCGGGCCTCAGTAGTGGAGCGGGGCATTTTATATTGCTGCAGATATATGGCAGCACGGCCCTGATTTTCACCCCTAGATGACCTTGAACCGATCTGACGAATCTCCAGAAAAGTTCTAAAAGTCCACAAAACCCATAAACAACCCAAATGTGTATGATTAGGCAAATAACGGAGCATGTTCACCCATCACTACTAAACATTTAGGGGGTCATTACGACCCTGGCGTTAAGGGTTTAACGGCACTGTAAAAGGTGTCGGCGTCGTTAAACCCTTAACACCTGATTAAGAGGTCCCTTTGCGGCTCCCAGCCTTAACGGCTGGTCTGGACCAGCCGTTAAAGTAGGGACCGCAAAGGGACTTTCGAGGTAATTACGGTACCGCAATTTGCGGTACTGTAATTGCCACCTTCCCCAGTCCCATTGAGACCTATGGGTCAAAAATGGGAATGGGGAAGAGCCAATGGTAAATGGGTAATTACCGCCCCGCCAACCTTGGAATGGGGCAGTATTTCCCCATTTACCATTGGCAGACTTGTTACAATACCGGCAGCATCCATGGTGCTAATAGTGCCATTGGTTACCGCCAATGTTGTAATGAGGGCCGTAAACTTTTTGTTCACAAGCACATTGACATGGTGCAGGAGTCTTCTGCCTATGTCAGACAACATGCTTTCGCTGCTATATATGTACACGAATGCTGCCTGGCAATCTGGTGTAAACGAGCCTGCAGCATGGCATGCTCCTCTGAATGCTGCCTAGCACCCTAGTGTCACCGAGCCTGCGGCATGGCCTGCTTCTCTGAATGCTGCCTAGCACCCTGGATTTACTGAGCCTGCAGCATGGGATGCTTCTCTGAATGCTGCCTAGCACCCTGGTGTCACTGAGCCTGTGGCATGGCCTGCTTCTCTGAATGCTGCCTAGCACCCTGGATTTACCGAGCCTGTGGCATGGCCTGCTTCTCTGAATGCTGCCTAACACCATGGTATAAACGAGCCTGTGGCATGGCCTGCTTCTCTGAATTCTGCCTAGCACCCTGGTGTTACCGAGCCTACGGCATGGCCTGCTTCTCTGAATGCTGCCTAGCACCTTGGTGTAAATGAGCCTGCAGTATGGCCTGCTTTGCTGAATGCTGCCTAGCACCCTGGTGTAAACGAGCCTGTGGCATGGCATGCTTCTCTGAATGAAGCCAAGTACCCTGGTATTACTGAGCCTGTGGCATGGCCTGCTTCTCTGAATGCTGCCTTGCACCCTGGTGTTACTGAGCCTGCAGCATGGTCTGCTTCTCTGAATGCTGCCTAGCACCATGATGTAAACGAGCCTGCAGCATGGCCTGCTTCTCTGAATGCTGCCTTGCACCCTGGTGTTACCGAACCTGCGGCATGCCTGCTTCTCTGAATGCTGCCTAGCACCCTGAGGTTACCGAGCCTGTGGCATGGCCTGCTTCTCTGAATGCTACCTAGCACCCTGGTGTTACAGAGCCTGTGGCATGGCCTACATTTCTGAATGCTGCCTTGCATCCTGGTGTTACCGAGCCTGCGGCATGGCTTCCTCTCTGAATGCTAGCTAGCACCCTGGTGGTATCGAGCCTGCAGCATGGCGTGCTTCTCTGAATGCTGCCTAGCACCCAGATGTTACCAAGCCTGTGGCATTGCCTGCTTCTCTGAATGCTGCCTAGCACCCTGGATTTACTGAGCCTGCGGCATGGCGTGCTTCTGTGAATACTGCCTAGCACCCTGGTGTCACCGAGCCTGTGGCATTGGCCTGCTTCTCTGAATGCTGCCTAGCACCCTGGATTTACTGAGCCTGCGGCATGGCCTGCTTCTCTGAATGCTGCCTAGCACCCTGGATTTACCGAGCCTGCGGCATGGCCTGCTTCTCTGAATGCTGCCTAGCTCCATGGTAAAAACGAGCTTGTGGCATGGCCTGCTTCTCTGAATGCTGCCTAGCACCCTGGTTTTACCGAGCCTGCGGCATGGCCTGCTTCTCTGAATGCTGCTTAGCACCTTGGTGTAAATGAGCCTGCAGTATGGCCTGCTTCGCTGAATGCTGCCTAGCACCCTGGTGTAAACGAGCCTGTGGCACGGCATGCTTCTCTGAATGAAGCCTAGCACCCTGTTAATACCGAGCCTGCAGCATGGTCTGCTTCTCTGAATGCTGCCTAGCACCATGATGTAAACGAGCCTGCAGCATGGCCTGCTTCTCTGAATGCTACCTAGCACCCTGGTGTTATCGAGCCTGCAGCATGGCGTGCTTCTCTGAATGCTGCCTAGCACCCAGATGTTGCCAAGCCTGTGGCATTGCCTGCTTCTCTGAATGCTGCCTAGCACCCTGGTGTCACCGAGCCTGTGGCATGGCCTGCTTCTCTGAATGCTGCCTAGCACCCTGGATTACAGAGCCTGCGGCATGGCCTGCTTCTCTGAATGCTGCCTAGCACCCTGGATTTACCGAGCCTGCGGCATGGCCTGCTTCTCTGAATGCTGCCTAGCTCCATGGTATAAACAAGCTTGTGGCATGGCCTGCTTCTCTGAATGCTGCCTAGCACCCTGGTCTTACCGAGCCTGCGGCATGGCCTGCTTCTCTGAATGCTGCTTAGCACCTTGGTGTAAATGAGCCTGCAGTATGGCCTGCTTCGGTGAATGCTACCTAGCACCCTGGTGTAAACGAGCCTGTACCACGGCATGCTTCTCTGAATGAAGCCTAGCACCCTGGTATTACCGAGCCTGCGACATGGCCTGCTTCTCTGAATTCTGCCTTGCACCCTGGTGTTACCGAGCCTGCAGCATGGTCTGCTTCTCTGAATGCTGCCTAGCACCATGATGTAAACGAGCCTGCAGCATGGCCTGCTTCTCTGAATGCTGCCTTGCACCCTGATGTTACCAAACCTGCGACATGGCCTGCTTCTCTGAATGCTGCCTAGCACCCTGAGGTTACCGAGCCTGCGGCATGGCCTGCGTCTCTGAATGCTGCCTTGCACCCTGGTGTTACCGAGCCTGTGGCATGGCCTGCTTCTCTGAATGCTAGCTAGCACCCTTTTGTTATCAAGCCTGCAGCATGCAGCATGGCGTGCTTCTCTGAATGCTGCCTAGCACCCAGATGTTACCGAGCCTGCGGCATTGCCTGCTTCTTTGAATACTGCCTAGCACCCTGGTATTACCGGGCATGTTGCATTGCCTGCTTCTCGGAGTGCTGCCTAGCACCCTGGTGTTACCGAGCCTGCAGCATGGCCTGCTTCTGTGAATGCTGTCTTGCACCCAGTTGTTACTGAGCCTGCAGCATGGCCTGTTTCTCTGAATGCTGCCTAGCACCATGATGTAAACGAGCCTGCAGCATGGCCTGCTTCTCTGAATGCTGCCTTGCACCCTGGTGTTACCGAGCCTGTGGCATGGCCTGCTTCTCTGAATGCTGCCTAGCACCCTGGTGTTACTGAGCGTGCAGCATGGCCTGCTTCTCTGAATGCTGCCTAGCACCTTGGTGCAAACGAGACTGCGGCATGGCCTGCTTCTCTGAATGCTGCCTAGCACCCTGGATTACAGAGCCTGCGGCATGGCCTGCTTCTCTGAATGCTGCCTAGCACCCTGGATTTACCGAGCCTGCGGCATGGCCTGCTTCTCTGAATGCTGCCTAGCTCCATGGTATAAACGAGCTTGTGGCATGGCCTGCTTCTCTGAATGCTGCCTAGCACCCTGGTCTTACCGAGCCTACGGCATGGCCTGCTTCTCTGAATGCTGCTTAGCACCTTGGTGTAAATGAGCGTGCAGTATGGCCGGCTTCGCTGAATGCTACCTAGCACCCTGCTGTAAACGAGCCTGTGGCACGGCATGCTTCTCTGAATGAAGCCTAGCACCCTGGTATTACCGAGCCTGCGGCATGGCCTGCTTCTCTGAATTCTGCCTTGCACCCTTGTGTTACAGAGCCTGCAGCATGGTCTGCTTCTCTGCATGCTGCCTAGCACCATGATGTTACCAAACCTGCAACATGGCCTGCTTCGATGAATGCTGCCTAGCACCCTGAGGTTACCGAGCCTGCGGCATGGCCTGCTTCTCTGAATGCTACCTAGAACCCTGGTGTTACAGAGCCTGCGGCATGGCCTGCGTCTCTGAATGCCGCCTTGCACCCTGGTGTTACTGAGCCTGCGGCATGGCCTGCTTCTCTGAATGCTAGCTAGCACCCTTTTGTTATCAAGCCTGCGGCATGGCGTGCTTCTCTGAATGCTGCCTAGCACCCAGATGTTACCGAGCCTGCGGCATGGCCTGCTTCTTTGAATGCTGCCTAGCACCCTGGTGTTACCGGGCCTGTGGCATTGCCTGCTTCTCTGAGTGCTGCCTAGCACCCTGGTGTTACCGAGCCTACGGCATGGCCTGCTTCTGTGAATGCTGTCTTGCACCCTGGTGTTACCCAGCCTGCAGCATGGCCTGTTTCTCTGAATGCTGCCTAGCACCATGATGTAAACGAGCCTGCAGCATGGCCTGCTTCTCTGAATGCTGCCTTGCACCCTGGTGTTACCGAGCCTGTGGCATGGCCTGCTTCTCGGAATGCTGCCTAGCACCCTGGTGTTACCGAGCGTGCAGCATGGCCTGCTTCTCTGAATGCTGCCTAGCACCTTGGAGCAAACGAGGCTGCGGCATGGCCTGCTTCTCTGAATGCTGCCATCACCCTCCTGTTATCGAGCCGGCAGGATTGCCGGCTTCTCTCGTCGTTCACCTCCCTTTCCCTACTATGGCACTCGTAAGCAGCTGCACTAGGCACGTG
This sequence comes from Ambystoma mexicanum, assembly GCF_040938575.1. Lineage (NCBI taxonomy): Eukaryota > Metazoa > Chordata > Amphibia > Caudata > Ambystomatidae > Ambystoma > Ambystoma mexicanum. The sequence goes on along the minus strand of NC_090940.1, from coordinate 247,221,061 downwards.
CTACAAGGTTTCTAGGTGACCCAGAAAGCAATATTGTAATGGGGCATATCGGCCTGAGCTTGTAGCCCCAATTTCCTGTCCTGTTTCTTTTTACATCTTTTCTGTTCCTTGTAGAATTCTCCAGTGTCATGACCAGAGTAAATGCTGCGTTATTAAACATGAGCTGCTACATTAAGGAACGCGTGTTAGAATCCGATAAATAACGCAAGCAAATGTAATGGTCTTTTGCTTTTTAATTATAACAAGAAATAGAAAGGGTGCACTTGCTAGTCTCTTGGGGAAACAACCCTGAACAGATATTCACACGTGTGAAGATGGGCGCTAATGAAACTTCAATTACAAAAAAACAAAAGGAAAACAAGAGAAGCCATGAGGCTGGGGCAAGGGGGGGGGCACGCTAATCTGTTCCTATATGCTGCAGTGAAAAAAGGTTCAAAATGAAGAAAACGTGTATTAACGATAGCTCACGTGTATGAAGAGATTTATATAGCAACACTTTCACGCAGCAACCTATCTCCAGGCGCAACGGAACGTAGACCTGGCCTGAAGTGTGCATTAAAAGTACTGGCCGTCAGTTATACACACACGGGGACACGCTGAGAACATGCGCAGCAGTGATTTGGTCTAAACACAATTTCTGAATGGGCGAGGATGGTACAAACAAGTGGTCATTTCCGGTCATTAATATAATGACTATTTTATTGTGAGTAATGCACACAGCCTCTCCAAGCGGGGTTGAACGGCATACACGCCAGTCTGTTTTAGCTGGCCCTTCACTTACTGGGAGAATTAGCGCACGAGGTAACCATAGCTACTGCCTAACAGTTATATGTGTCTACCGCCACCCCCTGTTATACTGTCTTGTACTTCATTTGAATTTGCGTTGCCTGTATTAACTGGGTAAGCGCTTAGATTAGAAACGCTGCACATGAAGGCAGTAGAAAGGAAACGTATGTTTTTTTTGGTTTTTGTTTTTTTTTAAACCAATACATGTGGGGGCAACGAGCAAATGGGAACATGAAATGGCAACATCACAGACAGAAAATACAGGTATGCAATTACTGTGATACCTGTCATGGTGGGCTCAGTGAGCAAGTGGGAACATGGGCTGGGGACATCACAGGCAGAACACTCAGGTTTGCAGTTAATTGCATACCAGACAGTGTGGTGGCAATGAGCAACTGGGAACATGAGCTGGGTACAACACTGGTATGCAGTTACAGAAGCGTGTCCAGGGAGTTTCCTGGGGTGGCACGTGCTACCCCTGGAATCTGATTGGCCACGCCAGGTGCTACCCCATTATCCTAATCTAAGATCACTAGCTGTGTTAACTGTGTGTACGCTCGTATTTCGTTCCACCTTGTGGTTACAACAAGCCGGGACACACAACCAACCCGCACGCAAGACAATGCATAAAGATGCCAGTTTCTCCTGGTTCTGAACCTATCCTATTCTCCTATCCTCACGAACACACACTACCCTGTTTTATTACAGAGACAACTGAACGCCTAAAGACTGCCCCTGGGTGGGGGTGGTGAGCAGTATAAATCAACATAACATAACACCTCTGTATATGGCACTGCCCCACTTGTGCACACCAGGCAAAAGAGTCTGGACACACCACTGTGCAGATGTCATGCCAGTCATCGTAGGGGCAATGAGCAAGTGGGGACATGGTCTATGGACAATATAGATGGAAAATACAGGTATGCTATCAATTAAACAATATTTCAATGAATGTGCTTTCGGGGGCTGAGTAGGAGCATGGATTGATGATGTCATTGAAGGACTCTGGTGCCTCTTCAATAGAAATTAGCTGCCTTTTGAACTGTGGAAATGTTCTTTTTGTTGGGTCATAGGGATTTCCAGTGGCGGGGAGCAATGAAGGGTGAATGGGAGAACATGGCATATGGGCAACAATCTGACAAATTGTAAGGAGCAAGATGGGGAAATAGAATGAGACCAAGTTTGCCAGGTTGGAGTGGGGGCTAGCCCATGAAGGGATCTGAATACCAGGAATGAAGAAGAAAAAAAAGACCAGAATTGTATAGAAGTCCACCCTGCGTGGAGGCACTGTGCAGGGGTAGAAGATGGGTGTGCTAGGTTACAGACAGTGTGATTTGCAAAGTTAAGTAGTTGAGGTGACCAAAGAGTGCAGATATAGGTCCAGGTGAAGGCTAGAGCAATGGGCAAGCTAACTGAGAGCATGTATGCAAATTAGGGCGTTGTTAGACTAATATGCCAGGTGGGAACCAGTCTATTGTCTGCTCATTAGATTTAGCCCTGATACAAAGTAGTGGTAAACAATTGTTGAAGTTGAGTTTAGTTTGCTGTCAAGGAAGAAAGCAAGGTTGCAAGCCTTGCTTGATTGGGTAAGGAGATTTGGGGGAAATGACATTGGGATGGGGGAAGTGTTAGGAGCTGGGAAGCAGATGATTTCAGTCTTGGATGAGTTGGACATAAGGCAATAAAGTTTCTTTCAGAAATTGATATAACAATGTTGTTGTTAGGGATATTCTGCACGATTGTCTTGATTTTGGGCAACAGTTGATGGAATTTGGTTTGTTCAGTGACTGATTTTTTTCAAATTGTAGGCAATATTTAAATAACAGTTGTATCCCATTGGAAACATTATTTTCCTTAGATGTTGTTCCATTAACGGTTGGCATGGTGACCGCTGACTATAAGGCAATATATCCAACTGAGGGTGAAGATAGTTAGGAGATGTAGCTTTGATTTTAATTGACAACATGTTGCTAGGAGAAGCCAAAAAGGAGATTAGTTTGCTGCGTGAGGTAACTTAAACTTTGGGGAGAAGTGGACCAAGAAATGATCCCTGGGAAACTCACTCTTGGTGGACGGGACAGGATGTCCACATGTTGCATGAGGTGGAGGAGAACTAGACTGCTATGAAAGAGGTCATCCAATCAAGAGCAGTGCCATGGATACCAGTATTAGCAGTGGAATTGTGGAGAGAAGGATAGTAAACAGCTGGGAGAAAAGAGCCCAAGATCTGATAGTTTAATACAGGGAGCAGTCAGGATAGAATTGGGACCTCTATGTGCTGTTTCCATACAGCGCCTTCAGCGGAACCCAGATTGCAGGGTTTGACGTTTTGAAGTATTCATTTTTGTCCAGCTAGTGTGGAATATGTTTGAACTCTGTCCCATAGGTAAGAGAGAGTGTAAACGGGCATGAGAGGTAGGAAAACGTCATGGATGCTAGATCATGGTCTCTCTACAGGTTGAAGTGGCTGATAGGAGCACACAACGGATTAGTGGCCCATAGAAGGGTGGCAATTAATTAGGGGAACTTGTAGAAAGGTATAGTAATGATGATATTGAGGGATGGTGGAAAGATGGGGAGGGAGTAGACAGTCATGGTAGGGTGCTCAGTGTGTCTTTTATTTTAGAGATTTTTGAGGAGAAGAGGCAATAACCCTATTTGCGAGAAAGGGGGAGATCCAGTGAGGCTTGGGTGGTTGAGTATGGCTTGGAAGGGGAGGTTACAGAGATGGGAGCAGAGAGAGATACAGTTTGTATAGTGGTATTTTTTTAGAGTCAAGGCCACATCAGAGAGTCATGGGGGGATTGCTTGTTGGGGAGTGTGTCACGGCCTGGTGTTTGCATTGACTCAGATGGCCATCTTATGTTGGCATTTATAGTTGGTGTCGCAAGCCTTGGGATGAGGTGAAAAGGGTGTGAGATAATGAGCAGGGTAGTGGCATTCAAAATGATATGCGAGGGATGGAGGTCTGCTCAGTGGAGCTGGCGTGGGATAGAAATAGATGAAAGGGGAAGCGATCTGCCTTCAGCTTAGTTAGCAGCCATCCAGACAAGTTTGAATGCCTCCTTTGTAATTGGGGTAGCAAAAGGAGGGGGCGTGGAGAGGGGACATAGATATAAAAAGTGAAGGAGGGCATGATCAAAGTGACATTGATCAATTGTGCAGGAAGTAGAACTAATTGTTGGGGAGAGGTAGGATCCCCTTGCTTTGGCTGAGTCTGGAGTGATTGTGGAGAGGGCCCAGAAAGGGGTCACTCTTCCCAATCATGAGAGAATGGAGTCAAGTTCAAGGCATTTTATTAGAGAAGTTTGCAGATGTAATACCACCCATATAGACGGTAGCAGACTCGGTGTGGAGCATCTCCAGTGGAAGAACAATGTCATGGGGGAAAACTCGGGGTTGCCAGGTGGATAAAAACAAACGAGAATTGTCATAGGGATTTGTGCTAGAAGTTGGCAAGCAATGTATTCAAAGAACAAAGGTCGAAAGTCAGGGAGTGGAGGAAGATCATAAGTCCTGCCTCTTATCTGCCTTTACCAGGGAAGTGTTATCAAGTGGCGACATCAGTCCGGAAAGTTGCAAGTGTTGCAGTGTCATGGGGAAGTTTCTTGTCATGATGATTCCATGTGGAAGAGATGCAGGTGGTAGGACAAGTCTGTGATGGAAGGTTCTTTACAGGCTGATTGTGCATTCCAAGCCCAAAGGAAAGACGTGAGGACAAGTTATATATAGTAAGGAGGAGGAGAAGAATAACTGTGGAGATGGAGGAAAAATAATACTGCAATGGGTGCAGAAGGCAGAGGGCCCTGTGCTAGTCTTTACAATGAAGGGAATGCGATGGGAAGAGGAGATGATATCAAGTACTTTAATGTCTTCACCATCTAATACAGGTATCGAGCTACAATTGAGTGCAGTTCATGATTCATTGCTAACTACCACCTGCGCCCAGATGCAGACTCGTCCCGGATCCCTATAGGGCATACGCGTGAGAAATGCCAAAATTAAATCAAATCATGTAGTGGAGGAGTCATGTATGCGAGCACATCAGAAGCCTGAGTGAAGGGGAGAGAGGATGTAATTGGTATGATCTTGGGGATGTGTAGGCTCATTGTGATGGCACCTTCTCTAGAAATTCACAGCTAACAACACAAAAGAGTGCAATGTATGTTCCAACACAGCCTGGTAGCAATCACATGAAATGCAGCAAAGGCCGGTAGTGTCCAAAATGAATTATGTTAAAGGAAAGTGTCAGCCATCAAAGTAACCACACAGGCCAGTTGCTAGAAATACAATTGAAGCTAAAGGTTGTTAGTGACTACTAAAAATCACAGCATGGCCTATACATGACCAAGGACTAGTAGGTAAAAAGGCCAGTTATGACCAATAAAAGTCTCTTGCGACATAGACAATTCTCAATATAGGCTGGCAGCGACTAGAACAATCACAAAAGGCTGGCCATGGCCATTGTCTCTTAGACTCATTTTCATACTCTGCATCTAGTCATTTTCATAGAGGTCTGTCCCATCTCCATATTTGCACAAGTATGGCTAAGTCTTGATAACATTATGTTAGTATGTCATGAAATACCTTTTTTTTTAAAAATGTTTTGATTTATATTTCTCAATTCCACTATTTGCATTGTAATGCACTCACCTGAACAAAGTAGTCTGCGTGTTGTTTCATCAAACACTACAAAGTAAATGTATCCATTTCTATTCACTATCCATGTTAAGGAAACTCGGTACTGCGTGTGCCCTTCTGCTAAATCACACTGGCCCAGCCTGTTACTATTTAGAGGAGTTTCTTCTTCAGATTACAACAGGTCACATCTCAGGGCATCTGCATTCCAGTCCTCTATGGGTTCACGGTTATGCAGGCCGTACATAGGGTTTAGATTGGCTTGCCCTGCGTGCACGACATGTTCCTTAGCTGCAGCCTTTGCACCGGCTAGTTTGCTACTTTTCCTAAGATGCCAGCTGGTGTCACGAGCAGAGTGTACTACAGGGCTGTGAATTCAGAAATATATGGAGTGTCATTTAAGAGCCAATACACTCGATCATCCAGATAACTCTTTTGATTCAGAGATCTGATTGCAACATGCAGCTACTGGTCTGGCTCTCTGCCTTTTTATCTTCTGTGGACTATAAATACATTGGGTATCGTTAAAGGGAGTAATAATAATGCCTACCATTACCATGCCTAGAAGTGGGTTGCATCTAGCTTACATACACCTGACGTTATCATTAGTAGGTCAACCATTTGCCAATTGATTTTGGTGGTTTGTTTTACCTTTCTCCCACAAAGTAATGATCACTCACAATCCTCTTTGTGACTGACAGCTCAAATGAGGGAGGGCTTTGTATTGATCATCACCACCCTGGGGAACTGGAGCAGCCAATACCTCCCTGCCCACTGCACCCTGGTCTCTTTCCCCTGGCACTTGCCGCCTTGGCATGGCCAGGACTAGCCCGCCCTCACCCAATGGGGGTACCCCACTGCTGCACTTCTCCCTCTTCCCCACCCCCCTGCACTTATCACCTTGGCATGAACTTGCACGGTAGGATTATCATAAGGCCATTTTAACTGTTTTCCTTTCTTTGTTGTTGTATTCCTACGACTTCACATGTCCGCCCCCCCATCTTTTCTTGTGGCGCCTGGAAATTCCTGTTTATAGGCTCCATACAAATGTCGAATAAATGCATAAATAGAATAAAATAGGCTTGCTGAGCTCTCAGGTGGCTCAATAAAGGCCCACATTCTATGCAAGTAATGTTCTGTTCTGGTGCTACCCACTGTACTCTCATTATCTCTACCTCCCCCCACTCCGCTCACTGGATTTTCACCGCCCTGCCGCCGCCTCTGATTCCACCAAAAACCTCACATCCCTTTTGTAACCAGATATAGGAAGGCGTACATTCGGCCATGCCTGTGGGGTCATAATAAATGGTCTGTGGAGGAAGCAGTGAGATTCTGCAAAGAAACTCACGATGCATACATACATCTTGGATATAGTAGCAACATATATGCATAGCGCATGGCTTGCAAGAATGAAGTGTATACAGTGAGCCAAATTAAATCTTCATTCCCAATGTACTAAGATATTGCATTATTTGACCCATGTTTTATTTCAGAAGAACTATTCAGCCTTGCTATTTTAGACATCTGCCGTTTTAAATGTTGTTTTATGTTGCTGTGTGTTTTATTGGGTTGCTTGAGGTGTTATCTTTTTGGAGGGCTTTGTTAATGCACTTTTATTTTATGGCCATCAATTGTTTTGTATGATGGAATCATCTTGTGTACTGAATTGTTTACCTATTGATTTTATATCAAATAAAGTTCACTGATTGACATCTACCTCCTCCAACTAAGCTCACTGGATTTTCTCAACCAACCCCGGGATTCCACCAAAGCCTCACACCCCTTATTGAAATGTTTGCTTATCTTGCTGGCCACTTAGAGATCCCTGTTTTTCATTGTGACTCCGGGACATCCTTGGAAATGAAAAAGGGATCCTGCAAGCCCTCTCTATCATTCCTGTGACTGCCATCTTGAGAGTAGTTTTATTTTTTATTTTACAGAAACTATGGCTGGTGGTCTTTACACACAAAAAATACTACCACCCTCGATATTACCCCATGTTGCTAATTTACATAATATATTGTGCAGTGCTCTGTAGCAGCTGGTAACAGCCCTTTGCCCCTGTGAAAGGACCACACTACAGCCGTGCCTGTTAACATGGGGTGTGGGCCATTACTACATGGTATGGCCTGCTGCCTCAAGAATTATTGCACAAACCAAAGAGAAAGCAGTGCCTTTAATTGCTGTTGCGGCTTGCTGGTCACTCGTGCAGGAGAATTATAGCTAAATTCTGATGACATGTCATGGCTCCAAAACCAAAACCTCAACCCTTTTACACTAATGCTGTTGACTTGTCTTGGTTACCTAGGTTTTAAATAATTTTAATTAGCAAAGTCATTGGAAACATTATTGCCAGACAGCCAATCAGTTTCTTCAGAATGCAGCCTGCAATTACTGGTATAGGACTTTACAGCCTTTCTCAGAATACAGCTCATTCAATGGACAGATATTGAGCAAGCAAGTGACTGCTAACGTGAAGGAGGGGTAGCAATGCCAGCAAATTGATTTTCCACTAGGATTGATGACATTTGCAATCATCAACATTGTGAGACCGTAAGTCGGGTGAGGACCAATAACCGAAGTTATCACCTTGGTCTTCTGTGAGGAATCTTACATTAGATCCATGTCATAATCCAAGTTGAACTAAGAGCCACATCACAGCAGAACGCTCTACCACGTCTTTCTATCTCGCGCTTTTCCCTCTAGCAAGAATGAGCTGGTTTCCTGTACTGAACATCTCTCTGCACCTTGAGTTCTGTGTTGTACAGTCCACCTTGAATATATCACTCAATTCATTGTGCTAATGCATTTGTAATTGCTGCAATTAAAATGTTTGCTAAGTGCCCTGATCGCCAAGGAGCATTTGTGATTAAGGGTAATCATTTCATTATAAAGAAGCAATATGTGGATGACAAGGACATGTGTGATGAACTGCACGATAACACAGCTGTCCTTTACACCATGCGATCTTTTAGTGCTGTGTTTTTTTCTGAACAGTTGTTCTCCTCAGTTGGTCTAACATCTTCTTGGATCCTTCACAGTAAGTCTGGCATGGGAAGACATGAAATCATTCAGCCCTTTGCCAACTTAGCGCTGTATGCTCCGTACTTGTCCTGGTGAATGCAACTATTCCACCTTCCTAAACGCAATGCATTGTGGGCAAAGCTGAAGTACTGAGAGGGAAAGCCTGCTTGGACTTGAAAGGAGGGGGGCAGATGTCTCTGATTGGCTTGTAATCTCTTATAACCAGAAACTAAATCAGTATTTTCCTAAATAGAATACTGTGTACTGAGATTTATCTGAAATGTATATGGATGCCAACAACCTTCTACAAATGGGTACAATTACAAAACACGTCCTTAAGATGTGTAAGAACTTTGGCAGCGAGATCTGAAACGAATTAAAGCAATATGGTAGAAGTCTGAAGGTTGGTTGGTCAAAGGAGTGAGAATGTTGCAAACACAAGAGTTCCATGTTATCCGGTTGAAAGAAACACATAGTAAATGAACTTCTTGGGAGGAGGATTTTATTCGGTCAAGGCAACTGACTCAAGTACCTTCTTCAGGCCGCATCACGTGGCCTGCCTTATGAATGGGCCTATGCCATGCTAAAGGTGTGTTGATGTTGTGAGAAGTTGGCATGCCCACAGTAGATATCAGAATTCCACCAAAGCACCTTTCACATTATCCAAAAAAGGCAAAAATGAACCCTGCTCCTTTCGAAAAAAAAGTGGAAGAAATCCTACAAAAAAAGGATATGTGATAAAGGCAACACAAAACAGTCTGAACACTGCAACTTCTACGCCATCCTCTGTGCCAGGGACCACCTTGAACGTTCACCCTGTCCATTAATAAAGGTCAAGTTACTTTAATAAATCATATTTCTCCATTATCAAAGTCCAAACGATAACATACAAACAAGATTAAAATTACTATAATGCATGCGACTTAGGCTAAACTTAATCACCTTCAAAGCCCTGCTTTAATAAATTCATGCATGCTGTAAATCAATGTAACATCTGTGTATTTCCATATGACAACTATAACTTCACATGAGGTCCTAATGTTGTTTAACAAGAAGAGTGGGCTTAACCATTTTTTGTGCAACTCAATAAAACATCACAATCTTTTTTTTTTTTAAAGAAAATGAGCACGATGCCCCCATTTAACAGAAACATATCTTATGTCCTCCTAGCCACTGCCCACTCCCTCCAGGCATTAGGTGGGAGAATATGAACAGAAAAAAAAATAACATTCATTTTCTCACATCCTTTTCACTGCTGATCGATAACATGTTAATCAGCACCAGCTGATACAGGTCTGCTTTGCTCTTCTAAGACACCCTGAGAAGAGTCATTACCACGGCTCAAGTCGAGGGTACACGTGGGTGGACAGAGTCCACCCACTTTTTTCAGAGGGTGGACTCAGTCCTCCCTGCCCCCCAGCTAAAATGAGAAACATTCATTAAATGTCCCTCTTTGAATTTATGAAATAAAGCCAACCTCGAACCGCAGTCATCAGGTTTAGAGGACGGACACTTCACCACTGCACTGTATAAGCTGATGGAAAATAACAAATAACTAAAGGTGAAATGTCTAATTTCGGTACTGCAAGTTCCAGGGAACACATTTATATTGCTTCTTCGAGTTTAAAACATTCACATCTTTTAACGTTTTCAAAAAACACTATTAGAAGAAAATATCCTCTCTTGGTTTTGTGTGTGTGTTGATTTTATGAAAGGCAAATGCCATTCGTTCTGTGCAGTTTGGGTGGTTATGCAAATCCAATTTAATTATATGTGCATATTTCACCTTGATATGCTAATTTCTGGCGACGTCACATCCCATTGCGTTTGTTGAAGAGTCCTCCCACTTTAATTAATGTTTAGGACTTGACCCCTGGTCATTACAGAGGGGTTTCGACTGCTACTCGGGTGTGTGGCACACTCCCAAGCTTTTTAAGACCATTAATACTGCACCAAAATGAATGGAGCGCTCAATGATTTGAGAAAGATGTTTTTCTAGGGGGAAAAGTTGCTAGCAGTTGAGTGGCATTTCGCCATCAAAACAAAGCATGTTCAAAGATATCCAAAAATGGAAAAGGAGATCCCCTTTTCCTTGTCCATGTTGAATGAAATGTGAGGCAGTCCAAAATAGAAGAAGAAAGAGAAATTGATTTGGGCAATAAACGGCAGCATCCGGCCTGTAGGTAATTGATGATTTTATGTTGGGCCTTTGAGGCAGCTGGAGAATCAGGCACGGCGATGCACAGGGGAGTGAGACCGAGAAGTTAATGTTGGTATGAATTTGTGCTTTTTCCAGGAGAGTCATGCTGTGCTTTCAGTAGCTTGATTGGTTGCTGACCAGGACAGCAGTTACATTGATAAGCATTTCCACCAATGGATCTGTGTAGTTCAAGGATTACGCACTTAGGTCATCCTAGCCTCAGACATGCCAGAAGTCTCTTTCTTATGGCATTCTGTTGTTGCCTCGTTGATATTGTATCATAGTAGTACCAACGGGTTGATCAGGGTGGCAACGCCGCCAGAAGAAGTCTTGGGAAACTGTTGGATGCCCTGTGAACGGAATCCTGGAAATACATAACCATCATGTTATTGGGGCCGCAACAGGTACACAGGTACCAAGATGGTGGACTGCTGTTGGATACTTTACTCATATCAAAATGACTGCTAGCTTAATCTAATTTTACCAGAGCAGATTCTTTTAACACCAAATGGTTCAATATGCCTCCAACTGAAGCAGCCAAAACATGGCCTTTGAATAGTGTTAGATAAATGAAACATTTAAAACACTGAAATAAATGAAGAATACATGTTAGACAAATAAATCAACAATTCATTCTATGTTGCTTGTTTATATTATTTTCAAGAATGTTCAAAATACATTAATTTCAACAATAGTGTCCCATGTACCAACAGTACCAACTTTGGTGTGTCACCCTATCTGTTTGTCAATAGGTAAACACAACACGATGGGGGCGGACGATGGGCCGAGGGACAACACAGTGAGTCACATTAAACAAGATCTTAGCAAGAGAGCATTAATGAGAAGTACAAACATCAATATAAAGTTCATTAAAGGGGCTCCATATTTGTGTCTGAGTTTGGCACAGCTTTTTCATTCCCTTAAAATGTGCTTCTTGTCCAGAACTAGAGCTCTTTACATTCAATATTTGGTCTCATAGGAGAGGCACTTTTTTAAGAACATTAGTTTCAATTAAACTAAAGTATGTTTTTGCCTTTTAGTATATGCTCAATTCTATTGAAATATCTCGGCAACCGGTTCAGGTAAATCTCATAAAAGGTGGCCTGCAAGTACCCTCTAAAGTTTGAGTGGTCCACAGACATGTACAGGTACCCTGGAACTATGAATCCCACCACTACTCACTGTGGGATTCGGAAGCCCAAGGAGCGTGCCCTCTTTGGGTGCTTTGAAACACAATTCATTGATGTACAAGCGCCTTACAAATGCACAATGAATCCAATAAAGTATATAAATACTCTTGCTCCCTAATGATAGAAAGAGGCTATTTTAAGCACGGGAGGCCCAGCCCTAGAAACAAAATATATGCAGTTGTATGGACCAACCATGGTAGAAATAGACAAATAATACATGCAGCCACCTAAAATAGCAATACGCTTTGCTTTCTATGTATCTATGGGGTTTATATAACACGAACCTAGTTAGGAAGCAATGGAGCGCTGTACAAAAAGAGGGAGGGCTCAGAGAGAGATGAGCAGATAGAGCGGGGGAGAAATGGGGATCTGCGATCAGGTGTACCCGTACTCGACACACTCCTTGAGTGGCAGCGGTGTCAGTCTTGAGTGGCAGCGTTTTCAGTCTTGAGTGACAGCGGTTTCTGTTCCATCATGGCATGCAGTAGAGACGGCGCAAACAGTGACGCGTGTCAGTTTGCGAGACCATGTGAAATCCTTTTCTAGCAGTGGTCAGGGAATAGATACTCTTTCTATTTTTAACACTGTTGGGCACAGAAACATACACCAGAGAGGAGCATGTTTCAAGGCCAAGGAGACGGAGCACTCTTTCCTTTCCCAGACAGTTCAGATTTTGGACAGATATGATGACACAGAACCACGTGTGAATAGGTATGAATAGGTATGTCACAAAAGACCAGGCAACATGTGAGTGCAGCTCATTTTCGAAAGCCAAGTCGAAATTCCCTCCACACCCACCACTGTGCACCGAAAGACTGTCCCAGACAAAGAAGACATCTACATTTAATAGAAACGCAGCCTGCTTCAACATGCAGTGGATTCAAGCTCTTTCTGAAACATGTTGTCTGAATCTGGCAATGTGAAGAGGCACATCTTTGCATGGGACTTGCTAGAAATATAATGTGCAGATAATAATCTGCATGTGTATACAGGGCCTGCAACACAAGTCGTGCTGCTTCATAGTAGTGGTGTTGCTTTTCCCATGCATTAGGGCAGCGGTATTCAAACTGTGGGGCATGCCCCTCTGGTGGGCCGCAGCCCCACAGCCTGAAAAGAAAAAAAAATACCAGGATGCATTACATTCATCAACAAGCAGCAGCCCGATCCACGGCCCCTGCCAGACATGCATAGTGCGACAAGGGCCAGGCCTTTGTGGGGCATCAGGCTCCATTAAGAGCCTATTTATGAAGACAAAAGAAAAAAGCACACACCTTCTTTTGCCACGGTGATGGTCATCCCGGCAAAAGAAGGAATGTGCTTTTGCTTTTCGTACTAAGTACAGATGCCAGGCCTTTTTGGGGCCTAAGTCTCCATTAGGAGCATATTCATGAAGAACACACCCGAATGGCACACACCACTCCCAAACTACATCTTTTGAGCTTCCCTCTTTCAAAATACCTCTCTGAGAGTGGGAAACGGGACACATAACACCAATGAGGATTCCTGTATGCTTGCATTAAATCAGAGAGCATTTCAGGACTATACTAGTGATCAGAGAACACTACATTTGATAAACAAGTCTGTGATAAAAGGATTGGATGTGTGAATCTCTAAATTCATAACTGATGCATGGCTTGGTGCTCACATCACGGTTCACAATACTCACCCTAACATTAAAATGTTAGGAACCATGAACCATACATGCTCGTTTGGGCAACTTATGTTTTTGGAAGCAAGTATAAAATGGCTGCAACATCAGCCACTCAAATGGAGTACAAGGGCCCCGTTGCTTCTTGTTTCTGAAGAATTTGAGAGGAGGAAGGGCCGGGTCTCTGTATGGGCATGCCCATCCCCAATAGAGAAACATCTTTAGGGAATTATATCTACAGACAGGGCAGGATACCGCACAAGCGAGATCCAATAAACCATGCACAGAAAGGCTGCACAGAAAGGGTTGTACCACTTTAGTAATAAACTGATGAAGCGTTTTAAAGAAAACCGTCTTCTAATGCATGGTAGAGGGTCCACAGATCCTCAGATACTACCTCCTCAATATTACACAGGCCTCAGGGTTTATTTCAGCAAAAAAGAGCAGGCCCATGCTTTATCTAACAGAGCTGGCATTAACATCCCTTATTAGTGCTGGCCAGCAGCTAGTACAAAATCGCGGTGTGGCAGTGTAGAAATGATGTTTGGCCTAGTAGGTTTACAATGTGAGGCAACTTCTTTGATTGCTTTAAGTCTGTAAGTGAGGGCACAGTAGGGCATGCTCGTCAGAGTCACATATAAAAAACATTCCAGTGTGCTCTTGTATGGACAACACGCATTCCACAGCCATCTCTATAAAACAAAATAACACCAACACAGAGGGGTGGGGCACGGTGTCCCAAACAATTTGTTTTTTGCTATGGGGGGCCTTGGCATAAAAAGTTTGAAGACCACTGCATTAGGGTGACCAGATTTAAAAAGTCAAAAACCGGGACAGGACAACTAACATAAAAGTAGGACTAACTGTTGAAAGTGTCTGTCAAGGCACTACACTTCAGTAGAGTTTGGAAGAGAAGGGGGTTTAAGTGCTACTGTGCAAAGCAACACATATTATAAATAATTTATCACAAAGTAACACTATCTTCAGTTGTAAAATGCAGCATTTCTTCTGTGCATTCCTGCCTTCCAGCTATGAAGACCTACTACAAAAAACTGGGACCACTGCAGATTCAAATGGGAACATATTCTTGAGAAATGAGGACAGAGCACCAAATACTGGGACAGTCCCGGCAAAAACTGGGAAGTCTGGTCACCCTACCATGCATGCCAACGTTTTGGAGCAATTGGGAGGAACAAAAAGGGTGAGGACTGACATAGCCCATTGAATTGCATTAGAGTTAGAATTATGTTAGGACGGAGAAAGTAAAACATAGCAACATTATTGACAGAAAAACCATGACTCTCCCACCTAAATTAGGTGGGCTTGCATTTAGGTATTTCTGTAAGCAATAATACTCAAGTTACTAACGTAAGGAATAAAATGCAGGCGTTGCTGTTTGGTATGCCACCTGCAACCTGCATTTCAAAAACAGATCTCAGCAGTCAGTGCTCAGCTCAGACTGCCATCTGTCCTAGAGGTGTCAACAAGATATTTAGTTGCCGCTCCACCTGTGACCAAGCA
The DNA here is from genome assembly GCF_040938575.1 of Ambystoma mexicanum. NCBI lineage: Eukaryota > Metazoa > Chordata > Amphibia > Caudata > Ambystomatidae > Ambystoma > Ambystoma mexicanum. Next base: position 247,206,054 of record NC_090940.1, on the reverse strand, counting down.
CTGGTTGTTTTAATAAGGATGACTGTTGCAAGTATTAGCACTGGCACACGTTGATGGAGGTAACAAACTCCTCACGTGTGTCACCCCATCAGCCATTGCACTAGTCAGGCCATGCAAAGACTAATCACTGTCCCCAGAAAAAGAGACCCCATCTCTCCCATTCTCAGAAATCTTCCCTGGCTGCAGATTCCGGCGTGGTTGACTTGTAAAACTACATATGTTATGTCCAAGGGTACATCAACTCAAGGGCTGGCCAACCAAGCCAAAAAAGCTCACCAGTACAGGGGCAGCGCAATTCCAGAAGCCTGGAACATCACCAGCCATGTCTGCTCCAACGCTGTAATGTTCGGGAAAGGCTAGAAGACCCTGTTGTCAGGATGTCTCTCTCGGAGCACTAGGGATATTCAATCTCCCAAACCCTTGCATGTCTCCTTGTCACCTAAGAAGACTTCTGTCACAATGTGTTGTCGCTGTTGTGAACTGCATATTTACCTGTGTGCAGCGCACTGCTGCTTCCTGGCTTAGCTTGTGCTATAGAAATGGTATAATGATAAGTACACACAAAGGCAGGATCCTCGCAGTTGGTGCATCATTTATACTAATACAACATTATTGTAATTAGTGTGTCTCCGTTAAGGTATCTCCTAGTTTGAGAGTAAAGGAAGCAGGTTGGTTTTCACAAACAGTGATTCAATCCTAAACCAGCAGGACAACAGCCCTGTATGCTTAAATGTTCCAGATCTGGAAAGAATTGGCATGCTCGATTAAAAGGTCAGCCCGCGCCTTGGTATGACTGCCCTACAGATGTCAGTGATTTCCTGTAATTGTTCCTTTGTACTACACAAACTCACCCACAAACTCACCTACCAACAGCGCAAGTTAGCTCACTCTGAAAATTCAGACGCTTCCTCTCAGACATTTCTTTTTTTAAAAGGCGGGAATACAATCTGGACACCTGCTCTGCCCTACCAACCCCCAATTCGTCGAGGCAGTTTCACAGCATTTGGTGAAGGGACATTTTACAGCAGCATTTTTATGGATGGTAGTTTAGCGCTGAGTAGTAATATAGGGAGGATGCAGGTTGATGAATAAGGTGGGTGATAAAACAGGAGGTATAGGATCTATTCCCCCTAAAAAATGCAGTAAAATGCAATCAAATGTCCACCACAGCACGTTGTCATAGGCTCTAAAATCCACACTTCATGCTAAGCTAAAGCAGAAGAGATTATTCAGGCATCGTTACTGGAAGCTCAGTTTTCTCCCATCCCCTAACGCTAACAGTGCAATAAACAACGCAGTCTTTTCCACCGTCACCTTAAATAGTATGGCCAGAAAACAAAATGGCCGCCGCGAACAGAAGGGCCCGGTCACGAGCAGGATCATAGATCCAATACTATCCTGCACAATTGATGCATATATTTGAGGCCGCTGCTGTCATCACCTTGAGTTGATCAAAGTGCTCCTCCGGGGCTCAGCCGCATGTCAGAATCACTGCACATTTTGAAAACAGGGTGAGTCAGAGAAAAGGCGCCTCAAGAGCAGCGCCGGCTGACCGTGCAAGGTAATCAGCCAGCTCTGTGGTCTTGAAGCATATCTGACGTTTAGATAAACCTCTGCGGCATTAGCATATGCTTGGAGTTGGCTGCGGTTTCAAAATGTCAGCATCGATTGCAGTTATTTACGGCCCCGCTGGATGAGAACGGTAGCTGCACATATAAAATAAGCTGTAGCCGGCCTGTCAGGGATCACCCGCTGCATTGAATCAGACATTGTGTCCATCATCCCAGCCCGTAGTCTCTTTCTCCAGGGAAGCTTGGGGAACACGCGCCCAATTGTTGCAAAGGCCCCGCCGATTATACGCAATAGAGCATGCCAGAAATATGAGCAGACAGAATTGCTAGAACTGCTAATTTCACTCGTGTCCACTTCCGTTTGATCTCCGCCTGGAGCTGCCTTCGTTTTCCTGTCATTTATAATGCGCTCCTTTGGGGGGTGAAAAGGTGACAATGTTGCTCCTAATGGGGTCAGAGAATGATTTTGAAATCAAAATAAACTTGGGTTTGGTTGCCCTTCTGGGGCCCATTACATCATTGTTCACTGATGAAAGTGTGCAAAGTATTAGTGCAAGGTCAAAAAGTCACATAATGCACAAAAGTAATATTTTGTCAATGCATTCTTGCAGCAGACAGTTGCTTGCACGAGTGATAACAGGGCATCATATGTGCATATAAATGATGAAACAGACATTGAAAGAATACGTACTTGCAGTAGAGCCATGTTTTCATGTGTGCTAATGCCGCCACAATGGCCCCTAGCTGTTTCAATGCTAAGTATTTGCAATGAAGTTCGCTTTTTTCGTAATGAAATAGCATTTCAACGGAACTGCCTCTTAGTGCTGGCATTGGATGCACTATTAAGGAATGGCTGGGTTGTTGTCTTGTCACTGTCAAGTCATCTCTTCGGTGCAACCTTACCGAGGCATGTTTATCAGCGTTCCAAACATCCTTTCAACAGCACCATCTGTATATTTCAGAAATGTGTGGAAGCTCGTGTCCGCTAGAGGGCAGCACTCCAAGAATAATATGGATTTTGTTGCACACACCATACATTGAATCGTCTCCAGGGTTCAATGAGAAATGTTATCACATCCAGGCTTTTGCATTGAGCCATACAAGACGAACATGACAGTAAACTCTCCCTGGATTTTAATAGGGGTGACCAACTGGTTTGGGAAAAACACGAACCAGCTGAATTTGGGGTAGTTCGAGTACTGTGAACTCGTCAAACAATTGAGAGATTTGAAAGATGAGGTTTGACCGAATGTCTGTATTTCTGAAAGAATACACATGTTAACTGGAACGCACCGTTATCATAATAAACAGTTTAACTGAATATGTTTAAATAGGTTCTAATATGATTATGATAAGCCTATATGCTATACTATTTCTGTGCATTACACTCGTTTTGCACTTTTAGAGATTCTACTTGAATGTTATGTACGATTTTTACAATTTATAAATAAATATATATATATATATATATATATATATCCCACAATACATAATGATATGTTTAATATTCCTGCACATTTGAATATCCAGGATTCAACCTGTGCCCTTCTGACTGAACACAGCGAGATTACTTTGTAGATTCTGAATGGGGTGAACATAATCCATTGTGGGATCATTATGGGAAGGTGGTCAATCAGGCCAGATTTCAAATTGACGGAGGCGGGAGGGGGCTGATGCAGAATATGAATGCCTCAGGATGAGTTGTGGATTCGCCTGGCAGACTTTCCTGAGCTGTAAGGAGACAAGCAGTCACACAGGAATTGAGTTGGCAATGAAAAGGAAAAGGGTGCTGTTCACTTTTGAATGATGTGTAGTCATATTAGGTGCACAGATAACAAAAGGAGGCTGAATGCTTCATCCAGGCAATTCATCATTGATGCCACCCTTAAAAGGAGTGAGAATCACATGACATGTTCAGCTTTGGTGCTACCCTAAACAGGGAAAATTTAAGATGATGCATTTCAGGTGATGACTTTCGACCTATAAAGAGGAAATTAATCAGGGGGGGGGGCGAGATTAGGAGATGGTTAAATTTAAAGTGATACCATTTTGCACCTGTTCTGTGTTATGTTAGTCTGGATTATGGATCCGCTGGGATCTAGAAATATTGAAGGACTCACCTGTGTATTAATGCTCAGGGAGGGAGAAAAACAGACAAGGGAGCAGGTTGACAAACCTAGAGGTCTTTACTGAAAGTAATTGCACTGGAGAAGAGGGGACACAGGTCCTGATTTACTAAGTGTCTGTTTTCCGATGGGATTGCACCATTGTAAACCATTGGTGTAAATCAGACTCTGGTCTGCAAATGATGGTGCAAAGAAAGCACCGTTCCAGAAATGGTCATATAGGGTTTGAGCATCTGGTAGCTGAACCATTGCAAGCACAGCACATCTTGCCCAAGGCACAATATCCTAACTACTACGTGAAAGAGGAACACTACCCCATCTGCATCTTGAAAATGGGAGTGAGCAACAAAATATCAAGTCAAGTGTGGGAACAACTGCACAGGCAGCAAAGGACCCTGAATGGTATGCCGATTCACAAACAAAGAGAAGAAGATTCCTCCTGAATTTTCTCATCACAAACTGATGCATTCTACAAATGGGAGTGAGTGTGTAAATAGTTAATTTTCATGGCAATATTCTACAGAGCGGCTGATTCTATTGCACTGGTATTTTCACAACTGGCGGCGGTGTCTTATAGAAGATCTGTCATTTAACCCCCTTTGATGCTCCAAAATATGTTTCTCATCAAGATGAACCCTGCCTTTTTCAGTAGAAAGCGCCTTATCCCTATTGCTTGAAGGTTGGGAAAAAAAGGATGACATGCCAGAGTTTTAATGAAAAGTTGCAAGGAGGGGCACTATACTCCCACTAATTTGAAGTTGGAGTTCGTTCTTAATGCCTTAGTATGTTTGTTCCAAGAGACCAGGTGGAACACGTCAATTCAGGTCAAACGTTTTTGCAGCTTTGAAATATACTTGGTATTTGTGTATACTGGGTGATTTTGTGAGCCAATAAGACACAATTAAAACCGATTCATTTTGCACCTATTGTTAGAACACAGAGAGAGTGCAGATTGCACTCTATCGACTATGGTGTCAAGTCAAAACACGGCTCGGATATCTTGATTAGCAGAAAATTCCTCAGCAGAAATGTACACTGCCATTATTATTATTAAAGCCAAACCGGGGTAGTAGAACACCAAACATACATTGCATAACCCTGTCTAAACGCGCCACAATGGATTATATTGTATACTTTCAAATTGTAAAAGTGCAGTTAAGCGAGTGAGTTTTAGTATTTTTTATGTTAAATGGTAAAGCTGTGCTGTAGTGGAGATGAAGCTATTTAATGATAAAATATTCATTGGAGCGAATACATTGTATGACGATAAATGTGAGTTTGATGTGACATAATGTAGTAAAAGTTCATTATTTGAACTAAAAACAAATACATCATATTATTATTATTATTATTATTATTATTATTATTATTATTATTATTATTATTATTATTATTATTATTATTATTATGCCTTCCCAACTGTACATCTCGAGCAATGATACGATTTGTAGTTGGCTTATCTTCACTATGTTCTCAAGTTCAATGAAAAGATGTGCCCGGTTAAGAAAATGCTTAACCAATCTTACAGCTGTAAATGTAGTTGGTATGTTGGCTCGGTAGCTAATGACATCTAAAGATTCATTTCCAAGCAAATGGTTAGAACATACTTTAGATATCCTCGCAGATGCCAACATTCCGCTGGAAACACTCTTACATAATCCCGGCAGAGCCAAAATAAAATTGTACCAGATGGACTGGATTAATACCATTAGCCAATGCTCAGAGATAAAAGATTTTGACATAATGTTATTCTGCCATAAGAAACTGGGAATGATGGCTGACTATCTCTATAGATGGCCCTCGCCTCAAATGCGCAGTGAATACCTACGTTTCAGATTTAACTTTTGGCACACGCGTGATGTATTAGCAAAATGAAAATTGAGAACCAGCGATCAAAACTATTGTAGATGGTGCAAATTAATAGATCAGAAAGAAACATTACAACACTGTCTAATTGAATGCTCGGATTTAACAGATTTGAGAAAAAAGTATTTTTCAAGAGTTACTTATGTCTTTGCTCCCAATGAATCAAACACAAGCGTGGCGCTGGCTTTTTACCAACAAGACACTTACAGTCCGTATCGCAATTGTACAGTACCTCAATGCATTGTTCAAATCTGTCTAATAATCCTTGTCCTCGCCATCTATTATAACTGTATTTTAATGTCATATATTTGATTATTTATTTTTTTAAATGTTATGAATTCTGTCTTGTTGATATATTTTATTTATCTTGTCATTGAGAATATGTATGTGTAAAGAAAATGTAATATATATGGAACAAGTTATTAAATAATCAAGTAATCATGATCTGAGTTTTATATGTTTTGAAAGGTTTAATATTTTGAACCGACCAAAATAAAAAGAAAAACTATTATTATTATTATTATTAATAATAATAACAACAAAACCACAAAGTTCAAAATTCACCAAACCTTAAAAGCACCTTTGAAAAAATCGATACAGCATAGCCCAAATGTACAGACTCCACCTGTAACAGTTAATGCATTGCTAGCTCATAACGTCTAAACCTGCAGAACAGGTTTCAAAGTATGTTCCATTATCACTGAAAAAAGAGGGCAGAAAAAACAAATGTGCCAAGTCTTCTTTAAATGCCCCACAGAGCACAAATGATTGATCCATGTTCACCTAGACCAAGCCACAACGACATCTCTTAGATGAATATGATTAAAATGTGCCCTGGAAACCAGAATGCATTGACACGACTGATGAATCCAGGCTCAGTCACATCTGCAAATCAGGGGATGTGATGATAGAATGTTTCCTATTGGCTTATTTCATAAACTCCAGGGACTCTTTCCTATCCCAAATAAACTGGAGTAAATGTGTCATTGCAGAATGTATGGCCTTAATAGATGAAACAGCAGTAGTAGAAAAACTGTGAACCATACCTGCATACACTAACAAAGCTTTTACATACCTAAACCAAGAAATCTTCATATGGGATTTCATAGCATAAGACAACTAATTAATTGCTGGTTCAGAATATTCCCCCAAATTCTAAACCGGTGTCTGGCAGGTAAAGATGCAACCAGATTGCCAAGAAACCAGCAATCCAGTTCTTGGTGGACTTCAAAATTGGGAGCAGACCCAGGTAACTCAAAAATATTCTTAAAAAGATGGTCTCAATCATCTGAATAGATTTGATTTTGCCAAATCCCCATAGCTCCATACCATATCTTGCCACAGAAGAATCTTTGCCATGAAAGACTTTGAGTATCAGCTCGATTGGCTTTATTTTTTTTTAAATGACCCCAAAGCTCTGGCGACTCCCCTCCTCCCCCCAATTTGCTGTCTGAATCTAAGGGACCGCTTCTCAACACATGCTTCTTCCCCAAATTTTGATGAGAATCTCACCCCCAGGCAATCAAAATGAATCACTCTAGACATTAACTCCCCCTTACTGAAGATAGATGAAAACATCAGGGGACACTTCCCTCCAAAGCACACCATGACAGCCGATTTGTGGGCATTAATCTTCAGGTCCAGACTATCTATAAATCGTTCCTATTCATCAACAAGAGTTGGATTTAAGGAAATAGACATGTAGGCCATTCATATAGAGTCAAAAAAAGCAGAGGGGACAAGACACAGCCTTCGAGCACCCCACATTCAACTTGACAAAAGGAGGTACAGTGTCCCGCAGCCCCTCTCCTCACACAAGCTACACAAGCCACAGTTGAGCAATGTAACCTCTCTAAAAGATCCACTAGGGCACCAGGGCAATTCATAGATCTGGGCACACTCCACAACCTGACACAATTAACCTTGTCAAACACAGTGCTCAGATCCATGAAAGCCAAAAAGATAGGTTCATCCTTGGTGATTAATGAATGCACCACCTACAGTATTCATTCAAGACCTGCTCTGTGGTTCCCAGAGCAGGTCTAAAACCCAACTGGATAGCAGAGAAATCGTTTATACTCTCCACCCAAGACTCCACTCTCCTAAGAATGTCCCTCCCAAGATCAAAAACACAGAATCTAAAAGAGAGATTGGTCTGTATGATTCTGTTAATCCCCTTGCCCCCTTCTTATGAGTTGTATGAATCACAACACAGGACCAGGAAGCAGGATGTGTACAAAAACACGTCTGCAGGAACATTATCCAGACCTGGGGTCTTGTTCCTACCTTGACAATTGATAGCTAACACAAATTCCTCAACTGTGAACATAATGTTGTCTTCCGTAGTACTTGATAACTTATTAGAATCCAAAACAAATGGCCAATCAATAGGCCCATCCTGGACCATTACTATATAAATTAGAGTAATGGGCTACCCAGTCCTGGTCAGAAACTCTCACAGAAGAGCCATCAAGCTTACATTTATAAAAGGGCCCATTATTAACAATAACCCAAACAATTTGGACATCATTTGTGACAGGAGAATTAACCCATTTCTCTGTTTCAATGTCATGTTTTCTATGAGCTATGGCTTTCTTACAAATAGCTCAAGCCCTAATACTATCAAACCCTGTAGATGAGGGATTCTGCAAAATTCTCAGGAGGCAAGACTTCAGTTTTACACACTGCGTGTTAAACCACCTAGATTGAGGACTGCTCTTGCTTCTACCCACCCTCAAGGTAAATGAGGCCAAAAGATTGGTCAGGAGTTGCAAGAAGTCAGACCAAATGTCCCCCTGATTTAAAATACCAGAGAAAAGTAGTTAAAAAAAACGGCCAATTATTTAAGACAATATCCCTCTGCAGGCTCTCATAGTCTGCTGACTGCCATTTTGACGGACACTTCAAGCCACCAGGGGACGCGTTAGACAAACCTGGGGCGAAAGACCTTCCCTGGAGTATAAGCTCCACTCGGATAGGAACATGATTGCTGCATATATCATCCAGAACCCTAAACCGCGATAACAGTATCCCAGAATTTTCAATCATAGGGCGACCCTGCGTTGAAAAAAAAAGCAATGTTCCCCGGAACATGTACGGGGGAGCTATATTGACCGCCCCCATCCTCCAAGAAAAGAGGAACTTCCATAACTTAGTCTCCTCCCTACACATTCTAGCATCTCTCAAGGTAGGAGGCAGGGTACCGGCCAGATCATCTTCTGTGGGGTCAAACAGAGTCACACCTAACCCACTGCATAACTTGACATTAAAGTCCCCCCAAAATAAGAAATAAATCATTTGCAGCCACCCAGCTGACCAAACCCTCCATTCCGGTGGCTAAAGTAGAAAGACAGTTCTTACCAAATTAGGCATGGGAGCTATTATAAAAATTGACCAGCAAAATGTTGCGACCACCCTCCACAGATTCTCGCCACCTGCAGAAAAGGGCAGGAAAACTCCAACTGGAAGTATTTGCTCACATAGAGGGACTTAACCAAGATACAGAACCCTCTATGGCAATGCCCCCAGGAACTTCTCTGTGCCAGAAACAGAATAAGCCATAAACTCCTGTATTAAAATAATATCAGATCCTTCAAAAAGTGACAGCGACTCAGTGTAATCTAATGTAGATTTAATTCTCATCACATTCCAGGACATGCACACCAACAATTCCCCAGACTTCAAGCGAGGGGATTGCACACACATTGCATCAGAAAAAAGGAGGAGCATTCGCCACAAAGCACTCACAAAGGCCATACTTGACCTCCCCTTCCATTTGCACCCCATGAGCTTCATTAGAAGGGCCTGCATGGCAAAGGCATACACGTTATCCTGGGCCTGCTGTCAGACTTGAAAGGGAGCTGAGGAAATCTGCCTCAGCCTCTGTTCCAATTCAGATCTGGTTAATGTTGATAATAGTGTGATTGGGATCAATGAAAGACTCAGACTTGCTACCAGGCCCACGAATCCAGGAACCCATCACAGGATACTTAGGGGAAACAAACCTTCCTTGACTACCCCCACCTTTGCCAATGATACCAAGAATCATGGACATAACAGAACTCAGCCTTCGTACACTCAAAAATCTCAATCCTCTTGGGAGCTAAAACCTTGCTTCACTTCAATATACACTTGTGGACATTGACATTAACAAAAGAAAAAAAAGAAAAAAAACATTGCACCTCTTACAGAAAATGCAGTCGGACAAAATTCGAGCAATGGGGAACATTTTGAGAGAGATATTATTCACCCCGAACACTTCTGAAATGGCCTGTGCCAGTATTCTTTTGTAGGCATTTGTATTGCCATCAGTTAGGCACCCTGGAAGGCCTGGGGGTCCATAGAGGCTGAAGTATCAGTTCCACAAAGACCTGGCACAATTCTGTTGAGCCTGACCAAAACCGCAGAGTCAGATTTGACAACAGCCGAACCTGTGCCCACAGAACACGGTGGCCCATTATGAGACTCCACCAAGCCATCAAACTGTGTTGAGCTAGATCTCTGCCTCCTCATAGGGCTCTGGGCCAAAGATGAGATAACCAACCCAGCACCTGCCGTGCACTCCTTCCCAGCCTTTATGGGAGTGCACATCGACCCAGGCCCTGTTGCTGTCCAAGTCGCCTTGCAAATAGTAACCTGGTCAAAACACACTTTTGCAGCATTCAAAGCTTCCGGAGCTCTAGGCACTGTTACCGCCAAGTCAGACAAGGACTTTGCCAGCATATTTATCACCCACTGAAAGGGGTTCAGTCTCCCTGCATCACTTTCACACCAATTGGTAAGCAGCCTAAACGCCTCCCTCAATTCCATAAAGGCTGTAACAAGTCTGTTAAAATGTTGAGCAAAAAAAGAAATATGATTGGCACTTAGGCCAAACAGGGTCTCTGCAGCTGACTCAACGACCGAGGCATTGGTCGCTGTCAGCCCAGGGACCCCAAGATTCAAAGGAATGGAGGGTAAAGGCCTGTAGCCAGCATGTGAGTGTTCAAGTAAAGAGCTGCATTGCTCCCTTATAGCTGATGGAATGCAAGGAAGTTCATTAAACTGGCTGCTCCCCTGGATACCAACATGGCCAATATGATATGATATGGCTTTTATAACACGCCTATACACAATACTGTTAGCCGGTCAGCCCTGAAAATTTAGCATGCTTAGCGGGCTACCTGCTGGGGGGAACTATGACCATCAGCAGCCCCAGAGACCGGCAAGCCAGAGGAATCCACATCAGCATCAACAGTGATGGTCCGGGGGACACAATACACTTCATCCTCAGAGCCAGACAGCCCAGGCAAGCCGTCCTCAGCATAGTGGCGACCTATAGCGCGCTCTAATGCCTCTAGCAAAGCTCTAGAGTAGAGATCAACATCAGGCTCTAAGGAGGCAATGCAGCCCCATATGAATTGCAAACCCTAACCCTGAAAGCTCCTGGAGACCGCTGCTGGCAGTTCCCATGCCTGGAGTAGGCTCTTGAGTAGTAAAGTCAAGAACCCAAGCATCCAAACCCGCTCCCAAATGTCTGTTTTCACATCTTTCATTAATAGCAGGTCCAATTGGCGGTACCCCAGAAACAGCAGGGAAAATGGGGACGTGGGATATGCCATAAACATGAAAGCAGAGGTTGATCACCTTATATCCTCTTATATTTACTATACCCAATCAAGTTCAGAATCATTATAGATATCCTAGTGGAATACTCTTTTATGAGCCAAAATGCACTCATTCATTGACTGCACTGTTCTTAATATGAAGCACTGATTTGCAACAGATGATGGCCAGGTCATTCACAGAGGTTTCAGCCTCCCCTTCCTCACCTCTGCCTCACTTACCCCTGTCCTCTCACACTGTGTTTCTGTTTAAAATGTATTACAGAGTGGAAAGTGGTGAAGGCCCCATTTTAATGACACTAGACCTATAAATGCCAACCATGTATGAGTGGTCGGGAGACATAGGCACTAATATCCATCATGTGCAACAATGACAGGTAAGCGCTGCGGTGTACCCATTTTTATTTAGAAAAAGTTTCAGGGGACTTGATGTATATGTCTACTGGGCACACTGGAATTATCTTTAACCAAAATTATTTGGACATAGAGGTGCTCCAGCCATGCCAGTCCATTGGCCAAAAGAAAGGGGACACCTTACTAGCGCTAAAAGGGAACCAGGGAGCATTATATGTCCCTGACACAAGGTCACTGTTCTTCATGAGTCAATGAGGAATGCAGTGCTCCAAAATCAGCCTCACTGGAAACAATTAAGGGTGAGTACTTTATTATGTCTGACATAAGCAGTTTAAAGACCTTATACCAGAGTGTGAGGAAGAGGGAGCTCATGATTAAGTTATAGATGGAAATGCTGGAGGCCACATATAGAAAGGACACATTTTTTGCAAATTGTTGCTGATGAAAGCAGTGACAAAAGAGGTTTCTTAAAAAAGTAATCATCGACGAATCAGTTTGCCCCTATATACAGTGATCTAGCCAAACCCGGTAAAACCACGACGGCTATACGTCGTTATAGTTCCTTTATTCCTCCAGAATTCAGACAGTGAGACCAGCCAGGCTTTTCATACCTAGAACTTAATTAAACCCAACGGCCTAGATGTTATACCTGCTGAAAAACATGCCGGGCCCTTAGCTCCTGTGATGGCAAGGGAGGACTCGGATGTGTCACCTAGGACATGGAAACACGCAGTTAGTTCCTTGATCTTCAAAGAAAAGGACAGTAGCATCACAGACGTATTACATAAGGATCTGAGTGTGCAGTGCACTTTCAAAGCCGTTTGGCAAAGTCACACATCAGTGCCTACTAGGACGGGTGGAATCAAATAATCTGGTAGCTGGGATCCAATAGAGACGCTAAAAGCATCATTGATCAGTTCATGACCTCGTATGTGATGCTACCAAAGAGCTTGTACATTGATCTTGCACCAACAAACCATGCATACATTGACCAGTTAACTACATTTCCTAATGTGCATTGAATGGCACTGTGTTTGTCCTGGTCTCTATGGGAATTATACAATTGGTGTGTATAAAGGTAATGCTGCATCAATAGTAATTGGCAAAGAGGGTCAAAACCCTCCCAATTAAAAGAGGAGTGTGTATGGTTGCACCCATGCCTCCTGCGTTTTGTTGCTTATATCAGTGGTGTGTGCTGCACTCTACTGAAATTTACCTCCACAAAAGAAATTGGCAGAGTGACCATCTTACTTTTTACCGATGAATAATTGGTAAAAAAGCAAATTGTCTTTAGTTACTAAATGATACCGATGGGATCTCCTCTACAATTTACGCGCTGAAGCCCAGTGTCACACGTGCAAAGGTTACCTTTGGGATAACAAAGAGAAGAGCTGTACTTTGCCCCATCTAGGGGTACTCTCGATATAGTTGGTCATTATGAATACCTGGGTGTAATCATTTTCAACACGTCAATAAAATATGAACTGCAGACTGCAAATGAAAACATCAGTTTTTGCAACAAAAGATGCATTTGGGGTGCAGTTGTCCTGGCACTTCTGTTTTTCTAGGAGCCAAATAATCAGCAATGATCCTGTACACAGCTGAGATATACGGGTATTTGCCATTAGTAAGTTCAGTGAAGCCTTAGTTCATTGAAAATAAGTTCCTTCAAAACCTTGCAGTTTAATGGTTGACTCTTATGAGTGCTCCAGGCATGTCCCCATTCAAGGAACTCAATGCCAGCTCTCTGAAATGTAGGCCTTTCCTCATTAAATGTGTGGGCAGTGGAACCCAGGTTCCCCCCAACCTGAGCACTGAAGCCATATTTAAGGGAGAGGGAGTGATGTCAATGTCTAGACTTGTAGGCTTTCCCTGAGATGTTGAAGCAATCCAAATGGAGCCTCCATCCTTTGTGGCTCCTAGACTGGAATCTATCTGAGTACAAAAGAGCTGGACTTTGATGTAGAAGGAGGGCAGTAGAATCAAGAGGAGTTACGTGGCTGAACCAGGGCCCCTGGCAAATGGAATACATTTGGAATACATGGAATACTCGAGAGGGAGTGGACTCACTCAACATGATTAAGTGGTTCCTGACAGATGGTGGGTATACTGGAGAATGGGATAACCATTGGGGTGGAGCTTTTGGTTACAGCTGAGCATGGAACCTGTGAGTGAATGTTGTGGCCAGTCTTTTCTGGTACTTCTACAGAGTTGGTAAGTACAGAGTTCTGTGGTGGTGAACACGTACTCATGGATGTATGGGTCCAATCAAGACACTAGAAGGGCCTGAAAATGGTGGTGGATTTGCTGCTATCAAGGCACTTGTGGTAAAATACAAGACGCACAGGATAGAATTTTGGAAAGTTGTTGTTGGGTGATGCAGTGCCTAGAGAAGAACACTGTTAGCACTCTTGGCACAGAGGAGCCCAGGCACACAGCAAGTACAAGCAGTGTGCTGAACAAGACATTTGCATCCCAAAATCATGAGACAAAGCATTTTGATTGATATGGAAGTGCTTTACCAAACGGGTCAATTGGTATAAGGTCTTTGGAGACTTTGAGAGATCTTATTCAGGATTTTACTTAATAGTTTTTTTATGACGTGCCTAATACCGCACCTGAGTTCGGTTTCTAAGCACGGATCCGGGATTGGATCCAAACCTCTGTTGCTCTGCATGGTTTTGCTTCCAAGACCCACGTGTTGCCCCTGTGCTATACTCCGTTCAACAGAATACCCAAAAGGTCTAAGTTCTCGTGGATGAGACTGTGTTTACCTGACTGTCGAGTGTTAGATCAATGGAAACGTTGCAGTTGGCTTTTGCTGCACAGTGGAGGTTTTTGTGATTGTTTTAAGTTGGGATGAGGAGCTTGTTGCTCTTCTTTTTTGTAAAACTTGCCTATTTATTGCACCCTGTGTTCATGCAGATTGGTTTTCCCTTTCTTCTTCTCCCTGCTACTCAATCCCCATTTTTCTTTGGGAAGAGGTCACGGTGTTGTAAACATGTTATGCTTCAAACCTGTAGGCGGACATTGAATTAATTGATTCAATACGAGTTAGAAAACGCAGCACAGGTGTGTTTTCAAGATTTCCATTATTGGCTTTCTGCATTGAGGTGATATGAGCTTAGGCAGCAAGTGGATCCTTTTAGTAACGTCCCACTGCCCAATTTAAGTGCCAGGGTGAAGCAAGGGTCCCTTAAAATGAGCTCCAGGGAGGTTATTGGCAGGCTTGGCACAATGCTGAGGGTCATGTCGCCACTAGCACCAGTGTAGTTCATACACGGTGCTATTGGTATATTTAAATGAAAATAAAAATAAAATAGAAATCTTACCTTGCATCTCCAGAGCTGCTGATACTTCTCTGTTCTGTTTCCCGTGTTGATGACCGTGATGTCATCAATGCGGAAAGCAGCCTGGGGAAGAGAAGTGTGGCGATGTGCTGCAAGGTAAGATGCTCTTTTTTAAGTCCACCATTTGCGTGTGATCTATGCTGGTGCTAAGGCGTAAGGCTGCAGTGGAGAGTTGTTGAGCAAGAGGCGGAGGTCACAGTGCGTCAAGGAAAGCAGGCTTGTAGCAGACAATGCAGCCCTCGTTTCCGAGCTGCCTGATTGTCTGTGGCCCCCTCCCATGGGGCTAATGAGGTTATGTAACCCTTGGGGGCAGACTGTGCCCGTCAGGAATGGCTTGCTGCCAATGTTCACGTGGCTAGCTTGCCGTTACCGACATTGGTCGGCTTGCCCCTGAGGGTTATATCAACATTAGCACCGGTGTAGTTGACAAGCAGACGCAAACGGTGTGTTTAATTTAAAAACACGAAAAAAGAAATATGACCTTGCATCTTCCGCCCTGCATGGTGTAAACACACCCTTATCACCTGTGCCAAGGGTTGAGGCTGCAATGGGGAGTTGTTGAGCAAGAGGAGAGGGGTGCAGGCCAGAAATACTTGGACTGCTCAGAACGCAGGCTTGTACCAGAGAAAACAGCCCACATTCCAACCTGCATGATTGTCCAAGGCCACATTTCATGGGGCAATGATGCAATGTAACCCTCAGGGATGGGCTTGCCCTGTCAGAAATGGCCCACTGCCAAATATAAGGGCCCAAGCGAAGCGAGGGTCCCGTAATGTGGTTGGTGCAACATTACCAGCATTGGCCGGCTTGCCCCTGAGCGTTATATCACCATTAGCACTGGTGTAGTTGAAATGCGGGTGCTAATGATGTGTTAAAATGAAAAAAAATACATATATTATCTTGCATCTAAAGCTTTGCACGGTAGTCTGTTTTCTGTGATGATAAACCTGACGCGATCAGCACAGAAAGTGGACTGCAAGGTAAAAATAATTTATTTTTTAAATACACCCTTCGAACCCACATATAATCTACATTTATACCAGAGAATACAGCCATAAGTCTAAGCTTTCTGATTGGCCACTTCCCACTCCCACAGTGCTAATGAGGCAATATTACCATCTGGGATGGTCCAAACCTTCCGGTTCCGGGAACAGACCCCTACCCAGGACTAGGGGCTGAGCGAAGCGAGGGCCCCTTAAATCAGGAGGCAGGCTGTTAGCGTAAGTGGTTGGCCCGCCCCTCAGGGTTATATCGCCATTAGTACCTGCATAGTTGCCATGTGGGTGCTAATGGTGTATTTAAATAAAATTACATTCAAAATAAATCTTACCTTGGGTCTCTGGGCACCACGCTGTACTTCTCTAGTCTATTTTCCATGTTGATGACTGTGACATCATCAACACAGAAAGCAGAATGGCTAAGAGAAATTTAGCGTCTGTCCACGAGGCTAGATTACTTATTTTTTTTAACACAGCCTTAACACCTGTGAACGGTCTACTTGGGTGCCAAGAGGTGCGGCGGGAGCGAGGAGGAGCAGGGAAGTGGAAGGGCCACAGTCCAGTAGCATTCAGACTGTTTAAAACATGGGCTTATACAAGTCTGCATACTGAGCTTCCTGATTGGCCAGCTCCCCATTCTTGAAACACTTGTGTGTAGGTGCGTTATAAATGTCATATCATATCGTATCTGTGAGCTAATATAGTGTTAACCCAGTTCCAAGGGCTGGAACTGGGGGTAAATGCCCGGCACCCCAGGTTATCGGTCTGCCGCTGCCTTAGAATCTTCTGATCTTTTTTTGAGAAGCATCTTTGCTTCTGTGTCCTCTCTGAACCTTCACTACATTAAAACATCTCCTCTGCTGTCATCATTCTCCTTGCTCCACGTCTTTGTCCTGCTGTTTTCTTCCCTTTTGCAATACCACTTCGTCTGAACCTCCAGCTTGGTCACTTATGCTACAGACCTGTCGGATGAACATGGAAGTACAAGGGCCAACATATTGGAGTCGGATGAGCCTAAACTGTAAATGTCACAACCTCCTCTCAGCACTGAGACAGGGTTGTCATGCTTCCCAGCAGCACCCCTTCTTCACAACATGACCCTCTAAACCTTGTCATGGCGGCAGCTCAACTTCGAGCAGCTTGGACCCCCAAAGAAAGCATATTCACTAGTCCTGCATATTGGACATACCACCTTCCTTCACTGGGCCCGTGTTTTCCGAGTCTCTAGCAAACCTCCCAACCCCCAAGGGAAGCAACCTGCAAAACATTCAAATAACCTTTATATCCCCTCAAGTCTCTGACTGCCCATTCTGGCATTGGTTTGCTTGTCTCTTCCCGGTGTCTACCTGACCCATTTTAGGTCCCTTGGAAACCCCCAGTTGCCGAGGTCTAAGGGCTGTGACTTTGTCACAGTAATTTGTGTTGGGATTGGCTGGAATAATTTTAGTACATGAGGAGAAAATGAGAGACCTTGCATAAAGATTGGTTATACTCCTTAAGGTTGATCTCAATGCTTGCTGGGAAAGTAGAAAATGTGTACTGAGTTCACAACATCTGGTGGATGCTAAGTTGGACAACTTTGTTATTCATGTTATTCATGGTTGGAAAG
Source organism: Ambystoma mexicanum (assembly GCF_040938575.1). Classification (NCBI taxonomy): domain Eukaryota; kingdom Metazoa; phylum Chordata; class Amphibia; order Caudata; family Ambystomatidae; genus Ambystoma; species Ambystoma mexicanum. Next base: position 247,188,577 of record NC_090940.1, on the reverse strand, counting down.
TGGTCCATTGTCTCATCAGAGAGAAAGGCAAACAGTCTGTTGTTAGCAACAACAGAGAGAGATGCCTGGTCTGTACCCGTGGGTGCACATCAGGGTGGGATGACTTTGGGAACAAGGACATGTTTTTTACTCAGAGGTCTCAATGTGGTTGATACGGGTTTGCCGGTTTCCCGTTGGTAATTCCGGCAAGATACTGGCGAATGGTATTACCGTTTCTGCCACCTGATATACCGGAATTACTGGCATATCACAGGTGGTGGGAATACCTCTAAATCCCACTGATCGGCACTGATAATACCGCTGCCAGTAATACCTGCTGTTTTATGCTGGTGGGGGCCTAATATAGCTCCAGCTCTTGGCTGTAGGTAGGTCAGGAAAACCCCACTGGCAGACTTGTAGTTTGCCAGTCCACAAATATGCCGGTAAATGGAATTACCAACACGTTAATTCCGGACTGACAAACTCCTAAACGACCCCATAGAGTCATGTTAATACTGGAAGGCACCAGGCCCTGCAAAAGCAGTACCTCAACCCTCAACACTATATTTTTCAAGTGTGTGCAATAGTATAAATTGACCTAGATGTAGTGGAACACAGGAGCGGCCTGTCTCAATTCAGTGCACACTGCCAATCTTTTTTTTAATTTAATTTATTTTATTGGGTATTTATAAGGCACTTATACAACAAGACAGTGTTTCAAAGTGTCACAAGGCAAAAGGGAAAGGGAGCAGGGGAACAAGTAATCAATAAGTGACAAAGAATAAATCATAAAACAACAGTAGTCCTACCAGGTCTTGTGACATTCGGAGCGTGCAAGTGCAGAGAAAGCAAAGGGGGTGAAGGGGGTGAAGGGTAATTGCTGGAGGATCTCCAGGGGGAAGTGCAAAAGTTGCCAGTTGCAGAGGCAACAGATAAGTGCAGGGTGAAGACGCCCGAAGAGAAGAGGGAAGTCAACCACCCAACAGGTAATTGCAGGCCTGAGACGACCACCGACCAGGCATGTGAGGCCATGACCAGTGAAGGGGGGGGCGGATGCTGGTGGCGTTGGCAGATGGTTTGGACCCTATTGGACTCTTGAGGGACCAGGCTGCCAATCACATGGACTGTGGGGATGGTTAACACTAGAGGGAGAGAGGGGGAGAGGGAAGGAGGAGGAGAAGAGAAAAGTCTTGAGTTGTTTGCAGAACTCGAGGAGATCCGATTCAAGACGGAGAACGAGAGGGAGACTGTCCCAGAGGAGGGATCCAGCCAAGGAGAGAGATCTGCCCCCAGCTCTCTGCATGGAGATGTGAGAACAATAAGGAAATTCACTGTGCCTATGAACACATATTGGCCATACTACTTACAGAGGGTGTATTGCATAGCTGGGACTCCAAGCCAACCCCATGTACACAATCACTGAATGAGGGTAAATGTATCCATAGTCAGTTATGCTGATAGTAATGTTATTTTGTTTTAAGTGTAGGACATTATTGACCATGTTAGGTCATTAAAGCTATGATTATTATAGTATTATTATTATTATTATTATTATTATTATTATTATTATTATTATTATTATTATTGGCCACCCACTCAACAAGAGAGGTTGAATTGGCTATCAAGCAAATATTGAAGGAAGGCTCATGTTGTAGATATTGTGGAGATAGTAGGAGCACTTGGTGGTGATCTGCAAAGCCTTGGTGGAAATAAGGACTCAATGGGCCTCATTACGAGTATGGAGGTAGCCATGCCGCTAAAAGCAGCCTGGCTACCCCCATACCGGGTACCAGGTCCGGGTTCCGCAAAAGGGGATTTACCGGGCCATTCCGACCTTGGAGGGCCCGGTAAATCCCTTTCGCGGGACCGGGACCCGGTGCATCCCAATTCCCATTTGAACCCCCATAGGGCTCAAAGGGAATGGGGAGGATGGTAACAACGGTCCATTAATGACGGGCCTGTTGTTAGCATCCTGGTCTGCTAGTGGGTCCCGCTAAGGATGCATGGTCTGACCAGGCGTTCCTTAGCGGGACCCACTGCAGACCTCGTTATAGGGCGGCCCGAAATGAACGGTGCCGGTCCCTTCCCGGCAGCATTCATTCCGTGGCCGCCTGGGTCGTAATGAGGCCCAATATCTGGAAGCTCTTAAAATGCAGACAAGCTCCCCATCAGCCTTTGACTGGTGGAATATGTTTTTAATTGGGGGAAAACCAAGTTTGCTTTAAACAGGAATAAAATGCATTGAATGCATTTTTAAAGATTGTAAGGACTAATGAATTGTAACCTTCTAATGATGATAATCTGATTTGAAGAATTAATCTTGTTTTTTATGTGGGATTTTAAAGAATTGCCTTGCTAAACCGATTTAGAAATGGAAACGTTGTTTTGTTTGTAAGAAGATTTATCTAATGAAAAACACATACACTTTTTTACATATTATTATTGTTATTATTATTATTCTTATTATTATTATTATGAAATCTAGACGATGGGAGCCCATGGTCTTCTCTTGACAATTCACATTAAAAAAAACATTGAGTCATCTACAGTAACTCTATCAAAACTCTTCTTTCATCTTCAATGCTTGCTGTGCGAGAGGGCCAGGAGGACAGCATCTGGACACTACTGCTGGAGGGCACTGGCGAGTCAACCGATGCTCTCCTACCCATTGGTTATTTTTGGGCATGTGGTAACAGAGACTGATATGACCTAACATGTCCTTCCTTTTTGTACCTAGTTTTAAGTTGAGAAAATAACAAATGGCTGTATATATTTCGCCTTTGGCTCCGGGTAAATGTCCTGAAAAATTCTTAGAACATACGTAAAGAAACAGCCTTTCAAATTTTCTGTAAAGCACCAATCTTTTTATCATTGCTGACTGGTTAGCGAGCGTCCTCCCCTCTACACCTAGAGGTCCATAAGCGCCTGCACAATTGCAAAGGCATTCGCTTAACAGATATGCCTTCAGAGCCCGCCTAAGCTGTTAAAGCTCTGGTTGCCAGGAGACGTCTGCAGAGAGCGGTTATACTGCACAGATCATCATATATATACTTTGCATTTTTCGCAAAAGAGTCTGCATTTATTGCATGTTACCATACCGTCAATATTGATTGGATTTCAAAATGGGGCCATATGTATTCCATTTGACCGTATAGCCAATATTTATTGTGTTTTATCGGATATTGGTTTTTTGACAGAAAGAAATGACCTACTGCCGAACTGACCTAATTTGTTTGGTCGAATTATTTGTGCCTACTGTGGGGGAAAACCCCCCGCATCACTCCCTAATGCGCGGGAGACCCCCCTGACTTCCCCCCACCTTAACCTATTCCCTTACTCCACCCAACATCTATTTTATTATTAAAATGTACTCATTGACCTAACGAATTAGACCCAAAAAAAATGTAGTCAATTCGGAATAGGCCAATTTGGCATTGGATCAAATTGGTTAAAATGTGTGTCACTGATTATTATCCTGATATATAATCCATTTGGGAGGTTACTTTCATTTAGAAATTACTCACATTGAAATAGTTAGAGTTCAAAAGTGTTTAAATATATTTATGTTCATAGACGTCTTTCTTATATGCTACAGTTTGCGGTAAGGTCGGTAGGACCCTGTTTATGCTTAACATCTCCACACAACCATGGTGAGCGTGGCACAGTGAAAACGAAAGGCATTTCTCAAGCAGTGACGAAGCAAGCTAACTGCTTCCAAAATGCCTTACTTAAGCATTTGCCAAGCTCTGCCCAGGCATGTAAAGGCAATGAAAAATGCAATGCGAATCAGCTAAATGATCAGTCAATTAAAATATTCTAAGTGGTTTACTCAATGCTTAGCAAATAAATTAACTGCAGTAGAAGAGACATGCTCATCACTGCTTGGCAACTGTTATTTAAACATTCCAGCTGCACGATAAATGGTTGAAATGTGTTAGGAAAGCATTTCACTTTGTCTACGATAATATCTGGGCTCAGCACTAATTGAGGGAGCCTTTTTGTTACTTTTAGCAATTAGGTGCTGTTGAAAGCCCTGCCTCTATGGAAACACTATTGTCCTGGGAAGTGAAGAGAGGAGAGAGAATAGATGTGAGGAGGCACATACAGTTTGAGGGTGTTTGGTTATTTTCCCACCCATTACCGTGTATATCCATGCTAGACCGTATGTCAATCCCCCCTCCCACTACCTGCCCCCCCTCACTCAAAACACATTCCTCTGGCACCTCTTTGAGTCTAGCCCTGTGCTTTCTCACCACGCTTCTGACATTTAATGGCTTAATTAAAGCTATCAACCAGCTACAACACCTTCTAATGTAATATATATATATTCTTAACCAAGTCTGCTTTCGGGCATTTCGTGTATAATCACTATGTGGGTCCTTGCATGTGTTTCTTGCACTGGATTCGTGTTAAAACCAAGCAATGGTACGGCCGACAGTTTTGGCTCTTGTACAGGCATTAGATAGGTATTTGCCACGTACTACCATAATATGTCCAGTTATGAGCACCATTTGCCAGCGAATGGCATTTTATGGCCATGTAGTGCCATGATGACAATACCTGAAAAACGTGGATCGCCTGCTAACGAACAAGCCACAACTGTTGTCAATGCCACTGCTTGTTTTGTTTCCTTGGAGTTCTTCCATTGCTTCCTTTCTACACGCTTTATCTGACCCAGAGAGGATTCAATTAGAGAATTGTTTTTGAGCAAAAACTGGTCAAGAAATGATGACCACTATTTACACAACTTTTGTGTCAAACCTAACTTGTAAAATCACATATCCTCCAAACAATATAACCAAAAAAGGAAGTCACACATATGTATTCAAGCTCTGTGATTGTTTGTTTAAAAATATTATGCATCACACAAGAAGAATTATGCCTAGAAAAATCCATTACAAACTGACAAGGTAACATAAATAGTTGTGCTGCTATCTCTTGGAATTGTGAATCATTCTTAAACAGAAAATAATGTTGAATTCTTTACCTTTCATTGAGATTTAGTGACAGAATCAGGTTTAAAAAAAAGGATATGTATAAATCAAACATGGATGTGAAAATGTAATGTACAGTCATTGATATATGGTTCACTATTTAAGTACTTCAGGGTTTTGTAGAGAAGGGAATTGAGCCCCTGTAAGATTACATGATTTACCCAAGATGACACATTGTAGGTAAGTGGAGAAAATGTGACTAGAACCGAGGTATTCTGGATGATTCACAGTTGATGAAACAATGGGCCTCATTACGAGGTTGGAGGTAGCCTTGCTGGTTTTACCGGCAAGGCAACCCCCAAACTCGCATCCGGCTCCGGCACCCGCAAAAGGGGCCTCACCGGGCCATTCCAACCTCAGCGGACCCGGTATTTCCCCTTGCATGGGTGCCGGAGCCGGTACGTCCCCATTCACATTTGACCGTTGCTACCATCATGTTCTGCTCGCGGGTGCCGGTACGGGCACCTGGTCAGACCAGGTGGCTGCAAGGGCATCCGCGAGCAGAAGTCCTAGTATGGCGGTACGGTAGCATTCGTGCCGGTAGCGATACCGGCGCGGTTGTTGCCTTACCACCATACTCCTAATGAGGCCCAATGAGTCAAGTACACCAGTGATGTAACTGATTCCGATCTTTACAACCAATGCTGCAAAGATACCTGCCCTCAAATCAAAATCTCCCAATTATACGCCCTCAACTTCAATGGTTCATGCTATTGCTCTCAAATGAGTCAAAGGCTGAGATAGACACACTTGACATATAACTGACTCCACTCTCACACTAGAAGAATTTCAGAGGCTCCGGCTATCACAATGGATCCACGTGTTAACATTACCTAGCCCACTGTTCCTTATTTTATCACCCTGATGCATATAAAGAGGTGATACGTGTAACTTGCTCAGCACCAAATCAAATGTCCTTCCATAGATTTCAACAGTATTTAACCATTCAATATTTTCCCACTGAATGCTAATCCTTGTTTGATCCTCTAAGAGATGGAGAACTAAGTTTGATGCACCAAAGATGTAACTGACTCTTCTACAAGTGTACCAGCTTTTGCAACATATCGACCACCATAAAACCTCAGTGTTGAATATTATCCACCTCAGTAGTGCCCATGTCATTACACTGAGAAGAATGAAATGTTAGGGACACCTTACGTGTGTCTGACTGCCTTAGTCTTAGAAGCCTTTCAGAGGCATTTGACTCTAATGGTATTGCCCCTGTTAATATTGCTCACTTTTGTACATTCTTTATATCAATGGTATGGTAGGTATTGCATCACACATAACACATTGAGGCAGAACAAACACAAGCCTCTACTCCAGTTCTGCTGGCCATACTGGTACTGGCCTGTGTATTGTAAACCACATCTAAAATAATCACTCTTAAAATAATGTAGGGCTGAACCAGGCACACCTGGCATGCTACTGACTTTGCCTTAGTCCTAATAGCCGTAACATGTAACAGTCAGATATGAAGTCCCCTACTACCTTGACTGTCCTTTGAGTGCTAGCTAGGTTTTATGAATAACCCTAACCAATATTGCCCAATTTAAGGGTTCTCATGTTATCACTCCTGAAAGGATTACAGGCTGGATAAGGAACTCTCAATATGTGTCTGATGCTATGCCAGCCCTACAAGAATTACCATCATCCTGGGAGGGTAGCTCAGCCACAACGTGCTCGCCTTGGAAGCAAGACGACACAAAGCAACAGAGGTTCGATCCCCGGGTCCGTGCTTAGAAACCTCTGGGTATTTAAGCGCGTAATACGCAACAAAGAGAAAAAACTATTAAGCAACTCAAAAACAAACAATTCCTGTAACAGCGCCTCAATGCCTGCGGGCTCTGTGAGCACTTTAAAAATGCAAAATAAATAAAGAAATAAAATAAATCATGTATGAGTAATTACTTCCATCTGATTTTGCCCTCCTCATCTGTTCTCAGTTTACCCTCAAAAAGATAAATGGCTTACCCACGCCCACTTGACATGAGTCCCATTGTCCAGGCTGTGAAGCACGGTGGCAAAAACAGTCTGTGGCAGTCTTGTGGATTATTCTTGTGGTGTGGTTGTCAAAACCAGTGTCTAGCACTGTTGGTGGACCCTCTACCTTTAAGTGAGCACTGGAGGGGCTCGCTATAAATATAGCACTGGCCGTGAAGTACTGACACAAAGTATGGCAGCAAGTACAGTCTGTAGCAGTCTTGGGGATTATTCTTGTGGTGTGGACATCAACGCCAGTGTCTAGTACTGGTGACAGACCCTGTACCTTTAAGTGAGCCGAGGAGGGCATAAAAGATGCATGAGCTGTAATGACTAATCTGTTTGTAGCAATCATAATGTCCCAATGACTGCTACCAATCTTGTACCCCCTGTAACTAAGTTCCTGCAAGTAACAGCGCCACAATGCCCCTGGGCTGTCTGAGCGCTATATGAATATAAATAAATAAATAAATCTAGCACTGTGGCAGTCGGTGGTGGCTGTGTGGACTGTTTTATTTACAGCAAGCTGCCTTGGAGACCTTTTGACTGTCACGTCTCTTCATGGTAAGAATGATGTGATTGATGGCTGTCTGCTTAAACTGAATAGATATTCTCTTATTTCACCTAGTCACATACTTGCTTTTAGTTGAGTCTGACCTCTCGTGCTCTGGGTTTGACTGCAGTAAAATGCCAGACAACGCATGTAAAGCTAAAAGCTATAATTTAAGAAGTGTTATCCCTAATCCACTTGATACAGATGTCTCTAAACTATTTGAGGAGGTGACGGACTTGGATCCAGTGGAAACGAATACTCACTAGAAAATTCCCGTTTTTTTCCCAATGGCATCACTGCAACTGTACAGTCAGGTTGTCCAAACAGCTCAAGTCACCCTGGGTAATTCGGGGCTGGCTAGGGGGCCGATTGGCAACCTGAGGATGGAAATGGAAATGGCTGTACTGTGCGGCCTCCGAAGGAAGGCATGTCGCCAATGACTCCCCATTAGCTAATCTTATTGGAAATGGTTGATGAAAGACCTGGTGACCCGCAAGGAGGAATAAATGCACACAGTCCCCCTCAGCCAGTCAGTTCATTGGCTCACACAGGATCTGCTGGGAAGTCCTTAATGGGTGTGTGTTATAGTTTGGAGAGTTGGAGGTTCCCGGCATGAAGCTAAGTGCATCTAAGTGCATCACCTTCTGCTATTGATAGTCAATCCTGTTCACATCTTTCCTCACCATATGACACCCATGGTGGTAATAATCCACCCCCTATGCATGATTCTCAAGCGCTGAGTCTTCTATCATGGGGCTCTGTCCATTGTGGCACTGAATTTAGCACTGCAAGGGCTTGTCAGGATGTATGACAATATTAGTACGAGGTTAAATCACACAACTTGACGTAATTGGATATTAAAGAACTGTTGATCCTCCTTATGGATGGTCAAACTGTGGGGTTTCCGGGCATACAGTTGTCCCTGTCCGTACCCTTATCTAAAGTAGATAACTCTCATACCTCACCTAAGGGTAGGCAGCAGGTCTTGGCTGATGGTGTGTCGGCTTCCTTTGTTGGGTATGGGGAAAACAAAACACATGGACAAACTTCCACAGTGGATCGAGCCAGTTCAAGAACATTTTTTAAAAACTGTTCTGTGACATATTAGTTTGAGGAGGTAATTTTCTAATGAGGACAGAGGTGGGAATTCTCCTCCTGAACAAAAATTAATTGAGGACTCGAAGCAAATGGTTCCCTTGCCTCTTTCCCCAATAGTTATTGTGAGACCTCTTCCTGATGGTATCATAACTACCAAATGCTTCAAGTGCTGAACAAGCTCCTTCACAAATTATGAACAAAAGACCAAAGTCTAGACGCTTGATGAAGAAAAAATGTAAGACAAAATATAAGGGCATAAGATGCTTTTTCCAGTCTTGTGCTGATGCCATTCCTGTACCATCTATGGAAATACAGAATAGTTCTTCATTAACGTCTTTGGACTTGGCAACTGCCAGTAAAGGGGAACCTCAGGGGCAACAGGCTCGGGGCCTCTAACAGTGTTTCCCAGGATTGCCCAAGCCCACATGAACTAAATATGAGGCAAAAATAAGAATTAGAAACTTTGGCTAATGTAGGTTGCTGGGCCTTGGATCACAATAAGAAGAAGCGGGGCATTTGTTATATTTTCCTCCAAGAGTGAAATTATCTGCCATTTTTCAAGATGAAGTAGAGTTACCACTAAATAGAAGCCTACGTGCCTGTACACAAGTGTTTCTAGCTGCGACAAGACAAGGGGGGAAGACAGAGGGAGGACACAACAAACAATCTTAATAGGCCTTATGTCATTCAGATCGTGCAAGGGCAATCAACGCAAAGTTCAGGGGGAAGAGAGAAGGGGAAGTACTAGCGATAGGGAGGGTGGAATGCCATCAGAAGAGCATTGTTCTGAGGACAAGCAGCCAGGGAAGCCCGGTACTGTGTAAATGCATGGAGGCAGGGGCCTGTAGGGTTACAGTTACAGCCCCTAAGTGAGCGGTGGCCCAGAGGCAGTGCAGGGGAGACTGGTCATGTGGGAGCCAGGTACCCAGTGAGACTCTGAGGGAAGCCAGGCAACCAGTCTGCTTAGCGACGAGGAAGATCAGCAGGGCATAGAGAGAGAGAATGCAGAAGTGAAAAGGAATGTCTTGAGCTGCTTTCAGGACTCCAGGTGGTCTGGCTCAAATTTGAGAGGGTCAGGGAGACCATTCCAGAAAGAGGCACCTGCAGAGGTGATACATCTACTCCCCACTCTCTGCCTGGAGAAGCATCTAACCCTCAGAGAGTTGGAGGTGGCTGAGCAAAGTAGTGTGGGCCCCGGCCAGAGAAAGCCTTGCGAACCATGCAGAGAATCTTGAACTTGATCCTTGCAGCTACATGGAGCCAGTGGAGGGATTTCAGGGCTGTAGAGATACAGCCCCTTGTCTTGAGGCCAAGGACACGGATTGCAGTCCTGTTCTGGATTAGTTGCAAAGAGTGCAGAGTAGTGGAAGGCAGATTTAAAAAAAAGAGGCTGTTGCAGTAGTCCAGCCTGCAGAGAACCAGGCCTCTGGAGAAAGTGAGCTTCTAGGGGAACGTAAGAAAAGGAAGAATACCTCTGAGAGGTGCATCTGGTAGTGGGCCTTGTTGGCAACGTCTGTGATGTGAGGAGAGAAGAAGAGAGTGGAGTTGTAGATGAAACCAAGGTTTTTTGCCTCCTAGGGTGGAGTTGAAAGAGGGCCTAAGGAGAGCAGCTAGAGTGGGAGAAGGAAAGCGGAAGCTGGAGTCCCAATGAGAAGGATGTCAGTCTTACTTGCATTAAGGTAGAGATTGCTGGAGGTACACCAATCCTGTATAGCATATAGATAGTCAGGAATGTGCGAGAGACAAGAGGAGGCTGAGGGTAGCCTGAAAGAGAGCTGAGTGTCATCTGCATAACACTGAAAGTTAGAAGATAAGGTAGAGATCAGATAGGCAAAAGGGGCCAAGTAGACATTGAAGGTTACAGGGGGAGAGGTTAGAGCCGTGGGGAACACAATATGAGGAGAGAGAGGTAGTGGAGAAAAAGGACACAAGTTGGACCTGGGAGGGTCGTTCCAGGAGGAAGGAGGTCAACCAATCCAGGATCCTTATTTGTGATGCCCAGGTTCTCACAGAGTCAGTTGATCAGGATGGCATGATTGACCATGTCAAAATCAGAGGAAAGTTCAAGAAGGATGAGGACAGAAGGAAGGCTTAAATCAAGATTAGAGAGCAGATCTTCACAGGTGTTCAGGAGAGCAGTTTCCATGCGTCTGGCTGCTCTGAAGCCAGACTGATGGTGATGGAGACAACCAACAGATTCAGTGTAGTGAATAAGCTGGAAGATGGCCAACCTTTCCAAGGGATTGCCCAGGAAACGAGTGATAGAGATCGGGGGTAGTTTTCCAGACAGATAGGATCGGCAGAAGGGTTTTTAAGGAGCGGGTGCACAAGGGAGTGCTTGGCAGAGAGAGGACATTTCCAGTGGCAAAAAAGTGATTACAGAAATCGGCCAAGGATGGAGCCAAGGTGTCTATGTGGTCCATGATGGTTCTGGAGGAGCAGGGGAGCACCTGTCTTACTGGTGGAGTGAAAAGCCAGTGCCATCGAGAGGACTTTGGAGGTAACAAGCAAGGTAGAGACTGAAGATGAATTGGCCAGTTCCTTGCTGATTTTAAAGAGTTTGGCCTTGTTGTTAGAGTCCACAGAGACACTGGCTTGGACATGGACTCTTTTCTTGGGCAGGACCACAAGTCTGTATTGCCTTTGGAGAAGGCAGCAGACCAGTTTGTCAGAGGATGAGCCTGAGGCCCTCTACTTCGTCTCAGCCACCCTGCACTTGCGTTTCAGGCGGCGAGGTTGGAGTCATACCAAGAGTTGCACTTGGAAGTAGGCTTCAGATGGATTCTCATGACAGGGGCAAAACACTCCTCTGACATCTGCCACCTCCTCAAAGAACATGACCTGGCTGTCCTTGCTCTCACCAAGACATTCTTTTTCCATGTGTTTAATACAAATTGGGGGTTGAAAACGCCTCCTGCCACGCCCCGCCTTCCACCCCGTCCACATTTACTTTTCGGCCCACTATAGCCATCATATAAGGTACTTTCGGCCCTCTGTCAAAATCAGTTGTGCACCCCTGGTCTAGAGGAAGCACTGATGTAGGTATCAGCGATCGTGAGGCCTAGGTTGGAGACCAGGATATCCCTCTCAAACCTCTTCCTCCCAGACTTACTGTGCGGGATTTGATACGAGATAGAGTAGCAGTTAGAGATGATGGCAGAGATTTAGAGCACCATAGAGGGTGCAAAGAGGTGGGAGGGGAGAGGGAGGGCGGAGGAAACACAGTCAACAGCTGTGCCCCACAGAGAGCCCCACAGGGAGAGGGTCACACAGAAGGAAGAACACGGGGGGCAGTAAGGCAACGGACTACAGGGGAACGCAGGTGCAGTGGAAGGGAGGAAGATGGTGTGGGGGCAGCGCACTGCGTACACCCAGATTTGACTATCCCAGAAAGAAGGAAAAGGCCTAGTTTCAACACAGACAGCAATGCAAGAAACACACCCAAATTCAACTACCTTTGAAAGGAGGGAAAAGGCCTAGTTTCAGCAGAGGTAGCAATGCAAAAACACATGCAGATTTGACTATCTTAGAAAGGAGGGAAAAGTCCTAGTTTCAAAACAGACAGCAATGCAAAAACACACCCAGATTTGGCTATACTACAAAACAGGGAAAAGGCCTAGTTTCACCACTGACAGCAATGCAACACAATTTGACTGTACTAAAGAGATGAGGGGGGGTGCCCTAGAAATTTGGGTCACTGATGCCTGTGAGAGGTGCGATAAGATCAATAGAGTCATTAGAGCGGTGTGTCAGTTTATTGTTTGCAGTTTTTGCTGCTCCCGCTGATAGCACTGCACCTACCTTGTCTGTTGATGCCGGTTGACAGCTGCTAGCTTCCTGCTTCCCAGTCTTACACCGGCAGACACCATGAGGAGCTGTCCTTCACATCGGGGTCCTTCGTCTAGGGGGCTGCCATGGGAAGGACTGCCTAGGGTGGCAGAATGTAAGGGCTGTGTGACCAATGGGAGCATGGTGGGTGGGCGGGCCTACTTTATCTGAGATGGCCTTGGCAGACATTAATTGGGTGGAGTTGATTCATGTAGACTTTTGTAATGTAAGCACTGTTTATTTCCTGTCTACACTTCTGGGTAATATAGTAATGAACGCTCAAAAGGATATTTTGAAACAAGGTTATGATACCTCTTTAGTGAGATCTCAGAACTCTTAAAGGGCACCTTATGTTCAGAAGTGTATGGTTCAGATGGCTTTAGAGAAAAAGCCTTTTGTGAATATTTGCTTCACCGTGGGTAATTTAGGGTGTTTGGTGGGACTCCGAGGTATGCCAGAGTATGGCTGGGGGTCCACCTTGACCTCGAGGGCCCAACACCCTCTCCAGTATGAATGGAGGACTCACCCAACAGCAAGTAACAATTTGTGTTATTGAAAATAAAACCAACAGAGATCAATACAAGAAAATGGGCATTATCTGGTGCATCTCAGCTCTCCATGACATGCAGCATATTTTTGTACGAGTATGTCATCACCACCTGGGCCTTCCCAAAAACCTATCATAACAAGGGATTGGGGATCGAGAGAACTATTACCTCTAAGAGAACCTTATAGGGGTAATTCTTCTGGTCCTTGCATGCAAAGTGCCAGGCCTGTCCCGTCGATAAGAAACTATCTATTACATTGTTTCAAAGTAATGGGCTTACCATTGGTTCATACACTTTGTCATCCACCGCTGGGTTTCTAAGCTGTGATTGGTTAGAGCTGATCTCCCTAGGCCGGGGACTCGATTAAGAACTCAGCCCTCTGTGCACCACTTCATGGTGATGTAAACAATTATGTGTCTGTATTGTAACTTGTGTTTACCACCTTTGCCTATGTGAATGTGCTCCTCACATTGCAACACGTGTTGCTGTCTGTGTCTGACTTGCTGGGATCGGCTCTGCTTTCCCACAACAGGTGACTGTCTATTGTCTCGTTTGGCTGCACCACATGTTTAGGGACCACAGAATTGGGCTCTGAAATTCATATGTATGAGAGTTTATTCCATGTCTCTGCAGCTGGTCCCTTTGTCATCTGGAGATTGGAATGTATCCTCATATATCTGACCTTGGCTGTGAGCATGCTTCGTGCTCTGTTCCACGTGAATCAGCTATCCCTGTCTCTGCTTCATGTCTTTTGGGCCTTTTGTAATTTACCTTACACAAATAATATTAATTATTCATGTTCATGTTATTCTAAGTATTCTATATGTTAGTCACACTTGGTCCTATCACGTTCCAATATATATCCTTGTAGTCCCATTGGTTTGTTTGCATTAAGCATCTGCAAGCTTGCTCAGGATCTCTCGTGCCTTACTGTTCTGCGTTACTGCATTTGGCTAATGAAAACAATAATAAAAGCATTGACAGTATATATATATATATATTTGTATCTGTCCTCTAGCTATAGAACTGTCTAAGCATGTCCTTTGTGTATGCAAATGTGTGTCTGTATGATACGGTGTAGGACGGCGAGTGTGCTTCATGTCTAATGCTGCTACGATGTGGTGTCACTAATGACATCAGCACCGTGGCTTCTTGGTGCTTAGTCGACACTATCCATATAGGTCTCTCTGCCCATGATCTCTGGTTTTTCTCCTATACATGTGAAGACTTGCATTGTATTCGGTTTGTATGGCTGACTGAGAGGATACGTTTCAGTGTACTTGTCAATCATTGGTGCACTCAGGATTTGTCCCAAATAAGATAGATGGCTGCAAGAGATGTTCTTAATGTATAAGTTAAGTGCATTTTTTTTCTTGGGACCTGGCTCATTAATTCACCAAAATTAGACCGTTGTAATATGTTCACACGGAATGCCAAGAAGGACCTACGTGGTAGACCTTCATCAGGCCTCCTGATTGCTTTTAAAAACAACCTGTGTATTTCCAGTGAGGAAGGGAGTACGGAGTGTGACGCTCTTTTAATAGTAAAGGTTTGCTTAAAAGAATGATTTTCGTTTTAGCATATTCTCCTGATTAATTTGTACTGGAACCCTTTAGTGGTGACTGATCAAATACTCTGTGATAAATTGGATTATATGTTCGTTTTCTGGGCTATGGAAGTAGAAGACACAAATGAAATTGTTTCTGGAGATTTTAATTGTGATTGTGTAGAGGAGTATTTGATTGATCCAGAATATCTAAGGGATGAAAGCCCTTCAGAGTCCACGAAGAAAGATCTCAATAAAGTGACTAACCCCAGGGGCATTGGATGGTCCTTTTTTATGTAAAGTTGGGGTCTACGCACGGTTTATGGGGGCGCTCAGGGGGATAGCCCTCTCCATCATACTTGGACAAGCCCCTTCTCAATATCAACTATCAACTGTATTTATGGAAATTGTGTTTTAAAGGGCTCAGTTCTTTCCTTTGATGTGGATGTAGATAATCCCAGTAATCATGCCCATTTACTAATGTGCCTTTTCTGTGTTAATGGAGACAAGCTGTCATTTGTTTGGGCTAGCAGTAATTTGATTGAAAATAAAGGGAGAAATACCTTGTGTTAATGGGGAAAAAGTATCACATTGTTTTCAAATGAAGCATGGTGGGACTGGCATGGTTGGACACAGAGAGAGCATGTACATTTCTGCTCAACTGAACTTTTTTGCTGTATTATCCAAAGATGTAGGGGTAGGATTACTGTGACCGACCAATGGCTCTGAAAATCCCTTCTTGACGAGCTGAGGAATCCCAGCGTTATGCAGATTAAGAAACGTAAACGTGAGTTGAGGAAAAACATACATCGAATTATGTCACATGGATGTGGGTATTTGGTATGGGTCTCTAGGATGGCAAGTAAGCTAAGATGACAATTCAAAAATTGGATAAAGGGCTCTAGAGTACAACCATATCACAAGCAAAGTCAATTAATTATAAAGAAACTTATAATACGGGATGCATGGGGCCTCTGGTGGATTATGAATAATTTGGAGACTCATCAGCAAAAAGTACAAATTAACTGTATCTCTGAAGCAGGATGGCTTACTTTCTACACTGGCCAATTTAGTTCCTGCTCTTACAAAAAGGAGGACTACTTCAAAAAATATCCTAAAATCTTCAAGAGCATGTGCACTGACGACTTGTCATGCTTAGTACTAAAAAGGGATCCTGGCCTCCGGGCTAGGATTCTTTGGTGTCTTTTAAATCAAGTGGTAACCTCAATGAAGCTCCCAGTATCGTGGGTCGCCACAATAATAGTTCTTATTTTAAAATAAGGGGGCTAGGTCTGTACCTGGAAACTATAGTTGCTTCTAGATACAATTTCCAAAGTTTTGTCCAGCTATATTTTGAGAGATTACATTTATTGGGTAGTAAAGACCCACACATTAAGTATTTATCAAAATAGACTTAGAAAAGGTGTATGCACCTCCACTAATGGAATCTTGATCTCACTTTTGCAATGCACGACCAATCTGAATAAACAGTTTACTTTATGTGTTGCAAGCTTGGACCTCACATCCACTTTTGACAAAGTGGACCGAGGACACCTATGGGAAAGCTTAGTGGGTGGGCAATCCTCAGAGGCTTCCTATCCAGGCTGATTTTATTTCACTCCAGAAGGTTAGTTTGACTGCAGAGGGACTACTTGCAAGTAATGTTGTTAATGTTGGACTGCATCAGGTTTGAGATTGTACTCCTATTTTAATTAATTTGTACATTTCTGAATGCCTCTCTATCTCCACCCAGGTTCGGTACCTTGCAATTTGGGTATCTTGTCTATGCAAATGATATTCTGCTTATTGACACAACCCCAATAGGCCTACAAAGGAGATTGCATTTAACCCTTACTTTTTTATCTGCAAATGGGTTGCGGGTTAATCCAGCTAAATCTACTGTTCTCTGTTATAATGCTGCAAAGAAATTTAAGAACTATACATGGTCAAGTTCTGAACGTACTATTAGGTGAGCTCCTTTTCTTATTTATTAGGGATATTTGTTTTCTTCTAATAATTATATTCCGAATGTTAAAGGCAGGATGAACGTGAACATGTAAATGTTCCTTAGACAAATGATGATTATTCAGCATAGGTTCTGCTTTTTCTCACTAGTTTTGCCCTATATAAACTCTGCTGCAGTTTTATAGGGCAAAGGTTACCCCTGCATTGTTGCATGGTGGGGAATTACTTCCCGAGTCCTTGACAATATGTTTTAGTATAATGGAAGTAAAACTTTTGCGAAAGTTCCTTAATCTTCCTCCTCACATTCCAATCGAGGCTATTAGGTTGGAACTTGGACTTCAGTCCTGGTGGTTCTACTATAAATGGAGATGAGATAGGTGTACTTGATGAGTTTTAAAATGGTGAACAGACAGATTTTCCTATGAAATTATGGGAGATTGTTCAGATTAGGTCTAGCATTGCTTGGACTTTGTTGAATGTCCCAATATTTGAAGGAAATTGAATGGTTTGGCTATGTAAATACATTATCTGTAAAGCAGAGGCTCTCTGTTTTGGACAGGAAATAATCTTTGGAGCACCTGCATAACTTAGTACTGTTTAGAAATCTAGCCAACTGGACTGAGTATTCTCATCCTAGGAGCCAACCGTTGCTCTATATTCATAAATCACCACCACAAGCATTCCGGAACGGCTTAGTTAGGTTTCAATGTAATTGTTAACAGACTATTGTGGTTATGGGTCCCCATTGGTTTAACTGATGTTACTTGTAAGCTATGTAAAATAAAAGGAAATATCTTTATATCATCTGCTACTGAAATACGCAGCAATACATGCTATGAGATTATTTATTCTATCCCATTTTGTGGCTTCCACAGATGCAGTAGTCCTAGAAATGTTATTGAATAGCCTGATGAGCGCCAATTCACTTTAATGTTCAGCAGCTCCTTTAGCCTTTCTAAAGGAAATTTTGCAAAGTTTAGGTGAAATTTTATTACTGACTAAGAATGTGTTGAGCGTAAATGGGGAATAAAATTGGAGTATAATGTTTTAGGATTACATTTAAATTTTGTAATTTAATGAATTATATTTTAGAAGGTATTGGATTGTTTTAATATACGCTCCATGAGTTGTTTACAAATGTACACATTGCTCTTCACAAATTATTCATTGTATTGATTATGTTAATGTATTTAATGTGTTAACTTGATATTGTGTACAATTTATGTATGCACCCAAATCAAAATAATGTAAATCACCTCTCCCTCTACCATCTCTTTGCCTGCCTTCTCCTCCTTTTATCCAACTCTCCTAGTTGGTGTTGTAGACAGGAACGCAAATCAATAGCCAGAAATGCAAACTGCTGGCTTTTTTAGTACTGGTTTATTATTTATTTATTGCATTTGTTACACACCGAACCCCAGGGGTATCACAGTGTCTATTACCTGTGAAACTTAAGTTCATTACAGGCTAAGCAGGGTACATACTTACATACATTAAGTTACAGCATAGTAGAAAACACAACAGAGTTAGTCATGGCTTTAATCGAATTTGTCAAAGAAACAGGTTTTAATCATTGTCTTGAATCGCTGGTGTTTGGTATTGTGCTGCACAATTACCAAACATGGCAAACAACTGTAAATAAAATAATCCACATGTCTAGCTGTGGGTGATATGATATGCCATTCATAATGCGCCTATACACAAGTGTTTCAAGGCGCAAGGTGGCAAGGGAGGGGGAACAGAGGGAAGACAGAAACCGCAATCCTACTAGGCCAAGTGTCATTCAGATCGCACAAGTGCAGGGGAAGGGGAAAGTGCAGACTGGGAGGGGTGTGGAGACAGTGCAGTACATGGGATGATAGAATAAATAAAAACAATAAGAGAAGTAGGGCCAGCTGGTGGAAAGTGCAAGGGTAAGTTCAGACATCAGGTGTTAAGTGTTGGTGGGGGACTTTAGGGGCACAGAAACAGCCCCCAAGTGCGGGGGTTGCAAGGGAGGCTTTGCAGGTGTGTAACTGGCAGGGGAGGGGACCTGGGCCCGAGATCAGAGGGTGGCCATGTAATCAGTACAGTATCAGCCATGAATTCAGCAGGGGAGTGGAGATAAAGCGGAGAGGAAGAGGAACAGTGCAATGCACACTCTCCTTACGAGAAGTCAAAACAGTGCTTTGAGTTTCAAATCCTTCCTCAAATACTCTGGGAAAAGCCACAATGCAGTACATTTTGAAAGCGTTTTGATTATGCATGTTTTAAAAACAATACCAGAATGAATAATGACCTGCTTTTTTTCTGGAGGCCACTTCTCGAATTCTGTTTTTCTTCAGACTATGAGGCCACATCTAGAGTACTGTGTTCTGATCTGGAGGCCACTTCTGGAGTGCTGTGATTAGTTCTGCTTGACACATAGACAATACCGTACTAGATTATGGATTCCACACCAACGTTTTATGTTCAGTTTTGGAAGCTGAAACCTGGAAATTTTTCGTAATTGTTGAGTTGTGTAGTCCTCACCTGAAACGTTGCGACCATTGTTGGAGCATCCCCCTAATATTATGCCCATTGCTGGGTATGTGACCTTGAGTTTTGTGTCAGGTTCTAGAGGCGACACTAGGGGCTCATTTTCTAATACGCGGTGTGGAATATGAGTGCGAAAAATAGTTTTTATGGTTGAATTTTTTTTAGCTCATTTTGCAGCCGCGCATATGCGTCAGAGGGCAGCAACGCAAAGCTTTCCCCCTCTGTCGCAGGAGAGCATTTTTGCTTCACGCCTGCATGAGATTTTCATTATGGCGTAAAAATAATGGATTCCAATGGAATACACCGCACACCTGCCAATGCACAGGCGGATTCCAGCGGATCCATTATAGAACTCTCCCTGCAAAGAGTATTCACAGGCAGTGATTCTAGATCTCTAAAAGCAGAGAGTAAAACCGCAGAGTAAAGATGATTTTGCCTCGTTTTACTCTTTAGTTTTACTCTCTGCTTTGAGAGTGACAAAGATTACGTGCATGGGACGTAAGTGCAAAGGTAGGTGCTCATCTGCATTCAAAGTACGACTTGTACAAAATGGCCCTCTAATTGTATTAAGCCCAGTCCTGAAAGTTACATTGTCAAAGTTCTGTCAAGCTCCGTAGGCCATCCGTAGGCCACGCAACACAATTTATTTGTCATGACTGTGAGGACAGATCGCGCCTTGAAACACTTGTGCATGGGTGCGATATAAATAAACTATCATATCATAATCATATCATATCGGAGGTATTGTGCCTGGTTCTCGAACGGCTATATTGAAATATGGGCTCAGTTCTGCATACTTCCCTCAAAGTATTGTAACCATTTCTGGAGGCTGCATCCGGAATATTTCCCCAGCCCCATACAACACTATTACTCTGCACCAGTTGCTAAATTAACATAACTAACAGCACCCTTGAAAGTTTCTTGGGATTGAGTTTTAGACCATTGTGTTTGAGCTTTATCTCCACAGTCTGATTTCTTGACTCCTTACGTGTAACTTTGCATTCTGAAATCTATACCATTGATTCACCTTGAGTCTTGGCACCATGCTTGGCGATTGCTCCTTGGACTGAGATCTTGGTACCATTATTTTGCTTACATTACTTATCCTGACTGAAGGAAACTGAGGACTTAAATCATGTGCTGATTGTTGAGCACCATGCACTGTGTTCAATTAGTTGGTCCAAATTTGAGCACTTGATTTGTGTTTAACTTTTTCTTATGTGTACTAAATGAGCATTGTGCATGAATGTCCTTCCTGAAGGGCCTGAGGTTGGGTCAACAGGACCATGCCTGTTCCCTGGGTACCTTTCATTGGATACATGACCTGGTGTAATGTGCTACACCAAAGCCTAGGGGTTAACTAAGCCTAAGGGCCTCATTACACGGTAGGCGGTAAGGGTTTACCGGTACCGGTATTTTACCAGTACCGGTAAACCCTTACCGCCTTACTACGAGGTCCCTTTGCGGGTTGGGGAATTTAACGCCTGCTTTTTGCAGGCGTTAAAAACCAACCCGCAAAGGGACCAGGGAGCTAATTACGGTACCGCAATTTGCGGTGCCTTAATTAGCACCTTCCCCATTCCCATTATGCCCTATGGGGCAAAAATGGGAATGGGGAAGGGCAATGGGGCAAGGGGGAATTACCGCCCCACCAACCTTGGAATAGGGCGGTAATTCCCCTTTCCACCAAGGCGGTGCCGGTATTTTACCGGCATGGACCAAGGTGTTAATAGCACCTTGGTCCACCGCCATCTGTGTAATGAGGCCCTAAGACTTGGTGTGAGTTGTGGGCACAATAATTCGGTATTCTACCTTGGTACTAATCATTGGCATTACGTTTTAGCTCCTAATTCGTGTGAGTAATGGGCATTTCCTTTAGGTTTCAAGCTTGTCAGAATTGGGGGGCACCAGAGACGTCTTTATGGGAGGGCAAAAGGGGCACTTTCCCCAGACCCCCACCTTGGAGGGGGGCCCCACGGAGCTGCCTAAGCTAAAGAAATCCGTTTCCATTGTTCATTAACTTAAATAGCACATTAGGATTTTTACTGGCATGCTGCTGAGGTTGTAAACCTAATGCCTACCTCTTTCTCTGATCAATTCATCCTGTAATGGTTTGTATTCACTGTGGTATACATATTTTGGGCATTCACTACGGCTCATTTTGATTGCTGCGAGGCAGCATATCAAACTTTGGGTTGTGATCGGTTCGGTGGAGGGGGGCCCCAAAGAGGTTTTTGCCCCGGGCCTTAAAGTGCTTAAAATATCCCTGCGGGGCATCATACTAAGAGTTTATTTGCACGTTTGGATATCTGGGCACTGCACTGTTGTCGAGGATCCTCTCTCTAAACTCTAGGCATTGTGTCCTAGGTGTATGCCCTCCTGGCTTTTTTCCTTATGCAGTAAATGTTCATTTTTACCCCTTGGACTGAAGCATGAGCCATGTACCGGTGGCATTGTGGATTGGTATATGGTTAGGTCGATATAGTATAAAACTCCTCCCCCGAAGCTCATGGAGTTGGGTTTAATAGTTCACTAGTGTTTATCCTGCAATGAGGCGCAGTCAACCTTGGGTTTAAGGATCAAATCTTAGTCACAGTACACACTGCCTGGGGTTTACCTGCAGCTGCAAGGGATCTCTGGGGATCTCTGCTTCCCTACGACTTTTGCCCAGCTTGATTGCTTGGTTCTTTCCATCCACCATTGGTTTTGTTTAAAATATTGAATGATTAAGTTGTATTTATGTTTGCCTCAGCCTCTGTAGAATCCCCTTTCATTTAGCTTTGCTTAAGTCTCTCGCTCTCTCCTTCTCCGGGAGCAACTGTTTTTTTTCTTTTTTCTTTACTGTATCGACTTATTAGAGTTTTGAATCACGTACTGGAATTAATAATGGGGCAACTCTGATTTAAATTTCAATTGGTGCAGGGTCACGCTGTGTGACAAGAGCACTTTCTTTCTCTGCCCTCATTTTCCAAATTGGTATAAAATGACGGGCGCAGGCCAATTCTCAAGGACAAGAATTCTTGGAGGTGAAGCAATTCAGAGTCGTCTGTAATTTGCATTGCAAAAAAAAAGCCTTAAGAATACCGTTCAAATTCAACACAGTATCCCGGCTTTCAAGAGTAGTTAAACAAAAAGATAAAATGGAACTGCTTAAAGAAGAACTTTACATTGGACCTGTTTGAGAGTTTAGAATGTAACCGGGAAATACAGAGATGAGGCATGTATCTGGGGGAATAGTCTTGCAATACCCTTCCTCCCCCATTATTTTTCGTGTCCATGTTGATGCCGGGGTACTTAGTCTGGTTGCCATTTTGTCTAAGCACTTCAGGTTCCAAGATGGGAATATCATCATGTATCACTGATGGGGCAGGTGTGTCGATGTCAGGAGAGCTTCCGAGAGGACGATGTGACGCAGGCACGTGGGCAGGTGTTATCAGTGGACGTGGGGCATGCAAAAGCAGGAGCAGTTTGATAATTTAGAGAAAACATATTAGGGTGAACTAAGCGTCTTTGTAGAAAGATCACAGGTCATACTGCGTGGTGCTGCACTACTCTACATCACCACTAGGTGTGGTTGGGTAGAGACGGTGATGTTAGCTCAGGGTAAGGCAGGGAAGGAGGGAGTGGTTCATAGCACAGGGTGCGGTTGTGAGGAATCTGGCAAGGGTGCACAGCCCTGGCCTTTTGAATTTTATTAACAAAGGTTATTCAAAAAGTGGTAATCTGCAAACCAATTCCCCCTTTCCCATCGACTCCATGCCAAAAGCATAGTGCACTCATGCCCTGCTGCATCAGTAACCTGATACATGGCACCCGCTCTACTCGTGGAACGGGTTTGAAGGACATGAGGTTCCCACTTGACAGCCGCAGAGACAGCCAAGGCAGTGCAGAGCAGAGGTGACATTTAAGATATGCCCCATTGTACCCCAAACTATGATGATCATGAGGCATACATGCTGGTGGCAGGGTAAATTCTAAATTAAAGTTACTCATAGATTTAGGTATAGTGCATGGTGCTACTTATGATCACAACCACCACATTCCAATTGATATTGTGCATGTGTCGGCTCGTGTGAGCCAGCTACACTATGGAAGGTAATCAGTTTTCTGGTCGGCCGGGTGTAGCCCACCAGATAGCAGAACAAGAACCTGGAATGCCATGCATCCTTTTTGAACTCTTTGTGAGGGTCAGCTGTCCCGAGCCCGAGCATCAAGGGAGCACTTTCATTCAAAAGGAGTAGCCTCACACCATGGTGCATCATTTCTAAAGGTCGTTGCTCTCAGTAAGCAGACAAGAGGACAGAATTATGATATGCAAGAGGGCTCTGGTCAATGGGAGAAGGTTTACACCATTTTGATTCTAACTGCACCTTTCTCTCTCTTTGTGTCCCCCGCACCTCCTCTGGAGAAAAAACACTGTGCGTGTGGCATTAACAAAGCAAAGTTCACTACAACCCGGAGCAGAGATTGGACCACTAAGGCAGGCTAGCTTTAGTCCAATCACCTGATGACTTTTGCACTTAAAAGAATGGGTCTTGCACCCTTCAGCAATTCGCACAGATCCATTAAGGTTCCAGATTCATTCTGAAGATCTGAGTGGACTTCCTTTCGGAGAGTTGAACTCTCGAAAGCCCTCAGCCTGAGGTGAAGAAGGAATCATCCAAGACAGAAGGATGATCTGTGCCCTGGTACTCCCAGGACAGATCAGGAGTAACCTATGCTGTGGATCAGGATCTACCACTCTCCACCAGAGTCTCCTCAGCTGGGAGATCAGACCCTGAACAGGATTCATCCTATCCTTGAGTCCCCCTGAAAGAGCCTCACCGCAACCTAAGGACCAGACCAGAAAAAGCTCCCTGTTCACCACAGCAAACCGGTCGCTCCATTTTTACTGCAGCTGGAACAAGAGGGAAGTTGCTGCTGCTATTTGCTGTGCTCCTCCACCACTCAAGCAATTGATTGCACTTTCAACCAACTTGACACAGCATTCTGTCCCAGCCAAAGCTTGTCCCTTGGTAGCCCTGAAGTGACTGCTCAACACTGGGACCCAAACCAAATAACTGGACAGTAACTCCCAGACTCTAACCATTGGTTACAACCATGACTCGGTCAAGCTAGCCTGTGAACTGCCGCCTCATCGAGCGCACATCTACACACCCAAGATCACGACTACGATGACCCTCACTCACCGAATCAAGCGGTTGGAGTGTCACTCATGGACCCTTGAAAGTGGCTAACGCGCACCATGACCTATATCTTTGAAGAGCCATAGTTCTAATACACAGATCAACTGCATTCATCCCTACCCAACCCCCGCTTGCTGCTGGGGCATCCACAATCCTACATGCCGAAATACCTCACATCAACGTTCAAACCCGGGGCTGACTTTATCAGTCCACCAAGAACTGAATCCAGAAACTGCTGACTCTGACCTGCCTCCTCAGTCGACTTGGACCCTAGAGACTGGTTAGGTCATGATCACTACTGTTTTTTACCAAGATATTCTTTTTATGGTGTACCTTACCTACCACCCCTGCAACTAGGCTCAGAGTGATACCTTTCTCCAGTCTGTTGCATCTTGTCTGTTCTTCCTTTGGGGTGGATTTTTGCACAGCTTTCAGTTGGTTCTACGTGCAGATGATGTGTTTTAAATAAAGTGTTCATAGGTTTTTATAGAACCGTGATTGGACATTTCCTTTATTTTGAACTGAGATACTGTTTGTTTGTTTGTTTGTTTGTTTTAATATTCATACTGCGAGCCAGACCCGAGGGTATCGGGCACAGAAAGGCAGTAAGGATATTTTCAGCTTTGTTACATTGCTGTACAGTAATATACAATAAAATGTATAGAGGAACAAATATACAGAGGGTACATGTAATATCTACAGGTAGTACAGGTCATATATACAGGCATGCCAGTTGTAATGTCAATGTGTCAGTGGGGTTAGTGGTCATTTTCCTTGATCCACAGGATGTAGTTACACCTGAAGTGTGGGTATGCTTGGGTGGCTGTTAAGGTGGGAGGGAGGGAGTTCCAGTGTTGTGCAGCTTTCACCTGAAAGCTAGAGCCTCCAGTATTGGATCATTTGTATGTAGGCACTATGAGGGTGTTGGAATTGGATGTTCTGGTGAGGCGGTTGGAGGAATATCTGGTGAATCTGTCTATGAGGTATCGTGGAGCAGCGTTGTTGAGGCATGTGTGTGTGAGTGATTCTACTTTTAGCGCAATTCTGTCTTTGGACAGTAGCCAATTATGAGCTCTTCTAATGTCAGAGATGTGCTCCTTTTTAGGATGGCTCAATGCCAATCTAAGAGCATTGTTTTGTAGGATCTGGATTTTATTTGTGATGTATTTGTTGGCTCCTATGTACAGGGCATTACAGTAATCTACCTTTGATAGAATAAGGGCACTGGCAAAGGTCGTACAACTGTTAGGGGAGAGGAAGGGTTTGGCTGTTCTGATAATTTTACACGTATAAGCTGTGGTAGAGGACATGGAGCTCACCTGTTTTTTGAAGGAGAGGGTGGAGTCTAGCTAAAAACCTAACATTTTTACTTCCTTGGCTACCTTGATAATATTTCTGTCAATGTTGAAGCTTGAGTAGTTGTAGCCTAGTATGTTGGTGTTGGGTGACGTGCCCTGGATGATAAGCTCAGTCTTGTCATCATTCAGGCATAGACCATGCAACGCCATCCATGCCTGAATGATGAGGTACACCCTGTTCACCAAGGCCAAATCCTTGTCATAATCTCCTGTCAGCGGTATGAGGATCTGGGTATCAGCCACATAGTTGGTGTAGGTAATACCCAGACCATCGAGATCATCGAAAAGGGTCTTCGTGAAGATATTGTACAGAGTGGGGGAGACACAAGATCCCTGGGGCATGCCACAGGTAATTGAGATGGGTTTGGCCGCTTCGGAAGTGGAAAAGACGCTCATAGTCCTGTTACTTATGAACAAATATATCCAGCCTATAGCTTCCTGTGAGAAGTGGGCTGCAGTGTTAAGGTGGGTGCAGAGAATGCTGTGATCCACTAAATCAAGCGCTGTTGATAAGTCCAGGAGAAGGAGTAAGTCAGTATTGCCATTGTCTCTAAGGGTGTCAATGTGTGCCTTGAGATCAATCAGGGCTGTCTCCGTTCCATGTTGGGGTCTAAAGCCAGATTGGAAGACTCACAGGAGGTGGTTTTGTTCCAGGTATTGCTGAATTTGAAGGTAGGCTACCTTGTCAAGAATTTTGAGTAGGAGTGGGACGGTGGTGATGGGTCTCTAGTTAGTGGGAATGGAGGGGTCTAGGGTTTGTTTTTGGGTCACTACTGGTTCACCTTCAAACCCCTCCTAGGCTCCCCTCTACCCATGTTACCACAAAAGGAGAAGGTATATCTCATAACTGTCCCTGTTATACCTTTCTGATTGAGTTGTGTTTTGGTTTGTAGAAGAGTGACGGCTGAATGGGCCATTTTACCCCCATTCATCTTTGTACTCCTGTGGAGCAGAATCCAGTTTGTCACAGTGCTTTACTAGAGCTTCTGTGCTACGCCCTAATTCTACAGAAATAACAGATAGGGAACATCTCAGCACTAAAAAGTGGAACTTAATATTATTTGTAATGATAAAAATGTACAACAATGGCCAGATGTCTATTGGTTGGAGATATGTAGAAAAACATATCGTCAGACAAATCCCTCAGCAATATTTTATGGTATAAACATAGGGCCGATTAACAAAGAATGCCATTTCAAGTCAAACAAGTTTATTCGGATAAAAAAATCCATCAAACGACAGAGAACAAACACAATAAGAATGCCATTTACAGGTAGAAGTTAGCACAGGAATAAGGTATTCATAGCACTAGTTCTAACTTTGTTCTAAAAACAGCATTCATGAACAAACAAACTAAAATCTGGTGCAATCAAATAACACGAGATTGTGAATATTTACCCCAAAATTAGCTGGGATGACAAAACGTAACTAAATGCCAGTGTCCGCTCCTGCCATGTCAAACGCAGGAACACATATATTTGATGAAAACATGGTCAAAACATTGATCTCCCATATATCAGGTTTTACTGCACGCATGCCACGCGTGTATAAATTCCCTTTCACTTTCAAACATCTTATGCAGCAATTACATTATTACGTTATAACATTTCGGTGCGAGTTGTGTTCACGTATGCTTCTTAGAGCAGGCTAAACTAACACGAATTCATTGAAAGCAACTCTTGTGTGGCGAAGCACCTCCTTCATTCGCACAGCTCCATTGAAATACACAGAACTCCTTGACGTGCCTTTGGGAATGCCTGACATTGCTATTTCAAAATATCTTACGCTTGCGTCTGTGCATAAACGTACAGCAAGCGCGCGCTCTCGCTGGGTGGACACATGGTACTAATTCATGATGAAGTCACATACCCTGGGAAGACTTTATGAATCATAGTGCAACGTTTTCTTCGGAGCATATACCAGAATTGTACCATATAAACCTGTGCGGGATGCTTCCATACAAACGCATAGTGTTTCCCAATTCCTTTTAGTGTGGTGGGATTTCTAAGCAGCGAGATGACAGATTTAACCCTTACCTCTTATTTAGTACTTTCGAGTTTAAGTTTGCCCAATGCAGAAAAGGCGACTGCAATATTATGCTTTGTAAAGGCCTTACTAAAATTGCTTTTGATCAAGAAAGACCACAGACATGGAACATTTTATAAGTTGAAGATCACATCAACTTGCTGGAAGTGTGTCTTTAGCTGAGCCCAAGCCTGATTTCAAACAATTGTATTTCTCGAATTGTTAATAGACAGTTGCAGGGGTGGCTCATGTATAATTGGCTATGGGGCGTCGACCTGCCACTGATTATGGATGAGCCAAGCCAGCCCAGTGAAAACATTGATCACTCCCCCAGCTGCAGCAATCATCTGTGGGAGTTCTCCAAGCCTGGCTTTAACTAAACTTCCAAATTAAAACCATGGTTTCCTTTTGACAGTTCAGTAGTACTCTGTACGCATGCCCAATGAGCCATGAAAGGGCGGGGGTGTTTTGCCTCCTCAACCTTGCATGGGACACTGGCTATGCAAGCTGGGGTGCTGTTAAGCGGCTTCACTTCAACACTACAGCTAAGTCAATGCCTAGTCTGGGATGCTAAGGGAAACCCTTATTGATGTATTTTTAGGTCCAGTTCATGTACTCTGGATGCCAACCCTTATATAACACCCCTCTCTTAGAATCCCCCTGACCCCACTGAGCCAAGAAGTAGGTCTGTTTTGCAAATTTAAAAGGTTTATTTGAGAAATATAACAATATATATCTATCACACTTTTATAATAAATTAATATTGGATATCACACTTAAAATATGACAGTGATCAACAATGGATAATGTTCTACTGGTAAACTGATTTGGGTACTTAGAAGTAGTATAGAGGATGAGGTAGCTGAAATGCTTTATGGTTTCAAGGAAATGCAACATGGAATAAATGCAGTACAGAAAATAAACTGATATGGTTTCACAAGAGATAATATGTTCACTTTTCCCCTGGTGGCAATTCACCCCCCCCTATTGCAATGCAAGGAGATGGAAGTAACACACACAGTCTTCAGGAATACAATCAAATACAATACGGAATTCAGTTCCCCCGCAGCAAGCTTAGAGGAAACAGGTAGAAGTTTGAAACACAGGCCCAAAATGCTTTTAAATGTGATGGCAATGGATAGGAAAATGTGCTAACTGATTTTAATTCCCTCTAGAGATTCAGGGTGAGTGAGAGATGCTTGTTGGTATTAGTTCAGGCTCACTTTAGCAATGCTCTATGAGTTATTACCAGGTTGCAAACTGATTTTAACAAAGGAAAGAATGCAGCTGCTATTTTGACAAGTGGAGAAATTGAGCCAAAATCGCAAATCGCAGTAAATTTCGCGAGTGCGAAAATCGCGATTGCGTTAAAAGTATAGGGAGTAGGAAGTCGTTGGAAAGCCTAGAATCTCAGCTTTAAAATGAAAGTTAAATTTTGTTCCTAGCCCAAACGGTTCAAGAGATACAGACGATTTAATAAAGGTAGTTTTTCGGATTTAAAGTAAACTCAAAATGACAGGTGACAGCTTGCAGCTGCAGACTTGACAGGTGACAGTTGTGCAGCTTTAAAAATGACAGATAACACGATTTCTAGGAGGCTGTTCTAATTAGGTTAAAATAGTTTGGATTAGATTATTTTAACTAAGAGATTGGGTTCTGCACAGTTCTGCTGGGTACTCACAATATAAATTTGAAATAGGATTTGAAATAGGCCTCGTCACGGATCTGGTCAACACGTCCAGCGGCGGTTCTCTCTGCTCGGCGGGTCAATCAGGCACCGGTTCTGCTCACAGCGATCCGGATCTCTGGTTCTGCTCACAGCGGTCTGGGTCTGGTCTGCGGTTCCGGCAAAAGTTATTGGCACAGAATTCAAACAGCTCGCCCGGCTGTGGAATAGTTTGCAGATGATTTTAAGGATGCTGAGGCCTGCTGAGAAGAGTTCTCAGTTTGTGGGTTTAGGCCCTTGCTTTAAGTTCTGAAGTAAACTTCTGGTCTTTGGAGATTGTTGGTGTTGAAGTCCAGAGTCTCCCGGCAGAGCGTCCCGCAGAAAATGGAATTGAATCTCTCTACCTGTCCCAGCAGTCTCTTTTTATGTGTTTTGAAAATAGGTGTGTGCCTGGGCCTAGCTAAGCCTGCCCCTCTCTACTTGTCATTGGCCCAATTCTCCCCTCTCCCATGATTGGGGGAAGGAAATGGATTGTCATCATGATGAGGTCTGTTTATGGGTCAGAGGATCCTCCCCTGCTCAATTTGCCCACAAATCTATATTTGATTTGAATACATATTTCCCAGATACACAATTTGTTGAAATTACATGTACACATTATATATTCCGTATGGTCCATGCTTGTCCGCCTCTGATCTTCCTGGGGGCTTGCATTAAAAAATGACAACATTTTGCGATTTTTGACTGGTTTACCAATATCGGACATTTACCAAAAATTACACACATGTGCGCAAGGAGTATGGACATTAATTGATGAAGTGTCAGATTTTTAACATGCAGACATTTGGAGTAAGACCCTATTTTCCGCTAGCAACCGCCCAGCATACACCACAGGGTCCTAACACCTCTTAAAACGTGCACAGAAAAATCACAAGAATATTGATATTACTTATATAATTCTGACAAGTCCGTACTATGAATTATCCATCTTTTTTTAAAAAATTATGCTCTGACCCAGATGGGTGTGGTTTAGGTTCCAAAGCACATGGGGGAAGCTTCTGTCTGCCCCCGCCTCCAGCTCCGGTGGCTCCCAGAGGCACTTCTCCTCCCACTTCTCCCAAGAGGAAGCCACTTTACGGCCCCCCCCAATATAACATTTGCCTGAGTCCAGGACAAGGGTTTGTTCAACCTCCTGCGGTGCCCCTCCCCTAATCTAATCAGAGAGGTGTCAACTCATTTTGGTGGGGAAGTAGGATGCAGCTAGGCCTGGGAAGAGTGGCTGAGCAGGTTTCTCCTGTCGGGGGTATTTGTCAGGCAGAATTCAGCTAAATGTCACTTTAGTTCCCAGTTTAAATCAAACTTACAATTTTTACCTATACATTAAATAATTACTTCCTTCCAGTCATTTCAGAATATAGTTTTACATTGTACCCACCTCTTAG
This sequence comes from Ambystoma mexicanum, assembly GCF_040938575.1. Lineage (NCBI taxonomy): Eukaryota > Metazoa > Chordata > Amphibia > Caudata > Ambystomatidae > Ambystoma > Ambystoma mexicanum. The sequence continues at coordinate 247,157,889 of NC_090940.1, read as the reverse complement.
CAAGTCTTTCCTTGGTCTGGTTTGGGTTCCTCTGTTCAGTTGTACACAAAAGTCTGGTGGTTTTAAAACGCCGGCTTTCTGATAGTGGTGAGTACCAGTATTGCAACCATTTTTGGGATTAAGAAAATGAATTCCCCACAGTTCTGAGTTACTTTTTGGCAATCAGCATTGCCATTCCCAATGGTTTCAGGCTACTGTGTGTGTAGCCCAATGGTGGTTTTAGGCAGTGCCCTCCTGTGCTCACAACATAGGCAAAAATGGGTGGCAGCCTATTCTTCATGTTTTCCCTGTGCATTCTCTGGGGAGTTCTGGCCATCATGATGTTTCCCATGCCAGTACTGCACAGTTTTATGGTAGGGCTTGGATGCATGGGTAAAAACATCCCACAGTGTTGCGTGGTTGGATGTGCGATGGTGCGCCTTTGCACCTCCCCACACATCCAGTGCATGAGTGGCAGTGTGAATAAGGGACTCCAGCTCCACTATGCATATCCAGGAGACAGGGAACACGCTCTGCTTCCTGGTTCCTGTTGTATTCTGCGTGGAAGCCAGAGGGCCTTTATTGCAGCGGGCAGCCTGAGGCTAGAAGGACTGTAATCCAAAGTGGGGCTGCAGGTAAGAAAATAAAAAGAATGTATTTGTGCATGCAAGACTTTGGGCTCATTATGACCCTGGTGGAATGGGTTAACCCGTTCCGCCGCATTACGAGGTCCCCTCGTGGGACACGGTAAGCACGCCTGGTAAAACCTGGTAAAACCAGGCGTGCTTACCGGGTCACGCGAGGGGAAGAGGGAGCAAACAACGGGCCACTCGTAATCGGCCCGTTGTTTGCTCTCTCTGCCATTCCCATTCAGCTCTATGGGGGCTGCAATGGGAATGGGGAAGGTCCGGGTGCGGGTCCTTGGAGGGAGGAATTACCGGGCCCTCTGAACTCAGAATGGCCCGGTAATTCCTCATTCTGGGAACCCCGACCCGGACGTGATTTCGGCGGCAGCCATGCCGCCAATAGCGGCATGGCTACTGCCGAGGTCGTAATGAGGCCCTTTGTGTTTGTAAGTGGTTGCAGGAATTAGAGAGTGTTTGTTGTTTGGGGTGCGCATGTGAACGGGCGATCAAATGAATGCTGTACGGTGCTCAGCACGGGTGAACGTGAGAGTGAATGAAGAATGAATGAGACTGTGTGAATGCTAATGTGTGTCTGCTGAGCCTTGGGAGAAGGCCTCCGAATGGAGGTGATAAGCTGGGCTAAAAGGAATGGAGACCAGTTGTTACTGTGGAAGGCAGCTCTTATGGTTGCAGCTCTTACTGTGGTAAGGCTTTTTTTACTGGTCGTCAAGGGCAAAGGCAGCATAATGAGTGTCTCTATTTGGTACTGGTGCACATTGGTGGGTCCAGTCTGGATATATCATTTTATAGTAGTAGGGAATTTATTTTACCAGACATCAAAGGTAAAGGCAGCATAATGAGTTTTCGTGCGTGATACTGGCCCACATTAGTGGGTCCAGTCTCGATATATTTCTTTACTTTAGCATGGCTTTTTTTAACGGGTGTCAAGGGTTTTGACCCATGTTGAATCCTTAGACTGGGTAGATGTGGGGATGAGCTGTCGCCGCCCACATTCACACCAGAATCCAGGAGAACTGTGCAGTTGGCACAAGACCACTCCAAAGATACAACCTTCTTGTGGGGGGTTCCACATCACCACTCTACTGTAAGGATGCCATCAAACAATGTTAAGCAAGGGTCCTATACTATCAAGCAAAAGACCACTCTATTGAAATGCAGTAATTCAAGACAGATCCCAGAAATTGATGCAATACCGGTACTCACCACTATCAGAAAGCTGGCGTTTTAAAACCACCAGACTTTTGTGTAAAACTGAACAGAGGAACCCAAACCAGGCCAAGGAAAGACTTGCTAAGAGGTGCATACAATGTAAAACTATATTCTGAAATGACTTGAAGGAAGTAATTATTTAATGTATATGTAAAAATTGTAAGTTTGTTTTAAACTGGGAACTAAAGTGACATTTAGCTAAATTCTGCCTGACAACTACCCCCGACAGGAGAAACCTGCTCAGCCACTCTTCCCAGGCCTAGCTGCATCCTGCTGCCACCACCAAAACGAGTTGACACCTCTCTGATTAGATTAGGGGAGGGGCACCCGCAGGAGGTTGAACAAAGCCTTGTCCTGGACTCAGGCAAATGTTATATTGGGGGGGCCGTAAAGTGGCTTCTTTTTGGGAGAAGTGGGAGGAGAAGTGCCTCTGGGAGCCACCCGAGCTGGAGGCGGGGGCAGACAGAAGCTTCCCCCATGTGCTTTGGAACCTAAACCACACCCATCTGGGCCAGAGCATAATTTTAAAAAAGATTGGATAATTCATAGTACAGACTTGTCAGAATTATCTAAGTAATAACATTATTCTTGTGATTTTTCTGTGCACGTTTTAAGAGGTGTTAGGTCCCTGTGGTGTATGCTGGGGGGTTGCTAGCGGAAAATAGGGTCTTACTCCAAATGTCTGCATGTTAGAAATCTGACACTTCATCAATTAATGTCCATACTCCTTGCGCACATGTGTGTAATTTTTGGTAAATGTCCGATATTGGTAAACCAGTCAAAAAGCGCAAAAAGTTGCCATTTTTGAATGCAAGCCCCCAGGAAGATCAGAGGCGGACAAGCATGGACCATAAAACCTACAGCATCACTCTGACTCACATTTTCTTCCCCCAATCAAGGGAGAGAGGAGGAATTGGCCAATGATAAGGGAGAGGGGCAGGTTTAGTTATGACCAATGCACACACCCACTTTCCAAAACACATAAAAAGAGACTGCTGGGACAGTTAGAGACATTCAATTCCATTTGCTGCGGAGCATGCTGACCGACGACTTCACATCCAGAGATCCAACACTTAGACTTCCAAGCTAAACAGAGACTACAGAACTTTGAACCAAGAAGGCCCACTGCAAGCAAAAGTATTTGTCAGCAGGCCTCAAAATCTTTTGCAAACTATTCAACAGCCGGGCGAGTTGTTTGAATTCTTTGCCAAGAACTTTTGCCGGAACCGCAGACCAGACCCAGACCGCTGTGAGCAGAACCAGAGATCCGGATCCCTGTGAGCAGAACCGGTGCCTGTTTGACCCGCCGAGCAGAGAGAACCGCCGCTGGACATGTTGACCAGATCCGTGACGAGGCCCATTCATTTCAAAATTAGGAGTGAGTATCGGCCAGAACTGTGCAGAACCCAATCTCTTAGTTAAAATAATCTAATCCAAACTATTTTAACCTAATTAGAACAGCCTCCTAGAAATCGTGTCATCTGTCATTTTTAAAGCTGCACAACTGTCACCTGTCGATTCTGCAGCTGCAAGCTGTCACCTGTCATTTTGAGTTTTACTTTAAATCCGAAAATCTACCTTTATTAAATTGTCCGTATCTCTGGAACCGTTTGTCCTAGGAACGGGATTTAACTTTCCTCTGAAAGCTTCGATTCTAGGTTTTCCAACAAACCTAGACCCGACTTGTTACTGCTTATAGTACCTCTGTAATCGCGAGACACGCACTCGCGAAATTTACCACGATTTGCGATTTGGCTCAATTTCTCCACTTGTCAAAATAGCAGCTCCATTCTTTCCTTTGTTAAAATCCGTTTGCAACCTGGTAATAACTCATAGAGCATTGCTAAAGTGAGCCTGAACTAATACCAACAAGCATCTCTCACTCACCCTGAATATCTAGAGGGAATTAAAATCAAATCAGTTAGCACATTTTCCCATCCATTGCCATCACATTTAAAAGCATTTTGGGCCTGTGTTTTAAAAAGCATACCTGTTGTCTAAGCTTGCTGGGGGGGGGGACTGAATTCCGTATTGTATTCGATTGTATTCCTGAAGACTGTGTGTGTTACTTCCATCTCCTTGCATTGCATATAGAGGGGGGGTGAATTGCCACCAGGGGAAAAGTAAACATATTATCTCTTGTGAAACCATATCAGTTTATTTTCTGTACTGCATTTATTCCACCTTGCATTTCCTTAAAACCATAAAGCATTTCAGCTACCTCATCCTCTATACTACTTCTAAGTACCCAAATCAGTTTACCAGTAGAACATTATCCATTGTTGATCACTGTCATATTTTAAGTGTGATATCCAATATTCATTTATTATAAAAGTGTGATAGATATATATTGTTATATTTCTGAAATAAACCTTTCAAATTTGTAAAACAGACCTACTTCTTGGCTCAGTGGGGTCAGGGGGATTCTAAGAGAGGGGTGTTATATAAGGGTTGTCATCCAGAGTACATGAACTGGACCTAAAAATCTATCAATAAGGGTTTCCCTCAGCATCCCAGACTAGGCATTGACTTAGCTGTAGTGTTGAATTGAAGCCGCTTAACACAGGCACCAAGGGTGAAGGCAGAATGATGAGTGTTCCTGTGTGCCACGGTCTCACATTGGTGGGCCCTGTCAAGAGAAATCTTCAGTGTGGCATGTCATTTTTAACTGGGCATCAAGGGTCATAGCAGCATGATTAGTGTTCCATTGTGGTAATGGCTGTGGCATGACACTTTATATACCCTGGCATGGTATTATTTTTCACTGGGCATCAAGGATGATTGCAACATAATGAATGTTCCTGTATGGTACTGACCCACATGTGTAGGTCCAGTCTGGATGTGTTTCTAGTATGTGGAATGACATTTTTACTGGCCATCAAGAGTGAAGACAAAATCGTGCGATTTCATTCATGGTACTGGCCCTCATTGGTGGGTTCAGTCTGCACAAATGTATTAACTGGGCATCAAGCATAACTGCAGCATGATGAGGGTTACTAGGTGGTACTGGCCCGCATTGGTGGGTGTAGCTTGGACATATTTATTTGCTGTAACATTTCATTTTGTACTGGTAAAGCCAACATGAGTAGGTCATTATGTGGTAATACTGGCATATATTGGTGCAGACTACACGGACATGTATTGGCACAGTCAACATGAACATGTTTTTTTATACTGGCATATATTGTGGGCAAAGGCATCATAAAAATGAGTCAGAAAATACTATTGGATATTTACATCTGTTACCCTAGAAAACCCATTGCAAACACTGGCTTCTTACCCACATTTTCACATTTTGAACCCAATATTTTTACAATTTACTCTGCAGGAGAACCCACCGAAATCCTTATTGGTTGGACCAGGCTTCCTCGCTACATTCAACTGCTTCACATATTCAGGGGAAATATTTACGCCCCTCCAATAAAAAAATAAAAATAAACAGCCATCAATAGACGTTTGTGTAAAGTGATAGTAGCCAGAGGTCCTGCATGCTACCTGTATGCTTCTGCTTGAAACCCTGGTGGCCTGGTTTGCAACTGCTGTGATTTAACCACTTCTGACCACTGACATTTTAAGAAATAATAACTTCAGCTTTTGCTAATTTTAGCATGTAGTTGTTTATTCTGCTAGCACGTGCTGTTTATTGATGTATTAAAGTTTTCGAGTCTTGACAGAGGATTACCTAAAAAATTAGAGTGTACTGTCATCAGGGCAATGGGTTGCCTGCCATCTATTACTTTATAGCATTTGGAATAAAAGTGCATGTGGTGTCACTTCCGCTAAACCTTTGGTGAAATGACATCACCGGATAGTAGGGGTTCAGAAAGATTGTCTAGATTCCTAGTTATGGGCCACTAACTAAGCTATCAGAATATAGACATGAAATTAGCTCCTGTTTCTCTCATAATACCAACACATGTTGTTCCTTACTAGAAAATATCCTTCACAGCAGTTAAGGCCCTTCAGTCTTCCGGCCTATCATGCAGGTTGTCCCACACATACCATGCAATCTGTCTTACGTTTATAAGAAGATATACATCTATGTACATTTCACATCAGACCACATTTTCCGAAGCCCCGTTTCCCGGGTCCTACTTTGACACTGCAGGTAATCATGTTTCAGGCACCCACTTACCCCTGACACCCTCTTGTATGGGCGATAACCTTGCCACTCACTCCCAGTAGTCCCAAACCACCCAACCACACCATTCTCTTGTGCATGGAAAACCCCCACATCCACTGATTTACTAGGGTGTCCAGTTAAAGTACCACATTCAAAAGGATCGAATGCCAAAGGTGAGAGTCAATTTGACCTAAAACAAAAGGGTCACATTTTTTTATTTTTTTAGTATTATTTTGGGTTTCCGTTTTTGAAAAAAGTGTTTTTACCACAAAAAAGGGGGATTGGGGATAGACCCCCCCCAAAAGAAATTACAAGAAAAAAAAATATTAGACCCTTTGGTTTTCGGTCATTTTGATTCGACCCTTTGGTCATTCGATCCTTTGCATTTGAAACTTTGACCTAGAACCATTTACTAGTAGACCACACTTCTTGCCATTGCATGACCCCACTTCCTACCTACCCTGTGCCCTCCTAGAAATAAAGCCCCAACTCCCCCCAACCTCCCCTTACCTCTCATGGGTCTGGCATCACCCCTTCCTGCCTCTCACTAGCCATGTGCAAAATATGCATGCACTATTTACTGAAAGGATGCAGTTTGGGCAAAGCAGCCTGTTGGGATTTAGACCTCGATAAAAGCTGTCATTATGAAAGATGTTAAATTATTGTCAGACAATCATAAATATTGAGCTTCCTCTTCTCTGCTTAATGTAAAGGAGAGCAGATACCTACTTCTGTACTGCAAACTCTATGGACTACGAAAGGAAATTAAGTTCATGGACACTGCCGCCCTGTCAGTCCATACCTTGAACTTTTCCGGATCCAAGAAAAATAATCTTCTCTGGGGGATATTTTACCCAGAATAAGCTTTAACAATGCAGCCTGGAAGTTATGTTTTCAGAAGGGTTGGAGTTTGGGTTGGGAAACAGTAGTCCCCTGCGCACTTATTTAGTTAGCAATTGGAGTGTTGCCTGGCACATGGTTTGTCAGAGTACCAAACTCCAGGGTTCTCAGGAGTTTACGTTCCTGGGGTGGGGGGGGATGGGTGTTTGACTAGCCTTGTTGGTAATTGGCGCAGGCAGTTTGTGGTTGTCCACTTTCTGAGCGGATTGTCTGGGCACCAGTTATACGTGCGTGAGTGGGGAATGTAGACACATCAGTTAGAGGTTGTTTCTGTACATGTTTACAAACCACACAGAAAGTGGACAACCATGAACTGCCAGTGCCAATTACCAACAAGGCTTGTCAACCCCGCACTCCCCCGGTACGCAGCCTGGAAGTTAATTCTCTATTAGTAGATGTAGTCCGACTAGCATGTACTACATGCACTTATTCCTGCAATGTAAAACAGTAGGAACATGGTAGGCAGATATCAAACAACACATGTAAATGAAGGCTAATGTGCAAATTGATCTGTCTCCAGGGTATTACCTGAATTGTTCGAATACAATTGACTGAATGACACAATTGACCGAATGACAGCGTTTCTAATTGACCTTCTGTACAATTGACCATGTGGTTATTTTTATACATATAGTGGTTTGGTTTTGGTTTATAATAATGTAAGGGGATTGAGTAGGGGGTTGTGGGGTGGTTTGGATTGGGTGGGAGGCTGCAGGGAGTTCCCCCTTGCATATATATCTTAATTGACCTTTTAAATTTGTTTAATTGTGCAGAAGGTCATTTGTGATTTGGTCAATTGTGATTCGGTCAATTTGTATACAAACGTCTCCAGCACTAGTTATTCTCACTTGCTTTTCCAATTTTGCATTGATGAATAAATATATATCTTGGAAATTGGAACAGTCCACATGGGCTTTGGACCAAATAATGTGTGGTATACAGAGAAAGGACCCTAGTCACATCCTGCCATGGCAGTTCAGGACGCAAATTAAATAATAAAGAATCCGACTGCCCGCCAACATGGGAAAGCCGGGAGTGAGCACTGCACCGATGCTTGCGTGTCTTTCTGGGCTTCCCGTGCATTCTAAGCCAGGCCGTGTCTCCCTGAGACGGGGCCCCGGCCGGCAAGAACACACAATGGACTAATGAGCAGATCTCTCAGTCTGTACTGTAGAAGATCTGTATTCCTTTAAAGCATGCATGTTACATACATCTATATGTACAATAACTCACTGCATTTTTAGCAATTTCTTGTTTTGTGTTCTCTTTTCTTCTTGCCTCATCTCTCTCCAGGTTGCATTCGGTACTAGTGAAGCTATGCGATTCCAGGTTCAGTTAACGTTATTATTTTCAAACAATTAGTTAGAAAACCTAATTAGCACATTCCTCCAAACATTCAACAGAACAGATAAAAAGCAAGTACCTACATCCTGCCCCCTTGGATACTATAGCGCAGGAATAATCTAAAGACCCTACTCTTCAAAGAATATCTCGTCAATATCTGTTCACTCCACTCAACCCAAGTTCTCTTCTCCTGATTTAGGGTGTTTACAGTTCGCCGCTCCTCCATTCCATCCCAGCAACCTCTGCTACCCAGGCACTATACCTGTACCTGTGTTTAGCGCTACTTTGATTTGCAGCTGGGTTTGGACATAGAATTCCCATAGATACATACAGACATACAAACATACATGCTTAGATACATGCATACACATAGTTTGCATATATCAGTCCACAGTAAAAAGCATTAATAGTAAAAGCCTAACACATCAAAACGAAATACGTTTGAGCTCCCATCACAAATGATCACACCTATTTTTCTTATTTGGATTTTAAAACATTCAACATGCTTTGTTACTGTGTTGCACACTCCCCCGGTATCACCTTTCAAAGAAACCAAATGTATTCTTTGTACTGAATGTGTATGGCTATTTGGCCCTTTAAATGCACTTTTTCAGTCTCCTGTAGTTTTTTACATATCTAGGTTGCTATCATGTGATCTTTTCCAGAAATTACATGTTTGAAAAATAAACGATCAAATATGATTAATAAAATGGATTAAACTAATAATCTCAACACATCCATTTCGAGATTTATTTGGGACCCACAATAAACATAGAAGCTTATGGAAACACCCCATTGTAAGGTAAACAAGAATGAAGAAAAGCGTATTTCTTGTTTTACCATTGAGTGATACTCCCAGGGCCATGTTCAGGATTTGTAGACCTGTGTACTAGCAGTCAGGCAGATTTGAAGTATATGCCCTAAATGGTATGTCTTGATGGATGTTTAGGTATTATGAGAGATTCTTAATCCACGTGGGGATTATTTCGGTTTGTAAGCCACTATATTGAAATAACTAGAAAGTCAAATTATCCAATCATCCACATTTATTCATTTATTTTTTGAATTTGTAAAGCGCACTAATGCCCAGAGGCATCGAGGAGCTGTTGCATGATATTGACTTAGTTACAATCAAGACAACTTGGTTCATGGTTGTTGCTCAGCGTTACATAGAGCAGGCATTCTGACATAAGGAATTCCTTGAGATACCTGCACAAATATTTCATGAGAGAACGTATTGCTAATAGATAAAAATATGATTAACCTAACAATGAATAAGGTAAAATACGTACAAAGGTGGTTACAGAGTTAAAGTCTCATGCTGTAACATCAGCAAGAACATTAATTTCTATGTTAAATAGATAACATGTTTTTTATTGCTTTACAAAAGGCTAGGTGTGAGTCAATCTTCCTGATGTGAGGGGGTAGAGAGTTCCAATGGGTCGCAGCCATGGTGGGGAAGCTGGTGCCTCCTGCTCGAACTCTACGTGTCTTAGGGATGGCAATTCGATTGATGTAGGCCATTCTGATGGGTCTAGAAGAGATTGGTTTGGCTATTCTTTAAACCAGGTAGAGAGGTGCCCAATTATGGACACATTTGTGCGTAAGGGCAAGAGCTTTAAAGATGATCTTCTCTTTAACGGGAAGCCAGTGAACCTGTTTCCTGGTCTCATAGCTATGGTCCTTTCAAGAAATACCATTAGCAGCCCTAAGTGCATTGTTTTGTACTGTTTGAAGCTTGGATATATTTCTGCCAGAGATCCCTACAAAGAGGGCATTGTAATACTCCAATCGGGAACCAATTATTGCTCTTGCAATGGTGATACAATTCTGTTCTGAGAGAAAGGGTTTGGCTGCATTGAGTAGTTTAGAATGATATGCCGAGTTAGAAGCAATGGCATTAACCTGCCTGTTCATGGTAAGGTTGGAGTCCAGCAATACACTCAAGGTCTTGACAGACTGGGATACCTTCTTCTGTATGTTGTCGATCAAGATAGCTGCATGAATTTCCTACACGGCAATACCCATGTGCTAAGTTGTCAGCATCTCTGCTTGCAAGATTTTGGTGAAGTATTTTAGAATTCTAACCTTTTCAATTCTTTGCCTTCTTAGCTGATGCAAACCACAGTCATGCCATCTGGTGGTTTTGTTGGTTTCAGTGGCTTCCCACTCATGAGTACAGAAAGATCAATGGCTCATGTGCCGTTGTCTATCAAGAAAGCATGAGGATGTGGTGCCCTTGCAGAATTATAGATATGGGTTATATCCCAATATTCTGCCACTGGAAAATAGTTGTGATCAAATTTCCTTATGTTAACATTGATGTGGCCAGTGATTAAATTCTTAAGAGGGTAATGAAGGTTGTGCTTGTTTTTACAAAAGAAGATTACAATTGACTAAGCAAAGAATATGTAATTAATCCAATCACCTGTGTTGTTTCTGCAGTGCCACCATAGCAGGTTTCTCATTGATCACAAAAGATTCCATAACTATTTAATTCTCTAATTCAGTAGTCCAAGTCAAATATTAGGGATGTGATGAATGGAAGATTAGATCATATATTTTGTCTGTTATTTACATGACAGTTGCAGTGGATGTGTAAAGCACAAACACTACCTAAAACAAACCAAACACACCATTTACCATTGTATTTGTAGCTGAATGAAGAATGTCACTTGCAATTCTGAATTTGAATCCTATAATGTTAATGTTGAGGAGTTTACATGGATGCAGGCAATCTGCATCAATTAGCAGTAGCTATTGGATAGAGTGAGGTCATGACTGAAGATGCTTTTATCAGTAGAGTAATTAAATATTGGGACTGGTGTTTCTGAATGTATTCAACTTTGTAGAATGAGAACCGTGAAGATGAAGAAGGAGCAAAAGTGATAGCTAATGATTGAAAGTGAAAGAGAGAAAGAGTTAGAGAGAGCAAAATAGAGAGAAATAGGGAGAATGTGTGTGAGAGAGAGATAACAAATTAGAGAGATATAGAGGAAGGGGGAGTTAAATAAAGTCCATCCTAAGAGTATACTAATTGGTCTACGAACATGATCAATGTCTGCTCTTCTCAAAACAGACACATATGTATGTAACTAGGAAAGTGATTCATATACATGCAAACTTAGTTATGGAGCAATGGAGTTCTGAACTTAAGGATGCACCCAGGGTGTTACCAGTAGAATGCAAGGGTGGCAGTGGAGCTGGGATGAGTAGGAGAAGCGAGGTGTGGTGGGAGCTCTGGAATGGGTTGAAAAAGGGTTGAGTTGAGAGATCAGTTAATGGTGAGATTTTATGAAGTGCAGGGTCTTCAGCTCTGTCCTGAGTTGTGGGATAGATGACAGACTTATCTGCTCTGGTAATGTTTTCCAGAGAAAGGCTGAGTGTAGCTTTTTGCTGTAGCTCTTTCTTTCCATGCTGGCAATGCAGTGGGTTCTGGTGGGGTGGCAGCCTTCAGAGATAGTGAGTTTCTCAGGCCAGTAAAATGGTGTTTTGGTTTTAACTGCTTTGCAGGCTGTGGTGATGGTAATGTGTACTGAAAGGTGTAGCCTGTGCGGCTCCTTCAGAATAGAGGTAAGGTGGTACAAATTGATTCTCCTGAGATGCAATGGGATGTGAGGCATCATGATGTGGGGCTTTCAGGAGAGCCAATGGGGCACCTGGGACAGCTGCAAATAGGGAATTGCCACCATCCAAATGGTCAACTTAGACGCCAACACCAACACTGATAACGTACATTACATCAGGCAAAAATATCACTACCTTGACAAATGTTAAGACACTCACAATGTAGGATCTGACTGCAGCCCTGGCATCTCTCAAGGCCCCATCGTATGCAGACAACATCTTCCCTGACTCCGTACTCCCGTCTGACTGAATCACTTTTCCCTCACCAGGCAGTGATGAACAGCTCCTCACTGAAGCAACTTCCCCAAATGCAGGATACATCCTCCTGCTTCTCAGGAAACCAACAATGGATCCTGATGACATCATCAATTACCACACCATCACCCATATTAAGTTCCTAGGTAAGATCCTTGAGACAGTAGTAGAAACACAACTCATCTGTTAAATTGATTCCAACACCCTCCTTCAGTCCTACCAATCTGATTTCAGACAAGACACAGCAAAGAACTGTTTACCAGCAAGTTGATCAACGATGCCCTTAACATTCTTTATGATGGCCACCCTTGCCTGCAGGTTCTCCTCAACTTCATACCCACTTGTGACACAGTAGACCACCAGACACACATTGAACTTCAACATCACCTTATGGGGACCAGCAAAACCAGCCTCAGGTGGTTCAGTCCGACTTCACTAACCACCCAACAATTGGTCCAAATGTATTCCTCCGGATCACCAAATCTACCCATAACATGTAGAGCCCATCAAGGATCCAGCCGCTCCCATTGATCTTCAACACATGGATCCAATCAGAACCCTCCAGTCTCTGCACATAATCATCAAACACTACTCTTTCAAGGAGCACATATCAAGGAAGACAGACATGGACTGGTACCAATGAAGAAACTGAGGTTATTGTATGCCAACACTTGACACTCCGCGACCCTTAAGTTTATGTCTTGTAATGAATAATAATTGTGTTGCACTCAGACTGGAGAAATAGAGGTACAAGAAACCACCTCTAGGAAAATATATACATGAAAATTATTCTCCTGCTTATAAATGTGCCACATGCAGAGTTTGGTAATTCCAGAAATGTAGTTTAATTTCACGTTCAGTTCTGGTTAATTTTTAAGTTGACGCCCACATTGGTTACACGTGTTTCGGCAATTACAAAACGCTTTTCTCAAACCAGGGCTAAAAATCACATACATAAATTGAAGTCCAATGTAGTATCAGACATTATTAACAAATAGCACGAAAACAAAACATTCACATTGGAGAAAAAACAACATTATTAGGATTCCTTAGAACAAAGAAAAAATAGTGTGGTGTGTATGTGTAAGACAGAGAAAACAAAGGGTGGGTATAGGGGAGGGTTAATGGGTTAGGAGAACATAATAAAAAAGACAAAAGTATGAAAACACAATTGATTAGAATGATTCTTGCTTGTATCCAACTCTCTAGTCAGGACAAAATTATTTCTAAAATGGTTAACACACCTATGGTAACATACAACTATTTCAATTAGATGCTGATATAGTTTAGATTGATTAATTGCAACACCATGTGCCTCTTGAATTTTACACTGGGCCTCATTACGACCCAGGGGGTAAGGGGTTTACGGCGGCGTAAACAGCGCCGACCCTTACCGCCTGATTCCGAGGTCCCTTAGCGCCATGGAGGATTTAACACCTGCTTCTAGCAGGTGTTAAAATCCATGGCGGTAAGGGACCTTGTTGTTAATTACGCCACCGTAATTTACGGTGGCGTAATTAACGCCTTCCCCACTCCCATTATGCCCTATGGGGCAAAAATGGGAATGGGGAAGGGTAAATGGGGATTGGGGACTTACCGCCCCGCCAACCTCGGAATGGGGCGGTAAGTCCGCCAACCACCATGGCGTAAACGTAGTTTACGCCATGGTGGTAAAGGTACGACCCAGGCGGTAACTTACCGCCTGGGTCGTAATGAGGCCCACTGACATTTAAATTTACAAACTGACAGAAAGTGATAAATTGTTGGTTTACCTTTATGCTTGTGCATCTGTGTTTAGATATTGAGGTCTGTTTCTGGCAGTAATAACAGGGTTAGATCCCTGTACAAAAAATGATTTATGTTTAACTAAGATTCATGTCTAATAGGTCGTATGAATGTGCTGATTTATATAGACAATTTGCGGCAAGAAAACCCATTGTTCTACATGCAGTGGGATGGTAAACGTCTTCTCAATTACTTTGCTGAGTAGGGGTAGATGCATAGTATGGCTAAGTCTTCTGGGTTGAGTGTGGGATTCTTTGACAGCAGGACGTTCTATTCTTTTGTCAGTACATCTGGGAAGTTGCCTTCTTTGAGAGATGTGTTGATGACATTGAATGTGGTGTGAGTGCCTTACATTGATGACCTTCGCATTAGGGTGTGCACAGTCTCCTCTTTGTAGGCGGTGAGTTTGAAGTTTATGTGAGTGTTGAAGAGATCTTCTGGAGTAAATGTCCTGAATTCAGTCCATCTTGATATGCTGTGGGGTCATATCGGTGTGACATCTGAGGTGTGTTAGATATAATTGTATTATCTTATCTTGTCTTTCTTGACTATGAAGAAGTTAGGGACATCATTTCATTTGTCATTGGATTTTAGTGTTGTGGAGTCTGGCAGGCGATTGATGCAGTGCTTCACAGTTTGGAAGATTGCATTTCTCTTGGTAGATGTTGTGTAGCAGCTGTTGGCTATGCAGGTGAGTGGCCTGGGTGTTGAATGGAAGTTTCTCTTCTCAAGGCAATCCAGTCTTCTAGTTTTCTCCAGAAGTGTTCTTGTCTGCGAATGCAATGCTTGCTGTTGATTTGTCCCATTGTGTATCCAAGTATGGAAGGCTTACGCTGTAAAATCAAAGGATCAGAAGTACATGGGTATTGGTGGTCTCAGGACATGGTTGGGTGTTCTAAGATCGGTGCTTGCCTTCTCTGAGGAATTAGACATGGAGAACAGAGTGATGGGTTCTCTTCCAATGTGTCCACTGGGACGGTCTTGAAGGAGAGAGGAGTTGATTTGATTGGTTTGGGTTGACTCTATTGGGGAAGTGATGTGTGGTGGAGTATGATGGGTATGACTGGGAGGTCTGCCCATGCTACAGATAGGTAAGTGAAAGGCATGCAGTAGGTGGAGATGTGTTGAATGTCAGCTAGAGTCTGTTTTAGATTTATTGTGAGTTGGTTCCTTAATGAGTTTCTTGAATTCTGTGGTGTTGATATTTTGAGTAGTGTCTCTCTGATTTTCTGGGTAGCCCGGGCTCCTGGGTACATTGAGGTCTCTAAAGAAGATTTTAGTTTTGTTGATGACAGATGTTGTGATGAGGTCTATTATTTCATAACGGTAGGCCATGTTGGCCATGTTGGTTTAGGGTTGTTCGAAGATCAGGTAGAATGTAGCTGTTTGAGTGTGGGTAAGCAAGAAGTGTCAAGTGAAGTGTCCCATGGATCTGGGTGCAGTGCTCTTAGAGTGTGCATGCACATGAGATCTTGCGTATGATAGCAAGCCCCCAATCGATCTTCTTTTTGTAGCGCTTGTGTTTGATATTATTGCTTGTGGGGATGAGGACGTTCAGGATGTGTATGGTGAGTCTTCAATAAAGAATGTGAGTGTGCATCTATGTTTTGAGTTGTCATGAGATCAGCATGTAATTCGACAGAGTGAGCATTGATGAGCTGTGCATGTGTGCTTTGGAGGTTGAATGTCTATGGTGATATGTAGGATGTGGATGATATTCTATGGGTTCCATGGGAAAGGGGTGTGGACAGGGTGCTTGCATATGTTATTGAATTTGTGGACGGGAAGGGGTGAGTGAAGTGTGACACATATTCTGCTGTTTACCTGGGATTATCAATGATTATCAGTTGTGCGAGACAGTGGTCACATGATCTAGATCCACTTGCACCAGTGAATAACTGTAAAGAAAGAAGGCTGGAAGACAGCTTAAGATGAAGAACATGGAACAGCAGACAAGAGAGCACAACACTTTTAGCAATGATGAGCAGGTTGGTGGGGCACAGTTCACATGACCAAAACTACTTGCACCAGCTGACCAAATTGTAGAATAAAAGCCATCTTAAAAAGGAAAACAAATGAGAATGGCAGGAAAGAGAACACCAAAAGATTTGCAAGTGGGTGTGGGAGAGGTCACATGACCTAGATTCACTTGTAAGCTGCTTACAATGGTAAAGAAAGGGCCCAGGAACATGAGTGCAAAAATCATACCAGCCAGTGATTAGCAGATGGAGGGGCAGAGGTTACATTACTGGGATCCATTTGCACCCACTGACAATATGCAAATGAAAAAAGACTGCAAGGCAACATAAAAATGAAAATAAAAGTAGCAGGGCGGATAAAAGGAACACCAAAATATTAGCGGTTGTGCGGTGGACGTCCAGAAGTCACATGGCATAAATCCACTTGCACCATCTGGCCAATTACAAAAGAAAGGAAGGCTGGGTGGGATACTGGGACGGGAACTAAATGGATATAGCAGATGATAAGAGCCACAAACAATTAACATTTATTAACAGGTGGTTGGGGCTGAGGTCACCTGATCCAGAGACCCTTTTCAGCAGCTGACAAACTGCAAAAGTAAAGGAGACTGTGAGGCAGCTTAAGAGAAAGGGGCGAGGCAGGCAAAATAGAATGAACAATTGGCTGCGATTAGGAGGGCGGGGCTGAGGGCACATAACCTAAATCCACTTGCACCAGATGATTAACTGCAAAAGAAAGCATGACTGGGAGGCAGCTTAAGAAGGGAGATCTGCAGAACAGGCGAATTAAATACCAAAAGATGAGCAGATATTTGCAGGTGGGTGGGGAAGCGGTCACCAGCTGGCCAACTCCATTTTCAAACATCAGGCCTATCCGAAAATGTTTTAACTTGGTCTGTGTGAATTTAATACCCAAAGAAGTCAAATGATATGATAGGATGTGGCATTTATAAGGCACCTGTGCACAAGTGTTTCTAGGTGCGACAAGGCAAGGAGGGGGAAACAAAGGGAGGACAAAATAACAATCTCACTAGGCCTTGTGTCATTCAGATTTTGCAAGTGCAGGGAAGAGGGAATGGGAGAAGTGCCAGG
The DNA here is from genome assembly GCF_040938575.1 of Ambystoma mexicanum. Taxonomy (NCBI): domain Eukaryota; kingdom Metazoa; phylum Chordata; class Amphibia; order Caudata; family Ambystomatidae; genus Ambystoma; species Ambystoma mexicanum. The sequence goes on along the minus strand of NC_090940.1, from coordinate 247,140,949 downwards.
AAGAGGGGAAGGGGCAAGTGCAGTTAGCTCACAAGTGCAGCCAGTGGGTGGCTCATAAGTGCAGAGATACGGGACTGTAGGGTTTCAGATACTAACCCTTAAGTGCTGGGAAGCACAGAGGCAGTGCAAGGGAAACTGAACATGCAGGAGCCTGGGCCCACGTTCAGAGGGTGACCAGGTGACCAGTGTGCAGAGCAGTCAGGTGCATCAGCAGGGTAGAGGAAGCGAGAAAGAAAGGTCTTGAGTTGCTTCTGGAACCAGAGGTGGTTCAGCTCATGTTTGAGAGAGGCAGGGAGGCTGTTCAAGAGGGAAGGCCCAGCCGAGGAGATACTGCTTGGAGAAGCGCCTGATCCTCAGAGAGTTGGAGGTGGATGAGCGGAAAGCTCGAGAAGGAAGATGTTTTGGAAGAGAAAGTTGGATGTAGAGTGGTCCCAGGCCCCAGCAAGCCTTGTGGATGATGCAGAGGGTCTTGAAGTTGATCATTGCAGCCACGGGCAGACAGTGAAGAGATTTCAGAGCTGGGGAGATATGATCCCTGGGCTTGAGGCCAAGGACAAGTCATGCAGTCCTGTTCTGGATAAGTTGTAAAGATTGAGTAGAGGCAAAAAGATTTAGAAAGAGGCTGTTGCAATAGTCCAGCCTAGAGAGGAACAGAGCTCTGGAGATAGTGAGCTTCTGGGGGAAGAGAGAAAAGGAAGAATATCTCTGAGAAGGTGCAGCTGATTGTTTGACTTCAGAGATGTGAGGAGAGAAGGAGAGGGTGGAGTTGAAGATGACATCAAGGTTATTAGCCTCCCAGGAAGGAGCAGGAAGCAGACCAAAAGTGGGTGGCTAGTGAGAGAGAGAGGGGAAAAGAGGGAGTGAGTGTTTCAATGAGGAGGATCTCTGTCTTAATGGCATTAAGGCAGAGATCATTGGCGGCACACCATTTATGAATTGCGGCCAGACAATCTGGTATGAGAGAAGAATCAGAGGTGACAAAGGGGAGCCTGAAAGAGAGAGGAGTGTCATCTGCATAACATTCAAGCGGTGCAGTGGGCAAGAGGTTCCAGGTAGTGGTTGAAGAGCCGGGGAGGGAGGTTAGACCCCTGGGGACCGCTGGGGACCACCACAAGTAGAGAGAGAGAGATAAAAGTGAGGAAACATCCCAGTTTGACCTGAGAGGGTCAACCAGGCCAGGGCCTGATCAGTAATACCAAGGTTGTCGTGGAGACGATTGAGCAGAATAGCATGGTTGACCGTGTCAAAAGCAGATGATAGATTGAGGAGAATGAGGACACAAGGGAGATTAGAGTCAAGATTGGAGATCAAGTCTTCACAGGTGTTCGGGACTTCAGTTTCCATGCTTCTAGCAGCTCTGAAGCCAGACTGGTGGTCATGGAGGCAACCAACAGATTCAGTATGTAGATTAAGCTGGGAGATAGCCAGATTTTCAAAGAGTTTGCCCAGGAATGGAGTGATGGAGATTCGGCAATAGTTAGCCAGAGAGGAAGGATCGGCTGAGGGCTTCTTTAGAAGGGGTTGCACAAGAGAGTGCTTAAGGGGGAGGGGAAGTTCCAGTGGCAAAGGAGTGATTGCAGAAATCGCCCAAGTCTGGAGCAAGGGTGTCGATGTGGTCCTTGATTATTCTGGATGAGCTGGGGAGAACCTACTTTGACAAGACTTTCATAGATTGGACTTGTCTAGAAACATTGTCAGGGGTGAACAGGAGAAAGGAGGAGAAAAGAGGAGGCGAGACAGCCTTAGACAGGCCTGGAGTGGTGGAGGAGAAGTAAGAGGAGGTAGAGGAAGAGAGGGTGGACAGGATGTCGTGAGTTGTAGTAGTGAAATGAGAGGTCAAGGCCGTGTAGAGAGCCTGGGAGGGAACAGGAGAGGTAGAGACTGCAACAGGATTGGCCAGCTCCTTGCAGATTTTGAAACGTTCGGCTGAGTTGTTAGACGCCACAGAGATGCAAGCTTGGATGTAGGCTCTCTTCTTAGAGAGGACAGAGTCTGTACTGCCTTTTGAGCAGACGGCAGGCCAGTTTGACAGTGGGTGTGCCCGATGCCCTCCACTTTCTCTCCGCCACCCTACACTTGCGTGTAAGGGCGGTGAGGTCGGAAATCGTACCAAGAGTTGCCCTTGGATTGGGCTTCAAGCGGATCCCCAGGACATGACCAGTGTACCATACTGTACATTGCTAGTGAATTACTTTTTTTATTTTTTTTTATTTTATATATTTGTCAATGGTTTGTAAACAAACCTTTACAAACAAAATTTACAGCAGACAACCATTCATATGTTAAAAATACATAGAGCTGAGACAAAACTTCAAACATGTAACAATTAAGATTAGCAGTTTTATTTCATAGAGAAAGGACATTAAAAAGGTGAGTTTGACAATTGCAATACAAGATATATGCTTCTGCACTAAAATGCATCACCAATTTGTAACATTGAAAATGAAAACAGCAGATCCACAAAGCCAAAAGCTCTCTTCATTAGCAATACCTCATTGATCCCTATAGAGTATATTGTGATAGTATCAGTCGCCTTCATATCCGCCATACAACATAAGCAACACCAGTTCACGTTAATAACATCAACCGTGCTCAAATGAGCTCTCATCCGTTTCCAGCTCAAACTAAGGCACTTCCTTTCCGGAACTGTCGGTGAGAATACCACATTCCACGGAAAGGAAACGAGTCACTGCTATCTTCAGAGAAATAGAGGACCCGTGCATCATCTCCTACCAGAGTTGGTCAGAATTGACCCATTCAAGATTTGTAATGACGTTTTTAAAGTACTTGATACGGATTAAGACAGAATCTACAAGGAAATAGCGGATTTGGTGGATTGTGCAACGGTTTAGAGTTTCGATTCTCCAAAATGTCACCTGTAGGACACACGTTAAATCAGAACCTCATGGTGTCATTCCTTAAACCTTTATAGGGAAATCTAGTTAAATATGGCTCCGGCTGACCCAGAAATTCCTGATGAGTGACCAGTTGCGCAAACAGTCTATTCTCAGTCAGTTTGTCCATTGTGGTTGACCAGTCTGCAAATTGCAAAAATGTCTTGACCCTAACTAGATTTTCAGTGAGAGTTGCAGCTGACAAACAAAGATTTCCCAAGGTAGTCAAGCATACTGTCTGGAGCTTTAATAGTAGATCTATAGAAGAGTTGCCTTTTTTCAGTCAGAGGCCCAGAATTCTATACACATTTTCCCCAGAATCACACATGAGTCTACGATAAAGCGACAGTTTGCGCCACATAAGGTGACAATCCATCTGCTTTTTGCAGGCGTTAAAAACCAACCCGCAAAGGGACCTTGGTTCTAAGTACGGTGCCGCAATTTGCGGCACCGTACTTAGCGCCTTCCCCATTCCCATTGAGCCCTATGGGGCAAAAATGGGAATGGGGAAGGGCCATGGCGGCATGGGGAATTACCGCCCCGCCAAATGAAGAATGGGGCAGTAATTCCCCAGAGCCGGTAAGTTACCGGCATGGACCATGGTGCTATTACACCATGGTCCAACGCCTGGGCCGTAATGAGGGCCAAAGTCATGTAAGCCCTGTTAGAATGGCATTGTGGAGCCAGATTAAGTTTCAGGTGACGGAGAGCCTATGTCAACCAGCCACCTGAATTCAAATCAGTTTTATTTATTCTGAGGTGATAAACGCAGCTCCAGCCTCAAATGTGAAAACTGTGTGTGCTGTTTAAATAGGATACGTGGCTTGGCTACTGAAGAGCAAACACGCCAACATTACATATTACATATGTTGCATATACAATGACACTCGTTACTACTTGGTCGGTGGCTGGGGGTGTTTGTTAGTATTACTGCCTGCACTGATTACCATTACAGGCAGTAGTTATCCAGACAATCTACCCGATTACATGAATAGCACCATACCGTTGGCAATGGCTGTTGTTTCACAGCTGAGGTGGTACATCAGTGAATCTACATGGATTTTTTAAAATATTGGGCCTTATCATGAGTTTGCCGGTCCGGAAACAACAATACCGGTAAGCTTGCCTGTACCGTTGTTTCCCAACTGGCAACCAACGAGTTCTGCGAGCGGGTGCCTTTCAGCCCACCAGGTCTGACCTGGAGGGCGAAACGGCACCCACTCGCAGACCTTGACAGATGCACCGTCAACATTCATGAATGTTGCCGGTGCATCCCTCCTCCCCATTCCCATTGAGTCCAATGGGACTCGAATGGGAATGATGAGTAATATTTTCCGGCGACCGGGAATGGACAATTACCAGGTCTGCCAGGGCTCTAAGGCCCCGGTAATCACCCATTCCCGGGTGCCGGGAAATTCATGACTGCCGTTATTTACTGGCATGGCTACTGCCGAAGTCATAATGACCCCCCACTGTCTTTTTCTATTTCAATTATTATCTTGAAGATGGACGCAGAATACATAAACTAGTGGATATTCCCTCTGCTGTACAATTTTCAAAAGGACAATTTCTGACACTTTTATGCATTAAATAGTAAACCTGGTGAGAAAGTCTGCTTCAGAGATGTCCCCCCCTTCCAAAGTAACCAAATAAAAACTAGTTTCCCCGTTTTGAAGGGAAGTCCCTAACAGGTCCCTTATGTACAGGAGGAAAACGAGGGAAGAAAAAGAAATTGGAAGTATTTCACAATTTTTATCACGACTTTGCATGTCGAGGTAAACATTGGCGGAATTCCAGTTTGATTTTGCATGCATCTTGTAATAGGATAGTATTAACTGCCACTGATATTCCTTGGCAGTACCACCCCCAGGATGTACTGATAGGGCTGCATGGCTAATATATGCAAACAATCTAGCACTAGTCTTACTTAATTGATAACCTTGATGGTCCAATTGTAACTGGTCATTGTACTCGCTATTGCTTTTTGCAGATAGCTTGGAGGCCAAGGGCTCTATAAACGTACATCCATTTATAGCATGTATCGACACGCAGGATTTCTTGGTTAATATTGCTCAGTCCAAGGTGAAGGCAATGGGGACCAGAAAATATCCTACCTGTAAGATATTTAATAAAAAATGAAGATGGAATGGGTCAATACACATGTTTATCTGGGCTATTGACAAAGAGTGATTGAGGGGGTTGCAAAACTATCCAATAACTGGCAAGCAAACAAATCAATGCCTGAGCAAATTAACGTACTCAACAGTTGTTAAACTACTTTTAGTCAAGCAATTGTGTGTAGGACATGCTTTGTTTTCTATTGAGTATTTCGCTTTCTACAGCAGCCTAAAGGCAGGCGGGTCGACAACATTAAAAGATAAGGAAACTGCTTTGAAGTGATAGGGTTTGCTTTGGGATCGGATTGCAAAAAACAATCCCAGCTGAAATTACAGAATGATGGGACATGCCCACTGAAGTTTTATCAGTTTTGATGGGTATGGGCACGGCATGTGGAGGAGGGTTGTTCTTGGCCATTGAATATTGCGATGTAGCTTATGCTATTGAAAGGCTGCTTCGGGCAGCAACGGAATTTAAAGGGGCTACAAAAACTATTTAAATCTATGTGCAAATTAATTTGGTCAAACATTTAGAGTTAAAAAAAAATCATTTAAGAAAAAGAAATAATTATCTTAATGATTTCTTAATAAAACTGATAGTTTTAAAAATCAGTTTGTTCATGACACAGATCTTCAAAAAATGAATCATTTTTTCCAACAAAAACTATCAGTCACAAAGATTGATTTTGGTAAAAGAAAATACCATAAAATCAGAAAACAATAAACAAACATAAAAGAAAAAAGAGCAACACATCATAAAACATTCATAATACAAAATTCTGTTCAATACAACTCTTTAAAACTCCTCTAATGTCAGTGTATTAACATTACAACAAGAGTAAACTCGTTTATTACAAAATTACATCCAGGGGGGCGGAGCTTGGGGCCGATGGAAGCGATTGCCTAACTTCAGCGCTTCGATCCAGTAAAGCTTTTTTAACTTAATTATCCCCTTAACGTACCACATTGTTCTTTGTTGGAGCCCCGTTATGCTTCCTGGCCTTCCTAATGTCCAGGGCTTGCTTGTAGAAGATTCGTGTTGGAAGCATTTACATGTTTGGGACCTCCAGAGGGCTGGACCTGAAGCCGCATCATCCCGCAGTGTAAGCAGACATTGTTTCCTGTCAGCTGGTCCGCTGCTGCGAAGCGGGTAGCATGTCTCACGTAGGGATAGCAGTTTTCCACACAACAAAGGTTGTTCTTTTCTTTTTTTTCCTTTTTCTACATTTTAATCCCTGGCTTTGATACTGGAGCTTTTTATATTATACCTCAAGCATTTTTCAAGACGTTTTGGACATACTGTTCACCTGTTGAAAGAATAGCTCTTCTAGTAACTAGTAAATTCATCCCTAAGCCAACCTATCACTCGGCTGATGTTTATTGACTATTCTATGATGGTGCTTTGTGTGTTTCACTCTTTTTTTTACCAGTTTTGTGAGGAGAAAGAAAAAGCATTTTTATTTCTACATTTTAATCCCTGGCTTTGATACTGGAGCTTTTTATATTATACCTCATGCATTTTTCAAGACGTTTTGGACATACTGTTCACCTGTTGAAAGACTACCTCTTCTAGTAACTAGTAAGTTCATCCCTAAGCCAACCTATCACTCGGCTGATGTTTATTGACTATTCTATGATGGTGCGTTGTGTGTTTCACTCTTTTTTTTACCAGTTTTGTGAGGAGAAAGAAAAAGCAAAGATAAAGGGAGAAGATGATTTGGGACCACTATTGAACTACATTGCTTCGACGTTCTCACATATATACATTATGGCTTCAAAATGGGACAGACAAAAGAGGCCTGTGTTTCGTCCCTTACAACCCTAAAAGACACACAAGTGAATCTCCGACATACAAAGGAAAAACAGTGGATCCTGTTGTGCAGACCATTTCATCAGAAATTAATTAGGGCTCTCAAGACCTTCATGGAGGACACACACTAATGCTAAATTGCAGCAACTAGACAATAAATAGTTTGAGTTTGAATCCCAGATGAATGAAGTTGAAAGGCGAGTTAGTGACGAGGAAGATGTCTCTAATAAGGTCACTACTTTAGAAATTAAAATAGCCTCCTTACAACAGCAGGCTGAACATCTTGAAAACAGGACGAGGAGGAACAACAATGTGACATTAAGTAATCATTAAATGGTTTATTCTAATAGCTAATGCTATTCTCAAGTAGGAATGAAGGGTCCAAGAAACCAGTGGGCAATTAGCTAATAAGATGAAGTGCATTCAGGTTTACATTGCGTAAAATTGCATTTGAGAGGTAATGGGATTAAAGTGTAGTTGTGAACATAATCATAGGTAGGGCAGAAGAAAATGAAATGCAACAGATCTTCCAATCCACCCTTACACAACCCATACATGATATTGTCCAATGGAGGCACAACACATTTAGCTGTTATAGCCTTCAAAGGATAGAAATTAGAAAAAGCTTTTCTTGATCATTCAGAAATTTAGAACCTACTAAATAATTTTGAGAACCATTGGAAGTTAATAAAACATGCTGATGATTAGCACTTTTTATAAACTCAGAGTTTTCTCTTTGAATCAACATCAACTTTTCAAGTCTATTTTTGCATGTGCTTACCACCTTACAATTGATGTGGCCATGATTAGTAAATACACTTTCATTATTTAAAATATTAGCCATCTGTCTACATGTCTAAACCAAGGAAAAGACATGATAAACCTTTCCGACAGAACAACCAGATCATGATTTGTTGGGCTAAAACGGCATTGACATTTCCCCAAATATGTAACTATAAAGACGTTGGCTGATTAACTGCACGATTTTCAGAAACATGGTTAAACCCAGCAGCTGTTTAAGAACATTATTTTCATGTACCTGTAATAGTGTTAAATTGCTGTAACCCCAAAGATCCATTCCATATTTCGCTGTAGCAATAACGTTTGACAAATAGTCCTTTAACATTAATTAAATCATTGAACATTTAATTAATGATTTGTGATAAAACCATTAAATTCCTCATATACATTGTTTGCCCTTTCGTAGACTACCTCTGTAGATAGACTAACTTTTCATCACATGGTAGAATTTCACATTTGATGGGAAACTCTTCAAGAGTTTGTTATTGCACAAAAGATAGATTCTTTGCTATGTGCATATGTGTTACTTTATTTTTGTCAAATGTGTATGTCCTATTAGTGTAGTAACATAATAATAAAAAAAATAAAAAAACTCTTGTGGTTTTAAACGATACACTCGCCACCTTTACAATCTGAGCCATAAATGAAAACAAGTGATACTGATGATAAATGAATTACTGTCTGTTTTATCAGTCTCCCTAAAGGAGGAAATAACCACAGCCTTTGCATGGAGCTACTAATCCAGGAGACCAAAAAACGGGAAGCAACCAAAACTGTACAATTTACCACTGTCACCTACGGAGGTAACGGCAAATACATTTAAATATATTAAACATTTAGAGAAGCAGATGGACCCATCATCCTTAGCTCCCACCACCTTACCTCTATCATATTGGAACTGCCAGGGAAGAGTCCTATGTGGACACCACAAATTATCTGATTACTGCATTGTGTGTATGAAAGATGATATGCACTCAGACAACCGTATCGAATGTACCCTTACACTGAAATGGTGGGAGGATGTCTGCACACACCATAGGAAATTGAAAAGAGTTATAAGTGAAATCGGACAAGAGCAGAGTGATGTCATGAAAGAAAGATGCAAAGATGCACTGAAACAAACGTGTAACTGGAGTCACAAGAGAACCATGTATTCGAATATGAAGAAATCATGTGCACTAACAAAATAATTGAGTAGAGATTAAGTAAATGTATTTACGCAGAAACACAAGGTAGATGAGACATATAAAGGCATCTGCAAGTGCCAAGACAATCAAAGATGCCAAAAGCATATGCAAGGTGGAGTGAGCAAGTCTCCAGAGGCCAAGAAGAGTAATGACACCCAGCTTATTTAAATTGAATAGCTGTAAATAAAAGGTCGAAATGGAAAAAATCATGGTCTCCTCACCCGTGATTCAGAAGTCGAATACATGGGCCATTCAATAAGCTCTACACAAGGATAATGGTGTACCTCCACTCTCGTAAAAGTCCCAGAACAGAGAACAGGCTGCAAGGTCAACTATAAAGCAGGAGCCTTGGCTTGGGGTCTGACCGATGAGAGGATGGACTAATTGGGAAAGTGGGTGGTGGTTTTACATTGCTCTCTGCACCTGAGTTTCAATTTTCCTACTTGCTGCTAACGAGCCAAAAGTCCAAGGTTTGGAGAGAATGCCAACCAATCAGAGGGTCTATGTAGCAACATGCTCTACGATGTTGGATAGGCCAACCCACTGCTGTTATTCTGCTGTAATCTGTATTATACATATTTAGAAGTGGTTCAAGGCGTGCCTACTAGATAAGAGACATCCAGTAATATAACTAATACTTATTCGTTATCTAGACACATATGTGCCCTTAACCAATCCCTCTCTCCCTTCAATAGGTTTTACAGTTTGCCATGTAGGATGGCATCATAGCTGACGTACATTGAGGTATAACGGATTTGTATAATCTAAACATAATTGTTAGTGTGTGCACTACGGTTGTTTGTTCGCCAGATTGCCCTACTTTATTTTTAGCTGACAATAAAGTAGTACTTTCATATTCTTTGAGTATGACTGGTTATTTCGGTCGGAGATCATTATTGGTAATTCCATTTAGCACACAAAATGCTTCTAGGTGCTAGAAAACACAACTATTAATACTGCTGAACACATAATGAGGGTGAATATGCCATGATGAATTGTCTTTGACAAAATATCACCATTTGTGCAGCAATGTCCAATGCAAACATGAACAATACTTAAGCTGAGCCATGTCTTTTGAGTCATTAGAATCAAGTTTGTTCCAAAGGTTTCGTGCACAGGTGCGGGAACATGGCATTCTGATATGTAGCGATAGAGCAAAGGGAGGATATTCACTGAACATAGTGCAAGTGTGTCCTGAGTTCCCATTGAGCTACACTTTGATGATGCTATTGTGACTGGAAAAGTGTGGAAATTATCTGAGTGCATAGGAATTATTCAAAGGAGTTGGACATGCAGAAATCTATATAAGTTAGGAACAACAATTCCAAAGATGTCAAGATGGCATGTTGTAGCAAGCAAGCCAGAGGAATCTCTGCAATTCAGACAACAGTGCACACAGGAAGCAAGTGTAAATTACCCAGAAAATGGCTGCTCCGACCCAATGGAAGGGAAACACTACAAGACTGAGAAAGTGAACTTCATCCACTTCCACCATTAGTCAAACAAAAGCTGACTGATCTTTGGAGCGTTGCACACCACGGTCTGTGATGGATGGCAACAATACTGATATGATTTAAGGACAGTCACTGTGCAATAGGAAGTTAACATGTAGGGGAATGCTAAAATGCAGAAATTAGGTTGTGCCCTCCTGTTTCTGGGACAATGGGTTAGTGGCTTGCCCTTTTATACATAACCCACTGCCATCAAGTGAAATGTAGCTATTCTGTTTTGTCATGTTATGCTTTTTGGTTGTATACCAAGCTCTGGTGACATTTCATCTCTGGAAATCCACTTGTGATATATACTTTCTAAAGGGACACGGAGACTTCAATACCTAAATTGCAGTATTATTGGAAAGTCCACCATATCCTTCCCTACTGGCACTGCAAACATACTGCTTTCCTCCATCCTGCAGCTACCACCACCACCCCTCACTGTTATCCCAAGGAGCTGAACTGATTGATGAATCCACAATCCATCCTTTATCTTTCCTGCTTTTTGTTTGATCATGAAGACCCACTTGCAGGGTTGAGGTCCTGGAACCACGTCAAAACCTGATGAGTTGTGTTGGTTAGGACAGGGGAATTTCATAGTGAACTTCATTAGAAGGGTTTGAGACTTGTGGGAGACAGCAGGGTAGACTTATCAGAGAAAGAAGCATGGATTGGCACCCCTATGCTTGCCAATGTTTGACGAGCGAATGAAAAGTGCCTTAGTTGCCTTGACAGGACATGGCATCTATGAAGAAAGATTCCCAGAAGGCTACTGAGAACAGCACCTGTACATCTTAGAGTGAGATTTGAGGCATTTCTCATTCTGCCGACCGACATACAAAGCATGTGAAATGGGTGATTGTGGTCCTCAAATTTCAAGCATCATTCCCCTGAACCTAAGGTTTCTGCCTCCTAAAACCCTCGGCAGGTAGCTCTTGGCAATGTCTGGCATTTCCAAACTGCCCCTAATCTGCCAACCCACAGATGATTGTTTTGTTCCTTGTAGGATACAATGCAACTAAGTGAGAAAGAAAGAGAATGAGAGAGAGAGCACGCACAGACGAGCAAGTGAGAGATTGAGAGAGAGGGGGATTGGAAGGTGTCATTATGAGCTACCGAAATGGGAGGGCAGGGTTACAGGGTAGTTTGCCTTGTAAGTCCTACATCCCCCATTCCCCCACTAAATGACTCCCCTCTAAGATCTCCTACCACCTTACATTATACACAAAACCTCCCCCCCCTTCCCCCACAGACTGCAGGCATATGCACATTAACACCAACCAAACCATGACTAAGCTCCCTTCTTTAGCCTTATAACACTCTTGCACATCGCCAGCAAACCAGACACAAAGGGCCCAATTCATTTTTATTTTACATGTTTATTTATTGGGTATTTATAATGCACCTATACACAATGTGTTTCAATGATGCATAACAAGACAGAGGGTTCGGGAACAGGGAGGACAAACAAAAATGATCCTGCTAGGCCTTGTGACAAATGCATCATGCAAGTGCAGTAAAGACAAGTGCAGGGGAGAGGGGGGGCACGAGTGCCGTTCAGGGTACAGGGGCCTGTGCAAAATGCTAGTGCCAGGGGAGGCCATGTGGTCAGAGCCATCGGAAAGCAGAGAATACAGGGGAAGGAAGGTCCACAAGCTAAGTGTGAGATAAGGGACTGGAAGGGCTACAAGGGTGGGGGCCCAGCCAGGCGAGTGTGGGGGGAGGGCCCTGGAGGGCAAGAGGAGGTTGAGGGGGGAGGGGGGAAGAGAGACCAAGTTCTGGGGTAGACTGGACTAGGGGGGCCTGGCCTGGTGCCCTGTATGACTCACAAGGACCCAGGCAGCCAGTCAAGAGGCAGTCAAAGGCATTATCATGGGAGGGAGAGAGGGAAGGAAGAAGAGAACAGGAAGGTCTTGTGAAGCTTCCGGAACTTAAGGAGATCCGGCTCAAGACTGAGAGGGGCAAGGAGGCCATTCCAGAGGGAGGCACCTGCGGAGGGCAGAGACCTACTCCCCACTCTCTGCTTGGAAAAATGTCTAATCTGCAGACAGCTAGAACTATATGACTGAAGGGTTCTAGCAGGGAGTTATTTAGGGAGAGAGAGAGAGAGTTGGACGCAGCTGAGTCCCAGGCCCCAGAAAGACTTGTGGATGATACAGAGGGTCTTGAACTAGATCCTCGCATCAACCAGGAGTCAGTGGAGAGATTTTACGATTGGAGAGATGCGGTCCCTGGGCTTGAGGCCAAGGATAAGCCTTGCAGTCCTGTTCTAGATTAGTTGAAGGGGACAAAGGGAGGAGTCAGGCAGATTGACTAAGAGGCTGTCTCAGTAGTCCAGCCTGGAGAGGACCAGAGCTCTGGAGACATTGAGTTTCTGGGAGAAGTTGAGGAAAGAGCGAATTTAGCGGAATGTGGGCCTTTTTGGCAAGGTCTGCGATGTGAGGAGAGAAGAAGAGAGGAGTCTAAGAGTCTTGAGCCGGATCTCCTTAAATTCTGGAAATTCCGCCTCCTTCTCTCTCCCCCTCCCCTGCTAACCACCCTGTTCTCTTGCTCTATCTCCTCTACTTCTGTTCAGTTTTGCCAACTGGCTGCCTGGTGCATAATAAATAATCAATCAATCAATCAATCAATCATGATGACTTCAAGGATTTAAGCCTCACAGGAGGGTGAAGGGAGCGGGCCCATGGAGGGCGGCCGGAGTGTGGCAGGTAAAGATGGAGCAGTTGTCCCAATGAGAAGGATTTCTGTCTTACTGGCAGAGTTAGCAGTGCACCATGCCTGAATAGCAGACAGGCAGTAAGGAATGAGAGAAGAAGAGACAGAGGCAGAGAAGGGAGGCTTGACAGAGAGCTCTGTGTCATCTGAATAACACTGAAAGTTAGGAGAGAAGGTGGAAATTAAATGGGCTAGAGGGGCCAGGCAGATGTTGAAAATCCAAGGTGAGACGACAGAGCCCTGGAGGACATCGCAGGTAGAGAGCGAGATGGTGCCGAGAAAAGGGTTCTGTTGAACCTGGGAAGGTTGGTCCAAGAGGAAGGAGGTCAAGCAGTCCAGAGCCATGTCTGTGATGCCAAGGGTATCACTGAGCCAATTCATCAGGGTGGTATGATTGACTATATCAAAGGCAGAGGAAAGGTCAAGAAGGATGAGAATGGAAGGAGAGCAGGAATCAAGATTAGAAAGCAAGTATTCACATGTGTTCGGGAGAACAGTTTCTGTGCCTCTGGCAGCTCTAAAGTCAGTTTGGTGGTTGTGGAGACAACCAACAGTTTCAGTGTGGTGGATAAGTTGGGAGATGGCCAGATTCTCCAAGATTCATTGAACTTTTAGCATGGTGCAAAGTGAGTTTGCACTACTAACAAACACCCTGATTCACAGACCAGTTCAAAGTGTATTTTTGCAGTGTAAAGTGACTTTACACTGACCTTGAACTTACTTTGCACTAGTGCAAAGTCACTTTGCACAGGGAAAATACACTTTGCACTGCTCTGTGAATCAGGGTGTTTGTTGGCAGTGCAAAGTCATTTTGCACCACCCTAAATGTTCCATGAATCTTGGAGAAGCATCCAATTATCGCTTTCATGTGAGGGATTTTGTTCCACAGGAACGCTGCAAGTTGACAAAGGTACGCTATTTGAAAGGTTTTCCTATTATAAGGAACTAAGGCAGAATTAGGGCTCACGGGGAACACACATGAAAGACATGAATGGGTTGGAATGGAAAAGAGATATGAACTGTGCAAAGAACTGTGCGTAAAAAGAATGCTGACATAGGTTATAAGGTCACACACAAAGGTAATTAAACACTGGTGAACATCCATTATCTAATTGCACTAAAAGCTAAGGGTGAAACTAAAGATAAGTTGAATAAAAAAGTAAGTCAGTTATAATATTCAGAATACATACAGGGCTATTAACAGTGTATGATGGGCGAAGCATTATTTGAAACATTTTAAAATGGCTCAATGAGTCTTTTCAGAAAAAAATAAATAGGATTAGACATTTGTCGGGGTCAGGCTGCGTTCTAACTAGACAAGGTCAGGATGGAGCAGGAAAATGGACCTGCCAAAGAACATTACCTTCATTCTTTGAAGAAATTACAGAGCGCAGTTCACTGAGCAACAGCAGGTCACAAGCGATGCCTGAAGAGCGCCGCGCGGTCTCGGATTGGCCCAGTTGCTGCTCTCAGTGATGAAGTCGTTCAGTGATGAAAGATCTACAGATAGGAAACGGGCCACAGGTGAAGCAGGAGGCGAAATCCCAAGCGGCCTCTCCCGGTCAATTGTTACTGAGAATGTTCTTGCAAATGTGTTTTGATCTCAGATTCGTCTGAAATACGTTTGAGAACTTGTTAATAACAAACGTGTCGAATTATCTTTTTTTTAAGCGTGTCGAATTAACTTTCTTTTTTTTTAAGCAGAGATCATCAGAGACTAGTTCCGAAGCTGCTTTGATGCTTTTTAAAAAGCTAGGCAGCTCTTATGTTCCTCTTGGTGAAAGACACCAGGGGTCAGATTACAGAAAGGGTGCACCGGTAAGTGCAAACTTTACACACTATTATCACCAGGGCAAATTTTGACCTATTTTTTAAAAAGACTGGGACACATTCAAAAACAATTGCACCTCTGCAAGTGCAGTTTGGCATATTAAAAGCACCAGAGCAAAAATTGAAGAGACTCGTATTAGCACTAGGGCAATCCTTTCCCTGATGCAAAAATGCATAAAAAATGTTTCTTTTTAGCACTAGGGCAATTTTAGGCCTGGTGATTTTAACATGCCAAACTGCATTTGTCGTGGTGCGATGGTTTTTTAATGTGTCCCATTGTTTTAAAAATAGGGCAAACTTTTCCCTAGTGCTAATCCCGTGCAAACTTTGCACGTGCACCAGTGCAAAGTTTCTATACTCTATGCCCTGATGGCCAAGTTTGGCAAAGTTTTCTCCCTGGCTGTTTGTATCAAAATGGTGTTTCTTCCTGTCATTCTGTTAGCCAGTTTATAATAGTGCAACAAACTGCCATAAACCAAGCTTCGTAATACAGAAAGAAATATATTAAAAAAAAGACAGTGGGCCTGATCTGCAAAGCTTTTTTCAATGGGATTTCACCATTGAAAAACACATTTGTAAATCAAGCACAATAACAGAACAACCACTAAATACATGTTGGTGAAATGCAATAGCAATTGACACAATCCCTGTTAGTCTAGGTGTGGGGTCTGCAACATGTGGCTCTCCAGATGTTTGTCAATGTCCCTCATGATCCGTCACCATTGAATATTGTGGCACGCGTTGATGAGAGTTTTAGTCCAAAATATCTGGAAAGGCAAAGGTGGCAGACCCCTTATCAAAGATATACACACCAATGTAGCCTTGTGCTCACAGATAGCTCCTAATGATAAGCTGACATTGAAAAATGAAGATTGTCTCTAAGGAAATGTTGCAGGACCTTTTACAGCTCCTTTGCTTTTCTGTCTCTGGGATCTCTCCTGTTGAGCAAACAATCCTCATCCGAAGATTAGGGCGGAGCCCACTGATCCCGCTGCCTGCTTCTCTGGGCTTCCGGCACTTTACTTCCAGCACGCAGGGCCATCTCTTGACTCCAGCTATGATGCAGAAGGATCGCCTGCTCCTGGTGTTCATTTGTGGGGAAGCCTTTCCTGTCTTCTAAGAACCTATTCATTCCTGTGGCAAAGACTCCTTTCCAGAAATCAGAATAGTAAGGCAGATAAGGAACCCACAAACTCAATGGACCAGAGGCATGGAAATGGACCCTCGAGACACTGGGCATGCACTGTATCAGGGACTTTGTGAGTTGGGGGGGCTCTGGGGGGATCTGGAGGGTGGGATGTAGAAGGGACAGGGTGATAGAGGAGGAGAGGATGGGGTGGGGGAATTATGTTGGTATACAGTTGCACACCTTGTTACAAAATTCAATAAACCGATTTAAAAAAAGAAACATTTTCTTTACCCTAAAGAAAAATGAACAGCTGTGCATTACGAACATGCATCTCTAACCCTGATTGGTGTACGTTCTAGACACTAAAGTGACCAATAGGAATGCCACACGGGTTCCTTGCCTTTTTCTCAGAATGACTAGGCTCCCTTTGTGTCTGGATAATATGACTACACGAAATGCATGCTGGGAAATGTTTGTCCACAATATCCCCTTGTTGAACTTAGAACAAAAGCAGGTGATGCTTGTCATCAAGCCTGAGTCATGGCCCACCCTTTACAGCCTAGGTCTGGAAAAAAGGCTGCAGTGTCACAATAAATCCCCAAGCTCCATCAATTGGGAGAATGCATCTCTGCTTTAATGAGAAAACATGCTGACTCTCCTGAGGCAGCTCTAAGGAGCTGGCTAGTCGTAGAAACAAAAGAAAAACATTTCACAAGAGTTGTCTTCGGGTGAGAATATATATATATTTTTAAACTACTTTACATTTTAGACAACGTCAGTGGACTCTTCCAGCTGCACATTCTGTTATCATAAAGTGCACCAATTAAGGAGGAGATGGTTGCCCAACAGGAAACATTAAAAAGCCAGATACTAAATGTGCTTTTTTAAAATGGTATCTTTGGATCCAATTTAAATTGTGTCCTTATTTTTCAGCACACTTCAACTTTTGAACTTCAGAGAAATGCGTGCAAAGCTGCAATAAGTTACATGATGATTGTGACGAAGATTTATTTTTAACTAATCTTGTTCATTTTTTTTTTTATAAGGACTGGTTGTTTTAATGTATGATCATTTTAATATTGTTTCTCGTTTTAAAAGGAAAGTGCATTGGGTATTAGAGAGTTTTTGAAGCTACACATGTATTGATTTCAGAAGATTGTTAGATTGGTTTGCAATATATGTTTTAATGTTTGTTTTCATTTTTGTAAATGGAGAAATGAGAAAAAACGAATGGATTGAATTGAATTGTGCTTGTAGGTCCCGAATGTCCCCCAAACGTGCACAAGTGCAAACTAAGGGGTTTTGTCATACAGACAATCCTGCCTTCATTCACACTCGCAGCAAGCAGAGGTGGACTGGCTTATAGGGCACTCTGGACATTTCCCGATGGTCCTCTGCACACCTGGGCCTCTTGTGTGTGGGTCCCTTGCGTGTCTGCTCCTCTTATCCTCTCACCCATGCACCCCATACCCCTTTGATGCAACAAATGTGTTAAATAGCTTCCAATAGGTTTGGTTCTATTTGACCTAAAACATTTGACCTAATCACATTTGATCGAATTTATGTGCCTTTTTTTTGTGGTCTAAAATGCCAGGTGAGACTCCCTGCAACACCGCCACCTTCTTCCCTTCAACCTAATCTATACCCTTACTTATATATATTTCATTAAATGTGACTGAAAAAAGGTCACAAAAATGTGATCAAATGTATTAGGTCAAATGTTTTTTAGGTCATTTATGCTAATACCCTCCAATATGGTTTTCCTCACACTTATCTAATGTTATTTGTCATGAAGGGACACATGTGCTTAAGAATTCACGCTGTGGATGCATTTTTTCCACATTTTGTCATTGAGGAACCCCTGCATCCCCGAACCCTTCTTAGAGGGGTTAGGCTTGCTAGTACGTGTAATGTAAGGCCTCTTTGAAAAACCTTTCCGTGGCCACTTTTAGTTCCCAGTCCTCCCCTGGAGGCGAACCTCCCGGTGAGGTCAAATGGAGGTAGAAAACAGGCATGATCAGGTTAGAGTTCACAATAGACATCTCCTGCAGCTGCTCTCCTTCACGTCACAGAAATAAGAACATATGTAACCCTCAAAGATGATTCTGTACGAGTGCAGATACAAAAGAAAGCAAGGCAGTATTATTATCACCTTCATCAGACCATTCTAAATAATACAAAAGGCAGACAAGTCTTATATTTACTTTCGCCCACTCAATCCCACCTTTAGTGAATAATATATAAATCGGCTCGATAAGTTCAAACATAATTGCAACTGATTGTACTCTAAAATCACGGGCAACAAATTGAAAATTATTGTTTCATCTAACTAATCCTAAAAGATTTCACTTTTACCCAACATCACCTCAGTTCGACTTTTCTTTGCTATACGTCTCACCACAACTGAATAATCCTGCATTTACTCAGCCATGGGGCATATGCTGCCCTTTTGCAGGTGTTGTGTAGCTGTTCTGTTTGGGCAAGTGCCTGGTTTGGGAACTTGAATATGGAACAGAGGACCACGATGGCAGCCTGCCTTTCTTCCGCAGTGTGTACAATTTGACAGTTGTGCTCTAGGTGAAATAACATAGGGCTTGATACACAAAGAACATTTTAAATAGATTTTCCCTTGATCAGGATCTTGGTATTCAGTGCAGAGTGCAGGCACCTACATGAGAGACTTGCGCAATGTCAGATGGTAGCCCTGTTCTGGCAGAAAGTCTCACTTGCAAATAAGTGCACCACCTTGCACACTGTTCACTCAAAGTCTGCGGCACTAGATGTTCCCTCCACCGCCTTACCATGCCCATAATGATGATGAGGATGCATGGAAAATGGTACCCGTGTAGCTTCTCGTGATGAGGCACACCAAACATTGAATCTGAGCCTTTAATGTCCTGTTCCTTCTAGCCTGCAGAGAACCTTCCAAGCGTTCACACTTCAGACATTTTGTTGTCATCAGCCAATCAGTGGATCTCGTCAAGTAAGGATATCGTTGGCCAAATCATTGAGCAGCAATGCTCTAGAACAGGCAATTTGGTGCCAGCTAGTGTCATTGATCGGGCACACGCACCGCTAAACGTGAGCAATATGTCCATGGAACGTACCTACACAATCACACATGCACAGCCACCAGTAACACACTTCCAGCTCCACAACTTAAACAGTGTACGCCCCTCATTTATGTCATCCTATATGTAAAGGATGAAGCCTTCCTAGACTGGGAGCAAGTTCACCACCCAGCATTACGATGGCAGTGAGTCTGTAATGTAGCTAAAGAATATTCTCTCATGTACAATTCTAGAAAAAACAAACAATAGATGGGAGGAACCCAGGGTAAGCCAAGGGATGTAGCACAAAACAAAAATAATTGGCAGATAGACTGTTTTTTTTTGAATATCCAAATCTACACCAATCTCCAACCTTTGTCGCTCCTTACATTGGTTAGCAGTGGATCAAAGGATTAACTTCAAGATTCAATGCTTGGTCTTTAAATGTATCAATGGATTGGAACCTTCATCTTTGGCTGCTAAGATCTCCTACCACTGCCCCACCAGATCACACAGATCTGAGGACAAGAAATGTCTTGTGGTCCCACGATCTCATTGTATTCTTATGGGGGATAGACAATTTTCAGTCGATGGCCCACGTCTTTGGACTTCACTGCCCCTTGAAAAAAGAAAAAAACCCTCCTTAATTTTATTCCGGAAAGTGCTCAAAACAAACTGTGAACATTTGTCAAAAGAGGGCACCATCTTGGTGATCTCATATTTAACTTGCAGTTGACCATAAAATGGATATGTTGGATGCAAATGAGAACTCAGCAACATGATGTTTCACTCAGACCATAGAAGGCGAGATCACAGTTGCAGCTCCGTTAGGAACCCACGTTTGCATGCATAAAAAAATATGCTGGTCCCATTTTTCAAATACTGGTAGCAGTGGGAAAATGGATTTCACTGCCTACCAATGCAAAGCCATCATCATGTTCCTCACAGACAAAACTGACAAATACCTTGCCAGACTGATGACAGCCTACGCTCCAACGATACCCCAGTTATACTACCATGCCATGTTCCAAGAGGGTCAGCATTCTAGATCCGAATATACAAAACATTCACAAACTTCGCTTTGTCAATCAAAGACAGCTTCGACAAGAGTCAACACCATTGTGAAGAACATCAGAGGCCTTTCCTTGACAAGATCAATGTCTCTCTCATGCAAGACATCTTTCCAGATACATTGAAAACTGGCATGATCCTACCTCTACTAAAGAAGATCATCCTCACCCCAAACGACCTAGCCAACTAACTTGCCATCACCCATCTAGCCTTCATTGGCAATACCATAAAGAATACATCTACATGAAAAGATCCTCCAACTCAATCTACTTCAAGAATAACTGTCTGGCATATGAATAACATGCATCACTCAGGACCCCACCATTCAGGTCATCAATGAGGCACTTCTCATCAAGGACAAAGGTGACCCATGCCTGCTGGCCCTGCTCTAAATCTCTGCCACATTTAACACAGTCAACCTCAAAGTGTTACTAACTAACTGTCCTCTCCCATGGGATT
Source organism: Ambystoma mexicanum (assembly GCF_040938575.1). Classification (NCBI taxonomy): domain Eukaryota; kingdom Metazoa; phylum Chordata; class Amphibia; order Caudata; family Ambystomatidae; genus Ambystoma; species Ambystoma mexicanum. The sequence continues at coordinate 247,120,393 of NC_090940.1, read as the reverse complement.
CAATGCCACAGCCCTTTGATGGTTTGACTCTAATCTCACCAACAGAGATACCAGCTCGTCCAGAAGGGCACCTCCAGATCCCAATAACACCCAGTGATCTGTGAAGTTCCACAAGGCTCCTACCACTTTCCTGTCATCTTCAACCTCTACATTGAACCACCAGTGGCACTTGTGTCCCAATTCAACATCAGAATCCAGCAGTAGGATGGTGACACAAAGCTAAAGCTTATGGCAAACTGCAACAACATGCACTAATTGAAACACTGTCTCTCCACCATGCAAGGCGGATATCACGTGCTTACCTGAAAGACAAAACACAGTTCAACCTCCTTGCTGTTGCAACAAAACACACCCATGTTCAAAACTACTGACACAGCTAGATCTTGACAGTTCCTCCTTTCTCCTTGTCCCTAGTAAAAGTCCCTTACTTTCACCATCAATTGCTACCATTCCCTGAAGAACACATCACCAAGAAGACCCAAATTGCATACTACCAGCTCTCGCACCGAATCAAATCCTTCATTCACAGCTCAGACTTCAGATCTGTCTTCCAGGCCCCAGTGCTTTCCCACCTGGATTGTGGCAATGCCCAACTTGCATGTGCCCCAACCATTACTCTGGCCCTCTGAAAGTTGTCCAGCACACAGCAGCATGCTTCAATGGAGTATTGAAGCAATTCAACTACATTTCTCCCACTCCCAAGGCACTACGCGGATTGCCTGCATTAACTGCAAAGCTCTAATATCCAAAATTGCATCATACTTTGATGAAAAGATCTCCATCCCAGGAGATGAACACCACACCCAGAGCCAAAATATCACCAGATGTGAATTCAAGAAATCCAAGGAGGAGATGACCAGAAAATAAGAATTCCCCTGCTATGCTCCCACGCCCTGGAACAACCGTCCTACTAACATCAACATGCCTCGCTCCTGCCTGTGATTTAGGAAAGATCTGAAGACCTTGCTGTTCAAGGAAAACCTCAGGGACCATAGACCAACAAAGTGATCCCAGCACCCCTCTGCGATTCACTCCATGTATTCCACAGGATTCCATAGCTTTCTGGCTAGGTTCATGCTACATAAATAACCTACACACATACCCACCATGACAGCTGGAGATAAAATGTTGTAAATTTAACATTTAATTTCACCACCAGCGGGATTGATTTAATGGAAAATTACATTTGTGTTACCGACATCAATGGCATAAATATAATTTCAGCATTTTCGGCAGCACTGTGAGCTCCATCTGTGACATAAATTAACACTGGCATTGAACAGGAAAAGCAGGTTTTCTGGTGTACTGATATATGACCCTTCCTCGTGGATAGATATTCACCAACTGCATTTACTACTTATCATTAGTACCCAGCGAGAGCCAAGGAGAATGCAACATGTATTCTGATTGGCTCTCGCCAGGTCGTTACCCGGCCAGGAATCCCTCAGCCAGGATTCCACAGCCATTGTTCCCGGCAGGGGCGTGGCAGCCCCTCAGCCAATGAGGAGGCTCGAAGCGAGGCCATCCCCGCTCCAAGCCTCCCCGCGGCTGAGAGGCTGCCTTCGCCCCCCGCCGGGGACTCGGGTAAGTCTTTTTTTTTATTCCCTTAACTCCCACCACCCCCCCCCAACTTACCTTCTTGTTCCTGCGTCCCCTGCAGGGGGACGAGGGAAGCCTCCAGCCGTGTGGAGACTCGCAGCGTTTCGGGACAAAAAAAAAGCTTTTAGTGCCCCGGTCCCGCAATTCTTGCGGGCCGGGGTACTAATAGCAATATAACTCTCGTATTGGGGGCATTACCGACTCTGGTAATGCCCCGGGGCCTTCAGTAAGGCCCTCGCTTCGCTCGGGGCCTTACCTATGGGCTCCGGGGCATTACCTGAGTCGGTAACGCCCCCGGCGTTCGGGTTATATTGCTTAAATAGTGGTATATTTGCCCCCTTTCTGAACTAAGGCTATATCAGCCAGTGCTGCATTGTGGGAAAAATTGCAGTGAATTGTCAGTATAGTATTGCAATCACTTTACAGCAATGGGCGCTAGCACAGAATTCCAAGATTGAGGGAGAGTGCATATTAATGAGGGTACATTCTTCACTCTAGCTACACAAATTGTTTGTTTTATTGCATTGGAATTACTGCTCATGTAAATACAACACAATCCCCATGTAGGCACATTGACTACTAAGAAGGGGACTAACGCCATTATTAAACTACTCATAATAATGCAGTACATTTCATTGACCCAGTACGTGGAACAGTAAAGAAGTTTGGTGATAATTCTAATGGAATTACCACCAAAGTCATGTGATGGAGCTGCATCTCCTCAATGAGAGGCTGTGCATGGGTCCCAATAGAGTTCCATCCCAATCCAAGACAACTTTTGCTATTCTTGGGATTGTTGCCTTTCTAGCTGCTGCCGCTTTGATTGGCAATGATTTTCCTATTTCAATCTCTTATCTGAAAGGATTTCTGAGCTCGTGTGCAGAGGTCCCAACTGGTGGACTATCATCAGAATCCCCTTTAGTGAGTCATGTATTTTTAGTAAAACACTTAATTGAAATGGCTGAATGTACAGCCCCCCCAGGACGATCTAGATAGATCGATACATGTGCATGTGGCTTTTTTAAATTGATTTGGTAAGCCTATGAAGACGCAGTTAGCTGTGAAATTGTATACAAACACATTTGTCAAATTACGGTGCAATAATGCAAGTGAAATAATACATAATAAAATAATTATTTTTTAACTGAATTTTGAATGTAAGGTCGTTGACACTCTGAAATGCATTGTCTTATATACCAGAGGGTGATTTTCAGGAATATCTAGTCTTTTATATATTTTTAGACGAATGCTTTTCATTCTGGGCTTGTAGATATATACTGGTAATGGAAAAGGCACATCCTCAAGTTGCAACAGGGCCAGGACTCTTGGCTAAAACGCAAGGACTTTATAATAACGATCTCGACGACGTCTACGAGTTCAAAAAAGACTACGGAAAGAATGATGCCATCCCTTTCGAAATGTCTTCATTGATTCTCTAACTTGAACCTCAACAAATGAAGTTCACAAAAGCACTGAAGACATAGCAGTTCTGCACCACACAGGGAACTCAGATATTTCCCCAGAACCTTCCATGCTTTCTAAAGGACATCAAATACCTTTGGAATAGTGTCTGATAGTGCAAGCTCTGTAAACAATATATATATATATATATATATATATATATATATATATATATATATATATATATATATATATATATATATATATATATATTATCTGTGCTACTCCACTAATAGTCTGTTATGATCTGAGCATTTTCATCACTACGTCCATATTTATGGTTTGTGCGCTCTGCTCCCTTCTAGCCCCACCACTTCAATTGTCATAAAAGTACCTATAAAGGTCCATTTATTTGACTACAGACACCCTTTAGTTTCAAGTGTGGATGCCTTCCAGGGGCAATTTGTTCAGGAGTTGATGTACTAACCAATGATCATTTTGTTTTTGGCATCTAAGTGTAGATTTTTAGAAATGCTGCAAACAGCTGCTATTTTTGGTAGTTGTGTTATCATTGTATTGTACACATAATGAAGGAAACCTGTGTTTGACTGAGTTGTTATTAGAACTTGTGAACGGCCCCAATCACACCGATCGCTGAAGACACCGAGATGTGTTTGTTCATACTCTTACTCCATGGTGCGCTCCTCCAAGAAAACTAATATTCCAACAAGAAACATCACTAACTAGCACTTTGCACTCTGTCACAAGACCTTGACAAGAGGCTGTAGGAAACCATCTAAGATAAAGAGGGGCCTACCCAAACGAAACCCAGTGCCTTTATCTAACCCTGATCATTGTGTCAGGATGATGTGTTGCACTACTGTGTCATATACCTTAGCGCCGTGCTAAAATACATGTCATGGGATTTCTGTTTGTCTTCGAACAGGCTCTCAAGAATCAACAAGCACATCTCCCGTAGTGCCTATGAGAAACCCTCCAGTACCCTATGATGGGGTCTCTATTGTCAAAACCCAAAAAAAGATATCCAAAGATCATGGCGGAGAAACCACAGGGTACTCATCAAAGAGGGAGATAGCCGGCTGTGACGACACCATACAATGCAATGATTGAAGGCACTGTGATGAAGGACTCTTAAGTCAATCCTCCGAGCCGTGGAAACACCCCTAGATCACCAAGGACTTCCGAGAGAGGCTCCCGCCAAACAGAGACTCAGACCCACCATCAGGGTGGCAAAATCAGGTCTCCACAACACAATCCTGGCTCTGACAGCATTCAGGTTGAAATTCTTGATCCACAGCAATCCTACACTGATAAAGTGGGCAGGGGTCAGTCCCCTTGCAAAAGACTGCCCGTTGGACATTCACCTCCCAGGATCGGAAGTTAGATCCGGCGTGGCTAGGGCAAACAGACCAATCAAGGCAGACAGAGGGCAATGAAAGCATGGGACAGGACACAGGAATTGTGGGACCTTCGGGTGAGGTCAGAGATGGAGAAGAGGGAGTCCTGGAGAACAGCAGGAGCACGTAACAGATTGTGGATATGGATTATGGACGAGGTGAGGTATTGGTGTGCTATGTGCAAAGATCCTGCTCATGTGGTGCGTGTATAGAAGAGCTAGGTTAGAGAGTGTATATGAGGCATATGACAACAGGGTGAACAGCAGGTGTTTGAATATGAGTATTGGCTGTAGGTTGGAGTAGTGGAAGGTGGAGGGAGCAGAAGAGTGGTGGAGGGAGCAGGATAATGTCAAAGGTAGAAGTAGAGTGGTGGAGGAAGTTGTAGAGTGGTGGTGGGGGCAGTAGAGTGGTGGAGGGAGCAGGAGAATGTCAAAGGTAGAAGTAGAGTGGTGGAGGAAGTTGTAGAGTGGTGGTGGGGGCAGTAGAGTGGTAGAGGGAGCAGGAGAATGGTAGAGGGAGCAGTAGAGTGGCAGAGGAAATAATAGAGTTGAGGATGAAGTGTAGTACTGGTAGCAGAAGTGTAGTAGTGAAAGAGGGAGTGTAGTAGTTGTAGGATGGTAGTGTAGTAGTGTGTAAGAAAAGTTACATCAAAGGGTGGAGCCATTGCATTATCCTCTTTTTGTACACAGGCAAAATTGGACTATTGCACAAACTACCTGCAATTTCCTCAATCACCCCGCGGTGCATAAAATCGGAAACTATGCATTTCAAAGTTTGCTCGCCCTCAACTGAAATCTTATATTGTGGAATACGTGGCAGCTTTATTCCATGTTTCAAGAACATTTAAACAGGCTTGATCTGTAAAACACCGACATCATTGTCGTCAATTGCCCATAAACTCTCTGGTACATCACTGAATTCTGGCGGCAAAGGTCTGGTCAAGAATTGAGAGACAGAAAGTTGCTGTGGTGAAATCGTCAAACGCACTCCGTCAGAAGAACAATGAATTACCGCATTTAATTCCTTCAACAGATTCAATGTAGCACACTATTATTGTTTTATTTTCTTGTTTTAATTATATTTTTATTTCCTTGTATGATATTAGAGCGCAGGGTGCCTGGCCTCATTCACATGCCGTAGCTTGCTTGTGCATTATTTTTATCATAGACATGTGTGCACTCTTGTGCCGCAGTCTTTCCTTGCTGCCTACATGCAGCATTTTTGGACCGCCCTCAGCAACAGTATGTGCCTATTGAAGGAGTCCAGGCCCAGAAGTGCAGCAGGCACATACTTGTTGCGCTGAAGTGGCACCTGAGTGAAGCCCGTCTGTGCTTGTCCACATGCAGGACAGGCCATGGGCCCCCCTTTGCCGTGAAAAACATCTAATAAAATGGTCCTGCAGCAATCTCCTGCTACAGCTCCTTCTGATACAATTCTGGCTTATATTGATATTCCCCCCCCACCTCTATCAAGATAACTGCTGACTCTCTCAGATGGTTGCTCGGTAATGCCCACTCCCTTGTGTCACATGTAGCATCTTGCCATGATCTCCTTGTGGATCTGGCTCAAGAGTTTATTTGTATACAGAAACTTGGCTGAATGAGTCAACTGGACCCTCTTTGGTCCTGATGCTTACCTGTGACATCCTCTGTGTTGCCCGGGTATTGGCTGACCCTGGGGGAGGCATTGCACTGATTTTTAAAATAGCTTTTTTAACTGTTCCTCTGCCATTTACCAGGAGCAGATCCACCCTTTTGTGACCAATTTTTGGAACTAGCAGCCAGACTGAATTTGAAGTTTTCGAATTTGGTGATTATTGGATACTTCAACCTTAAATTCAACCTTCCTGTTACACTTTTTTGAGACTATGGGTGACCTAGGTTTTGAGCACCTCACCTGCAGTTCCACTCACTCATTGGCAACACGTTCAATGTGGTCTTTGCCACTAAAGCTCTGTTCACCATGTTTCCCCCCTTCCCAGGATTATGGTACAACCATATGGTGTTCCATTTTAAATGTATGCAAAATCTCCTGGGGTCAACCTTGCACCAAGCAGCCGTTGAAGTGCAGCTACAATAGGGTACCCAAGGATGATATAATATCATATATGTCAACTAATACAATTGACTTCTCTTATCTAACACAGACATTTTCCTCGGCTGCTAATCGATTTGTTCCACTTAAGCTGCTAAGGATGGCTGGTCAACTCTCCCATCCATGGTATAATGATGAGGTGAAAGCACTACGTCAAACTATGCGCCAAGAGGAACACAAATGGCTGTTCTCCTACTCCCTGGATGATAGAATGAAGTTTCGCCGTGTTTCAAAGTCCTACCACCAGGCAATTTATTCAGGCAAAACCATATTCCATCAACAAAGGGTGGAAAGTGCCCTGAATCAGCACAAAGAACTCCTCTCTGTGGTACGGGTCCTGTGGGCTAGAACAGATAGTACAGGGGGCGTTCCCCACACCCTGGTTTTCTGCAATGCGTTATCTGACATTTTTATGGTTAAGGTCAGAAGCATACACAATCAGATCAGGCTGTTAATCCAAGGGTTTGATCCAGCTGATCAGCCAGTCCCCTTAACGGCCTCTGCTGCACGATTGTCCTTTTTTCCAACTTTCTCAGCTCCTGATATCTAGCAGCCACTATGCAGCATAAATCTGCGCCACCCTTTGTTTTTATTCCTTTAGGGACATTCAAAGAGATTATGCCTGATATCTCTACCTGAATCACGCAGGCAGTTAATCTTTCTTGCTTTTCATGAATGATCACAGTAGAACTCAAGCAATCTGTTACCATTCCTCTTCTGAAAAAAAATGTGTCTTGACTATTTGTCTCATCTCACTCATTCCTTTCTTCATGAAACTGCTAGAATCACGGATGGATCTCCACTTTGCTCATTTCTTTTCTACATTCTTTTCAGTCTGGCTTCTGCCCCGGTCAAGGCACAGAGAGTGTACTTGTCTCGGTCTTTGATGATCTGACCCATCTAGCTGACCATTGGGGAGGGGGAGTTAGAGCACTGATTATTTTATACCTGTCACCAGCATTTGACACAGTGGACCATTTGGTGCTCCTGAGCCACCTCTCCCTGGCTGTATTCTCTGGACAATCCTCTCCTGGTTTACATCTTTCATGACCAATAGGAGCCAGACATTAACTCTTTCATCCTTTTCTTCTGCTTCTACATTTCTCTCCTGTGGGGGCCCTCAGGGCTCTGCCTTGTTTCCGGTGTTGTTTAACATCTACATTCAGCCTCTTGTTATGCTAATCCACTCCCATGGCTTCTGCTGCTACTCCTATGCTGATGACACCAACATAATTGTCTGGCTAGACTCTGCCCAGTTGGGCACAGGGTCTCAGCTTAGGGATTGCCTGATGGTAGAGGGTAGGTGGATGGGCTGCAACTGGCTAAAGTTAGAGACAAGACAGAGATACTGGTGGTTGGCCCCTCTCATATTTCACACCATAACCTCTCCTCTTCTGCTCTAGTCTTGTCCTCTGTTTTCTGGCCTCCTGAGCTTGGTTCCTGTCCCTCACTTGTTCCTGAAGTAAAGAACCTAGCTTTCAAGCTCATGCCATTTTTATCGATCTCAGCTCAGGCCAGCTCCATCTGTAAGACTGCCTTCTTCCAAATCACGATTCTTTGCAAAGTCCTGCCTTTTCTTCCTGCTCATTTATGCCCGTGGGTGGTGGCTTCTCCAGTGTTTTGAGCTGGCTGGACTACTTCAATTCGCTGTTTCTTGCTCAACCTCTCTACCACTTAATCTCCTCCCTCATCTTCTCTAGGATTTTCTACTGCTCTGCTCTTCTCTTTGGACTCCCTTCTTCTCACCTTTCCCCACTCAAATCTGTCTACCACTCTGCCATCTGCTCCCTCTGCCTTCTCTCTCCTCAAGACTCCAACTCCTCTTCCCTCACCTCTCTTGGTTGGCTCCCATTTCACTCCCAGCTTAAATTCAAGTTCCTCTGTTCAGTCTTCAAATCCCTCTATGGTCTTGCCCACCCTTACCTTTCCTCCCTCCTCACTTTCTATACTCCTTCTCGTTCTCTCTGCTCTGCCGATCTCTTACTACTCTCTCCTCCTCCATCCCCCTGCAACCCTTCTCGCTTCCGCTCTTTTCAACTGCTCGCTCCTTTCCACTGGAACTGCCTCCCCCTCTCCATCCACTCTACTACCTCCTTCCCTAACTTCTGCACCTCTCTAAAATCGTATCTATTCCATTCACCTCCCTAATACCCTTTGCTTCTTCTCTCACTTCTGCTACTACTTCTACCCTCTCCTCCTACTCCCGTTCTTACTTCTGTTCCACCTCACACTCTCCTTTCACTCTATTGCCTCCTACCCCACTTCCTGCACTTTTCTAATCCTCATCCCTTCTATTTGTCTCTCTTACACCCTCTGCTTCCTCTCTTACTCCTGTTTTCACAACTGCTCATACCTTCCCCCCTAACCATCTCACGCATTGGCCCCTCTCTACTCTCCAATCCTCTTCCATGATGTAAATTGTTTTTGTACTGTTTTCTGGTTTAATTCAATTGTTATTTATGCTTGTTGTATTTGCGTGTTTCTCTTGTAAAGCATTTTGGATTAATACGCTATATAAATTCAATTAAATACAAATACAAATACCTCTTTTGCTGTTTACAGTTGCTTCAGAATTGAGCACCTTGCATTGCCACGGACAACCCTCATGGCTCCCACATCTCACCAGTCCTCAGTTCACTCCACTGGCTGCCTGTACAACAACAGGTGTGGTCCAAGTCCCTCTGCACTGTCCATAGGGCATTCTATGGCCAAGGAGCTGAGTATCTGCAGGAACAATATTGTCCTTACCTGCTTGCACTTCCCTTTGCTCACAAGATGCTTGCCTTCTTCCTGTGCCCTGCCATCGCCTGGAGAGGGTTGGCGGCTGCTCGTTTTCAATTGTGGCCACTAATCTTTGGAATTCTATTCCTTCTTCTTCTTAATTATCGAAAGCGTGGGCGGACCCACGCAGGCGCTTCCCCATCCTATAGGATGATGTGCACCGTACCCACTAATTATTATTTGGCTCCATTTAAGCTCACAACTCCTCCCACCTCCCCGTCTGCCTCACAAAATCCAACATCACACTATTCCTCCTCCTGCCTCTCTCCCCATCATCTCCCAGTATAATCCTCTCACTCAGCTCAGCCACACCCAACGCAGTCAACCGAACCCTCATCAATTCTCTCTCCGTAACATGTCTTTCACACCTAATCAAAAAATGTCCCACCGTTTCAGGCACCCCACACACCGCACAGTCCCTTGATTCACGCTTCCCTATTCGAAATAGACAGTCATTCAGCCCCACATGACCTATCCTCAACCGATTCAGCATCACCTCCTCCCCCCTCCTCCATTCTGAACTCCCTGCATCCACCTTCACCGACACTTTCCCACGAACACCGAACATCCACCTGCCCTTCACCCCATTCACCCACCTCTCCTGCCACTCATCCAGGATCCGTCTCATCATTACAGCCTTCACCTCATCCACACTCAAAGGCAACCTCACAGCAATCGCTCCCCTCCTCATACCCTCACCCTATTCCATTTACCTTTTGAGCCATGAAAGACCGTTTGACCTTCTGTTGTGCTCTACAAACCTACCTCTTCTGGGCTGCTTCCTGTTCTCCTGTTGAATCCTCCAATGTCAAGATGTGTTTGGTGTACTTGCGCTTTATAAAAACAGATGACATAACATAACCTTTTTACTCATGTGTTCAGAGGTGAGAGTTGTCTTTGGCCTGGGTTCATACTTAAGTAGAGCATAGACTACAAGATCCAAACTGAATACTGTAGACTCAAAGTAAAGATACTGGTTACAGCTCTTCTACTAGAATATATTCCCTGATATCTGGACCTTTTTCGACAGCCTTTTATTATGCTGATGGGTAGCCTAACACATGCAGCTATTTTATGAACAATGACATAGATCTGTAGAGAGTTCCCTCATGACTATTGCATTTAAATGCACTATAACCTGTCGATGGACTGTTATTTTGCACAGTCACTTCAGGAATAATGATAATGATGGGCAGTCATTTGCACATAGTCACTTTAGAAATAATGTTAATAAAATGCAGAGTTTTGCATCGACTATTGTATCTAACAAATTTTAATCAGTTGACCTATGCATTTTTCTCGTGTATTTTTAAGGTTTTTAGACACTCATTGCTGGCCAATTTACTTACAAAATTCAACTCATAAAGGCCTTTTTAAAACTTGTAGTAATGCTGGAAATGTTTAGACGATTTGAAGCATTGTATTAATTTAGTATGTGCATCTTTTATGGCACTTTCTGCTGCAATAAAAACTGATTGATTAATTGATTGATATTTATTTTTTAAAAAATAAATAATGACGTCTGCACAAGTTTGTGAAAGCTGATAATCCAAAAAAGTGATTAAGATGAATGTTGAGTTCAGCAAACTAATTAGATACTATCATGTCTTCAGTAACAACAGAGTAAACAACAGATCATCCATTATTTATTTTTATTTTGTGTATTTGGTTATATTGCAAAACCCGTTACAATAATAGAATATAAAAAATCAATAGGAAACACAAACATTTATCTAGATACAATATAGTTCAGTTAAAATGTTGTTTTTAGAATCAACTCAGAAAGTATAGCAAACATGATCATGATTTGATTTCTAAAAACTTTAGAAATCTCAATGTGTCCAATATTAAACTTGTATGAGCTCCTCTAAAAATCATCGACCAAACTGTATCCATTGAGTGGTCGGCAAAGTCTTTAAAAGGTTTTCTTACGTAAATATTTCTTGCTTTGATTAGTTTAGTGCATCCAAGTACCAAGTGCCTTCGAGATTCTATTTCTGAATTACAGAAGCGGCAAAGGTTGGACGTAGGATTCATGTTATTCCTCCTTGCTGTATCTTCTCTAGTTTTCCATAGGTTCAGGCGGAATCTCAAAAAGTAATTTTGTCTGTGTCGACATGGAAAATACTGTAAATAACATGCTAACACTTCAGGGCTTTTAATGTGAATCATAAGTTTATGAAGATGTTATATCTATTGGATTCTTAAATTGTTTTACACCCGTCCAGCCTCCACACTTTTATCTTTACTGAGTCAGGTCTCTTAAGTGGTGCTTCCCAAGTGGCTCCAATTTCATCTACTCAGGTTGCACATTGAGACTTCCATTTGGCCTGCACTAGTGAGGTACTGTTTCCTACTGGAGATGCCATATAGGATAAAACAAAGTCTTGTTGGTCAGAGGTAATCTTTTGCTAAAAATGCCAGGGATTTCCTTTTAACAATTGCTTGCAAGGATATAGGCATAGTGTGTACCTTAGAATCTGGATGGGCTACTTTTTGGAACTCCTAGTACTTTTTACCAGAATATTCCTTCAATCTGATTCCAGTTTATTTCGCCTCTGTCAGTTTAGCTTCAATGCCGTAGGTGAGAGACTGAGTTGCTTTTTGTTTATAAAAGAGTATAACAGGTAAACTTGAGAAAGTGTGATACTTCTTTTGAATAAGTAAAGCTTGTGATGTAGCAGTTCTGATTTTGTTCTTAAGCTTTCTTCATGTAGAGATTCAGTTCATGTAGCGTTTATTGGAATATCGAGATATTTTATTTCGGACGTTAACTTTAGTGAGATCTTATCAATCATCCATATCAGTTGGTCTAGTTTCCGTTTGTTTACCTGGTGTGACGATCATAATATTTAATTTACTTGTGTTAATTTAAGGTTATTATTTTGGCAATAGTTGTGTAGTGCATTCAACTGTCTCTGTAAACCAATTGGTGTTTGGTCCATAAGGACGATTTCATCCACATAAAGTAGCCATTGGATGGGGAAATGTGCTATATTTGGAGGGAATCCCTGTGCTTTCGCCAAATGAGGGTCAAATCACTTATAAATAAATTAAACAGGGTTGCTTCCAGTATACAGCCCTGTTTTAGTCCTCGGATGGTTTTGATAGGGTGGTTTAATAGGCCTTGTTGATTTAGACAATCTGCATTGTTGTTTCAGAATGCAGGTCCTTTATAATTTCCAATAAGTACTCAGGGTAGCCCAAAGCATACATTTTTGCCCACAACATGTCACGATCGACTGCATCAAATTCTATTTTAAAGTCGAAAAGAGCTAAGAAAATTGGTTGAGCAGAAGACATTGCTGTTTCTTTAATTACAGATAATGGTGCTAGGTTAGGAATAGTTCCTAGACCTTTTCTATAACCAGATTGGAGAACATCATAACCTGTTTCTCCTTCATCCAACTTTGCAGATCTCTCAATACTAGTCTTGCAAACACTTTCCCAATAACATCAACTAAGGCTGTAGAACGGAAATTCATGAGGTCTTAGCGATCTCCTTTTTTGAAAATTGGGACAGTTATCGTTTCCTTCCATGATTTTGGAATTATTTTAATTGTCAAGGTGTGATATAATATTGTGCACAGAATGTTTCCCCATTCCTTCATATGGATCTTTAACATAGTATTAGTTATGTCATCTGGTCTAGAGGCATGTGAATTGGAAAGTCCACAGATTATTGTTTCTAGGACCTGTGAGTCAAAATGTAAATTCCAAATAGAATTGGAGGCTTTGAAGGCACAATGTTGTTCCATGTTTGAGTTTGCAAATAGGGTTTCAAAATGAGAAGTCCATGATTCTTCTGATATAAGATTGGCCGGATATTCCATTTGTGAGAAATCAATGGGATGTTTTAGGATAGCCTAGGTAGCAGCATTGTTTTTTGATATCAGAGCAGACAGCATCTGTTCTGCCTCCTTTTCTAGCATGAGGTACTTATGAATCTTTAACCAATTCTTTAATTTCTGTTTGTTTCTCTTAATTTCCATGATACTATTAGGTCCGCTGCCTTGTTTTAGCTTCCTAGTTTCTCTTCTGGATTCTCTTTTTTAATTTCGTATCTCTATATCAAAATTGTGTTTATGTTTTTTTGTTGGCGCTCCCTGTATGGATCTTTGTGGTATGAACTGTCGCAATACTACCGGATATGTTTCTATGTCCTCTGGGAATCTCCGTAAGTGGCCATCAACCAGTTTTAGAGATAAAAAAAATAGTCCATAGGTGCCTCTCTGCAAGAACAAATACGGTCCATTCACCTGTTCTTTGGGAAGGTACCCAGGGTCATCCAGACATGGACCCCTTGCTCACTGTGCTCAGAGATGCACAGCTCCACCTCACTGATGATGCCCAACAAGGCTGAAACACGTGTATGGGGTTGCTGTTTGTAATCTTGTTCAGAAGGGAATTGCCAAAGCATTTCTGTGCTGAGCGGCCCATGTGGGCGGGACAAAGACTGATATACAAATGGATATTTCTCATCTGTGAAAGGTACAATGAGCTAAAGTGTGGTGGTGTTCTCTCAATTGGTTTCCTTCCCAAGAACAGATCAACGGGCCGTGTTCATTCTTACAGAGGGACACCTATGACTACATTTTGATTATTTCAAGAGCCTTAGGTATAGTCACCCTAAGTTTCCATGGGTCATTCAGACCTGGACCCCTTGCTCACTGTGCTCAGAGAGGCACATCTCTACCTCACTGATGATACCCCACAAGGCTGAAACACATGTATGGGGTTGCTGTTGGTACTCTAGTTCAGAAGGGAATTACCATAGCATTTGGGCGGGACAAAGACTGATATGCAAATTGTTATTTCCCATCTGTGAAAGGTACAGTGAGCTAAAGTCTGGCTGCGGACTCTCACGTGGGTACCTTCCCAAAGAACAGGTCAATGGGGCGTGTTTGTTCTCGCAGTGGGGCACCTATGACTACATTTCAGTTGTAGAGGTATGTTTGTGCAGCAGAGAGGATTTCCACCTGCTGAGATGTTGACTTGTTCATCATAGTATGCTTTTATTCTTTGTCATACAGGGCCTAGCCATTTTGAGGTAAGTAAGTGATGGTCGCTGTTAGGTTGTTGAAGAATTATCATGTCTTGTGCCCACCAATATATCTTGTGTGATACAAAGATGTAATTGATGGTGTTTTTTGAAAACCTCATGATCAAGTAACAGCTGCCGGTATATCTCCAGGCAAAGAGCCATTCAAAACTGTAAATACCCTGGAAGCCAACAGTTCTGATCAGTGACGTTTTTGCAAGGAAGTGGTGTGTTCTGAGAGATCAAGGCAAGAGATGTTCAAGTTGGCTAGTATAAATCAGGTTCCAGAATACATGTATCCAAAAGGGAAGTTACGTCTATCATAAAGCTTGTTGTGGAAATTCTCAAAGGGTTCCAATATAAATGTATTATACCCTCAGATCTTTTGGCTTGGTTACTATGCGTAGACCACGTTAATTTTGACAGTTGGGAAACGTCATTGCCGATTTCCGTGGATTCAACTCTAAGCATAATAGTTTTTACAAGCTGTTATTAATCCAGCCATTGGTCATCCTTTTAAGCCTTTGGAGGCCGGGAGATGGATACATGTATAACCATTGTGGGAGATTCTAACAGCCATGTTTCCTGCAAACAAAAGTTGTCTAAGTCTCTTAGAGGGTTCTCGGAAGTCTGTACAAGATGTTTATGCCCTCTAGGGTTCCAGCTTCCCATTTGTATGTGTGAGGATTTATTTTTATTTATTAGCTAGTTATCACTTTCCGATAATATAATATGATATATGATATGATATGATATGATAGGTTATTTATAACACACTTAATACCTAGAGGTTTCTAAGAGTGGACCCAGATATCGAACCAGTGTTGCTCTGTGTCGTCTTGCTTCCAAGGCAAGCACATTGCTGCTGAGCTATGCTCCCGAGATGTAACTAAGGCACTTGCTAGCCAAGTACAATTTTCAGGTTTCTAATTTTTCTCGTTGGATTGGACGAATTCTACATGACGTGAGGTTTGGTTATTGTTGATGGAACATGTTATGCTTAATGTGTTATTGTACGGCAGATAGACACGATCTTGCAGTTGCGTTGCTAGAGGGTTTGCACTCTGGTCTAATTCAGAAGCACCAGAATTGGGGTTTCTGGTCTATGAAGACCAGAAGCCCATATTTCCTATTGAGTTGAAGGGTTTCCAGATATCGTAAAGTTTGGCAAGTGACACTGTGACATGTTATTCTTAATGTGTATGGTCATTTTCCTGAAGTTGTGTTGTCTGCAGTGTTATTCTCAGATGCAATTCAGGAGCTGAAGATTCCTCAAAATGAGGCATGGAGGCAGATTTCACCTGTTGCATCTCCCAATCTGTAACCTCAAACACCACATAACCAAGGGAACAGTGATGTTTACTCTCGGCCATAATTATGTGTTTTATCACTTTAGATAGGATGTGTAGAAAAACTCGGCCGTTACAAATTCAACTGGTTGAATGTCACTAGTGATAAATGAGTTTAGGTTTGGGATTAGGCGAAATAGGTTCAGAACATTAAATCTATTCAAGGTTTCAAACTGTTGAGTTTTATTCAAACGTTGCATCAACAAATAGTTCATTGATGCTGTAGCCATTGATCTGTTTTTTTTTGCCTTGTCTCTTTTCTCATTCAGATTGGGGGAATGGACTGAGTATATTCCGCCATGTTATAATTGTCATAGTTTAGTTATGTGAAAGGTGAGTGAAGTCAAATGGATCTGAGTATTGCATTAATCACATGTGTCATGTGAAGGCATTATTTTATGGACAGCCAGTCTTTTTCTTTCTAGAGTCATAAAAGAGGCAAGTGGTTTGTTTGTCAGCTGCGAGATTAAGGCTGTGCAACATTGTACAGGCAAGGGTGTTCTTGAAATTGCGTCATCAGTTGAATATGTTGATTATTGAGCTAAGTCAATTAATGAGTATGTTTTAGATATGTTTACTGTCTGAGCAAAGGATTCTTCAGCTTTGTTAGTTTCTGTACGTTGAGACTGTGGGATTGATGTGAGGTTTTTTTTCCACCTCTTGAGCACTTACATTTCTTAGATGTATTATTCTGACCCATCTGCAAGTAACCCAGTGTCCAAAGGAATTTTCTCAATCCTTTCTGTGTGATCTTGGGTGCTGGATTTACATTCTTAGATTTTTTTTTACCACTTAGAATATAATTTTCTTTGTGTTCTTATTCTGAAATATTTCAAAACGTGGTTGGATAGTATCCATTTTGGTTACTGTTGAGGGGGCTAGCTGTATGAATTTTTGCTCATTGTTTGAGCCAGTCTCAGAAGGAGACAGAGGTGGTTCAGCAATCTGAAATGTATATATTTTTTGTGTTGACTGCAGGACCTTATTCGCTGGATTAGAAAAGTTCATTACGAATTTAGCTAGCTCTGCTTCTAAATAATCAACTTTTAATGTCAATGTTGTCAGCAAATTTGTTTGTGGTGTCATTTTGTTATTAAGTAACTGGTAAAGTTCTAGAAGTCTATTCAGTGATGTGTTCATAGCTGAAAGTGTAATCTCAAATGTGGAGGAGGGAGGATTGGATAAACCAAAGAAGCGTCTTGGGGTAGGGTGAATAAACAACACTGATGTTGGTGAAGAGAAAGCAGAAATTGCTGAAAGCTCTGACATAATATAGGTGATGCTGACCGGTTCTGATTCCCGGTTGCTGAGGCAGAGGGCTCTTGCTCGGATTCTTGCTGGTCATCATAATCATAAAGCAATTGACTAGTCTCTAGTTGAAATGGCAACAACACTTCAATCTTCTTTTTTTTCTTGTTTTCATTGGTTGGTATTTTCAAGCGTGACTGTGGCAGTATAGTCTCGACTTGAGAATGCAGAGCAGAGTTGTTAAACAGGGTATGATTTTGTGCAGTAGTAACAGACAGAACAAGACAGGCCTGTTGGAGGGGTCCAAATCTATTCTTTGAAGTTTTGAGTGATCATTTATTTCTTTGGGTAAAATAACAGTTTTTTGTCTAGGCAGCGTGCAGGATGTTGCAGTCTGGGTTTCTGGAGTCAGACCCTCTACATTGGTTGGCATTTCCATGAGGGGTGAATCTTAAATTTCAGCGAACGATATTAATTGAGCAACTGGACAATTTTCATTCAATTGATGCTACATTTTAGAGACTGCAAGTCCTGAGTCTGCTTGTTGCTGTGGTTGCATAGGAATTCCAAGGGCTTGCTGGAGGACAAATATTGTCTAATGTTCTTCAATCTGCCAGCAGGGAAAGTTACACCTCTTGCTCAATAGTTGTGTTGTCATTTAGCATTTGTAATGATGCCTTGCTGTTCGGTAAGAGTGAGAGCTTTGACGGCATGTTGGTTTTTAAATAATAGATTTGGGACATCCATTTGTCACAATGGTCCCAGCTCCAACGGTACTCCAGCCATAGAACCAGGGGCTGTAAGGCCAGTGGTCAGGCAAGCACTCCAAACATCCTCACAATTCCCAACAAAAGAACACTCTAAGCACAAAGCTACAGCTGCAAATGTACTACAAAGTGAGAATTCGGCTCAAAGGTGGTTACCTGCAGCCACCGACTCTCGCACAACACTGTCCTGTGGTCAACCAGGCAGGGGGCACACAATCCACTTCAATGGATGTGGGTATGTGCAGTTTGTCGCTACAACCAAACTTTGCGGGGGGCAACAGCACGAGTTATAGAGCTTCAGAGGGGCTGCAAAGTGTGTAGTTGGCTCAGAGGTGATTACCCGCAGCCACAGACTCTCGTACAGCAACAGTGTCCAGCGTGGCTTCGTGCAGAGCACACACAACCCGTTTCAATGGTAATGGGTGCCATGAGTGACTACAACCATACTGTGCGGGGGTGGGGAGGCAAAACACAAGTAGACACCGCCTAATATCAGAATAAAATTGGTATCAACTGGTACACAGGTAGATCTTAGATTATAAAAGTTATTCTTATTGTGTAGACAAATACACCATAGTTGGCTTACTACATGCAAGTGGTAGATAGCAGTTGTTATCTGGAATGTAGTCCAATGCAGAGCGCCTCCACTGCCATGGAAGTGCCACAAAAAACACAGAAAACTCTCTGCACACTCCTCTATGAAGCCAGTTGTTAAAGTGGTCGCCTCACCTATCCAGTAAATGCAGTAGAAAGACTACTTCCAACATGGCAATGTAGCAACACAAGGAGAATAGGTCACGGATAACAAGGAACACTATCTACACAGATCAGACTTTCATATGAAGGCACAGAAAATAAGGAATCATAACTATACATCATTACAACTTCAATAAAAAAAAGTAAGATAGAGCCTTAGCACGCATCGGATCATGTTGAAGTCTCACACAGACTTTATATGATAAGAACATGAATCCATGAGAACATGAATATCAGCCCCAATAGAAGATTTTATAAATGTAAAAAGTGCAAAGTAGGCCCATATGCTGTTATGCCATTACTATAAAAAAAACTATCTTATAGGAAAAACTGTGTTGATAAAAGATCATATAACGTGTGAAACATCTTTTGTGGTATATGTATATGTTCTAACTTGCAGCTGCAACAGGTCGTAGGTGGGCAGCACCACATTTTCTCATATTCAGAATCCTGAAAAAACATTGGGGTATTAAAAACAAGAAGCTGGCCTATCCTATTTGTGAGTCATTTTGAAACAACACAGTTTTGTTGGCATAAGCCATGTCAAGGTATATCCAAGAGGTGGCAACATAGAATATATATATATATATATATATATATATATATATATATATATATATATATATATATATATATATATATATATATATATATATGAACGAAACATGGAACATCCAAAAAAATGAAGTATCCAATGGACATAACATTGATGAAGAATTATAAACCTGTCTTACAGGAAATTTGTTATGTTTTGAGTATTATACTTTTTTTTGTATGATCGTTTTGCTTTCCTTTCCTTCTATCGATCCACCCTTTTGATCTTTTCCACTAATTGGGGGATATGTGTCCATGTATAACCAAGAGCACACTGCTCAAATAATCTGAGCCTATCCTATACCTTTATGCCCATGTGTATGTGCCAATATTTTTAGAAAAGTGTTACGTGAAGCCCACCTCAATATGTCAGGATGGATAGTTTACATAATAACCTAACCAACAATACTATCTCAGGGGCTAGGTTGGTCAATATATCTCACATAATTTCCTCAATATAGCATACAGACACTTTGTATCATTGGACTATTGGCAATCAATAATTAGGCGAAAATCCAGAGCCTGCTGGCCATTAGCGCATAAGGTAATGCCTCCGGGGCCCATAGTAAACAAAGGACCTGGCGGCATTACCTTATGCTGTAATGGTCCGCAGGCTCAGGGTTTATTGCCATTGCTACTCCGGCGAGTGAGACCGGGGTACTAAAAGCATTTTTGTTCTTTTTTCTACACCCTCTAGTGTTTCAGAACAGATTTTTTTTTTTTAAATGTCCACCGGGGAAGTGAAAACGAACTACATTTTCCCTTTCAATGGGAGCCTTTGAAAATAAATGAAAAAAGTAAACAAACAAAATGACCACCATGGAAAGGGAGAAGGGACTACATCTAGTCCCTTCCCCTTTCATGTCAGCCATTCAAAAAGTAGGGAAACAAGTCAACAAAAAAATGGCTGCATGGAAAGGAGAGAAGGGAATTAATGTAGTCTGTTCTTCCTTTCCATGATGGCCTGTCACAGATCGAGAGAGTGTTCCCAGCACGCCCACTCCCGAAATGGACAGAAAAGTAAGTGGGGGTGGGAGAGAATTCTGTGGATGGGGAGGGGAAGAGGGAGGGGGAGGGAAAGACTTACCTGATTCCCCAGTGAGGGGAAATGGGGCCCACCAGGCCTGAGGAGGTTCAGGGCGGTGGGATTAATGTAAAATGGGAAGCCACCACACCCCCTCACCGGGTACTGATATTTCTTATCCTAGCACAAGCCCATCATTTCACAAGTCTGATATAGTCTCCGCTAAAATACAGAACACGCAGACATCCAATATAATTAGGTGAGAGTTGGTCACACCGTTGCAATTCCACATCTGCATTAGGTAGAACAATACCATTATTGCACATGTATATTGCATTTGTAGGGCTAATGAATTGATGAGTCAACAACCACATGCCACACATTTTCTTTTTTTAGAGTCTATATCATAACTAATATTCGGAATTTTTTTCTTGACCATCAATCAAACTGCACATAACAAATCTTGATTTTTCCAGCCCCCTCATTATTTTTGGAGTAATTGCATCAATTCACAAATCATGCAGACTCATATCTGCTAAATGCATACATTTCTCAGTGGCCAACATCACATCACTTGTTTTTAATGCACCTCAGCCCCCACACCACACACTGCCCTTGGCACAGGTCAGGCCGCGTAACATGTCCCATCATACTGTGACATCACAGGATAGCCAGAGAGTGATGTGTGATAGGAACATATTTTATTGAGTGTAACTTGAGTTTTTCTTCTTTGTGCAAAGAAAATATGCACATCATTCTTTGAAATCAGAGGCTTGAGCACTAACAAAATGTGACTTCTCTTTAATGTGACTGCACTTGTCACATTATGGTGCGCAATACAAATCATTATGGAGAAATATTTCATGCTAAGGAATGAATATATACAATATTAACAGATACAGAAAAAGTTTGTGGGATGTAAACAGAGCAAGCCAAATGATCAAACCCACAATGAAAAACAAGATCAGACTCACGCAAATAATATAAACACTGTTTTAGTCATTCAAACTAGAAGGACGACCATGTGAGCCATGGACAGCACCAAGGTTCTATATGGTTGTCTGTAACTAGCGCCACGATGCCTACGGGCTGTTGTGCACTTAACAAATATGAATAAATACATAAATAAATAAATGGTTATTTCAAGCTCAGCCCTATAAGTGCTCAGTGACTGCACATGCTATTGTGAAAAAGAAATCCTTTAAATAAAGGGTAAAAGATATTGGGCCTCATTATGACCTGTGTGGAATGGGTTTAACGGCACCGGTAATGGTACCGGCGCCGTTAAACCCATTCCGCACAATTACAAGGTCCCCTCGCGGGACCCACTCTGGAGTCTGGTTTTTCCAGACGTCCATAGCGTGTCCTGCGAGGGGACCAGGGAGCTAACAACGGGTCCGTTCGTAATGGGCCCGTTGTTAGCTCCCTCCCCATGCCCAGTGAGCCCTATGAGGGCTCGAATGGGAATGGGGAAGGAGCAGGCCCGGGTTCCCTGAAGGAGGAAATACCGGGCCCTCCATACTCGGAATAGCCTGCTATTTCCCCACTCAGGGAACCCGGACACGATTTTGGAGGCGGCTATTTCCAAAGTCGTAATGAGGCCCATTGTCATCAGCACTAAGTGTCCCTAACCATGTGAATAAACTATGCTATCTACAGTCTTTACCACACTTCAACTATCAGCTGTAGTGAAATCAGATTGGCTCCGAAATTCCATAAGATAGCAAACAGAGTTGATTTATTCATTGGCTTTCAATTGAAGGAATCCATCATAGCGGCCCCCACCAAACCCACCTGGCTAACCTAACCTAACTTTCTCTATAGCCTGATGGCCACCTGATATCAGGAAATAAAGAAAACTTTGTTTTAGGCTTTCCAGCATACTCATCCCACCTCCCGCCAAGCAATATAGTGTTGGGAGGATAGCTCAGGGGCAACGTGCTTGCCTTGGAGGCAAGACGACATGGAGCCGGTCCACGCTTAGTTATTAATAACCTATCATATCATTCATAAAACCCAGGTCAACCATTACTATCCATAAATGGATAGCATCATCATACTGATCTAGTTCTGACAGAGGGTGACCTATAAGTGGACAGAGATGATTTCTGATCTAGTCCTGCTGGTCCTGCCACATCAGCAGATGGGTGTACCTATGTCCCTATCACATTATAGGGACATATATAATCGCCAGGGGGATAGCTCAGGGGCAACGGGAACGTCCTTGGAAGCAAGATGGCACGAAGCAACACAGCTTAGATCACTTAGATCTGGTACGCATTTAGCAATCTCTGGGAATTAAGCGCGTTATAAATAACCAATTACAAATGTGCTTTTTAATGCTAGTTTGGGCTGGCTGGATCCATTGGACGTGAGCTTTCATCCTTGCTCCAGTAACACCAAACTGGACCGAGCGTAGCGTGCCTTTTTAGTGTGCATGCATGTATTATTCAGCCACCCAGGGAAAGGGAAAACCTCATATAAAGTCGGCTAGGAAAGAAAAAAAACGAAGGGCGCGATGGGCATGGTATCACAGGAATGGCTGAAGTTAGTATGGGGCCTTCCCAATCCATCCTTCAATAGAATAAAAGTACCCACCCTCATTATCTCCCTCCAAACGCATGGTCATATATTTATTAATTCCTTTATTTATTCGTTAGATATTCCCGCACCGCACAGATCTGTACGGCAGTGACCTTGGCATACCAGTGTTTTCCACGTCGTTAATGGTGGCATGGAATGACTGAACTTTGAGTCTGGGGTCAGGAGCAGGGTGCTTGGACATCATTTTGGGGAGCATTTCCAGTATGAGCAAAATCTACGGCCATAGGGAAGCGTTTAAAATTTAATTGTGTTCATGATAAACCACTCAGGTCAAGATCTAAATGGGCATGCATGCAATGATTATAGTACACACAGGTGTCTGCATTAATTTAATATTTCCACAATATTCTGATGGAACACAAATGAACACCCAGATAAAGTTTGCAGTGCTTTCTTTTGAACCTTGTGGAGATCCACAAATACATCAAGTATACAGATTATGATGTCCCAAGCATCAGCAGTGGATACTGTTCAACACTGACATTATGACTTCTTCTCTTGACTCCCTCTTTCCTTCCACCACCGCTTGCTTCTTCCCTACTTAAGCATGCCTATAGCCTCTTTAGTTTTGCAGTTAGTGGAGCACATGGATCTAGGTCATGTGACTTCTGCCCCACTCACCTGTCAATCATTGCTAATCTGTGGGTGCTTTCCTGGTTTGCCACTTTTTTTATTTTCCCCATCCCGTTTGCAGTTGGTCAGCTGTTGAAAGTGCATCTAGGTCATGTACCATCTACCCAACCAACCTGCATAGCCCCACCACTTTCTTTTCTTTGGACTTTTGTTGCCCATGTGTCCATAGCAAGCACGGACAAATAAACGTGAATTCCTGTTTATTTCCTTGTTTTCATGTTAGGGCTTGTGAAGGCCCATCATAAACCTGGTATACATCACCATCTGTATCCTTTCATCACAACCCATTCCCATCCTCTCCAGGGAATCACACTGCCAAATACCCAGAGCAGCCCCGGACAGATACTTTGGAGAAGTTTGGCAATACCCCCATACCAGCCTGCAACACATGCCTACAGTTTGCACCCACCCTATTATGATGCTTAATGGCCACTCAGTGGTCACACGTGCTGCCAACATCGCTGACCTCATAACCAACAATTATCTTGCGGCCCTATTCATTACCAAAACATGGTTTACATCATCCTCTGCATGCATCTTTGACGTTCTCATACAGTATAGAAAAAAGGGGGCTGGGTGCCTTCTTTTTTGTTAAAGAGGGGCTTGACTCAAAAAGGCGTGAATTACAGGGAGAAGAGAGAGTCATAATCTACCCCTATTACACCGTTTAGGCTGCGGTAGGTTTTCAAAAGGCAGGAAGCTAGATTGTAAATGCTAGCTATCAAAAGTCACAAAAAATGGAAGAGGATAGAAATTTGTGTTTATTCAGACATAGATATAGAATATAGAATTCATAGTAAAGAATACATAGTTTGAAAGGAAAGATCACATGCAAGCCTTGTTTGGCTTGTAACAAGAGAACACAAAAAATGAAAATGAGTACAAAACTGTTGTTACTTCACAGTTTGGTCGGTGAGGGTTAGTAACATGTATTGTGGATTTCAAATACTACAATCAGATTGGTAGTATATCATAAAGTGGTCGACACATTGTTATGGGTGTTTCTGGTTCGGCGGGTATTCAACCTTCACTGAGTAGAAATGTTCACAGATGAAGGGTCCGAACTTTCATCAGGACGTGTTTGGGAATGCCTATTGGGAGGGAGAGGAGAGTATGTCAAGAGGAAGTGTGACCACACGGGGGAATCCGTATGAAAAAGTACTGCTCTATAGGAAACTTACCTATGTTCTGTCAACGGTTGAATTGAATTCAGGAAGACAAATAGATTGGTCTGGTATCCATGGAGGTAATCTACAATAGGAAAAAGGTGGCAATGAATGCGTCTGGATGGTATGAAGGATCATACTTAATGGAACAAATAACGAAAGTATAGCATACCTTAGTTGATGGTATGCGATCCAAAATGGAAATGTTGTTTCGAATTGTTTTGTCACACGGGTACAATTGCTGTGTACTTGGAGGCTTATTCAGGTTAGAAACTTTGCCTACGCCGCTGTGTAGGAAGGAAAAGGATATAGTTTACTGGCTAAAGTAGTCTTTTTGCCTGGTGCTTAAAAATGATTTAGAGAGAAGTGTCCTTATTGTTTAAAAGGTGCTCAAAAAGGGTGGTATCGTCTTCAATTATGATTTCCGTGGGCATTGTCAATAGAAAACCGGGATTTAACAATGCAGAACCTGAGAATATCCAGTAAAGAGTGAGGGAAGTTCACGTCTGTACTGTCTATTATTGGTTGTACGTGATTATGGTAGTAGTTAGGGCTAGGGCCTGCCATCCGATTAGGTATGTGCTCACGGTGCGGCAATGGTTTGGGCTAGAGTATGCCAAACAAGATGGTGGAATTTAGTTTGAGCGAAATAATCGCGGTGCGGTTCTGTATTAACAATGATCTATCTAAGTGATTGATGGGTCATGGGGGGCTCAATTTCTTACCTGAAAAAGGAGCGTGAGGCGGATAAACATCTACCTTGCGAATCCGGAAACCAAATGATTACTAATGGAGACGGCACGTAGTGTAAATACAATTACGGCCGGTGTGGCGCATGCGTAATGGCGGCATTACTGGGGACGCTATGTTTTGGAAAAAGGGGCGCGCATGCGTCATGAGTTGATTAGCACGAATGGGCAATGATGAGGACACTAATGGGTAATAGTGTGAAAAGCAAAGTGGTGGCAAAACAAGGGTGACTTCATGTAATAAAGTTAGTCTAACTGAATGACATGGACATTCTTTAGGAGCAAAACACAGATGGTTATTACGACAGATTAATTTGATTGAACATATGTTTGAGTGGTGCGTATTGCATAAACAGGCATTTCAGTCTCGTCGTGCAGAAAAAGAAGGCAAGAAAACATCTTTGTTCGAGATACACGATTAAAGCATTACAGTTTGAAAAGACAAAAACCATAATTTGTAGTCAGGGTTGTGAATGGTTTTGACCCATGTTGAATCAATAGACTGGGTAGATGTGGGGATGAGCTGCCACCGCCCATCATTCCATCCCAGAGTCCAGGAGAACTGCGCAGTTGGCACAAGACCACTCTAAAGATTCAACCTTCTTGTGGGGGGGTTCCACATAACCACTCTAATGTCAGGATGCCTATCAAAATAATAGCAAAAATCTCCTGTCAAATTCAAGACAACTCAAAAATGGATGCAGTACTGACAAATTCCCCAAGGCGGCGCTAGCGGTCTAAACTCTGACAGGGAAACTGTATTTAGGAGTTCCAAGAGGGGCAGGGACTTCAAAGCTTGTTGGTTAATTGAAAATCTTAGCCACCTGCTGTTCCCAGAGGCCAAGAGGCTGAGAACTCTTAAGACCCCAGAGACTCACAACAGGAGGCAGGATATCACATGGCCCTTCTGAGTGAGAGGGAGGGGGTTTCCCCTTCAGCCTGGAGGAGAGAGAGAATAGCCCCTTTCAGTTGAATGGGGTATGTTAATTTTGAGTGTTTCCTGTCAACAGCCCTCTGCCAGCAAGGAGAGATGTGTGATCCCTGACCCACCCAGACTTCTGGAGGCGGACCCAAACACTTTGGGGAGTTGAATTGCAACAAATATATATTTTATAGAAACAGTGATAACTTATTGTAACCAAATGACAGGAATGTACAACTTTGAGAGTCTTAGTATGGAAAATACCCTCACGATCTGAGTCCAAACTCCGATTTGTACCATGTTCTGGGGCAAAACCCTGCTAATTATGAATATTGTAGACACTGTATTTAAGCTAGAGACATGGAAAGTTAATGGGATATATGTGGAAGGGAAATGTACCTTTGTATAATTTTTGATGAAAAGCCAATGTTGCAAAACCCACTAAAATCGAAAATAAGTTGCCATTTTTTAATGCAAGCTCCTAGAAACGCCAGAGTCGGGACAGGGGCTATCTTCAGTAATATATGATGTGTGTATGTGATGTCAAACAACTGTGTACCTGGGAAATATGTATTTGGATCAGGAATATATTTGTGTGCACATTGACCAGGGGCGTGTCATTTCTGCAGGTCATAAAAATGACATCACTCTGACACACTATCCCTTCCCAAATCAGGGACCAAAGAATCTATTGACCTATCAAATCAAGAGAGGGGCAGGCTTAGTGATGCTAGCCTCTCCACCCACTTTTTAAAACACATAAAAAGAGACTGCTGGGACAGGTAGAGACATTCAATTCCATTTGCTGCGGAGCGTGCTGACCGACGACTTCACATCCAGAGATCCAACACTTAGACTTCCAAGCTAAACAGAGACTACAGAAATATGAACCAAGAAGGCCCACTGCAAGCAAAAGTATTCTCAGCAGGCCTTCAGAATCCAGCAAACCTAACCAAACTATTCAACAGCCGGGCGAGCTGTTTGAATTCTTTGCCAAGAACTTTTGCTGGAACCCCAGACCAGACCCAGACCTCTGTGAGCAGAACCAGAGATCCGGATCGCTGTGAGCAGAACCGGTGCCTGATTGACCCGCCGAGCAGAGAGAACCGCCGCTGGACGTGTTGACCAGATCTGTGACGAGGCCCATTCATTTCAAAATTAGGAGTGAGTATCCGCCAGAACTGTGCAGAACCCAGTCTCTTAGTTAAAATGATCTAATCCAAACTATTTTAACCTATTTAGAACAGCCTCCTAGAAATCGTGTCATCTGTCATTTTAAAGCTGCAAGCTGTCATCTGTCATTCTAAAGCTGCAAGCTGTCACCTGTCATTTCAGTTTTACTTTAAATCCGAAAATCTACCTTTATTAAATCGTCCGTATCTCTGGAACCGTTTATCCTAGGAACGGGATTTAACTGAATCTTCCTATCTAGAATCTACGCTTTCCAACAAGCCTAGAACCGACTTCCTACTCCTTATACTTTTACCGCAATCGCGATTTACGCACTCGCAAAATTTACTGCGATTTGCGATTTGGCCTGATTTCGTCATCTGTAAAAAGATAGCCGCTTTTGCCTGAACTGCTAAAATTCGTTTGCAACCTAATAACCATCCCTGAACCATTGTTAGGGCTGACCTGAACTGATTTAAAGTGTCTACCACTCACCCTGAACCTCCTATAGGGAATTAAAAGCAATTTTAGCATTTTGCACTTCCTTGCCACCACATTACAAAGCACTCTTGCCCGTGTTTTAAAAAGCATACCTGTTGTCTAACCTTGCTGGGGGGGAACTGAACTCCGTATTGTATTTGATTGTATTCCTGAAGCCTGTGTGTGTTACTTCCATCTCCTTGCATTGCATATAGGGGGGGGTGAATTGCCACCAGGGGAAAAGTGAACATATTATCTCTTGTGAAACCATATCAGTTTATTTTCTGTACTGCATTTATTCCACCTTGCATTTCCTTGAAACCATAAAGCATTTCAGCTACCTCATCCTCTATACTACTTCTAAGTAACCAAATCAGTTTACCAGTAGAACATTATCCATTGTTGATCACTGTCATATTTTAAGTGTGATATCCAATCTTAATTTATTATAAAAGCGTGATAGATATATATTGTTATATTTCTCAAATAAACCGTTTAAATTTGCAAAACAGACCTACTTCTTGGCTCAATGGGGTCAGGGGGATTCTAAGAGAGGGGTGTTATATAAGGGCTGTCATCCAGAGTACATGAACTCGACCTAAAAATATATCAATAAGGGTTTCCCTCAGCATCCCAGACTAGGCATTGACTTAGCTGTAGCGTTGAAGTGAAGCCGCTTAACAGGGTATTCAGGCGGAATGAGACCAGTGGTCTGTTGTTAAAATACTTCACAACGCATGTTAAAAGAAAACATATGACAAAATTCGCTAGACATAGGGATTTATTTAAAGAAAAGATTCCATTCAATGGCTATATTAAGGCCCTGTTTGACAGAATCGAGGCAGAACATCCATTTCTGCTCTAGCTTTCGGAGTGAGAGGTCTCTATTGCCACCTCTGAATGGGTTTCTGGTTATTTCTAGAACAAACCAGAAAATGTCATTGTGGGTGTGATGTTTCTCTTGGAAGTGTGCCACCATAGGTTTGTCGGGAACAGCATTTTTGATGCATGAGCGATGTTCACAAATACGTTGTCTGACTTCTCTCTTACATTTGCCGATGTATAGCAAATTGCAGGGGCATTGAATTGCGTATACTGTCCATTTGCTTTTACATTGGTAAATGACTCGAAATTCCAATTTTTTCCGTTTAGATTAATGGATTTAATGTTTTTTGTCAGAGAACAGACTGAGCATGAGCCGCATTTGAAGTGTCCTTTGACGGCAGGTAGATTCCATAGGGTGAGTTGTTCTTTTAGCTTGGTTGGTTCTGTATAGGTGTTTACCAAACGATCTTTAAGATTTCTGCTCCGTTTAAATGCAAAACAGGGTTTTGTGGGTTTAAATTAATCTGTTTGGAGAATATTCCAATGTTTAAGTATGGTTTTCTTTATTTGATTGCTGAGTGGTGAGAAGGTAGTGACACAGGTGATTTTGTCCTTTCAAGGCTCTCGTGGGGTAGGTTCAAGACATGATTCTCTGCTTCTGCTTTTTGCTCGTTTTCTGGCTTGACGGATCGTGTGGTTGGGGTAGCCTCTTTCTTTAAGTCTTGTGGTAAGTTCTCTGCTCGTTGTTTCAAAATCTTCTCGTTTTGTACAGTTACGCCTTAGTTGCAGAAATTGGCCAAATGGGAGATTTTCTTTGAGACCAGGAGGGTGGAAACTCTTAAATTCCAGAAGTGCATTTTTGGCTGTTGGTTTCCTGTAGAGGGTTGTTGCTAGGGTGTTGGTGGTGGTTTTGTAGACTGCGAGGTCTAGAAATGGAATCGAGTGTTTGTCTGCCTGAATTGTGAACTTGATGCAGGGAACTTGATTGTTGAGCCATGTGAAGAAACATTTTAGTTCTGTATTATTTCCTTTCCATGTCATGAAAATATCATTGATGTACTTGATCCAGAAACTAATTTTTCTTTGAAAGGGTTATTGATGTCATAGATACATTTGTTTTAAAAAAAAGTCCATGAACAGGTTGGCTACGTCTGGTCCCGTGACATTGTGTCATGCTGCCGAGTTCCTGGCGTCTGTGGAGCCGCTGGCGACAAGGATCTTAGTCCCGTTCGCCCAGCCGCGGACAGCCACACCCCCTTTCCCTGGTTTCACTTTCTTTCTGTTTTCATTGGCTGGAGCGTTCCGCGACCCAGAGTTTTCACCAGCTCCTTCTGGGTCGCGGAAGCGTCGCAACGCTTCCGGTTTTCATCCCGTTAGCACTGCTTGTTGGCTGTCACTACACTCCGTAGTTCTTCGCCTTTTTCCCCAGTTGGGTCCTCGCGCCCAGTCCGGCTCCCTTTCCTTGTTTCCCCGCTCTTCCGCTGCTTGCTACGCTTTTCTCGCTTCCTTGCTAACTCTGTTCCCCGCCTTATTTGCCCTCCTTCCAACTTGTGCTTGAACTCCCCCCTTCCCATCTTCGCTCTTACCGCTTTCCTTCCTCTCGGCTGTGTTTCTGCTGATTTTTCGGCAGTAAGAAAATACCGTCAGGCGCCAAATCTTCACAAAATACCCTACATATTTATGGTGCGTTGGCCGGGAATCGAACCCGGGTCAACTGCTTGGAAGGCAGCTATGCTCACCACTATACCACCAACGCACCATAAATATGTAGGGTATTTTGTGAAGATTTGGGGCCTGACGGTATTTTCTTACCACCGAAAAATAACTTAGCAACAATCACTCCTTGTATTCAGATTGGGCTATGTACAACAATAATACAATGGACATGCATTATTTCAGCACACAGACATGCGTATTTGGTATGCGTGGTTGGTATGCGTGGTTGGTGGTATTTTGGTGAGCTTAATTCCCTTGTTTTATTTGTGGCCCCAATATCCAGAACCCCTTATTTTTGTTTAGATTGTTCGTGTAATCACTAGAGAGACCTCAGGCTTGCATTTCAGGAACAACACATTTTCATTTTTTTAGTGTGCCACCATGGGCAATTTCTCTCTGTCTTATCTACGGCAGCGAGCTATCATGTGGTATTTTCACTATCTTATATACGGTAGTGAACTATGTCCCGGGCCTCCCTTTTTGCCGACTCATAGACCTCCGACAAACTACAACACACACAGTTAGTTATAATTGCTCATACTGAAATACATTGTGCACACGGCTGCAGCCAAATTTGATGTTTAGCTACCTTGAAAATGACAATTGCACTGTCTAAACATCTCCCCACATCATCAGCACTGTATTGGTAAATATAAAACACACCACCCGTCTGCTTTCAAATATTTTTGTGTATTATAAAAGTTGCATTTAAACACGATCTTACTCTTTACAGAAATAAATAAAATAGCACAGTAACAGCATTGTCTGTGATACACTGAAAAGAGAGCGGCGGAGACAAGAACTCAATTTGCAACATTAAACATGTGAGTAAAGCACAGGAATCTCCTTTCCTACACTGACTGAATATTCTCGTACACACTCAGCCCCCACACTTCTGTAATTACCTTATCTGTTCAGCATGAGTTTTCTTCAGCTGTTCCCTTTCTGAATGTGGCTCCCTTGAAGATTAACCCCAGTGAAAACAAGCGTCTTTCGTTCTCAAACCGGGGTTATTGCCTGGAATTCTCAGCTTTTGCAGCAGGAATGCTTCAGCCAGGAAACAGGTCCTTCTCCCAGCTCTGCCAAATCTCCATTGTTCTCCCCCTCTCCTCAAGCTCCCCCAGCAAAACTCTAATCACTGCCTCTAGCATGATACTTGCTATGACGCTGCTCCAATCAGAATCAATCATGCCATCTCCTCCCTCACTACACAATGGCTCATTTCTACAGTAACCATTTGTAACCAACTGATTTCCTGTTGCTTCGAGCCCTTTGCTTCCTGTAGTTATGTGGACAGAGCAGCAGAGAAAAAGAAAAAAAAAATGAATGTGCGTTTAAAAGTTCACTTTCAGAGTAGGCCTACCTAATTCTGCAGTGGAGACACATTTTTATTAGTGGGCTATGTTAAATGCAGTTTTATTAGTCAGGTTAGTTATTAATAAGGTTAGTTATTAATTTTCAAAAAAATTGCTACCTGTGCAGTAGTGCTGTACTCTGTGCTGTAACACGCCAAATATCCTTACAGTATTGACTATCGCGGCCTAAATAAGGTCACCATCAAAGATCAGTATCCCATGCCGTTGATCACCGAAATCTTACAAGCAGTTCATGGAGCCACTATTTTCACTAAGCTCGACCTAAGGAACGCTTATCACCTTCTCCGGGTGCAGGACGGTGATGAATGGAAGACAGCATTCCGGACTCCATTCGGACTTTTTGAGTCCCAAGTAATGCCGTTTGGGTTGGTAAACGCCCCGTCGGTATTCCAACGGTTTATGGACAGGCTGTTTTCGGACCTACTGTGCCAAACCACTTTGGTGTACTTAGACGACATCCTGATTTACTCCCGCACTCCTGAAGACCATGTAGAACAAGTCAGAGAAGTATTGCGCAGGCTCAGGAACAATCATCTGTCTGTTAAACCTGCCAAATGCGTGTTTGCAGCCTCCTCCATTCCCTAACTAGGATACATCCTATCCGACCACGGTATATCCATGGATCCACACAAGGTGTCCTCCATCATTGAATGGCCTTCACCTACCTCAGTCAAAGAGATTCAGAAATTCCTGGGTTTAGCAAACTTCTATCGGAGATTTATCCCCAGTTTTTCTCAAAAGATATTACCCATCACTTCTCTCTTAAAGAAGTCTACAACTCCATTCAGATGGTCGCTGGAGGCCGAAGACAGCTTTGGGAATCTCAAGGAAGCCTTCTGTTCTGCGCCCATCCTGCAACAACCTAACCAACATTTGCCTTTCATTCTGGAGACGGACGCTTCCTCCGCCGCAATAGGGGCTGTGCTTATTCAAGAAGTGCAGGGTGTCGAACAGCCGGTGGCTTACTTCTCTAAGACCCTAAACACCAGCCAAAGGAACTATTCGGTCATAGAACGAGAGCTATTAGCCATGAAGGCAGCTTGTGTGGAATGGCGCCAACTCCTCCAGGGAGGTAGGTTCCCGTTCACCATTCGGACGGATCATAAGAACTTACAGGTTCTCAGACAGTTTGAGTGTTACAACACTCGACAGGCCCGATGGGCTCACTTCTTCGCTCAATTCGATTTCCATATCACATACATCCAAGGCAAGATGAATATCGTGGCCGATTCTCTCTCCCACCGATGCGATTACATGCCAGAGACTGATATACCTCCCGAACGGATGTTTCCCCTGGCCAAGACCATCAGAGTTGTTTCAACGTTCCTTAAGCAGGTACAGGAGGATTCCGGAGGCCGCTTCGAAGTGGAAAGACATTCTAAAGATCTGGTCTATGAAATCAGGAATGGCCTCTACCTTGTTAAAGGAAGACTCTATTTACCCACTCCAGCTTTCTGCAAGACGGCCCTTGCCTGGTGTCATGACTCCAAACTTGCTGGACATAGGGGTGTGGCCGGTACTCTTGAATACCTCCAGCGACATTTCTACTGGCCTAAGATGAGAAAAGATGTGGATCGTAATGTTCAGTCCTGTATCGTCTGTCTGCACAGTAAGTAATCTCGCCAACAACCGATCGGCCTACTTGAACCATGTGCTGTACCCAAGGGTCCTTGGAGCACAATCTCTACAGACTTCATAGTGGATTTGCCCCCGTCTCAAGGATGCACATGTGTAATGGTGGTTGTGGATTCGTTCACTAAGTTGGCTCACTTCTCCCCATTGCCCGGGGTTCCCACGGCGGCCAAAATGGCGGAAGTGTTTCTCCAAGACATCTTCCGGTTGCACGGTATGCCTAACAAGATAATATCCAACTGAGGAAGCCAGTACACCTCCCGGTTCTGGAAGGCGCTCTGTGTCAGACTGGGTATTGAAAGAGCTCTCACTTCTGGATTCCACCCGCAATCCAACGGGCAAACCGAACGCCTGAACGGAACCCTGGAGCAGTACCTAAGGTGCTTTAACAACTCCCAACAGGACAATTGGTGCAGGTTACTCCCTCTAGCAGAATTCTCCTATAATAACTCTACACATTCCGCTCTTGGGTTTAGTCCTTTTTTTGGTACCTATGGTTACCATCCTCGCTCCATTCTTCCTGTCTCTGGCCTTTCTACTAGTTTACCTTCCGTTGATTCCTCCCTCTCACTCCTTAGAGAGACACACAAGAAGGCAGAGGAAGGCATTAAGTGGGCTCAAGCGCAGTATTGCATCCAAGCCAGCAAACACCGCCGACCTGTCCCGGGGTGGGATGTAGGAACTAGGGTCATGCTTTCCACTAGATACCTACCTCGTTGGATCCATCCCTCCAAGCTCTCTCCCAAGTACCTAGGGCCATATGAGATTATACAGAAGATCAACCCTGTGGCCTTTCGCTTGAAACTACCCAACAACCTCAAAAGGGTCCACCCCGTTTTCCATGCCTCTCAACTCAAGTCCTTCCATGCGGACACCTGGGCCCGTCAGGCTAGACAGGCCCCGGTTCCTCAGGGTTCTACTCAGGCAGAATATGAGGTCGCCCAACTCTGCGACTCAAGGTATCGTAGGGACAGGTTGGAATATCTAGTTAGATGGAAGGGATACCCCTCTTCAGAGAACTCTTGGAAACCTATCACTCACATAAATGCTCCTGCCTTACTTCGCAAATACCGCTTCTTTCATCCAGGAAAACCAGGGGGAGGAAACTATCGAAGGGGGCATACTGTCATGCCGCTGAGTTCCTGGTGTCTGTGGAGCCACTGGCGACAAGGATCTTTCCATGGTTTCACTTTCTTTCTGTTTTCATTGGCTGGAGCGTTCCACGACCTGGATTTTTAACCAGCTCCTTCCGGGTCGCGGACGCGTCGCAACGCTTCCAGTTTTCGTCCCGTTAGCACTGATTGCTGGCTGTCACTAGTCTCCGTAGTTCTTCGCCTTTTTCCCTGGTTGGGTCCTCGCGCCCAGTCCGGCTCCCTTTCCTTGTTTCCCCGCTCTTCCGCTGGTTGCTATGCTTTTCTCACTTCCTTGCTAACTCTGTTCCCCGCCTTCTTTGCCCTCCTTCCAACTTGTGCTTACCCTCCCCCTTCCCATCTTCGCTCTTACTGCTTTCCTTCCTCTCGGCTGTGTTTCTGCTCGTTCGCTAAACAGCCTTTCTGCTTCCTTCTTTCTTCTTGCTCTGCGCTACTTCTCCCGTGTACCTGACCCCTGTTTGTCCATTGGATTGCTCTCGCCAACCGTTTTGGACACTGTGCTGTAGTCTTCACGTGTACCAGTCCTCAGCCTGTATTCCGGATTGCTTCTCGTCTGCTGTTTGGATACCTCTGCCTTATTGATCCTCCTTGTACCAGTTCCCCGGACCGCTTACTGGACTACCTGTTTTCTGCAGGGTACAATTCCACGTGATACCTCCAGACCCTATCGACCAGCCAACACCCTGCAAGGATTCCTGGTTCCACTCCTCTGAAGATCACTGTGTTAGCACAGGGGTTTTTTGTGCCTATGGGCTTTTTCCCCTCCTGGTCGTTCCCGGGGGAGGGGCCCCTTGGTCTCCCTTTTGGAGGGCACGGTGGCTTCCTCCCGGGGTCGTCCCTATCTGCATAAAAAAAGGTGCGATCATGAAGAAAGGAAAAGAAGGGCTCTTGGAAGGAAGAAGAAGGTGAGGAGTCGGGGGAGGGGGATATCTCGGAATCTACATTGTCGGACGAAGATATCACCGAACCCGGTGACACATTGTTGGTAGAAAGATGTTTCGTAAATGAAGTAGTTTTCGGTTAACGCGATGCGGATGCATTCAAGAATGAAAGACGTAGGTGGTTCCATATTGGTTCTTTTATCAAGGTATGTGGCCAACACATCGATGCATTCGCATTGGGGAATCCTAGTGTATAGTGACTCGATGTCCAGAGTCACTAAAAATTCTTCTTCATTGGTGATTAGGGTGTCAAGTTTTTTGATGGTTGAGGTAGTATCTTGCACATAGGACCTCATTTGTTTAATGAATGGGCGTAGAAAGTAGTTAATGTATATTGACAGCGGCTCTAAGACAGATCCTATACCTGCTACTATAGGATGACCTGGTGGATTATCGGCATCTTTGTGGATCTTTGGTAGTAGATAAAATGCGGGTAGTATCGGATGACGGTTTATCAGGAATCATTTTTCATTGTCAACTATCCAGCCTTCTTGGAGTGCATGGCACATAAGACTTTCTATTTCGTTAAGGAGTCTGGTGGTAGGATCGGCCGGTATCTGGCGATAGAACTTGGTATTGTTGAGATGTTTAAGGACTTCTGTGTCGTATACAGATTTGGCCTTTAGGACGATCACGAGCACATACCTAATCGGATGGCAGGCCCTAGCCCTAACTACTACCATAATCACATACAACCAATAATAGACAGTACAGACGTGAACTTCCCTCACGCTTTACTGGATATTCTCAGGTTCTGCATCGTTAAATCCCGGTTTTCTATTGACAATGCCCACGGAAATCATAATTGAAGACAATACCACCCTTTTTGAGCACCTTTTAAACAATAAGGACACTTCTCTCTAAATCGTTTTTAAGCACCAGGCAAAAGCACTACTTTAGCCAGTAAACTATATCCTTTTCCTTCCTACACATGGGCATAGGCAAAGTTTCTAACCTGAATAAGCCTCCAAGTACATGGCAATTGTACCCGTGTGACAAAACAATTCTAAAAAACATTTCCATTTTGGATCGCATACCATCAACTAAGGTATGCTATACTCTCGTTATTTGTTCCATTAAGTATGATCCTTCATACCATTCAGGCGCATTCATTGCCACCTTTTTCCTATTGTAGATTACCTCCATGGATACCAGACCAATCTATTTGTCTTCCTGAATTCAATTCAATTCAACCGTTGACAGAACATATGTGGGTTTCCTATGGTGCAGTACTTTTTCATACCGATTCCCCCGTGTGGTCACACTTCCTCTTGACATACTCTCCTCTCCCTCCCAATAGGCGTTCCCAAACACGTCCTGATTAAAGTTCGGAACCTTCATCTGTGAACATTTCTACTCAGTGAAGGTTGAATACCCACCGAACCAGAAACACCCATAACAATGTGTCGACCACAATGATATACTACCAATCTGATTGTAGTGTTTGAAATCCACAATACATGTTACTAACCCTCACCGACCAAACTGTGATGTAACAACAGTTTTGTACTCATTTTAACTTTTTGTGTTCTCTTGTTACAAGCCAAACGAAGCTTGCATGTGATCTTTTGTTTCAAACTATGTATTCTTTACTATGAATTCTATATTCTATATGCATGTCTGAATAAACAAAAATGTCTATCCTCTCCCATTTTTCGTGACTTTTGATAGATAGCATTTACAATCTAGCTTCCTGCCTTTTGAAAACCTACCGCAGCCTAAACGGTTCTCATACAGTATCCAACATACTTAGCATGCAGGAAAATCTGGAGGTGGGATTACGTTCATCCATAAGATCAACTGTCCCTGCACAGTAACCTTAACCCCCCTTCCCACCACAGCCATTTCTTTTGAATCCACCTCATGATGGTTCCCCATCTCCAACAACTCCATTACTTTCCACTTTATTTATATGGCACCCCACAGGAGTGGAAACTTCATCAATAGTCTATTAAATTGTCACTCAAAGAGTCTTGTCTCTAATAACATCCAACTCAAGGACTTCAGTGTCCCTGAGTTCCAACCACCAGCACACCTATGTGACTATTCACTCTGAACAACACCATGGACCTTAAACAGCTTGTACTGTCCCCTATGCATGTAAAATGGACAAATGCTCAACCTCTGGTTCACCTCCTCTCTGCTCGCTTCATGCTTGAATACCCTTCCCATCGACAAGACAGACCATGCCACAATCTCCCTTCTCACATAACATAGAAAGAAGCCTGACAAATTCCAGGCTAAATGTGCTCTAGCTGAGCACTGCACCTTAAAGAATTTCCCACTAGAAACATTAGAGGCAACCTTTTCAATGTTCCCCACCACAGGGAATGCCTCAGTCCTTCTGGATACATTCAGCCACTTTGCTGAGGAACTATTGTGTGCCCACACACTCATAATGTGTAGTTGCAACAAAGTCAGACCTGCTGCATCCTGGTAAAAAAAAAAAAAAACAAGCTTGCCACCAAAACACATGTTTTCAAATCCCTTGAGAAGTGGTGGCACAATTGCAGAGTGACAGAGTGCAAGGACTGCAGGCCAGAGGCTCTCTCCTCCCTTAAAATCCCTACGCACCCAATGTAGAAACATGGGCCCGGATTTGCAGGCAGAATGGAACGCAAAAATCCCTGTTTTACATGCAGATAATTCCTTGAATCAGGGCCTTGATATCAAAGGCAAAGTCGGCTTATTAAACCTCCACCAATGAGGCAGCCTCTAACAAGAACAAAGTCTTATTTAAAGTAGTCAAGCAGTGTGTCAAGGCCATATCTGCCCCCAAAGTGACAGCTTCCCAGGAAAGGCATTATTGAGTCAATACCTTCTTCCTCAAGAAATTGATGAGATCAGTGGTCTCATTGATGCCTCAAAACCAGATGAAGCCTGCTATTCACCCCCCCCCCAAATCCCCTGGCACTACCATCCTTGACAACGTTACCCTCATAGCTATCCTAAGGGTCTCTCAGACACTCACTTCCATTAACCCTACTACTTACAAGGACGACTTCCTCTAACCTCCTTCCTTAACCCACTAAATAGCCTAGTGCTCAATGCACTTCTCAATATTTGAAATGTCTCCCTCAACAAAGGTGCATTCCGAGATGTATTGAAAATGGATCTCATACAATCATTTATCAAAGAAACCCACACTTGACCAAGAGGACCAAGCCAACTATAAACCATTCACATGCCTATAGTTAATAGGGAAGCTTTTCGAGAAAGTAGTTGCAGCCAAGCTATTTGCTAAAATTGACCAGCTTGGCCTACCCTGTCATTAACAGTCCACCTTCTGTCCCAAAGTTAGCATTAAATCTGCAACCTTCCAAGTGGTGGACGATGGAGTGCAAAACAATGACACAGGGGATCACTTG
The DNA here is from genome assembly GCF_040938575.1 of Ambystoma mexicanum. Classification (NCBI taxonomy): domain Eukaryota; kingdom Metazoa; phylum Chordata; class Amphibia; order Caudata; family Ambystomatidae; genus Ambystoma; species Ambystoma mexicanum. The sequence continues at coordinate 247,081,588 of NC_090940.1, read as the reverse complement.
CCTCCTAGATCCAACTGACACCCAGTCAAGTCAATTGTGTGGTCACCCCAGGTTCCCTCCTCTCCCAAATTATAGTCTTTAGATGGACACCTTGGCAACTCTCCTAAATTACCCCAACACAGTTATCCATCTGAGCACTGATGACATTAAGCTGTATCTTAAGGTCAATGGCCCACAACACTGCAAGTGCCTAGCCACCAAATACACCGATGTCAAATGCCTACATCATCTGAAACCTATCAATAATGCATTCATCCTCATCGGCCCTCCTGCCAAAAATCAGCCCATGCAACAATGGCTAGATCACATATACAGTGAAGGATTCTGCACACAGCTGTTTAGTTTATTATTTTATAGGGCGCGCCATACCCTGGGGCATCAGGGCGCACAGGACAAGAATATGCTCAGCTTAGTTACAAGTACATAATAATTAGTAACTGTACAAGGGTATCATACAATGTACAGTATATAGTAGGCATATATATACACGGCCGGAACTAGGTCCAGAGCCAACACAGTTTTACAGGTGTGGATATACTATCGGGAGTATACAATAATATATACAGTAGTAATATACATACAATATATAGTATACAATAATATATACAGTAGTAATATACAGGTATCAGGAACATTCCAGTGCAAAAGGAAGTTGATTTAGATAGTCTGGTATAGGGGTGCCAGTGGAGCTTCAGTTAGTTTACCAATGGAAACAGTCAGGACAGGGAAGTTAGTTAGGCGTGATTTACTCTCAGTCAATTGATCAAGTTCTGCCTGAATTACGCAAAGGGCTGGGGTTCTCTGATGCCAAGGGGTAGTGAGTTCCACAGCTGCGCTGCCTTGACGGGAAGCTCTGTCCTCCTATAGTCGCGAGTTTTAAATCACGGGACTTGTAGGCAGTTAGCATTTGCTGTTCTTGTGGGTCTGGTCGAGGTTCTAGGGTGTAGCCTATTCTTGAGGTATGGTGGTGTTTTGTTGTTGAGGCACTTGTGGGTGAGGGAGGCAATTTTGAGTTGAATTTTATCCTGTGTGGATAGCCATTTATGTTCTCTTCTTACCGAGGATATATGCTCCTTTCTGCTAATCTTGAGAGCTGCTCTCAGGGCATTGTTCTGGAGGACCTGGATTTTATGAATAGTCTGTTTATTAGCCCCAATGTATAGTCCATTGCAATAATCCAGTTTGGAAAGTATGAGGGCTCTGGCAAGCGTGATGCAGCTGTCTGTAGAAAGGAATTGTTTGGTCGCTCTGATGAGTTTGCATGTGTATGCGGTAGCTGAGGCTAGGGAGTTAACTTGTTTAGCAAAGTTCAAGGTGGCATCTAGGTAAAAGCCTAGGGTCTTTACTTCCTTCGCTACTTTTATGTTGTTCCCATCGATGATGAAATTGGCATAATCCGGGCTGAGTTTGGTTATGTATGTCAGGGTGCCTAGGATAATGAGTTCAGTTTTGTCATCGTTCAGGCAAAGGCCGTGTGTGGCCATCCATGCCTGAACGATGCTGTAGATTTTATTCACTAAAGCCAGATCCCTGACGTAGTCACCTGAAAGCGGGAGGAGGATCTGGGTATTGTCTGCGTAATTAGTGTAGGCAATACCCAGATGATCCATTTCATCAAGGAGTGGCTTTGTGAATACATTGTAGAGGGTAGGTGACACACAGGATCCCTGAGGTACCCCACATGTTATGGCGATCGGGTCTGCTGAGGCTGAGGGAGAGAAGACTCTCATAGTTCTGTTACTCAGGAAAGACTTGATCCATATTATGGCCTCTTTGGAGAAGTGGGCTGCAGAGTCTAGGTGGCTACATAATACTGTATGGTCGACTAAATCAAAGGCCGCTGAGAGGTCTAGCAGTAGCTGTGAAACTCTGCCAAATTATTAGGCTTCAGTGTTGACAGTAGATGTTCCTTACAAAAGCAAATTGACAAAAAGGCATAAACCATTTGGCTACAGATCTCCACACTCTACAGCATGAAACCATTCATACCACCTGCATGATTTCCGCAATTTGGTGATCCAAGCCCCCATGGCCTCACTCACTGTTGAGTTAAATACCCTCCTTACTGGGATTGCCAATGTGGACCTAGCCCTCTGAAAGGCAGACCACCATGCCAGAGCCTGCATCATTACATGCAGCCACAAGTGTGCCCACATCGCTCTCCTGCACCGTGTGAGCTTCACTTGCTCCTCCTCCCATAAGGATCATATTAAAAACTGCATGTGTCACCTACAAAGCAGTCTCAAATGGGACACACAAACACCATGCCTCTGGCAGCTCCTGCACCCCGCACAGTGAAACCATCAAGATGTTGGAGTCTAGGCTAGCCGGTAAATATTAGCTGCACAAACAGCTCTTGCCCTGCTACACCACAAACACCTGTAAGTCAATCCCTGCAGAATCTCAAAACGTTCCCATCATCCTGCAGTCCTCCAACACACGAAAAATGTGGTTCGTCCAACAATATGTGCCATACAAATGAAAATCCAACCCTCACTTCATGAATACTATGCTACTTTATCCAATGGCAAACCCATTTTTGGCAGCCTCCTATTGCAAAGCACTCAGCTAGGTGTGTGGTATAAATGATGCAATACAGTACAGTGTGCCTGCATTGTACTGCTGTTGGACACATGCTTGGTGATTTAGTGGGTGAGAGTTTACATTACTAGTTTTGAAATTTTACACAATTGATTTAAATACAACAATTTTAATGAACTCAATGGATTGATCTTGAAAGGAAAGGGTCAATGGCAGCATATGAACCAGTGACAGCAGATAATGCTTACCTTACTGTGCTGTGTTACTGGCAATGATACTATGTCCTGCTGATGTTGATGTTGATATTAAAGGTCTTTTTACAGTGTCCGCATGACCGGAGTGTCCCCAGGCGCTATGGCGGATCTGAAAAGGAGGGTGTGAAAAAAGGGGGGCGTGGGTGGGGTTGGTAGGGTGTAGAGGGAATAGGAAAGTGAGAGTTGTGATGTTCTGTTGTCAGCTTCAGTTCGGTTTGCACCGTTCGCTGAGCTTAAGTGCGGTTTTTGGGTCGGTGTAAATTCCCATGTGCTGTTGTGCTGGGCTATGTGTTTTTAGCCTATTGTTGAAATGTGGTGAAGTACATGTGGATTTCTGTACAGACAAGTGGTTGTGTGAGTTTTTATATCAGAAGTGTATGCGGAAGTTGAGGTTTTAGAATTGGGTTAGCAGTTTTTTCCCCTTTTTCTGGCTAGCTTAACACAGTATATCTAGATGCAAGATATGGCTAGCTTAACACAGTTTATCTAGATGCAAGATATGGCTAAGAGACACAATCTACCTAGATGCAAGCTATGGCTAGCTTAACACAGTCTACCTAGATGCAAGATATGGCTAAGGGGCACAATCCACCTAGATGAAAGATGTGGTTAGCTTAACACAGCCTATCTAGATGCAAGATATGGCTAGCTTGACACAAATATATATAGATGCACAATGTGGCTAAGGGGCACAATCTACCTAGATGCAAGATATGGCTAGCTTAATACTGTGTATCTAGATGCAAAATATGGCTAGCTTAGCACAATCTAGTTGCAAGATATGGCTAAGGGGCACAATCTACCTAGATGCAAGATAGAACTACAGGGCACAATCTACCTTCATGCAAGATACAGCTAGCTTAACACAGTCTGTGTAGATGCACATATGGCCATCTTAACACAGTCTATCTAGAAGCAAGATATGGGTAGCTTAACACAATCTACCTAGATGCAAGATATAGCTAAGGGGCAGAATCTACCTCGATGCAAGATATGGCTAGCTTAACACAGTTTATCTAGATGCAAGATATAGCTAGCTTAACACAGTCTATCTAGATGCAATGCATAGCTAAGGGGCATAATCTACATAGATGCAAGATATGGCTAAGAGGCATAATCTACCTAGAATGATGTGTCCAAGTTATCTGCTGCACAGTCATTTTTGGATGTAATGGGTTGGAGGGGAGGGTCATACTCTGCAATGCCACAGAAATCAAACAAAAGCAAGTGTTTTCCCTTTAAAGTGCAGTATTCACATCTTAATTTTTAATGAGGCTAAACAGTCTGCTGAAAATTAAAAGGAATGCACAAGCCTTTATTGCCTTCGCTATGTACTAAAAGTCCTGCAGTGGTCCATTATTCCTCATTTTCTGTGCTATGGGGCTCATTACAGCACAATGACATGAATCGTAATAAAACGCACAGAACACAACTGTTGCGTTACAATAAGACACCCACAGCTAAGCACAGCATTCATGGCCCATCAAGATAGGAGCATCACTATCCACAATGCACTCCGAATCATAATACTTTTATATGGAGTGCCAAGAAATGCAGTGTTTTCTCCATGAACACTCTGCAGCATTAATAGCCTCTGCGAGGTTAGTATTGAGTCGGTGCAAAATGGGTCAGGGTCTGATGACTTTGACATCAGTGTCAATGCAGAGGATTGTCATTATATAAAAGTCCCTGGACAGAGGACCATTGACATCGATGCAACATATTACTGTTTATAGAAGACTCATACTGAAGACAGTGCTAACATAAATAATTGTATATTAGGGCATCCATATGAGGAGGTTGGCCGGGGTTGGGGAAGCCACAGGTAGACTGCGGTCAAAAGGCTCTATGTTAAGCAGTATGTTAATACTTTATCATCAGACTGGTTCATGGGGGAGCGGAGGACACCTGTTTTAGCACACTTTGAGCAGAAGGCAAAACCATATTATTCATTATATTTGTCTATGCTTCTGTGTTCCTACTGGTTCTCCACCAAGACATATACATGAATGCCAGTTAAGCCTTCTCTCCATTCATCCTTTTATGGGGAATGCATTGAGTACAGTCTTAGTGGAATGTTATTTGTGTAAACGTTCTTTAAATCTCTATATAAACAAGACATTATTAAATTAGCTATCTAATAACTATTATTAAAGATATAAAAACACAACATTTTATTAATATCAATAATAATTACTATTATTAGCAATAATAATAAAAATGACAATGCAAATGAGCTCATAAACACGTTCATGAAAGCTCTATATACACATCACATGCTTATATTGCTGTTAAATGTATTTCTCATTGTTTGTACACAATTAATAATGCTAAGTAAAATGATGAATATTTTTATTATTATTATTAATAATAATAATAATAATAATAATAATAATAATAATAATAATAATATTAAGATTTTGTGTTATGAAGCCTGTATCTATGTCTGACAGCACTTGTTGAAGGCTGCCTACGAAAAAACACATTCCTTACGCCGAAATGGTACGGCCTTCAACCGGCAGTTAATGGCCATTTGGGGATTTTATCTTTATTTAATTTTTGCCACACCAACCTCTTTCCTTAGAGCACACAAACATACATACATACATACACACAAAAACAACACAAACACCTACCTTACCACGCCAGTGTCTTCCCTCTTCCGGCCGCTCTGAAGTTGGGCCTATAAACCTCTGTGCACGTGTGTGCTGCGTGGGGGAGGGTGGCGGCCTAGGAGCTCAGTGGACTTCCGTTTACGTTCTTCTCTGCCCACAATCATTAGATTGCAGGCATCAGACCATAAATGATGGATCTTTATTGAGAGTGCTTACATAGTCTTCTTCTTGTTCTTGTTCTTATTATTATTATTATTCTACTAATTATTATTATTGTTATTATTATTATTATTATTATTATTATTATTATTATTATTATTATTATTACTGCTACTACTTATGATAATATTGAGACTTGCTGGAGTTATATTTATGTAGGTTTTATTTTTTTAAACATTTAGGCACTAAATACCTGAAAGGTGACAGGCTTTCGGCGTGGCGTATCTGTATTCAATTTTGGCACTTCACAAGTTCACGGTTTGGCTGATCTGAGCACTCTGTGTTTATTATCATTGTTTTTCCATAGATAGAGTGTTTTCTGTGTGTTTGGCCGAGCAGGTAATATTTGATTTGGTATGAAGAGACTACAAAAGATGTACAAGTGAGTCGGATATGATTGAATGTGCACAGTATAAGCACAAGACTGGCAATTGACGTTCGGCATCTTTGCAGTCTTTCAAAGCGTTTGTGTGAGAGGGTATTGCTATTATAATTCCATAATCAATTAGTGTCCTTTAAACACTCTTGCTTGAGAATGTATGTTTATAAATATATATGATAGTAATTTGCAAAATAGTCAAGTTTATTAACTTTGTATTCCATATGTAGGACTAGTATGCATAACAGTAGGATAGTGCTAGTGTGAGCATTAAATGGGAACAGGTGAATTACTAGTTAATGTAGTGAGAGCGATAGGCCTGTGGCTTCAGAAAGTGGGTGCAGGAGTCAGGAGTATGCATTAGTGATGTTTTCTTAAAGATTTTAATAACAGGGTGTACTTGCCAGAATTAAAGTTTGGAATTGTGAAACCTATGCCTTTTCCCACTATACAGAACTCTTAGACCTAGGTGTGCTGTCACTGGTGTTTAAACCACATTGTGAAAGTAGTGCTGTATTTGCTTTTGCCTTCTTAGCAAAGCGTTCATCTAGCAAACTGTTCTACTATTGTCTGAGCTCTTGTCGTTTTGTTCAACTGTCTACTATTGTCTCATCTCTCTATGTCTCATCAGTGTACGCCCCTCTCTGTGTCCTTCCCAAGTGTTCTCCCTGCTCCCACCTCCCACCACCCTCCACTTCTCTCCTCTACCTACCTACTCTATGGTGCGCTTTGTCTCTTGTAGCTTTTCTAACTGCTTTTCTGTCGACTACCTGATCTCCTCCCTAAATCCGGTAGGAAGAAGTTTAAAATTGAAATTCTGGTCTCCAACCCAGGCCTCCCTATCGCTGACACCTATGTGAGTGCTTTCTCCAGGCTCTTTGTCGTTCCCTCACCAGATCTACGGCCTCTTCATATGGTCTCTGTGCTTTCTCCTATCTCTTCTTCTCCCATTAATGGTGGCACCCAGTGGGAGGTCCTCCTGGCCTCCTTCCACTCCTCTAAGGTCATCAATAATGTTTACCTGAATGGTACCATCTTGGTCCAAGGCCCACATGCCAAATGTCTCCTCTTTGATAGATGCTTCCCACACCTCATCAATTTAATTTCTTCTCCTACTGTCCCCTCCCTTCCCTGCGTGGCTTGCTTGCCTCCCCCTGCTGTCTCCTCCTTGGCTTCCTTGCCCTCTCCTTCTTTCTCTTCTGCTGCCCTCAGGCTTCTTCTGGACCTCTGCAGAGCATACCTCTAGTTTGTACCACTGCCCGGGAGTCTTTCAAGGATGGCAACATTCTCCATATTGCCACTCTAAACTCTCGCTCAGCTGTCAAACACTCCTCTGACATCTGCTACTTCCTTGAAGAACTTCACCACAATGTCCTCAGTCTCACGAGACACGGTTCAACGCCAGCTATGTCATGAGATTTGACACTCTTCTTCCTGATGGCTACAAGATCCTCTCTGTGCCCAGGTCCAATTGTTTCAGAGGGGGTGTAGATTTGAATTTCCCTTGGTGGATTCCTGCCTCTGTCATTCCTACGCAGGTCTACTCATCTTTTAAATGCCTTGACTGCAGGCTCGATCGCTCTCCTAGCCATTCCCATACTGTAGCTACCATCTATTGACCACCTGGTCTGATCACCTCCTTCCTCTCTGAGTGGGTGGACCTCTCCTCTTCTCTCCTGGTATCGACCACTAAACTCCTCCTTCCTGTAGACTTTAACATCCACCTGGATGCTTCCTGTCCTTCCTCTGGACTCTTTCGAAACCTCTGTGACTCTCTCTTTTTCTATTCTCCCCTCTGGCCCCACTCTGCAGGGCACACTCTAGATATTCTGATCTCTTCAGACCTTCCCCTCTCTATCCCTCTCACCACTCCTCTCTTCTGGAGTGATCACTTTCTCCTTTCCTCCCAGCTCACTTTCTCCACCCCTCAGACCAAGCCAACTCCAGCACTGCCATGTACCTTCTCGGTTATCTGACTCATGAAGCGTGTGTCAGTTGAGGCTTTTGCTGCCACTTTCTCATCTCCCCTCGCCCTTAGGCTGACTCACACCCTGACACAGCCCTTTCTATGCTCCACTCTGCTATAATTGATACTCTTGATGTTTTGCCCCTGTCATGAGGATCTGCTTGAAGCAGAAAAACAAGTGCAACTCCTGGTATGACTCAGACCTCGTCACCCTTAAATGCACGTGCAGGGTGGCTGAGAGGAAATGGTGTGCTTCCTGTACATCCTCTGAGAAACTGGCCTGCTGCCTGCTCCAAAGGCAATAATGGTTCTCTGTCTGCAAGAAGAAGAGAGCCCTCAGCCAAGCCTGTGTCTCTGCTGCATCCACCAACTTGGCTGCACTCTTTAAAATCTGCAAGGAGCTGCCCAATCCTGCTGCAGTCTCTAAATCTCCTGTCCACTCCCAGGCCCTCTGTATGGCCTTGGCTTCTCATTAAATCTCTAAAACTCAGGACATCCTATTCTCTCACTCTTCCTCTCCTCATCCTCCCACTACTCCCTGCTGTTCCCATGGCCCTTCTGTGGACACCCCTCCTCCCTCCTTCTCTGCCTTTCCCCTGTTCTCATCAAACATGGTTTCTATACAAGTCTGATCTATCAAAGTCTTGTCAAAACAGGTTCTCCCTTGTTCCTCTAAAACAATCAGGGACCACATTGACACACTGGCTCCTGCTTTGGCCAACTTCTGCAACCACTCCTTCGCCACTGGAACCTTCCCTTCTTCCTGAAGCACTCCCTTGTGCAACATCTTCTTAAGAAACCCTCAGCCGATCGCTCCTGCCCTGCTAACTACCGCCCAATCTGCATAACTCCTATCCTGGGAAAACTCCTGGAAAAGCTAGCCATCTCCCAGCTTAATTTTAACACTGAATCAGTTGGTTGTCTCCATGACCATCAGTCTGGCTTCAGAGCTGCCGGAAGCACTGAAACTGCTCTCCTGAACATCTGTGAAGACCTGCTGTCAAACCTTGACTCCAATAACCCCTGTGTCCTCCTCTTACTTGATCTCTCAACCATGTCATACTGCTCAACCGTCTCAGTGAAAACCTGGGTATCACCGATCAGGCCCTGGCTTGGTTGACCTCTTTCCTCCATGATCGACCCTCCAAGGTCCAGCTTTGGTCCTTCCTCTCCTCTATATCTATACCTGTGTTGTTCCCCATGGGTCTAACCTCTCTCCCTGCTGTTCAACCAATACCTGGCACTTCTTGCCCACCACATTGCCGCTCTCTGACCATTTTCAGGCTCACTTCCACCACTTCTTCTCCTTCTCTAATTTCCGACTATCTGTCTGCTATCCAGGAGTGGTGTGCCGCCAATGATCTCTGCCTTAATGCCAGTAAGACTGAGATTCTCCTCATCGGAACACCTGCTCCCTCCTTTCCTATCACTCTCTTGCCAGCCTCTCTTGGCCCTCTTCCTTCTCCTTAAAACCTCGGGGTCATCTTCAACTCCCCTTCTCTCCTTCTCTCCTCACATCTCTGATTTCTCTAAGAAGTCACAACACCAGCTGCACCTCCTAAGAGGAATTCTTCCTGTCCTCTCTTTCCCCCAGAAGCTCACTGTTCTATAGCTCTGGTTCTCTCTAGGCTGGACTACTGCAACAACCTCTTTCTAAATCTGCCTGCTTCTACTCTCCACCCTCTGCAACTCATCCAGAACATGACTGCAAGATTTGTACTTGGCCTCAAGCCCAAGATCATATCTCTCCAGGACTGAAATCTCAGCACTGGCTCCCAGTGGCTGTGAGGATAAAGTTCAAAACCCTCTGCAATGTCCACAGGGCCTTCTAGGGCCTGGGGCCTCATTACCTTCAACTCTCTATTCCTAAATATCTTCCTTCTCAAGCTCTTCGCTCATCCGCCTCCAACTCTCTCAGGGTCATTCACTACTACAAGCAACGAGTTGGTGGTAGATCTCTTTCTTTGGTTGGGGCCTCCCTCTGGAACAGCCTCCCTGCCTCCCTGAAACTGGCAGAGAACCATCTCCAGTCCTGGAAGCACCTCAAGACCTTTGTCTTTGCTTCTGCTTTCTCTCCTCCTCTCCCCTGCTGAACTCCTTTCTGATACTGCACTGTTCACCTGGCTACCCTCTGATCTCAGGCGCAGACCCCCTTCCCCATCAGCTGCACACCTGCACTGTCTTGCAGGAAACCCCTGCACTTGTGGGCTGTTTCTGTATCCCTACAGTCCTCACCAGCTACTCACACTTGATGTCTGCACTCACCCCTGCACTTGCCACTAGCTGGCTGCACTTTTATCTATTGTTATTTATTATTTATTTTATTTTTTATTTTTTGTTTTTTATTGGCTCAAAATGGTTTACAATATAGGAAACCTTTAGCCACCAGCTTTAACCATGTATAAAACCAAATTAAGATTAAAACAAATGATAACAAAAAGATCAATGTCCATTCATCATCCCTGTTTGTGTATTGTTCAATCGATTCTGTTATACAGCTCTGTATTTTTCATCACGGCCAGGTTATCAATTTTCTTGAATGTAGCCAACAGGAGTTTGATCAGAGCCAGGCTGATGTGGGTTTTCTCTCCTTCCACCAATATATTCCATCAATTGTCTCCTGACCTGACACCATACCTTCTCAACAGCTCTCCCAAGAAGAAATCGCTCTCTTCTCTCAGTGCCAGGCACATAAGTGTCAAGTGTTTTAGAGATTCTGTTGAATTCTTCTTGTGACATAATCTGCATAGGGTGTGCATACTCTGATTTTTTCTCTTGTGTAGTATTTCTCTTGTAGGTTGAATATTTAATCAAAAATGCATATATTTAGATCTGAAATACCAGTTCGGAAAGATTCTTAAATAGCCAGGTTGCATATTCAGTTTCCAAGCTACAAACCAGTTATCTTCATGATGTTTGTACTGTTGTGTCTCCTGCTGGGTCTTGATCCAGTCTCTCATGTATAGTTTCTTCTTGATTTTACTGGGATCTCTTATCAATTCCACATCTGATCATTCACTCCCTGACTATTGCCTGGCAAATGTTTTGCCATTCCATTAGTGTCTTTTCAGACTGTTCTTCTATCACCTTTTTCAGAACTTGGATTGTTATTTACTCTATGTTTTTATTGTTGATCCTATGTACTGCACTGCCCCCTCCCCCTTCCCCCGCACTTTCCCTTTCCCCCCTCCCCCTGCACTTGCGCGATCTCAAGTCACCTGGCGTAGTAAGCTCGTTGTCTCTGTCTTCCTTCTGTTCCCCCTCCCTTGACTCATCACGCCTTGAACCACTTGTGTACAGGCATGTCATGAATGCCATATCATATTATATCATAGCTGGGGTTGTTGTGCAGCACAAGGTCCTTGAAAAGGGGTCAGTAACCCATTATTCTCCAGATTGTTGCACCATGACTACTGTGATTGTGCTGGCTAGGTGTGAGGGGATCTGAAGTCCAAAACATCTGAAGAGCAAAATGTGACAGACGCCTAATCTAGAATTAATTCACAAAATGTGCCCCCAAAAATAACAGTCATGAAATAATTCGTAACTGTTTATGCTATTTATGTTTTAGCTCATATCTTTCACTTACTTCTTAAAAGGTTCCTTACTGTAAAATGGTCAATATTGTTTATGATTATCACCCGGAGAAGGTGCCATGGGGCATCCTAGCAGTGGTCTATAACTCATGGAATTACCCACATTGCGAGCCTCCTCAGTAGTGGTAGACCACCATTTTCCCTCCCGAGCAGGTAAGATCTTAATGCCTGTATCTGCTTTCCCCACCCTCTCACCTTTTCCAGTCCACCCTACACACCTCAAACCCAACATCACTTCCTGCCACCGCCTTGTCCCTCGCAGGCAGTAGACACAATTGCTGTCCTGCTCCTTCCTCATCGACAATGGCCACCAAGGAAAAAGAGAAGGGGCAACATGTTCGGGGTGTTTCTAATTTTTTTTTTTAAAAAAGAGAGAACGCAGGAAAGCACACCCTTCATGGATGGGCAATAACTGACCTCGTAATGCCCACCAATGTCAGTGTGTTTGCTTAATCCCAGTTCATTTTTTTTAAAAAAAGTTTTAATTCATCATGTATACAACAGTCAACATGTTCCATGCTCTAAGCTCTTCTCCCCACTATGTATATGTCTAACTGTAGGAAAAGAAAGCTCTGAATTGTAATCAATGCTCTAAATTCCAACAAAAATGAAAACTGGTCCCACTTGTGAACAAGAGTGTGAGACTCAGGAGTGAGGCTCTGGGTTGAATCTAGAGTATGTCAGTATTTTAAATGCACAAAGCACATGCCAGCTAAAATGAATTTGGCATTGCATAACATCTGTTGTTATCATGACATATCACACCACAGTTATGATGACATATCACACCACAGTTCAGGACTGAGTGCAATGAAAAATAAACATGCATAATTAGATTTGTTTTGCTGTGAATATGTGACAGGTTGAAGATGTGGAATGTGGAAATAGCCCCATTGTTCATTTTCAGAACAGGAACACAGAACGGAGTAATGTAACACTTTTCATCCACTGCTATTTTACCAAAAGCCAGGATGATCACATTTTTTTTTTAATGGAACATTCTAGTGAGTTGGTTTGCAAAAGAGAAGGGGTTCTGATGGACACATGACATCACTTTTTAAAGGCGGTATTTTCTACATATTATGTACACAAAAATGCATTCATGGGAGGTGACATAGAGTTTAAAAAGAGTTGTCAGTAAGAAGGGTGAGTCTCAGGAACTCTCTCTTGCTTTGTGGCTGGTTCTGGGACGGTGTGTTGCATTCACTCACAGGCAGGCTGGCTGGCTGGGAATCTTGGCTGTTATCTTTTTCTGATAAGTGGGAAGAAACCCAGATAAAGATATTCTTCAATGTGGGATCTGTTCAGACAGACAGAGGGGGTCCTGGCTTTGCTATTGCTATCTGGGGCCACATTAATCAAAGTATTTTTTTGGGGTGAATTCTCGTAAAATTGAGGTGCTAGGTGGATTAATGTTTTTTTACAAGAACATTAAAAATCAAGGGTTGTTCATTTTCACATGCTGTTCAAAGTAAGCATAATATTTCAAGGGTTTTTTGTTAAATGCATGTTACAAATGGTTGCTGCTTAGAAAAGCGCATCCACATTCTTAATTGCAGAGAGCTATTTTTCATGTATTTGTGACCTAATGTAATGGGATTCAGATGCAACAGAAAGTTATAGACTGGCAAAGTTAGTAAAGAATTTCAAGGTCAGTTTTAGCAGAACCATTGGCATCTATCGCAAAAGAGTGATTAAAGCATATTGTGGGAAAAGACCGTTTACCATGGGGGAAGTTTGCTGATGAAATGTGTGGTTTTTGTTTATTTTCATTTTGAATCGTAAGTAATGTCATGCAAAGATAACTTGCTGTATCGCATATGTCTGTACATTTTATAAGTTTTAATCTCTCATGAAGCATAGAAGAAAGAAACAATTAGCCTCAGTCTACTTATTATGTGTTCTGGTTCCTTGGGTTAGTGTTCAGACAGATGTGAACCAGATGGTAGTATATTTTACCACAGGTAGTATTTCCATTTTACCACATCTGGTAAAATATAAAACAAAAACTGATCTCTTTGAATTGGGTCCATCTCAGGGCCTGATTACATAGATAACAGCATTCAGGTGCCCTGGTAAGTGTGTTCCTGATTACTACCAAAGTGGTATTGTAAATAAAATACCAAATGATGATGAAATTGTGATTTAGGGCACACCAGGTCTGGTTTTGGCTTACTATTTATGACCCTTCTAAAAAAATAATATCAGGCAGTCATGTATATTTAAGGCTCATCAAAATACCAAGAAATACCCTAATGGGCTCACCAAAAATACCATAAATTACCTCCAACACTAACCCATATACAGTGTTTGTAGTATTTGATACTGTCAATGTTAATTACAGTCATATGAGGGTGTTGTTAAATTACTGAGATCATTTCTGAAATAACTGACATGTTTTAGTCCCTCTTCGTGGTCTCCAGACTACAATATCTGCCCTGCTTGTCTGCCTTTCTCTTCTGGCAATACAAAGACAATCAGTGTCACAATGCCTGGATTAGCTGGTGTATGAGGAGAGAATGCAAACAAGATCCTGATACATTGCATCAACAACTGCAGTGATTGGTAGACTGCTAATGCCAGTCAAATAATTAAAGTGAATATGGACTTGTTTCAAAAATCTTTTCAATGGGATTTCCCCAATGGGAAGCACTTTGTGAAACAGTTCCTATTTGTTTAGTAGATGGTTTCCATTACATAAAAGCATGCTTTCACAGGGAACAATTGCTGCTTGTAACTTTTTTTTAAAATTTTTTTTTATTTTATTTGATTTGGCTGAGCAATTTTCAACCTTTCAAAACAAATTAGAAAAATGTATACAATGTAACATATCAATATACATACACATTTCAATACAAAACTGTTGGGGTTAAAAACCAATTGTACAATTTAAAATATAAAATTATCTGAAATGTACTAAAGAATTTTGTTGAATAAACATATTTTGTCAATTTTACAACGGTCCTCTTACTAAAAGAACAACAATTTGTCAAAGTCAAAATGGCATAGTAACATCAGATTATGTTTGAAAAGCAAAGCATAAAGCTTAAAAGTTATTTTCAGATTGCTTAGATCAAGCGGTACTTCAGTGACATTAAAGTATGCTTTGGCAAAAGACTTCTAACTAAAGTTGAAAAAATGGAAATCTGTGAATTAGACAATACACCACAAACAGAATCATTACTTAATCGTTAACTTTAATCCTTCTAGATACTGTTATATGGCTATTTTCACTGTTATTCTGGGTGAAGAGAAGATGCTTAGCCAAACTTCTTTCAGGGAGCTAGATAGATGACAATTAAGTAGGTCTCCTAAATAAATTAGGCAAGACAAAGCTAAGGCAGAGCATTCTACAACTAAATGCTGGACAATCTCTTTTTGAGATTTCATTTTGCAAAACCAAATTTCTTTTTTGATCTTTGGGAATAATACCTCTATTAGTTAGCAGACCATTTGTAGGCCATAGATTCAATCTAATTATTAAAAATTGAATTTGTATATGAGACGGACATTTGATTAAGTAGTCCGCCCTAGAGTGAACTTTATTAATGAAAATAAAGCAATAGATTAAAAGCTTTATAATGTCTGCATTGGGCTTGTGTATAGATCCATTCCTATTGGTGTATTTTTTTGTTTGGCTCTTACAGGATTTAGAAAAAAAGCTCAATTGAGATGTCCGCATCAGCTAATGCATTAAGTATAGAATTTCGCCATTTTGTTGGGAAGTCTTGAGAAGATGTCAATAAATACATGGCTAATAAACACAGAATGTTATTTGCATTGTTGCCAAGTAGACATTTCCTAAACAAACAGCACATTTTCCAAACATGGTGGACATATAGTGAGAGAGCTCCCGATTCAACGCAAATTAATGGCATTGGTGTGCAATTTGACGGTTTAAAAATTGTACACCAAAATTGAGTCCCCAGTTTATCCATGAATATCCATTCTTTAGGTGCTTTGGTCTCGGAGCCATAGGTTATAATAGGGACAGATAATAAGTTAATATATGGCTACAATAGAATTTGCCAAATCTAAACAAAAGGATTTTTGCTTGTGAGGTAAGAGAAGTCAGTTTGGAGTCTATGGGCCTCATTACACGGATGGCGGCGAACCATGGCACTATTAGCGCATGGTTCATGCCGGTAAAATACCGGCACTGCCTTGGCGGAAAGGGGAATTACCGCCCCATTCCAAGGTTGGCGGGGCGGTAATTTCCCCTTCCACCATTGCCCTTCCCCATTCCCATTTTTGGCCCATAGGGCGCAATGGGAATGGGGAAGGCGCTAATTACGGTACCGCAAATTGAGATATCGTAATTAGCTCCCTGGGTCCCTTTGCGGGTTGGTTTTTAACGCCTGCAAAAAGCAGGCGTTAAATCCCCCAACCCGCAAAGGGACCTCGTAGTAGTGCGGTAAGGATTTACCGGTACCGGTATTTTACCGGTACCGGTAAATCCTTACCACCATCCGTGTAATGAGGCCCTATGTCAAGAAAGAATTGTTTTTCAGTCGGTTGACCACTGTTCGAGAGACCTATATACTTATAATATTGTACTAAAGATAATTTGTTCTCTTGCAGTATCCAGGTAAAGGCTCTTGTTTTCCTCCTTGTTAATTTACCACATTCTAAAATCTGTGCTTTTTCCAAATTTATAGAGATGTTATTTTTTGTGAGCATAAAAATCCAATTTGTTTAGCAACCGTTGGACACCTCGCAAGGTCTTGAATAGAAGCACGTGGTCATCTACATATATTAGCCAAGAAATCTGCTGTGTGCCTAGTTTTGGAGGGTCTGCAAAGGCTTCCAAAAAACATTCACCCATATCAAGGATAAACAGATTGAAAAGAATAGAAGCCAGTATGCAGCCTTGTTTAGGCTGTGTTTCGTTGAAAAGGCAGATGTTAGCAGTCCTTCTATGGTCAACCTGACCTGCATTGTTGTATCTAATTGTCGAAGATTAATCAATGCTATTAGTGAGCGTGGGCATTGATGCAGTTGTAACTTCTTAATAAGTAGATGGAGGTCAATCAAGTGAAAAGCAACTCTAAAATCGATGATTGCCTTGTATAGAGGTTGCTTTCTAGTTATACAATAGGCTTTTAATGCATTCATAGATATTATATGTATACCAGTGCCCAGTCTGGCAACGAATCCTGACTGAAAGGGGTCTTTTTTGTTTGTAGAAAGAGTCCACGCATTTAACTCTCTCAAAACAAGTTGTGTGAACATTTTTCTGGGAGCATCCAGAAGGGCGATTGGCCTATAGTTGGCTGGATTCTGTCGATCCCCCTTCTTATATGTAGGTAAAATGATGGAATGCTTCCATGAAGACGGAATTTGTTGTTTGAGATTTATATAAGTGAAAACATTATATAGAATTGTGGCCCAGACATCAGGATGTTGCTTTAACATGTAATTATAAAGACCATCTGGTCCTGGAGCTCTCCATCGACTCGCTTTATTTATGTAGAACAATATATCTTCCCTGGTAAATTGGATGTGGAATGGAGTAAATGTTTGGGAAAAAGTGCTTCCTTGTAATGGGTGGGGCGCTTCATATAGTTTGGTTAAGTGAGAAATCCACTGTGATTCCCTCACACCATTAATTTGCACTGCTAATTGGGAGTTTGCTGTTGTTTGATTTATTACTGCCCATATCTGAGATGTATTCTTATTACGAAACAAGTCTAACATCTTTTCGCCATCATTTTGGAATATTTGAGATTTTCGTGCACGCAACCAATTTTTATATTTCATCTTTATTTTTATTAAAGCTGTCCATCTCAACTTTAACGACAGCAGCATTACTTTTCTTTTTTCTTGACAGAACAGCATTTTCCTCTCTTTAATAAGAGAGTCGAAAGTGTGCGATGATATTGGTTTGCTAATGTTACCTAGAAATTGGGCTTAATATAGTTGGCGCAAGTCAAGGTATTCAATATAAGAGTATTTCGGATGAGATGAGGACTTTGAAAATGCTTTATTCATTGTATGATTAAAGTAATTTAAATATTTCTCTGACCAGCGTAGTCTATTGAGCTTGTTATTAACTGTAAGTGTTCCATGGTATTTAGGATGGGGATTACTCTGTTGTTACCCATCCAGGTGAAATATAGCATATCATGGTCAGTTTGCTCTGTTGGAATTACTTGAAATTGTGGGAGGGAGGGATTGACATATATATAGTTGATAATAGCACTAGAGGTGCCTCTTTTCCGAGATATATGGGGGTGAATATCATCCACAAACTACTCCAAAACTAAGCCATATTCAGTGCTTGTAGTATGTGATATTGTTGGTGTCAATTACAGTCATAGGAGGGTGTTGTTAAATTACTGAGATCATTTCTGAAATAACTGACATTTTTGAGTCCCTCTCTGTGGTCTCCAGCCTGCAATATTTGATCTGCTTGTCTGCCTTTCTCTTCTGGGAATGCAAAGCAAATCAGTGTCACACTGCCTGGATTAGCTGGTGTACGAGGAGAGAATGCAAACAAGAGCCTGATGCATTGCATAAACAACTGCAGTGATTGGTAGCCTGCTAATGCCAGTCAAATAATAAAAGACAACATGGACTTGTTTCAGTAGAGGATTTCTATTACAATAAGCATGCTTTGACAGGGAACACTTGCTGCTTGTAATGGAGCCCAGAGGAGCTGAGATTTTGTGAGACATAGAAAATGGAAAAGAGGTAGAGTGATCGAGAGAGTGATAAAGAGGGAGAGCGATAGAGCGATATAGCTTGAGAAAGACATATAATCTGAGAGAGAGGGTATTAGAGAGAGAGATGGAACCAGAGAGATATATGGAGAAGGAGACTGGAGAGAGAAATTGAGAGGGACAAAGAGAGACAGAGGGTGCAAGAGAGGAGACAGTGTGAGAGTGTGAGTGTGTGTGTGTGTCTGTGTGTGAAAGAGGGAGAGCGAGAGAGAGAGAGAGAGAGAGAGAGAGAGAGAGAGAGACGGAAATTCTCAATATGTGGCTTCTCTGCGACGGATCTCAAGTCTGGTAAAAAAATGTTTTTTTTTCTCGACCAATATGGGTTGAGGAAATGGGTGTTGAACAAATCCACTTTGTACTTTCTCAGTAGCCAAATAGGGAAGGGTGAGACACATCCAGGGCTCCACACAGGCAGTATTATTGCTGGTGCTTCAGGTAAGAGAGGACACGGGACTGCCCCTGTGACCCAGTCCTGAAACAGCGAGAGGGGATGGGAGATTTTAGATGAGTTAATCATGTTTTCAATCTGATTACTTGTTGTGGTGTAAAGTCAGAGTTTGGAGAGAGCCGTGGAGATGGGTACGACCGCCTGAGAAAGTTAATGATAGAACAAAGATGTACTGGTTGAAAAGTGCAGGCATGGCATTTAACCCAATTCAAGCACGTGTTGAGGATATCAGTAATACTTTCATTTATCAATGGGATGCTGTCTTTTTTTTAGGGGAGTTGTTTTTTTGACCCGTTTCAGATTAGGCATTTTATTGTTGGAAGTGGTGACAAGTTCTCATATGTCTGTCTTATCAATGTGATGTAAAATTCAGCTGTCCAAACTCCAGCTATTTCTAAATACCCAGTCTAGAGAGTGTTATGCCTGAGGGTTTATAGAAAGAATCTGAATTGCTCAGAGAAACCTTTCCCTTTGGAATACACAAGCTTTTCCAAGATATTTAGATCTCCTTTGATTTGAATATATGCTGTGTGTTGAGACGTCATAATACATCTATTTGTAGATAGTCTTTAAATAGTGTGCGCTTTTGGTCAAAATCAATCAATTACATATTCATTTTTGTGTATATGTAAATGTGTGTTGGAGTAACGGTTGAGGCAGAGGGAGTGTGGGTTTGGGGGGACTGGAGGGACCCCCAGCCCCCATTAAAAAAAGAAAAAAAGTTTAAATCGACTCTGCCCAAAGTTTACGACAAAAGTGCACACGTTTCAGACGTTGTTTACAAATAAACACAAGCAAGACGTATGAAAGAAGTCTGATTTAAAAAAGTATTGGGTGTGTTGAATAAAATAATGTTTTGTCTCCTGAAAAAAAGTAGAAACAAACGAATATGGCATAAACTCAGCGCAGTGTTTCAGGTCAGAAGCATTAATGGATCAGGATCATTAATGGACTGCGAAGCAACATGCGTTGCGACTCCCAAATGCACAATACATTCAGTGCAGATTCTCCTCTACATGCTTCTATCATAAGACGGATGGTGCAGCCATCTTTAGTTTGGCTCGTGAGCACACCAGAAAGGGCCTGATGCGGTGCCCTCAATACATTGCTCTTTACAGGTCTTAATTCGATACAGCGTGACTATTAGTCATGTGCACTCAGCTGGAATGCCCGCTGCATGATAAGTGGCTGTTCTATTAAAGATCCATCTAACACAGTGCCTACAAAACCCCACTCTGTTTCCGGGACTTGCCAGCTGCCCTGACAAATGATCATTCTGCCTCACAGTCCCTTCCTGCAATTCATTCATTAACTTCAGAAAAGATGGCTGCCTCAGCAGTCCTTTGTCAAATCACCATCCTCTTGCACTGGAGTCTAGTACATCCTCCTGTGTTCAGAGTGACTTTTATATTTATCTTTACTTAGATGTGTCTTCCCAGTTGTTCTGGGTTGTCTGGTTTTACTCTGCAAGTAAAACAACAAAGAGTATATGGATTGAAAGCCACAGCAGAAAAGCAATTCTTGGATATCTGGGCAACTTGCCTCAAAACGCCTCATAATGGAGGGTGACAGATCAAGTTAAATGAAATGCTTTCTCTTGATGTGGCCTTCCTCCACAAAAGAAGAATGCAGTTTGTTTTGTGATTTTATTTAATATTAAAGCATAACTAAATTCATACTTATGTCATTATCATTTGTCTTTATAATAATAAACTTACACCCAGGTGGCTGCAAATGCAGGTATGAATTGCTAGTGTACACCCATGTTTTCATAGCCACCTGAGGCCCTGCCCCGGGGCAGCCATCTTCATAATGGGGTTGCAACAGGAAGCCAAGAGTGTTGCATATTTCTGTCTTTGCATATTCTGTATTCTTTCCATAAGGGTAGGTATTGTGCAGTGTGTTTCGATTTAGTTATTACTGCATGAAGCATGTTTTGGTATTAGTGGGCAGCACAAGCCCTATAGTTAAAGTGAAACCTATCATCCATAGGAAATGAAAACATTCTATAGCTAATAACATTTGAGCCATAGGACGGATCAGCACAATCTTTTATAAACTTGAGTTCAGGCCTGCTCCCCTCACCCCCCAGTAGGGGAACATTTTGTGTAAATTCCTGTTACGGTTCAAAAGATACACAGGTCAAAATAACAGTATGTTTTTCACGTTTCCATTCATTTTCTTATAGAGAAAATGTCCAGTTTATGCTCAGGTGCACAGCCCAAATCGCTTGACAGATGTGCACCTAATAAGAAACAATCTGGGTACAAAGCACTCAAAGGCCATCCTTTGTTGGTTTGGCATAAATCTGTACAGTGTTTTTTTGGCATAGAGCAGGGATACACCCGTACCCAAAAGGTTAGTTATATCTCCCATGATGCACTGCTGGTGCCAAGCTTTTACATTTTTGAAAAATCCCCCATTACCCGATTCGAAAATCAAGTTCTGGGATCATTTTTGGAATCTGCCCTAACATGATATGAGGGTGTAAGCTGGGCAGTGTAAGAAAGTATGATTTGTGAAGGTTTGGGGCTTGGGGATGGTGCATTTCTGTTTATTTTTTCTGAATTCAAGTATTGGTACAAACAGTAAAATACAAATATAAATACTCAAATCTATAATATATTGAGATGTGGCAATCACTGTGATTGCTAGTAGGATTACGAGGAGTATTTTAAATTAATGTAGGAAGCTTTCTTTTGTATGTGAACCATTTACAGAGATTACTTCCTAAATTAAAATGTGTGTGAGTGGTGTATTATGGGGCTATTATTGTTTGTGTGGTGTTAAATGTCTTAAAAAACAATGTTTATAATTGCTTATTTGGTTTAATTAAAAAAAGAAGTGTGCTATAAAA
Source organism: Ambystoma mexicanum (assembly GCF_040938575.1). NCBI lineage: Eukaryota > Metazoa > Chordata > Amphibia > Caudata > Ambystomatidae > Ambystoma > Ambystoma mexicanum. The sequence goes on along the minus strand of NC_090940.1, from coordinate 247,059,991 downwards.
CAGCAGAGGAATCTGATTCTTGTTTACTATATCCTTTGTGTTGAGTGGACACGCTTTTCAAGTGATTTAACTGTGAAGATCTCGATTTATGTCTGACATCTAAATGATTGCACCTCTCTCCTCTTAGTGACAGTACCTATTTAGAAATCCTACCGAAACTCCTACATCCCTCTTGCTCATACCAGTTCTCGTGTAATCTTACCAATGTACCTCTACATCCCTCTTTCTTATCACAATCGCCCACTAACTCAACCTTACTCTTCTTCCTCACAGTACTCCACAAGAGATAAGTCACTCTTCCTCATTGAAGTACACCATTACTGCCACCTAACTATTTCTCGCAAATTCCACACTACCATCACATCACTCTTTCTCGTCACAGTACCACATTACCCCCAAATCACTCTTTCACAACAGTCCCACACTACCACCATGACACTGTTCCTCGTCACAGCATCTCTCTAATACCAACTCACTTTTTGTCTTCACAGCCCCTAGCTACCACCACATCACTATTTCGTGTCACAGTACCTCACTACCACCACATCACTCTTCCACATCACAGTACTCCACTATTACCAACTCACTATTACTCATCACAGACCCCACTACAACAACAGCCCTCTTCCTCTTCACAGTTCCCCCACTACCACCATGTACAACAACAGCACTCTTCCTCTTCACAGTCCCCACTACCACCATCTTCCTCTTCTCCATCACAGTACCACTACCACCATGCCACTCTTCTTCATTACATCCCTCACTACCACAACAGCACTTTTCCTCTTCACAGTCCCCCACTACCACCACATAATTCTCTTTGTCACAATCCACACTACTGACAACTCATTCTTTGTTGTCACAATCCCCCACTTCTACAATCTTACTGTTCCTTGTCAGAGTCCAACACTACACCAAGTCACTCTTCCTCATCACAACCCCCCACTACAACCATACCACTAGTCCTCATCACAGTACCCCAATACAACCAATGCATGTTTCCTCTTCACAGCCCTCCACTACCACAACCACACTCTATCTCTTCACAGTCCCCCACTACCACAATCACACTCTCCCATGTCACAGTTCAAACTTCCACCACATCACTCTTTCTCATCACAGTACTCCACTACCATCAATTCACTCTTCCTCGTGACACTATCCCACCACCAACAAACATACTCTCCCTTGTCACAGTCTCTCATTAACTCCACCTCACTCTTCCTCATCACAGTCCCCAACCACCCCTCCTCACTCTTCCTCGACAAAGTGCTCCAGCAACTCCACTTCATTCTTCATCATCACAGTCCCCTACTAACTCCACTTCTCTTCTTCGTCACAGTCTGCCACTACATTCGCGTTACTCTTCATTGTCACAGTACCCCACTTACTGCACCTTACTATTGCTCATCACAGAGCCCAACTACCCCACCTCACTCTTTCTCATCACAGTAATCAACTATCACCACCTCACTCTTACATTTTCCAACTACCCCACCTCACTCTTCCTCATCACAATTCCTAACTCCTCATCTTACTCTTAGTCATCACAGTCCCCAAATACACAAATGAAGTCTTCTTTGTCACAGTCCACCAGTAACCCCACCTTCCTCTTCCTCTTCACAGTCCTCCACTCCCACCACATCACTCTTCCGCATCACAGCTCTTCACTATCAATACACCACTCTTCGTGAGTACAGCCCCTACTGTCACCACCTCACTATTCCATGTCACAGTCCCCCACTACCACCAAATCACTGTTCCTCATCACAGTTCTCCATTATCAGCACCACACTTTTCCTACTTTCATTACCCCACAACCACCAAATCACTATTATTTCTCACAGTCCCTCACTACCACCTCACCCTTCCTCATCACAGTCCCCCACTAACCATACCTATCTCTTCCTCATGGCAGTACACCATTACTAAGCCCTTCTTATCTAGCAGACACAAAAAAGATGAAATACTAGATAAACACGATGTTGCGTAGCTCAAGAAAAGATAATGATGTGACATCAGGTATGTTATCAGAAAGAAACAGAATTACAGGTGGTGGGAGGTATAGCATAACAAAGCCCTTGAAATTCAGTGAGCAACCTTTAGTGAAGGGACAGTCAATATGAATAAGTTCAGTACAACAAAACCCTTGCTATTCAGTGAAAAAAATGTAGTTGAAGCACTGTTAAGGTGAAACAGTCTGATACAATGAAACCCTTGAAATTTAGCGAACAAAAGTTAGTTGAAGTGGTGTTAAGGTGCTCATTTAATGCAACAAAACCCCTGAAATTCGGCAAGTGCTGGAAGCTCTGCCACTTTTTAATTGTTTAAAATGTATTTATATGGTGCAAAACAAAAAGCCGTGGGGCATAAGGCACCTTGACAATGACTAACCCACACAACGCAAAAACAAAAACAACAAGAAGCAGAATAAAGGAAAACTTTAAATTTATGGAAGACATTTTTGAAATGGCAATGGGAACATAATTAGCAATGTTAGTAACTGAACACTAACTAATCATAAAATAAGCTTAAAAAAAGGATAACCCAGTCTATAACAAGTTTTAGACATATGGAAGAAGACAGGTTTCCTAGTGATTTACAACTGATAAGAAAGAGTGGAAGATTGCAAAGCCCACATCCAATAACAATACGGTCTGTGCTCTTCTCTGATGACCATTCTTTAATTTGAACTCTACGGAGAAATCTGAGATCTTGAGTTCTGATACAGCCACCCCCCCCCCACTTTGGAAAGTAACCAATCCAGGGCTTTATTCCGCAGGGCCTCTCTCTGGTCCCTTTATATTATTTACATTAACAATAATCATATTGCTTTTGTCCTCTACCAGCCCTTTCGTATATGGGTCCACAATCAATGACATAGAAGCCTTTCTAACACATATATATTTACTCAATGGCTGATGAGTTAGATCAATCTTAGCATGCTTAGCTACTGATGGATTCGGACAATTTGCACTTACAGTGCGGACTGGGGTATTGGGGTCGAACAAGATAGTTACACTCTGTGAACTAGCAGAAGCTTCATTCACCGAATACCTAATAGGTTCCGGGTCAGTTTGACAGCCTGCCTCTGCCATACTAACAAATAAGGAAGTCAAGAAATAGTCTGTTTGACACTCACTTGCCATCTTTTCTGGATGGGGAATTATGGCATCAATAGAGTCGAACCAGGCAGAAAAATCAATCATGGTCTCACATTTAACCAAATCACAGATTATTCTATCTTTCACAGTTTGCCAACAGCTGGCCACATTTAGACCCACTGTCCATGCTGTTTGACTGAGATTCAACAGTATTATTCAAAGCCAGGTTTATGCAGTCGTTTTCTTCCTTTTGGAGATCGTGGATACATTTCTCCGTCTGACTTTGCTGAACCAGCTGCGGGCTGTCATGAGGCCCTGTGATATTACTACTTGATTCCACAATTAATATATAGGGCCTCATTACACGGTAGGCGGTAAGGGTTTACTGGTACCGGTAAGGGCACCGGTACCGGTAAACCCTTACCACCTTACTACGAGGTCCCTTTGCAGGACCCAACCTTAACGGCTGGTGTAGACCAGCCGTTAAAGTTGGGACCCGCAAAGGCACCTTGGTACTAATTACGGTACCGCAATTTGCAGTACCGTAATTAGCCCCTTCCCCATTCCCATTGAGCCCTATGGGGCAAAAATGGGAATGGGGAAGGCCTTGGGGGAAGGGGGAATTACCGCCCCACCAACCTTGGAATGGGGTGGTAATTCCCTTTTCCTCCATGGTGGTACCGGTATGGTACCGGCGGCAACCATGGTGCTAATAGCACCAAGGTTTACCGCATTCTGTGCAATGAGGCCCATAATCTTTTTCCAGGCCCAAATTAATATGCAGATAGTCTGTAGTCTGACTAAAATCATGGTGCATCAAATCCCTCCTTTCTTTCTGTAGTCAATGTCTATGCTGAGATCCTCTGGCCAGCACATCAATAAGACGATGATCCCCTGGTGTTAAAGGGCCGCATGCCCACTCCCGAAAATTCTGAGGTTGAGAACCCTCTACAGAATCAATAGGAGTAGAGGATTCAAGAACACTTACATTTTTAGGTCTGATAGTAACAGAATGCATCTCTGCAGATTTCAATATAGATTTCCCCCGTTCCTGCTCTGGTAACAGGCATACCTGAGGGGTGGGCGTATGTAATAAAAAGAAGCAGACTTATACTCCTCTTTGAGTCCACACACTGCAGGGAGACCCGGCCCTGTGTGTTTATCCCCAGAACAGGCTACCCAGTGCCAGCCCAGGGACTTATTAATGGAGCACTATGTGGGGAGACAGTTATACAGGGAAGCCGTTATTCAACTTACCTGCCACAGCACTCCCAGCTGTTGTAGCTGGGAATGGGGTGGGAGCCTACCTTAGCGCAAATACTAGGCTGTAACTCTCGACCGAGCAGCCCAAGTCAAATATTTGGCACTCTGCCGGTCTTCCACGGCACTTCATGATACACCTGTCACAAAGACAGCAGAGCACACTGAACTATGCTCCGTGATGTTCCGAGGCATGCCGGCGCTTCAAGGCCGACACATCAGACGACAGACGGCAGAGCACACACCGCTCCCTGGAATTAGAGAAAGGGGACCTAGGACCGTCAAGCCACTCTGCCTAGCAGCCGCTTCTGACAGTCAGACAACATTAACTTTGAGGCCAGCATTGCACAGCCCGTAATCACCCTGGTGACATAGCAAATGACAGCCCTGATCAAACTGGAAAACACTCATGTAGAATGTGAAAGAGCATGCAGTGTGATTTAGTGCTAATCTGTGGCTTCCGTCATAAGAAACTCTGGTGGTCCTTGTCCTTACTTGCATAACTAGTCTTGAGGGAGAGACTAGCTTCCCAAATAGCTAGCGTATCTACAATGAGGTGGAACGGTCACTTGGACATGTGCTCGACACTCGCCTGGCAAACTCTTGTCTTTGCCCTCTGTAAACTCATCTTTTTATCATCATAATTTGAGAACCACAAATGTGAGTAATAATTAAGGTAATAATACAATTTCACTACTATGGTCCAAGTCAGGAAGTTGACTTTTCATCATCATCGATTTATCAACATTATTGAAAAAGTGAAATCGATCTCTTCTATCGAAGATTATTTTGGAACATCAATATGCTGAATGTAGAGGTGGCTGGAAGGGTCATTATGAGTGTGGGAGATCAGTAAAACCTTACAGGCAGATTTTCACTTCATGTTTTTACTGATACTCCCGATTCATAGTAGTCATTGCGTGTGCTATTTACCACAGGTGGCCAATGGGAAAATATTGCATGTGGTAAATAGCATAATTATGAGTAAGAATACTGCCAGAAAATCCATGGTCATTATATTTTACTAGAAACAATGGATCCGCTTCCCGAAAGGAATTTGAGACAAGTTATGGATTGTCCTACTGCATCACCTTTATCTTTGGGGATAACCTTGACATACTCTATTCACAAAGGCCATCAGATTGTGCACATCACCTTTGTGGGACCTTTTCCACCCTGAACCCTCTTGCTCAAATCCTGCAATGAAACGGGCATTCCAATATGCACTACATTTTCACCATCGAGATCTATATTAAAATGCCAGAGAAGCAATCAATGTCTCTGCTCCTGCAACGAAGAGGTGCAAGGGAAGCCACACTGCACAGAAGGACCATTAGCAGCCTGTCTGTGGATAATTTTCACTTTCTGGACATCAGACCTGTGAACCGCTGCTGTCCTGCACACATTTCCAATCCCTTCAGAAACATGGGAAAACATATTTGAATTCTTCTCCATAATGACGCGTGGTGTAACAGAGCTGCCATATGCAGTCATACTTGTACTGCATTCAGTAATTTTAAAATTGATAAAATCTACGTGATTTATCAAACCCAAAAATAGAGAATGAAATCTTAACGAACCCAAAATACCCCAAACAATACTCAATGAATTTGTTGTGGGGTGGTCCCCACAAATCCCCTGTTACCTTGGGTTTAATACCCCACCCCAACACCCTCCCCACCAGATTTAACCTCTTACCCCGCCCCCACATATCTTTTTTTTTTATTGGGTATTGTTTTGGTATTTTCTATTCAGTAAAATTGTATTCTCTATTTTTTATTAGGCAAAATCACTGATACCTTTTATTACATGTGAATTTGCATGTCAGGAGGGCTGTCCTGGTTTATTTGGAGTGCAGTAAGGTATTTCATTCCTCCCCCAGCCTGTTTGTCACTTTTGGTGGTTCTGCCCCTAGGAGGAAGGCGTCTGTGCCCACGATCAGTCGGTGGCTGCGGAATGCCATCTTCTGGCTTATTCTACTGCAGGGTCCCCCCTCCCGTCTGGGGCGCAGGGTAGGTCCACCCGGGGCATGGCTTCTTCTTGGGCGAAGGATCATGGGGTTGCTATTCAGGACATTTGCTGTTACCTGTTCTGACCCCAACATGTTTATTCATCACGCACGTTTGAACCTCCACCGTAGGGAGGATCGGGCTTTCAGGACTGGAGTCTTGAGTGTGGCACTTCTATGAATTGCTTATTGTTGCTGATGTCTTGGACTGTGTGCTTCAGTAATATGGTGTTGGTCGGGTTGCATAGGCCAGTCTGGTCTGTGGTGTTTTGTTCTCCGAGCCATTCACTCTGGGTTTGGCATGCCTCATATATTAGTATTGGGACGAGGGAGAGGGACATGGAGGCAATGCCTGTATTACTCACCAGTAATCTTCATTAATTCCAGTCCTACTCTTCCTCATCCCAGTATCAGTTGCCCGCATCACCATCATCCGTTCTCGAAAGGGCCTTTCAGGCAGTGCCGAGTACTGTAGTGGCTCAGGGGATGAGAGCTGTTATGCCCAGAGGTGGGAGAAGGGGCTGGACAATCATGCAGATGGAAAAGGGGTTCCTGTGGGAGATGGACCACCTCCTATGGTGGTAGCAATGTCAAGATAAGCAATAAAGATCACTAAGTATATTTGTAGTGGGACTAGGTCCAGCATCAGGGACTAGATATACATTAAACAGAGGATAACTCAGAAAGAAAGATTGTTCAATTCAGGCCAAACAATTCATATGGCCTTGGTGGCTCATGTGGATGGTTGCTTACACTTTCAGAGACCCAAAGTCCTTCTAGAAACATGGCATTTTACACAGTGTGGGCCCACACTCCTGTCATGCTAGATGGTCCCCTGCAACAGTCATCAGGAGGAGGGGGTGCGGGAGCTCTGGCTTCTGCGGACAGACAACAATGACTGGGGAATAGAGCATTCAATGAAATAGGGAGTTATGGTCTCAAAGCCCACATACAAACACAGTTACAATGTAATCTTCCAATACAATAAAACGGATCACGAAAGTAAACACATTTTTAACTGCTTTGTTTATTCTATAATGTTGCCTTGTTAAAAACGAAAACAATATTTTTAAAGGGCCTGCTTTTTTTTGGCATACTACACAAAACCAGCTTCATACCCTTGTCAAACAATGACTTCAAACAGGTGCCATCATCACACACTTTGTATTATGTTGTGTCTTGAAATGTTAGGGGAGATTATTTTGGGCTTGCATCACTTTGCATTCTAGCACAATAGAATGGCTTTTTTGTAAATTGTAGATTACATTTTTAGTTACATTTATACAATACACTATGCAAGTTCAACATTAGATTGAATGAGTGTGCTAAAGAAAACTGTCTAATAAAATAAATATGTCTCCTTGAGTTCATGGAGATGTTTTCCTTAGACCAGGGTGTATAGAATACAGGCCTGCCATGTCAAGAACATCTAGCTATATCATTGGATATGAATGGAAAAGAGCAGGACGGATGGTGAAGAAATTGAAAGAATGTGTGTGTTGGGTCAGGATGGAAGGGAGCAATCGGTGCTGAAAGTGCAGAATAACATACTATGTATTGACTGATAAAATAGAATGAGGGATGTGGACAAGTATCAAGGGGAACAGAGCCAGACTACCCCGGCAGGGGTTTAGGGGAGAGAGAAAAACGAGGCTGCAAGGATAAGAGCTGGACGAGTGAGAAGAGAACACTAAGTTGGGGAGCATGTGGGTGAGCAGGGTGAAGGCAGGAAGTCAGAAAGCATGCTGCAGCTGGAGAATGCTGGAATGAAGCAGGGAGAACAATGAGAGTGCAGGAAGCAAAGCAGTTATCAGGAAATACAGACGAGAGGTAAAACAGATTGCTAGGCGAGACATCATGGGTAAAAGGCAGTCTAGGGCAGGAGCAGGCAAGACTTAAGGGACCAGGGCATGGAGCACAGACATGGGTGGGTGTCTTTGCATGTCTACTTACTTTCAGTTGTGCAGCTTTGAGAGCATGTGCCCACACAGCCAGGTTCAGTGAGGCTGGCAAATAAGAAAGGAGTACACTGGGGATTCTAAACCATGAATGGTATGTGCTGTCTGGGGTTTTATAAAGTGCAAACCTAGCTAGAAAGCAATGGGGTACTGTACACATGGGAAACACCCAGGGGTTTGACATACTTAACACAATTGTTGCTCATGACCTTCCTCTTTGCTTCTGCCTTAACCCCCCCCCCGATCCCCTGCTGATCTGCTCTCTCTGCACCTTGTACCTGGCCACCCTCTGTCATCTGGGCCCAGGTACTGGCTCACCATGCCACCCTCCCGCACTGCCTCCGGGCCACCCCTTGCACTGGTGTCTGTATCTGTGCCATACATCCCCCCTTTTCATCCTGCATTTCTCAGACGTACACTGTCTGCTGCCTTAAACCCAGCACTTGCCAATTGCTGGATGCACTATCACTGTTTGTTGCCTTTAGTATTTATTTATTATTTTATCTGTTTCTCCTTTGCTCCTCACTTTCACACAGGGATAGCAGAGGATAGTAGAGGAGCTCGGAGGGGTGGAGGAAGTAACAAAGGGGGCCCCAGAGGGGTCAGTGATTGGCTCATTATGCTCTGCACAGACCCCATTGTCTTAACGTGTTCAACTTGCACGAGCTCTTGTCAGTCTCTCAACTCCCAATTGGGGACATACAGTGCAATATGCAGGTTTACAAGAAGAAGAAACATAGGGAGTCATTCCGAGTATGGAGTTAACCATGCCACTATCAGCGGAATGGCTACCCCCATACCGGGTACCAGGTCCGTGTTCTTTGAATGAGGAATTACCAGGCCATTCCGACCTTGGAGAGCCCAGTAATTCCTCATTCAAGGAACCCGGAACCTATACATTCCCATTCCCATTCCCATTCGAGCCCCCATAGGGCTCAGTGGGAATGGGGAGGGTGTTAACAACGAGCTTGTTAATAACGGGCCCGTTGTTAGCGGCGCCGTTAACCCCTTACCGCCAGGGTCGGAATTTTATGTAAAAATGTGGGTAGGCATGCTAGCCTCTCCTCCTTCTAGCTACCTGCGAGCTGATGGTTGTAGCTTGCCTTACCATATTTCATCTTTAAGCTTTCAAGATTATACTATTTAAATTAAACATCTTTGGGAGATACCGGGATGTAGCTTACAATGCCAGCCTTAAAGTACCACAGCCTGCAGACTGTGTCATAACCGCGTGCTACAAAATAAAAATAACTGGACATTCAGAAATAGCCACAGGTGCACCCACTAGGAGACACGCTAGAGCCATTGTTACCCTAGGCATGCATGTGCAGTGGGATGCTGCAGAGTGGCAAGAAATCCCTCTGTTGACCCGGTTATAAATGAAAATTTCAAGACTTGACCTTTAACCCTTAAAGGCCTTTCAAGGCCTCTGTATTCCTTCCCATGATTCCGTTCAACTACTGGACTACATAGAGGCATCCGCCTCATTATGCCTGTTGTCATCAAGAAATATTGATTTAATTCGGCGTGCAGTCGTGGCTTCGACCATTATTTGGGCAGATGGCATCCTCAGCTGCTTCCGCTTATGTTGCCAATCACTGTTCATTGCCTTTTAATGTAGATTTTAATAGACAGTATTGGAATGCATGCTCCCCGGGGTAATCAGGCTGGTTGATGAGAAGAGCCCCGTAGATTCATCAGAGTGAAATGACGAGCCCTTGGCTAGGAGGCATTGAGCACAGCGCACATCTATCTGCCTTAGACATGGCGGATCCCTCAAACCTCCAGAACCAACATACAGAGGGCTTTGAAATGTAACATTATACACATATGGCCCTCTGGGTTTCGAATTATGTCAGAACATGTATGAGAACGTATTTTCTATGTTACCAGGGTAGAACCAGCATGAATCTGTGACAATTATTTTTTGGGGGAAAACGTTGATTACATGAGAAGTGCAGATTTCCCGAAATTCCTTCTAAAATCACTAACAGATATTTAAAACGTTGGAAATGTGCAGCAGAAGCCACTCCTTGTGTGTAGAGTGAGCCACCCTGTCTGCAGTTGGAGGCCGAGCAAATGCCCACAGGATCACAAAGCGAGGCGCAATTCTAGGAGGCCGGGGGCGGGGTGGGGGCAGGGGTGAGAGGCAACAATGGCTGCCATAAACATCGGCCAGCAACAACGCTGCTGCAGATTTCTTAAAATTCGCGAACCTCTTAAAAATAACTGAAAACATTGAGGAGTGCATATGCTGTAGCTTGTCTCATCTTTGTTATAACTAAAGTGAAAAACAATCGTGCCGGATTTACAACCTCATTGCAACACGTATCCAGATTCCCAGAGTAATTTTCAGGTTTTGTTGAGTGGACATTTGAACACTATTTCCATAGATATTGACGTATTCTTCCACTGATTTGCACTGCCTCTGTTTGACTCATTTAACAGAGGCTGTTCTTATAATATAACTCATTTTAGAGAGTGGGGTTTGTATAATGTTGACATAAAACAGAGGGGCTCATGATAACAAAAATGGGATCAAAGCTTGGAAGGGACCTCCTTCCTTTGCACTCCTGTCCTATTCGGTCTACACCTTGAAATGTACATCATTTGCACTACAAAGTGAAAAAAAAGTGTTCCAACAGGCAAAACCAGCAGTGATTACAGTCATGAAGGTGAAACAGTCACAGCCTAATGGGCTCCCCCTTTCGCCTGCTGTGGTAACATGGGCCTAGATTCTCTTGAAGAAGGTTCTTTGCTATTGCAGAAGCATCAACATATCAAAAGTAAAGTGGTAGCAAAATAGAACAATATCCAATCAAGGTTCTACAAAAATAGGATACTTCAACTAAACTAAAAATGCTATAACACTGATTGAAAATAATATAAAACACCCCTGTAAAAGAAGACACAGAATATATGTAGACTTTATAATCAAAGAGTAGAATCTGGGTCTGGAGACATGGGTGCATAGACAATGATTTTAAAAATGCAAAGATGTCTTTTGAGAATGCGGGTCTTACTAGTCTAGGCATTAGGCCCCTTTAAAGCAAGCAAAGAAGATAGAGCCACTTCAAATAACTTTTAGGCTTGTTCTTGGGTCTCCACAGCATTGGGGCAGAGCTCTAAGTGCTTTTCCACAGTGTGAGGGTGTCAGGACGGGCTTAGCCAATGGCTTCCAGCAGGTTAAATCAGTGCTCAGATAGGGTGGGTGGGATGAGTACTTCCAGCAGATTGAGTTGCTGAGGTGGATCACAATGATTAATTGTAGCTGGAGAATCAGCATGACACGGTTGAGTCATTAGTTTATGGTGGTTCAACTCAGTGGTCGATATGGGTTGAGGCAATTGCTTCCACTGGTTCAAGTTGACATCCAGAGGGATGACACAAACACTTCCATTGGTTGAGTTGACATCAATGTGGATTAAAGATGTTCCAAAACGTGATGAATGTGAAAGGCTGCTCTGGGTGCTTGTAGTGGTTCAAAATGTGACTTGATGCAGTTGAGGCTTCTCAAAAACAGATTGAAATGTGAAAACAGTGCCCGTACTGGTTCTTGAATTCTGGTTGCTGGAAGACCCTATGCAGGATCTATATGGGCAAAGTGGATTCTTGTCCTGATCTTCCCAACCATAAAGGTTACCTGAGTGCCCTTGCAGGGGCTGTCTCCTCCTGTGACCAGGTCCCGGGATACCAGTATTGCTAACTTGCAGCAGGCGTTATCCAGTAATCAGATCACCTGTCTTCCTCCCTTGAGTGATGGGTCAGAAATGTGAGGCGAACAACTTTGTTAAGGTTTTTCAAAAGATGCCATTTTATTAACTCAAAAGGTTCGATAAATGCCACACTAACCCTACCCTGATGAGGATTTCCCTTCCTAAAATAAACTAAAGAAAACACTCTAATAAAGGATATCTGTCCCTCGCACGTATAGATACAATAACTCAACAAGGTAATGCAAGGCAGTTCAAAGGCAACAAAATAATATAATAGTTAAGTTCACAAAATGACAAAACACTCTACTTATAATCTGCACGAATTCCCCTTCCCAGGATTCAAGAAGGATTCTTCTCCACAATTCCAAAAAGAAACAGGAACATTGGGGGTTGCAACACAGTTCCAACCCAGTTCTTTGCAACTTCAATTTAACAACAGAAAGTTCTGACGTCCAGTGGTTCAACAATTAAACTTCTTTCTATTCCTTTTATAATAGTTGGATTCAAAAAAATCTTCAACTAACCAGAGAACATATCCTCAGTTCAGCAGTAGCGAGATCAATTGTCTTTGTCAGGATCCTCTTTAACAATGTATTATTTCTGAAAGTAAATAACACTACTGTTTGATCAGTTTTTATACAATTCTTGATTCAGCAATGAAAGTTTGTCAACATAATTTGTTAACACCACTCTGCAGCATTTCATCAACTTCTACCTGGCTTACTTCCATGCCTGGAGGCTCTGTGATGATCAAAGGAGATGTAAGACAGCTCTCCACACTTTTGCTTCCAGCTGTGCAGCATCTGCAAAACAGGTCTTCAAAGGGAAGGCTTCCCTCTTGCATGCTTACCACTGGGTGACCTCTGCAGTCAAAGCTTCTGGAGGCAAGGAGCCTCTAAGGACCATTTACTTTTCTCTGCTTGACAGTGGTCCTGGAGTCTTCTCCGTCCTTCAGTTTCTGCTTCTGCTGCTTACAGTGCTCTACCTTCTCAGAACATTGTGAGCAAGCAATCCATGTGTCAAACCAAAAGCAATCGACTGGTTGTCCTAGAACATCTTCTAGGAGGGGCAGAAGAGGCTGCCAGAAACTAGGGTAGTGGGATTATCTAAGCATATTAGACTGGTTATCTTTACAAACTTACTACACATCTTCTAGGTTCTCAATGCGAGAAACCCGAGGGTATACTAAGTGCAATATCAGGGAATATCTTTCTTTGACTGCTGTGCATTACAAAGGTTAACCTAAGTAGTTTTACATGCAAGGGGGTTATCAGCTTACATCATTGAGAACAGAGGCCTGAGCTATCTAGTTGTCTGAAACTATCAGAGGCTGGCCAATTACTCTTAAAACTGATCATGCATTTTTGTATGCACTTTAAATAAATGGCACTTCAACTATTCTCCAGTACCTTGGTTAAGTTCTAATAACATGCAAAATCTACAGCATTTTGCACTATAGATTGATGTATAAGAACATTACGAACAAAAGACTAAATGTTGTTTCTTTAAATGTACTGGGCATTTCTGTCATGATGGCTGAGGTATTTCTAAATTCCATGTAAGCAGGCTTCACGGTTCTGCAAATTATGAGTATGCAGATGCTTTGGACTGTGACTCTCATGATCTCTCACCATTGTCAATGTTGCAAGTGCTGATCGGAGTTGTAGTCCAAAACATCTGTTGCCTTAAATGTTGCAGACCCCTGATTGTAGATCAACAATTAGTAATGTTTGTTTTACAAACCGATATGGGTCAAGTCTCATTAATAAACAAACTAATAGATAATGTGATTTACCCAGATTCCCTGTATCAGCAGGGTCTACTTTGTGATCAACAGAACAAATGTGAATAAATGGCCCAGACCACAATCTACTATGTAGGTTTCCATGTCTAAGCTCCCTTTGGTTTCTGGCATACTACACAACAATGGAAAAGGCTTTCAGAATCTACTGTCAGGGTATAATAGATCAGTGGCCATCACCTTATAATGTGTGTTTCTTTTTATTGCCTACAGTTTCAATATGTGCTTTAAAGAGATATATCATTTTGTTGTAATCAACTCTACAAAGCTAGAAGCCCATACAGGACCCTTATTCCAGAACGTGTTCAGTAATTGGATCAATGCACATTGAAGGGTAAAGTAACATCCAAGACTTCTACTGTGCCGAGTGATCATTTGGCAGTATAGCAGTGATGTATTATAGCCGGAGATATACCACTAGAGATACCTAACATTAGTAGGACAATGCCACCACCATAACATCTATGTTATTCATTTCCAATAAATAAACAAATACCACCCAGACTAAAAATAGACTATTTCTACTAAATTAATTCTGCTCACCATAACAGAGTGACATTTTAGGGGCAGAGAGAGGGACCCTAAAATGCAAACATTATATACAAAACACATGGGAGCTCCTCCACTGAGAATTAATACTGCTATATATCCTGTTCTACGGGTAGGTTCCCACTCAGGAGGGTCTACAACCATGTTTTGTCCCACTCTCGGTTTTGCAGAGGAGACATATCCATTTGCACATCACTCTGGTCCCGCCTACAATACCAGTACAGGATTGACATTTTAGCCAATTCTCCTCTGAACAAGAGTACCAACAGCAGCCCTTGACACGCGTTTCAGCCCTGTTTGGCATCATCAGTGAGGTGAAGCTGTGCCGATCCAAGCACATTGAGCGAGGGGTCAAAGTTTGGATTACCCTTAGCAACCTAGAGATAAACCCTACATTTTTTTTTTAATTTACAAAATGAATGGGGCTCCTCAACTAAGAAGGAACATGGTCAAATAACCTATTCTATGGGCTGGTTGTTACCTGTCAGTTTAGTATCCAAACAATGCCCACAACTCAACTAGTAAGAAATGACCCTGATGTTGAGAAATGTTAAGACCAACTCTGAGCTGATCCTTTTTTCTGCTGTTTCATACCAAAATCAAGTATACCATAATGTGTATACTGGGCAGCCTTGCTGTCTGTCTTCAACATGAAGATGCACAATTGAAATTGTTTGATTTGTCACCACACATGTTCTATATATGGAAACTCAAAAACTATCCTAACATGGATTTAAGCACATCAATAACAACCCATTTTAGAAGGAACTCAGGTAATATTTGCTTAAATTAGGTTGCACGTGGACATCCTGCAATTTACAGAGGTTCCATAGATGACAAGCCACTAGGGTCATTTTCTTGTAATTTCAAGTTTGTGTTTTTGTCATCTTAAATTTAATTGATATCGAAACATATGTTTATTGTCTTGTTGGAAGCATACATCTGTTAACATCCTGTGAAACTGGTGTATGCACATAGAGGAACGTACAGGCATCGAGTGTCTAGAATGGCAACCAAGCAGAGTACTGACAATGAAGGAACACCATGATCCTCTGCCATTCACATTAAATAGTCAACCAGAAAAGACACATCCGAAAAACGTCAGAAACCCCTTTAATGCCTTCTGTCATTCCACTTTCGCCCACTCAAATGTCTAATACTCTATTTTTCCCCTCGTTATAGAAGCTCATATTGCTTTTTTCTACTACTAAAACTGGCCCAGGTCCAATTTAGGAAGGAGTTAGCTCTAAGCTCAAGTCCAAACATGTTTGGTAATCAGTGTTGATTGCTGTGCTATTTAGCGCAACTCTTTCTAGAGAAATGCCACATGTTATCTTGCACAATATCTATAATTGAAAATGGTGGAATGGGGAGATTGAAATGCAAGAATGGTTCTTGAACCTCTTGTTGAATTGCATTACCTGCTCCATGTGGAAGCAGCCCTTTAAGTATTAGGTTAAGACTGAGATTCCTCTTCTTGGAAGAAAACCTAGTTTTGAGTTGACAATCTTCTATCTTGTTGTGACTTCTTGGCATAACCTTAATCAGATTAAGCTCCTTCAAATATTTAGGCATTTAGTCGCACGCAAGTGTGCACGATGAAATAGGACACTCACAATATTCGTGGCAACTGCCCATAATGGGGTCGGTGGAGCCGTTCTTTGCTCGAGCCACCTCGGGGAACCTATAGCAGATAGTTTTCACTGCCTTCTTTCATTCAATTTGCTGCTGTCTCCCCTGCTACTCCTAGGCCAGGTATGCATTAATTTGACCACGCATATGAATGAAAATCCTCCACAGCCCAATTACCCATTATACGCTGCGTGGGGTATAACATGAAAGATATAATAGTTATAATATGGCTTTCATACCCTGCCAGGAGGGGGGACATGGCCTTTAACGACCGTCAGCCCGAGCTAAGGCAAGCCTGAGTGAAGTGAGGGCCTCAGCTCAGGCTGTGGGCCGTTAAAGGCCATGTGCGCCTTCCGGACAGGGCATGAAAGCCATTCACACCATGGGGTTTCATCATTATTTATGAAAGTCATTAGGTACAAGCACATCACAATTGATTAGCTAAATAAAAATACATTTCAAAATACATGATATCAGCAAATTCAAATCTGGTGCTCCTCCTAAGCCAAGCCCGATGGATGTACTTTAAAACATAGTAAATCACATACATGTTTGCTGTTGATTTGCATGAGTGTGTGGCCTCTCTTGTCATAAGGATACTATGCATTGCAAACAGCTGTCTGAGATAACTAATTCTGAAATAATTGAATCCCTCAGAAATAAGCATAAAAGGGAGGGGACTTTCTGCATAAGCACCGCATAAGATGCAACTGGCTCCCGTCATTTTATCCCAGCTACAAATGTAAGTCCAAAAGTGTAGACAAACAATTCGCTGTTCGATGTATAGTGCACGTGCATAGGCCAGTGTAAATACGTCCAGATTGTTTTCATTCCCCGGCATATTTTGGAAATTCAGATATTCTGGACCATGAGCCAAAGTGGAGCACATGTTTTCAATTGTACTCCTTTTATAACTGCAACAAGCCATTCTCAATCTTACATTTGATTTCATGGTGATAATGGATGCTTCATCTCGGTAACAGCACACCCCAGCTGTACAAGCCATTTTTTTAAATGTCTATGAACCAAGAGATTTCTGACCCACCCCCAATTGACAAGACGTATGCCAGGACTTCTTGATATTTAACCAAACCCGAGTTGCTCCATATAGATAACCAGTAATACATGGATCTCAGCCCTGCATCTTCGTCAATGGGACTCAAGTCACATTCAGTGCGTACTGTAGCACGGGGCAGCAATGGTATACGCTTTAGAAATGTATTTTTTACTACAGACAATGGGCACGTGTTGACATAACCCCAAATATCGGATCCACATAGGGCTGATGCCTTCGCCTGCATCTGATACATTTCGAAACCGGTTAAATGGCACCCCGCCGTGTTTGAAATAAAACATTTTCAATGCTCAACTCTTTATCGGGATTGATCTTGGCCTTGAGCAGCTGGTGAGCCCATCCAAGGTTGCTTGCAAAGCCTATGCACAGGTAATCATACCCGGACACCTGTTCTAAGTCAATGTTGCATATGCTTAAATGCAGTGCCTTGCATTTGGAGTTGTTGGGGCTGAAAAATTGTCTCCCCGGGGCATCATGTTTCTTTGCGAAACACAACAATTGCCATTTGATATGACATACCTCCATCTACTGAGATACAGCAATAAGTCTAAATAGATATTGAGAACAATGGCCATATATCCTCACTGTCTCTGGAACTTTGCCATCTCCCCTCAAGCACTTTCGTGTGCACCCCCTCTTGAATAATAGGTAACAAAAGGGATGGCCCTAGTAATGTGGGGGAAATAGAGCTCTAGCAAAATGGGAAACAAAAGGGGGGGCTCCAACCACATATCAATTAGTTGACACTATTATCCAATTTACGTGTCTACTGTGTTGTATCCGTTATCATTGGGTATTAATGCTTCAAAAGTAAGCTTGGTACCCCATAGTAGGGTCGTTTTACTCTGGATTCTAGTCCATGCACATTACTTGAGACATCAGTTTTATGCTCAAAACAAAGCTTCTTTTATTTAGCAGATCCAGTCATTTGTCTTGCCTTACAACTATCATATTCATGTTTCAACAAATGGGCAGAGTATATATAGTGTTACGCTTTTAACAGTACTTAATCACAATGCAATGTTTAAATCAATTGTGTGTTAGTACTGTTTGTGAGGTAAATAGTACATCATATTTAAACCTTTATATATAAAACTGAAGGCAAGAAAAACAGTGTTGACACATAGAAATGTAGAAATGCGAGAAGTGCACACATTGGTTCTATACATATTCCCTTATATTGATTCAACATAGGGATGTGTTCATACACTTAGTTTAAAGAAAGATAGAAGCTAGTCTGATGGTTCTAGGCTAGCTAAAGAACTGGGACTAGTTGAAGTGGCCAGTTCTGGGGTGGGTTAGCTATTCCCACAGAGGACCAAACTGTTGGTCTACGCCAGAGGGAGGTGCCCCCTACGAAGTTCTGGTGGATGGATTAGCAAGGTCTTAAGCTAGAACCACAGGCGTTTCGTTGTCTCTCTGGAGGAAAACAAAGCAGGAGGGGGGAGGATAGAAAAGAAGGAAAGTGAGACTTAAGCTGTGTCTCTAGTAATTGAAATGTGCATTGTAAAAACCCTGCTACTGCATAGCGTGAGGGCCGATGCAGGGTAGAAAGATTCTTTTTAAAATTTGTAACAAACCATGCTAGCCGGTCAAGTGGCACAGCGAGTAGAGCGCCCGCTTTGACACCCGTGCAGAGCCTGTTAACGCAGGTTCGAATCCCGGCGGGGCCAAACTCAGCCTTTCATCCTTCCGAGGTCGATAAATGAGCACCACACACCGTGGGTAATAATAAGCAGCGCTCAGATACCTGAGGGTTTGTAGCGCTATATAAAAGCCTAAGCCTAAGCCTATGTCTGGTTTGTGAGGCTGGAGTTTGACAGGGACTGACCTGTTGATGATCCTAGGGGAAGGGCTGAGGCCACGGGTGCCCTTTGGTCGTGGTAATGTTGCACAAGGGAATGGTGGTGTCGGTTCCAGGAACATCAGTTATTTCCATCCTTTTGTATGCAAAGACCCAGGTTAGGTGGTGGAGCTGGGTGTAAGAGGAAATTTGTGTTATCTTCATGCTGCTCTGAACTAATTATCACAGTTTGAATAGGGCTATGGCAGCTACAAACCTTGAGGGCTCTGGGTGGGTAGATGCCCTATACTTGGAGAAGTCACACTATGGTGTGGATGCTCCAGAGGATTTAGGGAGTTCCCGGGTGCAGGTCTTGCTGGCCGCATGGGGACGGGGGGAGGGGAAGGGGAAGGGGAAGGAGAAGGGGGACGAGGGAGAGAAGGAAGAGAGTAGAGGGATTGTTTAGTGCAAATTAAAGATATAATAACCATACTGTGATGGCGTCAAAATCCAGTGTCATGCCATTGCATGGGGGCTGTTTACCTCTAGGCAGATGGTTCAGAAAGAGGAAATGGTCACTGTAGCAAGCTGGGCGGTGGTGCTGCAGCTCCGTTGTACTCACTCTTCATTCAGGAGTGTGCTGTGTAAATCAACGAACAGCACATGTGTCAGGAAGCAGTGTTTGTGTTTCAATTCCTGCATATGTGCGTATTCACTCCTCGAAACAGGTTGCCCTAGCAACCTAATTATGCAGTTATGGTGTTTTCTAATGTATGCATAAGGACAGCCGCCATCCCTAAGCTTAGCAAGGGACTCCGGCTCCTGGGGTTGGCACAACGCATGTCGGGCCTGGTGTGGCAACGGTATTGGGTACTGAGTACCTCACCCATGGGGTAGGCCCCGTGCGCAGGGAGTGTCCTACTTAGATGGATAGCGGGGTCCTGAGGCGGTGGTGCACGCACCTATGTTGTCGCGCTAAGATTGGTCCACATGGGCACTTTGTTAAGTAGATAGCATTGCATGTTTTACAGTTGGAGAAATGCTTAAGGTCCCAGTCTTTGTTTCCAATTTTGAAGTATTTGGTTTTCTTCGTACGTTTACATGCAGCGCATGAGCCACAGGGGTGGTGGCCGGTGAGGTCCCTCAGATTCCACAGGGTCGATCGTGCTGTTTTCTTTAGGCGTGCGTGAGTTAGGTGTTCCTTCAGGTTTTTGGCTCGTTTGAGTGCCATCCTCGGGGTAGTTTCATCTGGAAGGCTCAATTGTAGGAGTGGCCAGAATGTTTCCTTTCCTGGGCAAACTCCTGGAAAAGCTGTCCATCTCCCAGCTTACTCTGCACACAGAATCTGCTGTTGTCTCCATGACCATCAGTCTGGTTTCAGAACTGCCAGAGGCACAGAAACCGCTCTCCTGGACACCCTTAAAGATCTGCTCACTAATCTTGATTCTAGCATTCCATCTGTCCTCATCCACCTTGATCTTTTGTCTACTTTTAACACGGTCAATCATCCCATCCTGAACAATCGTCTCTCTGAGAACCTGGGCATCATAGATCAGTCCCTGGCCTTGTTGACCTCCTTCCTCCTGGAACGACCCTTCCAAGTCCAACTTGGGCCCTTTCTCTCCACCATCTCTCTCTCTCTCTCTCTCTCTCCATATGTGGTGTTGCCCAGGACTCTAGACTCTCACCCTGTCTCTTCAATGTCTATTTGGCCCCTTTGGCCCACCTTATCTCCACCTTCTCCTCTAACTTTCAGTGTATTGTGGATGATGCTCAGCTCTCCTATAGGCTCCCCTCAGCCTCCTCTCCTCTCTTGCACATTTCTCACTGTCTATCTGCCATTCAGGAGTGGTGCACCTCCAACAATCTCTGCCTTAATGCCACTAAGACTGAGATCCTTCTCATTGAGACCCCTGCTCCTGCGTTCTCTCTATCACTCTGGCCACCTTCCTTGGGCCCATTTCCTTCGCCTTCCTGTGGGGCTAAAACCATTGGTGTCATCTTTGACTGCACTCTCTCCTTCTCTCCTCACATCACGGACCTTGACAAGAAGGCCCACTACCACCTGCATCTCCTCAGAGGTATTCTTCCTTTTCTCACTTTCCCCCAGAAGCTCAATGTTTCCAGAGCCCTGGTTCTCTCTAGGCTGGACTACTGCAACAGCCTCTTTCTCAATCTGCCTTCCTGTACTCTGCTCCCTCTGCAACTAATCCAGAACAGGACTGCAAGAATTGTCCTTGGCCTCAAGCCCATAGACCATATCTCTCCTGCCCTGAAATCTCTCCACTGGCTCCCGGTGGCTGCAAGCATCAAGTTCAAGACATTTTGCATTGTCCACAAAGCTTTCTAGGGCTGGGGCCCGCACTACATCAACTCTCTCTTCCTAAACACCTTCCTTCTCGAGCCCTTTGCTCAGCCACCTCTACCTCTCTGAGGAGAGTGGGGGGCGTTAGAGCTCTCTCCTCTGCAGGTGCCTCCCTCTGGAATGGCCTCCCTTCCTCTCTCAAACCTGAGCTGGACCACCTGAAGTTCCAGAAGCAGCTCAAGACCTTCATGTTCACTTCTGCTCTCTCACCCCTGCTGACCAACCTGTCTGCAGTGATGACTGGTTGCCTGGCTATCATCTGAATCTCACTCGTACCAGACTCCCCACGACCAGTAGCCGCTGCGCTGCCTCTGAACTGACCACACACTTAGAGGTTGTATCTGCAACACTACAGTCCCCTGCCTCCCTGCACTTACCCAGAGCCATGCTGCCATGGCTGCACTTACTCAGAACATTTCTGCCCTGATTGCACTTTCCCCTCCCTTGGCACCCCCCATACCCCTCACCCTGCACTTTGAATATTGCACTTGCACAATCTGAATCACACAAGGCCTAGTAAGATTGTTTGTTTTGTCCTCCCTCTGTCTTCCCTCCCTTGTCTTGTCATGCTTAGAAACACAAAACTTGTGTACAGGTGCGTTATAAATGACTTATCATATCATATATCATTCATACGTCCTTCCCACTTTCCCTTGCTGTTCTCACATGCAACCCTCCCCCTTTATCCCTGGAAGATAAGAAGTGCATTTATCACTATGCAGCACAATATAAAAAAAACATTAATAAATAAATAAAAATGGTCCAACTCCCACATATCATCACTGGTACATAGTCCAAGAACAATATTCCTGTCACAGTGGGAATACCACTAGAAGGTAGACAGTGCATAAAAACCCTGACTGACTAGTGGCTTCGACAGTCCTTTGACTGACCTCGCCTGCATGCATAGGGATCACAGCCATTTGATCACACTCCTCCGAGGCCTTTTATGCATGGACCCTTTGGAGTGTTTGGGATTGTTCAAATCTCACCAGCCAAACTCTCCAAACACCTTTGAAGAGAATGTATCTTCTGAAAGTGTCTCAAAATCGTATTCTTAAATTGTGTGCTTACGTTCTAAAATATATTTGCCTAGAACAAATGCCTACTTCTTGTACTTTTGGTGTTTCCTTTTTGTCAACACTGCTACCAGATTCCTACCACATTCCTCAATCTTCTCTGCTGCATTCTGTCTACATGTAAACATTCTCAAATTGTGGCACTCGTGCTTCAGACTCCGCTCTTCTAATAATCATCCGCCCGTCTTGCCCGTGCTTCTCGGATGTTCATATCTGAGTTTGTGCACCATCAAGGAAAGGGAGTTGTGCCATGTGCACTGCTCACACAAATTGCACAGCATTTTGCACACCACCTTGTGCTGCCCAGTTCCCCTTCTTCATCCCTCAACTTTTTGTTGTCTGTCATGAGATCCATGCCACATGAATCTCATTTACTCCTGGTCGGACCAAAGGGAAATTGATGGGCCTTAATTAACAACTTCACTGTAGGACTTCAAATTACATGGTTGTTCTATAGGAGCCTAACATGGAGACACAAGTCGTCTAACCAAGCCAAGTCTTCTGAATGCCAAGCTGACATTTAAACCCAAACATTTATTTCCACCCTTTAGAAATCCGTATCTGAAAGCAACTTTTTTCCCCTGGAGGAACAATTTAATGAGGGGGGAGACTTGCACAGCTGCCGCAGTCTGACACGTAATCGGTTCCATTTCTAATGCTAATCACTACAATTTGCTAAGCTAATTTTGACACGGCGTAATTAGGTTGATGCCCTTTCTAGCTCGCTTTTGTGTGCCTGCCCCTGCGGAAGATGGTCACAAAGGCACCCAGAAAAAGCCGGGAACAGAAGAAAGGGAATGGAAATGTCAAAGAATTGTATACAAGTCATTCCATTTAGTATCTAATGACAGGAGCAACTGAAAGGAAATTGGCCTTGATCCTGGTGATCTGAGCTCGTGAAGCCTGCTCAAGATCTGTGTGACCTTGCGCTGAAGGCTTTACTCACACTCCACAGCATACTTATATAGCCACAAGAGCACATGTATGTGAGACTAGCGTACACAAGCACTAAAGCATCTGTATGGTCTCATTGTGCTCCGTCATTGGATTCACAAACAGTGCCTGTGCCAACACAAAAGCCAGCCACCATGTAGGCAGCTACACCCATAGGGCACCTTAGATAAACAAATTCTCCTTAGGTTGGCAGACCCTAGCAAGCCACTTTTTATAAAGAGTGCTACGATGAACTCCGCAGGGTCTGCTCCCTCTCGCTCTCCACATGTTATGTTTTTATCCTGTGATACAATAGCAGAAATACTGCAAAATCGTTACTTTCTGGACTCCAAACCCTGGTGGATTCATGGCCCGACCCCCAGTCCCCAATTGCTGTGCCCCAGGTGCATTTGCATTGCCTGGCAATTTAATGAAACATGAGTTCAACATACATGAGTCTGGTTCAAGGCTACATGTATTATAGTTAAGCAATAAGCCCCACGGTGGAGGGACATCGCCAGTCAGGTTAAGACACGGGCCCGATTTAAAGGCCTGATAGAAGAGAGGACCTCAACATTGGCCCTAGCTCCTTTACTTAGGCGGTAATAACCCCAAACACCGTCGATGTGTTTATAGCTATTACACCCCACATGATTTGCAGGGTGCTAAAAGTGTAGAGATATCGCGAGAGCCCTCACTCTCGCGAGATCTTGCCGCGAACTATAGCTCCGCCCCCGCGCGCTCCGCGCGCATTACGGGAAGAGCCAAGGACGCGATAAGGTGTGTCCTGCCGGCTCCTCCGAGAACGGGGCCCGCGGCCCACACTCATGGACACGGACATTACGGCTGCATCTCCAAGCCACGTTTGGCCCGTTGGCATTTGTTATTGAGGCACGCACTTGGCGTGCACTGTGCATGAAACCCATGAGAGAATAAACACAGCGTGACAAGCCCCGCGACTCCTGTCTTCATTATAAGCAAGTTACAACATAAATTGGCGACGAGGATCACCACCAGAACTCACGGAGGATCATGCAAGGGGCAACGCCACCGCCACCCTTTCTACAAACTCCAGGTAGGCCTGTCATCCCATGGCCACAATGGCAACCCCTATTCACAACATAAGTGGAGGCTCTGGGAGGAGCAGGGTTCTCAGCGGCAAGGCGCAGGGCCATGCTACTCAATGCCTTGGTGGTAGAAGGACAAAGAGTATTCGAGAGTCTCACCCCGATACCGGTGGCTGGACACAATGACGATGTTTTCAAGGAGGCGGTCGGGAGAATCATAAAAAGATTTGCCAGTAAAGAGAACACAGTGCTCCACAGGATACGGTTTTACACTCGAAGGCAAGAAATGTCTGAACCAGTTGACGATTACGTCACCAAACTGAGGGAACTAGCGGCGCTGTGTAGTTTTGGCAACAATGCAGAGAGCCTCATATGTGATATGTTGGTCGTTCACACTAACAGTCGGAAAGTCCAAGATAAGTTCATTGTTGAAAATGAACTGCAGTTGGAGAAAGCAATTGAGATCGCCAGAGCAGTCGAAGAAACGGCGGGAAGACGAAAGGAGCTTACAGGGGCCCAGAGTTCCGCTGAAATACAAACAGTGGGCTTCCATGCAAAAAAAGAAAGGCCGGCAACCGACACGAGAGAAGGGAGAGGGAACAGGAAAGAACCCCTCAAGTGTCACCGGTGCACCAGCACAAAACACCTAGCGTTCGACAGGGAGTGCCCAGCCAGAGACAAGGAGTGCTCCATATGTAAACGTATTGGCCATTTCTCAATCGTGTGTCGGTGGAGAAACTAGAAAGTCTCCAGTCTCAATGCAGATCGCAATACGGAGAAAGAATCTTCCTCAGAAGATGAAGGAAGACCCACAGTCATTATGGTGAACAGCACAAGAGCAAGGAGAGAGAAGCCTCACTGCACGATCAAAATTGATGGCATGGAAACAAGGGTCATGGCAGACTCAGGTTCGGATCTAACAATCATTCCCCTTCGGACTTATAAAGACATGGTGGGAAAAGAAAAGGTGCAAGTGTTAACGACGAGGCATAAACCCACGGTGTTTGGAGGGGCGTCAGTCAAACTGTTAGGATACATCAAGGGCAAAGTAGAATTCAAAGGAAGGGAAACCACAACCAGAGTCTACTTCAGTCACGAAGGTCCAGCAGTGCTAGGTTGGGATGACCAAGACAAGCTGAAAATCAGACTGGATCCCAGCACCGAAGATCAGGTCCTGTCGGTTAGGGTGACGAGCGGACCCGTCGTCAAAAGCGACTACCCAACACTTTTCTCGGAGGAGCGGGGGCACATTAAGGGTTTTCTGCACAAAATAGTGCTCAAAAGAAATGCATTCCCCGTAAAGCACCGCGTGAGGCCAGTACCAGCCACGGCAAGGGACATCCTTAGAAGTCAGTTGGAAAAGATGAAAACGGAGGGGGTCATCGAAGAAATCGAAGCATCCGAATGGCTGAGCCCCATCGTGCTTATAAAGAAACCCCAATCACAGGAACTCAGAGTGTGCATAGACCTGCGCAGTTTAAACTTGGAAGTCATCACAGATAATTACCCCCTTCCAAGCATAAACGAACTCATTCTGTTAATGAAAGAAGCCAAAATATTTTTGAAACTGGACATGAGGAATGCATACCACCAAATACAGCTACATGAAGAGTCGAAACCCCTCACGGAATTCATCACTCCATTTGGCACATACCAATTCACCAAAATGCCATTCGGGTTGTCATCAGCAGCATCGGCCTTCCAACGCATGATGGATGTCTTGCTACGGAAAGTTAAAAATGTGGTGTACTTCCAGGATGACATCCTCGTGTATGCGGAGGATGAGCAAACGCACAATGCCACGTTGAGAATTGTCCTAAGCAAGCTACAAGAAGCAGGTGTGCGATTACGTCATGAAAAATGTTTGTTCAGGGTGAAAGAAGTTGAATACTTAGGGTATAAGATTTCAGAAAAAGGAATCAGTCCCAAACAGAATCTCATGCAAGCAATCATTAAAGCACCGGAACCCACCAGCAAAGAGGAAGTGAGGTAATTTCTTGGACTGGCTGAGTACTATGCGAAGTTCATACCGAAGTTTTCCGAGACCACGGCACCCCTCCGCGACGTACTCAAAAAGGGCTCGGAATTTATATGGCAAGAACCCCAAAAGACGGCGATGGAGAATATAAAGCAACATATCATAGATGCACCATGCCTTCAACCATTTAATCCAGTGTGGGAAACAGTCGTCACTACAGACGCCAGTGCATATGGACTAGGAGCAGTGCTAACACAAAAGAAAGGTGACACGGAACATGTTGTGGCCTTTGCTTCGAAGGCATTATCGGAGGCGGAACAGAACTATTCCACCATAGAAAAAGAAATGTTGGCCTGTGCATGGGCAGTGGAACATTTCAGGACATACGTATGGGGCACAAAATTCAAGCTAGTGACTGATCATAAGCCCCTCATCCATATGCTCAGCCCGGGAGGCACTAAAGTATCCACACCCAGATTAGCATGCATTGCAGCCAAACTGCAAGAGTACACGTTTGAAGTCCAGCACATCTCAGGCTGGAAAAATTAGCAAGCTGACTGCATGTCGAGACTGCCGGAGGGCAAGGATAAAGCCACCACGTTCCTTCATGGAGAATGCATAGTTGCATCCATCACGGACTTGAGAGCACCAGATTACCTAGAACTCAGTGAGAGACACTGGGAAGAGGAAGATGGGAAAGACCCCACCATGGCCATGATTCGCAAATGGATCAAGGAAGGTTGGCCAAGTGAGAAAAAACTGCCCGAGGGCATGAGATCCTATTGGAAGGTGTCAGACGAGCTATCTGAAACGGAGGGGATAATTATGAAAACCGATCAGATTATTCCCCCCACAGGAATGAGAAATGCCATTCTATGTAGAGCCCACGTGGGCCACTTGGGAAACACGATGACCCGTCGCAGAGTGAGAGAGGCCTACTGGTGGCCATCCATGGACCAGGAAATTCGATCCATGATAGAACGTTGCCATGAATGCCTCAATAGCGACAAGAGACTTAAGGTCCGCCAAGCACCCCTAATACCCACGGAAATACCAGAAGCCGTGTGGTCAAAGGTTGGCATCGACTTCATAGGGCCTTTGGAAGCAATGGCACCTGAACATCGGTATGGCATAGTACTGGTTGACTACCTATCAAAGTGGGTGGAGGCAGAGTTTGTCCCAAACATAACTACAGCAACAGTTATAGAAGTACTTACAGAAATTTTTCAGAGGGAAGGCCTCCCCAAGGAAGTGGTTACAGACAACGGGGTGCAACTGGTCTCTAAGGACATGGAAGAATTCTTAAAAAGAAATCACATTAAACAAAAGAAAGCGGCCCTATATCACCCCCAGGCCAACGGGCTTGTAGAGAGGGCCAACAGGTTCATAAAGGGCGCCATCCAATTGGCAACGGCCTCGGGTATGGACCCGCTCAAAACCACCAAGGAGGCCATAGCGGCCCACAGACTCACTCCAAATGGGATCACGCAAATATCCCCGTTCAAAATGTTGAGAGGGAGGAGTGCGGCATCCACGCTGATTCCACCATGGTTGTCGAAAATACGAGAAGACGAAGCGGTGGACATGGCAGAAGTAGTCTGGAGAATCAAAAGCAGCAAGACACGCATGAAATCATGGAGTGATCGGAGAAGAAGAACCAAGCAAGCGTCCGACATAGCAAAAGGAGACTTGGTTAAAATCAGACTACCGAAGAAAGATCAGGTCACGGGGTCTCGGTTTAGCCGACCCATCAAAGTGATTCCCAAAGGAGCAAATCATGTTCGCACGGAAGACGGGCGAGCGTGGAACCTCGAAAGAGTGGCACTATACCAGAAGACTCGAGGAAGAGCGAGGACTCCGGAGAGATCACGGACGGAAACCGAAAGAGACTACGGAACAGGCGAAGAACGAGAACCAGAAGGAGACGACAGAGAGAGGGTGGAAACCGAGGTCGAACCAGAAGCACTGAGTGCAGATCCCGAACAGGAACAACAGGAAGATTGCGCCGGAACTGATGATCGGCCCAGAAGAGAACACAGAAGACCAGTGAGATACAATGACTATGTTTTACAGTGATGTTGCTGTGCATTGAAAAAGGGAGATGTGTAGAGATATCGCGAGAGCCCTCACTCTCGCGAGATCTCGCCGCAAACTATAGCTCCGCCCCTGCGCGCTCCGCGTGCATTACGGGAAGAGCCAAGGAAGCGATAAGGTGCGTCCTGCCGGCTCCTCCGAGAACGGGGCCCGCGGCCCACACTCATGGACATGGACATTACGGCTGCATCTCCAAGCCACGTTAGGCCCGTTGGCATTTGTTATTGAGGCACGCACTTGGCGTGCACTGTGCATGAAACCCATGAGAGAATAAACACAGCGTGACAAGCCTCGCGACTCCTGTCTTCATTATAAGCAAGTTACAACAAAAAGCTTTTATTTTTAAGTTGGAAACACTTTGCAGTTGCCGTTTCAAAACGTACACAAAAACTACAAATCAAAATGACTGCCATGGACGCAGATAGAAGGAAACTACCCATGGTCCCTTCTCCCTTTTATTGATGGTCATTGCTATAGAGGATATGTGGCATGACAGCGAGACAAGAAGACAAGAGAAGATGGTGAGTGATGCAGGCGCATGTAGCCAGGGGATGGTGTGGAGATCAGTTAGAGGAGTTAGTTTGGGGCCAGGCACGCACATGCTTTTGCCCTGGGAGGAAAGATGACTGTCCAGTGGCATCAGAAGAGGGACACTACACTACTATGAGTTTAGGCCTGCTTTTCAAGCTCCCTGATTGGCAACAATGTGCTATTACATCACCTCCCAGGTGCTAATAAATCAATATTATCTATTTTTTCTAATGCATTCTTCAAATGGATTCCTCGCCTATAAAATCCCATATGCTAACTGTGTGTACAAGATTTGTGTTTGCTTAATTAAGCTGGTCGGTAGCACAGAGAGCTAGTGCTTGCCCCATATATCTGTGTGCAGCCTTCTGTGGCAGGTTTGAATCCCAGCAGGATCAACTCAGCCTTTCATTTTTCCGAGGTCGATAAATTGAGTACCATTCTGTGGGCTAATGTCTTCTGTTATTTGAGCGCACTGAGACCAATGGGTGTGTAGCGCTATATAAAAAATCAATTAAAAAAATGAATACAAAAGGTACACTGACTACCAATACTATTCCACCTATTCCACTCTGACATCGCAGTCCTATGCAGCACCAGAAGAGCAGCATGGAACGCGGGACCGAAATACCTCTCCAACCATCTCTGCACCTATGTTTCACACGGAGCCCTATGTCCCAGTATGGCAAACAGGCTGACCCCTTCCAAATACAGATTGAGATGAATCTACTGTGTTCAGGGCTGACATGTGGACTGCTCCTTCACCATAGGTAACGCTACAACATAACACCTGCAATTCAGGGGAGCACTGCATTTCTGCCCGGGTAGACCTTTCCGGAAACTGCGATCTTACTGTTTTCTCATTGTAAATCCTTCAATGCTGCCCTGATTTACTATATTCATGATATGAACACAGAATATGTATCAAGACGTGAATAGGCTCCTTCACTTGTTACTTTTAGTGGCTTGAATCTATATAATGTCTGTTCCTCCTTGAAATTCTGGGTTTTATCTTGTATCTCCCTACCCCCTACTCCCGCACTATCTCCCTCCACTTCTCCTATCTCCACTCAGAAATATCTCATGTGCGTGTCGGCCAATTACAAATCACATGAATAAATACATTCAATCTTGAATATCCCTGTCCTCAACATTCAATTATCAATGCTGTACACGATGACGGCAACAGATAGGGGACCAATCCCTTTGCAGTGTCTTTTACAAGAGTTCAAAGTGGTAATTGAGTAGGAGATCATCCAGATAATGGTGGACGAGAAATATCCTTGTCTTTACATGGAATGGGGTGCCACAGACCAAGAACAAATGCATGGTGTGCATGTTGTATACATTGGGCCTCATTACAACCCTGGCGTTGGACCATGGTGCTATCAGCACCATGGTCCATGCCGGATTCCGCCATGGTGGATGGCGGATTTACCGTCCCATTCCAAGGTTGGCGGGGCGGTAAATCCCCATTCACCATTGCCCCTTCCCCATTCCCATTTTTGCCCCATAGGGGCAATTAGCACCAAGGTCGCTTAGCGCCTTGGACTTTGAACGCCTGCAAAAAGCAGGCGTTAAAGTGGGAATCTGGCGTTAAGGGTTTAAAGGCGCTGCAGCCTTTTACGGCGCTGTTAACCCCTTAACGCCAGGGTTGTAATGAGGCTCATTGATATAATAGATCACTCACTGTATTGTTATTAAACACTGTTGTTTATCCCCTATGTTATCTGTAATCAATAGCCTGATTCAAGTTATAATGCACGTTTGGAACCTTTACAGACCTATACTGTGTGTTTTCTCTGTGAATCATGATTTTAAGTGGGTTTTGTTTGTTTCTTTGTCTTTTTGTAGGGAGGATTGTGTTTATTTTTTTTGCAAGTATATATGTTGTCCTGTGTGATGAAGAAGGTTGCACATGGAGATACCGTATATAAAAAAGACGAATGGTTGAAATGATCGGATTTTGGCTATACCAAAATTACATACAGCTGAAAATTGTGAATATTTTAACCATTCATTATAGCGAAAAAAGGAATCGGAGGTTGCGGGGGGGGGTTACCCCGCACCATTGTTCACTATAATGGATACAAAGGTGGCAAGGGTGTCCCCCTCATCCAAAACAAAGTTTTGGTGAATAAATAAAGAAAAGGATCCTGCAGCGCCGGTTCCCATCCATGAAAGTGAAGGGAAATTGTGCTGTAGGTACTCGGCAGCACACACCGAAGTGTGCCGCCAAAATGTAAGTAAGGGGTTGGTGGGATCGGGGTGTAGAAAGGCCATGTAGTAGTGGGCTGCTTATTTCGAATATGAACATTTAGAATGCAAGATTTTCGTCTTCAGAAAGTTCGTATTCGAAATAATCACGTACATCCAATGAAGAATCTACAGAACACACAAGAAATAGATGAGGTCAAACACCTCTATAATCTAACAGGCAGGTTAGATGGAATAAGCTTGGAAGAGGCCCAGGGACTTAACAAAGCAGGAAGTTCTTCTCTAAGAGCTATCTTAGTAAACAACATTATGGTGTAAGCTAAACAGTGATAGAAACTTGGCTTTGTGGGATACAAGTGCCCCTCAAGTCCTCTGGCCTATTGTATTCACCTATCAGAAGTGTTTGAGATAAATGCCTGTATGGCTTAGGAGTTATATCTAAACTAAAAACAGCAGTCATACAAGTGTCAGTATGGATTACATAATGAAATAGTGTAAGACCTACCTGAAGAACAACCTGTTCTTGTCAAGGGTCCCTAATCTAACGTGCAGGTCTATGGTATATAGCGCTCATCTCACAACTTGACTTCTCCCTGAGAAATGGCTTCAAGTACGCTGTTAAGCTTGTTCTAGCAAGTGATTTCACCATCTTGCTCAGGGTATTACTTTGTAAACACCCATAACTGCAAATATCTCCTCCGCCATTGCTTATGGTTACCTATTGGCACAAATAATCTCACCCTTTTTCTGCATGTTGCCAACCTAGATTCTTCCCACTGCCTAGTTTATATTTCCTTTATTGGACTACTACCACCAATCCTAACTTCCCATTGCTTAGGGATTTTGTCCAGCTATGATTTTCTCACCCACCAACCATTGGCCACTCTTCAGAGCCAAAGCTTTAGCGCTCAAACACCACTTGTTTCTTCTTCCTGGTCTATTACGCCTGCTATTGTCTGTCATATAACTTTGGATAGGCTTGAAGCTCCTTATCCTTCTCAACCTTTTTTATATATTTATCTCTTTTACTAGCTCCTTTCCACATCCTACTCACACCACCTCGGTGGTGCAGACTGTGTCACTTCCTAGAGCTGCATGAGACGTTTTATCGTTCCTCTGATTGCCCCGATTACTCTCTATAATCCGTGTTGTCAATATCCACTGTTTCTCCCTATCTGATCGAATGCAGAGATTCTCTTCCATGGGTAGACGGAGGGTTTAAAACTGTTGCCAGGTTTAAGTGACTGATTTCTTATTTGGCTCCTCATTGAAGTGATCCCCTGCCTCATGGCGAGCATAGCTCCAAGATCAATGTGAGGATGCTGATTTCCTGACATGGGATGGGGATATGCATGCAACACGCCTGCGAGCTGCTGAGTTTCCACTTAAATGACTACTGCTTGTGCCTAAATTTCCCTTTCTCAGTGCATTGCAGTGCTGAATGGCAGAACACTGGATTTAGCTCTGTTAATGGTGAATCTGTTTTCTTGGGTGGTTCTTCTGGGGTAAGAGTATACTTGTGACTTGGGAAAGTTTGGCTTTCTGTTGACTCGGTCTGTAAGTTAAGCCATGACATCTCTACCTTTTGATTATCTGGTCTGTGGCTGTGGGATGAAGAGGGCCTAGCATGGACCTCTGTTCTCATCAAGGTAGAGCGATTTGGGCAGTGAGGAGTGAGGAGAGCCTCTGGAGCATGCTTTATTGCCCCTCTGGATATGATATGATATGATATTTTATTTGTATTGTGCTCGTACACAAGTGTTTCAGAGCACGACTAGGCAAGGGAGGGAAACAGGGGAGAACACAACACCGATCTTACTAGGCCCAGTGAAATTGAGAACGTGCAAGTGCATGTGAAAGGGAAAAGGGAAAAAGTGCATGGAAGGGGTAGAGTGGAAAGTGCAGAGCAGAGGAGAGTAGATAAATAATAATACATGCAAATAAATAGAAAATTGAGGCAATAAACAGTGGTAGTGCAGCCAGCAAGTGGCAAGTGCTGTGTTTAAGGCAGCAGACTGGGGAAGTCTGATAAGTGCAGAAAAATAAGAAAAATGTGAGGAGGGTCTGTATGGGTAGAGATACAGTGCCCAGTGCAAGGTGTGACCAAGAGGCAGTGCAGGAGTTTGGCAGGATGAGCAGGTACCTGGGCCTAGGGGACAGAGGGTGGCCATTTGTCTTGTGGAGATCCCCTCCCCAAATGCCTTGTCATTCATTCAGGCCACTAACACAATGTGACATTGTCTCACATCACAAATAATTTGTGTCAAGTCAGTAAATACAAGAGGAGTGGGACTAGTAGCGGGCTGTTCCTGCTGTTTCATTTGTCATTCTCATTCTCACCGAAAGCGGGAGGTGCTTATAAACGCCCCACTCCAACCAAGCAGAGTGCGGCCAGTAGCGGGCTACTCCCATAGTGTGTGCTGCTTGTAGCTGAACAGAGCTGCTCAAGTACTTTTTTTCTTTCATCCCCCGGCATTCCTTTGGTGGGGTTGGAGTGCGCAGCAAACCCAGCATGATACCCAGGTGGACCGCGGCTGCCTGCCTGATTGAGATAATCTGGAGAGCTGTGACTGGCCAGCGACCAGCAGTCAAGCAGTTAAGTTACAACCTGTAAACTATGTGGGAGTTGCTGCTTAACCCGGAGGTTGTGCGGCAGTGTGATTAGTTGCATTCTTGGTCTTAAGGTGGCCATACAGTGTTGCTGGATGGCTGAGAGTGGAAAAGTTAACACCTATTTAAATTCTTGATTATTGTGGATTGGATTGAAGTGATTTGTTTTAAACATTGGGTTATATTTAATTGTGAATAGGCTACAACTGTGACTGGTTTTATTCATTATATTTGTGCTTTCACAGGAAAAGGAAAAAGGGTATTTCACAACCCTGTCTTAATTTGTATTCAAATAAATGGCGGTTACAATTGAAAAACTTCTCATGGTCACTGAGAGGGCCATTGTGGCTGCTGCCCATGGGTTGGAAAAAGAGGGTGCTGTTATGTTGGGGCAAGTACCCAGCCTTTCAGTACACCACACTGCATTCATGTCAGTTTCAGTCAGGACTGTCTCATTCATTGTGACACACACACACAGAAACCAGACATCCACAAATTGAGTAGACTCCCAAACTCATTCACACTGGTCCCACCCAATGGGTGTACACATAACACACAGCCCCTGGGAAGGCTCCAATCAGTCCAACAGGAGGCAGCCCCAGAGCCATATATGGTATTTACACCCATCAGCCAGTCAGGAGGAAAGGGAACAAAAGAGACATATATGGTGTTTCCACTCAACGACATTCAGGAGGAAGGAACATAGTCAGGGCTTCCAAGGACTTTGGGAAACAAGGTAAAAGGCATTAGATACCAAGAGGCCACAGGGGCTATCTTGCCTTCTTGTAGGAATCCATTGATTCCTATGGCAGGGCCTGGGTATCCCAAAAATGGACGGCACTGAGAGCCATTGCCTAGTCAGCATGTAGCTGCCACCAGTCCCTACCCTACTCTTTGGGCAACACACATGGGCTGAAAAACACCCATAAGGGTTACAATGTGCTATGAGGGTATACCATGGGTGTTGTTCACCAAAAGATAAAATGAAGAGCTGTACTGCCAGAGGTCCAGGCTGGACCTCAGTGGCAGAGACCATAGAAAAAACACACACAAAGAAGTGGTAGGACTAGGATTATGAGGCCCGGTCCCTCCATTAGGCATTTCCAGCATCACAATCCCCACAAAGAAACCCAGGTTGGTTCCAATCAATACAGATTCAGATGTCAGTGAAAAAGTGAATGCCAAGTAGCAAGTCAGTGTTAAGGCTGGCAAATGCTGGCAGAGGGAGGCAATAGTGCCCTTCTGGAAGGGCCAAAGACCTTGGCTTGCCATCCATTCCCAGTTAGGCAGGTGGAGAATCTGGTATTTGAACTTCCACCTGCTGCGGCACCCCTCATTGGAGTTATTATTGACATTTCCATATTGCCCAGAAAGAGTGAGGAATCAACAACCTCACTGATTAATAAATGAAGTCACTGGGTTAACATGAATTTGATAGCATTCAAAATGGCCAGGAGGGAGAGTTGGGCATGCTAGAATGAAAACATAATAAAAGGGTGATTGTGTTGTGGTCACCTTTGCAAATTATTTTCTGTTACATTATTTGCCATATTGCAGTCGGAACAGAGGTCTTAAGCCTAATGGTAAACAGCGTGTTAGCAGGTTTGTCCCCTTGCCTCTTTTTATCCACCCCCCACAATTAGTATTAAGGGTGGTATACTTACCTGCACTGCCCACAACGGGATAAGGGGAATGTTGTCCCTGTTATGCAGGTCTTGACAAATTCAAACAAGTGCCCTATTGAAAATCCTATTAATGGGAATAGTTTAAATCATGGTGGTAGGGGAGATGTTCCTGTTTCCAATAATTTTGAAGTTGTATCATCTATTGAGAAGATGTTATTGACTGGTCACATCAGTGGGCTCTCCATCAGTCTCTCCATCTACAGAGCTGATTGAAACATAAACTGCTCTGAGAGAGGATGGGGTTGGACACGATCTGCAAGCATCACATCCTTTCTCTCATGGAACATTGTGTTTGCTAATTCGAAATTCACAGATCTCGATATTCTGAGCTTTTTAGAAAATCATGACGTGATTCTTCTCCAAGATGCATGGGTTGTGGAGGAACAATTGTTGGATATTTTTGTGTCATATTCTATTGCAGCCAATAAGAACAGTAGAAGGAGATGTTTTGGGGGTTTGGTTACTTTGATTAGGACGTCCCGTGACTGTAGAGTCGGGATTATTGTTACTAAAATAAATTGCTTCAAATGATGACATTATTTATGCATACTAGTGAGTCCTTGGTAATTCTAAACTTCTATAACAGTCCCCACAAAACAGACCAAAATAGATTGTTTGATTTTGAAGCGTTTATGGAGGAATGGGGGGTGATTTAAATTTGAAGATGGGTAATGGGTTTTCCTCTAGCCTTTGCAATGAGATGGAGGACTCAGACCAAATAATTCCACCATCACTGATGCAGGATGCATAGGTATCTGCCAAAGGGTTAAAGTTTCCCTCTTGGCCCGTAGAATGCGGGCTGTGTGCAGTTAATGGATGAGTCCCTCTAGATGTCCCTGACTTCCTGACTTTTAGGAATCACAAGGGACCTCGGCCATTACATTTTCTTGCCTCCCTATTAGACAGTGCAATATGATCCATGGATTTCAGGTGATTAAGGGACCCCTGTAGTGACCATTATCCTATATGCATTGGGCTTTTATGGCAATCTAACATGATAGGTGGAGTGGTTAGGCAACATCCAGATTTGGCAGATGTTAACCCATTTTGCAAAAGAAGAATGAAATGAGCAAGTATTGATATGTCTAAATTACATCATAACGTTTTTGCTGTTTGACAACCTTTGATTTTGTCTATTTTAGATGGAACTTCCACCAATGTATGCACGGTTAAAAGATCTGTTGAATTAATTGGGTATTTGTCGGAATCTTTCCAAAGAGATTATACACAGAACAAGCCTCCAGTTAAAGTTTGGCATAATGCAGAGTGACCAATAGGGCACACCATGATGCTTTAAAATCTGCAGGGATTTCTAAACGGCATATAATGCAGGGCAGAGCAATTTATCGGGCAGCCCTTGAATCTAGAAAATTGGAGCTTGAAGAACAAGCATGGAGTGATAGGGTAGTGGCCGTGTCATCTAACTACTCTAAAATTAATTGAGAATTTGTGACTGATGGACCCCTAAATAACAGGGCTACGGAGATCACAGAGACTTCTGTGGACACTAGGGCCTGGGTTGACCATTTCGCAAACCTATATCATGCTCCCAATGAAATAGAAAACGAGGGTGTTTCAATGCCATTCTCAAGTCTGGCAAAATTCCACCCTCAAGGAAGATAGCCATCATTATCCCATCTTCAACAAGGGGGATTGAAGGAGATAACTTTCCTATTGGCCAATTCATTTAAGAGCTTTGGAATAGTGTTTTTGTGGTGCTTGGAAGAGTGGATTATATCTAATTCCATTTGATCAGAAATCCAGTTTGGTTTTAATCTTGGGGTGGGTGCGGGAGATCAAGCTCTCAATCTTCATCTGTTGGTGGTGTATTCAGTAAACACTAAGGGTGACGCCATTTTTGGGTATTCATGGACCTGAGCACAGCATTTGATAAGATAAATAGGGAGACATTGTGGTTGGTGCACGGGTCCATGAATTGCCATGGGGAGAGTTTGACAGTATTGCAGTCAAATTCACTGGGGAAATAAGGTGTGTAGGCGCTATGGGGAGTTGTGCCAATGTACACCATTTTTTGCTGTTAAATTGGGGGTTCTCAAGGGTTGTGTGGCGGCCCCGTTCTTTTACCCCTACATCAATGATACCCAGGTGGACCGCGGCTGCCTGCCTGATTGAGATAATCTGGAGAGCTGTGACTGGCCAGCGACCAGCAGTCAAGCAGTTAAGTTACAACCTGTAAACTATGTGGGAGTTGCTGCTTAACCCGGAGGTTGTGCGGCAGTGTGATTAGTTGCATTCTTGGTCTTAAGGTGGCCATACAGTGTTGCTGGATGGCTGAGAGTGGAAAAGTTAACACCTATTTAAATTCTTGATTATTGTGGATTGGATTGAAGTGATTTGTTTTAAACATTGGGTTATATTTAATTGTGAATAGGCTACAACTGTGACTGGTTTTATTCATTATATTTGTGCTTTCACAGGAAAAGGAAAAAGGGTATTTCACAACCCTGTCTTAATTTGTATTCAAATAAATGGCGGTTACAATTGAAAAACTTCTCATGGTCACTGAGAGGGCCATTGTGGCTGCTGCCCATGGGTAGGAAAAAGAGGGTGCTGTTATGTTGGGGCAAGTACCCAGCCTTTCAGTACACCACACTGCATTCATGTC
Source organism: Ambystoma mexicanum (assembly GCF_040938575.1). Taxonomy (NCBI): domain Eukaryota; kingdom Metazoa; phylum Chordata; class Amphibia; order Caudata; family Ambystomatidae; genus Ambystoma; species Ambystoma mexicanum. The sequence goes on along the minus strand of NC_090940.1, from coordinate 247,021,923 downwards.
AGTTTCAGTCAGGACTGTCTCATTCATTGTGACACACACACACAGAAACCAGACATCCACAAATTGAGTAGACTCCCAAACTCATTCACACTGGTCCCACCCAATGGGTGTACACATAACACACAGCCCCTGGGAAGGCTCCAATCAGTCCGACAGGAGGCAGCCCCAGAGCCATATATGGTATTTCCACCCATCAGCCAGTCAGGAGGAAAGGGAACAAAAGAGACATATATGGTGTTTCCACTCAACGACATTCAGGAGGAAGGAACATAGTCAGGGCTTCCAAGGACTTTGGGAAACAAGGTAAAAGGCATTAGATACCAAGAGGCCACAGGGGCTATCTTGCCTTCTTGTAGGAATCCATTGATTCCTATGGCAGGGCCTGGGTATCCCAAAAATGGACGGCACTGAGAGCCATTGCCTAGTCAGCATGTAGCTGCCACCAGTCCCTACCCTACTCTTTGGGCAACACACATGGGCTGAAAAACACCCATAAGGGTTACAATGTGCTATGAGGGTATACCATGGGTGTTGTTCACCAAAAGATAAAATGAAGAGCTGTACTGCCAGAGGTCCAGGCTGGACCTCAGTGGCAGAAACCATAGAAAAAACACACACAAAGAAGTGGTAGGACTAGGATTATGAGGCCCGGTCCCTCCATTAGGCATTTCCAGCATCACAATCCCCACAAAGAAACCCAGGTTGGTTCCAATCAATACAGATTCAGATGTCAGTGGAAAAGTGAATGCCAAATAGCAAGTCAGTGTTAAGGCTGGCAAATTCTGGCAGAGGGAGGCAATAGTGCCCTTCTGGAAGGGCCAAAGACCTTGGCTTGCCATCCATTCCCAGTTAGGCAGGTGGAGAATCTGGTATTTGAACTTCCACCTGCTGCGGCACCCCTCATTGGAGTTATTATTGACATTTCCATATTGCCCAGAAAGAGTGAGGAATCAACAACCTCACTAATTAATAAATGAAGTCACTGGGTTAACATGAATTTGATAGCATTCAAAATGGCCAGGAGGGAGAGTTGGGCATGCTAGAATGAAAACATAATAAAAGGGTGATTGTGTTGTGGTCACCTTTGCAAATTATTTTCTGTTACATTATTTGCCATATTGCAGTCGGAACAGAGGTCTTAAGCCTAATGGTAAACAGCGTGTTAGCAGGTTTGTCCCCTTGCCTCTTTTTATCCACCCCCCACAATTAGTATTAAGGGTGGTATACTTACCTGCACTGCCCACAAGGGGATAAGGGGAATGTTGTCCCTGTTATGCAGGTCTTGACAAATTCAAACAAGTGCCCTATTGAAAATCCTATTAATGGGAATAGTTTAAATCATGGTGGTAGGGGAGATATTCCTGTTTCCAATAATTTTGATCATCTATTGAGAAGATGTTATTGACTGGTCACATCAGTGGGCTCTCCATCAGTCTCTCCATCTGCAGAGCTGATTGAAACATAAACTGCTCTGAGAGAGATGGGGTTGGACACGATCTGCAAGCATCACATCCTTTCTCTCATGGAACATTGTGTTTGCTAATTCGAAATTCACAGATCTCGATATTCTGAGCTTTTTAGAAAATCATGACGTGATTCTTCTCCAAGATGCATGGGTTGTGGAGGAACAATTGTTGGATATTTTTGTGTCATATTCTATTGCAGCCAATAAGAACAGTAGAAGGAGATGTTTTGGGGGTTTGGTTACTTTGATTAGGACGTCCCGTGACTGTAGAGTCGGGATTATTGTTACTAAAGTAAATTGCTTCAAATGATGACATTATTTATGCATACTAGTGAGTCCTTGGTAATTCTAAACTTCTATAACAGTCCCCACAAAACAGACCAAAATAGATTGTTTGATTTTGAAGCGTTTATGGAGGAATTGGGGGGTGATTTAAATTTGAAGATGGGTAATGGGTTTTCCTCTAGCCTTTGCAATGAGATGGAGGACTCAGACCAAATAATTCCACCATCACTGATGCAGGAATAGGTATCTGCCAAAGGGTTAAAGTTTCCCTCTTGGCCCGTAGAATGCGGGCTGTGTGCAGTTAATGGATGAGTCCCTCTAGATGTCCCTGACTTCCTGACTTTTAGGAATCACAAGGGACCTCGGCCATTACATTTTCTTGCCTCCCTGTTAGACAGTGCAATATGATCCATGGATTTCAGGTGATTAAGGGACCCCTGTAGTGACCATTATCCTATATGCATTGGGCTTTTATGGCAATCTAACATGATAGGTGGAGTGGTTAGGCAACATCCAGATTTGGCAGATGTTAACCCATTTTGCAAAAGAAGAATGAAATGAGCAAGTATTGATATGTCTAAATTACATCATAACGTTTTAGCTGTTTGACAACCTTTGATTTTGTCTATTTTAGATGGAACTTCGACCAATGTATGCACGGTTAAAAGATCTGTTGAATGAATCGGGTATTTGTCGGAATCTTTCCAAAGAGATTATACACAGAACAAGCCTCCAGTTAAAGGTTGGCATAATGCAGAGTGACCAATAGGGCACACCATGATGCTTTAAAATCTGCAGGGATTTCTAAACGGCATATAATGCAGGGCAGAGCAATTTATCGGGCAGCCCTTGAATCTAGAAAATTGGAGCTTGAAGAACAAGCATGGAGTGATAGGGTAGTGGCCGTGTCATCTAACTCTAAAACTAATTGAGAATTTGTGACTGATGGACCCCTAAATAACAGGGCTACGGAGATCACAGAGACTTCTGTGGACACTAGGGCCTGGGTTGACCATTTCGCGAACCTATATCATGCTCCCAATGAAATAGAAAACGAGGGTGTTTCAATGCCATTCTCAAGTCTGGCAAAATTCCACCCTCAAGGAAGATAGCCATCATTATCCCATCTTCAACAAGGGGGATTGAAGGAGACAACTTTCCTATTGGCCAATTCATTTAAGAGCTTTGGAATAGTGTTTTTGTGGTGCTTGGAAGAGTGGATTATATCTAATTCCATTTGATCAGAAATCCAGTTTGGTTTTAATCTGGGGGTGGGTGCGGGAGATCAAGCTCTCAATCTTCATCTGTTGGTGGTGTATTCAGTAAACATTAAGGGTGACGCCATTTTTGGGTATTCATGGACCTGAGCACAGCATTTGATAAGATAAATAGGGAGACATTGTGGTTGGTGCACGGGTCCATGAATTGCCATGGGGAGAGTTTGACAGTATTGCAGTCAAATTCACTGGGGAAATAAGGTGTGTAGGCGCTATGGGGAGTTGTGCCAATGTACACCATTTTTTGCTGTTAAATTGGGGGTTCTCAAGGGTTGTGTGCCGGCCCCGTTCTTTTACCCCTACATCAATGGTTTGCACAAGGCCCTGGTGGATTCTAATGCTGACTATACCGGGGTAGGTAGTAGAGCTTTTTCGATATTGGCTTATGCCGATGAGACCATCCTTGTAGCCCGCACTCCCAAGGCAAGCCAAAAGTTGATTCATGTTTATGTGTAATTTATGAGCGCCTTGGACCTCAAGATAAATACCACAAAATCTGCTGTTATAGCATGCACAAAAGAAAGAAAGGTTGTGAAAATGAATCACATGGTGAGCAATGGGACTGTTATACTGAGTGTTCAATATTTTCATTATTTAGGAATACGGTTCTCTTCAGTGGTAACAGGTTCAGCTCATATACTTAAACAGAAGATGAGGATGATTCAATCTTTGGGAGGAGTATCTCGTTTCATGGCCATGTGCCAATATCAGCAACTCCCAATTATTTTAAAGGTCTATGAAGCAAAGACTAAGACAACTATTAATAATGGGGACTCTTTATATGGTTATTGGAACATGTGAGAGTTACAGATCTTGGAGAATACATTTTTCAAAAGATTATTTGGTCTTCTGGGTTCGTCTCAGAGTTTCGCCGTTTATGTAGAACTGGATGCCGGATTTCTGGAAGACGACTGGCATTTGGCACCTCTGTCCAACGGCTTTGCATTTGGCCGAAACCCGAAGGTAGCTGTAACCCAATTAATACACTTTCAGTCAAAGATGATTGGCCCAAAATTTCATGGCTATCCAATATTAGCAAACTCCTGTCACAGATAAATGCTATAGCATGTTTTCCTCCCTGCAACCAATTGACAATTGTAGGAAGGAACACTTATACGAGAACTGGTATTCTATTAGTCAAATAACAGAGGCAGTTTGGACTCTATATAGCAATATCTTGTTTTGAGCAATACAACATCAGATTGTTGGTTCATCACCTGGGCTCATTTCAACAGATTATTTTTGAGAGCTAACACAGTCCATTGGAACGTTTCTATGGACGTGTCTAACTATCCACTGTGTGGGGCAGCAGTGGAGGATCTTTTGAATTTGGTGAGTTCTGCCCCTCACACACATCCATAAGACAATGTACATGTCTGCACGTGCATAGACAGTTGAATTTTAGACAATGTCGCCCAGCTTTATATCACCTCTTTTTAGCCAATTCGCCATATGTGGCTTGGGGTTTATTTACTTTTTTTAAAGAAAGTGATCAGGTGAGCAAAGCTGTGGTTGATTTTTTATGTTGATTCCAGATGACTCTTTTTTGCCTTTTTTTCTACCATATATTTTACATGATGATGTTAATGTATTACTATCACTAATGTATCCAAACCTATCTTCCTGTTTTTATTGTATGTTATTGTGTGTAGACGTGTGATTGATTGATGGATTTCTATCCGAATACACATTATGATGATGATGATAAATACAATATTGTGCTACCACAGTAAACAGACAACAAGAGGGACACAGTCTTTTAGTTTCATGCATTGCACTTAAGACTCACACACTAAACATTGCATTCATCCATCCCACAGGGCTGTTTGAAACTAACACTGCATGTCTAGGGCTGGACCCAACCTCTGTTGTGGGTATCGGACCACATTATGAGTTTTCTACATTTCAGTAGCTCACAGGCGAGAGGGCTTATGAAGGCCTCCATCAAAAGGGGGAGCCCAACTGCATCCTACGCATCAAGAGCCACTCTGCAGGATCCCTAGCTGAGCTCTCCTGCTCTGCTTCTGCAGCGCCCCATTACTGGTTGGAAGGACAGCTGCGGGACCCATACCTTGGCAACGTCCTGCTCCAGTGCTGTGCCAGTGTATTTGGGCTGGTGAAGATTGCAATTCAAACTTAGATGTTCACTCAGTTCACATTACGAATGGAAATGTGAGCCAACCCTGATATATTTGTTTAACTCCTGGCAGTGTGAGCTAAACATTTGTGGGCACGTGTGTGTGCAGACTGACTGACCACTTCACTCAAAAACCTACATCTAATAAACCCTGCACTACAGCCCTAAGAAACCTAGGACTTGGCTCTAGACTTATGGGCAAGAAGGGTCACCCCATGTACCCTAGCGTATCTCTGAAAACCCTGAAGCTTAGCTTGTCCCCACAAACCCCGACCGCATTCATGCCCCAAAGCCTTCAGACCAACCTTGCCACCTCTGACAACACCAGTCTGATTAAGGCAAGACAAACCCTGACCTCACCCATGCCCCGAGGCCCTCAGACCTTCCTTGCCACTCCTGGCAACACCAGTCTGATTAAGGCAAGGCCAAGCAACACTGGCCTGATCAAGGCCACCATGATTAATGCACGGTCCCTTGCAGCTCATGCCCTGGACATTGCTGACCTCATCAAGACTCATGAGCTTGACTTCATCACCATTTCCGAGACCTGGCTGCACCCCGCCTATGGCCCAGCTCTCTCACTGGCTATCCCACCAAACTATTCCATCACTGGATGCGACCGTACCTCCAGAGGTGGAGACATCGCATTCATATACAAAAACTCACTAGGACTCAGAAGCCTACCGAGCACTAAAATGGAATCCGCAGAGCTACTCTCTGCCAAACCCACGTTATCGGCCATCCAAACGGCCACTATCCACTTAATATACAGACCTACAGGTACCCCACTTCCTTTGTGGATGACAACACCGCTCTAGTACTAGACAAAGCGAAAACCAACTCGCAAACTATTATCCTCTGTGATCTTAATTTAGGTCACCAAGATCCCAATGACTCCACGCCCCTTTATCTTGCCAATACCTTGACTGATCTAGGTTTTTCTCTGCACATACAAGCCCCCACTCACATCAAAGGACAAGCCTTAGACTGGCTCAGTGACACCAACTGCAACATCCGCTTACTCTCAAACGACCCTTGCGCTTGGTCGGATCACCACATTATCACTTTCAGCATTGAAGCAGCCTTACCACCAACGCCGCCTGTCGCCCCAGCTACCCTCACCAAAAACAAAGAGAACATAACTGCTGAAAAGACCCACCCTTAACAATGCCACTGACTCCTGCTCGGACCCCACTATCCTAGCAAACATTTACAACCAGTCAGTTCTTACAGCCATAAACTCCATCGCCCCACTCAAACTCAGAAGGCCCAAACAATATGTGCACCTTAACGTGTGGTTCACACCACAGCTCAGAGTGCTTCGCAAAGAGAAACGTAGTGCTGAGGCACGCTGGAAAAGTCAACCCTCTCACACCCATAAGGACAGTCTCCTATTAGCCACCCTTAACTATAAAGAAGCTCTACTCCAGGCCAAGAAAGACTCTTACAACAACCGCATCACATCAGCACAATCAAATGCGAAGGAATTATTCAAAATTCTCAAGGAACTTGAGACTCCCGCAGCCCCCCCTGATTCTTGTCCTAAAGACAGCAACTGGTGCACGAATATTCAGACAGCACTCCTAGGCAAAATCGCCACTCTACAAACCAAAATCAAAGATAAACAAAAGTCTTTACAGTCGAACCAGCCATTACCCACTTCCACACCTAGCACCCAACATCAAGCTAACCCTGCCGTTAAACCATTCCCCTTCTCCCCTCTTAGCATCCTTGAAGTAGAAGGAATCATAAACAACCTCAAACCATCTAACTGCCAAGGGGACCCTTGCCCGGCTCCTATCATTAAGGAAGCCTCACACCAACTTGCCCCTTTCATCACATCCTTTATAAACGCCTCCTTCAAAATGGGTACAGTCCCTGACAACCTCAAGGACGAGTGGGTAATCCCACTACTCAAAAAACCGCCTCTTGACCCCAACATCCCCACCAACTTCAGACCAATTACTACGGTCCCATTCCTGCTCAAGATTCTTGATCGCACAGCTTACCTGCAGATCCAAGACTACCTTGAGTCCAACAAACTCCTGGGGCTAAGACAATCAGGCTTCCGTCCTAAACACGGCACCAAATCAGCCCTGATTGATCTGAAAACCCATATGGAGACATTAAAGGACAATGGGAAGCTAGCGCTACTCATTCTCCTCGATCTCTCTGCGGCATTCGATTTGGTCAACCACCAAATACTCTGCCAACATCTCAAATCCGCTGCCTACTTCACCGACTCTGCCAATGCCTGGATCCACTCATTCCTCAGTAACAGATCTAGCGGGTCTTCTCACCCTCAGCATCGGCAGAACCCTCTCCCATTCTCTGTTGCGTCCCTCAAGGCTCTTGTGTATCGCCTACATTGTACAATGTATTCACCAAGCCACTTTTCGATGTGCTTGACTATCTGGGTGTATCTTATACTAATTACGCGGATGACACCCAGATACTCATTCCCATAACTGGTGACCACATATTCGATACCAAACCCTTGAATGATGTCTACTTGGTCATCAAGGCCTGGATGGCGCAACACGAGCTTTGCCTCAATGACGATAAGACGGAGCTCTTATTACTAGGTTCCACCTATCGTCTCAACAAACTTGACCAATCTTATAAGGCCTTCACCATTGACGCCAACGTCATCAAGGTATCCAAAGACACCAAAACCTTAGGCGTTTATCTGGACTCCACCCTTTCCCTGAACAGACAAACAAATGCTGTTAGGTCGGCCTCAGCATATACATGCAAACTCATCACCACCTGCAGACCTTTCCTGAACCCTCCCAACTGCACTACTTTGGCTAGAACACTCATCATGTCCAAAATAGATTACTACAGCGCCCTCTACCTAGGGACCAGTCAGTCTAACCTCAATAAACTTCAAACCATTCAAAATAATCCCATAATGGCAGCTCTCAATATCCCTAGACGGTCCCATATCTCCAACATCAGATCTGACTTACGCTGGCTCCCAGTAAAACAAAGAATTGCCCTGAAAACGTTAGCTTTGATTTACAAATGCTTGAACAACAATGCCCCTCCTTACCTCTCTTCGTGCCTCACAGTCCATTGCTCTTCCCGTCCCACCAGATCAGCCCAAACTCACAGCCTATCCCTACCCAGATTTAAACTCCAAAAAGCAGGTGGTGTGAGCTTCCCCGTCCTAGCTTCCAAACTGTGGAACACTCTGCCAACCCACTTAAGAATTGAACCTTCGTTCATAACGTTCAAGAACAACGCCAAAGCTTGGCGTTTCACTCAGTAAGCATGAGGTTTCATCACGCTAGCCTAGCTCTCTACCTGCAACAGATCCGACTTGTATACATATGCCACACTGTTTCGATCATAACTTGTAAATGCTGTATTTGTATATAACTTGTAAATGTGTACTTGCGTATAACTTGTACATTTTGTATTCTTGTATACTTTTGTTGTAACCTTTACCTAAGATTATGCGCCCGGTTGCCCACGGGCCTGGTGCGCTTTACAAATAAACTAAACTTCACACTTCTTCATTGTGAGAAGGTTTGTCTTATATTGAGGTACTAAATGGGGAGCCCTGTCCTCTCTTCAACCACTTTGCACCACCTAATAATGATAAAGTATTGTTTATCTAGCACTACACCTCCATATGTCTAACATTATTATCTCACAGAGTGGTACTCTATTTATTGACCTCAGAAGGATGAGTTCACCCTGCCGGGATTCAAACCCCCAACAGCAGGCTGCGCACAGATATCAGGGAGTGCTTAGCTCACTGAGCTATCTGACCAGCTTCACCCTATTTGTTTCTCAATTTCTGCCCTGGGCCTGAGAAAGAGCATGGTCCACCACAGTCACAGAATGGATGCCAACTAGCAGCAACCACCAAGCTCCAAGGAGAAATTAGCAATACCATTGGTTTGTACAGCTAGACCTTCACAACTACAGTGCCGGTGTGCAGCTGGGGATCTTTGGGCTGAGGTTGGCTCAGAATCAGGGCAAGGAATCTGAAGTGCACAAGCAGAACACCATTCTAGAGATGGGCAAAATTCACAATAACATAGAAAACAATAATCAATAATAGAGTTCTCAAAATGCACGACAAAACCTATCTTTATTCAACGCATCGAATCTCACCATGAACAGCATTCAAGTAGCCCTCGACATACAATGAGTGTGAGCAGATTTTTTACTAAAAATGATTTAGCAATGATGTCATACTACAATATTGATTACAAAACGTATGAGTATTATGGATTGGTTAGTATCCAAAGCTACATATAGGATATATAAGTGTTAGTTGCATCATTAGCTAAAACATATCTGATGCCCCCTCCTGGGCCCTGCCCATCACAAATACTACTTTCATTACATCCTTACAATTACACTTGATTTGTTGACTCAGTACATTATAGGCGGTGTGGCAAGAGGGATGACATTTGCTTGGCCGTTTACTCACTAACCGTCGACACTTTGACGAGACCTCAAGATATCACATACACATAGGGTAGGGGAAGAAAGAAGTCTGTGGCCTTGCTAACTCATAGCCTCTTGTGCTCAGGAAAATGGCTGTACGTCTGTGCTTCTCGCCTCGGTATATTTGTGTCTGTTCATGTTACATTCACCTTGTGCGTCTGCCATATTTTGGTTTCCCTGCCCGTGTATGCTGCTTCTTGCCTGACTATAATTTCATCTGCCCTATCAGTGTGGTGAGTGCCTCTCTTGGTATTCCAGAATCTTCCTCTCATCTATGCTATATATTCAGCACACTACTTGTGCTTCCTGCTAACTGTAATCCCTAATAGTGTCACACAACCTAACTAATGATTTATGGCAGAAGCGCGTACATCAAGTGTTTAAAGTACTGCTTCTTGGAATCAGCTTTAGTTTGTCTCTTCTCTCACCCCTAGATTCATGGGCCGGTAGGGCTGCCTCAGCTGGTATCATTTCCCACCTGTACGATAATGGTGAGGAGCAGGAATTGGTGCTTGTATATTTATCCGAGTAGGGGCAGTAGGCGATACCTGCATATTCGTCTGCCCCATTTCACCATTAGAAAGGGCCAGTTGACATGACAAGGAGTCTCTGCATAATCCACATGGGTCAATTTGCACTCAGGCTTCTAGGTAAGAGTGATTCTTTCCTTTGAACCTTCATTTCATCAAAGTAGTGGGGCTAACCCTTGCGCCATTAGGCACTATACTTGCCCAGTGACATTGCTGCTGATAACTTAGTTTTTGTGTCAGTTAATGTTTGGTTTGCAGTCAAAACTGCCTGCAAATGCCTGGGGCAATCAATGCTGTATTGTCCGAAGCCAATGCCCCTCTTGTTGTAAATGGCTATTAAAACCTTTCTGTTTAGAAGCAAAAATGCAGTAGTCTAGGACATTATTAATAAACAATCTGGGGCCAATACTTCTCATTGTATGGGGAAATTAATATAGTATTGCCTATGACCACTCCTGGTCATTTATTTTTTGGGTGACTTCAATAATGTACGGTTTGCAGTCAATGTTGCAATTACTGTGAATACTGCTGTGGGTCAATAAGGCTTTAACTGTGTAGTACCAGACATTGGGCCTTATTACAAGTGTTGCGGAAAGGCAACAACGGCTCTGGTAGTGCTACCGGCGCCATTGTTACCTCTCCGCAACATTACGAGTTTGCTTGCGGGTGCCGCTCTGGACGCCTGATCAGACAGACATCCAGAGCGCACCCATGAGCAGACCAGGATGCTAACAGTTCCGTCATTAACGGGACCATTGTGAGCATCCTCCCCATTCCCATTGAGCCCTATGGGGACGTACCGAGTCTGGGTCCCAAAAATGGGAATTACCGGGCCCGCAAATGTCGAAATGGCCCGGTAATTCCAATTTTTCAGGACCCGGACCCGAGTTTGGGGGTAGCCATGCTGGTAAAAACGGCATGGCTACCTCCAAACTCGTAACTAGGCCGATTGTTTATCTCTGTCTGGGGCCAATAAAGTTGTATTTTCTGCAGGTAATGCTACTGATCACTGTCTGGGCCCATATGCTGTGTATTGTATGGGGCCATGCAGCTCTGTTTTCCTTTTGGCCATTAATGAGGTATGTGAATCTGAAACTGCTCATCAGGTTCTCAGGCCAATACATCTGCCTTTTTTGGGGAGAGGTCTGATCCTTGCTGCCTTAGATAATAAGCCTTGTCTATTGCGTAAGCTCATTGTTGCTCATTACTGAGAGGGGTCCTAACAGCATATGTCTGGGGCATTATTATATGTACTTCTTGGGGCCAATATTACTCATAATGAAAGGAGAGAGATTGGTTTTGCCTTTTGGAGATTATGTTTTTTTTTTGTTCTCAAAGTTAATGTGGCTATGTGCTTTCATCACGTGATTGTAATGACTTTTCTTTATTTTCTATTATTTTTGTTTTGTTTTGTTTTATGAACTGTAAGATAACTTTGGAGATTGCAAAACAGAAAGGTTTCATTGGACCATGGATGTAAGGTCAGCATGATTAAAGTCCTTACTTCTATGATTGTAGCTGCACTTGGCAGGATCTGTAAGGCTTACCTTATGTCGAGCACGTGGGAATCACGTCTGGACTCTCTGTGGATCTATCCCACACCACCTGCAACCCCACATACATGTGGTGCAACCAAGCGTGCTTAGGATGAGAGGGAGCAGGGCTGATGATGAAGGAGGTTGCGCTGGGGTGGCTTCCGTCACCGAGATTGCTGCAGGGAGAAAGGCTGTGTTCACTACTGTTGTTACACCTCTACCCACATTCCTTGAGAGCCTGGCAATGGGGGTTGGACTCACCATATAATGCAAATGCTGAGTTGGCTCTCTAATCAGTTACGTCACTGGTGATGGTCCAGAGCGACTGTGACCAACTGGGTCTCTTCTCCTTCATACTTGTCTATTGTGCGCTGTATTTACAATTTGTGCACTTCTTTCTTGCTTTGCTGTCATGCACGGTAATAGCACCGAACATTCCCCATTTAGCCCAATGGGGAAATGGAAATTCCCAAATGGGCCCAATGGGGAATGGGGACCTACCGTTCCGCCAAACCCGTGATCCGGCGCTAATAGCGCCGGGGGTTTTGCGATAGGGCTAATACCCCGGCGGTAATAACGCCGGGGTTAGCACCCAACTCGTGATGAGGTTGGAAGTCTGCTTTGAACAAAAATCAGCTCCGGTAAAGGTTTGGAAAATACTGTTGACTTCCTATGGAGAATTGGATGAAACAATAGTATGTTTAGCCCTTCACCATCTGCATTTTAGTACAGTGATTCAGTTATGCTGAGATGCCATCTCCTCCTAAGCATCTTGGTGCACCAACTTTACAAAATGAACACATTTAAGCCGGTAAGATAGCTTAGCAAGTTAATTGCTCACTTCGGCGATCCGTGAACAATCTGCAGTGAAACCTTCAAATCACAGCAGGTCCTATTTTATCAAATTGGATGAAAGCATCCACCGCTTTACTGTGAGAAGTGGGTGCAATCCGGCAAGCACTACATAAAAGCATTATATCATTATCATGTCCTCCTCCCCACATGGGAAGCTGCACACAGCAACCATGAAACGATGAGCAAAAGGAGTTGACATGTAATAACAAAGCCAGTGTAAAAAAGCAAAGTAGGACTAATGTGCTCTATTCTTACAGGCTTTGGGTGGTTATCAATTGCCCATAATAAAGAGCTGCTGGCAGGAAACACTTTGGTCTGACACAACAATGTTACATGACAACCTTTTTCTCGTGTGCTCATTGTTTGCAGTATGCATTTTTTTTTTTCGGTTTGGGACAAAAGCGATTCTGTTTTCGTCTGAAATGCACAGAGGCGGCACAGGTAGACCCAGTGCCAGGTTACGTATTATACATGTACAGGACACAATACATGGCCCGCGTGGATAGGGTGGGCACTGAAGCCTTGGTAGTTTATTTTGTTTATTTAAAGTAAATAAAAAAGGCGACCCAGACTGATCAGCTACTTTGATTTGGAGAGGATATATTCCTCCACTAAGGATACCCTCCACGCCACTGTCGCAGACTGGCACCTTCGATGCAGATTGGCATCCATTGGGCATAAAGGTTGATGCAGATCCAGTGTTAATTACATTTATTCGTAAAAGTGTTCTTCTTGTAGTAGCTTTGATTTCTGTGCTGGGTGAAAATGTCATACCGGTTCTCTGTGCCCTCACCGTCAGATAACACCACTTGCATAGTGTTGGGAACGCTGACATACCAAAGAGTAAACTTCAGTCGAGGGTGAACAGAGGTCTGGTTTGTCGGGACTGTCCTGGTATTTGGTCCTCTGTCCCCCGTTCTCAAGATTATGTTCCCATTGGAAACTGCAGTGGTCCCGGTTTTTTTATAGTAGGTCTTCATAGCGGGCAGTAAGGAATGCACAATCTCGCACAGAAGAAATGCTGCATTTTACAACTTAAGATAGTGTTAGTTTGTGATAAATTAATTATAATAAGTGTTTCTTTGAACAATAACACTTAAACCCGCTTCTCCTCCAAATGCTACTGCCCAGACAGCCCTTTTCAAGAGTTAGTCCTACTTTTATGTTAGTTGTCCTGTCCCGGTTTTATACTTTTTAAATCTTGTCACCCTACTTCAGTCAGATCTTCTGATATCAACTATGAATATGTATTAGAACATTTTACATATATTGAAGTTCAGTGGCGATTAGATTTTGCTCTGTATGAAAACCAGAGTGAACTTGGCTATTTGGTGGATGAATGAAGCCAGACTATCTGAACAAGGGCAGAGAAATAGCAACTTCCGGGGAGGCCGCCGCATTGGAGTCTTGCCTGTAATGAACTTCATCACCAGGAAATACATACACATCACGAATTATGAAATCCGAACCCTCAATGGATGTTCTGAATGATTCCAGGACTCATCCTACAATAAAAAATAAATAAAAAAAAAAAAGAAAATAGAGTTTATAACCTTTTTCTAAAAAACGACCTGAAGCAGCTGCGAGACAATATGGCGAGCTCACAGCACCGAAACCTCAGGAGGACCCGTAATGATGAGTGAGTTAGCAGCTTTCATTTCACGGCAGCTGAGCCTGGACGGAGGCTCAGCCTGGTTAGCCAAGCAGCTAGGATGTGTTCGCTTTAATAGGAATCACAGATGTCAGCTCATCAGCACTGATCAATACGCCGGCTTTGGAGCAGACTCAATTAGGCCTGGTGGCATCACAGTGTGCATGGCTGACATGGTGCACATCTGGGTGGTGTTGGCGGCTACACTCTCACTGTGTCTGATCCACGGCACGCACACCCTAATAATATTGTAATACGACATCGCCAGAGCACACAGAGGGAGCTGGATTCTCTGTTGGGGCTTGAAAAACAGACTTTATTTTCAATTATTATGTCGAATGTTTACAGCAAGAGGAAAGACTGGGGTTCCCCTAGCCCCGCCCATAATTCGAATCTGTGACAGTTCTCTGCAGTTCGAATAGAACTAACTGAGTCACCTTACCTTCTTGGGCATTCATCGTTGGACAGGACATGCTGAAAGCAAGTCATCACTGACGAATGCTTTATTTTCCCTTTACATTTCCTTGGCGTAGGGCGGGACCAAGCTTTGAATTTGTTGTAGTCCTCACTTGGACCACAATATGGTGCTAGCATACATCTCTGCACCTGCGAGCCCCGAGGGTGCCATATCACACAAAGGCACCCAGGAGACAGCTCAGGGAACAACTTCCTTTATTCCCCTCTACATGCATCTGTTCCCGGGCTCTAGTAGCCGCTCCTCTTCCTCCCCTGTTCCTCGTGTCAGGTCCTTTCCTCTTTCCTTAAGGTGGCCCACTATTTAAGGTGGCACACTCACTTTCACCCTGCAACAGAAACAACGTAAAGTGCAGGCATTAGTTCATCAATGTCACATGTGCAACAGAAGTAACACATGCTCCATTTTACCCCCTGATGACATCTCAACGTTTGCATAGCAAGATGTGACATTTAACAACCTTTGACCCGGATGTAATAGCAGTATGTGGAATACAAATATCTGTGATACATCTTTCACGCATTCAGATGGAAGACTTGCACAGTGGACAGAGTTGCGCAGGCCATATTGATCCCCTAACGATCACCCCTGCCATTGGTTTCTCTGAAACAGAATGCTGGCTACTTAGTTCCTTTCTGGTTGTTGTGGGAGGCTGACATACACTAGGACCTGTTTTGCTCTTCAAAAGGTGCTAAAGATTCTGGCACCCTTCTGAAAGTGAATTTGTGCGAAAAACCTACGAACAAAGCGTTTCGTGTTTTTTCTTTCGAAGCTGCCCTTTATTAAATGTGCCAGGGTCTGACAGCAAGCGTGCCCCTCCCTGCAGAGTTGCCATGAGCAGGGGACACGCTTCCACCAGACCCACAAACTGGAAAATATTTTAAGATTAGGCTTTCAGGGGATCTGTCATGATTGTATTGTTCCAAGCGAGACCCTGCCCCACCTCACACCAGGTGATGACAACGAGGACAACTATTTGCACAGCCATGTTTTGTTTCTGAAACTGTTTTGTAGGGCGGTGATGAATTGCCAATCGAAAGAGGGAAGCAGGATATTATTTTAGAGAAGGAGAAAGGAAAACACAAACTCTACCTGTGTTTGCTAGCCCCTTGCTGCCTTTCTGCACAGTAGAGCAAAAAAGCAAGGACTGTTCACAGGCATGCGGAATCCCCATGGAAGAGCCCGGTAAACTGCTTCTCGGAAAGGATTTCGGCAAGCCTGTGGATCATCGCTGATCGACATCTGAGGGGATCGGATTAGATGAGTAATACCCAATGAGTAGGCAGAGCCAAGCGAGCTCCCCATAGCAGTTGCAGTGAGGTATGGGGATCGGTCACAGTTCCACCTTGAATGACTCTTAAAGACATCCAGGGCTCCATTCCATGGCACTATCCCCAGACAGGCACTTTGGCTACATCAGGTTCCATGCCAACTCCCTGATGCACTTAATATAAGATAACAGCTAATGGGTATTTACATCCTAACTGAAATCTACAGCATGTGTTCTTTCACTTGTATGCAGAATAAAGTTACACTTAATAAGAAACAGGTTAACAGGGACATTTCAAATCCTTGCTTCCAAGACATGTATAGGAGGAACACATTGTTCTATTCACTGTTTCATGCTGCAATGCTCCAACTTCTAAGCGCCATCTTGTGTTTATTTTTTGTTGAGGGAAGAGTTATTTTGATCTGAAAGACTTACAATAGCAACAACAGTATTTGGAAGTGAGTGCCACCATGGCCCTCCATGAGCAGCGCCATTCGGGGCTGCCTCGTGGGCCATGACCTAGGCCACTGTTCATCTTGGGGTTGCTGGAATTGGAAGGGGGTAGGCCGTGGCGGCGGACAGGTACGGGTAAACAGTGGTAGACAGTGTATTCCCCTCTTTATTCCCTCCGCAGGTGAGCGTCTTCTCAGAGAAACTTTGCCCACCCACCCATCCCCTTTATTTCTGTGCTCTCATCAGTTTGGTGCTAAAGAAATGTGTTATTTTAGCATACGGGGTGTGTATTTTAATGTTGCATTTTATTGGTGCTATTGACGAGGACTCACACAACGGGTTATATAGTACGTTCAGAGCATGACCAAAATGTTGAACTAACAATAACTATGAATTTGCTACCTGGGTTGTGGGTTGAGGGGTCCACTCACATCCAATAGGCCAGGCAGGGGAGGACGGGGGTAGTGGCCCCTATGTTTGCCCCCTCTGTGGATTTTTGCCCAGGCTTGGGTGTTTACACTGTCCTGCTGGAAAATGGATTTTTCTGCAATCAACCCTGTAACAGCTGGGACCACCAGTAGGTCAATCATGTAGCTGGCCGGTCGGCAGGGCTGCTAGAATCAAGGTGGTCATGGTACCTGATTGATGGACAATGTAAAGGAACTGTGTTAATATAAAATGTGTTAATCAAATGCGGCCTGTTTTACCTCCAGGAATGTGTGCCTTGTCGCATCATATCATGTAATACAGTGAATGTTTTTTTTATTATTTTTTTTTTTTCTGTTGGGAAGACATGGGCTTTTACAAGTGCACCGCTACAGGGTAATCCAGTTGCAGCTTCAAGACAGAAGGAAAAGTCATGAGGGGCTGGCTGGTTGACGATGGGGACTAGATGAAACAAAAACCATGGAAGGGACACGACAGATAAGAACTACCGGGTGAATGGTCATTTATAAAGTGGTTCTCGAGACCATGTCACCAAGGAGGGAAAAGGGAAGTAGTTGTTCCATCTCGCTTCAGAGCAGTAGTGAATTGTATTGATAATAGTTAATCTTTATAGACCAAGGGAGGAGTATGGTTATTTTGAAATAATGCAATAATGCAAAAACCGCAAATTGCGGCACCGTAATTACCTCCAAGGTCCCTTTGCGGGTCCTTTCCTTAAAGGCTGGTAAAACCAGCCATTATGGTAGGGACCCGCAAAGGGACCTCGTAATTGGGCGGTAAGGGATTACGGCACCAGTGCCCTTACCGGTACCGGTAATCCCTTACCGCCCGTGTCGTAATGAGGCCTATTGTCACTATTTTCCATTTGGTACAGAAGAGAAAAATGGTAGAGAAGAGAAAAATAATGATTTCCATGTGCAAAAAGCTGTTATTAGTATTGAATATAATGGCACCCAAATGATCAAACTCAGCAGCATTCAGCTCTCAGGTGGGATTAAAATCTCTGTCATGCAGTTAGGACATAGATGTTTAGGCAGAGCTATCTTGCCAAATTCTGCATAGAGAGAAATACATTTCTTTATTGCTTGTTCTTTGTGTACATTATTTACTGTGATACTTGTCCACACATGGCTAGCATGAATTGTTACAGAGCAGGGGAGCATTGATTCACATTGGTCAGGGGCCTGCAGACTTTGACTCTGGAGATGTGTTGGACTATATCTCCCATCAGCCCTAACCAGTGTAGTCAAAGAAAAGAGATCATGGGAGTCATAGTCCCATCTGAAGAGCTAACACTTTCAGACCTCTGACATAGGTCCACACAGTTATGGCACTGAAGTCATAGTGCAAGTAGTTAGAGTTTCCTGTAGATTAAGCCAGCCAACATACTTTTGTTCGACATAACATCTTCAAGTCAATACATAAAATATGTATATAAATTAGCAATATAAAATTCATATCAGTATAAATGAGCATACTTTAGAAACAAAGTTCAGAGGAGAGCCCTGCTCGCAGCCTCTATGATTAGCTCTAGCAACCTATTTACATTTAATGACAGAGTTTGGCAGCTTCTTTCTTAGCAGCCAGGACCTATGAGTATATTGAGAAACCGCATAGACTACATGGGATAGAATACTCTGCGGCAAAATCATCATTGCTGTTCTAATGTCCCTCATCCCAGCCTCTTTCAGTATTGTCTTCAGATACATACACCACAACTGTTTCATTTTTTCGCACATAAACATAAAATGCATCATTGACTCAGTTGCCTTCCCACACATCATACATTGGTCTGAATCTGAGTCTTTCCAGGTGTAGGTGTAGGAAGCCACTGAGAGAGTCCCTAGTTCCACTGGCATATATAGGGACTTTTCATATTAGAGTGTGTTTAGATATATATAGAGGTTTCTGCCAGGAATAATGAGTTCAGTGTAAGCAGGACCTAGTTTTAACTTCGTCGCACCAGCCACCAACTGGTCCCTTGCTCTTTGAGTCACACAATCCTTTTGGACTTTCCTTGTTCCAATTGGCTGGTTTTGAGGTTATTCCCATACATTACCTCCCCCTATTTCATAGAAGGTCTTTTAAACATGGCAAAGCCAGTCTATTGTCTTCCCTCCATCCATAGACATCACATGGCATAAGGTGTCTCTATATTTTTCGAGCCCTTCCTGGTTCCACAGTCTTAACCAAAAAAGGGATGGACCGATGCACGCCAGAGCTGCCACAGGGGTTTCCTCAAGTTCCAGGAGGATTAATGTGGAGGGGTTACTCTTGTGTGACAAGACCAGTTTTTTTTATGAACTTTAGTTCGCTTGATTTCAATTGTACAATGTTGGCATGCCCCCATAATTCAGCCCATATAATGCAGCCAGAACAGCCTGCTTTCCATGTAAGTCTAATACTGGTGAGATTGCTCCTTGTCCATGGCTTGCGTGGATGGCCTGGATGGAGCCCCTACATTTTTCCAAGGTAGAAACCAAACATTTCATCCTGGGCTACTCATCCCTCAGATTCTTGGAAACGTACCCCAAGATAGTCAAAGTTTTTAACTTGATCTAGTTGGATTTCGTTCACCTTTAGCACTAAAGGCACTAAAGGTCTAGATTTTGCAAATCGAGGTTTGAACACAATTACCTTTGTTTCTTTTCAATGTTCAAGTGCATTTCCTACTTTGAAGTAATTGCTCATTTAGGTGCGTGACCAATGAAGATCAAAACAATTGTGTCTTGGCTATAAAATGATTAAGGTACTCTGTATTTTTTTCTGGTCTGACATGATGAGTTCCACGACTGTGTGATGCAGAATGATGAAACATGTTCACAAATTGAAGTAAATAGTGAAGATCAGATGCTACGAGAATAGCAGATAAGAAATAATGGTGTGAAGGTGTGGAGTTATCAAAGGTCATAGAGATGAAGCACAAGAGTTTCAGGAGTGCAATGAGCCTCCGCTTCCACAATAGCCTTGATTCTCCCCCAAACGTCTTTCCAATAGAGATTGTTGAAAGGGAAGGAGAATACCTTTAGAGACTTAAATCCAGTGCTTAGAGGTGATTTGTTTTTCAGAGGCACTTTAAACATGTACCTGCTAGCTCCCTCTTCTCTAGATGGTATCAACACAATGGAGGTCATTCCGACCCTGGCGGTATGGGTTTAACGGGACCGGTAAGGATGCCGGTGCCGTTAACCCCCTACCGCCCTATTACGAGGTCCCTTAGCGGGTCCCACCAGGGCCGGCTGGTTTTACCAGCCGGCCTTAATGGGACCCGTTAAGGGACCATGGAGCTAATAACGGGCCCGAAATTTGCGGGCCCGTTATTAGCTCCTTCCCCATTCCCATTGAGCCCTATGGGGGCTCAAATGGGAATGGCGAATGCTTTTCGAAATGGGGACTTACTGGGTCTGCATAGGTCGGAATGTCATGATAAGTCCCTATTCCGACACCACGGACCCTGACCAGACATTGGAGGCACCCATGGTCCTAATAGCACCATGGCTACCTCCAAACTCGGAATGACCCCCAATGTATAAAGTTCTCAATATTTAGAAAAAACAATGCATGAGTTAGTGCACTAGAAAAGATTAGGTCTTCCACAATACATCAGACCTTCCAATGCTCAACTTGCTTTCTCCCAAACTTCTTACGCTAGTGCAATTGGATCTTCTGTAGCTGTATCATAAAACGCTGTGGGGAGACTGAGCATACACCACTGCACATCTACCCTGCAGACAGAAGAAAACCAACAAGAATGGCAATGGAAAGATCTCACACACCGATTCACTGTCAGTGCAGCTTGGTATAGAGAATGCAGGCCTGCAGTAATACATTGAGGAGGCATTTGGGAATGTGCCTGCAAGGCAGGCAATATGTATTGACCCGAGAGAGAGGTAACACAAGACCAAATCCGAAGGCAGCTCCACCACCCTTCCCAATGCAGGCCAGGATTTGGCATTTGCAGGTCTTGCCTGTGGTGCAGGGATACCGATGGGCTCTGTGCATGCTAATCTCGCTCTGTGTTGGTCAGAGATGTGACAATGTCGACTGAGACCCACACCTTCCTAATTAAGGGTTCCCATTCCCTGGGAGCTTTAAGCAAATGATTAAGATATCCGGATCTAGTCACAATTTCTATAACTATCATGGAATTAGGGGAGCAGTTTAAGAATGGTTTTCCAAACATGCTAAAAGCCTAGGAAAAAAATAGGATGGGGTGTTATTGTGCCCTCCCTACGACCCTAAGGAATGAGACCTCCCACATAACCTTTCATGATGTACTCAATATTAAGCTCTTCAACTAGCCCACTCTACCCCACTAGGCCCACCCAGACATGTGTTCTAGGAAGGTTTTGAGTTATTTCTGGCTCCCCTGTAACCTTGGAACCATAGAGACCCCCTTTTCTCACTGTAACAATGTTTCGACTAACCACCAACTGTCTGGTATCAGGTTCACTGTAACCACGAACTGCAGACAGGTGGGCTTGCTGTTTCAAGTAACTAAGTAAGCCTCGTTGTTTTTCATGTAACTAAGGAATCTTTGTTGAATGTTACAGCACCACAATGCCCCAGGGTCGCTTTGTGTGCTTTATAAATGTAAACAATAAATACATTGTCTGCACAATGTTTTCATTTCATGCATGATAATACCTCATCCTACAGTCATGTGGGGAGAGCGGGGAGAGAGGTAGGCATTTCTGGGCGACCAGTGACCCCATCCGGAAGGGGAAGTGCAGGTGTACGTCACTTGTGCCCCCGTCATTTTCAAAGAAGTTTGTTACTAGACGATAGAGTATATAATATGCGTTATCCCATCAACATAGTGAACCTTACTATATACAATATACTTACTTACTATATACAATATAGATTCATTAAAATGTCGTTTTTACATTTAAAAAATATGCATTTCACTAGGAGTGTTAAAAATGAAAGGGTTTTTAAATTGAAATTCTGTTCATGAACCATTTAAAACATGTTGCATTAAAACCAGACAAAAACAAGTTTATCAAAGTCATTTTACACAATGCGTTGGTTGAAACCAATATATGTATTATTTTCAGAGCAAAACCTCCTCTTTCAGGTTCATACAAAGTTTCCTACTAACCCTGCGACTTTCAGTGATTGCCCAACATGTTTCAACTATCACGACACTGCGTTCACCCGTCTTTGTGTTTCAGTGTGTCATCTAATAGAGCATTCAAAACACAATAAATGTGCATTTCCAGAATAGCACAATTTAATGTTGATTAACTGAAGCCAAACTTTAGTTAATAGTTATTTCATAAACATGATTTTCAAAATGGTGGGCCTCATTAGTTTGCCGGTCCGGAAACAAGGGTGCCGCAAGCTCACAGGCACCCTTGTTTCCCGACTGGCAGAATATGAGTCTGCCTGCCGGAGCCGCTGTGCCCAACAGGTCTGATCCTGCCGGGCGCAGCGACCACAGTAGGCAGACTGCTCACGGGAGCACTGACACAGTTAGCAACGGTGCAGGTGCTTCTGTGTCCCCACTGCCATAGAGTCCTATGGGACTCTAAGGGAATGGGGATTAACAAATATACTGGCACCTGACTTCCCGGCTGCCGTCAGCACCGGCAGGTTTACCGCCAGACTCGAAATGTAGCCCAGTGTCCTCAAGGAGTAAGAGTCTTCAGGACTGCAACTCCCTGTGCTATATTATTTTAGTACAACAAATGGAATTAATACCGAGGCATATCTCACCTGGTTATAAGACCCATTGTATTGCATGCCCTGTTGTGAAAAACTGAGATTCCATTTAGGAATGCTAGGTCAAAAAGACTCCAGTTCTGCACAAAATATAAAAAGTAAGCATCAAAAATCAATCATGTGCATCTTTGTGCAAAAATTGAACGAAGTTCTAGCATTCTTGCTAGATTATTTTATTTGTATAAAGTGCCCAATGCCTGTGACAATAAATTAAATGGAGAGTACTCTACAATTAACTATTTGTCAGTGTGCCATTACAGTTCAATAGAAGGAGGAACAATCAGTTGGTTGATATTAAAAGGGAGATTTCAGGACAGACTGTCCTTTTGAAGGGGACCACGTTTGGGCACCGTCCGTGTATGCCGGCAAACTTAATTGAGCATGCAGAGGTTGATAAAATGACCTCCATCTAAGTCGATGGATGCAGAGACAGCATGTGTTCAATCCTGAGTGGTGATTCTTTTCATTAGGCTGACCAACTGAATTTAAATGTGTGGCTTGTGCTTTCCTGTGATGTCCGGTGTCCACTTAAGGGCTCAACACCAAAAAACCTCTGACAACGAGCGAATGTGTGTACCTTTAAGGCGGCCCGGTTAGCATGCAGTGTGTTCACCTGCACGAGCAATTGTTCATGGAATTCTCTTAGCTGAGCTATGGCTGCGGTTACGGCCATCAGCGGTAAGTGGTGAATGACGGATACGTCCTTGTGGCTGATGCTTCTGTTTTTTTCTCAAGTAGCGGCAGCATTGCGAAATTGCTTGTGTTTTGTCAAATCGTCGGCCATTTTGCAAAAAACTGGAGTTCTGCACACTCACAAACGGAAGCAATTTGGATTCAAACTGTTCTCTTTTCATCTGCTGTCCTCTTCCATTCTGAGAGTGCCCCTAATGGCACACTTAGATGTGCTTCCAAGATGGCATCTACAGCATTTAGCTGACCTTTTTCAGACACATTACAGTAGTTTGTTTTCAAATGCATTTTTTTTGTACTTGTTTTCATTCAACAAGATTGTGCTGTATCTTTGGGCGAATGAACACTGTCCTCCAATACTGAGCAGGATATCCGCAGGTGTTTTTCGGCGATAGTGTGTGCATGCAGGAATTAGGCATTAACATTTGATAACCAAGCAACAACAAAAAAACAACACATGACACACCTTTATGGTATACTGTTTATTATATTGGCATGTAGCATCTTCACCAGAAGTGCCCCAATATTGGCCAACATATCTTTACATGATTTTCGTAACCTGTAACATTGGCTTGCATACTCTATGAGCATTGTGGAGAGCTTTGTTTGACAAGTCTGGAATGATTATAACAATGATACATTTTATGCAAGCCCTAAAACTGCCTGAAGTGCTTAAAAGTGTACCTGTGGAGTAGGTGTAATCCACTTTTCCTTGATTGGGCAAATAATATATCATTGCATTAATTGTAAACGGTAAATTGTGAATTTGGATCATGATACTATTTTATTTGTGGAGTATGATGAAGATTGGAATATTTTGTTCTGTTCTTATTTTTTTGTTCTTGTATTTTTATAAATTGTAAATGTATTGGTATTTTAAGCTATAAATTTGAAAGGCTGGTTTTCCAGCTATAACTAATAAAAAAAGAAGAAAGTACTCTACAAGGCCCAGCAACTGCCAAGGGTAGGACCCATTCCCAAACAGTGCCATTCAGTGGCAGGCATGGCCCTCGTGTGCCCCCTCTCTTTCTAAGGGCACCCCCCCTTCTCCAAGTAATGATAGCAGTATCAGGTAAGGCTGCCAGATGCCACCCAGGTCGCTTTCCCACACCCACATGCCAGGGATAGCCCCCACCAGTGGCAAAACGCTTTTCACATCACGTGGCTAAAATGGCAAACGAAGCCAATGGAAGATGATTAAAAACCTGCTCACTGAACGGTGCCTGCACGGGGGCCTCTCCTTAATAATTGTTTTGAAACATATTTTGCAACGTGAATCCGTGCAAACAAATAAAAAGTGAGCCGAGGAAAACTGAATGGTTGCTTAGCACCGGCAGGTAACAATGTTAAGAAAACCAGCAGTGGCAATGAAACAGTGGGCATACTTGCAGAAGGCTTGTATACGGCACTTCGCATCCGTTAAAGGGAATTCTTGGAAAGAATAACTCGAGCAGAATAGAAAATTCAGCGCGCGGAGGCGTACAGACCCGGCATTGCCATTAGCATGTCAAATGACAGCCATCTCTGCAGCCGGGAAGAGAGCAGCAACTTGATTCAAGCGGAAGCTTACACAGCAAGTTCCGGCAGCCTAACGGTAAAGCGAGGCGTTGTGAATGCAGCATGACTCATAACTCCACTTTGCTTCCTCTCAAATTTACTCTAGGGAAAGTCTAGTCTAGGGTTTTTTTGAAGTGTTGTTTTTGTGCAGAGGATGGTATACACGTATGCGGTAACAGGGGATAACTTTCTGTTTAATTAGGGCTGTGGAGATATCTAGGGAGGGGTCGACTACTGTAACCTGCAGGGGTGGACTGGGAACCAAAAGAGACCCTGGAAATGATGTTCAAAGTGGACCCATATTACACATGTTCAGCAAGCCCAACCCTTTTCCTATGAGAACATTTGTAAATAAAATAGGTTACCACACAAAAGAGGCCCAGGTTGCAGGGCCTACTGGGAAATGTCCAGCGTTCCCTATAGGCCAGTCCAGTCCTGGTAACCTGGGATGCCAAACAAGATAGGGAGAGAGTTTGCAAAGTCGGTCCATCAAAACCTGAGGAGAACCATTTCCAGTTCCAGAAGAACCTCAAGACCTTCCTCTTTTCTTCTGCCTTCGCTCCCCCTCTCTCCTGCTGATCTGTTCTTTCTTGGCATTGTGCACCTGGACACCCTCTGTCCTCCGGGCCCACGTACGTGCCCACCCTGCCATAATCCCACACTGCCTCCGGGCCACCCCTTGCACTGTGGTCTGTATCTGTACCCATACAGTCCACCATCCCCCAATTCTTCCTGCACTTATCAGACCTACCCTGTCTGCTGTCTTAAACCCAGCACTTGCCACTTGCTGGCTGCACTAACACTGTTGTTGCCGTTATTATTTATTAATTTATTATTATGTATCTGTTTCTCCCTTGCTCCACACTTTCCACTTCTCCCCCTTCCATGCACTTTTCCCCTCCCCCTCTCCCATGCACTTGTATGTTCTCAATGTCACTGGGCCTAGTACGATCGCTGTTTTGTTCTCGCCTCTTCCGCTCCCTTGCCGCGCTCTGAAACACTTTTGTACGAGCACAATAGAAATAAAATATCAATCAATGCAATCAAACACATGTCATTATTACTGTCCTGCGCAAAACCATACCTAGCAGCCTGAATATATAATGCAATAACCGACCAGCCTCTGAGCTCTCAAACATGAATTGCGAGCAGTGGGCAGCATGGCTGAAATATATCCTGAGTGGATTCTTTTAGGTGTAATTGGAAAGTGGCCTGGCAGTTTGGGCCAGATTGCTCCTTTTAATTACATGGCCGAGATTGATTTGCATTTGGCTGGTCCCATTCTGTAATGTCTCAGATGGGATAATAAATGATGGCATGGAAGGTAGCTCAGAGAAATAACTGTGGTTGTGATGAATTCAAACCTGCCAGCCATGACCTTTTCACTTTAGTGGAGCAAAGAGCCACTGTCATAGCAGAAATGAAAATATGCCCAACCTGATCTCTTGAGTTGACAAACATGGAAAAATGCTTTGGACATTTTTTACCCTTAGCCTCCAAATTCTCTCAGTGTTGATTTGTGTGACAAAGCCACACGGGTCAACTGTACATCCTGTCCTCCTGTCTGCTTGCGCAAAGGGCTGACAGGACTCTGATATGCACCGTAGCACAGCCAAGCAAGCATCCGGAATATTGTCTGGCACAAAGCGGAGAATTACTGTACAAGAAGTGACAGAACAACCCTGCAGGATTCTTCCAGAAGACAATATCAGAGAAACACACACATTCACACCCAGGCAGTGGTCGAAGTGAGTAGGAGCGGTTGGGAGCGGTGGTCCTCTACTTTTTTATCGCATTTTACCATTCCTATACTTTTATTTTAAAACATCCTATACTTTTATTTTAAAACAAAACCATTCCGGAATTGTTTCATTTTTAAATAACAGTATAGGAAGAAGTTAAAACTTGCACTTCACTGCACTGCACTGAACATTCCCTTAAACAGCAGGTTCATTGGTTTGGGTGTTTGTATTGTGCTGGGATGGTCTTTTTGGTGGGGGTTGTGTGGAGCAGGGGCCGGCCAGCAGGGAACATAGTTCCACTACTTCTTTTCGTACACTTCAACCATCCAGGATGTTAGGAGACCAGCCCTGAACTAGTCTGGAGCATCATGGGACAGCAAATTATTTGGAACTAGCAGCTCCCAAAGACATATGATATTCAGGACTGCATCTCCGGGGTAGCCTCATGTTAAGAACTGCACAATAAGGACTGAATAAGAAATGCACAATCTGGAATGAATTCTGGAATGTCTACCAGGGATTCAGAAGGAGATTCGCCATGGAGAAACACTAGCACATCCAAAGAGAACCCTTAGATAAAAGCTGCATATCCTTGAAGAGAAATCCAAACTCATTCAAACGCCCCCTTTCCCACAAGCAGTTCCTGTGAAGAAGAGTGCCCATCCATCTCCCTGCAGCTTCTGCATTCAAGGAGAGAAATGCTTCATTCTACCTTCTCAAAGGGAAAACAACATGTTTCTGCAGGTGGGGACTTTAGCAGAGGTTTTGCTGGACCTTAAATGAATGTTCAAACACTGGAAATCCACAAAACAAACATCTGTGTAGTGGGACACCGAGGGGGCAAAGCAGCAGGCACACGCCATCACCTGCAGTGGAAACCAAATGAAATAAATCCAAAATGCCATCAAGACTGAAAACCAACTGAAAAATAAATCCTAAACGGAGTCAAGACTGGAAAGCAACTGAAAGAAATCCAAAATTCTGTGAAGAAAGGAAACCAAATGAAAGAAATCGAAAATGCTGTCAAGACTAGAAACTAACTGAGAGAAATCCTAAACAGAGTCAAGACTGGAAACCAAATGAAATAAATCCAAAATGCTGTTAGGTGTGGAAGAGAAGAGCTCCTGGACATCCAAATAAGGGTGTACTTCAGTGAGGGGTAGAACATCCCCTTAAACAGCAGATGGAGGGTGTGCTGCAGTGCAGGGAAGAAGAGCTCCCTGGACCGAAGAAGCATGGTGCATTCCAGTAAAAAAGATGTGACACCAAGAACCCGGAAGATGGGTCATCTGCAGTGAGAACGAGAAGGGCACCTGAGCCCAGAAATGGGGAAGCCACAGTGAGGAAAGGAAAGCACGGGACCCCAGAAGAGGAGTATGCTCCGATGAGAGGATGGAGAGCATGTGAGCCCAGAAGAAGAGGTGTAAGGCTGTATGCTACAGTAAAGAGAGAGAGAGCGACATTGATCCCCAGTAGAGGGGATGTCTAACAGAGTAACAGAGCCCTTTGGTTTTGGAAGAGTGAGGTAAGTAACAGAGAAAAGAAGAGCCCAATAAGGATAGGACAGATACTAGGGAAAGGGAAGAAGACTGAACTCTAGCGAGGAACCTTCCTGTCTTTAACTTCCTTTATGCCTTTTGATTTGCCATTATTCGTACATAATTCTGTTTTCAGGGACTATGTTTCCCTGTGAACGTTGTTGCATCCATCCTGAATCAATTTCCATGCAATAGTCTTACGTTTTACTTTCTCTTAATGAAACCCTTTAACTTTCTTCTGGTGTCAGTAGCTGTGTGTTCCGGCTGCCATGTGACATCTGCCTGAAGTGGGCACACAACTGCCTGGCTTTTATACCTGATCATTTTGACAATTATGTTGACAGCTGAAAGCTCATGATTACGCTGTATTCCCAGGGACATCCTGCACTACCCAGTATATGACACATCCCGCTAGAAAAATCACATTTAATTACAAATTGGACCTCCAAAATTGTTGCTCTGGAGGAGAAAATGTGACGGGCAAAGCTGCACTTTCAGAGTGTGTGTCTGTTCTTTTTTTATGTCATGCACAATGCCTTCTTCATAGGAGACAATGAGATCTGTCCAGACGGATTCCTAGAACACAGATGCATACTTCATAGGGCTTTTCTTCTATGGTATCCACATTCATAAGAGTATTTCTTGATCTTCTTCGGTGTGGAGTGCAGAATCCTCAAGGAATAGACTTCAGCATCAACTTCACTCATCATGTTGCACTCTTCTGCAGCAGCAGACTAGTGCAGAAAATAATTCCCTAAATTCATATGGAATATTGGAATTTATGACAACTAATCTCTGTCTGTTCTGTAGATGAAACCTGAACGTGAAAATATTGATTATAGGATAAAGAATGTGTCTGTGGTGTGAACTAGTACAATGCTATTATACGTGTTGTATGTCTATGACCCCAATTGGTTCTTTATGTGGGTGGCTTATTAAGAAGGAGCTGACCTTGTCTATAAAGAAGCAAAAAATAAGTGGATAAAATGGATGTCATATGATGTACTCCTGTTGTGCTGTACCCCTGAAGCAGCACATTCATGTGTATTGCACAAGCGTGGTAATCTAGGATGGCCCTGAGTGTGGCATGACCCGTGATATGTTGCCTAGCTTGGGGGGCCCCCTCAGCATGGCTGGCAGGGGGGCGCCCAAATATTGTGCAACGCCACTTAAAATAACAGAGTTCAGGTGATGGAAGGACATGTGAAAAGCTTGAGAGTTTAGTGGCTCAGTTATCAAAAGACATATAGGCTCAGCACTACACGCCTTCTAGAATCATTGTGGTGCAACTATTTACCAATATGGCGACAACACTGGACCCTCTGGACTACTGGAGATACCTGAATGTAATCTGTACATTCAAAGGACACTGATATGGAAACAGGAGTGTGTTCAGGAGGGCTTCCCTAACAGCTAAGGGAGAAGTGCAGGATGTGACCAATGTATTCAACATGATTTGTACATGTTTCAGGATTTTGACAGACTGCATCTACTCAGGGCTGGACTGGGGCATATAAGTGGCTAGAGAACTTATGAAAAAGGGGGCCCCATTTTTAATTGGCCATTCATTTTGTTTCTGAGAGACCCTTTGATTAGTACCCATGAGGTAGTTTTGTGGTCAAATAATAGTGTTACTGGTGTAAAGAATATTTAATCAGTAACACTGGTCAATAACACTGGTATATTGGTGCACAGTGAAATAGCTTATGAAGGAAGCCCACTTTGCCAAATAACGGGCCCTATTTGACCGGAAAAACAGCCCCACTTGTGGTCCTGCACTTCGGGCAGTTCCCCATTACCCTATTGGCCAGTCCAAGCCTTCATCTACTGCAGGGATGCAGTGCACATTTTGAATTTAGCAACCCCTAACTGCGTGCATGTGTGATCAGTTGCTCAGAGGTCCTTGCTAACATGGATATAGAACTCATCTATGACACCAGTTTCAATCAGTGCCATCCTCAAATGTGTGGCATAAACCAGCCACCGCTGCCCTCCTCATCAACCCAAGTTAATCTGTAAGTCTTCGGGAGGGAGTATCACAGCTCCTAGTCTGCTCTGTGCTTATGAAAGTATTTTCACATAATAATATTGTGATAGTTGATCTCACAGAAAAGATCTTGAGATTACTCGAGAGCCACACTGGAGGATTCTGCGGTGTACTCTCAAAAGAAGACACTGAATGGGTGTTAAGTTGTATCAATCTTGTCCCTTCATCCTGTCTCTGGTTACCAATAATAACCTCAGCCCTCATTTCAGGTTGAAATAGGTCTCCTGCTTATTAAAAAATATTTTCTTGAACACTGTAGGGGTTGAAAACAAATGCTGTCCTGTTGCATGTCTTCCGCTGCTCAACAATTATGATACTTGTTTACAGGAAACTTGATTAACAGTTGTTTATACCTTAACGACTTATGACGTGTTTACATTTAAGGTGTGACGTTCATTAAACATATGCCTTAGAAAAGGTAGAGCTACATTTGCACATAGATCACTATGTTATACATTTGAAAGCATTATGATTGATAGTGGGCAAGTAGCAATTAAAGCTTTGAATGACGACAACAAGTAAAACAATAACATGTTTTCAAATGACACATGTATTCCTTAAAATGAGAAAGGGCTGAATAGTCTTTGTCTCAGCAGTGGTTGTGATCAATTAATTTAGGACTACCATCAGTACAGCACAGTCGTGGTAGGTGATATGAACGCAAAAGTGGGCTTTAGTAAGACAGTGAATGAGGATAGATATTGTATTGAGGGCAGGTTAGCCATTTCTAAGGCAGAGCAGCTCAACAGAAATCTGTAGAACACATTCTGGCTTTGCTCTTGCAGCAGAATACACTCATTGAGCTCAAGGCAAGATTTAAACATGATATTCTGGTAAGACCAAACTTTAGATGTGACCACAGGTCTGAAACTATTGACCATTGATTGATTGATTACTCTTAATTGCAGCAAGCCAAGGCATTTGATTTCATCTCCTCCCGCTCTAACAGCTATCCCTTTCCATTTATTGTGGTGGGGTCTGCAGAATGTTCAAGGAAAAACGATAATCAATTGAGTTACTTTTTTTTTACTTTACCCTGGTCGGAGAGGAACATAGATTGAAGGCATCTTCAAAACCCCAGGAAATCTGAAATCTATGCTAGCATTTAAGTTGGTACAAATGTTGTGAAGATGGTGATAGACCTATTCGGTTTGTTGTTTCAAGAATTGGGTAATACTGCTTTTTCATCTTGTTAGCCCTCCGGGAACATCCTTGGTTTGATTCCGAATATTTGACTCTGAAGAAGGATTTAATAAAGCAGTACAAGCTGGCAAAGATAATTAAAGTTACATGCGTGCCCTTAATTGGAATAAGAATTGACTTACATATATACGAACAAGAAAACTATACTTTGTCTACAAATAATAGAACCTTTTGGTCCTTGAAGTAAACAGAAAATTCAATTATTTTGGAAATCAATGAGAAAAGGCGCAGAGAGCTAATCACAGAAGGATATTGGACTGTCTCTACCCAAGGTTGGGGCCCTAAATCACAAAATATGCTATATGACCCTTTTTCAAAAGTATCATGTGGTGGTAATGAATGCCAGCAAATTATTGAAGTTGTTATTATAATATTACCTTAAGAGATGTGCAGTCTGTCAAAAGGGTAAAGCTGCCTTGCTTGACAGGCATAGTTAAGGTGCATATGTTAGGTTTGCCAATTGGTGGGCAAAGCATTTTCAGCAGGTCTTTAAACTGATATTTATTGATAGATCCATTCGGATATCCTAGCACCATAGCCTGTTTCTTCCCTCATTTAAGAACAGTCCCATAACAGAGCTGAATTGTTATTGTCCTAATTTATACCTGTACGAGGAAGGACAGATATTTGCAAAATGCATCCTCAATAATCTATAAAACCGAGATCAATACAGCATATCTATCCTGATACCAGGAATGCTTCAGCAATATGGATCACTGCCTTGTTTTGAACAGAGGTTTTGATAAGTATACTAACATAAGAATTAGGCATGTGATATGACCTTCCTGGATCTGCCAAAGGATTTCCCTTCTATTAATAGGAATATTTAATGGGCCAACCTGGATATAATCGGGGTGACCAGGAGGGCTACTACAATGGATCCATATAGCCTACGCAAATTCCACAGCAACTGTACATTGCACTTGGAATGTTGGCCCTGCATGCCCATTATATACCACAAGGGGTTCTTTGGCTGCATGTTATTTATCTTATTCTACAGTGATCATAAATTACCATCTGATAATGCAAATCCACCAATCTATAACTGAACATGATATAGCTTACATCTTTATGCAGAAGGCACTCTTCTGATTGGATTGATACATTGTGGGCAAAGCTTATTATATGTCTGAAGTTTTTTGCCGCCCATTATATAACTTTGGTTTTAGTTTGGGTTTTTTCAAACTGTGACATTAAGCATTGGTGTTATTAATCATAAGCACTAATGCCAAACAAGAATTGCAAAAACGTCATTATAATACTGCTGTTATGTTACCAGATGTTCTAATTCTTCTGTAGTAAGCCCCCAGGTTTTGACCTGTTTAATGGGTGCTAACAACCCTATGGCTGTCGGAAACATTTTTAAAAAAAGGTGTTACTTGACCAAGTCTAATCAATAACTCACACTCATGAGGATTAGAAGCCGAGCCCACACTAAAGTCTCTATCATGTTACGATAAGGTTGCATTAGTTTATTTGCAGATGGCACACTCATTGTTGTAACATTTGAAGGGCAAATGCAAGTTCATACAGCATCTGGAATTTAACCCACACCTCAAAGCTTTACTCATATAATGCTCAATCTGTCCCCTAAAACTAATAGTAAATCGTTAACAAATAGGCTGTATACGTGGATTAGGGATTTTACACCTCAATCCCTAGACCAGGAAGAATTGGAAAAGGAATTGGCACTCTGGTACAATGCCTATGACTCTTTCTATTTATTGAAAACTGTATGGGCATCCATACATGTTTGTTACACACTGTCCTAGAATTGTAGATAGCATTTAATGTTATAGACCAACCGAACTGTGCAAATCTTAAATCCCGGTTGGGACAGATCACAGAAACACAGCACATGTATCCAGGATGTTATGCTGTACAGCATGGCCAGTATAACGATGCAAAACACCTTTTAAAGTTTATAATGGAGTTAGTGAGTGCTTGATCAAAATGTGCATGGACAACGTGGATGAGTGTGAGTGTTACAATGACACAGTTGATGTATACTCACGGACAAGAAAACCAAATGAGACTCCTATATCTGTCTTGAACCCCTTTGACAGGGGTCTCCTGAATAACAGGGCAACCTTTTCCACTAAACACTGTCCTATCCATCGAAGGTACAGACAGGATGGTTGTTAGAGTAAAAGAGAAGTATACCAATGGTAGGCCCCAAGCTGTAAAAGAGAAAGCGAAATGTAAGTATCTAGTAGTCAATTTACAATAATTATCTCAAAGAGAAGGCAAGGAACTTACCTGATAGTTAAGTGCTATCTCTTTTATCCTATATGAAGAGTAACTGCTCTTGTTTGATGTTTCGGTGTTGCTAAGGATGGACTTCTACCATAGGTGAATCATTTGACCAGCTAGAAAGAACAACAGATAGCAAAAGGATCAAACAAAAAAAAAAGGGAAGGTTAGTAAGGACCTACCCAAACAGAACGAGGATGCACTAACAAGTCTTTGGATCTCCAGATCCCAGCAGAGCGTCTCTCATGTGAGAAATCCCAAAGTCACAGTTACAGGGGCACACACAAAGATGTAAGCAGTTCCAAGTTCACCTGAAGCCAAAGAAAATCTATCAGTGTAGCGCAGGCTCCTCGCGTCGGGTATCCATGGTAACAGTGGAATCCAACTGACGCGAGGGTGCAGCTCAAGAACGTTCCCTCAAGCACCAGGGAAATCGCCATCTGAGCCATAATGCGGGATGAAACGGCTGTCTGCCCAACAGGCTGAGTTTGGTGTAGGCTGCCGTGACAATGAGGTGCTTAAAGGTGCTAATGCAGCTGTCTCAAAAAATGAACAATACTAGCATTCTGATTCTGTTTTACCCAGACAATGTAATCATGTTTCCCCTCACAGCTGTAGGTATGCATACATTACTCACAATCCCGATTAATACTGTCAAATGAGGGCACTTAAAAATAATACCTCAAAATCAAAAATGATATTTGCAAAAAAGAAAACCCACAACCAAATGTTTTGTCTTTTTGGAAATGAAATAGGACATGGGCTGCTGGACATGTATTTTTCTAAAAACAACATCTGATATGATATGATATTTTAATTGTATCACACTCGAACACAACAGCGATCTTACTAGGCCCAGTGACATTGAGAACGTGCAAGTGCATGGGAAAGGGAAAAGGGAAAAAGTGCATGTAAGGGGAGAGTGGAAAGTGTGGAGCAGAGGAGAGCAGATCAATAATAAAAATAAAAAATAAATATCTGGATTTAATGATACTAGTCTTGAACATTAGTGCTGTTAGAAGATGTGGGACCATGTTGGAATGGAAAACATGCCTTCCTCATTGGAGGCCTCTGAAATAAATGTAATGTATTTCTGCAAAATGGCCAATCAAAAACTGCTCCCATGATTACTGTGGAGACCATGTTTTTTAAATTCCCTGTTGTCTTTTCTATTTTCTACTCCATCCGTTTAGATACCTTTAGGAATTGGTTTCATGTAAAGAGAATAGTAACCCAAAACCCATGCAGTAAAAATAATCCAAGGGACCAAATGATCACTGCACCACTTTGCAAAAGAAAACAAGGTTGATTACATGCAGAAAGGTATCAGATGGTCCACGAGAACCGAAATGACATGGAGCTTGTCATGCCCGAAGAATGTGCAGGTTATATAGTGAAAAACGCATATTATCATGCATAGGTTACACTGTCATTTCTCCACCCTTATTGGCTACCATTTATAGAACATGCTAATGCCCCCCACGGTCCGTAGACCACTTGGCTGCACCTTATCTAAACCCATTCACTTTCCATGTGACTCCCTGCATCGTCATGAGTATAATTATACACAAATAAATCATGGCCATCTTGTGCTGCTCACCCGACCCCGCGACCAAGACATATACACGCAAAACTGGCAAGGCAAACTCTGATTTGATATGACATGGGCCGTTCACAGCACGTTGCCTACACAACTCCCTCTTTCTCTCCTTCAGATCCCAGGTGCCCAGTAATTACGTGATCAGGGCACCACTCTTCAGTCTGAATTTCAGGGATGTATTTGCTTTGGGTATGCATCTATCTGTAATTCAAATGGGATGCCCGCTCCTTGGGTGAGGGCAGTAGTGCTCTAAACCTTTGCCTGGTCCATTGGCATTACAAAACCTCATGCAATATTCTCATCAATGTGTCCTTCAAAGGGCACATCCTACATGCCCTCCCCACAGCTAACCTTCCGTTCCTACTGTGTTTAGGCCCTGCAGCTGGATACAATAAGTGTGTATCTGTGCACCGCAGGTGCCTCTGACCTCGGCTTCTCTCTTGGGGGGGTCAGAAAAGGGATTTGTCTTAGGACTAAGCCAAACAGATCCGCAAATCCTCATTAAAGCCTACATGTGATTCTGTTAATTTTGTACCAGGCATTAAAATTCCACTATGGTGGCCCTCCTGGCATATTAACATGCTGACCTTGTTCCTACCACAGCACTTTTCTGACTTAATCTTCCACCTGCTTTAGATCTTTCCTCTCACCTCACTGAAAAACATAACTTTGTATTCAACTCCTAAACACAGAACCTATAATTCTGCCTTATCTGTAAGCCATGCAACTGCAACATTAATAAATATGTTACTCCTTCTCTGTTGCTATATCTGCGTATCTGATATGTGCCAAAACTAACTCCAGCTAATAAGAGCACCTTCTGCCGCGCAAAGCGTATCCTGCTCACAATATGGTACGTGCTAATAGTGTTTTCTCAGCCTGAACCTTTTTGTCTTGGTGGGATGCTGTAAGTGCATCCCAACATTCAATTTAATTAAGCATAACGTATAACTAAACATCTGTTTGGCAAAACCTGGGCCAATTCTGGCATTTAAGAAGCTATTACAGATGTATCAAGATCTAATGGCTCACACATCAACAATGACTATGCATATTCTGAAGATTCTAATTGAGATGAATCTCTCCTATCCTTTTGAGACACCTACGTTAATCATCATATCTGCATTGTTCTAATTTCAGCAAGAATATGTAGGAAGTTTAGGGTCAAATCAGAAAGAAGGCATCTGGTGATGCAATATTTATTTTATTTATTTATTTATTTGAATTTATAACGCGCCCAGCGGCCCTGGGGCATCGTGGCGCTGTTACAGAATATTCACTTAATACAAGATGGCAGATATGACAGAAACAGTGATACAGAATAGCAAGGATAATACATAGGCAGTAATACATGTTAATGACAGTTGCTGTTCCATGGTTACAGAGGAACAGTGTAGGATACTGTACATTTTGGGGGTGGTCTAGTTAAATAGCTTTGTTTTTAGCACCTTTCTGAAAACTGTGTGGGATTCTTCGTTTCTTAAGCTGAGTGGAAGCGTGTTTGTGTGCAGATTCCCCGGGTTTGAACAATATGTGAACTACAACTGTTTCTATTTAAAAAAAATGCTGTCTTCCTATGTGAATGCTGCCATACACCTTTGCCGTTACAGATATTTCTGGTGGTAAATATGACATTTTACGGGTGATGTGCTATTCATACTCTCCTTTTCCACAGCTCAGTAGTTTCGTCTTTTGGAGCATTTACAATGTGTGGTATTTCTACACAGTAAAATCCACTGTTAAGGGGAGGAAATGTTCAGAGAAACCTCCAGCCAAGATGTAAAGGGGGATCTTCCATCACCCCTTCAACCTCGTAACACGGAAGTGTGTAAAATTGGTAGTCATTTCATTTCCACACGTTTTCTACTGCACTGTCATACCAGGAACGTTTCTCTTTCTGTTTCACCCATTGAAGTCATATCTTCTAAGAGGACTCAAAGCTAATCAGATGAATAATGTCCTGTTGTACACACATGTCGGCCACAGTAAAGAACACTGTGACCATTCCCCATCTCCAACTCGGTGGAGCGAAAGCACATGCTTTTCTAGTGATTTCATAGATTGTCCCGTTCCATTTTTTTAAGCAAATATTGAGATCTGGGCTCTGTTACTTTTTAACACTATGCTGAAGTGGTGGAGATCCATTGAATCTTGGAGGAAAGCAATCATTTTAACTACCATGAACATGGAGTCTAGGGCTCTCTCCACCAGCTATCTCCAGAGTTTATGTTTATATTGTTTAAGTTTTTTAGAAAAGGCCTACTTACTAACCGTAAAGATTGGGCCAGTTGTAGTAACATTCTCGCACCTGTCCAAATAGGTTTTTGGAATGGTGTTGATACTCTGCATAAGTATCTTAACTTTTATCTTCTAATCAAAAAAGAAAAATTGGATGTCACTTTAATGGATCTAATTACAGTTTTTAATTCATTTGACCATGACTTGTGTTGTCCATGCATTGTGAGTGTGGTGTTCCTTCACTGGGTTTTAAATATGTTACTTCATATTCATTAGGCTAATTCTGCAATTGTAAGTCATTGTAATTTGGGTCCGGTGACATACTATTTTCCTGTAACTAAACACATTCTACGAGGTTCTGGTTTTCTCCTTTTTAATTGTATCTATGTTACACACTCTTGGTACAAAGTTTTATGCGGCACAAATGTGGACAAATGTGGACACTCCCATGTGGATGGCAAGCAAATTTCACATTTTGCCAATTCAGGTGACTGTGTATAGTTGGCACACAACCCTAACTCTGAATATGCATACTGAATATATGTCCAGGTTGTATACGAATTGTTCGTTTTACAACTGCTCGAATGACAATTGACCTTTTCACAATTGACCGAAATGTGAAGGTCAATTGTACCATATATGTGGGGGGAAACCCCCCACAACCCCCCACCCAACACCAAACCCCCCAAAACCCATATATATATATATATATATATATATATATATATATATATATATATTCGGTCAATTGTGAAAAGGTCAATTGTGACCCTTTAAATTCGGTCAATTGTTCATTCGAACAATTGTAAACGAACAAATTGGGTAATAGCATATGTCCAAGCAGGGTTTGAACAATATACCAAGAGGGCAGTGA
This sequence comes from Ambystoma mexicanum, assembly GCF_040938575.1. Taxonomy (NCBI): domain Eukaryota; kingdom Metazoa; phylum Chordata; class Amphibia; order Caudata; family Ambystomatidae; genus Ambystoma; species Ambystoma mexicanum. Next base: position 246,983,607 of record NC_090940.1, on the reverse strand, counting down.
CTATCGAACCCGGATATCATTTCTCTACCTGTGGTGCGAGGATTTTGATTATCTGCCGAACAGATTTGTATCTAATTTGTCAAACTTTAAACATATGGCCAAAAAGACGTGTTGAATGAGTAAGGCATTTGTGGTAATTGCCACATGTAGTGTTTCGTTCTCTTTCTTTCCTTGCCTGCCTTTCGCTTGCGCTGCACATTCTCCAAGCCAAAACATTTCCTCCCCAGTCTCCTGTTCCTTTCTCTGTCCACCTTGACTCTTTCTTTCTCCTCTGACACCCTTCCCTATTATCCTCCAAGGGAAAAAAAACCGCAAACAACACCACATTAAGAATTTTGTGTTGAGTCTCTGTCGGCCATTTTGAAGCAGAATGACCATCAAACCCCTTGCTGTTTTATAAAAGGCTACAGAGGGCAGTTTGAGGGAGTCATACTATTCCTTGCTCACGTGTACCCTTTGGCCTGTCGTGGCAGCTGAGAGCCACAGGATGGTGGACGGCCCTTCACATTAAAAAATCTGGAGGAGTTTCAAGCGCCACAAACGGCTGCTAATGGTAGTCTGCAGCAGACATTCTGTCCAGTTTCCTGGCTTTGCAAATGGCGCTCACACAGACCCTATGAACCGCAGCAGCAGCTGTGAGTAGAGGAGAGGTAGTGGGTGGCCTGTCACAATTAAACAAATAAAACTCTTAGGAGCATGGACTACTGTCTAAAGCCACTAAAAGCAGACAGCGGAAGTCCATGGTAAATTCGAGTTAATTCGAGTACAGAATAGAGGAACTGCAAAATGGACCACCAGATAGTAGACCATACATTGGACATAATTAAGCTCGAAGCATGACAGGCCCTAATAATTTGAACATTGGATTACAAAGAGTGGCGACTGCTGCAGATTACATAGTGTTTATTTCCAATTAGAGCTATACTGGAATTGTAATGGAATTCAAATGGAACCCATTTGAGATGACCTTATTGTTGACTATTAAAGAGACAAGTGATCATGGAACCTCAAGCGGTTGAGCCCTGGTAACTGCTCTTTCTCTAGCTTACTGCACATTTCCCAATGCAATAGGCATTGAGAGGTGGCGGACTTGAGTCCTTAGGACTTAGTCACCGCAGTCTACGAAATTGTTAATGCTGTATTTAACATTCATAGTGTGATTGGAGAATGGCTGACTGGATGTTAGGGATTCCCTGAAACATTCTACACTCCTGCTGAGTCATTGGTGGCAGCCTGGCTGGACACAAAGATACGTGCTATCAGTTGGACCCCACCCTCCTTCCGTTCACATATAATGGAGAAGACTCCCATCCTAATATGGCCAATCATAACATACAGCGTGCCCCATCAAAGATGGCCACCACATTCGGTCGTGCTCTGAGGCTATGAGTCTAACATGTTTCCTGCCTTTGCCTCCTTTTCCAATGAAATACAGGGCAGTGAGCCACATACCGTGTCTCACAACTGCTAACTTGACCCAGACTGTGATGCTGTCCTGACACCCCTGTTTTGTAGGTAGTAGTCTTTCAATGATGCTTGTTTTCTGTTTGCTAGGAGGATCCAGTATCCAGTTAGCTATGGGTATCATACCCACATCTCCCAGGATTCTTAAGATTCCATATCCTGTAAGGTAGACCCTCCTCAAAGAGTCAGCTCTCCTACTCGCTCTTTAGGCTCATGTATTCCATGTGGAGCAACATGGATAGGAGCCAATTGTGATGAAAGATCGACTCCCAGGACCATCAGGTAGTCATCTGACTCAGTACTATTTTGTCTCACTAAGATAAAGGCTGGGAACCTCCTGGTTATTGTCCTTCCTAACTTTATCTTGTTGTCTCTTGCCCATACAGCTCCAGAGGCGTGATACCTGTGTATCTTCGGGGCTCATGACATAGGTTGCTCCTGCCTAGGGAAGATCAGACCCTGAGGTGAACATTACAGGGGGGGAATCATCACTTTTCCAGATAATTGTGTCCTTACTCATTGATTCCTGAGACACAGCAGAAGAGTCTACATCCTGACACCGGAGGCTCCCAAACACACAACACGTTTCCTATTACCAGTGACATTTCCACAGAGATATGTTTGCCAATCAATTAAAATGCTTCTATTAGAAGTTAAAATGATTTGAAACAAAACTGACTTGTTTAAGTCAGTTGAATCCTCAGGGTATGTACTTACTTAATATTTGTTGTGTTGCTGAATGCTTAATATATTGTGCCCATATCTGATAGAGTTCTCGTCTCTTCTCTTAGACTTTGATTAGATCCAAAAGTGTAAACTCAAACTTCGTTTATGAGGAAAATATCTAGCCCAAATATGTGTATTTCAAAGAATCAATATTGTGATATAAGTATTGCTCCACTTGTAATTTATTTAAGAAACATGGCATCTAAGGTGGACAATAAGATTCACAAAATGGAAGGGCAGATTCAAGCAGCAAGAATATTGGAAAGAAAAATATCTGCATCATTTGAAATCTGATATCACTGTTCCAAGAGCAAATCTGCTCAAAATAGGTGAGAATAGTTTGTTCAAATTCTAAATAGCTCCACCATCACTGACGGCTGAACAAGAAGATTTGCTACATGTTAGTATAGACCGTCAGTAAAGGTTAACAGATGTACTGTTAAATGACCCTAAATTAGCAGTGAGTTAGATGTGGATGGCAATAGGAGGGACGCCAGAGAAAGATGGAAGAAGATGATGATAAGATAAATATTGCAGAAGTATCATATTGAGATAAGAGATTGGGAGATGTTATGGAAAATATGAGTGGGGTGTCTATGAGCATTAGTCAATCACATGATAAGGAGGTTTGCAAGCTGACCCAAACGAATCTGACAGTCATGAAAGAAACAAATGAAAAATTACAGAGATTCCTCAAATGATTGGCCCCTAAGTACATAAACATTCTGAGTAGCAAATGAGCATCTATAGTTTATTATTGTATTATTGTTTTATTTATTTTTTTATACGACAAGTCAATGTGTTTCAAAGCACCTACATGGCAACAGGGAGGGAACATGGGATAAAAAAACAGACGCACTTACTATGTCTTGTGAGTATTCAGAACGTGCAAGTGGATAGAGAGAGGGGGAAGAGGGAGTGGGGGTTAGTAATGGAGTGTCCAGGCTCGTGGGTGAGCAGCAGAAGTAAGTGCCGAATAAAGTAAGTGCAATGGAGCATAGAGCTGAAATAAGTGCAGGCCTAGAATGGTGTAGGCCAGCGGGTGCTGAGGCAAGTGCTGTGTGTGAGCAGGAGCTGAGGCGATTGTGTGTGTGAGGCTAGGACCCCGAGGACACATAAGGGCTCTCGTCACCAATCACAGCGACTGAGTTTAGCAGGTGAGGGATGAAGGGAAGGAGAAAGAGAAAAGGAAAGTATTGAGGAGGATCCAGAATTTGAGGAGGTCTGGCTCGAGATGAAGAGGAAGGGGGAGGATGTTCCACAGGAGGGAGTCAGCAGAAGCAAGTGATCAGCCTCTGGCCTCTGTTTAGAAAAAACACTTCACACAGAGAGAGTTGGTTCCAGAGGAATGTAGAGGTCTGGAAGGAGAATATTTAGTAATAGTAAGTTGCAGATAGCATGTTCTCTCGCCCCAGACAGCCTTGGGGATGATGCAGAGGGATTTTAATTTAATCCGTGCAACAACCGGGAGCTAGTGGAGACTTTTTAGGGCAGGAGAGATGTGGCACATATGTGTTGGCCACTGGCCACGTTAATGATGTCTTAGTGATGAGCAGTTGGATGAGTTTCCACCCCGCATTAACTCCTATGATTGCTTGAAGGGGCAAGGAGATTAGAGTAGATCCCCTCAATCTACAGTCTCAAATGATCCAGTAGTAATCAGAAACCTTTGAGATGAGAAACAGGTATTGAAAATCTATACAACCAACTGCTTGGATGAAGATGCAATTCCAAAGAAAAACATAGGAGTACTTGTGTATATGCTCACAAAAAAAGCCCCTTTTCATTGTATCAGAAAATGTATATGTTGAGAAAAATTATATAAATGTCTTGGGTTGGTTATGTATAGGGAAACAACAATAGATCGAACAGCACTTAGACATAGGGGCTGTAAATAACTGTTACTACAGATAAAAGAAATGACATTAAACACATTTCGAAGAGGCAGTCAGTGTGAAAGACAGTGAAACATTGTGGAAGACATTCGCTAGAGACCCCAACAATGTATTAAAGAATGTAAACTAAATATCCCGACAAACATGTGAGTAATGCATTTCATAATGATCTGGGCACAGGAGTAGGTGTGATGGCTTGAGTCAATAAGATGTAGAAAAACCGCTCAAATATACTGGAATTGAGGATATTACAACAGTAGGTGTGGGCTAAGTACCAAAGGCACAAGTGCCAAGTAAACGTTCATAGCTTGATGGAATACCCTATATGTATTAAAAACAAAGGTACTTTAACACATTTACTTGCAAATAAATACAGGGGGAAAAACCTCCACAAACACCCCCACATACCTCCACCATAATGTAATACATAACCTCAACAGCGTTATGTATTTTTAAAGAAATGTGTTAAAAAAGTGTTAAGCAATGGGCCTCATGCAACGGTGCTTGCGAACAAGTGGGCCAGGATCAAAACAAATACAGACCTGTGAGATGATTTGCCCACTAATGTTTTTAATTAAATATTAAGGACCTGCACAATCCCCCTAGTTGGTTAGTCATTGTTACATTGCACGGTAGTGGATGTGTAGTTATGGTTAAGTTGCTGTTTCCATAGGAAGAGCACTTTTTGGGTGGCTTATAACTTCTCTCCCCCTGGACGAATCCTCACCAAACTTTGCAGAAAAGGTATATGGCCCACTCTGAACTTTTTTTTGCAAGGTTTGGTGAGGTTTGGTCCAGGGGGGGCAAAGTTACAGGGGGGATCCCAAAATGTCTTTTTTTCCCATAGACATAATGGGAAAAAACTTTGCTCACGCCTACAGCCCAAATCGGTGGACGGATTTTCACCAAATCGGCTTGGTCCCGAAAGTTTTAAATGACCAAAACGTAAGGCAAAAAAATTAGTGATATCTATGTCCGGTCCGCGGTCTCACTTCCCTGTTCGGTCCGCGGACTGGCCTCTGATTGGCTGTGCTGTCCGCAGACTGGCCTCTGATTGGCCATAAAAATTCACAGACTTTTGCATAGTCCGCGGACACCGGGACGCATCCGCTGATTGGATGGTGAGAAAACGTGAAATGCGTCTGTTTTCTTGAAACGCCCGCCATCTTGGATTCACTGACTTTTTTGGGGTCCGCGAACAGCGCGTTGAAAACTTTTGAAAAAAAACAGCATTTCACTTGTCAAACTCGACAAACAATCTCTGGGGAGGGGGGGGGGGTTTGAGGATTCAATTGGATACTCTGGATGTCCTGGGACAGTGCTGTGGTGTTTGTGGACACTTCGGATGTCCTAGGACATCTGTACCTATTTCTGCATTACAGGTTTGGGGAAAAGCAGTTTTTGGATGGCTTATAACTTTTGCGCCACTCAATGAAACTGCATGTAATTTTGCAATTTTATTCTAGAACTAATCCTGAATTTTTGGGGATTCTGTCAAGAGGGGGCAAAATTAGAGGGGGGGTCCCAAAATATTGTAAAGGCATATAAATGTGGTGTCATTTGATGAATCTGCACAACATTTGGCAAAACGATTTTGGATCTAGATATGAATGGTTTTCTAAACTTTGGTGGGATTTTTTTAAAGAGGGGGTGAAATTAGAGGGGGGCTCAACATTTTTTGATGGTTTATAACTTTGTTGTTATTTGACGAATGTGGACAAAAGTTTTGAGAAAGATTATAGACCAAACCTTCAATGTTTGTGTAAAGACTCAATTGATTTTGTCGAGTGTGGGCTACGTTATTTGACTATTGTGTGTACATACATTTTGACACTTTTAAAAAAATAAAACATGGGCGGTTTTCGAGCAAACTTGTGAGGAGCATTGGCAAGGACATTAAAGCATGGTTTTGCAAATGTGCCCGTGTTTTATTTTTTGACAAGTGTAATAATGTAGGTACAAAAAATAGTCATATACCTTTGGTGACTGAGGTATAGCCTACGGCCATGGGCAGTAGCCAGATTGTCTGGGTCATGGCAGAAGGTTATGACACGGACAATCTGGCTACTGGCCATGACCGCTAGGGACGGAAAATGGTGTTAAAGTGGCTATGTCTACCTGGGACCGGCTATGTGGTAAAGATATTCGAAGGTAGGATAGGTTTGAAAGGGAAAAAAGTGCTTGTGGTAATATGTTCATAGGGTTTTGCGGGCTGCCATGGCAAGGGAAGAGGGGCTGTGTATGGAGCCCTGCCTTCTCTTTCCATGTTGGCTGTTGGAAAAGGATTTTCCTTCCTACAGCGGGACGCCAGGCGTCCTGCTATAGGAAGAAAAACCTATGCTTTAGCACCCTGGGTTCCCGCTTTGGGAACCAGGGGTGCTAATGGCCTTTATACCCCATTTCAGGGGCTGAAATGGACGATAATGGTCTGTAGCCCTCCTTATTTATTTATTTCATTATAACACACCAATGTCTGCAGACATCAGGCTGTGTGGTTACAGTATTTTCTTAGGAAGATGAGGTGGAGGAAGACAGCTTACTACTTGCTGAGAAAGGAATAACCTTACTGAGAGCATTGCGGTCATTGGACTTGGTGTGGTGGCGCATGGAGGTGGTCCCGTAGGAGTACTGTCCAGGTACTCTACGACTCAGTACAAAATTGCACTCAGTCATTTCACTTTGGTAGCTTTAGCCTTTGGTACACTCCCAACAGTAGCAAAGAACTGGTACACCCATGATTCGATCTTGGTACTAGAGGTAGGCAGTTCCTCTACCTCATCTTCTTGGTCCTCTTCATTGTCTTTGAAAGTAGTGTGCTTTTTTTGTTGTGAAGGTCCCCCAGCTGGTGGTGGTGGTGGCTCTTGGGGATGAGGGATGGCAATTCTCCAAGTATGTATTGTGTACTAGATTGGTAATGGATAATGAGTACGAAAAGGTGTAGGAGGTGTGCAAGGGAAATTTTGAAGTTGAAAGTTCCTAGATCAGTGGAAAATGCAGTTCCAAACTGTCCACGAAGGACGGATCTTATCGTGAAGTGCGGACGGGTTCTCAGACACCTCATCATGACGCGTGCCAGCGTATGGTCATATGGCACTGTCCGGAAGGTCCGCAAAGAAGTCAGATGTTCGTAGATATCTATGGATGCAAAACTAGTTGAAATAGTTGCAAAAAGTGTATAGACATGTTAAAAATGATTCTAGTAGGTGGGAAATGGGTGACACTTTGTAAATTGGACACAAATATTGTTAAGTATGATATTAATAAGTTGTAGGAAAATAGCAAGCACTGGTAAAAACCCATGAAATTCACTGAAAACACATTGTTAAAGAGACGTTATGGTTAAGTTGGACTAATAAAAACCTATGAAATTCAATGAAAAAACTTTGTTAAAGGGACGTTATGGTTAAGTTGCACTAATAAAAACCTATGAAATTCAATGAAAAAACTTTGTTAAAGGGACGATTTTGTGATTTTTCAAAAATAGGAAGTTTGGACACAATATGACATACATAAGACTATAGCAGTCCCCCAATTGCATGTCAGCTACAGACCCGGGAAATGCCGGGGTACTGCTAATATATATATATAAAAAAAGAAATTAAAACTGCACCTACCTCTTACCACCCAATTTGGATCTAAAATGTGTGCATGGATAGTGTACTAAAGATTAACTCAGAACAAGATCATATATTTACAGAAATAAATGGCTTTAGATCCAGGTTTGGAAGTCATGATCTCTTCTTAATTGCACCTCAAACGTATTGTATTAAGAAATTAATAATTTACATGGCATGCATCAACCTCGCCATGGCATTCAACTTGATAAAGCTGTATAAACGTGGGGACACACTTAGAGAGATTGTGGTCAAGGCCACATTATTTCATTTAATTGTTTTTCTCATTGAGATAATCAAGCCATGGCGGGATATGGAAGAACGACGGAGTGTACTACCTGATTTGGGAGTGCCAGATGATTTTGGCAGTGGTATGTTTTGGCCCCCTTCTTATTAATGTATATACAAGTTAATTACACACAAGATTGCTCAAGGCAATAACTGATGAAAGGAGGGAGGGACGCCAAAACCACTTGTGAGATATGCAGATATTACAGTCCTCTTGTTGAAGATATTGATCGCCTCACAGCAACTGATAGAAGTTTATGAGAATTCTACAGAGAATGCTGATTTATCAGTGAATGTTTCTAAATGAAAGATGTTATTAAGGGGCTTAATTGCTCCATTCACTCCAAGTTTCAACTTAATGCAATTAACCTGGATAGAGTTAAAGAATTCAACTAACTGCTGATTATGTTTATGGATAATTTAAGGGTGTGTGCCAATATCAACAAACAACTAACTATAGAGCCATTGGCCTGTGTGAAGGCTAACACGTAATGTCACAGCACAATTCCCCAGATAACCATTAGCATCGATTATAGAATTATATAGTGATACATTGGCCTTTATAGGGTTGCATCGTGGTGCTATGCACAGGGTCGATGCAGCCAGAAAAGCGTAAACATTCTTATCAATAGTATTCTGTGAATCTCTGTGCCAGCAACCTCCTTTGCATTTCATCGGAAATGAGTATGCCTTATATAGAGGATACCTTTAAAACATAAGCCTTCAGAAATGTGGAAGTCTGTATGGAGAAATGAAATGACTAAATTAACAAGTAAAATCCTGCAGAACTTGGTGTACATTGAACAAACTTAAATGATTACATGGAAACTGTGTGAAAAATGAATTGGGAACAAAATAATGCTCGACTGCATCAATTTCCCCAACAAGATCATTAAACAAACTGAAACCAGGGCTAAGAATTTGCTCACTACTAAATATTGCTAATTCCGAGAAGAATCAACAATGGAAACAAGTGAACACAGTGCCCCCATTGTTATCACTGCATGTGTGAGGTTGAATGGGTATATATGAACTGGACGGCAAATATGCAACACTGGCAATTGGTACTACTCCTTCCTTGGGTCCCAAATTTGGCATCCCCACCAGCAACAGTCCGAAGGACTTGGAACCAGCTTCCATTCATGGCCCTAAAAGGTCATTACTTTCTCAATGCTTCAGCCAATCCAAAACAATAGGTCTTGGAACAAATAATGCAGAATATTTCCCAAATGAATTATTGGAATTGTCCCATAGTAACTCATTTTCCTCATTCTTAAATGGGATTTTTGCAGTTCCAGGATCCTTTTTACTATGTACTATTTAAGATTCTAAAAAATTGTGAGACCACAACCCTTGCGCCTACCCAATAATCAGTATGTTATTTTGCTGCTAATCACTTAAGAGTGAATACAGGTTTAAGTTAACTCGCTGCCTATATGTGACGGCTATCTATCATCTAATAACCAATATTTACATTAAATAGATAATCCACACTGCAAACATTTGCAGAGTTATCCGAAAGCTATGAAATCAAAAGTTTTATATCTGAAAAAGAAAAAAAAGTGTGTTCACGCTCAAATAATTATTGAGTACACGAAGAACCAGTGCTTCTCCTATCTGGATGCAGATAACATATCATGTCAGGTATGAAACAATTTAATTGGACAGACCCTTCTTAATGATCATTGTTTTCCATACAGTGCGTGATGGATGAACATGGTTTAAGTTATGTAAATAAAATGTGTCTCAACACTGAGACAGTGGCTTCATGTGAAGTGCTGCAACAGCACTTCCCTGCTCGCCCTGTTCCTGAAGGAAATGACGTCTGTCCTTTTAAAAGATCTCTTTTGTCGTATGCCATTCGGAGCGCATTTGAGACGCAGCACAATGCCTGTATTCTCCCCACCGCTGCAGTACGTGGCATGAAAACACCTCTCCTAAGAGCATAATAAATCAGCCAACATGACTTTGAAATATCACTCTTCGAGACAATCTTCCATGCAAAGCTCTATCACAGCCTCAGCAGGCCTTTAACGCGCTGCAAGTATGGACACATTAGCCCCACTCTCAGCTCCCTTCAATTGAACGGGAACGTGTGTTTCTTTTAAAGTACAGGCCCATTAAAATGCTCACCGGCTGGTCTTATTATCTTTTATTACGACGCCAAAACATTTTACATCCGTAAACTGCTTGACAACTCCGCCACAGCGGAAGGGCACATTCTGTCTCTTTTCAGGGCTTCAAAAAAGAACGTCATTAAGTTCGGCAAAAAAGAACAGAGAACAGATAATGGCGGCTGGAAGCTTTCCCACTTGCTACTTAGGAAGGTGACCATGAGTTGGCATGAGTTGGCAGGAATTCGTCATCGGCCCTGACTTCACTGAAAGAGGGGACAGGCTGCAGATGAACCCCTCTCAGTTTCAATGGGTGGATTGTTCTAAAGGTCACAGGCCAGCACACACTACCTTTGTGCATTGCTAACAATTGACCTAATCACTTGATCTTACATTTTTTGACATTGTGTCTTCATGTCAATTTATTGATAAAAGAATGTCTGTCTTGGTTGACGTAGAGAAATTATACACCTGTGTCTTTTCCGCCGATTGCACAGCATGTTAAGGAGGTGAGGTTAGTGCCGATCTTTACGACTTATGGGGCCCTTCTTTCAATCAATGTTTCTCAGAAAATCAGCATCCGAACCTCTCTATTCGCTTGTGCCTTTGAGAGGTTTTTGCGTAAAGCGTGGGGTCCAATGCAATGCGTTATTCGCAAGGCCTCTCAGCAGACACTGAAGGGAACTACTGCTAAGATTTCTGAATATTAATTTCTTGTTTCTAAAAAAAAAACATTTTGCAATCTTTAACTGTGTGCACCTTAATTACATTATTTGTGTGCAATTTTGAAATATATTTATGCATTGTTGATATTTTTTCTAATTCTGAACGATGGTTAGGCCACATGCGACTCCCCAGTGGTTAAGGTTTACGACTCTTATGATTCCTCACCATTGACTGCATTGGAAAAGGGTGTTGGGAGATGTAGACCAAAACATATTGAGAGCTGAGGCTAGCTATCCGTATCTTATAAGATCAAAACACTCAACTGAAATTGAAACATCTCCTAGAATTAATTGGTGGAAGAAAGAAATGTGGTGTTGGCAGAAAAGTTGTTGGAGGAAGTAGTGGGCAATTAGTGGCAGATGGTTTGGTTGCGTGATGGACACGCTACCTGCTTTAGAACCCACTGAGCTTTCGGCCCAGAGGGGAATTTGTGCTCAGGTAGTGCTCAGACATAAAACAAGCAGTTTAATTATTTTGAGGGGGATGGGAAAATATGGGGGCACCAGATATAATATTGAAGGATGTAGTGGCCAATTATTTGCGGTTTAATTGGCTCTGTAATGCAACATACCACCTGCTTGAGAACAAAGAGGGAAGTAGGCCGGAGGAGGAATTTGCACTTGGCCAGCTTGTTTGAATGGTTGCAATCACACACAAAACAACCAGGTGATTTTTTGGAGGGAAGAGAAAAATGTGGGGTTGCCAGAAAAAAACGTTGAATGTGGTAATGGAGAGTTAGTCGATTGGCTGTGTGACACAACACAGCAGCAGCTTGAGCACACTGTGTGCAGTAATGCAGAGGAGGCATTTGCGCTGGGCTGGCTTGTTTGAACAGGCAAACTCACACAAAGAATCGAGCAGCTCAATTGTTATGACAAGAAGTGAAAACATGGGGGTGCTTGAAAGATTCTTGGAGGCAGTAGTTGGCAATTATTGGCCGGTTAATTGGCTGTTGGATGTAACACACCACCTGCTTGCTGAGTCACAAGCCAAACATGGTTGGGGATGAGGCAGGCAAGGATGGAAAGTTGCATGGCTCACTGCCAAACAGTAGCTCCAATTGCTGGGGATGCATGGAGGTTTGGTAGTAGAGAAGTGCAATGTCAGCCAATAACCACAAGTTGTAGATTCTCCACTACTACTGCAAGTTCTGCAAGAATTCATACTCTGTTTTTGGGTTGGCAACTCATCCTTCTAATGTCATCTATGGCTTTGCTGTTTCTGCCACTTCAGTGTAGCCAGCCTGATTCTTGAGCTCCATAAAATCAGAGTATGGCACAGGTGGGGATGCATCCCATGCTACAGTGTTGCAACAGAGGATTGTAACGGTTGAGGTTCTGAGGGGAATGGTGAGGTGCCAGCTCAAGCGATTTCTCCTGAATCTGTGTCAGTAGAAGCAGATGTTCTTGAGACAATTTTGGTTTTACAGCTCTCAGCAGTAGTTCTTGGACAGCAGAGGCATGCCCATTTGCCCAAGTTAGACGAGCAGGATCTTTCTTAGCCTAGCACACACACCACATCTCCTAAATGTCCACTACTTCGGCCTATGATTTTGATGATGCGGTTGGTGACAATGATGATCAGTATGTTGACTGCCCCCCCTCACATCTTTTCCTAAGGAAATACTGAGGGGGATTTTATGGCTACTAGCACTGATGCTACACCCAACCCCGACAGAGAACTGGATAGAATGTTGGAAGACCAAATACTGCCTAAAAGTACTACTACTGCCACGACCGCTGCATAGATGCAGGGTATAGAAATACCCACAGAGCACTCAACCTTGCTAACCTGACTTTGTGACACGTCAGAGATCCTGAGGTGGTAGTGATGAACATCAGTCAAGAAGAGCACAACAAACCATCACAGCAACCAGTACCAACTCCTGCACTTGTGTGCCTTGTGTAGTGGTCTGTTCCCTCTTCTTATGCCTCTATTCAACAGACTTTGGCAACCTACTGCAAGTCCATATCCCATATCTACAGTGTGGAAGTTCTTTGTACAGGGTCAGGTTCAGCATCTTGCCCCCTGCACACTGCGCAGAAAAGTTTCCCTATGGAAAGACAGGGACAAATCGAGGTACATCATCATTTGTGGGGCATTTAAAACAACATCCTTCACAAGAGTGTGACTAACACATTCCACAGCATACTTCCACAAGCCAACACACATTCAGCATCACCCTGACAGTGTTCTGTATTTTGAATCCAGAACTGGGAGGTGTCAATTCTGCAGCAAAGTAGTGTGCCTCTGAGAGTGATCAGCAGCACCAATACACAATGTAGTGGTAGGTGAACAATCTCTACATGACAGCTCAGCCTCTGTGAGTCATTTGAGTGCACTAAACTGTTACTAATGCAGGAAGTAGATCTTCTTTCAGGGCTTTTATGGAAAACAAAAGTTCCAGAGAACAAATAGCAAGTGCTGATGCCGTTTTCAAATGTCCACATTGCCTTACCTTTCTCACAAGACTGTACCTGCATTGCATGTTGCAAACATTGTTTGCAATGGAAAAGGCATTGAACATGTCAGAAGGTTTTACATTCTACTTCACTATGGATATGTGGTTATGCAGACAACACACTCATTTTGTGGCGGTAACAGAACGTGGGGCCACTTTCTCCTGTATTAGAGAAAAAGTAAAGTAACCTGAGCAGGTTTTGCTGTCCACCAATAAGCCACTTAATGCATGCAGGGTTTTGATGAATGGAGCCACCCAGGGACAGGCATCTGGGATAAAGTGAAGATGTGATGGCAGGGTGTCTGACTCTCTTGCAAGTAACATTGGGCTTGGACAGTGATGTAATTGCTGTAGTAAGGATGATGAACACAATCCATGTGCCATTCTTTTGCACAGGTTCTCCACCTTATGTTGTCACATATTATCTCAGACTGCTGCTCTGTCTGTGATATTCCTGCAATGACACATGATATCTGCTCTCATTTAAGCCAGACATATAGCGCCGGAAATGCTTTGAGTCGGTTGCAATTGCATCACAAACTCCCACACCACTAGTTGCAAATGCCTGTTCCAAATTCAGAATTGCATATCCATGACAGGAAATGTGGCAACCACTGCTGTGAGTGACGAGACCCTGACACAGCGGCTGTTCATATGCAATATCTGTTGTTTTCTATGGCTGTTTTTGCGAACCCACAAGGCATGTTACTCAAAGCTCTCTGTCACTGAGTGAGTTATTTAATTGATCTACCTCCTCAGAATTAACCTTTCCACCAGAGCTATAGAACATGATTACATCGGCGAGTCAGACATTGCACAGCTGATGAGAGAACTGCTGCAAATATTTCAGAATGACCCACTTATAAAATGCATGAAAGAAGGCATTGAGTACATTAGGCCATAATTCATTGACCCCCAGTTTAAAGTTAAAGTGGATGCATTCTAGACTATGGACTGTTGAACGATACATACAGAAGACATAAGTGTAATGCACAGGACTGAAAGATCATTTGCTTCTAGAGTAGAGGATTGAAGGACAAGTAACAAAAACAACCCTGCACCCTAAATAACTAGTATTAATTTCGTGTTGATGTGGTAGAACCCTCTCCACTGCACCTATGTCCGATGCAGGAGCATACAATATAGGCTATGACAGTCTCACATATACACACCTCTGGGACTTAATTGCAGATTCTGCATTCTTGGGAGAGAAACAGCGTAACTTGGTCAACACTCAGAAGCCTGGTGGATGCATATTTGAGCAACAAATGCCAGCTTCTCTATGGTGATGACCTTCTGCAGTATTGGTTCTCCAAGCTATCTGTGTATCCATCAACACATGTCTGTGTTACCATGGACATCCTAAACTGCTTCACTAGCTAGTGTACACTCAGCAAATGTTTTAGTGCTGCTGGCATGTTATCTCTGTCCATAGGAGGGGACCCCAAGTAGCTCGTATAGAACAGCCGACAAACAATAGAATGAATGAACACTGTATTCCACTCAACTATGGCACAATACCTTTGCTTTTGCAAGCACAGGGACCGGATCCTCAAAGTCAGCAGCAGCTCATACAGAGGATGATTCGATGTGTCCCAGTGGGCAGGACAACCTGGACAGTGGAGAGGGGTGCCAGCATCTGTGGTTTCCCTTGGCACTACTATCTGAGGCTCTGGCTAGTATATTTTGTTATCAGGATGATGGATAGAGGTAACTGAGGTGATGATGACCAACAGTTTTATGATGAACCAACCCAGAGTGTGAAGCACCAAGTGTGCTGCATTTGTTTGCCTACTGTCATAGCATAACACAGATGTATGTGGTCAATTTACCATGAACGTTCCAATCATTAGCACAGTCAATATTTACATACTCCCTGCCTCACAGGGGTGAGAGCACACACTGAATTCCACATCTGTCGTTTCTCGTGGGATTAGTGACATAGGGCCTCATTACACAGAAGGCGGTAATGGTTAACGGCCACCGTTAATGGTAACGGTGACCGTTAACCATTACCGCCTTACTACGAGGTCCCTTAGCGGGTAGGTGCTTTAACGCCTGCTTTTTGCAGGCGTTAAAAACCAACCCGCTAAGGGACCTCGGAGCTAATTACGGCACCGCAAAATTGCGGTGCCGTAATTAGCGCCTTCCCCATTCCCATAGAGCCCTATGGGGCAGAAATGGGAATGGGGAAGGGCAATGGCGGAAGGGGGATTTACCGCCCCACCAACCTTGGAATGGGGCGGTAAATCCCCTTTCCGCCAAGGCGGTGCCGGTATTTTACCGGCATGAGCCATGGCGCTAATAGCGCCATGGCTCACAGCCTTCCGTGTAATGAGGCCCATAGACTCAATTTTAATGTCTCTCCTGTCTTGCAGGGTTAAGAGAACAGCCTCAATTTTAACATCTCTCCTGTCTTACACACTCAATTTCTAAATCTTTCCTGCTTGGCTGGAGTGAGGGGTAGAGCCTGGATTTTTACATCACTCCAGCCTCACAGAGGTGAGGGCATAGACTCATTTGTTTACTTCTCTTCTGTCTTGCAGAGTTGATGGGCACAGCCTCAGTATTTACATGTTCCTTTATTGAAGGGTGGATGATGTACCTCCAGAAATAGAAATGGTGGAACATCTTCCACATTGTTTGTTTGTTTGTTTGTTTCTTTATTTGTAGCGCGCACCAGACACGGAGGTATCAGGGCGCGAGAGTAAGAATACTATAGGCTTACAAGTTACAAGATTGCACAATCAGCGCCATGATGCCTTTGGGCGAACGCGCGCTTTACAAATGTTAATAACATAACAATCACAAAGTACAGATCAATGGAATTACAGCAAGTAATACATTTACAGCAGGTAATACATTGACATCACAGATATGGGTTACAATAAGATGGTTGGTTTAGTTACTGGTCAGTAGCTGTGCAGCTAGCCTATAGCTTGTTTCTTTTAAGACACTTGATAAAGTTTAATCTGAAGTGTGGGTAAGTTTGGTCAAGCCCTAAATTGGGTGGGAGGGAGTTACACAGTTGGGCGGCTTTGACAGGGAAACTATTCCCTCCAGTTGTAGTCATTTTGAAGGGGGGAACTGATAGGCAATTCGTGTAGGCTACACTCATGGGTCTGGATGTGATCCTTCTTTTGAACATGTCTGTTAGTTAGCTAGGTGCTATGTTATTGAGGCATTTGAATGTTAGAGATTTGTCAATCGTGGAGAGCCAGTTGGATTGTCTGCTGATCGTTGAAATATGTTCTCTTTTTGGGATTCCTAATGCCGCTCTAAGGGCATTATTTTGCAGTATTTGGATTTTCTGAGTAATGTATTTATTAGCGCCTAAATAAGGAGCATTACAATAATCCAATTTGGACACCAATAGTGCTCTTGCCAAAATAATGCAGCTGATTGTGGACAGGTAGGGTTTAGCTGATCTAATCATCTTACAGGTGTAGGTTGTGGATGATGCCATGGCGTTCACTTGTTTTGATAGGGTTAGGCAAGAGTCGAGGTTAAAACCTAGTGTTTTTACCTCCTTCGCCACTTTGATTGTGTGGCCGTCTATGACAAAGGTTGTGCAGTCTTGGCTGAGTTTCTTGATGTTATTTGTGGCCCCCAGTATGATGAGTTCCGCTTTGTCATCATTCAGGCATAGACCATGAAGTGCCATCCCTGTCTGGATGATGAGGTATATCCTATTCACCAAGGCCAAATCCTGTTTGTAATCCCCAGAAAGTGGGATGTGAATCTGGGTGTCACCTGCATAGTTAGTGTAGGTGACACCTAGAAGGTCTAAATCATCAAACAGGGGCTTAGTAAACATGGTATACATGGTAGGGGAGACACATGATTCCTGGGGTACACCACACGTGATAATAGCGGGGTCTGCAGTTGCTGAGGTGCCAAACATTACTGCCAAAAATGGGTTTACCACTTCATAGGGATTTTGGCAGAATTACCACTGGCTTGATTCATCCGAAAACCCCATGGTGATCTACGGACTCCAAAAATGGTGAACTGCACCACCCTATCACCACTTGTAATCCTGTGATAAAACCCACAGGACCAAGTGGCAGTTACGGTAATTAAGTTTGACTGTAATTCAGTGGATTTCCTGCAGAATTACTGCCAAACTTGTGATGTGACCCAATTTCCCGATCTGATCCACAAATTGATCACTGCCTCCCACATTCCCTGTAAGGGCACATGGTATTGACCTGCCCCTTTTTGTGGTTAAGTACTTTGCACCACTGACAGCTGGCCCAGATCTGTGGTCTGATGAGTGCCCCACACGTTCAATGTTCCTGGGACATCCATAGTACAGTCTTATCTTCAACACTGGTATGGTGTTGGGGTGGGTGTTATACATATAATGGTGCCAGGAGTGCAGTTGGTTCAGGTAAGCAATGGTGCCTACTGAATGGGTAGCAGAGATCGTACTCCTCCTAATGATTTTTGACTCTGGCCACAAAGTCATGCCTTTCTTCCAATACCTGGCAACTCTCGCCCACTGCATCGCCTTTTTCTGCTCAAATTTCCAGTGCTACGCTGACAACACTAAACTCATTTTCAGGCTGCCCTCAACCACCTCCTCTCCCTCTCTCATCTCTGATTGCCTAACTGCCGTTCAAGATTGGTGTACCGCCAATGATCTTTGTCTGAATGCCAGCAAGACGAAGATCCTCCTCATCGGCACACCTTCACCACGCTTTCCGCTCACTCTCTGGCTGACTTACCTTGGCCCTCCTCCTACCCACACCTGCGAGGCTAAGAACCTCTGGGTCATCTATGACTCCACACTTTCCTTCTCTGCCGACATCTCTGAGGTATGTAAAAAGTCAAACTTCCTACTGCACCTTCTCAGAGGTACTCTGCCTTTCCTATCCTTCCCCCAGAAGCTCATGGTCTCCCAAGCTCTGGTGGTTCTCTCTATGTTGGACTATTGTAACAGCCTCTTTCTAAATCTACCTGCCGCTACTCTCCGCCCTCTGCAACTAATCCAGCACAGGACTGCGAGACTTGTCCTTGGCCTCAAGCCCTGGGATCGTATCTCTCCAGCTCTGAAATCTCTTCATTGGCTCCCAGGGGATGCAAGGATTAAATTCAAAAACCTCTGCATTGTCCACAAGGCTTTCTCAGGCCTTGATCCAAAATATCTTCAGATATCCCTGCCCAAATACCTCCCGTCTCGAGTTCTTCACTCCTCTACCTCTCACTCCCTCAGGGTCAGTCGTTTTTCAAAGAAACAAGCTGGAGGTAGATCTCTGTCTTTGGCTGAGGCCTCCCGCTGGAACAGCCTCCCTGCCTCTCTAAAACTTGAGGAGAACCATCTCTGGTTCCAGAGGCACCTCAAGAGCTTCCTATTTTCTTCTGCCTTCGCTCCCTCTCTCCCGTGCTGATCTGTTCTCTCTTGGCACCGTGCACCTGACCAGCATCTGCCCTTCGGGCCCAGGTACCTGCTCAGCCTGCCACCCTCCCACACTGCCTCCGGGCCACCCCTTGCACTGGGGTATGTATCTCTACCCATACAGCCCCCCCCTTTTTCTTCCTGCACTTATCAGACCTACCATGTCTCCTGCCTTAAACCTAGCACTTGCAAATTGCTGGCTGCACTACCACTGTTTGTTGCCTTTATTACTTATTTATTTATCTGTTTCTCCTTTGCTTCGCACTTTCCACTTCTCCCCCTTACATGCACTTTTCACCTCCCCCCTCTCCCAGGCACTTGCATGTTCTCATTGTCACTGGGCCTAGTAAGATCGGTGTTTTGTTCCCCCCTGTTCCCCTCCTTTGCCTTGTCGTGCTCTGAAACACTTGTGAACGAGAGCGATAGAAATAAAATATCAATATCAATAAAATGCCCTCCATGGATTTAGCCTCTGATTCTGAAACCCTGCCAGGCACCTTAAAGTAAGCCTAGTCCCAAAAGAGCTATTTTACTGCACTATTTGTACATTCAAGGTAATCCTTGGCAGAGAGGATAGCTCAGGGGCAATGTGCTTGCCTTGGAAGCAAGACGACACGGAGCACCACAGGTTCGATCCCTGGGTTCCGCGTTTAGAAGCCTATGGGTATTAAGTGTGTTATAAATAACATATCATATCATATATCGTATAAGTTCTCACTGTGTATCATACCTCCACCTGACCCATGCGTTACTGTCTCTCCTCCTGTCCCCTGCAGTACTGGCTCTGCCATTGGCTCAGGTTCCACCCCTGCCTTTGTGCCTGCGTCCCCCCAAAAACCTTTGGGGGCACATTTAGTGCCTCTTCCTGAGAATGCTCAACAACTGTGCCTCTCCATTTTCTGAGTCCAAGATGGAGGATAAGAAATATATGTTCCCTAGATGCAGATCCTTGTACTCCGGTAGTAATATCACTATAACACAGACAGTCCTGAAAGCAAAAATACATCCTTTCCACCTGTAAAGAATCACTCTCTTTCTCCTACCCCTGGAGTGGATCGTCTCTGCCTTACCTTCCCACAGTCTACCAAAACACACAAAAGAAAAAGGGAGTAGATGGTTCTTCATATAAGCTCCTGAACTTGTTTCCTGTGCAGGAACATGCCCTAACCCATAGGTGAATACACACATCCAAGATCACTATGACAATGTAGCCCGCATCCTCGTGTGATGCCCACATCTGTGTTTGCGCATCCCATTTACTCTCCGCACTCACACAAGGGATTCAGACATTGCTATTCTTTGGCGGCTTCCATGCGTTACCAAATCTGACGATAGAGCACTCTGGGGTTCGCAGAGGTTATTGGGGACATTTGCCAGGCTTAATTACAAGTTGGACATAACGAATGTTATTCATAATTGTTATTCAGCTCGCTAAACTATAAAATATAGATCAGCGTAATTTTGGCACAATATCCTATATCCACTGCGACAAGCCTCAATTGCAGGGAACCTATTGGGTGCTCATATGCAGAGTATACATATCTATCACATTACATTATATCATTTAAGACTTTTCATGTTTTTATGAACTGCTGAATTTCCTCACTTTCCGCAGAACAGCCCTACAAAAGACTCCTTTTCTACCCACATTTTTTTTTGTGTTTGGAAAGGGCTCTCCTTTGAGAAGAACTAAGGAATTCCTTAGCCAATGTTTCCTGGCCTGGCACCTACGAACTCTAACATCATCACATGTAGACATTGCTACTTTTACATCCTTTTTTAATCATTTAAAGGTTGCATATGAGTAAAACCTGATGTGCATTTTTTTCTAAAATATGACCTCAGATGTGCCAGTTCTCTGCCCCCTTTCAGTGAATATCACTACTTGCTTTTCCAATCAAATTAGTTTATTTTAACACATATCACAAAGCTGTTATATACATCTTTTCATAAATACAAAACACGTAATAAAATACTAATGACAATAAAAAGCATCACACTTTGATAGAATTCATTTGTTAACCAGTTTTGCTGAGGTAAAATACAATTATCCTGGGTCATGTCTTTGTTGCTCTCATCAGCGTGTTCTTCCTACGCCATGATATTAACAGGTAGTTTGAGACGACACATGTTACATCTAAGTTCAGTGTAGTTTTACAGAACTGCCCTGCCTCTCCAAGAGCTTGTGCCTGATGATTAGTCATAAGATGTGAGAAGGGATCCTTCATAGTCCCAATATGAGCAAGGAAACTCCATTGGTAGTGCTTTCTTGGGGGGTCACAAAGATACCGGGTGCCAGGTATTTACTGCCGGCAATTCACATGTACGCCTAACCTCAGCTCTGGGTAGTAACAACGCGGCTACCCTATGCAAACCTTGAGCACACAGTTCAACTTTACGCCTCTCTTCCTCCGTTATCTTAAATGCCACAATTCCATGCCTGTACGCTCTGACTGCTACATGTACCCCTTTTTTCACTTCAGTAGTTGAAACCTTAATCATGTTGTGCCTTTAAACCTGCGCATTGATTGTTTTTTGCTGCATTTAGCGCTCACCCAGTCTGGGTACTTAATTTTCTGCTATCTTTATTTAATTATTTGAATTTGTAAAGCGCGCCACAGCCCAAGGGCATCGAGGCACTGTTGCAGGCATATATCTTAGTTAAAGAATTTAGGCTAAGCTCATGGTTACAGTGAGCGGAAACCTACTTAGGTACCGTCAGGGGTGGACTGGGAAGCAAAAGTGGCCCTGGAAATAATTTTCAAAGTGGCCCCATGTTAAAACTTTTCAGCAAGTCAAACCCTTTTCTTATGAGAAAATGTGTAAAATGAAATAGGTAACCACACAGGAGGCCGAGGGTGCAGAGGCCTACCAGAAGAATCTGCAGACTTCCTTACTGTCCATGCCATCCTTGGCAGGGGTGGAAGCAGTATTAGTGGAGAAATGATGCCTGGATTACCAGTGGAGGGGGATGCCCTGGACTCAATGAACCAGAATCCCCACCCTCAGTGGTAATTGTTGATAAACCCCACCCAAACCCTGCTGGCCTATTGGCAATAGTTAAATGCCCAAAGGGATATCCTGACAGGTCAGCCTGGGTATGATGTGTGGGGCCTGCTGCACAATGTGTGTACATTTGGACGACATTTTTTTATACGTCTGTGAATATTTTTGACCTAGCCTGGCCAGTGTACACTGTGTTCGTTCGAGTGTTATGTGTGCTTCACAGCACATGTTACAGTGCATGTATTTAACATACCTACCATGTATAACGCACATTTCAAACAGAACGCACATTCCAAACAGACACATTATTGCGCTACATCAGGAGACCCGTGTCCAAAATCAGGAGACCCGTGTAATGTGGCAAGTTAATGGAGGCAATAACCTGGCACCTCTATATTAATGTTAAGGCTCACTCTCCCTTCGAGTTTGGCCTTGTGCTGTGCGTTGCTTTCCAAAGACGTACAGTGTTCGCCTCTACACACATTTCGGACAGTTTTAGTGCCACGAATAACAAACGCAGAGCTAAGCCCGCCTTCCGTGTCTTGGAGCCTCTGTGTGTCTACACTTGAGTTATTGCTGAACAAGGGAGCGCTTAGAAGCAGGCACACCTCGGATTCAGGCACTGTGGCGAGCCGATTAAGGGTCTATAAATTAGCAGGGACCCGGTGGGGTTTGGCAGGTATTGAAGGCAAACCGAATGCCAACTGGACATTGCACACAGACGGGTCATCCCTGCGGGAGGGGCAGGACTTTTTAGGAGAGCACCACAGTGTGCACTATGTGCCAGGCGTACCTTTTATTACAGTTATACCTTTTATGAGAGGACAAGGTTGCAAACACTGGAGAACATGATGGAATGAACCCATTGGCTTTGCTTATCCTCAGTTATTAAATTTTGCATAGTTAAGCAAAATCAAAAGCCACTACAGTAAGCAATGCATATCCAAGCACCACTGCAATTCACAATATTAATTGTAACTCATAATAGCCATATGGCTGCCTCCTGGAAGCCTCTAGGGAAAGGGTAAGTGGCATACTCCTTGAGACTTTTATGCGTACCTATGATTTTCAAAAACACACAAACTAGCAAAGCATCAAATGGCCACTGGTTTCCCTAAGCCAGAAATAAAAGTAACTTCCCATAGGTGACTCCTTCTACCTAGCTTGTAGCGAGTGCATGGCACATTGGGACAGTAAAGAAACGACCATTGTCAACAGAGACTGCTCGCCAATGACTGTCTCAAAATGGCCCCATATTTTTGAATGGCAATCACCAGGCCTTCCGAGAACAAATGATACTACTTGTCAACATAGTGGAAACCAATGCATGGCAAAATGCAAAGTCCAAATAATAATGTACCAAATGCCTATTGCGATACACAATTCCCAATGAAAATGATAATTACCACAGTGCTGTTCCTTTTCAATATAACGAAATACACCACGGCCCTCTACCAGTGACTCGCTCAGATATGCACACGTCACTTTGAGATTGCTCAGGCAGGGGGTGGGAACACATTGCCTGGCTTCACTAGCAGACTATTTGAAACCAGCTTGGAGAGCTTAAACGTCCTCCCCAATGCCTCTGTCACAAAGCAGCGCATATCTCAGCGTTTTGAAGCCTGTCCCTTTGAGAGCTGAGGGTCGCAATGAAATGGCTTTGGCAAAGCAAATGCCGGAAGTTGGTACAACTCTGTTACAACTCTGTTACTGGCTTTTGTAGCTGGTTTGGCTCTGGTGTACATTGTGTTATGAGGTGGTATTCAAAGTCCATTTCTATCCAGCACCACAACAATTATTATTTAGATACAGGATTGCCAAGCAGTCATCCTGCAAGTCCTGGAGCGGAAACAACGAGGCATAAAAAGGTTACACAGGAGTTTGCATTTTCTTTTACGGCCTCCGGACCATTTGAAATGTCTTTTTCGAGATGTACTGATGATATGTGAGCAACTGGCCATAAACAGACAGGAGAAGATAGGAGCCAGAAGAAAGTCATGCTACGGGGCACCTACTGTGCAATGGGAGGCCAGGCAGGGGGTGGGCAGTCTGGGATTATACAGAAAGATACAGTATGCAACCTGCACTCATGCAATCTGTAGGTGCCACAAAGAGAACGATAGACAAGAGACAGCGCAGAAGATTGAAAACATACGACACCCTAAAGAGACAGGCGAGAAGAGGAGATCGTCCTTACCTTTGTTGCAGGTGCGAGGAGCATGGCTGACCTGTTAGCTCTCCCTCTGGCATGCGCTGCAGGGCACCTGCTCATCATCTTGCGCACGGCACAGCAGACAACCCAGGGCTGCAGGGCACGTGCAGTTCGTTCCCCAGGCGGTGCCTCTCACAAATATGCATGCGCGCGCTGGGCCCCAGGCAGAAATGAAATCACCAGCCACAGCCAGTGTAATAACACATTCGCTCATAATTATGTATCCTTCCCCCAACTTCCCAAGCAAGAAAAGAGGCCCTATGCCCCCGAGGCCTACCGGGGAAAGTCCCGGTGTCCCGGTGGGCCAGTCTAGCACTGGGTACCGTACAGTCACACATATACAGGACGTTTGTAGCAGGAACCGTTCAGTGTTACAGTTAAACAGCTTCAATGACCGGGAAGCTGGCTCCTCCTGCCCATACTTTGAGGGTCTTGGGGATGGTGATCCTGTTTAAGTAGTCCGTTCTGGTGGGTCTATCTGAAGAAGGTTTGGCAATTCGTTGAGAGAGGTAGAGAGGAGCGGTGTCATGTAGACATTTGCAGGTGAGTGCACGGGTTTTGAACATGATGCGTTTGCTGATGGACAGCCAGTGGACAGGTTTTCTGGTTGCTGAAATGTGGTCACGTTTGGAGATGCCAGTGGCTGCTCCAAGTGCATTGTTTTGGACA
The DNA here is from genome assembly GCF_040938575.1 of Ambystoma mexicanum. Lineage (NCBI taxonomy): Eukaryota > Metazoa > Chordata > Amphibia > Caudata > Ambystomatidae > Ambystoma > Ambystoma mexicanum. Next base: position 246,959,031 of record NC_090940.1, on the reverse strand, counting down.
TTCTGAAGCTTTCTCATATTTTTAGAGGAAGTGTCAGCCAGAAAGGCATTGCAATAGCCCAGCTGAGACCCGATGATTGCTCTGGCTATGGTAAGGCAATTCTGTTTTGTTAGGAAAGGCCTGGCTGCTGTGATCAGTTTGGAATGGCAGGCCGTGGCAGATGTGATGGTGTTAACCTGTCTGTCCATTGAGAGGTTTGAGTCTACATAAACCCACTAGGTTTTTACTGCACGAGAGGCCGCGATGTGAGTGTTGTCTACCGAAAATGAGTTGTACTTTAAATCAAGTTTCTTAAGAGTACCTGATGAGCCTATATGTAAGATCTAGGTTTTATCGCTGTTGAGGCACAACCAATTTTCCGCAGCCGGTCAAGTGGCACTGCGAGTAGAGCGCTCGCTTTGACATTCACGCAGATCCTGCTAACGCAGGTTTGAATCCCGGCGGGGCCAAACTCAGCCTTTCATCCTTCTGAGGTTGATAAATGAGCACCACACACTGTGGGTAATAATAAGCAGCGCTCAGATACCTGAGGGTTCGTAGCGCTATATAAATGCCAAATTATTATTATTATTATTATTAATATTATTATTATTATTATTATTATTATCCAGGTTTGAATCTCTGAGTAGATGGAGTTAAAAGTTTTACTGTCAGCTTCATAGTCATGGGGGATGAGGAGCTGCGTGTCATCAGCATGGTTAGTATATGTGATGCCACGCGTGTCCAGGAAGTTAAAAAGAGGCCTCATGAGTAGGTTGTATAGGGTAGGTGAGGTACATGACCCTTGAGGGACCTCACACTTAATGAAAATAGGAGCCGCACAGGCTTGGTCCGAATAAAGTTCATCACTCTTTCTTGGAGAAATGATGAGACCCAAGCTGTAGCTTTAGGTGAGAAATTAGCAGCAGAGGAAGGTGGTGGCAAAGGGTATTATGGTTCACCAGGTCAAATTCTGTGGATAGGTCAAGGAGCAGGAGGAGAGCTGGTTTACCTACGTCCCTGATGTCATCAATCTGTTTTTTTAAGTCCAATAGAGCTGTTTCGGGTCCATAGCCTGGCCTGAAGCCAGACTGCCTAAGACCGAATAAGTTGTTGGGCTCTAGAAAATTGTGTACCTGCAGGTAAGCTGCTTTGTCCAAGATTTTGAATAAAAAGGGGAGAGTGGTGATAGGCCGGTAATTTTCTAGGATGGTTGGGTCAAGTGCTGGTTTTCTTAAGAGCGGTCGTACCCATGCTTTTTTAAGGGAGACAGGGACTTGGCCAGTTGAGAAAGAGGCATTGATGAAGGCCGTAATGAAAGGTGTTAGGGTGATTGTGCTCTCTTTAATCACCTGGGCTGGGCAGGTTTCATGAATTTGAGGAGTGCTGCCACTTCTAGCTTGCTCACTTTCTTAAAGGAGAAGAGAGGAACTTCAGTGGGTGATTTACAATGGACAGTTGAGATAAGTTTCCCTAGGGCTTGTTGGTGATCAGTGATTTTGTTCTGAAGTGAGCTCAGCTTGTCCATCATGACGTTCTGTACACGTTTACACCATTCCTTGTCTTTAGAGAGGGAAGTCGGGGTTGGAGCTGGTGATTCCAGTTCTCTAAAATGGCAAATATCTCTTTAGATCAAGACTTGGCATTTGTGATCCTGTAGTTGAATGAGTTTGATTTAGCTTTGTTAATGGCATTTTTTGTATTCTTTTGATAATGTTTTGAACGTACGGTTAGTGGAGGTATTAGGTTTGGCTAGCCAAGATTAGAGTGCAATTCTTTTCTTGATCCGTACTTCAAGGAGGTCAGGGCTGAACCACGCATTGGTATATTTGGTGCGTTTGACCTTCCTGAGGGTGAGCGGTGCTATGGCTTGTACTGCTTGTGATATGGTAGAGATGTTGTTGGCAGCTAGAGTATCTGGGATATTTGAGAACGGTGGCTGAAGGGCTGGGACAGGTAGGTGAGGAAGGAGTCTCTCCTTGGTGAGCTGACTGGAGCTCCTAGCAAGGGCTGCTGGGAATGGGAGCAGAGGTGTTGCATGCCCCTTGGTAAGTTGGAGTTCAAAGTGGATGGTGTAGTGATCAGACCAGCGAAGAGGGGTAATGGAGGTGATGGAGGGATTGCCATTGTGGTGAGCAATCCAATCGAGGGTGCAGCCTTTAATGTGTGTAGGACTAGTGAATGCCTGCTTAAAGCCTAAAGTAGAGAGAGCTTTGTTGCGGGTGACTGCGTGTGAGTCAGAGGGATAATTGAAGCCCAAGTTAAGGTCTCCCAGGAGGATAGATTTGGTGGATTTTTTTAGGTTATCCGTAATGGTATGTAGGAGGGATTCCTAAACGTCCATAACAGGTCCTGAAGGATGGTACAAAATTTGGAGGGTGACGGTGCACTTAGGTGATGGGTTAACTTTCACAAGCAGATAGTCACTGTTAAAGCCTAGTTCACTTTGGACCTTTCTGATTGCAATAGAATCTTTGGCAATTAGGGCTACCCCGCCACCTTTTAAAAATGGGGCAGTCTTGCATAAAGATGGTGTAGCCCTGGGGGAGGGCTAAAGCTAGGGTGGTCCTGAGTCTTCATGGAGCCAGGTCTAAGTGATGACTAGGAGGTCTAAGTTTCCACTTGTGATGTGGTTGTGGATGCCCAGGGCATGAGCTGGAAGCGATCAGGCATTAATTAGGGCACATTTAAGTGATCCGGGAGGGGTTGGAGCAGATGCTTTTGTTTTAGCAGCATTGTTACTCAGAGCTATCCTGAGGGTGTCCTCAGGCAGCAAAATGGGAGCAACACTAGGTGGGAACAGAGGGGTAAAGAAAACATTATCTCTCGGTGGAACGATGTATGCATCAACACGGGGTATCACTGTGGTGACAGAAACAATAAGAGAGCAAAACGGTTAGTTGGTGCACACCAAAAATGTTTACAATACTTCAAAGTATCAAGATCCAGCTACAATGGTTTCAAATAATTTTGAGGTGCAAGGGAGAAAATAAGGCCTTGGCACAAGACCCCGATATACACCCGAAAAAAAAGAAAGGATCCACAGTAGGAATCCTCCCATCCCTCGCACACTTTCCAGATCCACCAAAAAGGTGGTTAGTTATTCATGGAACGAAATACAAGTATTTAAATCAGGTAACATAAGAAAACGATTATATATGATCATTCAATGAGAAATATGTCCACCAAGTTTACCTAAAACAAGGGTTTTTTAATAACAAGAAATATAATTTAACAATAAGCAAAAACAGATCCCAATAGTCCAGTATTAACGGCTTTGTGCATTTCGAGGTGCTCCCTCTTCATCAGAAGCCTGCGTGGACTGCTGGTCGATAACCTTCATAAACAAGAAAGAAAGAACATAAAAGGCTGTCTGTTACAATTCACCCAAACAGGTTAGCTCATTTACACAGAGTTAATACGTTCAACACCTTTCTACTTATGGTTTGTTCTATGGATATCTGACAAGCGGGAAAAAAACATCCTATTCATGTATATCCACTAATATTGCTCAAGCCATTGAGCAATGTATAGGTAGAAACAGGTGTCCAACTACTCATGAGCTAACGTGCTCATAATTCCATGTGTGGTAAAAGGCAACTAATCACAGAACCCAGTCTAACTCATACACTCAAGTTTTCCAACTCCATTTTATTTAGATTATCCTGCCCTAAACCCATTGATCATATAGCATACTAATTTGTAAAGAATGTCACACCTAAATGAGTAGACAACATATGTAGGTGCAGTCAGGCTGTGTAAGGCACTCACCAATGGGGGTTCTGGTTTCATGTATAAGCACACATGTGGCGCCAATATCAATATGCAGTTACAATATCACGAGGGTCTCAAAGTAGTCCGTATGTTCAGATCCCCGTTCCCCGGGCTGTAAGATGTAGCAAGAAATGGGAGAAAATGTCAGGAACGGGTGTAAGTTTAAGGGAATCACTATCATTGTTGTAGTCAAAAGACAGAGGAGCTGGACAGACACTGTCCATAAAAAATAGAAGTGTATCAAATGCGGGCGCACTCATCCTAGATAGAAAAAGCTGTCTCAAGTTTACGCTGGAACCTGAAGTGCCAATAATCGTGTAAGGTAAGTCACCCTTAACTAGTGAGTGATTGCAGCTGCACTCTTGAGTGCCTAGACTAAATGAGACACAAAGAGAGAAAACATGCCGATCAGGCTAACAAACACAGGTCCTCTGTGTGGAGGAAGAACCTGTGAACTGTAGAGATAATCGTACCTCAAAGATCAGAGTCAAACGGAAATGCATTCATCCACATAGAATGCCTTGCACGTTACCAAGGTAACCGCCTGCAGAGTTCTCCACGAGGTTCGTGTTGGGCGTCTCGTGTTGACGAAATCACAAAACTATGGAAAAGAACGTGGATATATAATCCAGCGTCTTAAAATGTGCTGTACAATCTATGTAATGGGTACACCATGACTTGTCATTACAATCTTCACATTGATATACAAAGTTCATCATTATTTTGAAACCTAATAATATTGATTAGCATGGAGCGAAACATATTATGATGGAGCTCAGTTCTTCATATCAGCTCTTAGAAACCCCAAAGTCTGTACAATGCCCCAACACTATGTGGCAACAATGCACTGGGATTAAATGGCACAAAGATTGCATCCCCTACAGGTAGCACAGTAGAGTTAGGTTCAGGTGCCCCCCCAAGGGCAGAAAGAACATTATCTCTCAGTGGCACATTGTATGCAGCAACAAGGGGTCATGCCCAAAGCACCCCCTTCATCTGTGCCTGCTTGGCTGCTAGGCCACCTGGTGAGTGTGTTTGTGCACTGTACAGCTCCCCTGCCTGTCTCTCTCCCTCTTCCCCACCCCCACTACCCACATGTTCTAACTGCTTCTTCATCACCTATCCTACTTCTCTCATGAAATATGGAAGAAACACGTTTTAAAAAGTACTCTGGGACTCTAAAGCAGGCCTACCTATTGCTGGCACCTATGGCAATGCTACTTACAGGCAGACTATTACTGACATCCTCTTTTCTGTCCCCTCCCCGGACCTATGGACTCCCTAGCTGGTCTCCACTCTCTCCCATTTCTACTCTTCATCCATTAATGGCGGCACTAGATGGGAAGTACTCCTGGCATACTTCTCATCCTCTAGGTGCATCATTGTTGTCTATCACAATGGCACTGGCCCAAGTTTTCGAACCCACTCTTTTCCTTCTTGACTGGTGCCTGCCCTCTCTCATTAACTTCCTCCCTTCTCCTGCTACTCCTCCTTTCTCCTTTCATAGCTCTCTACCTCCACCAATGGGAGTACTACGCCTCTGTACCCCTTCTAGGAAAACTTTCAAAGGTGGTAATCAGCTTCACTTAGCTACTGTGAATGCTCGGAATGCTGTCAAGCACTCCTCAGACATTTGTCAGCTTCTTGAAGACTTTGACCTCAATGTCCTCACCCTTACCGAGATGTGGTTCAATGCCAGCTCTTTCACTGCTCTTGACACTCTCGATCCTGAGGGCTACAAACTCCTCTCCAAACCCAGGCCCATCTGCCTGCCCTAGGTGGGGTGGCCCTGATTTTCCCTGAGAGGGTCCCTGCTGCTATCATAGCTATTCAATCCTACACCTCTTTTGAATGCCTTGTCTGTCATCTAACCCACTCTCTCTCTGACCTTTGCTACCATCTACAGGCCCCCTGGCCCTATCCCTCTCTTCTTCTCTGAATGGATGACCTCACCTCCTCACTCTTGACCTATACTTCCAAACTCCTCCTTCTCCTCAGTGACTTCACTATCCACATCGACCTTCCTGAATCATCCACTTCACAGTTCCGAGACCTCTGTGACTCCCTCTCTCTCAATTTTATTTCTTCCTGTCCGACTCACTCAGCCAGGCACACTCTGCATGCCTTCATCTCTGGTGACATTCCTAGCTCTAACCCAGTCACCACCCACTCTTGTGGTCTGACCACTCTTTCCTCTCCTCCCATCTAAGGTCCCTTGGCCCCCTGTCTGAGCTGCCTCCCGCACTGCCAGCCTTTTTTGCCATCATTCGACCGATGAAGCGAGTGTCAGTCCTTGCCTTTGCCTCCACTTTCATCCCCCCTCCCACCACTGCTTCTGACTCTGTCCTTGCTAACCTTCACCTCTTCATTTTTCTAACACTCTTGACATCCTTGCCCCTGTCATGAGGATCAGCCTCAAGCCTTCCTCCAAGTGCAATGGATGGTATGCGTCTGATCTAACTTCTCTGAAATGTAAGTGCATAGTTGCTGAACAGAAGTGGCAGACCTCAAGTTAATTCTCTGACAAACTGGCCTATCGCCTCCTCCAAAGGCAATATTGTTTCTCTATCCACTCAAAGAAGAGGGCCTGCATCCAAGCGCGCATCTCTGGAGGCTCTAAGAACACGGCTGAACTTTTCAAAATCTGCAAGGAACTTACCAATCCAACTGCAGTCTCCACCTCTCTCCTTACTTCCCAGGCTCTCTACACCACTCTGGCCTCCCATTTTACATCTAAAACCAAGGACCAGCCCATCTCAACTCCACCTCCTACTCCCCTGACTCCCTTTGCTCCCAGCCCTCCACCCCCACACTCTCCTCCCTCCTGCCCATAGCACCTTCTGAGGTATCTAAAGTTGTCTGCTCTATGAAGGCTTCATGCAAACAGGTTCTCCCCTGCTCTTCTAGAACTATTATGTACAATATCTCCTCTCTCACCCTGGCTCTTGCCAACTTATGCAACCACTCCTTCACCACTGGATCTTTCCTTCTATCCATCAAGCACTCCCTTGTGCACCCGCTCCTAGAAAAGCTGCCTGCTGACCCCTCCTACCCAGCTAACTATCGCCACCACCCCCTTCCTGGGTAAACTCGTAGAGAAGTTGGTCCTCCCCCAAAATGATCCTTCACACTGAACTTGTTGGTTGCCTCTATGATCAGCAATCTGGATTCTGGGCATCCAGAGTCAAGTAAACTGCTCTCCTGAATACCTGTGAAGACATGCTCGCCAACCTCGACTCTAAATCTCCTGCTGTTCTTATTCCCCTCTATCTCGCTTCTGCCTTTGACACAGTCAACCATTCTATCCTCATGAAACGGCTCTGTGATTCTCTCGGCATAATGGACCAGCACGGGATTGGCTGACCTCTTTCCTCACAAACTGCCCTTCCCAGTTGCAATTGGGCCCGTTCTCCTCTAAAACCTCACTCTCTACCTGCAGTTTCCCCCAGACCTCTATCCTATCGCTGTGGCTCTTCAATATCTATCTTGCCCCTCTTGCTCACCTGAACTATGCCTTATTTTCTCAATTCCAGTGTTATGCTGATGACACACAGTTCACCTTCAAACTTCCCTCTACAATCTCTTCTTCCCCCTCTCTCATCACCAATTCTTGGACCACCATCCTGGCTTGGTGTGCGGCTAATGATCCCTTGTTAAAGGGACATTATGGTTAAGTTGCGCTACTAAAAACCTATGAAATTCAGTGAAAAACGTTGTTAAAGGGAAGTTATGGTTCCAAGTAAAACGAAAAAAAAACTGAAATTCGCCAGTTATGGTAAGCTAAGCTTCCATAACTCACGCCACCACCGTGCACTGCTAAGACTAACACCCAGGACATCAAAGATGACATCACAAATGTTTTCAACCTGCTAATCCCTCATTGAGCATCGCAAGTGTGACTTGAACTAATCTTAAATAGCTATCACCTACCCTGAACCTCCTATAGGGAATTAAAAGCATTTTTAGCATATTTTACTTAATTGCCACCACATTTAAAAGGATTTGCCTGCTTTAAAATCATACCTGTTTTCCTCTAAGCTCGCTGGGGGGAACTGGAACTTTGTGTTGCATTTTGTTTGTATTCCTGAAAATTGTGTGCTCTTCTTCCATCTCCTTATAGTGCATAGGGGGAGTGAATTGCCACAAGGGGAAAAGTGAACATATTATCTCTTGTGAAATCCTATCAGTTTATTTCTGTACTGCATTTTCTTTCCATCATTGTTTTTCCTTGAAACCATAAAAGCATTCTCAGTTACCTTGTCCTTCCTATACCAACTCCTAAGTAATTAAATAAGTGTACAAATGTAATATTATCCATTGTTGATCACTGTCATATTCTTAAGTGTGATATCAAATATTAATTTATTATAAAAGTGTGATATATATATTGTTTAATTTTTCCAATAAATCTTTTAAATTGCAAAACAAACCTACTTCTTGGCTGAGTGATGTCAGGGGGATTCAAAGAGAGGGGCGTTATATAAGGGTTTATCATCCAGAGTATAACTTGTCATAAAAATATATAAATAAGGGCTTCCCTTGGGCGTCCCAGACGAGGCACTGACTTAGTGGGATTGCTGAATTGAAGTCACTTAACAACATCTGGAGAGCTAAACATTGGCGACACTTGGATTAAGGGGTAATGAGACACCTGGTCAAATCATGGTATCATCTATGTAAACAAAAATCATATCAGTGCTTATTTTTTTTGTTGCTTGTAGACTCTAAATTTGAATTTAAAATACACATGTTATTTGGCGGTGTCATGGTCTCTAAGATAAAATCTTTCCAAATGTCTTTCTCACAAGCAGTGTTGCATAGTGCTTCTTCAGTATGTTAGTTAGCTTCATCCGGGATTGATATTGCTATCAAGGGACTTTATCTGAGTGGTCGCCTGTATGAGTTAGGACATTCTGTGACTTGATCAGAGGTGAATGACTGATACAATCTCTTTTCGTATGGTGGCCTTTTGATGGCTTAGAGGTTGAAGGAGCATGTCCACACATTTGTTCAGGGGTTCTAGCACAGATCAGCAGATCAGCAGTCAGAGACACTTGGTCTCCTTGTTGGTTGGATTAGTTAGATCTTCATGTATTTTAGTGAAGCATAGAAGCATAAGTTATGTTCTAAGAATTAGGAAATTCTGGGGTGGGATCATATATATATATATATATATATATATATATATTTATATATATATATATATATATATATATATATATATATATATATATATATATATATATATATTTTATATAGTGACTCTCCTCTAAGAGGTAACAGACCTCACTTTCATCTCGATTGACACACATTATGGTGATGCCATTATCCATGTCAGGTGTTTTTTTTATGATTATTTCTGAAACATGTTTGAGTGTTTGAATGGTTGTATTGCATCAGATCTTAAGGTACAGGGCAGATGTCTAGTTGTGTTTTCCTTTTTAATATGCTCATATTTCTTAGTGTAGACATCACAAATGCCAATATTCCAGCTGAGATCATCCTGTCGGATGGCATAAATATAATAAGTACCTACCTGGGTCATATGGCCTTTTCTGCCTGCCTCCATCTCTGGTTGTAAGCCAGTGGGGTCCTCTCAGCATATATTATTACATGGCTGTGTTTATTTCAATAACACGGTAGAGAGAAAGCTGGGCTCTACATATGAACACACCTGTGCTGTGCTCGTTGTTTAATCTAATCTTCTAGATATTTCTCTGCATGGTCACAGGTGGGTAGAGGTGAACCCACACCTCTCGTAGGGAAAGCGTGAATAGTCCTGGTTACCTTGCAATCAGCATTAGACAACGCAAGACCCAAATCTGGGAGAGAGATATCCCTACTCATATTTTATGAGACAGATTCCTGGGGCAGCAAACACCGACCTATCTACATTTAATCATGCCTTGATAAGGACCCTTCGGGGTCGAAACACGTGTCGGCTGACCACCAATAGACCATGTGTCTTCACTATAACAGATAAAATAACTCACTGGAAATACCGTGTTTAGAGTGAGAATCTCTTTATATATGAGAAACAACAATAACCAATAATTGCCACGTAGCCAGGACTATTCACTATATCTATAACACCTTAGAGGCTAGCATCATAATGGTATTAAACAGAAAATGCCATTTTGAGCAATGGGCCCAGAATGCACTCAGGACAGAAGCCATGGGACACAGATTGTTTTTTTACATGATATGATATTATTTTGGGGTGTCCCATATCTATAACCTCTAAGTCCTGTATTCATTTTTTATGCATAGTTGTTTACTCACTAACCGAGAAGGTATGACTGACATTTTAAGGGAGTGTGTTTCGTGCAAGGTGGCTTGACAATGATGTACTGGAAGCAGTTGTAGAAGCGTGCCGAAAAAAGTAGTAGAACTGTTGTCTCGGCAGGGGAGGGGCTAGGTGGAAGCAAAGTGCAACATGTTTGAGGCTGGGGCATTCCAATAGCCTAAGTCTTGGGAGGATAGCTCACTGGCAGCACGCTCGTCTTGAAAGCAAGAAGACGCAGAGCAACACAGGTTCGATCCCCGGGACCGTGCTTACAAAGCTATGGATATTAAGCGCGTTATGAATAACCAATTACAAAGTGCATATTTGTTGGCACAGCCTACTTGACAAGCTACAGGTGGGGGATTCAATGAAATTATGTTTGCTATAGTAAAAAACTTACCTCTACTATAATACCTGAAAGTGATACAGAATACAAGTTTGATGGTTGGGTGCTTAGTTAAGTCTGTTGTACATTGAAATATACGCCAAGGTTTGATTAATGTAAAGTGATTGGATTATGAATACCACAGAAATAGAATAACTTACCACTGGCCTCATTACCGAAAATGTGCATTGGAACAGATGCATTTTGTGCATGTGCAAATACATTTTGCACTTGCACTGTTCAATTAGCGCTTGTGCAGATGAACCTGCACTAGATTGTGTAGCCACACATTTCCGCTAAGCCTCAATACCGAGAGATTCCGAAGCGTGGATCCAGGGATCGAACCCGTGTTGCTCTGTGTTGTCTTGCTTCCAAAACGAGCATGTTGCCCCTGAGCTATTCTCCCAAGACAATGGGGTAAAGATGTCCCTGTTAATATGTCATTGTGATATAGATCTTACCACCATTCAAATATAGAAATGGGAATAAAAACATATACAGTGCTATCAGGTTTTTATATAGTGCTTTAAGACAGATTTCCCCTGCATTTAGGAGCTATAATATTAGGTGTTGTTGTTACACATTTAATTATGGTCAATGTAACGAGCATAACAGAATCAAGGGCTGAGTCGTCAGTGGCTTCTAGAAAATATAGATACTACACAGATATCAGAGGCAAGCACTGAGCTAGCTTGCCAGTTTAAAACGTAATAAATAATAAATAATGTTCACAAAATTGTATCGTCCATTAAGCTCTGAAAATATTTTAATGTGTATGTATTACGCCTTTTTAATTGGGATTGAATACACATGATGCAATGCATTAATCATGTTGAGACCATTGCGTGAATAATTTACTCGAAAAATGAACTGCAAGCCATCTAATTGGTCTGATAGGAGGTTTAGAAATAGTGTTTTATTGAATGAACATCCTTATTCTTCTAAGGCTGGAGGGGGATGAAAACAACAAAAAGGTGCTTCTGTGGTAATCACCACAACCGCCCTGTTAACGAACATTCCCCACGTGGGCCCAGATTACACAAACGTCACCAGGGCAAATATTTCCAGAGTGATAAAAATGCACTTTCAAAGCATTTTTACAACATGGTAAACTTTGCCCTATTTCAAAAAATGCACTGAAAGTGCTCGGGAAATGTTTGCCCTGGTGGCTATAAAATGAAAAATGGCGCTTGTCGCGCTGCAAGGGTTTTCGGATATGGCCCGATGTTTGATATAACTATTGCTAATCCGTGCAACTTTGTACTTGCACCAGTGCAGCGTTTCTGTATTCTGATCCCTATGTTGTGGAATCCCTGTAATGAACCTCCTGAACCACTTCTAGCGCTTTGATTCTTCTACAAATGGAAAAAGTAGTCCATAGGAATCCATTAGCAATGGCAGCCGAAATGTTTATTATTGGTGATCTCTAGCGTGCCAAGATTAAGAAAGGTTCCCCACTTCTTGCAGTGAAAAGGCAGGATCACCCAGAGTCCACCCAGGTGTTCGTGCCTTTCACCACTAGATGCAGGGAAACTGTATTCCAGCGGAGGGATCCTGGAAATCAAGCGGAGGGATCCCGACCCAGAGATGTTGCACTGCTCGGGCTCCTTCGGTTTCTCTAGTCTAATAACTATAGAACAAAAGGAATGGTTTCAACCTGAGAAGTGAGTAGGTGACCTTGAAATACCCCAAACTATGTTTAATTCTGTTTGCCCTAGTAGCACAGGAACAGGAGGGCACATTTCCAGACAAGCGTTGGATACCTTTCCATGTTAATGTCTGTGGGTCATTACTGTGCATTACTGGTGAATGTAGGACCTCCATCATGTGTGGAGAAAGTCAAACGTGGAAGTGCTGGTAGTAACTGATTGATCGTCAGCCAAGGAGATCACACATTCAGGTCTTCCGGATACAAAACGAAGCAACATGCGTTAGTCGGCGAAACTCCCGGAAGTAGGCATTTGCTGAGAGGCACAGTTCTGAAACGTATGGCGTCCACTTTCTAGGTTCCACAGAGGGAAGGGGGAATGCAGCAACGTCAGAACACTAGATTCGAGGTGACAAGGCTTCCTGCAACAGGAAGGCAGGATGTGCAATTGACAAGGCCAACCTCCACACAGTGGGTTTGAATTCTTATGAAAACGCTAGGTTATAATCTTGGTCACTAGTGATTTGCTGCGGGGCTAAAGTGGACACTGCAGCAACATCAGAGGAGGTGAGTACACATTTCTTTCAAAACACCAACAGACTACACTGCATGCACGTCGCTACAGGGTGCCCGTGAGTAAGAGACTGAAGTCAAGTTACCTTTGCCATGATGTCACAAGTTTTGAATTGGCCAGGATCCAGAGATTTAGCAGAGCCAGCAAGATGATGACTGGGTGGTTTGGCGAGATATTGATTTCTGTTTACAGATCAGCATTGATCTCTCACAGCTTATTCATGACTGTTTCCTTGCTCATTTTGCACCAGGCGGCATGTCAATGCAATGCTTAAAGGTCATGTGTTAAACTTTTAAGCAGTGAATTCACATTACTACTCATTTTCTTAAAATGGTATGGCTGATAGGAGGGACGGTTCGTAAGTTACGATTCCCCCCCCCTTACTCTCTGCCATACACATAGTCCAGCATGCATGCCAGAATTCATTTTCATGTTTGCACAAATGCTGTGAATTCCTATGGCATCCTCCTACATTTTACACCAGCATAATGCCATCAGATTCCATAGGAACATGGTAAGCAGTGTTTACTCATTTTGCAGGGCAAAGTGCAAAAGGGTGATGTGCAATCATGTAGGCCGACCTTTTGCATTGCGTTTTACTCTCTCTCATGCAACAGTTGAAAATGACACGAATGGCACCTGGGCACATCAAAGTTTACATGTAACGGGTCCCCTTGGTGTAAATTACTGGGAACTTGATAATGAGCCCTTATGTGCGGAGCACCTAGTCTCTAGAGACCACCAGTCTCATCCGTGTGCTATAGATCCTCTTTGCCCTACACATTGGGCCTCATTACGACCCAGGCGCTAATGGGTTAACGGCGCCGTAAAAGGCTGCGGCGCCGTTAACCTATTAGCGCCTAATTACGAGGTCCCTCTGCGGGACCCGACCTTAACCGCTGGTGTAGACCAGCCGTTAAAGTAGGGACCCGCAAAGGGACCTTGGTGCTAATTACGGTGCCGCAATTTGCGGCACCGTACTTAGCGCCTTCCCCATTCCCATTGAGCCCTATGGGGCAAAAATGGGAATGGGGAAGGGCCATGGAGGAAGGGGGAATTACTGCCCCGCCAACCTTGTAATGGGGTGGTAATTCCCCCTTTCTCCATGGCGGAGTCGGTAACTTACCGGCATGGACCATGGTGCTAATAGCAACATGGTCTTCCGCCAGGGTCGTAATGAGGCCCATTGTCTTCCTTTTGTCAACCTAGGTCACTTCATCTCTTGCTCTCTTTGAAGAACAGTGGTAAGAGGGACCTTGCCTGCTGCTAGGATGCATCAGGCTTCTGGTTTCTTTATGATGTGTTTGTGTTTGTGCAAGTGCATGGCCTGGAAATATTTTTACTATGTCCACTTTACCGCTTGTTTGTGGCAATGAATGGCTCAATTTGTGTTTTGACCAAATCAAAACGCATTAACCCATTTCTTTTAATGTTTCTGAATGTGTGTTATTATTAATGCTGGGTGAACAGGGTTGATATTTTGCTGAATTTCTGTTTTTTTGTTGTTGTTCTAATTAACTTCTCTAACATTGCCAGAGAATCGTCTAGCACATTTTTATGTCACCAAGGGGTAAAGATCAGGTCCCTGCAAGGGCGGGCAGGCTCCTGCCTTACCCCTAAGGACCCTGTAATATGTCCTACTGTGTTTCTGGGCTCTGGCAGGCCACTGCTGGGCAGCAGGTCATGTTAAATTATGTTATTGTTCCCAAAGCACTTGTGTTATGTAATATAAATTCCAACACTTCTCTTTTTGAGCTTCCATAGGAGCTTAGCTAGTCACCTACCAATCTTGTACTGTGTATTTCTTATTCTAGAAGGGAATTTGATATAGGTGCAAACCAAATGAAAAAAAGTGACAAAATATTAGTCACCTTTCACTTTCAAAGTTATGCACTTAGGCACTTTTATATTCATTCATCAGAGACAACATGTAGACAGACAAACTATCTCATAATTGGTATAGTGGTGAGCATAGAAACATGGGTGGTAAGTGTTGGCATTAGACACTTGAGAAAAAGAAATAGCTACGGTTAAAGAGGAAGATGTGCCTTGTGTGTCAGCTTGACACCAGGTCAAATTACTCTGCAGAAAATGGTCCTAATTGATTGTTTGTTCGATTGGGTATTGCCCAGTTTATACTCACACTAGATTATTTGATTTGTTGGCTCAGACTTGACTCGTCAGGCCCTTTTTTCCTGCCTAATACGATCAACCCATATGCCAGAACACTGTCCCCAGCTCGATACAGCCTTAAGGTCTCCCTTCTGTAGCTACACTGGTCTCCAGAGACACAGTTTTGCAGCATTGCCCTTCCTTTCTCCAGCCCAGGCAGAAACAGTTCCTCTCTTTCCACAGCCAGATTGCAGACCCACTCAAACACCTTTCCAAACGCCAGCAGGAGCGGGAAGCTAGGAAGCCAAGGAAGAAGACCCCACCTACTGCCTTTCTCCCCTTTTAAACCTTCCCATCAAACCCAGACTCCTTCCACATAGCCCCTTTGGATGTTTACATGTTTCTTCTTCTATCTAGTGATGTCACCCGTTACCATCCCTCATAATTTCCATCCCCTTTCATTAAGTCACTTCCATTTTCATCACATGCCAGAACTTTCAAGCACTTTCTGATTCCCTCTCGTGTAACTTTCCAGAACTTGCTAAATGACCTTTGGACAGTATTGAGAACACAACACTTCTCAATAATGTTGCATCTCCTTCTTCTCTCTTCCTGTTCCACACAATGCTGTTTTATTCTTAAGGCCCTTCCTCTATTATCATACGCACACACTGCCTTGCGAGCACCACTGTTCAGCTTTCAAGATTGCATTATTTTACTGAAACTGGCAATGAATATCTAGCAATGTCCATGCACCTGCTGCATTGTTAGTGCACACAGGGTCTGTGGTCTACAATTCTAGCTGCCAAAATGCATCCCTATGCTAGCTTCTAGCACCCAAAGTCACCCCCTTCATGGTCCATAATGCTAAATGTTAATACTCCTTGTATTATACTACATCAAATATGCTGTGCTAGCTCTTTAGATCACAGCCTTTCTTACAGTTAGTAATAGAAAACTAAAAAAATAGTCTTTCAGTGCTGGGTGAGGAAAGGAGACCATGAGAGTTAGTGAGGGAGTAGATAAGTCATAAGGGTGGTTGGGAAGGTCCATGGGTGCTTGGCTCACCAACCTTATTTCACTGAGACCCACTAACATGTTATTTCTGACTATCTGTGGGTGAAAGTGCAACTGCTACTGCTGAATGCATGTCTCCAAATGTCTTAATTTGCTTTAAGCCTGTACTTATAGTGTGATATCAGTGCCCACGTTATCATTGTGAGTGTCCCTCACACCTCCCCTCAATTTGAACAATATCACAGAACAGATTTGCATTCCATGAGATAAATGTTGCATTTTTTTATCATTTAATTTTTTGTATTGGAGAACTGTAGTTATGTACACAGGAGCACAGATTTGTATGAAAACAAGAACCAATACAGTCATGACGCCCTCCTCCGCGAACTCTGCAGCACATTTTCCAAACACATATTTACACTACAGTTTCCACCCAGCACTTGATCCTTCCGAGATCGATTAATTTGGTGCCGTTCAAAATTGGGTGATAATAACACCTATTTGTATAGTGCTTAGAAGAGGAGAACTCCAGTATTAAGTGCTAGATAAATAACATTGTTATGTACGAAGCTGCCTCTTACTCTACATTACTTTAACCAGCATCCTTCATTAGATCTGCTGGTGGACGTACACCATCTCACACTGTAGCAATGCCATGAGATATAAATGCAAAGAAGCGAGGGGAGCACTTCCTTCCTCATTACATGAGGACCACTGCATCTCTGACTGCCCAAGAGAGCAATGCCTGAGCCACCACGCCCCAGTCCTCTATCATGTTGTAGCCACACACCACTGGGACATTTTTCATTAGAAAAACCCCATGGTAGACTCCTCCTCTTTCCCGTTGTCTCTGCCCCCAAGATCCACACTCTTAATTGGTGTTGTGTGGCTGCTCCTCCTAGTGGCCCCTCGTTGCTGAATGCGACGATCTGCTGCCTCGGATCTATGAATCTTCCTTACTTGTTTTGCCAAGTTACCTTTCGCCTAAATCTGTTTTGGCCATTGTTCCACTTTTTTGGGCACAAGAATCAGTGGGACCTTCCACAACTCCTTATCCCTCTCCCTGCCCCCTTCCTAAATCCCTTACCGAAATCCCACATCTATACATGTGCGGTAAAAAAGTGGTAAAGTGTGGCAACAAAATTAGAAGAAATGCAATTTGGCAAAAGTGGCTATTACTGCTGCCTCTTGGATAGAACTGGGCCAGGTTTCTAGCTCGTGATTTAAAACAATGTGAGATCTTCGGTTGATATGGCAATTTTCTATGGAATTCTAGAGTGTAAATGAATTCCAAACTTCTCCATGAAGCTCAGACAAAGTCACATTCTAATTAAATATGAAGTGGGGAATCAGAAGTAGCAAACACAACCGGCGGTGACTTTATGTGTTTGACTTGTTCCATATGCATTCCCCTTAAAACAATGGGCCTCATTACGAGTTTGCTGGTATTCTGGAGGTAAATCTGCAGAAATACCACCAAATTCAATTACTGTTCCCGCCACTTGGTCCCAATGGAGTTACCATAGGATTATAAGTGGTGGTAATTCCCCATTTCTGGTGGATTTTTGGCAGATTTAAAGATGCTGAAATTACATCATGGTAAATCGGCCCCTTTTGGGAGATAAAGTGGAAGATTTACCACCAGCAACAAGCTGGAGGTGAATCCGCCACTCTCCTTCAAAAAATCAGCAGATTTATCTCCCGATCATTTCACTGGTGGCAAATCAGCAAAAATGTAACTTGGTGGTGCAGAAAAAAGTGGCAGTAACGGAATTACTTACACTTTTTTCGCACACTGACAAACTTGTAGTGCGGCTCATATATATTTAAATATAAAATACATTTATATTGTTTTTAGCTATTGGAATTTCGGATCTTGACATCAATTGAAATTGTTACTTCTCTTTTCATACCTGGTACATTTAGTATGTCTTGATTACGCACCTTCCTAAAATTGATTGCATTTGTTACATAGATTTGTTTGATGATTTTTTTTTTAAGTGACTCAAGTTTCGAAATGAAGGTGGCTGTATTTTTTTACATGTTCCATTATTAATCCCAACTTTAATAAAAACACAAAAAATACAGAAAACAATGTACATTGAAATGCAGCTTCGTGACATGATTTTGAATGTTTACTCCTGATTATAGGGCCTCATCACGAGTTGGGCGGTAAATCCGGCGCTATTAGCGACGGATCATGGGTTTGGCGGAACGGTTAGTGCCCATTCCCCAGTGGACCCATTCGGGAATTCCTCATTCCCCATTGGGCCCAATGAGGCAAATTTGCGCTATTACCACCGGCAGATTTCCCGCCAGCGGTAATAGCACCGAAAATCAGCAATTTTGCCACGGATTTCCCACCAGCTCAGAGCTGGGGGGAAATACGCCAAGGGCATGATCTGGCAGACCCTTAAATGCGGCAGTAACAGCGCTACTGCCTCATTTAAGGGTTACCGCCAGACTCGTGATGAGGCCATTACTTAATATATGTTTTTTTTTTTTTTTTTTTTTACACACGGCTCCAGAAAACGATTGCATTTGTAACACATGTTCTGATGGATTTTTATCTGAATTGAAATTAATATAAACTAATGATGGTTAAAAGGAGCTATATATTTTTAAAGATTGAGAATATATGTTGTTTGTTGCAGTGACTGCATATTAGAAGACTATCTTTTATCTCGAAGCCATATAACATGATGCTGGTCAATAAAGTGTATGACTTGACTCTTCTGTCCGCGTCTCCCTGATTCTGCTGCAGTTTCCACCTGCGACTGAAACTGATGATGCTGCATGTTTGTTTTGTTGCAGCCTCCTGCTGATTTTTGAAATGGTTCTGCAATGGGGATGGCGCCATTCGTCCACAGCGCTTCAGGAAAGAGCTTGCATTTAGAAGAATTCTCCAGCTGCGGACCTCAGCGGGAGTGGCGTGAGCAGTGACAGCAGAGTAAGTGCTTTTATTCTCTGCCTCTGTCCTGCAGCACACTGAAAACAGTAGTTCGGGCACGTAAAAGCTCAAATTATCAAAGATGTACTTCTGAAAATCGGGGAAGCTATTGTGCTTGTGTCATTTATGAGATCAACCCATCCCTCAGCTCTCCCCCTGGCTAGGTCTGGAAAAGATCTGAGGCTAATGTTGCGACTGTCGGGACTCGCAGCTAGCTAGCCTTTTGCTTCTATCCGAGGCTACAACCAAAAGACCAGAAACTATAGCCCCTTAGCCACCACTAGCAATGCCTCTGCGCCCCCTTCCATGAACAGTGGTTTTCTGAAAGCTGCTTGCGACATCAGGCCTACAAAAAGTACTGTGCAAAGACAAAGTTGGTTCCCCACTGCTCTCCCTCCTTGTGTGTTCCATCACAGTTCAATACATAGGACCTATGAACCAGAAAAATGCTACTTCAGGGCTTGCATTTAGAAATGGCCGCCACCAGCCCATCTATCCAAAGAGAGGTTTGACTCATTCTATAAAATGTCCCCTAAGATCAAGGCCTTGTCATTCATTTCAGCCAATCAGACTTTGCAAAATGGCTAGCTCTCCCAACAGGCTGAAATGTCTATGCACCCAGTGCCTTTATTGCCAAAAAAGCAGGCGTTTTATGTGCCCAAAAGCAAATTCTGCACCGTATTCAGAATTGCTGTGAGGGTGGCATTATCTCCCAATCTGCCAATCCTGCCTGCCAGGGGCGGAGTGGCCTGTAGTGAACTCTGGAGATTTCCCAATAGGCCCCTGCACCCTGGACCTGTTTTGTGGGGCATTCCCACATTTTTCCATAGGAAAAGGGTGGGGCTTGCTAAAAAATGTGTAATATGGGGCCACTTTGAACATTATTTCCAGGGCCTCTTTTGGTTCCCAGTCCACCCCTGCAGCCTGCGGTTCGCAATTCTGTAATTTTGCCCACCTCGGTTGGTGAATATGCCAGAGTAAATCGGGATCATCATGGGCACTTGGGTAAAGAGGTGTTTTTTTTTTGCCAAATGTATGATCTTGCTCATTGAAAAAAATCATGTGCCGATGGTTATTTACAACATTTAATTTTGGTACAGTAAGGCAAGAAGCGATTTCAACCGTAGCCCATTAAATGCAATGATATTGCACTCCACTTTGCAGTTAGGAATGAGCAGGGTATTGGTAAATTGCATGGTGCACCTTACATTAGACCGGGCGATTAGTATCTGGAGCGCGGTCAGTCACAGTTGCGTACTTTACCTTCCTCACATTTTTTTAAGCATATGAGTTTATTTATTTTGCATTTTTTAAAGTACTCACACAGCCCGCGGGCATTGAGGCACTGTTACAGGAGTTGTTTGTTTTTTAGTTGTGTAGTATTTTTTTTTTTTTGTCTTAGTTGCGTATTTATAACGCGCTTAAATACCCAGAGGTTTCTAAGCGCGGACCTGGTAATTGAACCGACGTTGCTTCGTGTCGTCTTGCTTCCAAGGCGAACACGTTGCCGCTGAGCTATCCTCCCAGGACACACAGGGAGTTGTTTTTGAGTTTTGACTCCATGGGCCGAAATACATCCATATTGTGGCTGATGTCATATGTTTTTCATTTGAAGTAAACTGAGTGGATTTTGAATGCTTCACCATATTACTTTACAGCTTTGTCTGATCACTCGGGCTAAACACATACAATCATCTTTCCATGGAAGGACACAAAAGCGTATTGGGGTCGGTGTTAATGTTTTTGTTGTATTCAGCAATGTCCTCTCTGCGTGCAGTCTGTTGCCCGTATTGTTAAATGTGACTCACCTATAATGTGGACCCAATGTCAGGGGGTTTATCCTAAGCCAGAACTGGTGTTTCACTTTGCATGCTGGGAGCAGTATGATATTTAGGGCCTAATTCATGCAGCCTAATTCATGCAATTATTTGCCAGTAAAACGCAGATTTCACGCCTTTCTGGCCGAAAATCCCTGTTTGAATTATGGGGATTTTCGGGCAGAAAGGCACGCAAATCTGCGTTTTTCACGCAAATAATTCCATGAATCAGGCAGATGGAACTTTAAGGATAGTGCAAAGTGGCTTTGCACTGCGAACAAACACCCCGATTCACAGAGCGGTGCAAATTGTATTTTTGAGGCGCAAAGTCACTTTTCACTGGTGCAAAGTCATGTTGCACTGCAAAAATACACTTTGCACCGCTCTTTGAATTCAGGGTATTTGTTGGCTGTGAAAACTCACACTGCACCAGTGCAACGCCACTTTGCACCGCGCTAAAAGTTACATGCACGAGGCCCTAATTGTCATAAGAAAATGGAATCTGCAAAGGTCTAAGAATAGAAGCATTGCGATCCTTAACCTGTGCAAGATAAGAACTGTCACACATGACCGTACTAAGGTCAGCGCAACTTGCTTCCGATAATACCTTTCAAGTTACTGCCACGAATACGTTTTGCACCAGTCAAAAATGCTTCCGTAATACAGCCCCCAATGATCCAAGGAAATGGAACATTAACACAACACAGGGTGCAAAGTCCAAGAGGAAGGGCTGGAAGCTTTGCGGAATGGAATAGGATGACACACATGTGTTTGTTGGAGGTTATTTCACTCTCTGTGAATCATGGAACCCAAAAGCATCTCTTTTATCCTTTGTAAGGACATTATCCCTCCTGGATGCTTTAGCTTGGGGTCTGCATCCTCTGGCTCTCCCAACATTGTGTACTGTATGCGTCTTTAAGTCTAGCTAGAAAGGTCAATGGTGAGGGGTATTTGGAGGCACAGTCCAAAACATATCTTGTGCCTGCAACAAGTATGCATTGAATGTATCTGTTTATCAATTGTCAATCTTATGTTGATCCAGGTCAATGCAGGATAACGCCACAAAACTAAGACCCTTATTGTACAATTACTACAAATGCTGTCGTGAAATCTAGTGACTGTAAATAACACAGTCCGTCTAATGCCTGTATCTCGTCATAGAGGTCAGCAGGTACGTAACAGAGGCCATGAGGCAGGGCCGGTTCAAGGTTTGTTTCTAGCCTAGACAAGGCCTGCCAAACTCCCCTGACAAGGAAGACACCTGTTCTGCTTCAAGGGAATTTGGCGACCCTCTTAAAGTTGTGCAGTAGTGCGCTGCATGGAATTTTCCTGCCATAGAAGTACCCTCAGAGTCAATATCGTAGAGTTTGGTATCTCTCTTTTACTCGCAGGTTCAACTAAAACCTTTTGCTTTGTGAAGTGACTGAAGGACGTCACTGGCGAGGCAGACTGAGAGCAGAAATCAATCATGCACATTGTCTAGCCGCACCAACAGTGTTCTCAGCTCAAGATGGCCGACCTGGAACGTGAGCTAAGGGACAGGTAACAGCCCTTAATCAACAGGGGGATTAGCAAGCTAGCAACTGGCTGCATACTGTACAGCGGGTGTTTACATCCCATGGCCGTCTGGATGTTTTTAATACAGCCACAATGATCCCTCACCATTTACTTTACTAGCAATGGGTGATGGGACGTATAGTCCAAATTGCTGGACAGCCAATGGTTGCAGACCTCTTCTAGAGTCCTGAAAGTGCTTTGTGGAGCCACTCCTCCGCCAGTAGGGTTGGTGTGGCTCATCTGCACTGCGCTCTTAGTGGCGACTATGATCACTGCATTGTTATCTAGGTGCACTTTCAATTGTTTTGCTGGCTTCTACTTGAGGGAGCCCTCAGTGTAGGTCCATTCCCGGAAATCCAAAGCCAGGATTGGTTTCTACAAAAGCTGCCTATGGCCCTGGATTTCACCATTCACATATCTTTGGATCAGGGAGCCCATTGTGCTTGCATTGGGACTGATATGAATTTGCATCCGCAGGTTTAAGCATCATGTGTTTTCTGGCCATTGTCTCACGTTAAGGCCTTTTGAATGTAAATGGGTGGCCAATGTCTTCCAATGTGGATCAGTGGAGAGCAGAGAAAAGTTTAGCGGAGTGGATGTTTAAGGGCATGGTGGTAAGGTGACTGAGGCTGCTCACTGATAAAGAAATCCTGTAATAAAAGGATGGGGAGGAATGTGGTTGGCCATTGTGAAGGGCTATTTTTGACTTAAAAGGGCACAAAGGTTGCTGATCCATCCTGACACAAATCAGCTTGTTCATCTATGCCTTCCAGCAAAACAAGGCCCCTTTTTAAGGGTGCATATATACCTCAAAAGGTCACTCAAAAGGTTAATGCAATGTGTATATATATGGGTGGCTGGGACTGAATTGATGAGGAATGGTAAACTGTGAGATTAAGAGTATGCTGATGCTGGTATGTCTTGCTAACCACAGCATTGCCGCTCAATACATGTCTGTTAGATGGATCATCGGGGTATCCTCATTAGTGATACTGAGTCCATTCATATAAGTACCATCATTTTATGTGAGCCACTCAAGGTTGGTAATGTAATTCAGCAGTGTGATCGGTAGAGTGAATGTGTGACAACATCCCTGTACCACTGAGCTAGCACAGCATCACGCTCTGGCCAATGGGAAGCCAGGAAAGGTAATGGAACTCTACAGCGTCACTAGTTGCCGTATGTCTGTTCTATCACCAGACCTCCACCATCAGGAAGGTCTTGACACAATGGAATTAGTAATATCTCTTCGGCTTACAGGTTGCCTATAGTGTGTTACAGAGTCACGCATCTGTGAGCTCGTGTTTTCTCCTGCACATGCTCTATTGTCAATGCTATAGAGCAAAGGATATCCTGGCAACATGTGGGGCCAGAAGCAACCCACTGGGCGGTTAAGTCATATAATGTACATACGAGACATAACAGTGCCTGCTTGTTATTTTAGTGAAATCACTAACCACATCCATCTACTCTGCTAGATAAACTGCACACCCTAGGATAATCCAGACTCATTATACAATGTGCTCATTTCTCACAATCATAACTTAACTTACATTACAGCTACATGAAGGTCAATGTTAACACTTAACCTATGACTTCTGTAAAGGACATTCCTCATGTTCATAGATGTGAAATGTAATCACAGAGACAAAGTGATTATCACCAGATCACACAATGTGATGTACAGAGCAACTGAGCCGGAACATGAAAGTATTGTTTCCTCAATGAATCCTAATGCTGGGAACAGCAGATCATTTCTCTCATACACAGAAGGCATTTCAAGCAGGGCCATTTTAAGCACTTTTGGGGCCTGGAGAATGGACACCCTTGGGGCCACCCTGCACTAAACCAAAGGAATTAAGCAGTCAAGAATATCTGATCATGTCCCCATATTATGATTCTAACTCATTGATTGATGCCCTGCTGTTCAATAAGCATAGGTGCTTCAGTTCAGTCCCATTACCCTTTGTATTCTTGCTGTAATCATAATAAAAGAAGCAGCATTCCAAGACCAACATTATCAGTCCACTACAAGGGTACTTGTGTTCTGGCATAGATAGAGGACACTTTTCATAAATAGCAGCCACAAGGTAAGTATACTGGCCGCAGTATCAATGCAGGACATAGATCATATGACAATGGTACACATAATCCAGAATAGACAGATGACTCAGATTGGCTGCCTCACAGAATGTAAAAGTGCTCAAACAAGGTTATTGAAGACCAATTGGTGGCAAGTAGAAAGCAACAGATACCATAGCATAGATAGTGGATGAAGATTAGTAGCTACCAGGAAGGTGTTCATATCCAGACAGACTGAGATTAGACGTGGGGCATTGTTT
The DNA here is from genome assembly GCF_040938575.1 of Ambystoma mexicanum. Lineage (NCBI taxonomy): Eukaryota > Metazoa > Chordata > Amphibia > Caudata > Ambystomatidae > Ambystoma > Ambystoma mexicanum. Next base: position 246,934,590 of record NC_090940.1, on the reverse strand, counting down.
TCAAGTAGTGTTGCCTTTAGAGAGCAAAGGAACACGTGGTTGTGCTGTGCAATATAGCAATGCCCACTATTATTATAGAGGAAGCAACACTATAGCCAGTGAAACCATCATTGACGTCTTTTCGACGATCAAACCCTGGAAACAAAATCCCTCAGAAGTCTCTTTTGAAAGGTTTAGGGACTGTACATTTTGATAGGTTAGACAATATGAGATTACATGAGATGAGGATCAGTCATTGGTTACGCGGTGATGCTGGGATGTGTGTCCACTCTGCAATTTCTGCACTCTACCACTTTATTTTCCAGTTCTTACCATGAACTAAAATAATCCCACTTCACAGATCTCACTTGAACAGTGTGCAAATCACATAACCCAAAATGACAATGTTTAAGAACAAAATGCTCTCGAAGCATATTACGCAAAATAGGAATAGTTCTATCTTTATTGTCTCCTTCATCAAGGGATGTATAAAACTACCAGCATTCAAATCAATGTGATCTTAAAAGATGTTGGCCCTCATTATTGGTTTTCTGGTACCCCGCCAGTTAATCCAGCAGGATACCGACAAACGGAGCTACAATTACTGGCACCTGAAATGCTGGAATTATTGGCATATTACAGGTGCCGGCAACGATAGGTTAATACCCATTCCATGGCATCCATATGACTCCATAGGGGGATTGCCGATGTTACTGGTACTGGCAATACCAGTGCCAGTAATACCGACTGAAGGTAGCTAAGGCACGCAACTAGCAAACTTGTAGTTTGCCAGGCCGGAAACATGCCGATACATGGAATTTACTGTCACGTTAATTCCAGACGGGCAAACTGATAATGAGACCCTTTACCTAGATTTCACTTTTGTATTTTAAATTGTGAAATTGTTATTTATGGATGTGCAGAAAAACCTTTGAATTGTTAAAAAAAAAAAAAAAACTGTCTGATGAGCAGACCTTCAGATATGCTTGTGATATCTGGTCTGCTTTCTTCTGTCTGCAACACCTTCCACTGAAATGGCATATATAAAAAGAAGGACTAGGTAATGGGCTAAACCATGCCACAAGCATGTGAGCAGGCAAACCTTTTCACAGAAGAGAGCAGAGTACTTTGAGTAATGTAAGATGATTTGACCAGGATCACTGTATCATCTGCTGACAATGAAAGGATACAAGAATGAAAGCCTGAGTTGCGCAGTCTTGAATTTGGTTGCAGTATCACCTCTCCAGACTAACACTGTCTGCTCATTATAAGGGGTGGCTGCCTAGGTTTTTGAACCACCCTCCTGAAGAAACCGATTTGTAGACCATCTCCATACTGATGCTATGTTTGTAGTTATAGTAACTGTTATCGGGTGCAGGTACACTGTTGATAATAGCACCTATTGTGCTACAAAAGAAAGTACATATGCATTCTGAAACCGCACGATCGAAATGAGAAATTTGCTTCTGGACTAGCATATCCAGAATTTTGGAGAAGCAAACATTCTTATGATATTCATCAAAGAACTTTGAATCTTCTTAAATAACTGACATTTTTAGAAGAGTGTTTTTGAACTCCAGATATCCCATAACATGAAATAATCCTTCCGGAAATCCCCATTGATTGATGGTGAAACACGTGACAAAGAATAGATATATTGTTTCAACTATAGAGAAGAAATAACTTGATTAAAATAACTAAAATTATTGAAAAAGAAAAATAAGTGATAGGTGCATCTATTTAAACAACCACAAGCATATTCATATTTCTTTGACTTTTGGGCAGACAACAAAGCCAATGTGAGGTAGCGACAAGACACAACCTAATATGATTTAGGATCATCGCTCTGCGAGAAGAAAGAATGTGTACAATTACCTCAATACAATACATATGCATGCTGGTTTAGCTAGTTCAGACATAAATAAGACTGAGGCGGACTTGATGGAATTTGGTTTTGTAATCTCGCATATGAGGGCAGATCTCTGCATTTAGTGCTTAACACACTGAGCTATCTCCTGAAGCACTGCCGTGCTCACATTTATCAATTTGCATTTCAGCATTTGCTATTGCACATGATCAATATGGTTTGCACATAAAGGTCAGAATGCTACAGTAGTTGTGCTGTAGTGAATGCAGACCACCGTGAACACAGGGGAGATCATTTGGTGCGTCCCTGGACCATAAACGAAGGGGCTAAAATAGGTATAACACAGTTCAGTCTATCCTAATGCCTCCATTCACGCTGTGGGGGATTTTCATTGTTTTGAAGGTATAACAGGCATTACGTGTCTGCCTCCTGTTTGCCCTCTGCCTTCAAAAACAACTTGCTTTCATGCCAGCATGAGGTTTTCATGATGGTGCGAAACCAAAAACACCTGCTTTATGAAAAAGCAAAAAGCAAGTGGTTTTCATGGGAAATCATTGCAGACACCACCTGCCATGCATACCTGGCAGGCAGCGTTTACTTTATTTGCACTGTGGAGTGCAAATAGAGAAGTGTAAAGAGCTTTCTGCTGCCTCTTTACACTGCTCATTTGCACACAGCAGTGCAAATGAAGAGCATTGGCCAGAGGGGACCTATTTGCACGTAAATGAAAACGTAAGCTATCCCCTCAGGGCAGTTATTGTTTATAGAGAAAATGAGCTCCAGAGCACATTAAAGGATGGATTAATTAGATCAGGATGTTCTGGCAAGCAACAGACTCACAATAGGTGTAGAGCCTCCACAACATTCCATATACTACCCTGATGCAGCTGCTAAGTTTGGTGAACAACAGGAATTTACTTCTTTAGATTAGTTATCCTTGTGGGCCCCCCCTCCAAGGTGGGGGCTTGGGGAAAGGGCCCCTTTTGCACTCCCATGAAGACAATTCTGCTTTCAACACCCACCAGCCCGCAACCCATCTGAGCTTCAACATTTCGCCTTATTGTGACATCTGTGGGGTGTGTAATGATGAAATATTGCCCAGAGCGAATAAATACATTCTTAATCTTGTGCTACCCCTGTGGTCTCAATGCATCTGAAAAGGGATGTTTTTTAATCTTTTTTTGAAGTATTGTATGAACGCTCCAACTTTCATCCTTTTCAGGGCACTAGAAATTGCTAAACCATTTTGAACAGCCATGAGTAATTCTGGATGATACATAGTTTTAATATCAGGCCACAGATTAATTTAAATGTTTAAATGATATATGCTAATAAACCTTCTGTGAACAGCACCCTTAAAGCACATTCTTTTTCAGCAAATTGCCCCTAAAATAGTAGCTGATTAGGGAAAAGTTGTGCTTATAAATAGTACCCTGAAAACATTATACCAACTTTCAAGGATCTACGGTGGTTTTCTTTGGGCATAGGAGCTCTGTAAGTTTTTACCAGAGCATGACTGATTTGTTTTAATTTCGTTTTTTGGACCCTCCCTGTCAGCTCGGACTGTGGTATATTTCATGCAATGTGGTGATACAGAAGTACTTTCTTTATTGTGGACATATAAGGTGCCTTCTGCCTTCACTTTGTGGTTCCCCCATGATGCAATAAGAGCGGGAGGCCAAGAGTCCAGACTACAGGAGGCAGAAGGAGAATGGAGGAATAGGGTGTGGGGGGGGCGGCAGGTCATCTGATTGTTCAGCCCTTGGCGTATTCCAGTCCAGTCAAGTGCCCAGAGATTATGCAGAGAGAGAAGAGAAACATAGCATAAGACCTTGCAGTCAACAGATAGCCTATTCCCAAGGCTAGAAAGTGCAGAGTCACAAAGCGTTGAAGTGCTGATTCTTGTTGGTCATATGTCAGCTTAGTCTAGAGAGGTGGTGAGATGGAGGTACAAGTGATGAGAGATCTGCTCATTATAGGAGCTCAACCATACAGTGCCATGCCAAAATGCCAAACATACACGTGGGTGAAACGTGGAGGAATGAAGCCGAAGACAGTAAAGACTTACTAGTGGGAGGTCAAGGAGCGCGGCGGCAGCTGAGGCAGGGGAGGAAAGGGGCGTTCATGCAGGGGACCCACGTGAGTGATCATTGACAGAGAGTCGAGCTGTCTACGTGTTAATGTTAATGTTAAAGGATATTTGTACATGTCAGGTAACGGTACACATGTGGTGAACCAGGTGCTTGATTGCGGGTTTAAAGATCCTTTTCTAGAAGTCCCTAGAATCATGGTAGGGAAACAGAGAGAAGTCGAACAGAAAGTAGCGTATCGTTGGCTAGCTTTAATAAATATGTTTTGAGTTGTGTTATTAAACACGAGAGGACTGTATTCAATCTGCGAGTGAGAGTCAGGTTGTGCCAACGGGCTGTGCAGGCAACTCCAGAGATCTTCGTCTCGAGCCCTTTTTACTTGCAACATCAGAATTTCGAATGTATTCGTAGGTTTATTAACTCGTTTTGCTCTATGTGAGTTATATGCTATTTTGGGCCTCATTACGACCCAGGCGCTGGACCATGGTGTTATTAGCACCATGGTCCATGCCGGTCTCCGGCATGGTGGATGGCGGAATTACCGCCCCCATCACAAGGTTGGCGGGGGCGGTAATTCCCCATTCACCATTTGCCCTTCCCCATTCACCATTTGCCCTTCCCCATTCCCATTTTGCCCCATAGGGCATAATGGGGATGGGGAAGGCGCTAATTACGGCACCATAAATTACGGTTGGCGTAATTAGCTCCAAGGTCCCTTAGCGGGTTGGATTTTAACGCCTGCAAAAAGCAGGCGTTAAAGCCTCCAACCCGCTAAGTGACCTTGTAATCAGGCGCTAATGGTTTAACGGCGCCGACGCTCTTTATGGCGCCGTTAAACCATTAGCGCCAGGGTCGTAATGAGGCCCATCGACTCTTTTGCAACCCGCTTTCACGTGCACTAAGCTTTACACCATTCATACTTGAATTTGTATTGCATGCACTTGCAAAGACAATACCAGTTTTGGTCTGGTGACTGGAACATATTCCAGCACCCAAAACGATCAAGTAGAATTCATAATGGCCGCAGCTGTCTTGTGGACTCCTCCATATTTGATTAAATGTCACTGACCTTTTCTTCCAACTGATAATCAAGGAAGACGTGACGCCTTTTCACTGCGATATTCATTTAAAAACGTGACCTTCTCCCAGCTTAAAACAGCTAAAAACTAATTTGAGACCAGCTGCATGGTGGGAAGAAAGCTTGGTGTCACTCTGCATACAGAGTAGTTGCAAGGCTTGAGAGAAACACGGGCCCACGCTGCTTTCATGAGAAATATGCAGTCTGAAGGAAGCAAGTGCTGGCCTGCATAGTGGAGGCATCCATGACTGGAAAGAAGCACAATGTCATTGTGCATGCAGGAGAGAGTCACGTGGCTTGAAAGAAGTAGAGTCACCCTGCAAAAAAGAGAACAGAGTATCCTGAAGCAAGTTACATGCTTTTCTTTGCACACAAGGGTTCCTTGGTTTGAGGGATGCACAAGACCATTGTGCATGCAGGGGAAAGGTGCAGGACTTGAAGGAAGCGCAGGGACACGCTGCATGTAATAGATCGGATCAGTACAAAACATCGAAGACAATAACTGCAAGTTAGAAAAACTCTAAGGTAAAACAAAGATTTCAGATAAAAAATAGATTCGGGGGTTGGGTTGGGGTATTCATTAAAGTGGGGTGATGTGGGGGCATTTGGGGTCTCCCCCGGATTTAAAATAGAAAACAAGTTGTTTTACATTCGAGGTTTTTGTCCTTGGAGTAAAAACCTTGATGTGTTTAGGTAGATCCATAATAGATATGGGTAGAAAGAAGGAGGCAAGAGTCTTTCTAAAACACAGGAAACATGCATTTCTCCAGAGAAACGCAGTGCCCTCCTGCATTCCTGGATGAGACCGCAGGTTTCATTCGAGCGCGGGGCCATCATGCATGCAACATGCAGAACTGTGGGGGCTGTAGGAAACCACGATAGGGTCATATCACTGGAGTGCGTTCTGGTGGCATCCTACACTGAGGAGCCATGCGCGGCTTGAGGGATGCACAGCATTGTCATGCCTTTGGAAGAGAGCAACATGGTTTTCAGGAAACATTTTGCCATGTTCTACACAGGAGATCTTTCACGGCTTGACAGGGCCGCAACACCATCTTCAAGATACGATATGATATGGCATTTATAACGCGCCCATGCACAAGTGTTTCGGGGCGCGACGAGGCAAGGGAGGGGAGACAGTGGGAAACAGACAACGATCCTACTAGGCCGGGTGTCATTCAGATTGCGCAAGTGCATGGGTAGGGAGAAAGGGCAAGTGCCAGGGGAAAGGGAGAGGGGAAAAGTGCAATGCAAGGGATAGAAGAATAAATAGATAAATAAAAGCGGCCAGATAGTGTCAAGTGCAGGGTAAGAGCAGAATAAGTGCTGGTGGGGGACTGGAGGGATACAGAAAACAGTCCCCAGGTGCGATGGGTTGCCAGGGGGGGCAGGGCAGGTGTGTAAAAGCAGGGCCTGGCCTGGACCCAAGATCAGAAAGGGTGGCCAGGTGACCAGTGCAGCTTCAGCCAGGAAATTCAGCAGGGGAGAGAGGCAGAGAAAGCAGAAGCAAAGAGGAAGGGTTTGAGGTGTTTCCGAAACCAGAGATGGTTCTCCTCAAGTTTCAGGGAGGCAGGAAGGCTGTTCCAGAGGGAGGCCCCTGCTGAAGAGAGAGCTCGACCACCCACTCGTTGCTTAGAGAAGCGACTGACCCTGAGGGAGTTGGAGGCAGATGAGCGAAGACCCCGAGAAGGAAGGTATTTGGGAAGAGAGAGTTGAAGGTATTGTGGCCCCAGGCCCCAGAAGGCCTTGTGGACAATGCAGAGGATTTTTAACTTGATCCTTGCAGCCACTGGGAGCCACTGCAGAGATTTCAGTCCTGGAGAGATACGATCCCTGGGCTTGAGGCCAAGGACAAGTCTCGCTGTCCTATTTTGGATAAGTTGCAGAGGCCGGAGAGTAGAGGCAGGCAGATTAAGATACAGACTGTTGCAATAGTCCAGCTTAGAGAGAACCAGAGCTCTGGAGATGGTGAGCTTCTGGGGAAGGAGAGGAAAGGAAGAATACCTCTGAGGAGGTGCAGCTGGTATTGGGATTTTTTAGAGACGTCTGAGATGTGAGGAGAGAAGGAGCATGTGGAGTCGAAGATGACCCAAGGTTTTTAGCCTTGTAGGTGGGAGCAGGGAGAGGGCAAAGAGAGGCCGGCCAGAGAGCTGCAGGGAAGGAGGGAGTGGGTGTGCCGATGAGTAGGATCTCAGTCTTACTGGCATTAAGGCAGAGGTTATTGGCGGCACAATACTCCTGGATAACAGACAGACAGTCAGAGATGAGGGAAGGAGAAGAGGAGGCCGGGGTAGCCTGAAAATAAGATGGGTATCATCAGCATAGCACTGAAAGCTGGGGCAGAGAGCAGTGATGCGATGGGCAAGGAGTGCCAGGTATTGGTTGAACAGCCAGGGAGAGAGGTTAGACCCCTAGGCGACACCACAGGTAGAGAAAAAGATATCGGAGAGGAAGGACCTGAAATGGACCTGGGAGGGACGGTTGGAGAGGAAAGAAGTCAGCCACGCCAGAGCCTGTCCAGTGATACCCAGTTTGTCACGGAGATGGTTGAGCAGGATGGCATGATTGACAGTGTCAAAGGCAGAAAAGAGATCAAGCAAGATGAGGACACACGGGGTGTTGGAGTCAAGGTTGGAGAGCAGGTCTTCACAGATGTTCAGGAGAGCAGTTTCTGTGCTTCTGGCAGCCCTGAAGCCAGACTGATGGTCATGAAGACAACCAACAGATTTGTTGTGGAGATTAAGCTGGGAGATGGCCAGTTTCTCTAGGAGCTTGCCCAGGAAGGGTGTGATGGAGACTGGACGATAGTTAGCTGGGCAGGAGGGATCAGCAGAGGGTTTCCTAAGAAGAGGGTGCACAAGGGAGTGCTTCAGGGGTGATGGGAAGACTTCGGTGGCGAAGGAGTGATTGCAGAAATCGGCAAGGGCAGGAGCCAGGGAGTCGATGTGGTCCTTGATAGTTTTGGAGGAACAGGGGTCTACCTGTTTCGATGAGACTTTCATAGATCGCACTTGTCGAGAAACATCTTCTGCAGAGAAAAGGGGAAAGGCAGAGAAGGAGGGAGGGATGGGCTGCAGAAGGATCAGAGGAAGAGCAGGGAGTAGAGGGAGGAGGCGATAGGAGGAGAGTGAGGACAGGGTGTCCTGAGTTTTTGAAATGAAGTGAGAAGCCAGTGCCATGCAGAGGGCCTGGGAGGGGACTGGAGAGGTAGAGATTGCGGCAGGATTTGCCAGTTCCTTGCAGATTTTAAAGAGTTCAGCCGAGTTATCAGATGCCGCAGAGATGCGTGCTTGGATATGGGCTCTCTTCTTGGTGAGAACAGAGTGTCGGTATTGTCTTTGCAGCAGGCCAGTTTGTCAGAGGATGAACATGAAGCACGTCATTTCCTCTCAGCCACCCTGCACTTGCGTTTTACGGTGACGAGATCTGAGTCATACCAGGAGTTACACTTGGGTTTGGGCTTCAGGTGGATTCTCATGACAGGAGCAAGGATATCAAGAGTATTAGATATAGCAGAGTGGAGCGTGGAGAGGGCTATGTCAGGGTGAGAGTCAGCCAAAGGGGGGGAGGGGGATGAGAAGGTGGCGGCGAAAGCTTCATGGGTCGGATGACTGAGAAGGAGGGTGGCAATGATGAAGATGGTTTGGCCTGAGGGGTAGGGAGGTTGAGATGGGAGGATAGGAGAAAGTGATCACTCCAGGAGAGAGGAGTGGTGAGAGGGACAGAGAGGAGAGGTCAGAGGAGATCAGAGCATCAAGGGTGTGCCCTGCAGAATGTGTCGGGCTAGAGGGGAGAATGGAGAGTGAGAGAGAGTCGCAGAGGTCACGAAAGTGTCCGGAGGGGGACAGGAGGCATCCAGGTGGATGTTGAAGTCTCCAAGAAAGAGGAGTTGGGTGGTTGAGGCCAAGAGAGAGGAGGAGAGGTCCGCCCACTCAGAGAGGAAGGAAGAGATCTGACCAGGTGGCCGAGGGGTATGGGGGGAAGCAAGTGAGTTCGGACACGGAGCCTGTGGCCAAGTTTGCCATTTGAAACTACTGTCTCATGCCAATTCATTGTTTGTAAGAAAACAAGGTACAGCGAAGGAGTGAGCTAAGGATAGCTAATTGGCGATGGGTGCAAATGGACAAATGCAGGGGTTAGGCTGCTGACGATGAAAGACCAAAGAAAGAAAAATGGAGGAGGCAGCATGGTAACCACTGCAGGGTCCTCCTCTAACCTGTTCCCCTCCTCCTGGGTAAGGGCAGGGAGGGTCGGGGGCAGAACTGTGCCAAAAGCACCCCAAAGCCCACAAAGGGCAAACAAAGGAAAGGGGCGGGGTAAGCCCCTTTATAACGAGCAGGGTCCTACAGCAGGGAGCATCCAGCACCTGCAGTAGGGCCCTGCATACCCGCCGTGAGGAACAGGAGGCACAGGAGTGCCTTCTTTCAAGATAGTGCCATGACTTGAAGGAAGCGTAATATTATTGTACATACCTGTGAGTGCACCTCACTTGAAGAAATCATCATGGCACTGTGCACAGAGGAGAGAAGCACATTGCAATCCTGCATGCAGTATAGCATTGCATGGTTTGAAGGTAGCACAGTGCCACCAAGAATAAAAAATAAATAATCCCCTGGGTTAAAGGAAGTCTGGTACTGTAGGAGTAGGGGCTCTGAATGTTAACAGTTAGGTTCATCATTTCAGCATGCACATGTTAGCATTGGTATGAACTGCAACTGGGGCCCAGAACATGAAACTCATTACTGTACAGAAGAGTGTAAGTCTCATGCAGAATTAAATCAATGCCAATACACAGAGCACATGCTTGAAATTGCACTATGCTACAGGATGATATTTCAATGAACTGAGCTGCACAAAATCTAATACTAACATACATTTACATACTAATTTAACCCAACCCTAGTTAAGATGCAACTGAATTCCTTAATAACATTTTGTGCAAATTAGTCCATGCTGGAATAAGCTGAATGCAGATTTGGAAAATGCATCATGCTCTGGAAATTCACATTTAAACGTGCAGACTGAATCTGCGCTGGGTGATAAACTAAAATAAATGTCAAGATCCATTCTACTGAAAACAGGGTATTGTATTAGGGCAGGAAGTGCAAGAAAGATTTATCTTTTGCTCTCCAGCAATGAAATCACGTGCCATTTCAGTGGAATGATCTGCTCAAGGGGAGGTTTTTTCCTTGAGTGACAAAGGGGTTTGTCAAAAAGAGTTTTGAGACAGACTTGCATTCATTCATCTTCGGGCACTGGGAGATGAAGGAGCAGAGGGCTGGCTAGTCAGATAGAATTCAGTGCTGGCAAGCTATCTATGCTGAAGATGTCCTTATCTGGGTTGACCCTGTCCAAGGCAGACGGAAAGATTGGGGAAGATTTCCATGCCAAATGAATCAGTAATACTGGCAACAAATCTAAGTAAATATGAAGTTAAGTGAGGGGCTGCTGTTGTGAATGAGTTCAGGTAGTCAATATTAAGTAGTTCACTTTATTTTAGGTGCTGTCTATTTTTAACGTACATGTAATCCTGTGTTTATATTTCTCAAAGTCGTACTGCTTTTTTTCAAGTGTATTCTCTTGCCAAATTTCACGAGGCCAAGGACTCTGCACAGATAAAGCTCTGAAAGCTATTGCACTATGAAATACAATGTGGGCATAAGTGTTATTCTGTGTAACTTGCATATTCCTATGTTACGATAAAAAGAAAAATAGTTCCAAAGTAACTTAGTCTCATTACATTTATTCTGCATCCAGTCCATTTCATTTGACAAGTTTAGGGAGACAGATGTGCGGTAAGAATTGTATCAAAGTAAAGTAGCCAACATGAGTGGTTTATCTAGAGAGATTGAATGAATGTGGAGTATTTCAATTGCATGCTTTACAATTGTTGAAACTCAGCCAAAAGGGTGTAGTGTGGTATTGTACATAAGCTACCACAGGAGGGCATGCACCATCTATCCAGAGTGTACCAAGTCCAGAATTTTGTTTGTTTTTAGTGACCCTGGTAAAAATAATGATTAGGCAGTATGCCAAAATTAATCCCACCACTATAAAAAATACCCCAAGAGGTTACCACAATATATTACCAAGGATTATAAAATACCACCAAATACCACCATAATGAAAAATACCACAAAGCGCTTCTAACCCCAAAATATATCCAACAGTATCACCATGCATGCAGGAGAGGGCAGCAAGGTTTGAAGAAAGTGCAAAGTCATCATGCAATAAAGGAGAGACCCAAAAGAGCGACAGCCATTTCCCCTGCTGTCTAACCTTTGGCAGTAGAGAAACAACAGGCTGACCATGATAGAGAACTACATGTGCAACTGTGCCTCTATTATTCTGCCTGTCCACTGTGAGGAACACATGTCAGGTTCACTAGTGCGCAAATTAATCTGGCATTGCAGAAGTCAAACACAGAGGACAGCAGGCATTTAGAGCACTAAATCACACAGAGTGTGAACTCATTCCAACACTGACCTTCCACTAAAGAACTCCCTAAAGGTTGTTGTAACATTGGAGATGTCATTGTCTGGTAATCACAGCACATGTCTGTGAGTTATTAGAAAACACAACATACAGTCAACCAATGACAACACTATACAATTACAACCATTACAAAATGGCGACAGCTGACATTATTTTGCAAACAGGAAACTACTGGCTCCAGTGGACAGTTGTGACATGTAGATTCCTAGAGGGAAGAAGTCGCTCAACTACATTTGGAACCTTCCAGAACATTGTGTGGCCCATTGCACTTTAAGAATGCTTCGCATTGTGTGTTATTGAATAAAATGTACGCTCACAGTCCTGGTTATTTCACCATACACGTTGTGCACTGTTTGGAGTGCATCTTACTGGTTGATTATTTGACTCTGAAAAAACTAGGGTGAGTGGTGAACTCAGCAGTACTTTGGCAATGGCTGTGTCCTTCAGTAATGCCCCCTCCTTTTGCAAAAGAGAAGGCTCATCAGCCTTCCTAAACATGTCACGAAACGCTGAGCTTCATAACATGTGTTCTCATAAAACCCTACCTCTCCTCCATGCACCGCAAGTGTGTCTCATTTACTACACAGAAAGGCATCGGCATGCCTTCTCCGCCACATTGGTCAACATTTCTAAATGTAAATTTGTTATGCAGGTTTTACCAACCGGAAGATCTTGATCGAAGTGGGAGGAGCAGAATTCCAGCAGACTGGAAGGTGAAAGCAGTTCCATTCTTCTGTTATGCAACTTCATTGCATCCATCTGTACCGACCATGCAGGGATGCAAACTATTTCAGACACAGACTTTTCAATCTGTGTAACATAACTGAACGTTTCTCTGTGGACTTATCACATAGTAAGGAGGCGTTCTATTGTTGGGTATGAGGATGCAGTGAAGTAACGTTATGGAGCTACATTATGGGGTTGATCAGTAGAGAGAGGCTCTGGAATGATTCTACTGCATGGACCAATGCAATATCTCGAAGGATGGGCACCACGTGGTTCCCTTATGGAGTGCCCCCAATGAGTGATCACATAGAATGGCATAGATAGGTGGCAATTAAAAGCTACTCTGCAGTGTGCTCATGTTGAAACCCTATTGCTTGGTCTTCTGGAATGACTGTTTGGACTGATGTTATTGAGTAATGGTGCAGAATAGTGCTTTGAACTGGTTTTTACGGCATTACTTTTTGGATTGTACCTTATAGAGGGAACATACGGAGGGGATCAAAGAGGCAATGCTGTGAACTGGCTTCATGCTATACAAATATGTAATGTTGATATGACCTGGATCTGTTTAGTTGGCTACGGAGATGTGCTATGAGGTCATTCTGTCAAGTGATCCTATGCAGGTGTGAAATAGAGCAGTGCTGTAAAGTAGCACCTACTGAGAGTCTTTGGAGTGCTGCCTTAAAGTGCCACTATAGTGGTGTCTACTGTGTGGCCTTATAGAGAGGCCCAGTTGGGTGATGCTCTGGGGCTGTAAGTTGAGTGAAGCTGTGGAGAACACCCACATGGATCTATTAGGCTTTGCCAACGTTTCTTTTACCAATGTCCTCATTCTTTACCACAGAAAGTATGGGGGGAACCCCTGCAAAGCCCCATCCTAACCTGTATATTCCTTATCCATACTTATCATCTATAGTGTAAATAAAGAGGTACACGATTTGGTGAAAGTATATTCTGCAAAGTTGGCATTTGAGAAAAAGTGAGGTATACCCGCCCACATTCTGCTGTTGTGGAATACATTCATTGGAAGGCTGTATGGAAAATACATATTGTGTAGGGCCATGGAGCAAGTGGGAAGCAAGAACAAAAGTTATCTTTCACTTTAGTAAGTTTCCAAAAAGCCTGCCCATTAGGTGACATTTTTAGAGAATAAAACAGGAAGTGAGGCAACCTGAGATATATCTTTTGGACAGGTAATCTCCCACAGAACTTTAGGGCTTGTCCCAGAAACCATTTTGGCACACACCTGACGGTCTAATCAGAGACATGCTGGCACTCCGCTGAACTCAGCATTGGCACAAGCAGTTCCCTGCGTGAATCCTGGTACAGGCTACTCACAAAAAAGTCTGTGCCTGGGTGTTTTGATTGTGCACATGCAGATGCTTTGATCGTATGGCTCATGCAACTGGAACAATAGTGGGGAAGGCTTCAACTGTAACACACTTCCTTGCCAAGCTTTGGCTCTATTGTGTATCGTCATTTGTACATCAATGCAACAACAACAGATAGAGTTTTAGTTTTATTGTATTTTCGGAAAGGAAGGGTGTACTCAGGACCTGGTGCAGTGTGTTGATGGGGGAGCCTGGATCTAACCTTAAAGGCAATTCAGGAAAATGAATTCTGCTGGATGTGGAGAGAAGATGAATCCACAAATCCCCAGTGCTTGCTTCAATAGAGTGTCATCGACACTGACTTTTCCTCATAGGTTTTTAGCATAGAAGCAGGTCATTTAGAACCATGGGCAGCTGAACATTACCAAAGCCCCCCATTTGCCTGTGGCTATTTCCAGTGCCTAGGGCAAGACCTTTTGACCATTGGTTCACCACAGACCCCTATTAGGCCCACACAATGTGTGGGTTTGATAGGAGGCGTTCCACATGATCCTCCAATCACCAACATGCCTCTCTGGGTGTGGTCTTTGGACACGCCCATTGGCAACTTTATGCCTGCCATGGGCCTTGCCATGGGAATCCACAAGCCAACCAATAAGCCCATTGGCCATGGCTTTTGGTATTGCCCATTTGCTCATTTGACCAATGCATGGCCGCCAAAGCCACCCACTACTCATTGGTGGCACGCCAAGCCAGCCATATTGTTTACAGCCCACACTGGTCACCCCTTAGGCCTACAGGGCATACCTTCTTTGACAGGAGTATGACCTTTAACCCACGACCATGATGAAGGGCTGCTTAAACCGTGCCATACCCAGACCCACCTCAAAATACCATAAGTGACCCTGGCCATGGCAGCCAAGGCTTATTCAGACTACGGCTGCGGACGTCCGAATAATGTGGCCGAAATTATTTTTAAGGCACAAATTACTGTGTCACTTTTATTGTTAACTAATACAAAACAGAACAGGACCCCGCCATGAATTGTTCATGCACCACTTATGCAAATACAAATCATATGCACGTCACTAATATATGAACCAGACGTCCACAAAAAGATTGCATTAAAACAAAAATGTACATTTTATGTGAGAGCTAAGTTAACAAATGAGTTGGTATTGTTTGTTTACACTTTATTAATCTTTTATAATGCGCTTAATACCGGAGATCAGTCTCTAAGCGCGGGACCGGGATTCGAACTTATGATGCTGTGTGTGTCTAGCTTCCAATTTTTCAGGGCAATTGACATACAGAGGGAGCATGAGGAGTGCATTGCGGTGGCCGATTTCTATTTTTTTTGTATTGTTTATGGGGTTAAAGGTGCTTTATTTCCTTATCCTGCAATCATCAGCTCCGCTAAAGATTATAGTTTTCATTTTATTTATAAAAAATGTCGTGCACTGCACCAGCATATTTCCTTGTCGTTGGGAAATATTACATGCTCAATTAACCTTCAATTAATGATGGCTTTGAACTGTAAATGCTGCTGCATTAAGGAGAAAGCGGAGCTCCGCCACTTCTGCAGGGAAGCCCGAGTAATTAATAGCCCCCCACTTGCCGCGCTGTGTTTCTTCTGACCCGGCATGTTGTTCCTCCAGCACAGCCCTGAATTCTTCCCTGCAGACACGGCCCGTTTACTGTTCTGCTCGTTAGAGTAATCCCGCACATGGGGCCTGTTGAGAGTGTCAGGCAGACATTAGCTTTATAAATGAGGCTTTTAAAAACAAACATTTTTGTCTGATTAAGTGACCTTCATTAGACCAAATTTGCCTTGTTCAAATGCAGAGATGAACACATTTTGCACTCGAGCCATCCTCTCGATGAAGCAGAGCTGTAGAACACCCTGGACAAGGGCCCTCAGTCAATGCTTTGCAAACTCAAAAGGAGTCCTAATTTAATGGGTTTGAAATTACCATCCAAAGAGGCGTGCTGAGAATATCCATATCTGTTACCCCAAGATACTGATTCAGGGAATTATTTGCGTGCAAAACGGGGATTTGCCGGACCAATGGCAGGCAAATCCCCGCGTTTTACACGCAAATAATTCCATGGATCAGGATCCTAATTGCCCCATCAGACTGCTCCACACCCCATTCCAAAGGGGGAGGAATTTAAATTAAAGCCTAACTTGTTCTAAAAAAACGCTTTTAATAGTTGACTAATCAATGTAATACTTCACATGGCATATTATGTACAGAGTAGCGTAGAGTGGCTGCCTGTGCTGGAATCTTGAATTTGGTGTGTACTGTCTGCCAGTCTATTCTTTCTGACAACTATTGGAGGAGGAGCACCACTACAAAGACTCTTGCTACCCGCGTAGCGGCGAGGAGTAGCGTAGAGTGGCTGTCTGTGCTGGAATTTTGAATTTGGTGTGTACTGTCTGCCAGTCTATTCTTTCTGACAACTATTGGAGGAGGAGCACCACTACAAAGACTCTTGCTACCCACGTAGCGGCGAGGAGTAGCGTAGAGTGGCTTTCTGTGCTGGAGTCTTGAATTTCGTGTGTGCAGTCTACCAGTCTGTTCTTTCTGGCAACTATTGGAGGAGGAGCACCACTACAAAGACGCTTGCTACCCGCATAGCGGCGAGGAGTAGCGTAGAGTGGCTTTCTGTGCTGGAGTCTTGAATTTCGTGTGTGCAGTCTACCAGTCTGTTCTTTCTGGCAACTATTGGAGGAGGAGCACCACTACAAAGACTCTTGCTATCCGCGTAGCGGCGAGGAGTAGCATAGAGTGGCTTTCTGTGCTGGAGTCTTGAATTTCGTGTGTGCAGTCTACCAGTCTGTTCTTTCTGGCAACTATTGGAGGAGGAGCACCACTACAAAGACTCTTGCTATCCGTGGAGCGTTGCAGAGAAGCATAGATTGTCTGTCTGTGGTGTCCGTGCAGACTGCATGGACTGAGTGGAGGCAGAGTTTTGCTATTTCCGGACTCCACTGCTTCTTGGTACCAGTTGGCGGGTACATATTGCGCAACTCCTGCTTTATCTATATTGATTGGAGTAATGATTCAGAACTTTTTTTAAACTTATTTTTTTAACACAGCACGCAAGTTTCCTTTTTTTCTATTTTTGTGAGAATGCAGTATACTCCTTCTGCAGATGGGATACTTGAGCGATTGGGTGTGTAGACAAAATATTGGTAGTGTAATAACTGCGCATTTGGCGAAATTCTGGCTGGGGCTGGTAAAACGCACAATCTAAGAAGTGGAAGTCAGCAATGTCTTCTCAGCAAAAAAAAAGAAGTACATTTCCGATGCAGAGATGTTACCTGCCATATATCTCCCCCTCCATAGTCGCCTGGCCATCTGTCTACTCCTGAAGTACAAGAAGGAAGTGCGAACACTTTGGAAAATAAGGCAACAGAGTAATGTTGCCTTCGGACCCAAAGTACTTTGGATGCTAATAAGCCACAAAAAAATTAAAGCTGATAATTCCTTTCTTTCAACTGTTACAGATTTAAAGACACAACACACTCCAGACCAGGACTCTTTCCACTGGCAAGGGATGTGGCACACAATAAAAACGCTTTTAATTTTATTGATTTCGGATTCTGCTTTGAGAAGGCACCCAAACCGTCTCACCCCCCCCCCCCCCCCTGACAAACACCCCATGTTGCAATGGACCATGAACCAGGCCGGTGTGTAATAATTAACTATTTATTATTTTTTAAATTCCAATGCAAAATCAAACAAATCAAATTTAGGGCAGCAATTACCAGTGTGGTGATAATATACAGCAAAATGATATAATCCAATTAATTTAACTTTCCAACATCCGATACAGAAGTTTTTAAATGGAGATGGAAGCAAGATCACTCTTTGTCATACTTATAGATGACACAACTGTTATCCTCTCCCCCCTGCAACACTCCTCCAAACCCCTGCTGACTAAATGCTGTGTGGGTGGAAAGGAGTGGCAAGAAGCCACAAATAAGAAGGAAAAATCAGACTTTTTATTCCGATCTACCGCCCCAGAATGGAAGGCCAATACAAAACGAAAAACCCTTGAAAAAGGAGCAAAATGGCGCTAGGAATTCACTGGATAGTTAGAGGTCAGTTTACAATGTGTGGTAGAATGGATAGGACAGGAATTTCTGTGGCTGTACTAAAGAGGCAAGAAAGCTTACAAGCTACAATGCAAGGTACTAAAACAACATGAATACAGGTGAGAAAATCGACTTTGGGAAGGAAATCAATGTAGAAAAAATCACACGTGGCAGAATTGCACTTTCTTATTTTTCACAGATTTAAAACAAGCAAACAGCTAAGGAAATGTTTTATTTTATTTATTTGTATTGCACCGGTAGCTCTCCAGCTTTGGGGCGCAGAGACAAGAACACGAGAGACAGGCGATGAACAAGAAATATGAAACACAAGACATTAGAGAAAAAGAGAAGTTTACGGAAACCTTGGTAGTTTGGTTCCATCCTTAGCTGACCTGGGAGGTTGTTCCATAGGCCTGCTACTGAGATGGGGAAGGATTTGCCTGCCCCGTTTTTACGTCTGAAAAGGGCCACAACAATCAATCCTTGTTCAGCCGATCTTAGCTTTCTGATGGGCGTGTATGGGGTGAGTTTAGATTTAAGGTATGCAGGGGCTTTACCAAAAATACATCTGTGAGTCAGTGTGAGAGATTTAAATTGGACTTTCTGATGGGGTACAAGGGCACATAACAGATAAGATACTGAAGTGAAGGGATGACTCTTAAGGGGTGACAATATGTTTTTCATAGGAAATGAAAATCAGATTTGATAATAAGAGTAATCAGATGGGCAAACATCAGTTTTGTGAACAAAATTATTCGTTCTACTGAGACAGTATTTTAGTGGCTGGATTTTAAAGAAAGACACAGCACGCAAAGAGGTTAATTTTCAATTTTAACCAATTCACGCCACGTTCCTCTTTATCAAGGAATTAATTACTTTATCTCAAAAATGGTACTAGGGAATTACACAGATAGCTGAAATGATTTGAAAAGAATTACACTAACACATGGAAATGTACACAGATTCTTCTAAGGACCGGATAAACAGAGGATGCTGACAATTTAGGAAGTTACTACAGTTTGTATGTTTTTTTTCATAGGATTTGGAAGGAATGCAAGGTAACAGATCGGTTTATGCAGCTTTTTGGTACTGGGGAGGGTGATACTTAAAAAATTGGACAGCGGGCAAGGATCTGGTCACTTGGGCAGGGGCTGGGCTCTCCTTTATGGGAACAGCGGGCGACGGGGTCTGGTCACTGTGGACAGCGGATGCATCAGCTGGGCAGAGGGTCTAGTTGCTGGATTCTCCCCAAGGGGATCAGCGGCCTCTCCCCATTCCCCCCTGATTAGTGGGATTTTTTTATAGGATTTGGTTCTGGATAGGTGGTTGTGCCTGGATAGGATGTTTTGGATAGGTGGGTGTGCCTTGATAGGAGGTTCTGGATAGCTGGTTCTTCCTGGATCTGGATCAGATACCTCTGGGCCTGGTTATGGAGTCTTGGAGTCTTGCAGGGTGAATTTTGAATGTCAGTGTGTCCTGAATCTCCCTATGCCTCCCTCTTTTATATGGTACAGTTCGGGAAACTTTTTTTTAAAATCACCATTGGACGTCCTCGACTTCATATAACATAACAGTAGTAGAGTGTCGCATTGGTGCGTGCAGAGAAAGAAGACAATCACCAAGTGTGTAGTAAGTGAAAAATGGTATCTGCACCCATCTATTACTGCACCCCAGACTGTCGACGACACACAATTTCGTATCTTTCCTTAATATATTTATTGATTGCCTAAAACATATGTTAAATGGTTTTTTTGACGTATTATTGATCTTTATGTTTTCAGCATATTGAAAGTTTGAAAGTTTGGTAAAGCCCGGATTTGAAAAAGGCTCACGTAGGCTGCTGAAACACGTGTCATCCATATGGGCAATCAATAAATATATTAAGGAAAGATACGAAATTGTGTGTCATCGACAGTCTGTGGTGCTGTAATAGATGGGTGCAGATACCATTTTTCACTCCCTCTTTTATAGTCCAGATGACATCAGAGAATTTTTACAATGTGGGCAGAAGTAATCTGAACATACCCCTTGGATGGGATAGGTCAGGCTATTGATTTCGCCAAATCACTGTAGGCAGATTGGTTGCGGGGAAGTAACATTATTTTTAGTATGTGCGTTTTATGACATGCTTAGTTTCACCAAAGTTACTTTTACCAAAATAATCTATGGAACAAAACCCTTATATTTACTATTGTCACCCTCATAAAAACCTGGTAGTCAGATCCCATATTTTACAAGGAATATGCTGGTTCAAACGCCAAGTCTGTGCGATGCTGCTTTTCCCCTTGGGCACCATTTCACAGTTTTTCACGAGAAACATTTTATCTACAATTCTGCAAATGGTTCCAAATATGCATAATAGTGTCTGGCATATTTTCTCCAAATTTAATATCTGTGCCATATACGCTTTCCCCCAAAAAGCCTTTATTTCTGCCATTAACATCCACCACATGCCAGGAAGACACACATTGTCTTATTTTACTTGTACACACATTACATTAATGCTGTCATAATCTCACATTACTGCTTATTCAGATTATTGAACTAAATGTCTTAATGTAAAAAGTCTTTAAATCAAATGGGCTAGACTTGTCCCCTAATGTGGGTGGTCTATCCAACCCCCCAGCTGAAATGTCTTCCCTTGGTCAGCTTGCACAGGGGTTGCCATGGCTCCCCATTTGAAGTCCTCCAGTTTGAATCCAGAGGAACTCACACTTTTGAGTCAAACACAAGGCTTGACTTTTACTTTGTCTTTGGGAGCATTTCTGCCAGGCAGTCTGAGGCAACCTGTAATTATCACACATGTCAGGTCCATAGAACTGGGCCCCTGCCCTGGCAGTATCAGTTCACAAGGAGGTGTGACATTGGCCTTTAAACAAAACTGGTCTGACAGGAGTTCCTGAGCCTCAGACAGGCTGTTGAAGTTATTTGGGGGGGGGGGGAACACAGAGCACAATATACATATGTCTTTGTAGCCCCTATTCCCAAATGTACAGTTTTGATTCTGTGCGAGCTACAGCATTATTTCCCATTTAGATTTCAAAATGTCACTTCACTGCTTTGCAAAGCAGGTTTACACTGGTTTCATTTTTTTTCCTCATGTTTATTTTACAAAATGTGGTTTTCTTCACGTATGCTTTCTGAAGGCTTTTTATAGCCCTGGTCAGTTTCTGTACAAATGGATGTGCTTGGAAAATGAGTTTGTGGTAAATGACATATAGCAAGGGAGAGAGAGCTTCTTTTGAAGTACTTTGTTTGGGTTAATTTGTTTCCAAAAGTAAATTCAAGCCGTGTTTCAGTAAACATCCAATTTCTTTGCCTTTCAAATCACTTGATTTCCCTGTATATCAGCTGCTCTGGGAATGTTTTTGCCTCACTTCTTGTTACTCAGCAGAAATAAAACATTCCAGGAGAGGTTTCCATGAAGGACACAACTTTGTGAAAAATGAAATCAAGAGTAATTTGCAAAGCTGTCTTGGGTGTCATGTGTCGGGGTGATTTCCAGGGGGCCGGCAGAGCCGTCTACGGACCTCCGGGGCTGGGGAGGCCCCAACTCCTCCCGTGTCCCAAAAGGAGTATGAGACACACACAAGAGCAAAGTAATTACTGCTGTTTATTATAGTAATGGCAGGGATAGTTCTCAGCTCGTATGCATCTGGAGACACTCTCAGCGTTAGTGGGGCTCACAGGCCCTTTTTACCATAGTATGATGCGCTACTTGCGTCACCTGGGAAAATTGTCACAAAACCTAACGCCACTTCGGGTTGGCTCCCCGAGTGGTAGGGTCAGTATGGTTACCTATAGCAGAGAGGATTACTGGATGAGGACAGGTCAGGTGGTACACTTGGGTTCTCGGTAGCAGTCGCTACACTGAATTTGTTACAAGGGGACACTTGGTGATTGGCTAGCAAAAATGGCGTCAGTGGTGAGCCCCTCATATTCTGATTGGTTCCCTTGTGAGCCCCCAAGCCTGGGACCATCACCGTTCCCAGCTCGCGATGTACCTGGTGCTGGCAACAATGTGCAACTATGTGTTAGTGGCAGACAATGGACAGGTCTGACTAGTGGCTGATGTGCATGTCTTTCCCATCGCAGCAGGGTGTCCAACTTGTTGCTTCGTTGTTGCAACCTGTGTCCCAGACGTGGGACTCCGGCGACATTCTGTCTTGTAAGCTTGGCATCTTGTCAGTTCGGCTTGGTCACATGTGGGGAGACCGTGGCTGGAGCAGAATTATGAGCATTTGATTTGTATTTTGGCTCTGAGGAGCGCTTGGTGATGGCAGGTGTAACCTTGGTGCTGGGAGCGAGACATGTGGGTTGCAACATTGCAGCCTTGGCTCTGGGTTCTCGTCGGGGCTCGTTCTGCGTGGTCAGCACTTTGCATTTTCGTCTGAGAGGATTTTCGTCTGAGAGGCTCCTGCCTGGGGACTCTTGCTTTTTGCGGCCTACTTTGGGCCTAGCTTCTGGGTGGCGGTACACAATCCATAATATGTGGTCGTGGGGGGTGACAGATTGTCACAAGCAATAGTAAATACATAGGGTGGCGTCTTCATAGGGGTAGGTAGCGAGAAAGCATCTGCAGCCATGTATAGACGAGCTCTTCAGGCATCTTGCGTTTCTGCGGTGCTGTAGGAGGCCTATGTGAAAAATAAGAACGATGCGTGTCTGTGGGTGTACCAGTCCGCTGCTTCATAGCACTGAGTATGTTCTTCGTGTGGGTTGGTGTGTGAGTGACCAGTGTGTATGGTGGCACATGCGTTCTTGTCTGTTTGCTATGTCATCATGCATCTCTAACGATGATGGTGCTTGTGGCTATTGTCTAATCGAGTTGGTCCATGAGGCTGACATCGGCTTGACCAGGACGTGGCAGTGGGCAGGCTCCCCGAGCATGTGGGCCGTGGGCACAGGAGATCTTGGCATCTGGTGTGGCCGTGAATGGGTCAAACTCCTCTTGCGGCGGGTGCTTGGGTCTTGATGTCCTGGCCATTGTTTGGATGAGAATGGGGCAGGGTATTTTCCCATTTTCCCACTTCAGTCCCCCCTCTGGTTGACTTGTCGACCACAAAATTATCTGCTCTCCTGTCTCTGCGTACTCTCCATACTTTTGTTATTCCCGCCAGGTGTCCATACTGGTTCATTGATCTTCAAATGACCAGTACATGTATACGCATCCACCGCCAGGCTTGCAATAAAACCACTTTCCAACGTAATTCTTCGGGTTCCTTGGGTTTTCTACCTTCACTGAAGGTGGATATAGGTCTGCTTCTAACATCTGTTTGCGCAAACGTTCTCATTCCTTTATGATGATGTCTGTGTGTTTGTCGTCTTCAGCTGGTATTAGGGCGTGCATGCCGATCATTTCCATCCTTTCATCAGTATTGCGTGCTGATCTTGCCTTCCAAAACTTCCAAAAACTTAATTCCCAGCAGGGCTGCCATTGCCAATATTATGCATCCTGCTATAATTTTAAGACCATCCGACAGCCACAATGGCCTCCATGACCATGACCACAAATATGAAAACCAGCTACTGTCTCTCTTCACTCCCTTTGCTTCTTCTTCCATCTAGGCGTGCATCTTGGCAAGTTGTGCAACTGCCTCAGAAAGCGTGCCATTGTCTGCGTCGTTGGCAGGGATAAATGTGCAACATGATCTTCCAATTTTTGCACAAACTCCTTTTTCCATTGCTGTCAGGAGATCCAACACATATCGGTTCTGGAGTGCTGCCATTCGTACTGCCATCAGTTCTTCTTTTATTGCGTTGAATCCATTGACGGTGGAGTTGATAGTCATCGTTAGTTCCCACCTGGTGATCTGGAGCCATTTCGCATTTGCATATGCTTGCATTCCTGGATATATTATGGAAGAGAAAAACATTGCCGCTCTGCTGAACAGTCTGTGTTCTGGTGGGATGTCACTAAGAGCTGTTTCTGATCTTCCCCACAGGTAGTTCCCCATCAGTGGTTCTCCTTGTTGTTTTACTCTTGATAATATTGTCGTGCCGTTCTTTTCTCTTCCTCTTCCTATCTTCACTGATCTTTTCTTCCTTTTGTTTCCTTCGTCCATCTTAGGAAAGTTCCCCAGGTTGACATGTTTCTGCAGTACTACCAGGGATGCTATATTGATGTGTACCATAGTGCATATTCCATTCCATGATGGTGGCAAGCTGTGGTATGCTCTTACTCTGCAGGCCCAATAGTGGTCCATTAGAACTGCTGTACCGGCACCTCCTTCAGCTATCATTACGGTTCTTTTGCAGTTGCTTTTTTTTCCAACATCGACATCCCTGTCGTGTTGATAACATAGTGTAGGTGCAGTTAGTGTACATATTGTTACTGGATCCTCGTCCTTCTCTAGCCATTTTACCAGTGCTGCACTCCTTGTCCATTCGTTGTAACATTTATTGTTCTCTTCAGTTACTGTTACTACTGTTGCCTTTGTCAATGTTACCACATTTTTTTTTTCCTTTGATGCCTTTTGCATCCGCGCTCTGAGCGCGTTGTTGTGCCTGCTCTCCCCTCCCCTCCCACTTCCTGGTCCTCCTCTCCCTCCCGCCTCCCTGCCTGCCCACCCTCCCCTCTGATTGGCTGTCCGGCTGCCTCCCTTCTGGGCTACTCGACGCCCGCTCCCCCTGCTCGCTTCTTTGTTGAGCTGAGCGTGGGAGAGCGGTCGCCGGTAGCCCTGTTGGAAGCATAGGCCTTGGAAGCCCTGCCTGGCCCTAGCGGGCCTCCGTGAGTAAACAAGTGTTTTTTTTTTTTTCCTTTGATGCCTTTTGCATCCGCGCTCTGAGCGCGTTGTTGTGCCTGCTCTCCTCTCCCCTCCCACTTCCTGGTCCTCCTCTCCCGCCCGCCTCCCTGCCCGCCCACACCCCCCCTCCCCTTCCTCTTCCTATAACCATTCCCTCCTCGGCAGCCCCCTGCGGCTAAGGGCCCCTAGGCCAAAGGCGACTCCTACAGTTGCGGCTCCCTGTGTGTCTGCAGGTGTCCGCTGGGGATGCCAGGCGCCAGCATCACTTGCTATCTCCACCTTCTCCCGGCCCACCCCACCTACACCGGGTCACTACATTCGCACTGGTGTCTTCACCTCACTGTGTCCAACAGTTGTGGTTAACTAGGGTTTTTTCTCCCCTCGCAGGATTCTCAAACTTAGGTGGGCTCTCCACTGTGTACCTAATACGCATTACTGTTGTTCTGAAATGTGGTAAACTAGGGTTTTTCTCCCCTCGCAGGATTCTCAAACTTAGGTGGGCTCTCCACTGTGTACCTAATACGCATTACTGTTGTTGTTCTGAAATGTGGTAAACTAGGGTCTTTCTCCCCTCGCAGGATTCTCAAACTTAGGTGGGCTCTCCACTGTGTACCTAATACGCATTATTGTTGTTGTTCTGAAATGTGGTAAACTAGGGTTTTTCTCCCCTCGCAGGATTCTCAAACTTAGGTGGGCTCTCCACTGTGTACCTAATACGCATTACTGTTGTTGTTCTGAAATGTGGTAAACATGTGCTTGCCGCTCTATTCCTGTCTGCGGGCTCTCGCATCGTCTGTCTCCCCCCCCACTCCCTCCTACTCCATGGTGCTCTCTATCTCGCCTATCTTCTCTAACTGCTTCTCCATTGACTATCCTGCTCTCCTCACTAAATCTGGTAGGAAAAAGTTTAAAAAGGACATCCTGGTCTCCAACCCAGGCCTCCCTATCGCTGACACCTATAACAGTGCCTGCTCCAAGGAAACTCTTACTGACATCCTCTTTTTTGTGCCTTCGCCTGACCTATGGACCCTTAATATGGTCTCTGTGCTCTCTCCTTTCTCCTCTTCTCCCATTAATGGTGGCACCCATTGGGATGTCCTCCTGGCCCCCTTCCGCTCCTCTAAGGCCATCATTAATGTCTATGCTAATGGGACCGTCTTGGTCCAAGGTCCTCAGGCCAACCTTCACCTCTTTGATCGATGCTTCCCTCGCCTCATCAACTTTCTTTCCTCTCCCGCTGTCCCCTCTCCTCTGTCCTCGGCTACCTTGCCTCTACCCTCCCTCCCTGCCCCCTCTCGTGCTCCTTCTTCACCTCCTTCTTCTACACCTCCGCAGGGCTTACCTCTGATCTGTATCCCTCCCCGGAAGTCCTTCAAGGCTGGCAACCTTCTCCACATCGCCACTCTTAACTCTTGCTCTGCCATCAAGCATTCCTCTGATATCTGTCGCCTTCTTGAGGAACTGGACCTTGACGTCCTCGGTCTCACTGAGACATGGTTCACAGCCAGCTCTGTCACCAGCTTTGACACACTCCTACCTGACGGTTACAAGATCTTCTCCGTGCCCAGGCCCAACCGTGCAGGTGGGGGTGTTGCCCTTATCTTCCCCGAGTGGATTCCTGCCACTGTCACTCCTACGCAGACCTACTCCTCTTTTGAATGTCTTGTCTACCGACTCTCTCTCTCTCCTAGCCATTCCCTTACTGTGGCTACTATCTATCGGCCACCTGGTCAAATTTCCTCCTTCCTCTCTGAGTGGGCTGACCTCTCCTCCTCACACCTGTCCTCAACCACTCAACTCCTCTTTCTTGGTGACTTCAACATCCACCTTGATGCCTCCTGTCCCCCCACTGGACTCTTTCGTGACCTCTGCGACTCTCTCTCACTCTCTATTCTCCCATCTGGGCCTACTCATTCTGCAGGACACACTCTTGATGCTCTGATCTCTTCTGACCTTCCCCTCTCTGTCCCTCTCTCTACTCCTCTCTCCTGGAGTGATCACTTTCTCCTAACCTCCCACCTCACCCTCCCTACCCCACAGGCAAAGCCACCCTCATCATTGCCACCCACCTTCTCGGTCATCCGACCCATGAAGCGCGTGCCAGTTGAGGCTTTCGCTGCCACCTTCTCGCCCCCCCCTCCCCCTTCGGCTGACTCCCACCCTGACACAGCCCTCTCCATGCTCCACTCTGCTATATCTGATACTCTTGATATCCTTGCCCCTGTCATGAGAATCCGCCTGAAGCCCAAAGCCAAATGTAACTCCTGGTATGACTCGGATCTCGTCACCCTAAAACGCAAGTGCAGGGTGGCTGAGAGGAAATGGCGTGCTTCATGTTCATCCTCTGATAAACTGGCCTGCCGCCTGCTCCAAAGGCAATACCGTCTCTCCGTTCTCACCAAAAAGAGAGCCCTTATCCAAGCCCGCATCTCTGTGGCATCCAACAACTCGGCTGAACTCTTTAAAATCTGCAAGGAGCTTGCCAACCCTGCTGCAGTCTCTACCTCTCCTGTCCCCTCCCAGGCCCTCTGCACTGCACTGGCCTCTCACTTCATCTCAAAAACTCAGGACATCCTGTCCTCACTCTCCTCCTATCACCTCCCTCCCTCTCTTCCCGGCTCTTCCTCTGGCCCTTCTGCAGCCACCCCTCCTCCCTCCTTCTCTGCCTTTCCACTTTTTTCTGCTGACGAGGTTTCCAGACAAGTCCGATCTATGAAAGTCTCGTCTAAACAGGTTCACCCCTGTTCCTCCAAAACTACCAAGGACCACATCGACTCCCTGGCTCCTGCCCTGGCTGACTTTTGCAACCACTCCTTCGCCTCTGGAGTCTTCCCATCCCCCCTCAAGCACTCCCTTGTGCACCCTCTTCTTAAGAAACTCTCCTCCGACCCCTCCTGCCCGGCTAACTATCGCCCAATCTCCATCACTCCCTTCCTGGGCAAGTTCCTGGAGAAACTGGCCATCTCCCAGCTTAACCTCCATGCTGAAACTGTTGGTAGTCTCCATGACCATCAATCTGGCTTCAGAGTGGCCAGAAGCACGGAAACTGCTCTCCTGAACATCCGTGAGGACCTGCTCTTGAACCTCGACTCCAACACTCCGTGTGTTCTCATTCTGCTCGATCTCTCTTCTGCCTTTGACACTGTCAACCATGCCATCCTGCTCAACCGTCTCCGTGATGACCTGGGTATCACTGGTCAGGCTCTGGCGTGGCTGACCTCTTTCCTTTCCAATCGACCCTCCCAGGTCCAACTTGGGTCCTTCCTCTCTGACATCTTTTTCTCCACCTGTGGTGTTCCCCAGGGATCCAATCTCTCTCCCTGGCTGTTCAACCAGTATCTGGCACTCCTTGCCCACGGCATCGCCGCTCTCTGCCCCTACTTTCAGTGCTATGCGGACGACACCCAGCTCATTTTCAGGCTACCCTCGGCCTCCTCCTTTCCTTCCCTCATCTCTGACTGTCTGTCTGCCATCCAGGAATGGTGTGCCGCCAATGACCTCTGCCTTAATGCTAGTAAGACTGAGATTCTACTCATCGGCACACCCACTCCCTCCTTCCCTGTAGCTCTCTGGCCAGCCTCGCTTGGCCCTCCTCCTGCTCCTACCTGCAAGGCAAAAAACCTCGGGGTCATCTTCGACTCCACACTCTCCTTCTCTCTTCATATATCTGACGTCTCTAAGAAGTCACACTACCAGCTGCACCTCCTCAGAGGTATTCTTCCCTTCCTCTCCTTCCCCCAGAAGCTCACTGTCTCCCGAGCCCTGGTTCTCTCGAAGCTGGACTACTGTAACAGCCTCTATCTTAATCTGCCTGCCTCCACTCTCCGCCCCCTGCAACTCATCCAGAACAGAACTGCGAGACTTGTCCTTGGCCTCATGCCCAGGGACCGTATCTCTCCAGGACTGAAATCTCTACACTGGCTCCCAGTGGCTGCGAGGATTAAGTTCAAAACCCTCTGCATTGTCCACAAGGCCTTCTGGGGCCTGGGGCCTAAATACCTTCAACTCTCTCTTCCTAAATATCTTTCTTCCCGAGCCCTTCGCTCATCCATCTCCAACTCCCTCAGGGTCAGCCGCTTCTCGAAGCAACGAGTTGGGGGTCGATCTCTCGCCGTGGCAGGGGCCTCCCTCTGGAACAGCCTTCCTGCCTCCCTGAAACTTGAGGAGAACCATCTCCGGTTCCGGAAGCACCACAAAACCTTCCTCTTTGCTTCTGCTTTCTCTCTCCCTCTCCCCTGCTAAATTCCCGACTGAATCTGCACCGAATCTGCAACTGGGCCACTCTCACCGACCTCGGTCCTGGGCCCAGCCACTCTCCTCTTGCACTGCCTCCCTGCCAACCCCTGCACTGAGGGACTGTCTCTGTATCCCTACGGCCCCCCCTTTCCCAGCACTTGTCTTCACTTGCCTTGCACTTGCCACCAGCTGGCCCTATTTACTTATTCTACTTACTTGTATTGCACTTCACCCCTCCCCTTCCCCTTGCACTTTTCCCTTCCCCCTACCCCTGAACTTGCGCGGTCTGAATGACACCTGGCCTAGTAGGATCGTTGTCTGTCTTCCCCTTGCTCCCCCCGCCCTGCCTCGTCGTGCCTTGAAACACTTGTGTATAGGCGCGTTACAAATGCCATATCATATCATATCATATCATATCATATTGCTTCTCACAACTTCATCTACCCATCCTTCTTTCGTGTATACCTTTCCATAAATTAATATCAGTGGTCTTTCCCAGCACCCTGGTATCCCAGGATTTTCTCGCGCCCTTCACATGGTAGGTAATTCAATGTTACTTCCTTTGTTTCTCCTTTATCAGGTCCATCCGTCACATATTGGAGTCCTTGTGTATGCTGCCAGTAGTTGTCGTATATGGGTAGTTTTTTGATGAAGTTATTTTCATACGGGTACGTGTCCCTCGTTTTCCATTTCAGCGTTGCTAATCTCCCTTGGAATCGACCTTTTGTTTGGAATAGGGCCAAGTATACCAGGCACTCCACTAATGTTGCAGGTACTTCAGTCACCACAAGTTCTGGATGCACTCATGGCGTATGGGATCAATGAGCAGTTGTCCTTAGTTGTCCCCTTACCAATTGTGGACAGGTGTTGGTACCACATGTAATTTGAGGTGTGTGTGGACTCTGTAATGTATGTGTCTACCCCGTGGTTATCAATAGAGGCACTACGTTTATCCCTCCTCCTGTTTTCTCTTGGATTACTTGTACCACCTGACACTGTACATGTTGCAGCCGTGGTGGGGGATCTGTTAGTAGAAGGTGATGCCATAACATAGGAAGCATAGTGTGCCTGCCAGACAGTGGCAGCAAGTAGACCAGTGATGAAAAATATTGCTGTCATTTTTATTACAATTGCTAATATCACTGGCATAGTTCTCTTACCTGTGCTGCAGTCCTGCAGCTTCTTTTCTTTTGATGATACAGATGCCTGCCTGAAAATTCCTCAAAATATATGTTATTTTGTTAGTGTTTTCAAGCTCTCCCTATCATATAATCATTCAATGCCCAGGTGAAAAGCTGTTCCCACGCTTTCCTTAGCATCCTATCTCTTAGGACTGGTAAGTGTTCGTGGATATGTGGGAATGATTGTTCTATGATTAAAAGAAAGGTGTTATAATACACACATATTCTTTTCATTAAGTGTTTTGGTCTTTTTATAATATAAAAAAATTGGTGTGACAAAGCTTCTGGGGTGTTGTCATCTTCGGGCAGCATTTACCTCTGGGCGATGACGTATGCGTTAGTAGCTTATACTCAACTCCTTCTATATAAAACAGTACTGTGCGGTACCTGCATGTGCGAGACAAAAAGAGAAGAGAACATGCACGTGTCTACACAGTGTGGTGTAAAATTGAAGATCTGTTGGACAATGTTCTTTATTTATGTAGTGGCTGGAGTGGGGTTTGTTTTACTTTGGGATCTCGTGACCATGGGGTGGTCTATGGGCGATTGTTCACCCATGTCCTGAGGGGGTTAAGGGTCTGGGCTGTGTTGCTGTTGTCGTTGGTTGATGTTGTTGCTGCGTTGGCCCTGTCGTCGATGCAAGGGCGGGTCTGATTTTTGTAGGGCTTGATGTCATGTAGGTGGGTCCAGACGTGTTTATCTCGGAGCTTCACGGCTCTAGGAGCTGTTTTCTCCACCTGGTGGAGCGAGTGAATCGGGGACTGTTCCACCGGTGGTTGAAATTTCGCAGGAGGACGTGGTCCCACTCTTTTACTGTCCACTGTGGTGCTTGTTCCTGTTCTTCATTTTGTTTTTATTCTTGTAGGGTGTTCTTCGACATGCCCCGCATCCTTTCGATGTTGAGAGATAAAGGCAACACTAGTAACCAGAGAAGATACATATTCGTACATTTCTTCACCAAAGACATTCTGCAATGCATGGCAGTCTGTTATAGCTCTTGATGGTGGTGTAAGTGGGAGATGCATTTGGCGTCCGGTCACCACCTCGTGGGGTGTGAGGTGGTGATCCAACCCTGGCCTGTTTCCTAGCTCAAATAGGGCCAAGGGGAAGCAGTAAAGCCAACTCTTCTTGGTTGTTTGCTGTACCACCTGACACTGTACCTGTTGCAGCCGTGGTGGGGGATCTGTTAGGAGAAGGTGATGCCATAACATAGGAAGCATAGTGTGCCTGCCAGACAGTGGCAGCAAGTAGACCAGTGATGAAAAATATTGCTGTCATTTTTATTACAATTGCTAATATCACTGGCACAGTTCTCTTACCTGTGCTGCAGTCCTGCAGCTTCTTTTCTTTTGATGATACAGATGCCTGCCTGAAAAGTCCTCAAAATATACATTATTTTGTTAGTGTTTTCAAGCTCTCCCTACCATATAATCATTCAATGCCCAGGCAAAAAGCTGTTCCCACGCTTTCCTTAGCGTCCTATCTCTTAGGACTGGTAAGTGTTTGTGGATATGTGGGAATGATTGTTCTATGATTAAAAGAAAGGTGTTATAATACACACGTATTCTTCTTTTCTTTAAGTGTTTTGGTCTTTTTATAATATAAACAAATTGGTGTGACAATGCTTCTGGGGTGTTGTCATCTTCGGGCAGCATTTACCTCTGAACAATGACGTATGCGTTAGTAGCTTATACTCAACTCCTTCTCTATAAAACAGTACTGTGCGGTACCTGCATGTGCGAGACAAAAAGAGAAGAGAATATGCACGTGTCTACACAGTGTGGTGTAAAGTTGCAGATCTGTTGGACAATGTTCTTTATTTAGGTCGTGGCTGGGGCGGGGTTTGTTTTACTTTGGGATCTCGTGACCATGTGGTGGGCTATGGGCGATTGTTCACTCATGTCCTTAGGGGGGTTTGGGGTCTGGGCTGTGTTGCTGTTGTCGTTGGTTGTTGTTGTTGTTGCTGCGTTGGCCCTGTCATCGACTCAAGGGCGGGTCTGATTTTTTTAGGGCTTGATGTCATGTAGGTGGGTCCAGATGTGTTTATCTCAGAGCTTCACGGCTCTAGGAGCTGTTTTCTCCACCTGGTGGGGCGAGTGAATCGGGGGCTGTTCCACCGGCAGTTGACATTTTGCAGGAGGACGTGATCCCCCTCTTTACGGTCCACTGTGGTGCGTGTTCCTGTTCTTCATTTTCTTTTTCTTCTTGTTGGGTGTTCTTCAACCCTCCCCGCGTCTTTTCGAGAGATAAAAGCGACACTAGTAACCAGAGAAGATACATATTTGTACATTTCTTCACCATAGACATTCTGCGATACATGGCAGTCTGTTATAGCTCTTGATGGTGGTGTGAGTGGGAGATGCATTTGGCGTCCTGTCACCACCTCGTGGGGTGTGAGGTGGTGATCCGACCCTGGCCTGTTTCTTAGCTCAAATAGGGCCGAGGGGAAGCAGTAAAGCCAACTCTTCCTGGTTGTTTGCTGGATCTTGGCTATCTCTTCTTTTAGGAGGCTGTTGAGGCATGCACAGATGCAATTAGCCTGTGGGTGGTACGCGCATGCAAACTTATGCTTAATACCAAGGACGGTGGTTATGTGTTGGAACATTTCATTGGCAAAGTGTGGGCCATTGTCAGACCGCAACACTTCGCATACCCCCCACCTCTGGAACACCTCCCTGGCCAGGAATTTCACTGCCCTGAAGGCGTCTGCATGGGAGCAAGGACCGGCCTCGATCCACCTTGAAAACGGACATACTACCACAATCATATACCTGTATCCTTGACATACTTTGATCATGTCAACGTAGTCAATATGTAGGTGCAGAAAGGGTCCTTCAGGCTGGGGTATAGTACCTTTGATCACTTGCAGTGTGTGACCGGCCATAAATTGTTGACAAGTGAGGCAATTGCTAATGAAGTATGCAACGTGTGAATTTAGCTCTGGACAGAACCACCCCTCTTTTATTCATGCTGCAACCCTCTTTTCCTGTGTGTTTGGGATGGTGTAGTTGGGCCAATGCTGTTTTCAATCGGGCGAGGGGCATCACTATTTTGCCTGTATTATTTTGTCGACATAATGCATCGGTGGGAGACATTGTGCATCCTCTTTTGACCCATAGCTCCTTCTCTGCCATAGGCGCTGCCGCCTGTAATTCCATTATTTGAGTTTCAGGGATGTGTGTGTACCCATCCTTCACCAACATTTGTCTTGCCCCCGCCCTCCCCTTATCTTTTGCTTTTTCTGGGAGGGTCCACATTTTGCCAAAGTGTGCAGCATGTTTGGCATGTGCGTCTGCTGTTTCGTTACCTTTGGAAATCGGGTCATTCGCATTTGTATGGGCCTGACACTTCACTAGGGCTACTTCTGTAGGGTCTTCAATTACTTCAATTAGTTCAGCAAGTAGTAGAGCATGGTGCACCGGGGTGCCGTCTGCTCTTCTGAACCCTCTTTGCTGCCATTTAATTAAACCTGAGTGCACTGTTGATGTGACGTATGCACTGTCAGAATATATGGTCACTCTTTTGTCATTGATTTCCTTTAGAGCTAAAATTAGGGCTGCTAATTATGCTGCTTGGGCTGAGTAGTTTTGTGGTAACTGAACACATTTTACTGGGACATTGGTCCAATCATCTCTCAGTCGCACTACTGCTGCTCCTATTCTGCGTATCCCATCACTCTGGTTAATTGTTGAGGATCCATCAATGTGCATTATCTCCCCCCCCTAGGACATTCTCCTCAACCTTTCTCATGCTGGAGTAGATTTCAATGGCCTGTGTGCAGTCATGAGCGTAGTTGCCATCTTCTAGAACCTCTGCTATAAACCTCGCTGGGTTCACGTTGCTGCACCTCACAATTTTTAATTCTGGTCTGGACAAGATTATTTCATACCCTGATGCCCTTTGGGTGCTCAAGGTTGATTTTGGTTTGTTCAAGATTGCAAAAAGGGCATGTTCCAGGTACAACGTGGTTGGGCAGCCCGTTGTTATGGAGGATGATTTTTCTACCGCAAAAGCTGCGGCAGCTAGGATCTGTTCGCACGGGAAGGGACCTAACATTACAGGGTCCAGGTGTCCACTGTAAAATGCTACTGGCTTGTGTCCCATGCAAGTTTTTTGTGTCAGTACTGTCTTCATTACTGCTGAGTCACAATGTGAACAGATAAGAAAATGTTCTTCATATTTTAGTGTGGCCATTCCTGGTGCTGTGGATATGGCATGTTTTAGTTCCTCAAATGCTTCTGTCATTTTTCTTGTCCATCTCAACTTTTTCTTCCCCCTCTGTGCTTTTCTGAGGACCTCAAGCAGTGGTCCTATGTATGAGCTGTAGTCGAAAACCCATGCCCTGCAGTAGTTGCATAGGCCCAAAAACTGTTGCAGTTCTCTCACTGTCTGTGGCTGTGATGTGTCTGTTATGGCCTGCGCCCTTTGTGGTGCAATGTTCCTTCCATGTTGTGAAATGAGCTGGACTATGTAGAGCACTTGTTCTTGGCAGTACTGTAACTTCTCCTTGTCTACCTTGTACCCTTTTTCTGCTAACACTGTGAGCATCTTGACAGAGTATTTCCTGCACTTCTCCTCTGTGGTGCTGCAGATGATGATGTTGTCTGCATATTGCAGCACCGTGCTTCCAATGTCAATGTTACTGAAATCCATTTGTATCACTCTGTTAAAGATGGATGGTGATTCGCAGTATACTTGGGGCAGCCTTGTGTGTTTCCACTTTGTGTTGTGGTATGTGAAACTTGCCAGATCTTGTGAGTCAGGATGGAGGGGTATTGAGAAAATGCGTTCTTGAGGTCAATCACAGTAAACCGTGATGCCTCCGCTGGTATCCCACATGGTATAATGGCTGGGTTAGCCGCTATAGGGTATTCTGCTTCTACAATGTGGTTGAGAGGTCTTAGATCTTGGATGAAACGCCAGGACCATCCTTTTGCCTTGTGCACAGGGTACACAGTAGTGTTTCATGGAGACTCTGACGGTACTAGTATACCTCTATTTATTAGGTCTATTATTGTTTCATATATCCCCTCATCTGCTTCCTTTGATAGTGGGTATTGTTTTACTCTTGGCAGCATTGCTCCTTTTTTCAATTTAATTTTTACTCCTCCAATGCTTTTTATGCAGCCCACATCGTACGGACTGGTGGTCCATAGAGATGCTGGTACTGCTGCCAGATCCTCCTCGTGAAATGGCACTG
This sequence comes from Ambystoma mexicanum, assembly GCF_040938575.1. Lineage (NCBI taxonomy): Eukaryota > Metazoa > Chordata > Amphibia > Caudata > Ambystomatidae > Ambystoma > Ambystoma mexicanum. The sequence goes on along the minus strand of NC_090940.1, from coordinate 246,899,556 downwards.
CTGTAGTGGCAGGTGCCTCTAGTGCTAATGCCATCTTTTGTGCCACTTCTTTGTATGTTACTTTCAACCAAATGTTTACACTCATCTCAAACACCATCTCCCCCACTCCATTATCGTCCGAGAAGAGCTCCTCATCGGATACCTGTGTTAGCCTGCACCCCTCTGCTAGTGCTATTAATGCTCTCCATGCTCTTCCTTCTCTGGCCTGGGCATGTACTGCAATATAGTCTGGTGTTGCTACAATGCTCTCAATGCTCACTGATAGCATTGTCCCTTCCTTTTCACTAGCTGGTTTTTCGGGTCTGAAAAAGTAAGCTGCTGGTCTCCTCCAAATGTTTCCCTCAATTCCAGGCAGCCATGCTATTGCCATGTCTGTTCCATATTGGAAGATGTCCCCATCTATTGGTTCTGCCCTGGCCACTGTTTTGCCACAATAAGCCTGCAGTATTTGTTGTGCTGTGAGCATGATAATGCCTGGTCTGGAGCAAACTATTCCCTTTTCAGTGAAGGAGATGGTCATATTCAATCTGCTCATGATGTCTCTCCCCAGTATGTTTACTGGTGATTGCTTTGAATGTAGCAGCGGGAGAGACATATTGTGATCTCCTATAGATAAGGAGATGTTATCAGTGAATGGAACCAACCCTCTAGCCCCAGAGAATCCTTGAGTGTTCATAGCTTCGCCTGACAAATTAAACTTTCCCTCCCTTATGCATGCTCTAGTGGCCCCTGTGTCAACTAGAAAGGAACATTTATTGTCACCTATCGCCACCTGTGTGCATGGTTCCTCCGTAGCGTTAGGTGTTATTGATAGGATGGGACATATCAAAGACATCTGTGGGCTGTCCTATTGTGGGTATAGTGACTGTCTCTTCCCTGTGTAAGGGTTGTGACCCAATAATGTCACCGTCCCCAACTGTGTCTGGTTTACAGGTGTGTCAGTCGATGATATTGCATTGTTCTGTATTTGTGTGAGCTGCTGCACCGTTTGGAACTGCTGTTGTTGTCGCCTGCTGCTGTGTTTGGTGTTGTATCTGTTGTTGTGGGGGTGTGTATGTTTGTATTTGTAGCTGTTGCTGCTGTTGTGTTTGCTGTGCCTGTTGCTGTGGCATTTGTGGTTGTTGCTTGTATGCTTGTATGTGTAGCTGGGGCTGTTGCATCGGTGCTTGTTGTAGTGGTAGTGGTTGCTGAGTTTCTTGCTGTTGTTGATAAACTTGTTGTTCCCCCATAGGCCTTTTCTGCCCTTGCTCTCCCCAGGCTGCTTGTGCTGGTCTCATTCTGCAAGTGCGTGACATGTGCCCCACCATTCCACATATCCAGCATATTGGTGGTTCCCGGGCTTGCCATGGATATCCCCCTATGTTATCTGAGTACCTCTGCTGTCCATATTGGTTGTTACCCCAGAACCCTCCCCCTTGTTGTTGTGCTGGTGTGCATAGCCCCTCCCTCTCATTTGGCCACCGCTCCCTCTGTAGTTATTTGAGTACCCATTTCCCTGTTGCATATAACCTCATCCCGCGTGCACTGTGTATGGTGGGGTTGGAGGCATCTGTTGTGTCATTTATCTGTGCTTGTTGTAATGGTGCTACCTGTTGTTGTGGTGTATCTTGTGCTACAGTGGCTTGTGTGGGTGTGGGTGCTGTTAGCAGTGTCCCTTCCATAGCATATTTAGATAGTTTCTTAAGGACCAATTTTGCTTCCTCTGTCTTCCTATCTTCCTCATTTTGCTTCATCTTTTCTTGCCACCTCCTGCAGTGGTGTACTATTGTCAGTTGTATTTCTGACCATGCCTTTGCTTCCATTCCTTCTAATTTCTTCAACTGCCTCTGTAATTATTCCGGGAGCCCTTGTATTAGTATGTGGTAAAAAATTGCTAGTGTTTTGTCCCATGGCTCCCGCGCTTCCAGGCACCACTTCTCCTGGATCTCCTGGATGTAATCAAAAGGATCTTCATTCTCACGCACCTTGCTCCTATGTCTGATGTGTCTGGGTATTGGACCCTCAATGCCTGCCAGAGCACATGCCTACAGTTGACGAATGGTGCTCCATCATGTGATGTGTCGCTTTCTGTTACCCCTGGGAATCCCGCCCTCTTCCAAATGTCATCTGCATAATCCCCCAGTATTGAAATGTGCAGCCCCTTTACGTCCTCCACTGCTAGTTTTTGCCCCGCAGTTTGTTTTTCCATCTCATATATCCACTTCCCGGCTCTCCCACCTAGTGATGGGAGCCTGCATTTTATATTTTCCTTATCGGCATGCTTCCAGGAGACATATTGTGGTCTAGCTCCTCCCCTCTCCAGCAGTGGCATTAAAGTGTAATCCCTCACCTCTCCTGGCGTCCACTTGTGTGGGTTTATGTTAGTATATTCATCGTCTTCCTTCATATATGGTAACTCTTCAATGTTATCAATGTTACAGTAGTTAACTCTATCACCTCCTATGTTTTTCCTTCCCCTCCTGCTACCCTCTTGCCGCCCCATGGGTGTGTTTGCCCGCTCCTCCTGCCTGCGTCCTGGGAGGTCCCTAAGTCTGCCGACATATGGAGTGTGTACAGGAGTTGGTGTTAGTGGTCGTGGTGTTTTCCTGTTCACTTCTCTGCTTTTCGTTTCTTCTGTGTTTTTCCCTCCTCTTGTCTCGCATGCCCATGGTGATTCGCAGTTAGTGCGCGTTATGTATAATTTATCTAAACTCTCCCTATTTCCATCTCCTCCACCTCCGCACGACCCATCCTCTTCCTCGCTGCAAAATGCATCAGGAAAGGTAAATCCCCACTCTGTGCGTTTCCCCGCCACTGTCATTGGCCTTCAATCTATTAGGTCTATGTCTGTGTATTCACCTCCCTTAACCGCAACCCTCTGCGTTGATGTTGTTGCCATCTCCTTATCCTGGCGTGTATACTTCTTTGCTCCATATTCTACTCTCCTCTCACCCCTTTCATCATTCTTCTTCTTCACTACCTCGCCGTCTATTTCTGCTCGTTTCCTATAAAGCTCTTCCATTACTTCTTCGCTTACCTTTGCTAATATCCTCTCCTCTTCTTCTTTTCTCCCCCATACCCCCTTCCCTCTGTAGTATGCTCTCTATAACCTTTCCTTCTTCATACTTCTGCACGCTTTCTGATAATCTTCTTTCTTCACAGTCCCATTTCCCTGTCATTTTCTTCCCGCTCTTCCTCCTTCCTTCTCATCTCCCTTTGCTCTTCACGCGCTACTCTTTCTGCTATTGCCCGAATGCGTGCTTCTTCCTTCTTCCTTCTTCCTTTCTTCAGTTTGCTCCTTCACTCTCGCCTTCTCTTCCTTATTTGCTTTCTTTTCCTCCTGTCTTTCCTGGGTTTCTTTCTTGAACTGTCTGATCAGTGCGCTTCGTACATCCCTCAATTCTGCCAACCTTTCCTCCAGCATCTCTTCATCTTCTCGTAACAGTCGTACCTCTCTCCCTTTACTTACCCTTTACTTACCTTGTGCCCTGTCCGTGCGTTATCCATCTCTTCCTTTCTTACCTTCCTCACTTCATCCTCCTCTTCCCCTGTTAGTGACCCCCAGAGCTTCAAAAGCACCTGTGCTGCTATCCATTCATCTGGCCCTATCTTTGTGAAGTTTCCTAGAGCCCTCCTTCTGCCCCCCGCTTCTTCCTGTGTTGTAGTTGAATCTACCATGCCCGTCGCTGCCATCCCCTTTTGGCAGCTATCTATTTGGGTGTATGGTGGAGGGCTGTACGTGAGTTTTGAGTACCCCTCGGCAGCCGTTAGTTGCTGTTGGGCGGCTTCTCTTAGTTCTGTTACTGGATATAATCCCCCTTCCTTCTTCTTTACTACCTTAGCCATGTGCACGTCCTCTGCCCCCTCCTTTTCCACCTTTGCCTCTACTACCGCAAACAATCCTTCTGCCTCCTCCTCACTTTCTTCAGTGCTGGGTGGGTTTTTATGTGTCGTACCCCCACACCCTCCTTTCACCTTCTCGTCTTTTAGCTCCGTCTCTTCCCATACCCGTTTCTCCTCCTTTACCCGCTGCACTGCGAACATTCCCGGGGCTCCTGGTGTACCTCCCTGAAACATCTTCCAGAGATCAAAAACCTCTAAATGGTTTGCTAACTTTTTCCCTTTGTATGTGTTATGTAGGTATGTCAGCAAGTTGGTTTGGATAAACGTGTCGAAGCTGCCGTTGGGTGGCCACGGTACCCTTATTTTGTTGTCTTTTCCCTGTGTCCATTCAATACTGTATTTTATAATTTTCTCTTTGTGCAGTGACAGTGTTGTGCAGATGTGCTGGAGTGGTGTAGTTAAAGCACTTGCTCTGAACCCCAACCCTGCTCCTGCCCCCGACCCATAGTATGTGGCCATGTTATAATTTTACGTTTCTCAACGTCAACCTTTTACCTGGCCCCGTAAAATGGGGGCTTTCGACAGTCCGCTGAAAAGGAAGGTAATCTCAATTTTACAATAGTTGGCTTTTGCTGTTCTTTCTTCCCAGTGTTACAACTATGGCCCCCTTCGGCCGTGGCGCACAAAGCCCCTGCAGCTATGTGCCCTGTGCGGTGTGCCTTTGAGCTGCCCCACCTTCCTGTGCCGCCTGTACTTGGCGCACCTTCAACTTAGTTCCTCCTTCTCCCCGTTCTCACTGTCTGCTCAGTCCCCTCCCTCTTCTGGTACAACCCCCTTTGTCGAACGCGGCCGGCGTTCTCCATGCGCGGCCACCTCCCCCCTTGGCTCCTCCCCATTCCAGCACGGCCGGCGTTCTCCGTGCGCGGTCACATCTCCCTCTTCACCCCTACCCTTTCGTACCTCCTACCCTCGACCACCCCTGGATGAACGCGAGATGGTCGTTGAGTCCTATACAAACCCTATGGGTGATGTCACCCTAAAAGATATTACAAGTACGTACAATTTTAGAACCTTATGAATGCGCGCTATCCATTGACACATTTATTCCCCGTTAACTCCACAGCTCTACGTCTGTAGTGGAGTAATCAACAATCAATTACTTATTATAATTGGACTGCGCACGCTGCGTCACCTCGCGTGTGATGTGCCCCCTCCATAGGGGAGCTTAACCAGCCAATTATGTTCTGCACTCGGAAAACAATCTAGCTACCTCGTGCGGGAAAACATCATCTACCTAACGAGCTTCAACACTCAATTAGTAGGGATCCTCACCTACTCATTGATCTACAACGTCAATTCATAGGAAAGCCACACCTCCCTTATACAGGTGTCCGTGATCTAGACCAATCCGCGCCCTCTAACAGTCACACGTGGGTACTTGAAGCCCCACCCAATCCACTTTGTGACAATGTAGCGTATGGCCCTCGTGCCTGTGCCGCTAAACCTCACACATCTATCGCCTCTTATCATTCCAAATCACTTTCCACACACTGTAACAACCACCCGCCACCCTCTTTACTATTCCTCCCCCCTCCCGCACAACATTACATTGCTGGTTGAGAATGGGGGGAGGGTATTTTCCCATTTTCCCACTTCACATGTTTGCAGCTTTACTATTCAGTATGACAGAACAGAAAACGACGATGCCGTTCTGAGCAAAGGTCATTTTCTGCTTGATTTAGATGAAAGAGCAAATTTAGCCATTCTTTGTGTGGTAATGTTTAAAGCTTGAAACCCCTGCAGCAGGGAAAGAAAGCACAGCCGCTATTGTGTGAAATGTGGAAATGTGCTTTTTGTTGCAGGGGTGGTTTCTGTTGGGGCTGGCAAATGTACCCCACACAACCAAAGGCTAAAGCAAAATTTAGGTGCTCTGTTGAAATGTGTTTAATTGGTTGCACCAAACCTCTAGGGGTAAATCAACAAGCCTATGTTAACTACCAATTTAAATACCACAAATGGGAGTATTGATGTTCCTTCCCTGACAGCAGCAACTTCTAAGCTGTGATCTCCCAGCGCAATGTTAAATGAGGATAGCTTTATTGACACACCAACAGCAGTGTGGGAAATATATGTGCCTGATTTTGGCTCTTCTTTGCCGTTAATAGAAACACTTCCATCATTTGTGTCTTCAAGGAGGATTTCCACACATTTTCCAGAAACAAATTCTAATAGAGAAAACCACCCTGAGCAAACATTGAATGAAATAAATAGGGTGTTATGCATTTTAGTCTCATTAAATGAGAATCTAAAAATGGAGGTTAAATCAAATTCAGTTCTTTTGGAATCATTGTTGTTCAAATTTGACAATGTGAAATTTAATGTAGCTGCTAAAGAGTTCATATTTAATCCGAATTCTAAAAATTCACCAGCACAGAGCGAACAACAAATGCAGACTGAGGAAGCAGGCCTAGTATTGAATTTGTGGCTTCTGTTAATGAAGGCAGTATTCAAAAGTTTGTGAATTCTGCCGTGGAATTTATTGTTGTTGACAGCAGAGGGGGATGGAGCTGGCTAATAGCAAGTGTATTGACACAAGAGAGAATGGTATTACTTTAGCGCCCAGTGCTGTGATTCCTAGGTATGGATTAACTTCGGGTTGTGATTTATTGAATGGGGTGGTTAGGCAGACTGTGGCTGGTCAACGTATTGACTCAGATGTTAATTGCATTGTGGAGGAACCAGCCCAGGCTGCACCATGTACAGGTATAAGCAAAAGGAAGGGCCGACAGGCCAAACAAGCAAGCAATCGTCAATCTCCAAAGTGAAATAATCAAGTTTCTAAAGGTTTTTTGAAAGAAGTGTTTTCGCAACCAAATGTTCAAGCTTTGCTCTCATCCGATACATTGGTGGGACCAAGTGGCGACCCATCCATTGCTGTGGTGGTTGACCCTATTAGGGGACATAATGTTTAGATTACAACTCATTAATTGGTATTTCCTGCTATTATTGACTTGACAACGGCTCTCTCTGCAGCTCAAGTGGTAAATTCTATGCAGATTCCAACTAGGGCAACACCGTTTATTGAGTTTGGTTTGCCTTTAAATAGAAAACAACATCTCATAGAGCAAGAGCTGGATATAAGAAGGGCTGAGGGGCGATTGAATAACTGTATTGAGGGGGATTACAATTCTCCTCATCAAGGAAATGTGTCTTACTCTTTTCAACCTGCGCTGCAGGGAATAGGTAAGGAAATTATTCAAGGTGTACATGCAGAGAACAGATCCTCAAATCTGCAGAGCAACTGCTTGAGTAGGGTAGGCCATAATGACCAAACATATTCGGGGGAAGTGCAAGGGACACAAATCCAGAACTGGGGTGGATTCGCAAATCGTTGGCCAAGGGGCCCTTTGGCTGCATTGGTAGAAGGCGTGAATACCATTAAGCCGACTCATGAGTTTGAACACGCCACTAAAATGGTTAGTAAGGAGAATATAATGTGCAAACATCCATTTGTAATATTGTTTGAAGGTGTCTGTCCAGAAAATAGATCAGTAATCTTAAGTCGTTCATCAATTCTGAACCTTCTTTCTCAGATTTCTAGTTGGGTGTGGGATCTGTTGATTTGGGAAGGGTAGATTTTTATAGATAGATACATGACTGATCGTTCAATTGTTTGGTTTAATCCTCATTTGGTCTTCAAAGCAATCCTGATTGAGAGAGAGAGTGCTTTAAAGCATGTGGTTTTGATGCATCCCATTATACAGGAACACTTAGCAAAAGTAGCATGTCAGAAGCTGACAATTTCTGTGGGGGAGGGATTGAACATTTAAAACAAAGAATGGGGAAATCAGAAAAAAACAAAGATTGGTCATGGTTGCTGAGGGCGATGCACCATTGAGGATGACCATGTAGACATCTCTAAGGGCTCCCAGAAAGAACAATGTTCCATCTTGTCTTGGAATACACAGGGCCACTCACACTTATTTTCTTACCCAGCAATAGGCATGCCGTTCAAGATACACACAATTGTCACTTTATAGGAAACATGGTTGATGAGTCTTCTGGCTTTTGATGGTGATGACATTTCTTTCCAGTCAGCTAAAAAGGGACTAGTGGGTGGACCTTTTGGCAGCATTGTGACTCTGGTTAAGTCTAGCAGGAATATTACACTTAAGCAGTTTATTGAAGTATGTTTTGGTATCTTGTCTACTCACATGAAATAATATGTGAGAATTGCCAAGATCTCTTGATTGTGAACTTCTACTGGAATAATGGCATTAACGATCTAAATGATACCATGAAGATTCTTACTCAATATGCACATTTTAATTGTTGTGTTCCCAAATGGCCGAATTGGTACTGCTGGAGATTTGAATTCTGATTGTATTGAAACTGTTTGGGGGAAGATGCTTTTTCTTTTAAGCTAGGAATTGGTTGCAAAAGTGTAAATGATAGATGATGGATAAAAGGCATGGGTAATCTAGGGTTGTTGTCATTGAATACAATTACTGTGTCTGGCCTTTGGCAGTTGCAACATGGTCAAATAGCCTTGCTCAGTCCATAATTGATTGTATTTTTGTGGACAGTTGGCTGTTGATGAAGTGTTTGGATTTGGACAACGCCACCACATGTCATAGTGATCACTCTATGCTTGAGGCCCTATTTAATATCTTTTGGGAACCCCAGGATCAGCAAGTGAGAGGAGTGACAGGCTTGACTGTTAATGTGGTAGAGTATTAAATATGTTGGAATGCCCCTAAAGCATTTAGAGTCAATAGCCATCTTACACAAATGTTGTATAATTCTTTGAATGTCCAGATCATTTTCTCAATTTTGTGAGTTGCTTACTGGAATCGAGTAGGGTTTATGGAACACGAGGGAACATGAACATTAACAAAAAGCATTACCATGTGCATAGGGAAGTGGTGGTAGTTAGAAAGAGGGAAGCTAGGCAAGATATTCCGAGATTGTCGAATAAAAAAGATCTATCTTTGAAAGAGCGGATTAATCGATCAAAAGTAATTCAGCAATCTTATAAGATCTGGCTTCAACAAACCTGTGCAAATAGGCTTCAGCAAGATGCGGAAGCTATGTTGCACACCTTAAAAAATAAAAACTCCCTGGCCTTTTGGCACTTTGTGAAGGTGGTAGATCTGTCAACAGCAATTATACAGATGAATGCAGTTCAAGAAGCAAATTGGGTATCCCATTTTACTCTTATATATGCAGAACTTAGTTTGGTTTCCACCAAATTTGTCTTGAATCTGGGAAAGAAAGAATATGTTAAATGCTCTGATTTTGCCCCTCAGGCGGTTTGATAAATCAAATAAGTGTGTCCCGTGCCCCAGGCCGTAATGGGCTGTCACATTTGTTACTTAAAAAAGAACCTGGAATTTGGGTATGAGTGTTATCACACTTGTTTCTCAGCATTATAGTAACTAATACTTGTCCATATTCTTTGTCAACTGCACACATAATACCTATATTTAACAAGTATTGCCAATGCCAACAGTTTGAACTTTTGAATAGGCATGGGAAATGCACTTGTCAGGCACTACCAAAGTGGTATTAACTGGCTATTGATGGTAGCAAATGCAAGATGTGTGAGTTCATTAGCATCCAGTGCCTGGAAAATGCTTAATACTTATACACAAGCCAAAACATTTGGCTTTGTCAATGCGTGTGTTTAACAGGACTTCAGTGACGGACACACATAGTGCTTATACATAGGTCAAATCAGACCTGTTTTAGCCATTTTTATTACACCAGTAGCTTGTTTACAATTTTGATTAAGTCATTAGCTCTCAGAAGACTGCCTTAAAAAAAACTACTGGCAGGCAGTTAAGAGCCACGTTTTAATTAAGGTAAGGCTTAATTAAAGCAAGCTCACAGAGCTTGCATGAGGAAAGATGGTAAGTCTTAATTAAAGCAAGATCAGAGAGTTTGCATGAGGAAGTGTTTGGGGCGGGAAGGGCCGGAATTGGGTGGGAATGGCCATCATCAGTATGGCCATGGGCAGTCAATGGGTGGGCAAATAAGCAAACAACACATACAAGCTTTGTATACTGCCTCATATGCCTTTGCTCCCTATCTGTACTATAACAAAATAGTTTTGCTTGTAGATGGCATTAAAGAGTCTCCTAATAGCCCAAACTAAAAAGAGGAAACAGCCATTGTATTGCCTATTTGATTCTTCTCCGTTACAATTAGGATGGCCTCAATGCTCTTGATATTCAGGGAGGTCATCAACACCCTGCTCTTCAGGTAGTACCTAGGGAACACATAGGGCCCTAAGGGATATATCTGTGGAAAATCCCACCACTGTGTGCCAGAATCGTTCAGTTCAACAGATGCAATGTATCTCCTTTAGGGCAGGCTTACACTTTTGGTTTAATCTTCACCCAACATTTCACAGTGGCTGCTCCCGAGCTAGGATTGCAAACTCATTACAAATCAAAACATGTTTTAGAAAATCATGTTGGGAATTGGAAATTGTTTCTTTTAACTACATAGACAAACACTAACGTTCACATCAACTGTCAGCCCATATTTAACGAGGAACAAATTTTACTCTGGCAAGGTTTCGTTAAGAGTATTATGTTTTGCACTTGTTAGCATGGAGTGCAAGCTATCTGATAGAAAATGCAATGTTTGTAAAAAACATACTCCTATGCCTGTGGAGAGGGGAGTGTTGATGAACAGTAAAGAGATGTAATGCTGTATACCTTGATGACATGTTCATGTAGCCAATGATATAGCTCAGCGGTGCATTGTATTGCTGTAGATATTTCTGCAAATGTGGGAATTCTTGTCTGAGTTCACTGCATCTGCTGGGTGACAGGTTACAACATTCATTACAAGCCTGACTGTTGAAGTCCATAGCCCACTTACCTATACAAGGACACAGAGAGACCAGATCACGGACAGTGATAAATAAAAATTATAGCAGTGTATGGGTCAGGAGAGTTGTATGAGGCACAGCCAAAACTAAAACAAAACTCACCGCAAATGAAATCAAAATCTTGACGAGTCAGTTCGCTCGTGAACCTCGCTCCAGGGCAGACTCTCTCCGACAATGGACAGAGAACTTTGCAGTATCGTTCATTCCGAGCTTGCAAATCAGAGGAAAGTGGACGAAGTAACAAAACATTGCCAGGGACCGTCAGCAGCACCGGTGAGAGCGGAGCAACTAGGGTGGCAGACCACGTCAGACTCATAGAGGTTTGTGGCCCGGAAGCAACAACAGTGCTGGCCAGACTCAGACAGTTACAGTACCGCCCATTCATAAATTATGGATGCTCACTAACCAGCAGTTACCATGTAATGCAGAACTGGGAAGATGCCCTCAGACTAATAGAGAGGTGGCTTGATTTTACCCACATAATCATTTTCGTAGCTGGCTGCCAGCATAACACCATATTCCTAACTGTTAACGCTTGAGTAAGAATATGAACGTAGTCAATTAATTAATTATAAGAAATAATGACTTGTATATTTTTTTCAGTCTGTATGCAGGGGATAATATGTAATATGGCAATATGCTAATAAGTACAATATTCTGTTATTTTTCAAATAACTTTGGCTATTTTAAACAAGTTATCATTTTATTTGGACAATGCATGGTATCTTTCCAATTCAAATATGGCCAGCTTGTTTTCAGAGAGATTCCTTAGAGACAGTCATCCAAGATGTCTGCCTCCATGGAGGAGCTCATTTAAAAGCAATGAGTTCCGAGATGAGCATGAATGGGTGGGATTTGCCATAGGCATTACATTGGCTAGGGGCAGGGAATAGGAGGGATAACAACTATGTATCCCTCCTAAAATTTCATCTCCATTGGAAAAGCACCACAGACCCACTTTCAAAGCCCATATTTGAAGTACTTACATTAATGACAATAGTTTCGGCTTTTAAGTTAGTGCTGCCAGTGCCACCTAATAGCCCAAACTAAAAAGGGAGAGAGAACCAAACCTTTGAATTATAGACACATATATCATCAACGCTGACAGTAAGGTTTTTGCAACACTTCTCCTTAAACATCTGGAAAAGTGGCCAAACGATTCAAATAGGCTTGAAAAGTGGCAAACCGGATTATAGCGTAATATTGGCACCTCTTTAAATGGCCTAATGATGAAATGTATTCAACATCTAGCCTGGGGTGGCAAATATACATCCATATATGTAGCCTCAGTGGAATGCTGTCGATCAACATTTATTAAGGACAACACTTCAGCTATGGGGTATCCTATCAGGTCTACTGAGTCTGAATGTTGCCTTACATACACACACCAAGCTCAGAGTTTGTCTAAATCATTCTGACCACCTGTCCCGCTCAATTAAAGCCTTTCGCGGGGTTAGGGAGGGATGTTTGTTAGCTCCTCGCCTATTTAATTTATACATGGCGGACATTGGAAAATACTTGAAACAGGCAACTTTTGTCACCCCAAAGCCACAACATCTATGACCATATTGGTTATTTTATGCAGATGACATTTTGTCTTTGATTGTACCCCTTTGGGTGTTCAACATCTAATGAATGCCTTTTCTGCCTATGCTGATGCTCATTCTTTTAAGTTGAATACATCCAAGAAAAAGTTCTTGGAGATATCCAAGGGTAAGAAGAGGGATAGGTTTTGTTGGAGGATTGGATAAAAACCTTTGGTTAAAGAGCAATCCTTAATTTACCTTGTTTTTTTTATTACATCATGTCCAAGTTTGAGTGAATTATATCAGTGGATTAAGGACAAGCATCCCCTATGATCAATCAATTCGTACTAGTTGAATGAAGATATGGGACGTTTCCCTTATAGCCAGTGTTATGATATTATCTTGGCAAGACAGTGCCTATATTGATGTATGGGAGTGTGAAAGCTTGGCTATTTTGCACTACTTGTTAGTAATTGAAGCTGTAATATGAAGAAGAACATTACGAGTACCTAACTCTGTCCCGATTAGTAGTATTCAATATGAATTGGGGCTCATATCTCTAAAAGCTTGAGCGCAATGGTAAATATTATCTCTCTTTCGGAAATGATAATGCCCAGTGGAGGACTCACTGTTTGTTGCCTTGAATATTATGCTTAGGGTAGGAGGAATGCTATGCCTTTCTACATCTATTTTTCCTGCATTCTTTAAACATGCATCTATTATTCCTATCTGTAAAAAACCTTCAGCTGATCCCTTGATTGTTTCCTACTTCCGTCCTATTTCTCTTCTATCCTACCTTTCTAAACTTTTAGAATGTCTTTTCTATTCCCTGAGCTCCACATTTGTCACTAATCTTTCTCTTCTTTCTTGATTTCAGTCTGTTTTTCGTTCGCTCCACTCTACTGAAACTGCCTTGATCCCTGTGCTAAATTCACTTCTTTCCGTTTGTTAGTCTAAACATTCCTCTTTTCTTATCCTTCTTGATTTATCTGCTGCATTCAACAATGTGGATCACTCTTTGCTCCTGGCGTCAATTTTTTCATTTGGTCTTAAAGGTTCTGCTCAGTCTTGGTTTAACTCTTATGTGATAACCAAACTTTCTCTCTTTCTTGGGTGGGCCAGACCTCTACGTCTTTCTCGCTTGGTCACGGGGTATCTCAAGGGTCAGTTCTAGGCCCCTTTCTCTTCTCTTTATACACATCACTGGGTGCTGCTATCATCTCTTTTTTTGGTCTAACACATCATTTCTGCGCGGATGACACTCAACTATTTCTATCTTTCTCTTCTTTCTCCCCCCGGACATTCACCACACTCTCACTGCTTGTCGCATCGCTATCAAATCCTGGATGTCTTCTCATTTTGTCACTCTTAATGCGGGGATGGCAGAGACCCTGTTCTTCTACGCAAATACTGTTCCTCCTCATTTTCCACTAATGTTCATATCCTACCCACCCTCTAAACTCTCAATCTCAAACAGAGCTCATAATCTTGCTCTCCACTTTGACTCAACTCTTCTTTTTATCATCATATTTCTGTTACCTCTCGCTCCTGTCATTTCCATCTTCATAATATCCGTAAAGCACCCCCTTTCTTGCCTAAACTTTTAATTTCTTCACTGATCTTTTCCCGACTCTTCTATTGTTCTACTACTGTGTTCGGTCTTCCAAGTTCCCGCCTTGCCCCCTTAAGATCAGTCTTTAACTCTTCCATCAGTCTACTGTGTCTTCTTCCCTATCCAAACTTTATTTCCTCTTCTCTCGCTACACTCGGCTGGCTGCCTTTCCACTCTCAAATCAAATTTCACTTCCTTTGTCTCGTTTTTAAATCCCTCTAAGGTTGTGCCCCTAACTACCTTGCTGTACTCTTATCTTTCTATATTCCATCTTGTTCTACCCAGTCTTCCTCCCTCTTTAGACGTGTGGGTCCTCAGCCCCTGTGTGCGCAGTCTTCTTTCCGATCCTTTGAGCTTCTTGCTCCTCTCAACTGAAACGCTCTCCCACTTTCACTTTACTCCATTATTGTCTGTTCTCTTTTTCGTGCCTCTCTAAAAACCTATCTACTTCAACATCCCTCATTGATCCTTATCTGGACTTGATGCCTATTCAATTTTATTGTACCCTGTTTAGTTTTAAATGTTCAGTGCTTTGGCTTAAGGCGCTATATAAAATACAAATAAAATACAAAATAAAATACTGAGGGGGAAGTGGAAGTAGTATGATTAATGAAATGTTTGAATATTTCCAAAACCTTCTCTCCAAAATAGGTAGCACTAATATAGCATAGGTGTAAAATCTGACTAAAGTTAAAAACCATTTATTTTAATGTGACTGGTCAATTACTATGGACCCTATGCACCAGTTTCCTTCCTTAAGCCATTTACAGGACACATATAAGCAGTTAGGCTTTCTTGCCCCGTTTCTAACCATTTATCCAGACAAAGTAACCAGGTCCTATTTTCTGCAATTGATCTAGTTGGAATCTGATTTTAACAAAACAAATTTTGTTTAGATACGGTATGCTTCTACAGGAACACATGCCTTGTCGTTTTTGTAAGGAGGGGGGTCAAAGCGAAACGCTTAGGCATTTGATGTTTTGTTAACCAGAAATTCAGTGCATTCAAGAGAGCTTTTGAAACAATTGAAGGGACTACTTTTATATCATGAATTTGAAATAGTCGGGTTGATATGTCTAGCTGGGCGAGCTACTTCAGCAGTAATTGTGGTTACTGGATCTGTAAAAGCATTGACATTGGATCCTATTATGAATTCATTGAATGTGTATGATTAGTTTTATGAAGAATGTAATTATATTTGTAGTGTTTTTTGCTTGGTATGTGTTTTAAACTTGAGATTTTTGTAATTAAAATTGTGATGTTTATGTATGTACACTTATTGTGGTTTAATACTGTGACGTTAAAGGTTGATATGTATTCTTATAATATACCATATAACAATAAAAAAAAAATATGTACCCATTTTCATCTCACTGGCATCATTGTTCAGAGTCCGTATAGCCGGGAAAGACCCAATTCAGTCTAATGTCCTACTAAAGTGGACTCTCAAAGATATCATTAATAGCATGTGAGATAGCTCCGTGTGTTGAACCTGTGTTGTAGAGATCTACATGCACACCGCAAGTGATAGGTTAGAACACAAGCAGCAGTGATGTGTTATCTCTGTGATGAATTGGCTATGAATCAATTGGGTACTTTTTATTTGTGCTAATCGTTATATTACATGGCCACTCTAGTGGCCATGTAGTTATGGTTAAGTTGCTGTTTCCATAGGAAGAGCACTTTTTGGGCGACTTATAACTTTGCTCCCCCTGGACGAATCCGCACCAAACTTTGCAAAAAAAAGTATGTAGCCCACTCTGAATTTCTTTGCAAGGTTTGGTCAGGATTCATCCAGGGGGGGCAAAGTTATAAGGGGGTCCCAAAACCTTTTTTTCTTCCCATAGACTAAATGGGGAAAAAACTTTGCTTGAGCCTACAGCCCAAACTGCTGGACGGATTGTCACCAAATTTGGACCAGGAGTAGCAGCTTGGTCCAGAAAGCGTGCTTTTGCAAATTTGGTGAAAATCCATCCAGTAGTTTTTTTTTTAAATGACCAAAAGGTAGGTCAAAACAAATTAGTGATATCTGTGTTCGGTCCGTGGACACACTTCCCTGTTCGCTCCACGGACAGTGTCCTGATTGGCCAATCAGCTTACGTCATGTCCGCAGACATGCAATGTGTTCACTGATTGGATGGCATAGTGCGTGAAGCGCGTCAGGTTTTCGGTAGCGCCCGCCATCTCGGACAGCACGGTGAAACTTGGTTGAACAATTGTATTTAGTAGAGTGTGTTGGTGTTTAAGAGTGTTTGGGGAGGGTGGAAGAGTATGAGGTGGGTTAAATGTTGTATTTTTTTATGTGGTAGACCCTCTTGTTGTGTTCGATTTGTCTGCGGACAACACGGCTGTTCTGAAATGTTCTAAATAATCTAAATGGGGGTGTTCTGGGGACGCAATATGTGTCCGTGTTGTTCACAAGCAAGGTGAAAATGTTCTAAGAACAATTGCGGTGTCTTGAAATGTCCTTAAGTAAAGAAGTTGGGGGTGTCCGGAGAACGCTGTCCGTATTGTTCGCTGGTAAGTTGAAATTGTTCTAAGAACACTTGCGCTGTTCTGACATGTTGTTAAATAAATAAAATGGGGGTGTCCTGATAAGGCGGTGTCCTGAAATGTTTGTAAATAAATAAAATGGGGGTGTCCTTAGAACGGTATGTCTGTCCGTTTTGTTCATAGATAAGTTGATAGTGTTCTAAGAACACTCTCTGTGTCCTAAAATGTTCGTAAATAAACAAAATGGGGGTGTCCTGAGGACGCTGTCCGTAATTGTTTGCTGGCAATTTGAAAGTGTTCTAAGAACACTCGCAGTGTCCTGAAATGTTCGTAAATAAACAAAATGGGTGTGTCCTTAGGCCGCTGTCCGTATTGTTCGCTGGCAAGTTGATAGTGTTCTAAGAACACCCGCGGTGTCCTGAAATGTTCGTAAATAAACAAAAAGGGTGTGTCCTGAGGACGCAGTCCGTGTTGTTCGCAAGCACGCTGAAACTGTTCTAAGAACACTCGCAGTGTTTTGAAATGTTCGTAAACAAAATGGGGGTGTACTGAGGACGCTGTCCGTATTGTTCTCTGGTAAGTTGAAAGTGTTCTAAGGACACTCATTATGTCACCGGACATTAAAAGTTCCCATAAGGCATATTTAAAATGTTTGACTTTAAGGGTGTGATATGCTGCAGTGGTTCTAGCCAGGGCATAGAGTTTTGGGAGCATGGCCATCTGGCCATGCACCCAAGACTCTATTCCCTGGCCACAACCTCCGCAGCATATCACACTCATAGTGGTTTATAACTTTGGGATCCAAAAACAAATTTATAAGGAACAAAGTTATAAGCCACTATGGGTGTGATATGCTGCGATGTTTGTACTTATTATAATATACTTACTGTTTGGTTTAGTAACTGGAGTACATTTATTCCTTGTTCATTTCTGTGATAAAAGAAAATATCATGTTAGTATTGGTATTTTGTAATGACTTATAACATTGCATAATCAACATTTATTTTTTTGGACCCTCATATTTAGTACATTACAAACCAGTGTACTGTGCAATTTGCTCAGTTTCTTTGTTTGTTGCTAAAATCATTGGGTCTGTGGGAGAAAATAAAATCCATGTTGGATTAAAAAGAAAACCTTTTCTTGTTCTGCTACAGTCTATGTGTTTGTTTGTTTTCAGTGTTCACTTGTTATTTCTGGCTAATGCTCTATATATTGGCTTGTTGCAGATTTTTGGAGCAGTTACATATCATTTATTTGTTTGGATATTGTAAAATTGTGTAGCAGTTAGATACCAGTTGGCGTATTCTGTCTATTTTTTTTAATATATTTTAGTGGTATTGATTTATCTGTTTGGATATTGTAAAATTTTGGGGCAGTTAGATACCAATTGGCGTATTCTAACTATCTATGTTTTGCTCTAATTTAGTGGTATTCATTTATCTGATTACTTGTTGTACAATCTTTGGGCAGTTAGATACCTGTTGGAATATTCTAACAATTTACATTTGTTTACTACTAGTTTAGTTAAGGTTTAAGTACAGTTTAGTTAATACATTTTGGTTTTAAGAATATTAAATAAGCGTTTGAAAGATTTGCTGGTAATCTCTGCTTTAGAGTAATGGTACTATCATGACATTCAAACCATCCACATTTCTTTTTTTATATATGCAGTGTAGTGAACTGAATTGGTTGTGGCTCCTGCGTGGTAGATTATACCTATTGTCGTGAAGGTTTTCTTATCAAGTGGTACTTGACCATGTGTGAATCCAGTCAGCTTGCAGTTGTTTTTGGTACCATCTGCATTGCAACGTAGAAGCATTAGTATTACATATTTACTATGTGTTTATATTAATAAAGTGGAGTGATTATACGAATTGAAGGTAGTACATAATCTACCATGGTTTGCATTTTGTACAAGTTGCTGAAATGGAATGGATTCACAATTAGGTATTGATATATATACAAAGTATTCATTGGGGATTTGTTCTTGTGTCACATTGTTGCAGAGAGTGCATGTATGTCTCCACATGTATGAAATCTGGAAGATTTCATTTATGGTATTTTTTTTATTTTCCAGTACTTGTAGTAAGTAAGTACACTAGAAATTCTTGTGGATCTTCCTGTGAGTTTATAGTGATTTTAACCATTCCAGCACAGTAGTCCAATTGTTGTCTTATTCCATAAACACTATACGTGTTGTCAGGATTGTTTTTTGCTTTTCTGTGAAGTACTAACATTTGCAGACACAATTGGTCTGTACCGTGTAAGTAAATGTTGTCAACAATTGGTGGCAATTGAAATAGAATATTCATTGCTACATTTACGTAGCAACTTACTCCAACTATATTTGAGAGTTTAAATGGACCAGGCAGTTCTGTATTTGATTGATTTCTTTTTAGTTTGTCTTCCTTCTTTGATGAAGTACCTGGTTTACTTTCCCTAATTGGTTATTTATGTTTGTGGTACTTGATGAAGTTTTAGTTTCTTTTCCTCTCTTTGGAGGATTTGCAGTGACATCCCGTTGCATTTCTGTTTGATTTAGTTTTCTTTTACAATGTTTTACTTTTTGTGGAACAGAATATGTGTTTAGATGGGGGGTGTGCTTACTTTACTTGCATCAAAGTTGATTAGAAATATAACGTCAAGTGTATGTAAGCGTGATAATAAATACATGTCTTTGAAGAGTAGGAATCAAGCTGTTGAGCGTCCTATCCTTTTTACTTCTGAAAGTTTGTCAAAGAGAATATTGACAAAATGAATTTTGTTGTCACGTGGGTATGTTTGAAATCCAACAACTGTACCCAGTGCTCCATTAACTAGTCCTTGGTCCACGTCAATGTTACGTTTAAGCATTACTCTGTAATTTAAGGATAATTTTAATATCTTTTCCAGCCCAGCTGTGTTGGAGATTGAATTTTCTAAACTATTTAGTCTTGTTGTGGCTTGCTCACACATGGGTAGTGTCATACCATGTACATCTAGTTTGTCTGTGGCGCTAATTTCCATTATTGGTTGCATTTCTTTATTTAACATTATTTCATTGAATTTGAAAAAGCTTGCAAGAGTTGGCATTAAGGCCATACAATTGACATTTTTATGGGTTAATTGTTCCATAACATCAGTAGCACATGCATTATCGCCATAAAGTTCATGAATGTGCCGGGTTTTCAATATTGCTTGTGCTTCTTTAGATAGTATACCAACTCTAATACTTGTTAAGATGTTGGCATAAGTGAGATCTGCAGATTGACACATGTTTTCTGTTATTCTGTATTGGAAATGTTGCCAAAAGTTGACATTTCCAATGCTGCCAACAGTTTTACGGCAGAGTTTGTGTCCTAATGTTTTAAAAATAGGCTCACCTTTTACTGGTGTCAATTGAAGAAGATCTCCGAAAACAATAATGTGTTTTCCTGCAAAGAGCTCTTCGTAGTTTGTTTTGAATACTTCTTGTAATCTGAGGTGAATCAAAGCCAACATTAGGTTGGACACCATGCTCACTTCATCTATAAGTAGCATTTTCATTTGTTTTAATACTCTGCGTAGTTCCATTGCAGCTTCTGTAGAAAGTTTGTAATAGTCTAATTTGTTTTGGTGTTCTACTGGCAGGAGTAGTATTCGGTGTAAAGTGACACCGCTTATGTTGTAGGCAGCTAAACCTGTGGGGGCAGTGACAACAGCTGACAGTTTGCTGTTTATCAATTGTTGAAGGAACTTACTGATGATTTTGATTAGGAATGTTTTACCAGAACCAGCTTCATCACTGACGTATAGTAGTATAGGTGTGTAATTTTGGCAGGTGCATTCTTTGTTTTCATGTTGTACACCATGTACAATTTCTTTTGTTTTTCATTGTGCAACATTGTTTTCTACTGTGTAAAGTTTACATCAGTTATAGTGCTTTCATTTGCTTTGAAAGCGTCTTCATATGAGTCTTAGTTATCTAGTATTTCTTCTTTTCTCCATGGTTTAAAGAGTTGTAGAAGGGACATGTAATATAGTTCTTTATGTTGAGGAGTCTTTAATGACAATTTGATATGATTAATTAAATTTGGTTTGGTGAGTTTTACTAAGCTGCCTTCACAGTTTCTCACTCTGTATTTACCTTTTTTTTCATCAGGTTTAATATTATTTTTGTATGTGAAGTTTTGGGCTATGTGGTATAGACCATGGTTTCCAAAGTATTACTTCTGTTTGGGTAGTATGTGTCCAATAAATTGTTTTTTAAAATGTCTTGGCTGTTGGGATCATGTTTGGCTATTGTTTCTATATCTTTGTATGACTTTAGAACTCTTTTTCTAGATTTATCAGGACCAAGACTTAGCCATGCTATGTTTTCAGATTTACCATACAATGCAGTACCAGTTAAACAGTCTGCTGCTTCATAGGATCCACATTCTCTATGGGAGAGCATTTTTATGCCCAAGGTGTATCATTTCTGAGACACTGTTTTGTCTGATGACAGGTCATTCCAGAGGTCTTGGAGCTCTGTTTTTTCAGCTTTGGTTAAGTATGCTGTAACATATCGTCCAACTGCAGTGGAATTGTCTGCAATGTACTGCACATCTATGTTTGCATTCCATAAGTGGGCAATGATTGCATTGTAATCATTGATATATTGTTCTTCTTCTGTTCATTTTATGTAATATGTATTTTTAGGTGACTTACCTTTAAAACTATGTCTAACCGAAGACATGAGGTTATTCACTTGACCTGTATTTGTAACCGGTCTAGGGAAACCAAAGCGGCATTTGGTGTAGTATTTCCCTTTGTTTTTGTATTTGCGACAACAATATTTGCCACATTTGAGTCTTTGAAATTGTAAAATGTGTGCATGAAGATCACTATTTGTGGTTTCTGATGGAATTTCACAAGTGACATACTTTTCAATAAACTGTAAAACAGTGGCATCACTGTCTTGACCAAATTTAGGAGCATCTTTAATCCATAAAAGCATGTGGATATGTGGTGCTCCTATGGCTTGGTATTCTTTTCTCCAAAAGAAGTGTTGCACTTCTCCAAGGGGAGGAACAGTTTTATTACAAATAAAGTGTAGCATAGCAATGAAGCGATGGTGAAAATAGCTTGAAACATTAACAGGATCCAGAGAACAAAGTTCTCCAGGTGTTAGTATATCTATGTTTGTTTTGTTTTTGTTTGATATGTTTAGGAAATCATGTAAATCTTCCCATGCATATTCTGCACAACTTAATGTAACAAACCAAGTGGGTGTGCCAAGGTTTCTGATCATACAACGTACATCTCCATGACGTTGAAACCAGTACTCTTTAGTACCACGCATATTTGCTAATAGATTTGTAATATTTGATTGTAAAACCACATCTTTATGTTGCACCTTTTGTAATAATTGTGTAGCTGACATATTTTGAAAGTGGGATCCTGATTTTGATGTGTGTGCAACTCCGTAACATAAAGTTGCTAGTTCACTTTCAAAGAGTAGGTGGAATATGTATTCCACATTTTGTCTAAATCTGGGATCTTCAGAATACATCCGTAATGAGTGATATTCTAATGCTGATATTTGGATAGGTCTATCATCGTACCTTCCTCCTTTGCAAGTAGGAAAGAGTAGAGGAAAAGCACGTGCTTCTATACTTTTTCCCATATGCTGATTGGTGATCCTTTTGTTTGACACATTTGGTATGTTTCTAGTGCATCTTCTATGGTGTCATTAGAGTGCAATGGATGAATTGTATAATGCTCTAAAGTATTTGATATTGTAGCAGGATCTAGGAGCTCAAATTGACCAGCTTCTTGTGTTTCTTGAATTATTTCACTTGTATCCTTCAAGTTTTCTTCAATATAAATTTCTTTGTAGTATTCATTATTTTCTTTAAGATATTGCAAGGCTTGTCTAACTTTATGTAAATCTACCAGCTGTTGCCATATTTTTTTGTCTTTTGTAGGTACTCCATTTACTAAGATAATTAAAGATTGCTGCATTGGACGTTGCACTCCTAGAGTGTGCACATTTTCTTTTAGATCTAATGGTAAATACACTACTTTTCCACGAATACCTTTCACTAATTCAGAGGGAGGTAATTTTGCTCTTTTTGGTTGAAGGCGTATTATTGCTTGAAATGGGTGTACTGTTTGAATTATGATGCTCTCATATAGATGTTAAATGAGGTTTCACGGGATCGCTGGTTACCTTTTATTCCCGGGGTTCGTGGAGTCGAGGCAGCCAGTCTGTCGGAGCGACAATGCCGATGAAGCAGTAACGCGGGAAATTAACCCAACACCCTCCTGACAATAAATGACAGGATAGCACTGAACCAACTCCCAACGCCACGGGTGGCACTTCTCTGTATTAACGTGACGTCGGGACAGTGTTTCCACTGGCAGAGAAGGAGAGTGAGTCCTTATGACACCAGTAGATGGATGAGCTGTTCTTCAGGACTTCCAGGAAGGCAGAAAGGATCGGGTACCGGCAGGGCACAAGACAGGTGAAGGGGGAAGGTCAGGCAGCAAGGACAGGGAGGACTGACCAGGGAATTCCCACGGGACAGGAGTCAAGGAAGGAAGAAGGCTAGACAGGAAACCCAGACAAGACCCCTCCTAACCCCAAAACCAGAAAGTAGGTAAGGACAAGACAGGGCTGGGAAAACAGGAACTGAATGTACCATGGAGCAGGGAAGGAGAGGATGTTTGGTAGGCAGGACAAGGCAGAGCAAGACTAAGCAAAGGGTAACTGGAGAGACTGAGGCACAGGTAAACAGTCTCCAGCAGCGCATACACGGCAACAACCGCATTGAGACGCGTTGTCTCCATGTATGCGAAGCCCTTTTAAGGTCCGGGGCCAAAGCGAGGCCTGGGAGGCAAGTCTGTGTTACTGCGCATGCGCGAACGTCGAATACTGACGATCCGCGCATGCGCAGAATATGCAAGATGGCTGTGCCCAAGGACCGCGGAACGGCGTGGGGAAAGACGCCACCGCGGATAGAGTCTCCATGAAGGAGGAGACTGCCGAGGCCGAGGACCCGGATCCCTGTAGCAGGTAAGTGGCGCACGAGAGCGAGCGCGTGGCGTGACAATAGATAAAGTTGTTGTAGGGGTTTTGGTAGTGGATATAATTCCAAATTATTTGTGATAGCACTTGAAGGAGTTTTGGTTGTTGTCAAGTTTTGTAGTGCAGTAACTGCAAAGTATTAAGGGGTCAGTTATTTCGTATTTGTTTTCTGCTATAAGGTAGAGAGCTAATTCAAACCATTTAGAATCTTCATTGTTTTCTATTATGTATGATAGGTCTAGTTTTTGTGTTACTTTTATAAAAAGTTCTGCGGCAACATACACACACATGATTTGTTACTTCAGCTGATGTACTTTTAAATTTTAGTATTTCTTTTTTGTATGTGTATAGTAAAAGATTGCCATGCGTAGAATTGTTGCTAATTTGGTTTGAAGCTATTTCATTTTGTAAGTGGCTTTCACTTCCAAAATATTTTTTCTGGATATAGTCGATTTCTTCAAGTAGGTCTTTTGCTGTACCATGTAGAAGAAAGTTATTTAAATTTGTTAGTACTAAAGCATGACTTTTAGCATAGTACAGTTTATAGACTAAATTTCTTACAGTTGATTGATGTGTTGATATCCTTTTGATATCATGGAAGGTGGTTTTGCAAATAGGTCATGTAATGCAGGCCAATGAATGTCCTTGTAGTCCTGTGTACTTGCGCACTGGACAGGTATCCATATTTTGCAGTAGTTTAATTTTGATTTTGTCTTTGTCTTTCACATATTGATTGAGGAATTGGCGTAAAGACTTGACATTTTTTTGGGGAATGGTACACATTGACGTTCATGGCCATTTGTACACTAGACATTCTGATTCAGTTGAATGGAGAGGTAATTCTAAGTTTTCAGGGCATATTTTTGTAAGCAGTACTTCTTGTTCCATTATGGTATTATTAACTTTTTCATAACCTCGACCACTGCTATGTATGGCAATTGTATTTGTTTGCTTTTGTTTGTATGCTTCTTCATTAAATTATGGTTCTGTGCTTGTAGTGTGACTCTATTCACCTTTGCAGATATTTAAAAAGTTCTTTCTGTTGACATTTAGTTTATTGAGAAGTCTTTTTTGTAATTTAGACATTAGTTTTGTTAATGGTTTCATTTTGTTTAACACTAAAATAAATAACTTTCTTTTGAGAAGGATTGCACTGTCTATCAACGGTTCTAAGATTAATTTCCTACGATAGGTTTTATGGGTTGAACCTGGTCTCTCTCCTGTTTTTATAAGATTTTGAAGGACTCTGTGATGGAACATTTTGGCTAAAATACTTTTCTTGGTATGCTTAGTTTGCACTATATCAAGATTTTAGAAGCAGTTTTATCTGTAGTGATAGCTGATTTTTTGTTAATTGTTTTCTGGTTTGTTTTACATTTTGATAGAGGAGGCAAAGTTTCTGTACTTGAAACTTCTTTTTTTCACTAAATGACTGTATTAGCAGTTTTGTTTCAACTTTTTAAAAAAAATTCTGCTAGAGATTGATGCTTATGTTGGACACTTTTATTTTCATTTGCTCTGCTTCTACGTTGCTTTCTACGGACTTGATTTTTGGTAGGCATTCTTTAGGGTCTGTTGAAAAAAATAAAGAAGGTATGGGTTGGGGTGTTCTGCAATGTATGTGTGCTGTGTGCATGAGTGTTTGAGTAAGATGATAAAGATGTATGTAATGGTGTGTGATTGTGCATTGGGCAACTACAACTAGTAGGGATGGGCATTCTTGAATTAATGTGTTACTAAACTGGGGTTCACATGACAGAAAAAAGTAAGCTATTGGTGTGTAGAATTACAAATAGTAAATCTACGGCTATACAATTAAAATAGTTGTTTGTTCTATAACATCAAAATTGTAGCGGCTGAGTTGGGTAATTTGTGTGTCGAAAAATAGGAATTTGTGGGCCATTCTGGTTGTAAATCGCTGTTTAAGAAATGGGGATTTTTAGACAGAATGTTGCACAATCTCTATTTTTAGGCACCGAAATAGCATGAATTAACCTTAAAGTGTGTTTGAGTAATAATACAAATATTATGCTGGTTTGCAACTTACTTTTTTTCTAAAATGAGCAGATTACTTCTTAGTTGTTCTTTGTACTTCAAATTCAGCTCCTTCTTTTCAGGACAATGGTCTTCACTGCAATTGTAAAAGAAACAAATTAATAATTTTGTTTGTATATAACACTGTTTTTAATTTAGACATTGATTTTTTTAAATTGACATCCTCAGCGCCTTCCTCAAAACCATTAAAATTATCTTATTCACATAAGATACGTCACACCAGTTGAATACATATCATATGTTCTTAATGAATAAACTGTATTACAATGACTAACTGTAGCACACAAAATATCTTTACTATGCCTTCTGAAATTTATAATGTACCAGTGAATACCACTATTCCTGTAACTAAGCTCTTGCAAGTAATAGTGCATCCAAGTCATGGGCTGCTTGCACTATATAAATATAGGTAAGTAAATAAATAAATAAATACATACATGTTTATGTTATTGAACAAGTATTGTTGTTTGAGATTTGAACATAGTGTGTGCATGCAATTTTGTTTGATTATATGCAGTCTATATATTTTATTTAAAAAATGTTACTTCACCATGATTTGAATATGTGCGTGTAAAAAGAAATTAAATAGTATAAAGGTTTGTAAGTGACAGTTGATTTTAGGAGATGGAAAAAAAGACAGTAAGTTCATTTTACAGATTATACAAGGTAAAAATCAGTTAATCGGTTTATATGAGACTAGAAGAATTGTACATGTACTTTACAGAAAATATGCATACCTGTAGTTTGTGTTCATGCATATGGATAAGCATGGAGCTGCAAATCGAAATCCTGGAGATTTGTACACTATTTCTCGTAGAAGGTGCATTCAAATGAAATGACACTTGTACTCAAGAGAGATTCACAGTACATTTGCAGTGCTGATCTGTGATGATGCAGTTAGATGTAGAGGTCTTCTATGTGATTGGTAGATGATCATATGACTTCTTAGCTAAATCCAATAAGGGAATGGCACAGAGAGTCAAGTGGAAATTGTAGAAGGGCTGTCCATGTTATGATATGTCCACGGACATGGCGGTAGTTCGCGGACATCGGGTGTTATATCCTGGGATTTTTGTGTTGGGAAGCCATGCAAATTAGAATGAGCATAGAAAGGGATTGGTCAGGAAAGTTTAATGGGTGTGTTGTGCCAGTAGAGAGTTTCTCAGATACTCTTTTTGCTGAGAGAAGAACAGATAGCTATGGCTTTGTGTTTCAGAAAACAGATTGTTTAGATTTTGGGAGATTCGTGGATACATTGGTTGAAGGTGTATGCAGAAAGCTGTGGAGTAGCTGTAGATGTTGGATTTGCACATGTGGAAGTACACTAGCATGGAGTACGTGGTATGAAGTGGTTGGACTTGCTACCTCTCTGTGCTACTTTGGAGACAGAGCAACACCCATATATAATTATAATTCATTGTGGAGGGAACAGTTTAGGACATGTGTCTGGAATTTCTTTGCAATTTGCAATGAAAGAAGGACTTGGGAAGGTCATGGACATGTTTCCAAATTCTCAAGTAATTTTTTCACGGATTGCGCAGAGACAAATGTGGCTTCGTTCTTCTTCATTTGGTCCACAAATGGAGAAAGCAAGGCACAATGTCAATAAGGCTCTTTGTGGCTTTCTAAGAGATTTTGGCATGTCCTCTTTTCACAATGAATATATTATGTTTCGTAGTACATACATTTTTCGCAGAGATGGAGTCCATCTAACTTATGCTGGCAATCAGATTTTTCTGAGAAATATACAAAATGCATTGCGAACTTTTTTAGAATTACAGCATCCATTAAGTAGTAGGTGTTGATTATTTATAATTTTTCAAACAGAAACACCACCAAAAGGCTCTTTTCAGAGCCACCACTTCCTCCCAGAGAAAATTGCAATGGTTATGCTAGGGTAGCACCCCAAAATTTTAGATGTCCGCGCACTGTCTGCAGACATCTAAAAAATACAAAGGGCCTTGCTTCATTTATTTTCACTTCTATTTTTTAACTGTCAAAGGGGGCTCTGAAAAGAGCCTTATTTTTTTTATTTTTGTTGTTTTATATTTTTTTTGTTTTTTATACAAGACACACTAGGAGAGGAGGGGAAAGGAGGGTAAAGGGGGGGACACCAACCACGGGGATAAGAAAGGGCACACTGAGAGAGGAAGATGTAGAGTGGGTTTTATTTGGGTAGTGAGCAGATCTTCTCATGCTCTGAGACAATAGTCTCAAAAGCACTGCAAAGTTGCTCTCCCCTGCAGAGTACTGTGTCGCAGTACATACACACAACTGTGACCCTCGAAAGGTAAGGGTCATCAGCATTGTGTATGGCCTGTGAGGCAGCTTGAGGAAAACGCTGTCCCACAGAGGTGGTCGTTGTGGTGACAGGATCAGAAACAGAGGCTAAAGTAGAGGAAATCAACCTGCTACGTTCTTCGCAAGGTACAACCCTGCGAATAGCCCCAGAGTGAAATGACCTTAGGTGTCGCTTCATGGTAGTGGTCCCAAAACTGTACAAACCAAGCCTCCCGCGACTGAGTACCATTTTGCACTCGTTGCATGTGACTTGGTTCACACAAGCCTTAGGACCATTCCCACGAATGGTAAATAACCGCCACACACAAGACTTACGCCGAGTGCGGGTAGTAGGGAGTTCAACTACCTCATCCTCGTCATCCTCTTCTTCCTCCTCTGCATCCTCACTCCTGTTCCCCTCTCCAGGCCCTTGGGGAGGTGGTGGTGGTGGAGGGGGTGGAGGTGGTGCTGAGGCAGATGCAGCACCAGGTGGCAACAGTGCAGCCATGGATGCCA
The DNA here is from genome assembly GCF_040938575.1 of Ambystoma mexicanum. Lineage (NCBI taxonomy): Eukaryota > Metazoa > Chordata > Amphibia > Caudata > Ambystomatidae > Ambystoma > Ambystoma mexicanum. Next base: position 246,871,321 of record NC_090940.1, on the reverse strand, counting down.
TCAGTTTCAAGATGGAAATCTGCAGGTGGCAGTAAAATTCGCTGTGCTCTGTAGAATAGCCAAAAACACAATGAGAATAAGCTCTAGGGCGTGGTCTTTTATAGGGGTGCTTGTACGCGGTTCGCGGACATGCGCGCTGTCCGCGGACAGATCGAACACAAAAAAAAGGTTCAAAAAGTTTTAAAAAGTACGTAGAAACTCAGAATTAGTATGTGGGACTTGTGCTATGGTGAGTTTTTATTGAAACATATTGTGGATTACTTGGAAATGTACTTTTAAATTGTTCGGGGACACAAACAGTGTCCGCATTCAGAACACACGATCAGCGTGGGTGCGGTCACATGATCGCTTCGCGAACATGTCCGCGAAGGGAGCGGCTGTCCGCAGGACTCCAAGGGAACGGACATATGTTTGCGCATGCGCGTTGATGTTCTACGGACACTGTTCGGGTCCTGAAGTCATTAAAAGTGCGTCACTCGTCAAACGAACAGTTACGGACCGGCGTTTGTTCTTAGAACAGTTTCAAATTGCTTGCGAACAATACGGACAGACATAGCATTCTCAGGACACCTTCATTTTGTGTATTTACGCACATTTGAGGACACCACATGTGTTCTTAGAACAGTTTGAACTTGGTTGCGAACAATACGGACGGGCATAGCGTCCTCAGGACATCCCTATTTTGTTTATTTACGAACATTTTAGGACACCGCAATTGTTCTTAGAACAGTTTCAACTTGCATGCAGATATTACGGAGAGGTACAGTGTTCTAAGGACACCCCTATTTCGTTTATTTCCGAACATTATAGGGCACATGATGTGTTCTTAGACAGTTTCAATCTGCCTACGAACAAAACGGACAGGCATACCGTCCTCAGGACACCCCTATTTTGTTTATTTATGAACATTTCAGGACACTGCGTGTGTTCTTAGAACAGTTTCAACTTGCATGCAAACATTGCAGAGAAGTTTAGTGTTCTAAGGACACCCCTATGTCATTTATTTACGAACATTATAGGGCACACGATGTGTTCTTAGAACAGTTTCAACCTGCCTACGAACAAAACGGACAGTCATACCGTTCTCAGGACACCCCCATTTTGTTTATTTACGAACATTTGAGGACACCGTGAGTGTTCTTAGAACAGTTTCATCTTGCTAGTGAACAGTACGGACAGGTATAGTGTTCTTCAGGACACCTCCATTTTCGTTTCTTCACAGACATTCCAGACACCCGCGCTGTCCGCAGACACCTAAATTGCTTTAAGAAAAAACATGAAATGAATTAGAACACAATACACAAATGTAACTTTATTTAACATGTATGATTAATCTATGACAGAGAAGGTGAGGCAGAAACTTAAACAAAAATAGGAGAATTAAGGGTTTTAACAGGATTTGTATGAGGTGAAGAAGGGATGGAAATCTCATCAAAACATTTTGGTTCACGTAGAGGGTTTGGGGATAATTGACTTGGATATGGAGAGGGGGGACAGGTACATGTGGGACAATGGTATGTGGACTTTTGTTTAAAATGAACTTCCACAAAGTTTTTTAAATTATTAAAATTAGCCAACAGTAGATCCATGTTTTCTTTTATGCTGTGAAGAGTCTTATCCATAACATCTTTTCTGTAGTACTTTCTATTTTGGTATGCTCTGTACAAAGAAACAAATATATATGTTAAATTGATATAAAATAATAATAATTAAATGGTATATATTGTAAAGTGTCTAACATTAGATTCACTTTCTTCTGACATTTCCTCATGTGGGAAATGCTCCTCTAGCCACTCCAGAGTACTAGACATTTCTGTGAAAAAAAAAACATATCATTTTTTTTTAATCTAATACAGAAGGTTTATAAATATATGAGTAAAATGCAGTACACTTACTATTTCAGGTAAGGTATGTTGTAAGTGTTCTGTAGATCTGCTGTTGTTCTTGGTTGTGGAGTGTCTGTGAGGTAATTATGTTGGAAGCCTATCTTTCTTCTTTTGATATATTCCATTTTAGAACATATTGTATTTAAATGAATGGTTAGTGTGTTACATATATGGGTTACACTTCTTATGTATTACTACATATAATGTGTATGTGTGCTGGTTTGTGAATTTGTAAAATGTTAATATGTTATGATATAACAATTAAATATACCCCCCAGAGTTTTGGGTAGTGGTGCTGTTGTCCGAACATGTCCGCGGATATTAAAAGAGTTCGCGGACATCAAACTCAGTAGAGGGGGTTCAGTATGTTCAATTTGATATGCACAAAAAGTCAGAGTTATTATTATTAAATTGTGCTACTAAAAACCTATGAAATTCAGTGAAAAAACGTTGTTAAAGGGACGTTATGGTTAAGTTGCGCTACTAAAAACCTATGAAATTCAGTGAAAAAACTTTGTTAAAGGGACGTTATGGTTAAGTTGCGCTACTAAAAACCTATGAAATTCAGTGAAAAAACTTTGTTAAAGGGACTTTATGGTTCCAAGTAAAACCGAAAACCCCCTGAAATTCGCCAGTTATGGTAAGTTAAGCAACCATAACTCACGCCACCACCGTGCACTGCTAAGACTAACACCCACGACATCAAAGATGACATCACAAATGTCATTGATAACATCACTGATGACATCACATGTCTGGCTCACTCTTTTTTCCTTTATTGACATATCTAGGCCACATGTTTTTCTTCAGTAACAGTCAGAAACTAACATTTTTATTTTATTTGTAGACCTATCCTTCAAGTAGGTTCTTACAGTAATTCCCTTAGAGTCCAGTCACATCATATGAAACATATACATAGGGTAAGACACAAGCTTGAAAGACAGCAATCCTTTCTGTGCATAAAGATAATCAATAGAGTTATCAGCACTTTCTGATAGTTCTGTTGTTTTTTTATGGCTGTACTTTCCCTGTATATGCTCATATTTGTATACATTGTACTCACACTACTTTCCTTAGGGTCCAATCACATCATGTGATACATATACATAGGGTAAATAGCAGCTTTGAAATAGAGAAATCATTTATTTGCATGATAATAATCAGTTAGGTTATGAATTGTTTCTGCTACTACTTCTGCTTTTTTGCTAACTTCACTTTCCCTGTATATACCCATATTTGTATGTGCTCTTGTCTCTTTGTGTTTTGTCTGTAGTAATGCAATTATGTAATACATGGGTTTTATTAGCTACTTATTACATATTTCACAGTACACAAAAATCTATTAATAAAACAATTATCATTTCATTATTCAACATATCAACATTATGAATATTATACCTTCATCTTGTACGCTGCACACAATGCTATGTCTCTGCCTGAGTAGCTTAGTATACTAGATAGAACCCCATAATAGAATGCTATTTATATCAATGCATCGTTCAATGCACTAATTAGGGTATGATATTTATTGCAATGATCCTTGACACTTTGTTCTCAACATTATAATAAGAATCCCTTGTACACATATTTTATGAAAAGTAAATACACATGTGATGTCATCAGTGAAGTCATCAATGACATTTGTGATGTCATCTTTGATGTCATGGGTGTTAGTCTTAGCAGTGCACGGTGGTGGCGCGAGTTATGGTTGCTTAACTTACCATAACTGGCGAATTTCAGGGGTTTTTCGGTTTTACTTGGAACCATAACGTCCCTTTAACAAAGTTTTTTCACTGAATATATATATGTATACATATCGTTTTAATAAGTTTATTGTTAACATACCATTAACCCAAAATGTATGAAAGAATTATATCACTTAATGCAATATAACAAAATCAGTATATAATCAAAAAACAACAAAAACATCTTCATATACATAATCATTCAAATAGACATCATTACAATTGATTAATCTTTAAAAAAAACCTTATTATTACATTAGTTATATCTATGAACGCCGAATGGGGCCTCTCAAACAAACTGGTTGCATAGGACAACAGCAATAATTAACTGGAAACTCCACAGTTCAGAGCTACCTGGAGTTTTTATGCATCGCACATCTTTTCTTTTTTTAAACACACTCTTGTTCGTGCTGTGCTTCCTCGCATGGCTCTGTCAAATGCAAGGCTTGCATTCTAGACTTTCACTTGGTCTCCCATCTTTAAGGGGCCATTAGTACCCGGCGTGGCCAATCCACGGGATACACTGCATGTGGATTGGCTCGTTTCCGAGCATTACCACAGTGTAAGCCCGTGGACGCACTTGCGTGCATCCCACGCCGGTTACACTCTCTTTTTTTTCTTTCTTTTTCTGGCGACCATGGAAAGCGGGAAGGGACCACACATCCACACATAGTCCCTTCTCCCTTTTCCAAGATGGTCAGTTTCCTCCCATACATTAGTATGGAGCAACTTGGCCCAACATGGCGCCCTGTCGCCACATGCTAATGAAGCAGTATGCGCATTCTAGTGTTCCTAGAACTAACACATACTGCGAAGAAACCTTTTCAAATGGCAAAAGAAATGCTGCTTGGAAAGGTTGCGTCAGCCATTAGTGTTCCGGTGCTGCAAACCCGGGAAAACCAGTATCCCGAGCCTGCAGACCCCAGAATACTAATGGCAATAACCGCCTCGCCGGTGGGCCATTACCGCCTAAAGGTAATGCCCTCGGGGCCACCGTTAAGGCAACTTCAGGCCCCGGGGGCATTACCTGGGCCATCTGGAGTACATTATTTGCATAGTAAACTCTGCTCCTACAAGTTGCCACAGATAGTCACAAAGATTGCCACCTCTGACACTACTCATTTTGTCGTAGAAATAAATTAAATGTGATGAGTGAATGCAGGGTGTAAGACTATTTTGTGTCTGAACCCGACCATGGCTGTGTCAGCATCTTATGCTCAGTAATAACCTCTCCTTATACAATCAGAATGATTGAAATATAATCAATAACTCTAGATATGGATTGTCATCCACATATTCGGCCAAGTGGTGAATCGCATATATAGGAAGTAAAATGATGTTTCACTTAAAACACAACTTGCCTTAATACATAGTTTATAATTTTAGTCGATGAAATACATTGTTTCTTTTTACAATGCTAAACTGAATGTGAAATGTTCCATTTGAAACCTTGTTAACTGTATTCACTATTTAAGTGTCAATGTCATGACAAAGAAAGCAGTTTTGTAATACCAGCAATCCCTATCTTTACTATTAAGTATTAAGTGTCCAAGAACATACATTCATTGTTCGAACTGCTTTTGATCTCATAGATTGAATATCAGTTCTGACTCAGACAGATTGACTGCAACACATTAATTTGAATGGGACAGGCAGGACCATTTTTCTGGAATGCAACTTAGATGTGAACATTGGCTGCTAAAAAAAATGCCCCCAGGTGCAACGCTTCTTAAATAATGTGGCTTTTTATTCGAAATGTATTGATAGTGCAACATTTAAGAGCAAGCAATGTATCATGTTTTGCACTGTTGCTTGGAAAGGTGGCATTAATGTGAACATAATGTGAACATAATTCAAGGAGGTTTTGTGGGTTTTGGTGGTTGTCATATTTTTATGCAGATAATAGATTACAAACCTTTCTTTGCACTAGTTGCTAATTCTGTAATATCTTTGCTGGTATTATAGCGTTTTAAATATGTAGCTATTTATTGGGACATATGTATCATTTGGTCGGAAGATAACATAAGGTTTACGAAGATGGTTGTGCTCTAGTTACGATTCAGTAATGATCTATCTGTGATTTGCAATGGCAGCGAGACAAAATGGTTACATTTTATTTTCAAAATCAATGATAATACACATATCCTACGTTTCACAGAATCCCATAGTAGAAATTCAATTGCATTTTTGGATGTGATGGTTAAACAAGGGGAAGGTTGTCTAAGGACATCCTTAAATAGAACAGGATCAAATACCCCTTTGTGCGCTACCAGTTGCCATTTTAAAAGTCTTGTGTGGAGTATCCCTTAAGGAGAATTCATCCGTTTGAGAAGAAATTGTTCATTTTTAGACTCCTATGATAAAGAAAGAAAATCACGACTTGGGGCTTTTGTCAACAATCCTATCCCAAAAGAGTAATACAGAAAGCATACATCAAAATACATGAAATCACTCTTGTCCGCAAATAGCTTTAATGTCACAGCTGAGCTTGACATGGAGGAAATAAGATGCAGGTTTACATTTAATGAATCTTCAAAAGTCATCAGGGAAATGTTTTCATGACACTGGCACATCCTTATGTTGGACAAATGTGTGACACCCCTTTTGGGTAGATGTCCCAGAGTCTGTTTTCGTAGATCCACCTCAGTAAGACATATGCTGTTATCTAGTTTCATGGAGAGTGGCATGCCCAGCAAAGGGAATCAATGGCTAGTGGAGCTGAGTGTTAGTGGTCAGCAGTGGCAGTAACCTTTCTGTGCCTATGGCCTAGATGTGGAGCTTTTGAGTGGGAGACCTAAAACAACAATATATTTACCACACAATATCGCAGAGCGTCACGTGGAGTGGAACTGAGTGGTAGTGGTCAGACGTGGCAGTCATTTTTCTGTGCATCTATTTTTGGAGGTGGAGCTTTTGACCTGCAGCAACACTATATTTACCACACAATAGAAAGGAGCGCTGCGTAGAGTGGAGCTGAATGGTAAGCAGTGGCAGTACATTTTCTGTGCATATTGCCTAGAGTTGAGCTTTCATTTGGGACACCTGCAGCAACACTATATTTAGCACACAATAGCGCAGAGTGCCGCGTGGAGTGGAGCTGACTGGCAGTGTTCAGCAGCGGTCCGCAGGAAGAGCCCCTTTCTATGTGCTGCAATAGAATTCCATTGTGCTGCCTTTTTCTTTTATCCCACATAATTTCAATGTTCACATCCCCCAAATTCGATAGCTGCATTTTCCCCTACAAACTGCCTCTAAAAATTACATTGTGAACTGCATTGGGCACACTAAGAGTTTCAGGTAATTTTGCACCTGTCATCCTCTGATTTCAGGTCTGTCTCGGCTCTGGCTCGTGCTCGTTGTGCAGGAAAAAAAGGAGAAACTACAATACCCAGCTTCCCAAGGTTATTTGTGTCCCTCAGCCAGCACATTCTTCCCGGTTTGCACTGGTTCGCATCCTGGTAGCAGCTGGTAGAACATGCTCTCCTCTACACGGGCACCGCCAGATTGCTGGAAATAGGGTAAGCCACGTCCTGCCCCACTCACTCTATATTATGAACGCTGCTCATCTGGCAATCACCCATTCTCTTACTGTGGTTACCATCTACCTGCCTCCTGGTCAAATCACCTCATTTTTCTCTGAGTGGGTAGACCTCTCCTCTCCCTCCTGGCCTCTACCACTCAAATCCTCCTCCTCGGTGACCTCAATATACATTAAGACTCTCCTTGCTCCTCCTCTGTACTCTTCGGTAATCTGCGACTCCCTCTCCCTGTCCATCCTCCCCTCTGGCCTGACTCACTCTGCAGGGCACACACTCAATGTCTTGATCTCCTCTGACCTCCCCCTCTCCATCCCTCTGACCACTCCTCTCTCCTGGAGCGATCACTCCCTCCTCTCCTCTCATCTCTCCCTCTCTTCCCCCCAAGCCAAGCCTACCTCAACACTGCCACCTACCTTCTGGAACATCCGGCCCATGAAGCGTATGTCAGTTGAGGCTATTGCCACCACTTTCTCCCCCCCCTACACCTTTGGCTGTCTTGCATCCTGACACAGCCCTGTCTCTGCTCTACTCTTCAATTTCTGATACGCTTGATGCTATTGCCCCTGTCATGAGGATCCGTTTGAAGTCCAAAGCCAAGTGTAATTCCGGGTATGACTCTGACCTAGCTACATTTAAACATAAGTGTAGGGCGGCTGAGAGGAAATGGAGGACTTCCTGTTCATCCTCTGATAAACTGGCCTGTCGCCTGCTACAAAGGCAATACTGACTCTCTGTCCTCACCAAGAAGAGAGTCCACATTCAAGCTTGTGTCTTTGCGGCATCTAACAACTCGGCCAAACTCTTTAAAATCTGCAAGGAGCTGGCCAACCCTGCTGCAGTCTCTACCCCTCCTGTTGCCTCCCAGGCTCTTTGGAATGCCCTTGTCTCTCACTTCATTTCAAAAACCCAGGACATCCCGTCCATCCTCTCCTCCCACACCTCTCCTCTCCCCTCTCCATCTGTGCTTGCTGACCTTCCTTTAGCCACCCCTCACCATCCTTCTTGTCCTTTCCTCTTTTCTCCCCTGACAAGGTCGCCAGACAAGTCCAATATATGAAAGCCTCATCAAAACAGGTTCATCCCTGTTCCTCTAAAACCATCAAGGACCACATTGACACCCTCGCTCCGACCCTTGCTGATTTTTGCAACCACTCCTTTGCCTAAGGATACTTCTCCTCCCCTTTGAAGCACTCCTTTTTGCATACTCTTCTGAAGAATCCTACAGCTGATCCTTCTTGTCCACCTAACTATCGCCCATTTTTCATTACTCCCGTTCTGAGCAAACTCCTGGAAAAGTTGTCCATCTCTCAGCTTAACCTTCATTCCATTTCTGTTGGCTGTCTCCATGACCACCAGTCTGGCTTCAGAGCTGCCAGAAGCACGGAAAATGCACTCCTGAACATCTGTGAAGATCTGCTCTCCAACCTTGACTCTAACATTCCCTCTGTCCTCATCCTCCTCAATCTCTCTTCTGCCTACGACACGGTCAACCATACCATCCTGCTCAACCGTCTCTGTGAAAACCTGGGTATCACTGATCAGGCTCTGTCCTGGCTGACATCTTTCCTTTCAGATCGAGCCTCCCAGGTCCAACTTGGGTGCTTGCTTTCATCTATCTTCCTCTCTCCCTGTGGTGTTCCCCCGGGGTCTATCCTCTCGCCCTGGCTTTTTAACCAATACCTGGCAACTCTCGCCCACTGCATTGCTAGTTTCTGCTCAAATTTCCAGTGCTACACTGATGACACTCAACTCATTTTCAGGCTGCCCTCTGCGACCTCCTCTCCCTCTCTCATCTCTGATTGCCTGACTGCAATTCAAGATTGGTGTGCCACAAATGATCATTGGCTGAATGCCAGCAAGACCGAAATCCTCCTCACCGGCACACCTTCACCATCCATTCCCCTCACTCTCTGGCCGGCCTCCCTTGGTCCTCCTCCTACCCCCAACTGCGGGGATAAGAACCTTGGGGTCATCTTTGACTCCACCTTTTCCTTCTGCGCCCACATCTCTGAGGTCTCTAAAAAGTAAAATGTCCTACTGAACCTCCTCGGAGGTACTCTGACTTTTAATCTCCATCCCCCAGAAGCTCATGGTATCCCAAGCTCTGGTTCTCTCTAGCTTGGACTATTGTAACAGCCTCTTTCTAAATCTACCCACCTCTACACTTTGCCCTCTGCAACTAATCCAGAAAAGGACTGCGAGACTTGTCCTTGGCCTCAAGCCCTGGGATTGTATCTCTCCAGCTCTGAAATCTCTCTGTTGGCTCCCAGTAGATGCAAGGATTACATTCAAAACCCTCTTCATTGTCCACAAGGCTTTCTGTGGCCTGGGTCCAAAATACCTTCAGCTATCCCTCCGCAAATACATCCCCTGTCGAGCTCTTTGCTCCTCTAGCCCCAACTTCCCTAGGGTCAGTCGTTTTTCAAAGAAACAAGCTGGGGGTAGATCTGTCTTTGGCTGGGGCATCCCTCTGGAACAGCCTCCCTGTTACTCTAAAACTTGAGGAGAACCAGCTCTTCTTCTGGACGCACCTCAAGACCTTCCTCTTTTCTTCTGCCTTTGCTTCCCCTCTTCCCTGCTGATCTGTTCTCTCTTCGCAATCTAGCACCTGGCCACCTCTGTCCTCCGGGCCCAGCTACCTGCACACCCTGACGCCCTCCTGCACTGCCTCCAGGCCACCCTTTGCACTGGGGTCTGTATCTGAACCCATACAGCCCCCCCTTTTTCATCCAGCACTTATCAGACCTACCCTGTCTGCTGCCTTAAACCTAGCACTTGCAAATTGCTGGCTGCACTACCACTGTTTGTTTCCTTTATTATTTATTTATTGTTATTTATCTGTTTCTCCTCTGCTTCACACTCTCCACTTCTCCCACTTCCATGCACTTTTCCACTCCACCTCTCCCATGCACTTGCACATTCTCAATGTCACTGGGCCTAGTAAGATCGCTGTTTTGTACTCCGCTGTTCCCCTCCCTTGCCTTGTTGCACTCTGAAACACTTGTGTACGAGCGCAATAGAAATAAAATATCAATATCAATATGAATATCAATGGATGCTGCGCTGGCAACTAACAGGCAGGAATGGCAGAAAATGATAGCCCCTTACCTGCAACTTGACCTCAATGTTTCCACTGGTCAAGCTGCACCCACTACTTACACCAACCTTCATGTCTGTGCTGTGCCACCCAAATGCAACGGTAACACCCTAAAAGTATCCCCACCCACAACCTTGCACAGCATGCCCCAACCTAACTCCACATAAGTTAACATCATTAATGGCAGCGCCACAACTCCCAAACTCATGCCAGCATCTGAGGGCCCAGGATCCTACCCACAAACCCCTCCTGCTGCCAAAACCTCAACCAACCCCCTAGCACAACTCAAAACAGCAGCCCTGAACACAAGATGACTTGTCTGCCATGCCGGCCAGATCGCTGACTACGTGCTGGATTCTAAAATTGACTTAATGGCGATAACGTAAACCTAGCATCAGGAGTCAGCTACCACCACTGCGCTTGCAGCAACGCCTGGTGGATATAACATGGTACACTCAGACTGAATTGGGTTAAGGGGGGTTGCACTTATATATAAAGACCACCTTAGAATCCACAGCACAACAATACTCTGCCTCGACCACTGTCTATCTATGCTGGTCAAACTAAGCGGCAATGCAACAAACACCATTAGCACAATAATCCTACATAGGCCACCTAACAAAACAACAGAGTTTGAAGAACTACTGGCAATTTTAGGTGCCTCATTGAAGTCATCCATCTTGTCATGGTTGTATGTGACTTCAACCTATGGGGTGATAACCCAACTGGACTCAGACAGTCGCTTGTTACTAAACCAACTAGAGGCAATAGGCTTTTTGTAAAATGTCAAAACTTCCACACACAGTGGATATCATATCCTTGACTGTGTAATAACGAGGAACATCAAAATCTCATCTATCACAGTGGACGATGCCCATGGTCCGACCACTCTGGCATTCTCTTCAACATTCTATTGCCCCACACTTAAAAACTCAGCCCCCATGATGCAACGAAGCCTGTCATGATCATAAATACTAAAAGAGTAACACCTGAAGCCTTCTGTGCTGTGGCACTCCCCAAACAGACAAACTGCCTGGTAACACATCCCTGGAAAATCTCACCAAACAGTTTAGCTCAATCACTAACAGTGCTCTTGACAACATGGTAATGTTACAATGTAACCTAAAACATTCACCAAGCACAACTACTGGTTCAATACTGAGATCATCATACTTAGGAAAGATCATCATACTTAGGAAAGACAAACACAAAGCAGAACGGAGCAGGAGGAAAAACACATGCTCCCTCACCATGGAAACATACAAGACAGCTGTCAACAATTATAAAAAAGGTATCCTAGAAACTAAACGATCTAACTTCAATGACCCATTCACCACCGGACAAATCTAGCTCATGCAAGCTTTTCTCCATTCTGCATGAACTAGGGGGAAAGAACATTAAAACCTGACACATGGTAAGTAATGAATGTGTCATGATTCCTGCCTCTCATGTCCCCAGCCCTCCAAGATGTCAGGCTGGAGCCAGGCCACAATCACCTACATAGCCCTCAAGGGCCTCTCCATCCCTCCAAAGACCCACTTGGAGTCAGACTTGGCGCTTGTGGCACCAGACTCACTTACTCCCAAAGGATAACGTTGGGGATTGGACTTGTAGTGCATTGATGGGGACAAGATGGATGCCCCCACGTATTTTGGTTCCCAGAACAGCATGTGCAGTCTAGTCTTGTGGGTATGGTTCAGCCTAGAGACACCTGGGATACCCAGAGACTATTTAAGCCATGCCCAGGCTGAGAAACATGCTTTGTGTTTTCTGCACCTGCAGCGTGACACTCACCGTGTTCGGATTGGTCTCCAGTAGGCCTGCATCTTTCTTCTGCACTCAGCTCCTGCAAGAACAAGAACACCATTAGGAACAGCCTTACCTTGCGGCGCTTCTGCCCATCATTCATCACTTCTTCTCTTCTGCGGGCATCTTCGGCGGTGTCATTCCCATCCTGGCACGCCGCTTCCTAAGGAAAAGGGAAAAGAAAAAAGGCATTAGTAAGCATTCAGCAAATCTTCGCTTATTTCTAAAGACTGTTCGAGCTTCATACGCTTACCTGAATCCCAGCTGCTCTGGGGGAACTCTGTCTCCTGAACTTCTCATCCATCTGCAAGATGGAAAGACACTCCAGGTTAGCGTGGAAACATCTAGAGGCGCCGCATAACACGCTTACTCACAGCATTTCTTCTTGATAACCGGCATCTACTCTGAAAAAGTCGCGGCACCTAAAAGACACAGAAAAAGAACTCAGTTCAATACAAATATGAAAGGGTTGCACCGCGCATCGCGCTCTCACTCACCTTCAGCGCTACTCATCTCAACAGCACGTCACCATCCCCGGACGCCGGTCATCATCTAAGAAAGTAAAGGAACGAAGTTAGAGAACTGTTCAAAAGACTCATTATACTCACCTGTCGGACTCTTGCCAGTGAAGTAACTAGGCAGCAAAGACCCTGAATCAATCAACGCGCCCCTGTACTGAAAGCAGGATGGAGAGCACACTTTCCAAGAAAACAAGGCCCAGTCTCCAGTCGAGTAGACTTCAGGGAAGGGTTTGAGGTCAGAACAGGTTGAGTGACGTCCCCGTGGATACCAGGTCAGCGTTACAGAATGGTGTCAAAACATCAAAAATGAATTTATCAGGAAGGTGTTCTGCCACCACAAAACCATTGCCAAAAATGTTGCTGCAATGGGAGAGCAAACTGTCCAGCCCCAAGCAGTAAACACTAAGGTTAAACCAAGGATTCTGTGACTCCTTTTTCATTCAAAGGACTATCAGAGCTGGAGGTACAAAACATTGTACAACATCTCAAACCAGTGTGCTGCAAAGGTGACATCTTTCCTGCATCTCTGTTCAAAGACTGTCTTATACCATTGGTCCCATGGTGACTAAAATCATCAACATGTCCTTTGCCGAAGCCCAGGTTGCCTTATGCCTTCTGGAAGCCTGGGTTACACCTGTGCTAAAAAAGGACAAACTGGATCCAACAGTGGCAATCAATTTCCACCCCATTACCAATGTACCATTCCTTCTGGAAATTCTTGACAAAAGTGCCTACATACAGTACTGTGAATATGTCAAACAACACAAACTGATAGGCATAGGGCAATCTGGATTTTGCTCTAAACAAGAGACAGAAACAGCACTGCTAGATCTCAGATCTCATTTTATAATGATTGTGAACAAGGGCAAAATGGCAATATTACTTCTGCTCGAACTGTCGGCCGCTTTTGACCTGGTTGACGATGAGCTCCTGGTTGACCGCCTGGTCGCAAAAGGAAAAGGCTTTGACTCCGCTGCTAAATGGTTTAAATCCTTCCTCAGACCAAGACAGGTAATTGTAACAAAAAAAATGACAATCGATCATCCTCCATATCACTGACTTGCGGCATGTCACAGGGATCTTGCCTCTACCCATTTCTGTTGAAAGTCTAATACAGGTCCTTGTGAAACCTATTGGACAGTCTAGGTGTGCAGTTCACAACTACGGGGATGACACAAAGATCCTCATCGCGCTATTAGGGGTCTATTCCATTGATCTGGAAAGAGTGAACAAAATTGTTTCTGCTATACAGTCTTGGATCACTTGCATCTCACTGGCCCTCAACAATGAAAAACAACAAGCTGCTCATAGTGGCCACTGGCCCAAGACTAAAAAACTGGACCCCCAATACAGCCCCTTTCATATCGCAGGCAGCACCATCACGGTGTCCCTAACGTCTAATAAACAGGTAGCCTATCTTAGAACTTTTTGCTTTTACGTAAACAAACTGGTGTGGCAAATCAGAACAAACCTGTCAGAACGGAACAGGTCTTCGGTAGCCTTCCCTGCTGTCAATGCTAAACTTGACTACTGCAATAGCTTCATGGTTGGTACCTCTCTCACAAACATTACAAAACTTCAAACTTTTCAAAATGAAGTGGTGCGTGCAGTATGTGGTCTCGGGAAGCGAGCACGGGTATCCAAAGCAATCCCCAAACTACACTGGCTCCCAGTAGAGCAACAAATCCAGCATAATGCAAGCTCCTTTGTGCACAAGTGCCTTTCTGGCAAAGCCTTGCCTTATCTCTGCTCACGCGTCAAAAAAGCTCCCATAAAAAGCACACTGAGATCCAACAACAATGGTTTACTGGCATGCTTTAACCTCAAAAAGCTAGGAGGCACCAGTTTCAATGCTTAGGCACCCGCCACATGGAATGCACTGCCCATCCTGCTGAGGACAAGACCATTGCTGTCCCAGCTCAGAAATAACTTGAAAACTATTCTCATCGACAAAGGCAAACCATAAAATAGCCACAAGAAATATAAGAGCTGGCTAAAAGACCCCTTTGTGTCCTGTTTTCTGTTTGTTTGTCTTGTCACTGCCCTGAGGAATTCGGGTTAGTGGTGTTATACACAAAATAGATAGATAGATAGATAGATAGATAGATAGATAGATAGATAGGAGGCCACAGGGAGCTGCACAACAGACTCATTGCTACCTTTTCTGCCACTGTGCTGTCTTTGCATATAACATTGCGAATGAAGCTGCAGATTCCACGCGGCAAGTGGTAAGCGGCTTTCCATTTGTTTTGTGCTGTTGCACTGTAGCTACCACTAGCAGTAAGTGGTACTCTCCACAATGAGCTATTATTAACATCACACTGACACTGTGTCTTCGCTCAGACATCAGGCCTTTTCAGATTGTGATTTCAGCATGACACGTATGGCGAATGGTGTATCTATACTGAAAGCTGTCAATCAACCTCTACCTAAAACCTATGCATTGCAGAGCCGAGTTAAACGCCAAGAGAGTGGAAAACAGACACTAAGGCACAATTACTAACTGCACCAAGAAACTAAAAATCTTGCTTCTTAGGGACGAAATCTGCGGCTGACAGCACGGAAGGCCAGTTGCAACGCCTGAATAGTAGACACGTCAGACAGCATCAAGCAGATTACACATTTGTTCTCGGCAGCAGCTAAGGTGCTTATTAAATCAAAACACGTTACTTCTGCCTCTGGGCTTTGTGCGCTGTATAAGTACTAACATAAATAAATAAATAAATAAATAAATAAATAAATAAATAAATACAAGGTTCTCCACTCACAAGTCACATGAACAATAACAAAACACTCTTAAGCTTATGTTTAAATATCCAAAGCGACTCTATAGGAGGTGCAACGAACACTGAATTAATTATACAAGACATTATCCTCAGCACTAACTTGTCTGCCAGCCCCGATCTTGATCGGATTGCTTTGGCTTTGGAAGCTGAATTGGATACTAGCAGCAGACACTCCAGTGCTTCTTTTTTTAACAAATAACTCAACTCATCCCAACATTCCTTTCAATCCTATTTCAAATAGAGTGGTCGCCAATGTAGACGTAATGTTTGGTCTGTGGTCAATCCTGGCAAACGAGAAACAAGCTATGAAACATATATAATCTAGGGTAGTAGACATATTTCTGTCAATCAGCGCTAGTCTGGAACTGAAAGCGCCACCAGCTCGGATGGATTGTGAATCAGCCATTCATGAGGACGAGCTGGCCAGTGACTCTAGCATGATGATCTCTCCTCCTTCCATGTCAATTCGATCACAGAGGCAAGAAGACGAGGATGATCCATTGCATATAGTGGACTCAGTTCCCCACCAACCACACGAGATGCATCTGCCTGCAATAACAACGCAGTGCTCACAATTTGGCCAGGAATCAAGTCCATCACGTGACCAACGTCAGAAAAGCAAGAAGAAGCCACGTAATATTATCGCCTCTAGACCCCCGGCAAATGCAGGTGGTTTGGCAGTAATTGACAACCAGCTACTAGGCTATTGTAACACGTGTTTTAGACCAGATTATTTCGTCTGCAGAACTACTTTGGGATTTGGTTTATGAGTTACAAACCCAGCAGCCCCTTGCAAGCCTTGGTGGATGGTTCAACCATATACGCACCATGGAAGGAAAAAAGTGTGCAATGCACAAATAGAGTTGTTTACTACGAGCAACCGAATATTTTTCAGACCCAGCCATTTGGCGGATGTCAAATAAAGACAATTATTTAGTTGAAGAACAGATACTAAAGGACCAACTTGTTGTCACAAAGGGCCATTATCTTTACAGACCTTAATGTCGTGGAACATCAGAGGATACAGTTCATTTATATTGCACCCTGATGGGTTGAAAATCGTAAGCTCTGTTGATATGTTTCTCTTACAGGAAACTTGACGAATATCAGATTTTCTCCCAAGAAGCAATACAATCAAGTAAGGGGCGCCCCAGGGGGGACTTGTGCATGTGACCAAAAGCTGATATTGATGCCATTATTACGATGTAACATCTGTTTCTTCATACTGTTTGGATGCTGTTGTCAACAATTTTCCTTCAGTTGGCATTGGAACGTTCGCCTTGAATCTCTATGATCATACTGATGGCAATTGCACCACTGTTCTGTTCTCCAAGATATTAGAAGTTGTGCATGGTTGGCTCCTATCATCACCAGGATTCTTGGCATAGAAGGCAACTTGTTATTAGAAGTTGAGGCAGACATGAACCCTAAGTATTACTTAGGGCTGTTTAAAAAAGGCCGTAAACAGTCAGAGATGTTGTTAAGCTTTGGATTCGAACCTCTTTTGCATACTAAATTGTGTTTCACTACTTTGTGTTACTACTAGACAGTGTGGGGATAGCTCGTCTTGCCTTGCCAGCAAATCTGTTACACAGAGTCTATATATCTTGGTTGTGAAGTTTGAGATTAACAACACTCCTCTCAGTGGCCATGCATTTTTGCATGTGACTTTTAGATCAGTGGCTTTGACTAAAGTAGCGGTTTTTCTAAAAAGGGTTGCCTGCAACACACTAGGCAACCGAATAGTGTGGACTGAAGCTAACATAGATAAAATATATGTGCTCACATTGGCCAGTCCTTATACACTAGCAGACATATTGCACAAGCCAAAAGTGCACATGTCGGTTATACTCTCTATTTTATGTCCCCACAACTCACAGAAGGGAATATTGAATATGCAACAAAAAGGCTCCCTCCGTATATCTGACATGGCTATTCACACATGAAAAGTGAACCTATGTCATGCCATTGCCAACATCAAAAGAGATACTTCTATTGCACCAATTGTTAACCCATCCACAATTGGATACCTACGGACAAGGTATAAGAACTGGTTGACATTGCATAAGTCTAGTACTCACAATACTATCTGGAAGAGGGTATACACTTTAATTAAGACACACAACACCAGGAATGTATGGCACCTGTTTTGCTGCCTTTTTTCAGCTCAATTGCCCCGAGAATTTAGTGATATCTCTGAGTTGACTTGGAGGACTCGTTTAAAAAAACATTATACCTGGATCCTACCCGTCCTAGTGATGAGATTGTGTTGTCTAAATTGGTGGCTAGCACAGGTGGTGTTCACATTGTCATTATAGACATATAAATATAATAACTAGACTTAAGGCATCCAGAGCTCCAGGCCCTGGCCGACTGTCCAACTCTGTCCTGGAGCGTAATCCCACGTATTGGGGCAACCCATTTTTGCTCAGGTTTAAAGAGATTATTATAACGGGAATAGTCCCAAGCAACTGGAGATGGCCAATTTGTATACCAGTGCATAAAAAGCGTTGCCATGCTGACCCCATCAAACTTTGGCTACTCGCCATGATAGATACGAGCAGCAAGATATTTCCGACCATTCTCCTGCAGCTGCTTAGTAAATGGTCAGAAACTGAAAAATGACTAAATCCTCAAGAGATTGGATACAGGAAGGAACATAGTACCTCACACGCCATGTGGGCGTTACAACTTTTGTCTGTGGATGTATTACAAGGGACCGCTAGAGGGCTATAGCTGTGTTTCGTGGACTATACTCTGACGCTCGACAACCTATCACGTCTCCTGCTGTGGGACAAACTTGAATGGTGGGGATGAATCCTCATGTGTTGCATTATATAAAGACACTCTACACTAATATACAGGTAACAGTCATGCTCACCCAGGAGAAATCTATCTCTGCTCCAGTGGCCACCAATAAAGGGCTCAGAAGGATGTTTGTTCTTGCACCCTCTTGTTAAACCTTTGTGCGGCCAAAATGGATGATGTTTTGTCGAAATACAGAAATCCTCCACTAAAATGGGTGGGGTTCCCTTGAGCTGGATCGCTTTTGCAGGCAATAATGAACTCCATTGGGGTGCAGCGCTCGATGGAAGCTCTATACTCATATGAATATGATAATCGCCTGAGTATTAACCAAAATAAGACAAAGGTATTACAGATCTATGGGAAATGAAGGTTCCCTCATGAATACAGTCGATACATGGGCAGCGATAAGCTACACATAATTGACCAGTATCTGTATTTAGGTCTTCTTTTCTATTGTGCTACAAGTATTCAACAATACTAGTGTTACATCTCCCTAAAGCAACAAGCAGGTGGCTAGTCACTAAAAGGTTCATTGCCAAGGTTGGTGGGGGATCCATCATGGGTTACCATGAGGTGTACAAGAAAGCTGTAGTTCCATGCATTTTGTAGGGATTGGAAACTCTCCAAAGACGCCAAGTCAGCTTACAAATATTGAGGGTAAGCTCCTAAGGTCCCTACTGAGTTTACCAACAGTACCGGTTGAGGCTTTGTGGCTGGAATTAGGAGTAATTTCCTTACTTACTTTATGGAAGATAACTTGTTGCAAACTGTTGGGGGAAATATTATTGGCCAGTGACGACAATGGAACTATGCTTGCACTGTTCATAGCACATTCAAGATGCAAAAACGGAAACACAGCTCATGCAGATTTGGTAAACACATTGAGAAAACATCTAGAAGTTATTGGCATGTGATTCAGTGACTTGTTTGAGGTGCATAGGTTCATGCTAAATTATAAAGAAAATCGTTAGAATTGGAGTGTATGTATCTTCAATAGACTATTTTACAACTAATACATGATATACCCATTAAATACAGCAGGGCTTCTGGTTTTTGGAACCCTGCAGTTACCTTACCAAACTATGTAACAATAAATTAAGGCAATTTATACTCTACTTACATTTGAATTTGCTCCCAGTCCTTGAATTTTCAGGAGCCTGGACTAACATTCCACATTAGCAGAGAATGTACAGTTTCTGCAAACGTACAGTTGAAATGTGTCAATACATACTTACCAATTGCGAATGTCTTAACGTGATTTATACAAAAGGATAGAGTAAGTTTTGTTCCATAGACACAGTAGGATTAGATCAATTTTAGGCAACAATTTATTCTGACAAATCACTTGTTATAGTGCCTGCAACCATGAATGCATGGGAATGTATACTCTCAAAACGTACAATTGTGTAACTATTGGCAATAAGACTGGCAAAGGCAACAGCAAATGCTGGAAGTTTATTTTGTTTTGGACTTGTTTTTTTATAGAGTTTTTTTATATGTATGTAAAAGGCTAGGTAGTTAGCCAAACGCATTAATTAAAAAAAACAAAAAAAACAATGGCTAGTGGAATCTGGCATTGAATTTCACAAATGTACTAAGGTGTGTAGGTTTGCTCACAATGCGATCATATATACACATCCAATTTTGGGTCATAGTGTAAAAATAGCTTCCAAAATTACATACAACACTGACTTTGTTATTTATGTTTTAATGTGCTCCTGTCATAAATGGTACGTCGACAGCACTATATGCAAGCTGAGTATTCAAATTCTGCAACATGTACAAGCCATAAAAAATACAGGCTTATCCCGTGGCCAAACATGTTCAAGTAAAACATGGTGGCAATTTGGAGGGATTTTGATTCTTTGGCCTGCATAAAATTGATGCGTTGCCAAGAAGTGGGAACAGGCAGTTTTTATTATGACAAAAAGAGACTAGATACATCATAGACTTTGAAATACAGAGCCCCACAGGTCATAACATCTATGAGGAGCTTAATAATCTTTGGGGAACTAAATAATATATGAAATTACGTTTTAATTGTGTTCCATTTGGTAGAATCTATCTTGTAAATTCTTCTCACACTGTTTGAATACCAGAATGTTCTTGTGTTTTTCTTTTCTCTTAATCTTAATATCAAGCTAACGACATAGGTGGCTTTTTCTCTATAAACCTGTTTGTAATTGTTTTTAACATGTTCATTTTGAGATTAGAATGATTTAAAATATGTCTTGTTTAGAGATTTTGATATAGTGGTTCTGTGTTCTTTCTTTTTCAATATATAATATCGTATTCACTTTTATTTTTTCTTTGGTATTTTTTTCTTTGGGTAATTATTAGTTGCATGTTGAACATATTAATGTGTGCGGTAATTTGATTATGTTCTTGGCTTTGACAGAATTAAATAATGTTGCATATATGCACCATCCAATCTAATCATGTATTATTTTGTTCTTTTGATCTTTTTGCAGTCTACTATCTAACATTTATTATTAGGGCCAAATGTATCTAACAGTGCTGGGATTGTATTTTAGGGGTTTCATGTATCAACAGCACTATCAGTACTAGGTATTTTATGAAATGCTTGTGTATGTGCATAATTGAATGACAATATTATAGCACTAGGCACTTTATTGAGTAGATGTGCACACGCATTTTGCACCAAGCATTAGTCACTTTGCATTGTGTTTGATTACATGTGATAACCATGAAGTTTTTGATTAGTTACAAACTCTATTGCCACATCGTGGGCAAATACTCATGACTTACTTGCCATCTCATCATTTTCCCTCCTCAACCTCATGTCTGGCTTTCAACAATACTCTGCATTATATTATAAAGATAACTTGAAAAGTACACATTCCATACTGTCTCTCAAATATATAAATCCCTATTGGAATATATTAGGCAAAACGTGTAACATTGTTACATTATCCTCCTCGGCCCTTGACTGGCATACTACAAATACCAGAATGCAATTCAGCAAAAGGCAAACAATGCTCTCTGAGTGCAATACTTTCATGGAATGACAGTAGTACGGTTTAACAGAAAAGTGGATACCATGTGTTTTCTTAATGTGTTATGAGATATTTAAAATAAAGAAAACACATGGCACCAGACTGTGGACTGTCTCCCATCCATGCAGGAACCAGACGAACCCTGCTTACCTTCAAAGTGGGGAAGGGGACGTCCCCCTCAGGCCATGTTGCTCTAAGTGATCTTGTAATTTTTACCTCACTTATTAGGCACCATGGCCTGAGGAGACTGGCCTTTTCCTCAGTTTGAAGCTAGGAAAGGTCAGTCCTGGTTACTGCATGGATGGGAGACCCCCGATGTCACTGCAGCTGTAAAAATACCATTTTAAAAAAAATGTATAAAAGATTGCAGGCTTTGAGAACTCCCAATAGTTTTACTTAATGCCCTGTGTGATGAAATTGTTTGCCGAGGAGCACACGGTTTGGTTAAGCAGTGTGATACAATCCCGTTGTTTTATGGCAGGTCTCTTAGTGACTGTTGTGATACATCTCACAACACCAACTAACCACATTCAAGCAGCACATAATAGGCACAAAAATGGCCAGCTGCAAGAATAACATATGCCCAGGTACTTTTGCCCCCATAGCAAAAATCAAAAGCTGGCACCCATGAATATACAGATGCACAGTAAGTGACCATATATTTCACAGCGAAATATACAAATGTAGTTCAATTGACATTCACTTTAGAAGAAAGTGTTGAAGACAAAATAGCACTGGACTTATTGAAAAAGTAATGAACACCAGATAAATAACCTGAGAGAGCAGATCTTCAAATAAATATGCTGGCAAAGTATAAAAGGACAGAGAAGGAGGACAATCAGAGGACAATCAGATCCCCTGCAACTCAGATCCAACTTGATTCTAAGGACAGCAAATTCAAAAATATTCAAACATACTAGAAAGTGGATTACTAATATCGACCAAAAGAATAATCTAAAGAAAAAGAATTAATATGCAGCACGTTGACAAAACATAGATACTCTTCTGAAGATCCCTATGAATTGAATAGGGTGAAACACGTACAGAGAGTTCTGAAATATTACTTTAAGTTCAATTAAAGATTCAGAGTTCGGAAATATTACTTTGAATTCAATTAAAGACTATATATTTGCAAATCATTAAACTGGAATCAAGATTTATTTTACTCTCACCTAGTTCAACACTTAAACTACTTGTTGAGTTGGCCCAAAAGGGGGATACCATTTTTTTGGATCATTAAACTCCTTATCTAAAGCAATCAAGATAATAATATAACCCCATTGCAGACGAGTCGGATTCATTTACTTTTCCAAATACTAAGATTGGATTTGCTCAAAGAAATAAGTCCTACTACTGGTTGCTTTTTCTGTTTAAAACAAAGTATAAAAGGAGAAAGGAGATCACCTTTTTAACCCAGCAATCTGTAGTGAAATATTCCATGGAAAACAAAATCGCAATACGACACAAGTGCTTCTGGTTTTGTGGCTAAGTGTCTGTACTGGGAACATGACAACCTGAGTAAAATCCAGGTATCCAAATACTTGAGCAAGCTTGCCAAAATAAGAACACACACAAGTTACACAGTCCACCCACATGTGTCCTTTACTGGTGTCCTGAAAAGCAGGCACAATCAGGTAAAAATAACTGCACCAGTGTCCAGGATTGCAAACTCTCTTGCCCCATAGTGGGAAAAAATGTCATGACTTACTTGCCCTCTCATCATTTCCCCTCCTAACCCCCATGCCTGGCTTTCAACAATATTCTGCTTTATAAAGGTAACTTGAAAAGTACACATACCATAGTTTCACTCAAAAATATAAATCCATATAGAACTATTTTAAGCAAAACGTGTACAATTGTGGCATTATTCCACCCACCTTGACTGTGAGACTACAAATATAAATACAAATACCAGAATGCAATTTAGCAAAAGGCAAAACATTGTCTCTGAGTGCAAAACGTTCAAGGACTGACAGTAACACGGTTTTAAAAAAAATATGCGAAAGTTGTATATCTGAGATATTTAGGAGATATTTCAAACTAAGAAAACACAGCATTCGGGAATTTGCTTAATCACTTTTGAAATTTCGGTCAAATCCGTTACTCAAATCAAATGTTAATAATGATAGAATTATGAGGGTTCCCATGGGATTCCAACTCACCATAACTATCGCCGCCCTAGTGGCAGTTGCCACACTATAATTAAGTTGAGTATCGAGATACATAGGAAACATGAAAAGTGAATTGCTAATAACTCTTGTCTCGCATCACACATTTGACTGAAAATTTGCATGCAGACAAGTGTTTTGTCACAGGCACCCCATAGTCCCCCTCAGACTGGAAATGTTGGGAAAGTTCAGTTAAAAAAATAAAAAGTTATAAAGAGACTAAAATAAATGCTGGTTCGGCCTAATCTCTGTAAATTTTCCCATAGAGAAAAAGTCAATATGTTTCTCCACAGCACAGCCAAAGCGGCTGGATGGAATTTGACCAGGTAAGAAACAACTTGGGCACAAAGCATTGGATTGATTTCTACAGGGTCTGGGATTGTTCCATCCAGTAGTTGTTTAAACTATTTGATGGGGAGGGGGGTGCCACCTTCTCCCAAAATGAAATCTACATCTCCCATGCTGTTCGATGTAAGACATTTTGGCAAACATTTTCAAAATATTTGTGAATATTCTAAAATGAAAAGTTGAAAATATGCCTTTTGTAGGAGGAACAATGGTGAAATGTCATCAGGCTGGTGGTGGGAATGAGGGAAAGAGTACACCATGTGAAACTGGGGAGTTTGATGGGGCTGGTAACCAAGTTCAGAGCTCAAATGTTTTCACATATTCAGCGTTATTTTTCATGTTTTACAACTACAGTGAGGCGTGGGTTAACATATTGGGGCAGCATGTCAAAGGGTTCAATATAGCCCTGCTCAGTGAGCACGAAGGCTTTACTCCTTGGCCAAAGGCCCTGGCCACCTTGTGGTCCAAAAGAAACATATTAAATTAATGTATTTAATGAAAATCGCTAATGGCTTATGTTCTATGCGAAACAAAAATGAAGAGGTAAATCGGCGCTGACACTAGGAATCAAAGGCAGGGTTTCACAGATAATGCTGACAATTTTAACAAGATATCGGGGTCAGAATAGGATAGCTTAGAGACTGGGATAGAACAAAGCAATGCAAGGTATACCATGGTTTTCTATGGTTCCTATTGATACTCACAGTCCACTGTTTAGTTTTTGGATTTTGAACAGTCAAGGGTTCTGGTCACTACACGATAAGGAGCCTGGCAAGACAGCTGGGCAGTCTGGTCACCGGAGGGCACTGGACTGGCACTGGACTGGTCACTGGATACTACCAGTCAGCTGGATGGATGGTTTGCAGCAGGCATGCATTTAGTGTGCAGCAAGCTAGGTTAATTCAGGATGCTTCCCACAACACCACAGCTTTCCCCTTGGTTATTGGGATTACTTTAGAATTTAGGCGTAGCTAAAGCAGGATCAGCAATGCTTGGCCTTGTGGTTGGGATCTGGAGTCTAGATGGATAAATGCAAGATGAAGACAGGAACAGACAGGAGCAGGATGCGGTGTAGGAAATTAGGAATCTGTGTGTTTCTGTGTCTTTCTGTGTGTTGTCAGGGGCTCTTATTTATAATGCCTGGTGACATCATCACAGTATATGACTGGGGCAGGCTTTACTACACCCACCTCTATCAACCGGATTGGGCAGGGTTAATAGTCTCCGCATAGCTTTTTTGCTGGTTGGATTTCAGAAAAATGATGTCAGGTTTATGGGGTAAGTTTTACAGTGTCCAGAAACCTCCCATAGTTACTGGGACTAAAATCAAATTTTTTCCACAAACCTATATTCATACAGTTGCAACCTCTTAGCAAATCAGATACACAGGTTATATATTTTGTGCATCACATTTCAATCCAAACCTCCAGTCCGTGAGGCCTGGTTTTGCACCTCTGCCAGTTTTTTGCGCTTTTCAATGGGATTTACATTTCTTAAAATTCTACAACTTTATACCTGGGTGGGTATTGACATGAGGAATGTATGTACACAATTTTACATTTGCAACATGGATACTTTTCTTGTAATCCAACATATGTCACCCTTTCTGTCCCTTTGGTGTCAATACATTCTACCAAGTTTTAAAGCCTGAAAATTCTCTTTTACACTGCGAAAATAATTTCTACAAAGTTTTGCTGCTGAGATACAAGTCTTCAAAGTTTCCTTATGAAATAGTCTTTAGAAACATATGGGAGTCACTGAATCATTTTTTTTGTTCTTTTCCGCTGACACCAACTGACAGTTCCTTCCAAGCAGGATGGGGGGCTTCTCAGCCTGATTGAAGTTTTTATTGCCTGTCACATCTCCAGCTTCCTTTCCTGGGAACATCATTGTCCTGGGTCCCACCAGAGACGAAAGTCTGTTCCACCCTATAATTATCAGGTGGTTGCCAGGATCTTCTGAGAGAGATAGCCCTCTCTTTTGGCAACCTTTTTCACCTTTGCAACTCCAGCAACCCTGGTTTTAAAATCCTTCACTTTTTGATCTTAAATCCAGAATTAAACAAGCCTGTTGCATCAAATAACACATGTGATACAGTCTCACCAGTAACAAACCCCTTGATATTACTAAAGACTGTGAAGCTTTTATTTACCAGTGTACTGTTTAAAAACACAGACATTTGTGTGTTATTTATTTTGCAAAAGCCTATTTTTCTTTACACGTGGTGAAAAGCTGACATTTCTTTCTTTAATTCGGTTTGGCAGCTTCATCAGTTTTCCACAATGTCTTTGCAGCTGAAGTCATTTTGTTGTAAGCATGAGTTTTATCTGAACACTGATATATGAAACTGACCAGGCTCAGCTAGTTAGAGTTCCTTTGAAGACAGCTGATGTTTGCTACATTTTAAAGAAAATGAACACGTGTTCTCGTGTGAGTGAAAGTAAAGTTTCTTGTGGATTTCTTTCAAATCTACTTTGACAGGACTTGTCATTGAGGAATTATGCCCAGTTATTCTGAGGCACAATGAGTTATCCTGGGCCTTTTCCATCTCAGTGGTTTCAGAATGAATGGATCGATTTAGCGTCAAAGCAGCATTTTTAAAGGGTGAAAAAGGTTCCTTTTGAAGAGGAATATTGGGTTTTCAGCAAAGCAATGCTGCCTTTTGACTTACTTCCATTTATATGTTGCAGAGAACACTGGCACGCTCCTGCAGTGTGTCCCCTATTTCATCCTGCCTGAATTGTGTGTGGTAGGATGATGCAGCCATATTTTTGGTTGTTGCAAAAATGCAGTTTTGAGGTACTGGCACGCACAGGAGCAAGGAAAGCCATTTTGATGTTTTTTGCGCAAATGCAGCTTAGTGATGTGGCGAAGCACAGCTGAGTTGATCTATATGGCAATGCTTTTTAAAGTAGGAAATAGAATGCGAGTAAAGCAGCCATGTTAAGAAAATGGATGTCGGTATTGTATAATAATAAGCAAGAAGCCTCGAGAAGGGGAACCAAGGCTGCAATACTGACAGGTACAGGAATACAAATGTGTGCAAGAACAAAGGTTATTTGCTTGGCTCAGAATCAAAGATGCTGCAGCCAGAGCAACTACATGGCTCGAAGGAAGTCGAAGAGGATAATCGACATATGCAGGACATATTTCTCTTAGATTAAGTAAAGTAGTGAACAGTTGTGAATGCCAAGTATTGTTCAATTAAAGACGCAGAAAGCACATTCAGAACGGAGCAACTATGTCGCAAGAGGCCAAGGAGAGTAATAGCACCCAATATAATTGAATCAAATAGAAGGGCAAAACTGACAAAATCATGTTCTCCTCACAGGTGATTAAGGACCGAAAAACCAGGCCTATTCATAAGGCTCCAGACCAAGATAGCAATACACCTTCACACCCTTTAAAGTTCTGATGAAGGGAACAGCCAGCAAGGTCAACTACAAAGAAGAAGCCTTGGCTTAGGGCCTAACTGATGAGAGGTGGCAGGCTAATAGGCTCAGAAAGGCAGTTGTCTGATGTTTTACCCTTGCACCTGGGTCTCATTGCTTACGTTCTGCTATCAAGCTGAATGGCAAAGGTTGGTAAAACAGTGCCAACCAATCATGAGAGTCTATGCCCAACCAATTATGATGGTATATGCAGTGGTGGACCAGGCATTTTTGCATGGCTCTATCTGCTGCTTGTATTATGTTATTATCTATGTTTTACAAGGTTAGAGGTGGTTCAAGGCATGCTTACCAGATAAGAAGCATCCAATGATGATATTAATCCACAAACTATATGTATATGTTTCCCTTGACCAATCCGTCCACACAGTAGATTTTTTATTGTAAACCACGTAGGATGATGTCATAGCTGACATATGTGAGCTGCAATATGTGTGTTCACCAGCTCTGCCTACTTATATTCATTATGTCTGTCCGGTTGTTTGGGCCTGGGGTAATTTATTATGGTCATCTGCTTCAGCACTTGGAACGCTCCAGGTACTATTGCACAGTTCCACTAGCTTAATCCATTCCCAGACCTCACAGTCCACAGATGCAATACAATGTATTAATGTTAAAAAACCTTCTAATTACACCCAGCTCATATTGGGCTCCTATTTGATAAGACTCCATCAATTTTAGCTCTAAGTCTCCAGGACCCAATTAAGAAGGAAGCTACACGAACTGAGGATAGCACAGGTGCAACGTGCTGGTCTTGGTAGCAAGACCACGCAGAGCAACAGAGGTTTGAATCTCAAATCCGTGCTTAGAAACTGAACTCAGGTATGGTATTAGGCGTGTTACAAAAAAGAAAAATAATAATAACATAAAAATGTATATTAGCCAGAGGTCACAACTAACCCTCTGTATTGAATATGTTAACTGAATGATTTAAGCTATGATTGCCTCAGTTGTCCATGCAATGGAATAATATTATATGTCTCAGTTGAACTGCCTTTCTTTAAGAGTCTAAGCTTGAGACACAAAACCATACATGGCCTTGCGATCCATAGCTTGTTGGTCCCGCACCACCAGAAATGTTCTTGATATGGAACTACATCTCCACTTCATCAAAGCTTCTGCCTCTGAATGTTACTATCACTACAGCTTTGATAACATACGTTCCCTGTCTGCCCATGGATCTTCTCCTTTTCCATTTCAAACTTTTCACTGTGAAATGACTACAAGCATATGTTTAACTCTATACAAAATGAGGGCAAGGTAGGGAGGCTGCTGCATTTGTGTAACCATCCCCCTATTCTCCCAAACATATTTCTAGACATGACCCCAGCACCCCCCACGTCTTTATCTAAGGGCCAGGCAAGTTCAAAAGGCTGGTTCGGTCCTACGTGCCACCCTGAATTTTGTTAGTCTTGTGACATCAACTCAGTGCAACACCCATGGGGTGGGTTGAGGAAATCATCCTCACATCACAGACACAGTCACAGGGAAGGAGGCAATAATGAGTTCCCTCCTGCATCCACATCCCACTACCACACATCTCTCTCTCTCCCTGTCATCCTCCCAGAAGGATGAGTGGCCACAAAAAAGTGTGAGGCGATGAAGGGAAAGCCAACGATATGCCTTCAGAGTTGTGTACAGAAACCATGTTTCTACAACTTAGAATCTCAACAAGAAGCACATCATTCTGCCAAGCCCGATTTCTGAAATTGCGGCCCTCTTTTCATGAATAACACCTTCTGTGATAAAAGAAATATGCTCCCCCACACTGGCCTTTGCATAGTTGGGATTCCAATACAGTATTGCAAGTATGAAATACCACTGGATGACCACCATGGATAAATAATGATTGTGGTAAGGTGTTAAACACATCTCACTTCTCACTTGAAAACATAGTTTTCATCCTTTTCTCTAACAAGATGAATTCCGCCAGGTGCGAAAATTGACCACCAGCGATACTATATGGCCAGTAGATAAAAAGTGTACATTACTCGGATTAGTGTAAGGCCCCCCGTAGGAAGAAAAAAAAAACTACTTCTGCGTGATTATATGTGTTATATGACACATGTGACACAAAATTGACATTAGTGTGGCTGATGATTTATCAACTCAGATTACATTTTATTTTGGTGGTAATTATCATTTTTAGGCATCAGACCTTTCTGTGATGGGGCATGCTGGTGGCTATGCTTGGACCGGAATTCTACTACTGGGGCTAATTCCCAGTTCAACAGCCCATACATTGGCTGACTGTTTTTTTGTGTGTGTCTAGCACCATTTGGCCTTTTAGAATTGGGAGTAGTGTACCACCAGCTTTAGAATGGGCAACATTTCTGCAATAAGGCCATGTTTTTTTTTTGTATAACAATAATAATAATAATAATAATAATAATAATAATAATAATAATAATAATAATAATAATAATAATAATACTATAGCACTTCATGCAAGATGTGTTCCATCTCTAGGCGCTGCAATGACACGATCTATTATTATCCCAATCAATTGCACTTGATGAAAGGCTAATTCGGTTTTGCTGTGATATTCAAACTTGCGAAGTGCAGGCTGCCCTCTTGTCAGCAACCAGCGCTTTTTTTTCTGTGAGCTATCCACCCGGATGCGTTTATTGTTAGCAAGGACGCATTAATCGTTATAATTACATGCATTGGAACGTTCATTATTATCTATTAGCAGTTAAACATCGTGTCCTTCTGTTTCACCTCGCACTTTTTCTTTTTATAAATTACTAGCATCGGCACACACGTAATAATATGTTCTGGCGTTCCAGAGGTAAATTGAAAGGACAATTATATCACACAAAGCCTTCTTAATATGTCCGCGCTTCCACACCGATAGGCTCATCTTTCAATGCTGCATTCCAAGAGAAGATGGCATTCTAATTCTTTATGGAACAATTTAATAAACAATTACTCATGTTTGTGTTGCACAGGAGACAAGTGGTATTCAAAACGCCTCTTTTGCCTAATTACACAATTTCTTACCTGTGGCTTGTGGCTAATTAAGGCACAACTAATCAGTCACGTGGTTTTGGCACAGATGCAACACCCAGGGCACCATGGAGAGATTGCTGGAAAGCTTCACATTAACATGCAATATTTGGAGAAAATGAACATTGTAATAGAGCTTCAGAACATGAACTGAGGCGTAATACATACAAAGCTATGCCACAATGTGCTGTGTAGATTGCACATAATGCCTCACAGTACTCCAAGTAACACTTAACACTGTTACGTAGCTCAATATTAGGTTAGTATTCCTCTTGCTTTATTTCAAGATGGATTAGGCATGCCCAGTGGTGGATGGTAAATGTTTTAATTGAAGGGGCATACATTTTTGCCACAAATATATGCAAGCGACTACGCATAGCATGGTAGCTCAAACCATCCAAGGGGCAAGTGCAGGGGTTCCTCCCCAGAATACATTTGAAAAACACTGCGATAACATTGTGCATTTTACAGGACACTTTCTGCGAAAAATTGGATACAAAAGTCACACAGTTTGCAATCGTTTTGTAGGGTAACTTAGGCAAATGCAAACGATGAATGTCACCAAGTGGCCAACAAATTCTCATGATGCCTTTTTCCACATTATATGCCAATGCAAAAAAATGTTTAAAAAACAATGACTGTGCCCATATATTTCCATGCTGGCTGCACTAATTTATGCCAATATTGATGTATAAGACCATGATCATGATTTGTTTATGCACAATGCCAGTAATTATATGAGAAGACATGTCCCTGTTAGCTCTGCATATATATGCAATTATCCCCTTGTAAAAACGCAGTCTTGCTGGCTTCACTAGCAGAAATGGCATAGCACTGTAATAAAACATGTCCAGGCTGACTGCACCAATTTAGGTCAGTATGGCCATGTAACAATCATCATGTTGGTTTTACCCATGATGCTCAGTAACAAATGCATTGCCACAGTGTCTATATCAAGACTGGCTACATCAATTGTAGGACACTATGGCCACGTACAAGCGCTGACCATAATGGCTTTACCCTTGATGCCAAGAAAGCATGTCAAGTCACAGTATCTCAAAGGAATTCTACCTTTCTCACCTTGCCCCAGAGGCTCAAATTTTACCTGGGCCCTCAGTCTTTCTAGCTTTGACTATTGCAATAGCCTCCTCCTGAATCTTCCTCTGTCCACTCTGCGACCCCTCCAGCCAATCCAGAATAGGGCAGCAAAACTTATCCCTGGCCTCAAGTCCAGAGACTGGATCTTTCCTGCCCTACAAATTCTACACTCGCTCCCGGTTGCTTCACAGATTAAATCTGTATCCACAAGGCTGTCTGGGGCCAGGGACTACACTATCCGCAACTCTGTCTGACTAAATACTCCCCCTCTATACCTCTGCGCTCCTCTGGCACCAATTCCTTGTGTGTAAAGCTGTTCCCCTCCCCCTCCCACTTCCTCTTGAGTAGGACGTTCTTAAGGTCTTCCTTTTCCCCTTTACGTCCTCTTTCACTCCCTCTCTCCCCTGTTAAGTGCACATCATCTTGATTGGTGTGGAGGGCCCTTATGCATCTTTGGTGCCCTGACCTCTCACACTGTATCACCTCGGCTGCTGTCCATCCTCAGCACTTGCCTTGGCTCACCCTCCACACATGGAGGCTTGAACTTAACTACATGGCACTTCACCTGCTGCTCATCCACGAGCTCCACAGCACCTATCACATGACATCTCCCTTTTGCACTTGCACGTTCTGAACACTCACAAGGCATAGTAGGTTTGTCTTCCCCTCCCCTTTGTATTCGAAATGTATTATTCTTATGTATTGCAAATGTAATTGTTCTATCAACCTCTGTCCCCTCCCTGTTGCCCTGTGGGCACTTTGAAACAGTATTTGCTTCCTGTATAAGTGCCTAACAAGTGAACAATAAGTAGATACATAAATGAATAAATAAAAAAATAAATCCACACTGGCTTCACCAATGTAGGCCAATCCAGACGGTTTGCATCAATAGAGGCCACTCAGTGCTTGCATTGTGCCAGTGTTTGCCGGTGGTGAACACTGGCACTCTTTTTTTGGACCGCACTCTTTCTAACCTCTGTCTCACCAGGCCTGCGCCTGCAGAGGTCTTGGTGCCCTTGCGTCTTGACGCATCTGTGTGGTGTACAGACTATGGCTGAGTACAAAGAGGCTTTTGAATGTTCCTGCTTTATTTCCATTAGGTAAATTAATGCATTTTCGAAAGGTATGCTACCCCTCCTCAAACATTTATCATGTTTCAGAGGGATTGTGCGTGCTTCTGATGCTAAAACAGGTGTGCGACATGCCGTGACCGTGGGTTAGGCAGATTGCCACAGTGCC
The DNA here is from genome assembly GCF_040938575.1 of Ambystoma mexicanum. Classification (NCBI taxonomy): domain Eukaryota; kingdom Metazoa; phylum Chordata; class Amphibia; order Caudata; family Ambystomatidae; genus Ambystoma; species Ambystoma mexicanum. Next base: position 246,838,805 of record NC_090940.1, on the reverse strand, counting down.
ACCCACTGCCAGACTGCCTCAGGTCAGGTGGTGCAGTCTGTTGTCCGTGTCTGCCCTGCCGACGACGTGCTTTAGTCATGACAGGACCAGGTATTCACCCGTTTTTTAAATGTGTGCCGCTATGTGTCCGTGCATGCCAGCCAGGCAGGGGGATGCAGACTCAGTGAGTCTCTTAGCTACACCCTGGCTGGTGCACACCGGCAGAGGCAGGTAAAAAAGCCAGGAAACAAGCACAGCAGAGGCAGCCGTGACCAGCTCCATCATCTAACTACAGTGAGTAGGCTGAGGTGCCAGGCTACTGGCTGATCCCTTATCATTGAGCCACTTTGACTGATATAGTAAACTTTAAATAAGGGAATGTTACGTGCATGCATGTTTATTTGATGGGGATGACGGATGACTGAGGCCAAAAAATCTGGGATGCAATGCACAGTGCATCCCCATATCCTGGCTAAAGCAGGGGCATTGGTTGCGTTCCTCCTGTTTCCACCCATGGCAGTGCTCTGCTCCTGCCTCACTGGTTTGAGGCCTCAGCATCAAACTCAAAACCTACATGGCAACAATAGCTGGTGGGTCACAGGGGCCTACCTCCAGGATCACTCCCGGAATTATTGGTACGACAGAGGTGGGAGAATGTGAGTGTGGCACCAGTCATTCCGTGAGTGATCCTGGAGGTGGGCCCTGTGATACAATGTTTGGCCGTCAGGATACATCGGGGTAACTCAAGAGAGAAGCAACTGCCTTCTGTTCCTTAGGTAGCTTCAACAAAGGAGAGTGTATCTGATCTGTTGTAGGGATGGAGATCCACAAATCTGATATGTACCTTTAAGGACAGGACACATGGGAATAAAAATGCATACAAGCGCAACGTGGTTAAACCTCTGTCAGAATTACTATAAGTAAACAACATTACACCTAGTATTTGTATGACCTGTCGAGAACCTTTGTATTGTATGTACTGCAGGGGTTGTAATATTAGGTTTGGGTTTGTTAATCCATATGACAGGACTTGAATGTTGAACTGCAAAGGGGAATTAACAGCTAAGGGGAGTGTGGTGTTTTTGGGTGCAGTCTTTAAAGCTTGCCATCTCCATGACTCCTGGTATGATCCCAATGTAGGGAAGCTTCTTGCTCCTGTGCTCTTAGCTGTCGTCAATTGATTTTTGATAAGCAGCTAATTCTGGATTGCCCTAGCAAAGTTTTGGAACTTGCTTTGAAGGCGTCATCCCCACAATTGAGTAGATCCATCTCATGTGGTGCTTCAGAGAGGGTGTAACCCTGCATTAATCTTGTTCCCCATCCCTTGTTTAATGGTCATTTGAAGGGTAATATGTTGAGTGTGGGGGGGGCATATACTCTGGTCCTCAATTGAATATTGGCCTTGACCCTCCTTCTACTTACAATATTTCTTAAGATGGGGCTTTTTTCCCTCTACTAACCCCCACACCTGTGATCCTATTCAGATTCTATCATGGAACATTAATGTGCTGGCTAAAAGATATTTGAATTCGATTAGCATGAGTTAATTTATAACCACATAGTTATGTGCCTGCAAGAAACATGGTCGACTGTCTCAGTCCATAAACCGAGCTATGACACTTTTTTTTAAAAACCAGGAGTACAAGCCAGTAGAGGGCATCCAAAGGAGTGAATGATAATCTGGGCACATTCCAGTCTTGGGGCTTCTTGTAAGCAATTGGAATTGGAATCCCCGGATTTGGTTTGCATGGTGTTACAGTTCAAGATGGGGGCCTGACCATATACATATTGAATGTGTACTTGAGACAAAATTGGCTCGCAATTTCCCAACTCTGACTGGCTCTAAGTACAATTTGGCTTGGTCTCCAAATAGGACTGGGATACTGGTGGGTGATCTCAATTGCCAAATGGAAGAATAGTGGATGAGGTATGGGGAATCCTGGCAATATCAGCCCCCCCACTACCTTGTAATTATCCTCTAGCAGGGATGATCCACACAACCTTGTCCTACTATGGTTTAAAAGCTTGAAATTGGAGGTTCATTTCACTTTTTTCGGATCCAGAACAAATATAGTCTAATTGATGATATAATGGTATCTACGCAGGGTCCCACAGAAGCAAGGATTGTAGGTGTTTAGTAAAATAAATACCAAGTCTGGCTTAGAATCTGCACCAAATAATATGTCCTCCAATAAATGGCATAGGAAAATCCAATCTCTCTACTCTGAGGAGTGTGTAGACGCTGTGAGTGTAGAGGCTATATGAATTGATGTTACTGTACTAGAGATAACTCTGCAATCTGCAAATGTTACAATTATCCTTATATCACCATTGGAAGTGAAGCAGGCAATACATGAACAGCAAAGTGGCAGAGTGGCAGGCCCAGACTTTGTTCCGTCAGATCTGTTCAACAACTGTTCTGCTATCTGGAATCCCTTTCTCACCAAGTTCCTAAACAATTATGAGTACACCACCACAAAAATGGAGGGCGGTGGTTATTATCCCCATCCACAAGAAGGGAGATCCAACCATCTGAATATATACCATCTCACTGATTGATTCCCTGCAAAAATATATTCATAGATTATTTTACATCATATGGAGGACTGGGCATCCGAGTCAGACATCCCCTCCCATGTCCAGGCGGTTTTAGGCCAGGGGTCTCTACAATAGATCAAGTGATGAGGTTGGAGCTAATATAATAGAAATATGTGCAGGTGAACTCCCAACATATATATTTGGTGTTCATAGACCTGCAAACTTCTTTTGATACTATCCTGAGAAACCTCCTGTGAGAAACTCTGGATGATTTGGGTATTGCTGTGAGTCACAGTAATGCAATCAAATCTCGATGCCATAGGAACAGCCCTCACATTTGTTGGGGGACACATGGAAAAACAACTGACCTAGTGCCTATTGACATCAGAGTGGGCAGGGTTTTGTGCTGGCCGTATTGCTATTTCTATTGAATATCAATGGCATGGCTCCAGCATTGCATGCTGTGGCAAAATAAGCTCCCCGCCTGGGCAGCCACAAATGGAGTCTTCTTCTATTTGCAAATGATGCTGTTTTTTTGGCCAAAACACCAGCTGGGTTGCAGCATCAACTTAATGCATTTGAGTTAGTATGTAACTTCAAAGGTTTACGCATTAACCAATCCAAAATGAAGACCATGATATGTGCCCTGGAGGGGTGCGCTTCCCGGCCTGTTGTAAACATTTGTCTTAAAAGCCGTTTATTGGAATAGGTCGACTCAATTAATTATCTGGGGTTAACTCTTTCCAATCTTTTGAAATGGGTTAAATAAAATCAAAAAGAACACCATTACCAGCTTGTGGCACTGTGGTTTAATTGTGAGCCTTGCATCCTACTTGGAAAGTCATGTAACTTCAGTCCCGCTCAAGATCTGTAGGACCCAGGTGATTCCAGCTGTTGTATATGGTGCTGAATTGTGGGGCCACACTTCTTGTCCCACTATTCAAATAGCAGAGAATATATTTCTAAAACACCTCCTTGGCATCAAGTGCACCCTCTGTTCCGGTGGCTACTGAGGTTGGACTAACTGAAATAAAATATGCCATCATGCTCCAACCAGGGGCGTACTGGCTTAACATTGGAGGAGGTGTGACATAGTCCGGGAGGAAAGCAATTGCCATTGATTAAGCATTTGAAAACCATGTTGGTAAACATCGGGCTTGTAGATTTATGATCATGGACAAATAATAGTATTAAAAATCATTTTAATGTTTGGGTATGGGAAAGATGATTGACATTTGCTATGAAGGAAAGATGGCAACTAATTATTTGTAAGTTAAGACAAATTGGGGCCATATCTACATTAAACCGAAGTTTTAAGTTAAAAAGCAATTTACCAAATTTTGTTTAAGAATTTTGCCATTTGCTCATTTTATAAGTCAAATGTGACACAAACCTTTCAACGGAACCGCATTTGATTCTTCACTGTCCCATGTATTTCTTTGAGAGGTCCCATTGGCTTAAACCAATGTGGATCCAGTCTAACGTAAGATATCTATGCTGCTCTTGATCCCGTGAAACAATGTCCTACTCAAACAGTTTTTGAGGCAGTTGTAACCTTTTTTAAATGTGCTTTTAAGAAAAGGAATATTTTAAAGTAAGCTGTTATGGTACTCTATACGCTGTCTCATGGTGCATTGTTTGTAATAAGTAGAATAATTGGAAGATATGCTTTTAATTTGCTCTTGTAGATCCTTTGAGTGTGTTTGTTGAATTTGTTTTTTACGTTTATATCCATTGTATTGTAACATGAGTGTATGGTGTGCTTTCTTTTACGGCGATTTTTTGACGAAATAAAGAATATGTATGTATGTACTGTATTTTACAACGTATTTTACAACGGGGAGAGACCCCCACATCTCCAATCTTCTAAACACCTCCCAGACCCCTATCTACACATTTCCTGTAAAATGCAGTAAAATACCGATGGTGGAATGGGATTTAATAAAACTGCCCTGCAAGGAAAATGGGCATTGCCGGAAAAAAGAAACTGCGCTGATTCAAACCTAACAATATTTTCTTTCCTTGGGATAAATGGCAGAGGTGAGGTAACCAGTCGGCCTAGTCAGCAAGGGCCTGAAAGCACTGGTGGTCCAAGTAACATCATAATGTATAAAATCGTGATGCTAATTAATAATGTCAGTTAAGAAAAGACAGAAAACAACAGAATGTTCCTCTTCTCAAACGGTTCTCGAAGAGTTTCTGCGAGAACCCCGCACCCAACCCCCAAAATACATCTATTCTCTGTTTTCTCAGCTCCTAAAGGATGTTTAATCACTGTTTAAAGGTCATACTATTTGAATACGCAATTGAAATTTAGAGACATATGTCTACAACATCAAATTAAGTCTCTATTCCTTTTGTTTACCTTATTCTCCTAAGCACGAAACGTAGCAAGCGCTTTCTTCTCCAAAGCATCGTCACAGTACAAGCCGTGAACACAGCTGCAAACTACCTCTGTAGATTTGCAGTCCTTCCATTGCGAAATGGCATGGTAAAACATGCCTCCCCGCTCGGACCTACTCCTGACATTTGCTTAGGTAAAATATCAAACTGTTAAAGTCTGGCCCACTCCCGGGTCTAAGGCAATGTGACACTGAGCCAGTGCAACCTGTAATCAGTGTTGCTTCTGAGCTGGCTTTGGCATATAGGACTTATTGAACATTTCAATTCTGCCATTTTGCTAACGGCATGAGGCGGTGGGATCCTTGCACAATGAAAGAAACACCTCCTACTATTTAGAGAAGTAGTGATATCCAATTTGCCTCTTTCAGATACAAATGGGGGTTCATTGTGAGTTCTGCAGTTCAGTAAAAATGCTGGTAATTCCAGGACTGGCATTTTCTCCAGACCGCGGAAACTCAAGTTTGCTGCTAGGGGCAGTGAACTACAGGCAATCCTATCCTATCCTATGGAATCCTCCAGCAATTTACTGGGTTCTCCGCCGCCCATAATATCCCAGTAATACCAGGATATCGAGTGATGGAAAGGGTAAAGCAGTTTTGCCGGTATCGCACCATAATTACTGGTGAGATACCAGCAAAACTGTAATGAGGGTCAACGTCTAAACAGACAGGTTGCATGGTCGATCATTTGAAGGCTTCACAGCTAATCAGGATCACAATGAAGTGACTAAACTCTAGCATTGCTATCCTATCAAAGGAGTCTTTGTTCGTTCTATAATGTCAACTTAATGTTAAGGCTATAATGACAGTGAAGTCATTATACTAGAAGTGTCCTGCAAAATTTGAGTAACTTTTTTGCCAGATAATGTAACATAGCATAACATACCATTCCATAACATAAGATAACGTAACATACTGTAGTAGGCTCTGTACCTTTCTATATTTGCTCTTTTACATCTGCTCTGGATTTGGTTCTTGCAAACTCTTATTCTCTGCAGGGACCTTTTTCTGGATACAAAGTATGGTGTGAACCCATATAGCTAGTATGCAGTTGCATGCACAAAGCACCACTTCAGCATTGGAAATCCTAAGCAGAACCAACATCCACACCAACATTTAGGTACCTCACACCCTTACACATGCACCCAGACTTGACACTGTGGCACCCCACTTTGGAAAATGCAAGGATCCCATTATCAAAGCTGGTGCTCCACTGATCACAGCATGCGCTATTTACCCCAGTGCATTTCAGCCACATCAACGAAGTTTGCAGCACCAATTTCTAGCAACTCTCCAAGCCTACCTTACACTTGCAAGTCACTGCATACCAGCAAATTGCATTTAGGGAAACATCCATCCACTTTCTAGACTCGGGACTTTCATATACCTGAGTTGTGCACCAAATGCACAGCAAGTGTGCCTTTGGACAAGGATACAGCACTGCTAGGCTATAGCAATTGAGTCTCTGCGCTATAGAAACATATTTAACATTGCCGTTGTCTTTGTCTATCCCACTCCTCGGCCTGCAGTCTGAATGTCCCACATCCTCAGCACATCCCTAAAGTGTTACAAATGTGGTTCTATATCTTTACTCTGCTTGGATTCATTACATAGCTTTTTTTTTCGCAAAATAAATTGGAGCACTTTCCTTGCTGCCAGGGATGTCATTTCACCAAAATGCCAGGGGTAGCGGAAGTGACACCACACAACCCTTGACCTCTGATGACATCACAGGAAGTGATGTCATCTGACCCCACCCAAAAGTGACATCACTGGAAGCGATGGAACACAACCTTTCACCGCTTGACAAAACAGGAAGTGGCATCACATAGCATTGTTTCTAAGCACTCTATGAAACATATTGTTACGGTATCACTGTAAAGTGATATACATTGCATACAAGAATGGATCACTGTATGTATCGTTAATATCAGTGTGTATAGGCCCATAGTACCAATCACTGTGAATGCAAGCAGACAACCAAGGCCAAATGATAATGATGTGTTATTATATAGCACTTACGCTTAAGCGCTTCATATAGAACAAATATACATACAATATCACCCATCCTGTGTTGGTACTCATTTATCAACCTCAGCAGGAAGAAAGGCTGAGTTGACCTTGCCGGAAGTCGAACCTCCAACATGCAGATCACACACACATTCCAGCAGTGAGCACTCAACCCACTGGTTATCTTACCGGGTATAGCTATCAGAAAACCAGCCACTCCAGAAACAAAGAGCCAAATGCTCCTGGTCACAGCCCAGGAGCCGCAATTTAAAAAAAAAAGAAAGAAAAAAAAGAAACTTCTTAGGGGTAGCAAGGGAGACCACCAGGGTAACAAGGGAGACATCAGGGGTCCCAGCAACCCCTAAATGACGTCCCTGCTTGCTGCCCGGATTCACCCCGACCTGCCTTTTTTCATTGGTTGCAACGATGTTGGTTGACAGCCAATCAAGTTGTGAACGTACAATGAAACACATTTCAGTTCAGCTGTAACTACTATTGGATCGTGTAAACGTGTTTTTTTAACTTCACAAAGAACAGTTCCCGAATGGTTAAAATGGTTCCAAAAAGTAGCAGAACTGTCCACAGTAAAAAGTAAAAGTAGTGGAACGCCGCTCTCCAAAGTTCCCGCTCACTTCAACCACTTCCCCATCCCCATCGGTCACCCCATCACTTACCTCATTATCCCGATGTAGCTCTGCTTCCTCCTTTTCTTCTCCTTTGCCAATTAAAAACCTCTATCTGCCCCAACATTGTCCAATTGCCACCTGCCTCTCGTACACACACACTCCCTGCACCCCACTGCATGGTTCTTTGCCCTGCTGCAAGTGCAGCACCATAAAAACCTGCATAGCTCTTGTAGCGCAGCAAAAACATGCCACCAAAAGTGTGCCAATAGCCTTCTTCAGGCTTTACCCTCAGTGCAAGGGAGCCTTTCTGGTGCTGCCATGCCACCCAGGCATCTTAGGCTCAAGACCTAGGCGCCATGGCCTATGCTTGGGCGCCCTGAGTTAGGAAAGTGGGATGGCATGTTCATTAACATACTGGGGCGGGAGAACCACATCTTACCCAGAAGTCAGTGTACGTTCGAGGTCTCCATCTGCATCCTTTTAGCTAAGTTCAGTTTTGGGCTCTCCAGACAAATTAATCCATTTGGGAGAGAGTCAGGAAACGAGACAGGACTTTTCTGTAAATACCGTGGTGGAAGAGCGAGGGAAATGGCTGCCATCATCCGTGAACATATCTGTTCCATTACTTATATGTACATCATATGATCGAACTCGCTGGCACATGCAGTTTCCTTTTACTGTCAACCTTTTAATTAACTTCCAGTCTTATGTCTTTTTCTCCTCCTCATCCATCTTCGACCCTATTCCACATCATCTTTCCACAATAGTGCTTTTAAATAGTCTGGAGCCAGTATTTCACCAGATCCAAAAATCATCTATAAGTATATATATTTGTGTTCATTATATCAGCAGGATTAACTATAACCGCTTCATGCCCCGATTGAGTGTGGCGTTGGTTATCTAACTACTTCCTAATTAGTTTGTTGATGGCAATTGCTCCTCCCTGATAATTCTATAGGGAAAAACAGGTAAAACCCAGTGTTCAGTTACACCTAGGGCTGGACGTAATTGTGAAATTCCATTCTACCACCCCCGGAAGCAAAATCTGTAAAATTAATATATGTTTCTCCGCAATTTGCCATTCTGCCACCTGCGCATATCGAAAAGGGCAGCTCAAAGTTTCTCGTGCTTTCTCGTGTACTGAAACAAGCCACACAAAGTTTCTCTTGGTCCACTGCACGAACCTAGTATGGATCGAAAAGAGCGGCATAAAGTGTCTTGTGCCGCAGCAAGAATTGATAAGAGTGGCACAAAGTTTCTCGTTCTGCTGCGCAAACGTAGCACGGATCAAAAAGAGGTGCGAAGTTTATTGTGCTGCTGCGCAAACCTTGTATGAATCAAAAAGAGTGGCACAAGGTGTTGTGTGCGACTGCGCAATCCTACCACAAATCAAAAAGGTGCACAAGTTTCTCGTGCCACTGTGCGAGGTTCTAGTACGGTTAGAAGAAATCATGCAAATCTTCTTGTGCTGCAATGCAAAACTAGTACAGATCTAAAATAAGCCTGCACAAAGTGTATCATGTTGCTGTGCAAAACTAACACGGATGATGGAAAACTGCCAGAAGTTTCTCGTGCTGCTGCATGAAACTAGTACACATCGAAAAAAAGGACCTGCACAAAGTTTCTCGTGTTACGAACCTAGCATGGATTGAAAGAAGACCCAAACAAAATGTATTGTGTCGCTGCGTATGCCTGTCACAAATAAAAAGAAACACAACGTTTCTCATGGCAATGTGCAAAACTTGCACCGTTTGGAAAAACTACTCACAAAGTTTCTCGTGTTACTGCATGAAACTAGCAAGGATCGAAAAAAAAGATCTGTCCACAGTTTCTCGTCGCTCTACACAAAACTAACATGGGAAGAAAACACCACACTCCGGGCAAAACCACACAAAACCGGGTGAAATTTCATTGGTGGTGGAACAGGCAGAAGCAGATTCCAGTGTGGATGCCACACTTTTCCCTTCACGGACAAATGTTTTGCTCACACCTAGTCACACCCATCTTACTCTCCCGCTCCGAGTCACAGGGAATCTTAGAAATTAATACCAAAACAAAAAGCTGGGCTGTGTTCACAGAACAAGAATCATTATTGTTCATAGAATTGTATTGGTTTTTCACTCAAACATAAACGTGAGCAGAGAAACATGTGATCAAGAGTACACATGTTACAGTATGCTGTAGGGTTTCTCCTGAAGTACAATTGAACATATAGCATAAGGCCCTAATCCGAATTGTGTCATTTCCACTATGAGAGCAGTTGAACAAAAAACAATAAAGAACGTATGAGGAACACAAAGTTGAAAACGAATAACACTGAGCATATATACAGTGAACATAGTATGCAATAACTGTAATTTAAAAATAATCAAACTCATATACTGCTACTCAATGCTCCTGTTATCTCATCTGTATTTCCTGTCCAAACGGTGTCCTTGGGTACATGTCAGCAGCAACGGTGTCCTTGGGAACATTTCAGCGGCAAAAGTGCTCTGGTTGGTGTGCAGCTGTAATGGAAGTGCTCAGACGGTAACTTTGGTCTGGTGTGTGTGATGGTGAGTTGCAGACCAGGTAGGAGTGCCAAATCCTGAATTGCAGAAAAAAATATGCATCTCTCTCTAGTGTCTCGCAGATTAGAGGCTGTGTGGAAGTGACACCACCACGAGTCTCCCACATCCCTGCACTGCTCCAAAGAAGAGGAAACCCAATGAAGAGTGTGCCTCATGAGCTATGGAAAGTCATTTGAAGCATTAGGAGTTGACACTGACAAATGAATGCAAAAGCCAGGAATATTTGCAGGTGAGTGATAATAGTCCTGTTAGAGGTAACAATTGCCACTATAGATCGTAGAACCAGTTGTAGGAAAGTAGAGCTAAAGGTAATTTCAGGGGCACACCTCTTGGTATCCGTATAAAAGGGTGAAAATAAATAAATAACGAATGGTAGAATTGTTCGAATTTCGGATGTACCAAAATTACATACAGCCAAATATTTCTAACAATTCTACCATTCGTTACCATTAAAGTGAATTAATGGAAGCGGGGGTTGCGGAGTTGTGCCCCGCACCCTTGTTCACTATAATGGCATCAGTGATTGCAGCGGTGTCCCCTGCTGCCTAAAGAATTTAGTATAAAAAAACAAAAGTCACGTGGGTTCAAATAACATTTGTTTTTTTCTCCCTCTGACATTTCGCATTGGACTTTCTCATGGACATCCTACCTCTCTGAGTCACTGATGGAGCCACAGATTATAGATGTTTTGGGTACTGCAGCGCTTATCCTCTGGAAAGGGGACATATGGCATCAATATGGGTTTGCCTGTATACCCCCATACTATTTCAGTGAGAAGACATCCAAGCTTAGTTACCATTACCAACACTTGGTCCACTGGATTTTTCAACATGTTACAAGTGGAGTCACACCAGTGGTAGACCATTTTTGAGGTCCATAGAACTGCATTGGTGATTTGGCATTTTTACGACAGGCGGTAAATCTAATTAGAACACGCTAGCGAGTGTTCCGTGAAGTGGGTTGGTCCATCTGCGGGCGATACGCTCTGGTATAGCCTGCAGATTGATTACAGCCTTTAGTTCGGGCTGCAAGGAGTTGCTGAGCTGTGTGTGGGTGGGGAAGCCTACAGAAGTGGAGGCATTGGTCGGCGTGTGTATTCCGGAATGGAAAGAGTTAACTTTCCATTCTGAAATACACATTCCAAGACCAACGTGTCCACGTAGGCTGACGAACATGAAAGAAGGAAAGGAAAGCAATGGTGTGATGCTGGAAATGCATTGGAGGGACAGGGCCTCCCTGTCCTTGTCCTGTAGTCCTTTGTCATCGTGTTCTGTATTGTTTTCTGCCCCGGAGTCTAAGTGGGACTCCTGGCAGTGCAGCTCTTCCTGTTTTTGGTTTGGTGTACAGACTCATGGGATACCCTTATGGTACCCATGGTTGGGGGTACAACCCTGTGCCCCTAGTGTATGTTTTTGGGCACCTGTGGGTGGCCCGCATAGCAGGGTATGGGCTGGTGGCAGCTCCATGCTGAATTTGACAGGTGCTCTGAAGATCCTCCATTTTGGGATACCCAGGCCCTGCCATTGGAATCAGTTGATTCCTGATGGAAAACAAGATGGCCCCTGTGGCCTCTTGCTTTCTATTGCCTGTTACCTTGTTTTCCCAAAGTCCTGGGAAGCCCTGACACCATCCCTTCCCCTGACTGACTGGTGGGTGGAAGTTCCATATATGGTGTTGGTGTGAAGTCCAGTCCAGACTGGCTGGAGCCTTCCCAGTGACTGTATGTTGTGGGTACACCATATGGGTGGGACCTGGGTGAATGGAGTGTGTGACCAGTATGCACTTCTTGTTGTGGCTGTCTGGTTTCGGGTATGAGAGACAAAGACTGAGACAGCCCTGCCCGAAACTGGCCTGAATGCAGTGTGTAGTGTTGAATGGCTGGGTACTTGTCCCAATCCACATTCCTTGTTGTGAGTGTCTGAGAGGGAGGAGGATGGCCTGAATGCACTGTGTACCTGATTGGCTGCTGAGTGTGAGCCAGCAGTGTGGATGAGAGACAGGATAGTATATCTGGGGACCTCTCACCACTGGAAATTGTTCAGAAGCTGTGTCTACACTTGAAGAGTAACTGGAACTGCTGATCCTCGATGCCCAGCTAGAAGAAGAAGACTTGCTGTTGCATTTGCTTCGACCTGATCTGAAAGCTGCCGAATTCGTCGAAGACTGATCCGAGAGAGGACCTGGTAAGGCGCCCTCTTCCCGTGCTCTGAGGGACCATCGAGCACTGCTAACCTTTGCCGAAGCTCCCTGGAAGTCAGACCCTCGAAAGGCTGCTCACCCGAGACGGGACCGCCGAGAAGAATGAAGTGAAGCACCAGGACTTCGCCGCTGTCGAAGTCCATTGCCGTCGACCAGGGTTCGCAGGTTTGTGTAACCGCTGGAGGCCCGGCGAAGTTGTGTTGCCCAGACGCGGGGACCACTTGACGCCATGCCGCCGACGACCAGAGCCGCCCGCCCCTTTGCCTAAGAACATTTGAATCGAAGAACTCCCTTGTCCGCACCGACGACCGCTTCATCCTGCCGGAGAGAGTCAAGGCCGCCGACGCGCCAAAGAGAATCCGCTGGTGGGTTTCCCGCCACCTGAAGGCCACAAAGACTTCGACGACTCGAGGCCCTTGCTTGCTCAGTTCTTCTGAAACTCTTTGCGGTCCTGAACAATCAATCGCCGAGGTGCCCCGCACACCTCATCCTCGCAGGAAGTCACTGACGAGCATCGCCTGGATAGACGTCGTGGTCTCGGCCCCCTTGAACTTCTCATCGACGCCGTCAACGCCAAGTTCACCATCTTCGATGCCTCTCGACGATCCATGGTTCCTGCTTTAAAGGGAGTCACTCAAGAAGGATCCCTCGACGCGTCTTCAAAGAACTCTACTCCACCAGGTACATTGGGGGAGTAAAACATTATAGGAGGAAATTAGACTATTGAGCAATATATGGACTGGGCTTGTGCTATATCTTTATTTTAAAGGTTGCCCAGGTGGGGGGATCTCCGCACAGAACGGTGTCTAGGTAACAGGGCCAGTATTCTGCCAATTGAGTCAACCATCTTGCTTTCCTTTCTATCTCTATTGCTGGTTTCCTTTTTATTGATCTGTGTGACATTCTAACAGTATTTAGTTGATGCACTTTAATGAGATCTGATAATATTGGCGGTACCACTTTAAAATTGTATATATTCACCATTGTTGATTTCTGAGTACAAAGTGCGTTATTGTGATGGTGTACATACCTTTGAATATTAATTATATAAAGACTGTATTTTCAGTAATACAGTGTGTGGACATTCCTTTGTGGAGCTTGGGGACTACACTGTGCTTAAGAACCAGCCGGCATCACCTCCTGAGAAGCTAGGCCTTGATTGCTCGTCCATCTACCACAATAGAGAATCTTGGCTGGGGTCCTCTGTGCCTCTCCTCTACCATATAGAGAGCCGAAGTACAGACACCCCCCACCGTCTTTACAAATGGAAATGTTTCCCAGTGTCACACTCCCAGACATTAAATAATTTCACATTAAAAAGGGGCTGAAAATAGCTGCACTGTAGCATAATGGGGAATGTATGGAAAGCGTTATATTTAGCAAGGAAATGAGAGGAAATGTTGCAGACACTTCTGAACATTTAGTGTAGCATGAAAATGGCAATCGAGGAAAAGGACACAGAAAGGTAAGTAAATGAATTGGCTGTTAATGTAATGTATGTACTTGTGGAGCTTGCAGAAGTGTATTAATTTGCATATTTGTCGGGAGGAACTAGTGGCTAACATTTGTGTAAGGGGGTGGGGGTGAAAAACACACCTAAAGTAAACTTAATTAGAGCAGGGGGCAGGCATACCCACACCTGATTCCACTTTAATATGATACTCCTCCCACCCTAGCACCTTCCACCACCCTATAAAAAAATGAAACATTTTTAATTGAAGTACAAATGTTACCATTTTGCAATTTATTGTACTTCAATTAAACTTGTCTCATTCATTCATTCATTTTTAATTAATCGGTGAGGTGTTCTAATAAGCTTTATAGACCTGCAACTCAGGCCGTACTGGGCATTATGGTCCCTCATACCTCGTTAAAGGCCCTCGCTTTGCTCAGGCAATTAACTCGGTCTTCAGGGCGCATAGTGCCCGGTCCAGCCCACGTTGCAGGTCTATAAAGCTATATCATGGTAATTTCACCACATGCACACATGCATTTATGACTCTCAGATGAATTTCTCCACACCTGGACTTGTGTCCCCCAAGGGCGTTCAACCTACAGTGTGGTGAGACCATACTAATGGTGAAAGGTGCGATACAAAGAACTGATTTCTACAATCGTTGCAGGAAGAATGTTTGATCCGCGAAAAAGTACATACAGACCTGGGAGCACACATGAACACAATGGGCAGCTAGTACTAACGGTAATAATACTGAGGCATGCAAGTAGACAAACTGATCTTTCAACACTGGCAGACCGTGTTAAAATAAAGTTAACAAACTGCACGGGAGCATCGAAGAGACTGCCTTTTTCATATGTTATGTTATGTTATTTTGTTTGTATCACACCAAAGCCTTGGGCATCCAGGTGCAGAGAGACAGGAGTATGAGGCTCAGCTACTAAAAGAATCAATCATATTGGTTGAAAAGTACTGTTTTTAACTGCTTTCTAAATTTGAGATGATTTTTGGTTTTTCATACTGTTAGTGGCAGGGCATTCCAGGCTGTTGCCCCCCAGACATGAAAGGCCCGACCAAGGCCCCTGGCACGTTTAACTGCTTGCTGTTTCAAGGAAAGGCTCTCAGCAGATCTCAGGTTTCTTTGAGGATGCTATATGCATACTTGTGCTTTCAAGTACACTGGCGCATTGCCATAAATAACTTTATGGCAGATCGTTAATAGTTTAAATTGGATGCGATCTGCCACTGGTAGCTAGTGTAATCTTTTCCATGCTGCAATGGTTGGTTCAGACCGTTTCATCCGAGAGATGATATGTGTAGCGGAGTTCTGAATTTTTTGTAGCTCTTGAACATCTGACCTGGTTGCACCTCCCAGTAAGGCATTGCAGTAACCAACACGAGGGAGGATTACGACCCTCACCAGTTTAGTTCTATTTTCTATTGAAATTAAAGGCACAATCTGTCGGAGCACCTCTAGGTGATATTTGTGTTTTTTGTGATGGCACCTACGTGGGCGTTACAGTGTAAGCTTTCCTCCATGTAAGTGCAGAGAGTCTTAACTTTAGGCACAACCTTTATTTGACTACCATCAATAATAAAGTTGGAGTACTACTGGCTAAGACCGAATTCTTGGGCCAAACAACATAAGCTCTGTCTTGGCCGCATTTAAACACAGTCAATTAGTTGAAATCCATCCTTTGATGATCAAGTAGATTGTATCCAGCAATAGCTGATCCTTTTCATAGTCCCGTGTGACTTCCAGGACCAGTCGAAAATCGTTTACATGCCTCAAATCCACAGGGGGGGCCTGTCTCTCCCCACATGTCATGGTTTCCACCTCGGAAGCATTGTCACCCCAATAAACTTGTGAGAGGCAGCCCTCCAAGAAGGATTTGAGCCATGTAATAGCCACTGGCAAGAGTCCTCCAAACGTAGCCATACGTTCAAGCATGATTTTATGATCTAGCAAGTCAAAGGCTGCTGATAGATCTAATAACATCAGCCACCCCGACTTGCCATGTTCCAGTTTTCAGAGCATATTTGTCCGGAGGTCGAGAAGAGCGCTCTCTTTACTGTGGAAGCTCCTAAACCCAGACTGTTTTTCATGAAGGATGCCAGCAGTGTAGACATGGGATTGGAGCTGCACCGTGGCCACTTTATCGATAAGTTTAAGAAAGAACAGAGTATTAGTAATGGGTATGAAATTGGTAGTGTCTAAAGGGTCCAGTACTGCTTTTTTTAGTAATGGTGTCACTGCTACATTCTTAACAGAATGGGGGATAAAACTCGCTCGAAAAGAGGAGTTCACATACCTACACAGGAAAGGAACAAATAGTTCTTTATGTTCCAGTATAATTTTGGATGGGAGCAATTCTCCAGGACAATTAGCGGGATGCATGGTTTTAAGTATATCCTGCATCTCTGCTTTATTCAGATCTTTGAACCTAAGCCCATACCTTGATCATGCTGGGGATGGATTTCAGGTACTGAGTTAGGCAAACCCAAGCATGAGTTTGTACTAACTTCATTTGTAGTGATCTGATTATGGAGAGGGTCATTTTAGGAGGAGAAGTTAAGAGTTCCTCAGTTATTTTATGTTGCGCTTTCCGCAGTTTGTCTGTAAAGGCTTTCTGCACCTTATTGCAGTTGTCACTGGTGGGTTTCATGGAAGGAATGGAAACAATGGGTTTTTCCCATGTTCTAAAAAGGTGAAAAAGTTCTTTTGTTTGGTCTAAATTGATCTGGTCATTATAAAAAGTCCTCTTTACTTCAATTATCTTATTTTTGTACGTCCTCTTTAACAGTTTCCATGCCAGCAGATTCTTTTCAGATTTATCTTTACATTACTTACGTTCCGTCTGCCTTTTATTAGTTTGAAGTTCCACTAAAGCTGTAGTAAACCTTTTATGTCAGTTAGGTAGATCTCTAACTGATTTAATCTTAAATGGGGCATATTGATCTAGCATGTCTATAATTTCCTTATTATAGCTGTTAATAAGGGTCTCTGGTCCATCAGAATCATCTGTTGTCATCATCAATTTCTGTATATAAGTGGTCAGAACAGGGGCAGTTATGTCCTTATGATTTCGGGTATCATTTTGCTTTTGAAAGAGGAAATTATTGAAAGCATGCAGGTTTTTCGGCAAATAAAAGAGAGACACAGATACAAAAAAAATGAAGCGCTCTAATAACAAGATACCAGGAAATATATCCTTAAAGCTGAGCAGTTGATTTGGGAATACTCACCTGGAACCAAAAGTTGTGGATACAATCTGAAGTTCTGAAAAAGAAAAGGAAAGACAGACTAAATAATTGTAAGAATTTTTTATGAATAATAATTTTTGAAAAACTGGAAATTTAGAGCAACAAGATTATGACTAAGAAACACCCCTGAAGAATGTTCGGCATACTAGCACTTGAACAGAAACATGGTGAGTAGAGGTATTTAGATCTATGTAAATGACCTAGAATTCTTCTTTTCTAATAGAATCACCTTTGACCAGAAAAAGGAATCTATTAAAAATACCTCAGTCAATCGATAGCCTTTTCTGTCTAAGTACTATAAGTAGATGTGGAGTGAGTGAAATTGTATATAGATATCTTACCATGTTTTGACTTATGCTTTTTGGCACACTTTGCACTTTATCCCTTGACAAAATTCCAGATGAACTATTGGTTATTTATTGTTCTCTTTTTTAGATTGATATGTGATTGTTTATTAACATTTTGTAAATGATGAAAACATATTTTACTCTTGACACTGCTACAGCTCTATTATCTGCCCCTCCGTTTGCATACAATACAAAGGACACATGAATTAGATTATTTGCTGGCATTGAAGTGGAGGATTTGACTCAACCACCTTTTTGGAGGTAAATTGTCAATTTCAATGTAATACTCAGAATTTGGTGGTGTGATAATACTGTTGCTAATTCTGTCACCACCAAAATAAGAATGACCCCTCCACTGCTGAAATTCAACATTAATTTGTGGGTGAGATCTGTGATTTAGATTTTTTTCTGGGTTATTGCACTGTAGGTCTTTGGTTGAGCTATAGCATTGTGTACCTGTTACTATGCTTTAGGGTTAGATTATGTGATTCAGACATAGCAGTATGTTCCTGGGTAATGCACTCAGCCACTGGTTTTGGTCCATAGTGCTGATAAATGGTTTGTTAATGCAATCATATCTGTTGTTTGTTTACAGTGTGTGGAGAGTCAAATATATTGTGCTTCGTATTTGATGTTGGGCTGTAGGAACTTGTGGCTTGTGATGAGCAGTAATGTATTTTTCTGCTGGCATATGTTCCTTCATGTCCAATTCTGGGTTTTAGCACTCATAGGTTGTGGCAGAGTCATTGCCCATGTGCTGGAATTCCACACTTTGCATCTGTCACTGGTCTACAATGATTAACTTGCTGTAAATGAACTATGTTGCTTTGAGTTTGTTGCTGATCTATAGTAATTCAGTTCACTTGTTACTAAAGAGCCCTTTGAGGCTGTGGCTGAGCTATATCGCTTTGTGTTCTTGGAATATATCACTCTGTTCCTGAGATAAGATTCCTGAGATACATATATTTGAAGCTAATCCTCAAAGTCTTTCCTTTTGCTGAGCTATACTTGGAGTCTATGGGGGTAATTCATAGATACCCGCGCAGAAGTAGTGCACACGGCTGGTGCAGAGAGGAAGCCCGCTCCAGCGTGCACCAGCTGCGTGACCCAAATCCTATTTCCAGGCACCGCGTATTCATGGATTTCCCCATCCATATCCAGCCATGGCGCAGCGACCATCTAGCAGCGCCAGTTACAGCCCTAACACCGCCCCTTGAGGCAAAAACAACCGCACAAATTCACAATATGGCACACTTTTTCCATGCGATTTGGCTGGCGCGAGCGGGGTATGCGTATTCCGAGGGGTGTGCGAGGAGTTTTACACATGATTTGGGTGGCACGAGCAGGGTACGCGTGTTCCGAGGAGGGCGCAAGGAGTTTTACATGCGATTGGCTGCTGTGAGCAGGGTATGTGTTGCTCGTGCACCCCTTGGAATACGCGTACCCTGCTCGCGCCAGCCAAATCGCGTGTAAAACTCCTCACGCACCCCTTGGAATACGCATACCCCGCCTTCACCAGGCAAATCACATGGAAAAAGTCCCCGCTGTTGTGTGGGCTGCCTGCGGGTCATGGTCAAGGGTGTAGGGGTGTCCCCTGTGGTGTGGGCTGCCTGCAGGGCATTGGGAGGTGGGGGTGCCACCCCACAGCCAAATTGCATGAAAAGCGGACTTGTGTACCCCAGAATACACGTACCCCACTCACGCTAGCCTAATCACGTGATTTGCGCACTCGCGTACCCCGGAATACACGTACCCCGCTCGTGCCTGCCTAATCACTTGAAAAGCGCACTCGCGTACCCCAGAATACACGTACCCCACTCGGGCCTGCCTAATCGCATGAAAAGCACACTCGCGTACCCTGGAATACACGTACCCCGCTTGCACCAACCAAATTGCATGCAAATGCGCACTCGCATATGCCTGAATACACATACTCCGCACGCACCAGCCAAATTGCATGAAATGCACACTCTCGTACCCCGGAATACATGTACCCCATTCGCGCCAGCCAAATCGCATGATATGCGCACTCGTTTACCCCGGAATACACGTACCACGCTCGCGCAAGCAAAATTGCATGGAAAGCGCACTTGCGTACCCCTTGATTCACGCACCTGCGTAGTGAGGAGCCACATGCCCCCCATGCAGGCAGCCCACACCACAGGGGACACCCCTACAACCCTGACCATGCCCCACAGGCAGCCCATCACCCCTGTCCATGCCATGCAGGCATCCCATCACCCCTGACCAAACCCCGCAGGCAGCCCACAGCACAGGGGACACCCCTACAACCCTGACCATGCCCCGCAGGCAGCCCATCACCCCTGGCCATGCCCCACAGACAGCCCATCGTCCCTGACCATGACCCGCAGGCAACCCATCACCCCTGACAATGCACCACTGGCAGACCACACCACATGGGACACCCCTACAACCCAGACCATGCCCGCAGGCAGCCCACACCACAGGGGAAGACCCATCACCCCTGACCATGCTCCGCAGACAGCCCATCACCCCTGACCATGCTCCGCAGGCAGCCCAACACCCCTGACCCTGACTCGCAGGCAGCCCACACCACAGGGGACCCCCCAACACCCCTGACCATGACCCGCAGGCAGCCCACACCACAGGGGATCCCCCAAAACCCCTGACCATGACCCACAGGCATCCCATCACCCCTGACCATGCCCCGCAGGTAGCCCACACCACAGGGGACCACCCATCACCCCTGACCATGACCCACAGGCAGCCCACACCACAGGGGACACTCCAACACCCCTGACCATGACCTGCAGGCAGCCCATCACCCCTGAACATGACCCGCAGGCAGCCCACACCACAGGGGAACAACCATCAATCCTGACCCGCAGGGAGCCCTGACTCATTTCCCCCACCAGTGACGGGCACCCGCCAGCAGGCCCTGAATCATTTCCCCACCAGTGATGGGCACCTGCCAGCAGGCTCCGAATGATGTCCCCCCACCAGTGATGGGCACCTGCCATCAGGCCCGACTCATGTCCACCCACCAGTAATCGGTACCTGCCAGCAAGCCCCGACTCATGCCCACCCAAACAACACATTGTCACAACATACATGCATGTACCAAATGTCCACCCAAATGCCACCCCATGCTGCTCCCCCCCCACAGTGCAACTCCACACCCATCCATTGTCCCTACTTACCAGTACAGGCCCCATGGCATGTCATTCACAGAAGCATACATGCATGCACCCAAAGACATGACCAACATGTCCACATACCACCGACACATGACTGAGGCAATGACGACGGACACATGCACCAAATAATGAGAGCAGACAACACAAATATATGAATAGATGAAAATGTATTAAAAAAAAGAAATCTCAAAAACGAAAATTAAACATGACAAGGAGAAATATATGAATGTGAACTGAACTGAAATGCAAATTCCAAAACAATATGTGATGAAAAAAAGAAGAAAAACTCTCAATTTGTCCATGTCCAGTAAAATAAAAAATCAGAATCCAAAGGGTCAATATAAAAATTTAAAAAAAACATTCCATCATGGGTGAGAAAAACAGTGATCCAGTAAGAAGGGTTTGATGTGCAGAGACATACACAACTGTCTACTTCCCCACTCACCTGATATTTAACCTAGCATTTGAATGCCTACTGTTAGGATTTCAGCAGAGTGAAGGTATGTGGGGGGTGGGGGATCTTTCAAGGGGGTTGCGATTAGATGAGAGATAACAGTGTTCTGTACTTGAGGGGGTGGCAATTAGATGGTGATATTGCAAAAGAAATATCAAGCAATATGAATAAAATGATGAGACAATATCAGTACATATCTTTGCTGCACAGCCTTTGCAGTTACCAGAATGACAAAAAAAGTGAGAAAAAAAACTTGAATGGTGCCTTTAAGACTTTTAGTGGGTTATTTTGGGGTAGTGGGAAACGGCAATATTTGGTTGGCCCAGCTTGCAGAAGAGCGTCTGCACAGGGGGCTATGGGTTTCCAGACATTAGGAGTTATCGTAGTGTCCTACCTCCATGCAACAAGGTATTGGATCAAGGAGGTAGGAAAAGGGGACCCAGAATGGCCGAAATAGGAGAAGAAATCGCTAGTAGCATTCTATAAGTGACTCCTTGAATCCTGGCAGAATCCATAAAACAGTCTGTTTAATGTTTATAAACTGTAAATATGTTTGTCTTTATTAGGTTGCAATTACCAGAGGTCATCCCCATGGGGTAATCCAGCGGTTTATAGTCAAAAAGTCGAATTACATATTTTCGAAAGTCATAATCTCGAAAACAAAAAGTCTAAGAAAAAAAAATTCGAATGTATATTTTTCTATGCTTTTTGTTCAATATGGGGGGGTTCCCCCAAACCCCCTTTTTGTATTTTTTATTTTATTTTACCCCTTATTTTTAACTTACGAAACCCAAAGAAAACAAATAAATAAAAAAATAAAACATTCAAATGTTTTTTTTTTTGACATTTTGTTTTCGACATTTTTGTTATTCGACTCTATTTTTTCGACTTTTTGACTGCACACCAATCCAGCCATCAGGCTGGTGTACAAAAAACAGTTTGGGGCATCATGGATCTTAGATGGGATCATGTGGCTGGCTGGTGCCTGGGCTGGCGTTGTGGTCAGAACTTTTCAATTCTTAAAATTCAAATATAAGTTGCTAGCCAGGTAAGAGCAGTGATATGTCCTCCTATCAAGTCCCTTAATACTTCAGTAATCACAGGACTTACAGGCACGCCAGGGGTATATAACATACTGAAATGTGGGTGTATCCCGGTCAGGAATATGTTTGGGGGTACTGACTGGTGCTCAGGATGCATCTGGACTGGGGTATAAATAAAATGCAGTCTTGGTAAACAGATCTGGCAGTGCAGGAAAATGAACAAAACACAACAGGATGGACAAGTGGAAGAGAGGGATTATTCATATCAATATACGTTGTCTTTTTACAAATACTGACAACCACTTTGTTCAATAACATAACAATTTAAATTTTAATAAGAAACACAAAAATGTAAAATACATAAAAATACAAAAAAACCATAAATTATATATCAATTATATCTTGCACTTGAAAGTAAGCATCCCCCATAAGGCAGTAACTCCCCTCAGTGAGAGGCAATAAAGGACACACACCAGGAGGGAATTAGACCAGGACCAAGTGCGGGTGAAGTAAAAGGGTGTTTATCTAAATTGGTATAGGGCATGGAAAGGACTCTGCAAGCTCCGTGAGCGCTCTGTCTGACAATAGCAAAGACAGTCATATTTATTACAAAAATACGTCATGCATTCTGTAAGCTGTAGGGGGCACATAGTCTCAGGGATTGTGTGGCGTTGACTAAACTATAGGCGATGTATCAAAGAGCTGCTCCAGGATTGGTGGACATCTGCGTGGTGCCAACATGGGGTGGACAGGTCAACTGGGCTCGTCGGGGTGGAGCTGACAGGCTGGACGCGATCTGTGTCGATGATTGGTGGCTGTACTAACACTTTGCCCTTGTGGCCACACACACACACACACTCATCACTTTATACAATTCCAGTTGTCCTGCAAATCCTACAATACGTTAATCTAAATTCAAGTGGGAGAAAGGAAAGACAGCATGCAATGTGAAGCTTCACCAATACATCAGTGTACAAATACTCTTGACCTAATGACCCGATCTCATAAGTCCAGGTGTCTTGTCAGAGGGTATGGGGAGAGCTGCCTTGTCGTTCTATTCTGTTAGATGCGGTGAGGGATTATTTTATGACATGTTAGTATAGGGGTGAATAACTGTGCCCATTAACTTGGGGTGAACTGGAGAACTATTGGATCAGTAAGGGCACATATCTGGCCCCTCAAAGGCGGTGGGACTTAGGACCAGGTAGCACATAATTCACTTGGGCAAGACATGGCAGCCTCTGACATGGGGGAGGTAAATACTTGAAGCGGGTCCAGCAGAAATATGGGGAGGCGAGGCTGTGCTGTTTGAACACCAGCAAGCCCTGGCGGGCCTTGGCGGGAGGAGGGGGAGATGGCCTTGTAACTCCAAGCGATTCTCTATTCACTGGGCTGCACAATATACCATAAGAGGGGACAGATGCTAAAGTTAGTAGCATTAGGATGATTATATATTTCTATTGTTTACAAATTTGTATATTTCTTCATTCATAACAATGGAGGTTGGCAGTAGCAGACACGATACATAACGTTAATTGAACACATAGTGATAATTCATAGGACAGACAGACGAAAAACAAACGTGAGGTAGCGTCAGTTTGGGTTGTGTACTCAGAGCATGGAAGCAATATGTTTGTTTACATTTTTATTTATAGCAAAAACTAGCTCAACACCCTTGAGGACCATCATACACTTTTAAACGTGTTTCACTACATTATACACAAGCATTCTATGTGTTGATTTTTGCTTTATCCTTTATACATTAGCAGCAATCATTAGTTAGCACAAGGTGGATTTATTGAGAGCTTACATTAAACCTTCAGGGCACATGGTGTCTTGCGGCGGGCGGGGATCATCCTCGCTTTAATAACTTTATACGTTTTATCCCTTTCCAACACCCATTTTAGCATTTGTAAACAACCCTGTGAACCGTTGGGGTTTGGTATGTGTAGTTAGCACTTCATCTGGGGGATCTGGGCAGGGGTACATGGAGGGAGGTCATGGACAACATATATTTTAAATGTTGGGGGTTAGATGCAGGGTCGGGGCTTGTTTGATTGGGATGGTTCTTGTTATTTTCCAGACTCTGGCTACAAGTCAGGTCACTTCTAGGGCAGTGATGTACTGCGGAAGGTAAACGATACAGTATTTGTTCTGAAACTTGTTCGTGTCTGGTTGCTTGTGAGAACAGGCCTTCAGTGGATCTGCCATGGGGTGGAGGTGCGGGGGAAGTGCAAGGCTCTCTGTGAGCGGTCAGCAGGGGCCAAGCTGCAGCTTTGTACCCGCAGGCTATTTCACTTGGGCATGGGACAGTTTATCTAAAATGGAGTCTTGGCGTTTACAAAATGGTGTCTATGTTGCGTTATACCACGGATCGGTCAGAAGCCATCCTGCCTCCTGGGCCCAGGTGCATGGGGGCCGCCGACAAGTCATAAGCCTCACGTAGGTGGGCAATGTGGGGGAGGGGGGCCTACAGTCCTATCCTCCCATACACACTTCTCTGCTTGTACCAGGACTAAATACAAAGATGAATCATAGCTCCCTGTATTGTTTCTCTACCATTCATTAACTTTCATACGGATTTTCATTCATACTAAATATCTACTCTTCTTCTAGCACAAATGGGCTAGATATTGTGGTTTGCACAATTTTATATGGTTTAGATCTATTGTCTCTTCAATACATCTGGATATGTAATCTCATAGGGTTAAAGCATCTACTATATTTCAGTTATCTCTGGACTGTGATTTTAGTCCTTTAATACTCCAACCTTCTTCAGGACGAAGAGGACAGGAACCTGTCTATGTCCTGTCTCGTGGGTATGGGAAGCTGTGATACCTTCACTTGGTATTTGGCAAAAGTAGATCAGATATAAGGATTTAATCCATGGTCCTATGCAAGTCTTTAATACCTTGAGATGGGCCAACATTGGCCAGTCAGAAGAAGTGTAAGGAATTATCACCGTCTTCTGGTTAACTTTTCTTTTAATTCCTTCTGTTTGGTGAGTGTCTATCTTGACCGTGATATATTCATGGGTGGTCCAAAAGCGATGTGGACACTATTCGTCAGAGTGAGATAAATGCAGCTTGTTTGCACTTCAGTCTTGCCTTTCAGTTGTTTTGTATCAGAGACCCTTTTTTTTGGAAAGCAAGGTGAAGACAACATTAGCGGATCACATAATCGAGTATGAGGTTTTAAGATCATAGACGGTACTGCAGGAATTGAACATGGCAGAAAGGGACGTGCCTGGCCATCTCCAGATAGGGGCAATGCTCCTTCAAAGGGGCCCGTGGAAAAGATTTGCGAGATTATGTGTGAGAACATTAAAAAAGTGGATGTGATTTGAATCTTGAGTACACACCGCACCGCAGGACATTTTTTCTGCCTCTCCCTTTTAGAATCTAGTGCTTGCTAGGCCTTTGCAGAAGACGGCACCACATTGGCACATATATCTTGACATTGTAGGCTAGTGGAGGATCTTTGGATATAGGTATTGAAAAAGAATGGGGTTATTGATGGCAATACACTTCCACCAGAGCCTATGGCAGATTTGTTGAACTGCTTTCATGGGACAGCGATGTAGTCAATTTGCATGAAGAAGTGGTTGTATAGGGCTCTTAGACATCCTGATGCTCTGGAAGAATGAGAGACACCCCACAGTGGAGCGCTGGCGTGGGAATTTGCTGTTTGTCGAGTTATAAGAAAAAAAGTATTTGCAGAAACGGAAACGAAACATATAAGCTTATTTGGGGCAGTTTAATAGGATACATGAGCGATTGTATATGACCTATTAATCTGTATTATCCATCCCATGCCATTGCAGGATGCTCACATCAAGATCACCTCAAGCCCCAATTGTTTTATGTATTTCTTTCCCTTTCTCTTGTTATCCCTTCCTTATCACTGTCTGTGACTAACCTCTTGTTTTGTGTACATTGGCTTTGGATACACCTAAAAGGTCTGGAAGAAAGTGTATATAATGAAATTCGAATTTCAGCATACCTTTGTGTGGCTAAAGGCGAACCTCTGGAGAATGAAATAGACTAGTGCAATATGCTACCATGTATCTGACAGTGATTACTGTTAATGTGTTGATATTAAACTGACCAATGCAATGTTTAAATAAAACAGGCTCTGCAAAGAGCTCTTTCTTCTACCAGAAGGCTCAACAAAGCCTTCTGCTTCCAATACATGGTTGATATTCTGTCTGCCTTCTTTAAAGAGAAGGTGACTGTGATCCAAGCTGTATTGCCACCCACCCTCGTTCTACAACCCCTTCTCGCCTCATTTGTAGTACAGTCTCCAACTTTCTTTCAACTATGTGTCTCTGTCTTAGATCCCTAAAACAGAGAAGATGATGGCCTTATCCAAACAGATGTTTCTCATCCTAGCAACAACAATTAAAGAGTATATTGAGGCCTTGGTAGCCAGCTTTGATATATTTACTGATATCTCTCTCTGCTTTGGCTGGTTCTTTCAGGCCTTAAAGAAAACCTGCATCACTGTCTCCAGAAGAAGCCATTGGATGATCCAGAGGTCTTGGCCAATTAACAGCTAATTGCAAAAACTCTTCCTAGGGAACATTCTGGAGAAAATGGCAACTCAATTATTATGCTACACTGAAACACATTTATTGCATGACCATTAATATGGTTCTTGCCAGCTCTATATGAGAGATGAGCTGGTGCATTCTTTTGTTAACGGTATTCCTGCAATTCTCATGCTCCTTGCCTTGTAAGAAGCATATTGTCTCTCTCCCCAACCCCACCCTCCAAACAAACCTCTTCCTGCCCTCCCAAACCCACTTACCTTCTTTTTGGTCCTTTTGTGGGAGCAAACGCGCTGGGAACAATTCTGTCCCCAGCGCATCCGCCCCTGATGGCCGCCATGGAAAGGGAAAACGGGCTCTGTTTTCCCTTTCCGGTGGCCATTTTTTTTACCTTTTTTTTCTGGTCCGAAACACTGCAGCGCTTCGGAACAGAAAAACAATGCTATTAGTACCCTTGCTGCGGGGGCATTACCTGACTCGGTAATGCCCCCACAGCTCGGGGCTTATTGCTTAATTAAGGCAACATTTGTAGTTTGCAAATTATCTGATAATTGATTGGTAGTTTTTGCAGTACCAAGATTTTTAAAGTAGCTTGGGCCATCCAAACTGCCTGTATGCGGTCTTCCAAGTCCTTCTGGTCTGTCTGCACTGGATGCAGTAATTTAGGTAATAACATATTCTCTGCATTTTGTCCACATTACTGGTTCATGAATCGATGTTTGGAATTTAGAACTGTATGAATCCAGAATCCATAAAACCGAATAATATATTTTGAGCACAACAGAAGTGAAAAAATAATTAAAAAACAGATCTTTCCTATTGTATGGAGAGTGAACTACAAGCCACACACACTCAGACATACCCAGATATTGTGGACGCTTCTTATCAGATGATCTTGACAGATCAATGTGATCAATTAGCTGCCGTGAAATGGAAGATCGTTAGGGGCAGTATCTGCCACAAAAAGTGGCTTACATTGAAGGTCCTCATAAAAGCAAAATGACTGGCCAAAAGGTTCTGGCTAAAATCCAAAATGGAGGTTAAAATACTACTGTGGAAGGGCCTTGCTAAAACCTATACGTCAGCTACAGTTAATGAAAAAAAACGTTCTTAATCCTCAAATAACAAATACAGAAAACAACTCAAAGAAATTCTTTGAAATTATGAGGTCTCTTGAAAAGCCCAAAGCACAAGTTCAACCATACACTCCAATTAATGCGGAATGTTTCAGGGCTCAACAAGACTTTGCAAAAAAAGTAACTAATGCTCAAGAAGAAATCAAAAAGCATGGACCTTCTAGTTCGATTGTATACACTGACAAGACAATAGGGGATGAGGGTTAAATCGCCAAAGGTGCAAAACATCTATTGCATCCCACAAAATTCACATTTCATCCTATCACCGTTCTTGAGATGGAACATGTCCTGAAGAAACATCCCACCTCATGTTTCGGGGATGTTATGCTGTCAAAATGAATTCTTAACAGCGCCAAAATATTTTCCCCATTTCTTAAAAGATGTGTAAACGCCTGGTTTTCACATGCAAGTGTACCCAACAACATCAAGGAAGGCACTGCTCTCCTGGGCTTTTTTGAAATTTTGTAAGAAATAGAATGATGGGCGATCAACCTCGAAAAATGTGTGGGCCAAGCCGACATATTTTCCTATGCTTGCCACAGAACAAGAAACATAGTTAAGTGTACTCTGGGGGGACAGAGCCTACAGACGCAGTCCTCCCTGTCACATTTAGCTGACAGGGACAAGGCTGTTGCCTGCAAACACCATCCTCAACTTGGTCCGTCCGCCTTAAAGGGCGACACAAACCCTGCGAAGAAGATAGGAGTAGTGCCAAGAGAAGCATGAACCAGTGTCTTATTTTTAAAGACATTTGCAAGGCAGTCAAGCCCTCAAACCATGACCGGCTGCACCATTGACTGTTGTCCTGCTGCAGTCCTAAAGCTGTACGAGATGCCTCACTCAGAATTCCAGATCCGCCAACCAGCACTGAGACTATGATTCTTGACCCCGAGCCGCCCTGTAGGCCAGCATGCAGCCGTCCGTCCAGCCTCGTTTGCCCAACTGCCTGCCATCTGATACCTGCAGCTTCTCCCATTTTGAATTCTTTCGCAGGAGCTGCACAGCGTCCTGGAACCGACTCAACGCTGTTGAGCATGAAGATCATCTCAAGCACCAGGTACATTGTGGTTCTGTCCCCCTGGTCCTTCTCCGAAGGCAACTAGTGACATTACCATCCCCTTGCTCCCTTGGTGCTGAAACCAAATAACTTTGAAAGGTTAAGACTGATTGCTTAACTGACTACCCTCCTGTCAGTATCCAGAGTGCATCCCTTTCCTTCTTGAAACTGTCTGTCCTCTGAGTTCCTTTACAATGTATTTTGTATTGTGCTAGAACTGTCTGTTTTAATAATAATAAAGTAGATATTTTTATACAACCTTGACTGGACAGTATTTCAGTATTTTTTATCATTGGGTAATAATTGTATTTTCGCTGTGTTTCAACTAACCAACGATTCACAACCTTTCACAGATAAACCTGTTGTTCTGTCCTTTTTACCAAAATTGGACAAGGAGATTTATAATTGACTTGTGTTTCCATTCGGTTCAGATCCATTCTGCTGTACTAGAGGTGTGGGGTTGATTGATGGTTTAGAAACCGATATTCATCCCTGGACCTTGGTGCCCCGGTAGTTGATTTGTCACATCAGGACTTAGCCCAAGGGACTTGACCAACCTTAGACTGATTACAAACACGTTCTTCTTACTTAAAGTAAAAGACAAGGTGGTCTGTATTCCGCTTCAAAAACGCTTGGAAAATGCCACTCTCTTACATCCTAAGCAGTCTGCTTCCACCCACATCATGGGACTGGGAGTGCCTTGTTGGACTTACAGCACAACAAGTTTAACATCATTGACAAAGGGAAGGCAGAACTGTTGGTGCTATTACACCTCTCGCTGGGTCTTCAACCCCCTTGATCATGATCTATGTTTAAATACTTTTTCTACATTGGGCCACTGCTCAGAGAATGCTATATGCTGTATTCAGTTGTTTCTGGTCAACAGGAGGAATTCCGTGCAATGGGGAAATGCAGCCGGTACCCCAACTCCAATAGTTTATGGTGTCTCTCAGGATGCGGTTTTGTCACCTGTTTCAATCAACATCTACATTCAAACGTTTTGTTACATATTGGCTGACATGGGTGTGATTTTTACAAACTATGCCGATGATACGCAGCTATTGTTGCTTAAGGGGACATACGACAACCTTCAGTCTATTTATGGCATTAACCAGCAGTGGATGTCAGACAACTGGATGTGTCTTAACAGAAATAAGACTGAGCTACTAATATTCGGCTCTCATCAATCCAGGTCAATGCTCTCTGCAAACTATTCCACCTTCATGAATGAGGCCACTGATATCCCCTGGGTGTTCTGCTGGAAGCTTCATTAGGTGTTGATTCTCAGGTCAACTCAGTCTCCAAAAATGCACATTATCATTAAAAACTGCTGAAACAAATAAGACCTTTGCTGTAAGAAAACACAATGTATTTCCTTGATCGAGCCACCCTTCTCCCCAGAATTGATTGTTTTAACGCCTTTTTGGGGGGTGCAAGCAAGAATAGTATTCAGAAACTGCAAGTACTACAAAATGATGCTATTTGCATCGCAAAACAATCTACCAAGCAATTTTTTCCGAAATATGGAAGGAATTGCACTGGCTGCCTCCGACTTCTTGTGTACAGTTTAAGACACTTTCATTGGCAGATACGTGTATTTATAGTACTGCTCCCCAATATCTTTCAGATAAACTGGTTGAATTCGAACCATTCAGAACTCTGTTTCTCAGGTGCTTGTTGCTGAAGTGCTCTAAAGTAAAATGAGTCTTGGGCAATGTGAGATCTTTTTTCACACTGGCTCCCAAATCTTGGAATACCTTTCCGTTCACTCTCCAGCAGGAAGTCAACCCACATCAATTTCATAAACATTTGAATACTCATGTTTACCTAAGATGCCATTTCCTCTGCCATTTCCTATGCTTTATTTATTGTCTTTTAGTCTCTGTGTGCGTCCTGATGCCTATGGGCTTTGGGGCGGTATAAATAAATATATAAAATAAAGGTATGTTGCATGCAGCCCAAACTCAGAAAACTCATGTGTTGAAATCATCCCATTGCATCTCCCTCAATATTAGTTTAACGAATTAGACAAAACGGGGTTACATTTTTTACGTTGTTTTTATAAAGTGTGCTCCTAGCTTTGAACAGCAGTAGATGAACAGACACCACAATAACAATGTAAGCTGGGATGCGAAATTATACAGTGGTTATTTGCATAAGAGCAGGGGCTTAGAACAACCTTTTCCCGGGTGATTGTGACAATAAAGGTTTAGTGCAAGGGCAGGCATACACGTTAGTATTAACAGCCCTATAGCTTCAGTTTTTTGCTGACAAGATGAGTTCCGGCAAATATGTTTATATCGAAGAGTCGCACCCGCAGTTCCCACGCTCCCAGTGTGAGTCAGTCATGTGGGCTTTGGAGCGATCCCACAGTGGATTCTAGAAACATTATCACCCACAAAATCAATATCTCCTTTTTGTCGTCCAAATATACCGTATAGGCCAACACAAGAACCCATTTCGGATGACCTAACCAGAAACACGAATGTTTCCAGCAGGCCTCTTTCTTGCCTCCATAACTCTCAACAGGAGTTGCAAGACATTTCAAATATTGTGACGCAGCAAGCGAGCCTGAGAATTCTGTCAGTGTCCTCGGGTTAAGCAGAGTTCAGCTCCCTCTGAGCAAATACGGCACTAAGAAGAAACTCAAACATGAAATGTTGTGGTCGAAATCAATCGAGGTCAGCGGTAAATCGTGCAGCCTGGTCTAGAAAATTGGAACAGCGGGTAATCAAATACAGCCGCTAGGGGATTGGGCCAGGGAGTGGTGGTGTGGGGCATTTTAAGAAGGAGTTCTGCAATGCTTGATTTTGCAATTTCTATAAGGGTGTCATTACTACAAAAAATAAAAATACATGTTTATATGAAGCCAAGTGTTACTTAACCAGCGAGAATGAGTCATGCACCAGGAATACTTTTTCACGGCTGATTTGCCTTGTTTTTTTTTTTTTTTCTACCCCATTACCTCAGCACACGTTCGGCTTGTCAAGCATGCTATGGTCGTATTTCCAAGAGAAAAGAAACAAGGATTTGGCTTTCTGCGTGGGCACTATTTCATTCGAAGATTGTTTTGAAGATATGACTTCTGCCACGCACTTGTTTTTAAGGTTTCGGCCGCTTCAAGGTGGAAGATATTGTTTCTGCTTTCAGAGTCTTTGTATTCATGACAGGTGTCTCTTCTGCCCTGAGGGGAAAGATGTCATGCTTCTTCAATGAGGTGACCGAAAAATGTAGTGGAACAAGTGCATTTCGCTGGACAAGCTCTGCACGACTTTACTTTTAAACAAAACAGCATGGTTAATGTCAGTATTGTACAGTTTACGAGGAGTAATGTGGAATTCTGAGTGGATGAGAGAGCGAATGGATGTGCGAGTGACAGGGTAGGTTGGTGTGGTATGCGTGGGTGGATGCATAAGTAACTGAATGAGTGTATGAATGAGGGTGTGAGTGAATGTCTGATTGGCGGATGAATGAACAAGTGTGGAGATGGATGAATTAAGACCCTGATTCATGGAATTATTTGCATGTAAAATGCACATTTGCGCGCCATTCTTCCCGAAAATCCCCATACCTCAAACAGGGATTTTCCATGAATCAGGCTGTAAATGTCTTAATGGGTGAGCGTGGAAATGACAAAATGGGTTCTGCACTGCAGGAGCAGAAGGGTGAGTAGCCTCCAAACTGCTGCAAAACAGGAGTGATCACAATCATATAAGGGTGAAACAGTCACAATTAAGAGATATACCTCCATCTTTTGTGGTATCATAGGTCAAGGGAAGCCTATACTCCCAAGTGAATGTGCTACAGTAACAACCCAATGTATAACAGTTCAACATAAAGGAAAGGCCCAATCAAGGTTCTATGAATATATATAAAGCTACTTTAATTAAACACAGCATCTGCAAAAAGAAAATCATCGAAAAACATACAAAACTCATCCATGAGGAAGGGAGACGGCATATGCAAAGATAGAAATGTGCAGCACTCTGGGTAATGAATCAGTGTGACAGGCAATAATAACCACAATGGTTGTAAAAAGGATATGTTCTGGTACAAAAAAGGATTTAAGTGACCTAGCCAATCTCTAGAACACAACGCAGGAACAAATGAACCATTATTGGTCAATAATAACATTCTGTAGTTCTTGACAGTTCATCAGTGTTGAATCAGGTTTCTCGGTACTGTTTGTGCGGTTTGAATCATGATCGAATGTGTCATTTGCGTTGCTCAGGACAGGGAGCAAGTGTCGAGGCAAAGCTGAAGCTCTTTGCGTTTCGAGAAGTGTAGCTTTTGAGTGAGTGCCACCAGGGTCATTTCGACAGTGAAGAGTCTGGTGACTGAACGGTCAGGTACGAGACGGGTGTCTGAAGTGGCATTGAGAGTTGTGGTTTGATGAGGCCTCCAGGGACAGTTCAACTGGCAATGAAGTTCGGCAGCAAAGATTCTGTCCGTTCGGGGGTGGCTCAAAGCAGCATTCACCAAATTGCAGATCATGAGGGACACCAGGGTCGGTTCGACATTTGGGTTGACAGAAAAGAAGCTGGTGACTGTATGTGCAGTGTAAGTCACGCAGTGTCCTATGCAACATTCATACTTCATGATTCAATGGGTCCCCCATGGCCTGGATGACTATAAATGAAGATTTTCAGTGGAAATATTGGCACTTTGAAGAGCAGTTCAAAAGCAGCAGGCGCGCCAAGGCAGTGAACGGCTCAGCTGGAATGTTGCAGCGGCAAACTGGTTTGAGGGTGCTGAACAACTACCAGAAGATCAGTCGAGTGCCAAAATTCCTGTTGGTTCAAACCATGTCAAACTGCTTGAATTGTATGTTGCAGCGGTTCAGCATCAAAATACATGGATCTTCTTGGCCGTTTTGATGCTCTGGTTGCTGTGAGTCCCAATCCAGGGACTGAAAAATAAGATTAGTCCTTGTTCTTTGACTACCACCATGAGGGGTCCCACAACACAAGGAGATCCTGGTCAGCAGTGTGGTTGGCTGAGATACAGGTCTTCATCCCCAATGTGCCCGTTGGACACTTATGGAGCAGAGTTTTCCTCAGCCATGGACAATTAGTCTGCACCTCCAGAGGAGGGCCTTGAAAAATCAACTCTCCCAACAGAGGTCCTTTGAATTTGTCCTTAATTGTTTGTTCGAAAGTGAATACAAGAAGATGTGGATGACCTCTTCTTTAATGGAAAACGTCTATAGGCGAAGGGGCACAAGCAAGCCCGCATTTAGGATCGAATCGCTGTTCTTGGGCTTTGCCTTCTGACATCATACCCAAAGTGCTTTGTTTTAAAGGAAGTGGAGGGGACAGGAAGGACGAGCGATCAAAAGAGAAAACAATAAACAATATTGTCAAACATTCCTTGAGCTGTACTGAGCTCCCTCTATGTATACTAACCCTGCCTCCTTCCCTTGTCAATAGCATCAAATGCCCTTTTGGCACACAGTGCCTTGGTGTGAGGCTAGACCTTTTGCGAACGGTGCACACTTTGATTCCTTTTACCATGACAGCTTCATGTGGAGTGGCTGTCTCATTGGGGAGGTGTTACAACATTTCCACAGGGAAACTGGGCTCACAGGACTGACACATGTGTAATATCAAATTGATGTAGCTTGGATAATTATGAGAGGAGCTAGCCCCGTACCTTAAACTCAGATCTTGCTTATATTTCAAGTTTAACGTGCCACGAGGATGGCAACTCTCATAGTTACTTACTTTTTGGAACAGGAGTGCAAGTCTTAAATGCAGCCCCAAGTTCTGCCATGACTTGGCTGTCACAGCAGCTGTCAAATGGACACCTGTGTCTCCTGACCATGCTCTTTGCCACTGGAGAGCAGGCGCTGCAGACAAGGCTACTGATCTAGTAGGGCACGGGTGTACACTATGCCTTTGACATGGAGCTTATGAAAGGGAGATCTGATTAGCAGATTTCCCTTCCTGGAAGGAATTACCCATGCAATTGTATCAGTTTACTTAAAAATCAAAAATGCCAGGACCTCTACACTTTCACCAGATCGCAATCCATCACAAGGGGGGGGGCAATGGGACAGAAGAGTGTTTGAGTAAGTGGGTGGAAATGTAAATGGTCTGATGTGCTGAAGGATGATGACATGGAGGCATGGGTTATTGAGTGGATTAGTGGATTTATGGGTGACCCAACTTGACATGATATCACCAGCAACACTCAACTCCTGCTGTGCTCAGATTCAAGAGTGGTCACATAACTGCGATAACAGGATGCTTATAGTATATGTGCCAAGAAAGGCATTGAGGTAGCTGAGTGCAAATGTTGCATTCTGGTGGCTCATTCTAAGACCAGAACATCTTGAGTGTGTTGTTGCCAGCAAGCACAATTCACCAAGTTCCTGCTCAACCCTAAATACTCATCAACACTACCCCCACCATCCCATTTATCCTTCTGTGGCCAATCACCACCAACAACAGCTTCTCTGTGTTTGAGGCACAGGCATATGAGGTGTAGTTGTAAAGCTGCAGAGTGTAAGTAGGACTCAGCACAACGGAGGAAGGCAAAGGAGTACTCTATATGCAGGGTGTTAATATCGTAGGTCATTGAAGTAATATATTCTTCCTCAATATCCATATGCAGTACAGTCATATATCCAGCAAGGGATTTCATATGTTCAATGAATCCCACAACATCCTAGACATTGCCGACATATGTTAATCACTGTACACCCAAGTGCTCTCCACCGGTGTCCGGACATTTCGTCGAAAGACATTTCGTCGAAAGTCATTTGGTCGACGGTATTTGGTCGAAAACCAAATGGTCGAATTTTTTTTTTTATTTCTATATATATTTTTAAGGTTTTAGTTTAGGGAAAAAAAGGGTTTTTTTTAGAAAAAAAAGGGGGTTGGGGGGGACCCCCCCCCAAAAAAAAAGTGAAAATAAAAAATAAAAAAATTCGACCATTTGGTTTTCGACCAAATGGTTTCGACCAAATGTCCTGTCGACCATTTGTTTTCGACGAAATGTCTGGTAACCCTCTCCACCATGTGCCAGATTTTGCCATCATAGGGACAAGCACTCCTTGAAACTAGCCATGGTATTGCTGCACATTGATGTTTTATTTATATGATGTTTGTTTGGTTGTGGTGGCCTCATGTGTTAAGTTTGGGTTATTTTGCCTTCTAAGGAGTGGAGGGGGATGATGTTGGGTTTAGGTGGCCTTCCAAATAGATTGTGTTATTTAAATGTTAGGTTAGGAGGGTTCTTGTGTCCCACCATACAACTCTGTTTAGGATTAATTCACTATTTTGATCATGTGGGTGCGGGAAGGCATGCACTGGTTACTACATGTCTTTGGGGCGCTGGGAGGTCCCCATTGTATACTACTTGAAAATGTGGGTGTGGGGAGGTTTGCAGAGATTTATATTGGATAGTAGAGGTGGGGAGCTATTTGGATTGCGGATCTCACCTGCATTCTTTTGGTTGTGTATCATTTATTTATAATTTCTCATTGGAAGAAATTCCATAAAACAGGGCATTTGACGCTTGTTCATTCTCTGTAGAGGGGCTCCCACACTACTTTGAAATGTCTTCTGTGGCATTGTCTTATGTGTTGTTTTATATATCGGTGTCAGATGTCAATGTTAAGCTTTGTGTGCAGCAAGGTTTGCCAGTAGTGGGTCTTTTTGATTTATTTTGGGTGGTGGGATCCACAAGCTGAAGTGCCATTATCTATTGGAATGCTCTGCAGGTTCCAGGAATGGTTGTGAGGATATGTGCCATGATGCGGTTGTGCCTTGTTCCAGGAATGGTTATGTGGATATGTGCCATTAGATGCGGCTGTGTCTATGTGTCTGGATTGAGTGCAGGTTGAGGGCTGAGCCAGTTCTTGGAACACCTGTGTGGATTGATGCCATTAGATACAGTTGTACGTAAGTGGTTGTTTTGGGTGGCAGGTTTCATTATTTGCAGTGCCGTTGTCCACTGGAAATCCTGGTGGGTTCCACAAACATTATCTTATTGGATTTTAGCTAGGTATTGGCTGTTCTTATCTATGGTGATATGTCAGGTATGGTTGAAATGGAAGTGGTTTCTGTTGCCATGTTGGTTGACGGTAGGACAGTTGTTTTGCTAGATTTTAGATTTTGGCATACCAGTGTTGAGGGACCACAGAGGAGAATGGGAAAGATTGCAATGTTTCTGCTGAATAGAAGTGTGCGGCTATTATATGGGGATATATGTTTGCAGTTTGGTGCTGCATGGAGATTTCATGATTTTATAGGTAGGTACAGTTGTGACCTTTTAGTTACATTGGAGTCGGTATCAATGTGGATCTTTGGTGGTGTGCTTGAGATCCAGCCATGCAGTACATTGCTGCAGTGCATATATGTTATTATGTTAATAGTAAGCACTGGTCATAAATTCTCTCTTATGATCAGTGTATGTGTGTGGTTCTGTTATGTCGGACTGCACACAGTTCCGTCAGTTTGTGTTTAGTTTTATGTACTGTGGTCCTTTTTGGACAGATCCATATCCTCCACAATTGTTGAATGTATGGGTGGTCTGTAGAATGTGTGGCTAGGGAGAGAGAAGTGTAGTTATGTTATTATTTTTGCACCTTTTCATCTCCTTTGTGTGTACGGAGGGTGAGGTGCAGTAATGTGACTTTGGCTGTGTGGAATGCAAGGTTGTTATGGATGCTGCAGTCTGTAGTGCCTGGATGCATGAATGGAATGTTGCAGTGGAGTGTTAGTGGAGTGCTGGGTGAATGTTCTACTGCGTGAAAGGAGTAGAGTGAGATGGTTGGGGTGTGGCTGGACCAGTGGTTGTATGTCCGAATGTACTGACCAGATGTTGTTAAGTATTTCAATCCGGCGATACACCCTGGTCTCAGCCTACTATGCAGTGCACAGTTGAAATGCTATTTTATGGTGTGCAGTGAAAAAGTCGAAAACATTATGTTGAAAGTCATAATGTCGAGAAAAAAAAAATGTTGAACTTTTTTTTCTGAATGTTTTATTTTTTTTATTTACATGTTTTTTTGGGGTTCCACAAGTACAAAAAAAGCTGTAAAACAAAAGAAATTACAAAAAAGGGGGGTTGGAGGGAACCCCCCATTTCGAACAAAAACCAAACAAAAATAGACATTCAAAATTTTTTTGTGCGACTTTTTTTTGACAATATAACTTTCAACATAATGTGATTCGAAATTATCACTATAAACCTTATTTTATTATCTATATAGGTTCAATATTGAGTGATATACCACTCATATAACACCCCTTCTCAAATACTCTAGCTCAATGGACCAGGAATCAGGCTGGTTGGTAAAGGTAATATATATTTATTTATGTATTTAAAATTCAAATCAAACATACTTTTTAACAGGGAGCAACAATCACCAATGTGGTGACAATAACAGATACAAAGGTATGTAATGCACTTAAATTTACTCTTTAGCAACACAGAAGGAAACACCAGATAAAATAACACTTTTGGCTTCTTTGGGGAAGATAGCACTTAAGTTAGGATTTCCCCCTGCAATATTCCTCAACCCACAAATAAACAATTCTAAATAGTTATAGGGAAGCAGCAGGGAATCAGGAATAAGGAATGGAAAACAGAATTTGAATCCAACCTTCCCTCCCCAAAAAAAGAGAGAAAAACAGATTTGAAATCTTACACTTTAAAATGACATTTCGGAAATGGCTTAGTAAAACAATGAATGTGTGCAAAAAATCCTTAAATCAATACAAATCTCTATGGGAGAAACATTGGAAATATACTAACAATCGTGAGCTATGGTTTGAGCAAAACTAAACACGTTTTGGGTTGGGATGTAGCTAGGTCTTAGGTATAATCCAGAGTTGAAATGAAGTCTCTATCTATTAAACTGACGAAGATATGCAATGTTGAATGAGAGGGGTTTTTAGAAAAATCGGGTAGTGAAAACAGAAAAGAAACTCAGTTTGGACAAGAATATTTTTACTATAGTTTTACTCTATGCTAGAGCATTCCAGCCAAAATACCAAGGATGGATACATTAAGCTCTAGAGTTGATTCATGACTTCAACACCAGATCCCCAGCACCCACTCCGGCGGAACCAGTCGGATCACTCGAAGTAGGATTGATATTTTATGATTTACACAAGATAAAAGTGACTAAAGAAATGGTGCTTAGCAAGATAAATTAAAGACAGGATGCAGTAAGGATTCTGACAATGTTACAAGTTATAAGTAAGGATAAGGATAGGATGGTTTAGAGATTGGGATGAGACAAGGCAAGGCAAGGTATGCTATGCTTTTCTATGACTCCTATTAATACTTACAGTCCACTTTAATTTAGGATTTTGGAACGTCAAGGGTTCCGGTCATCACACGGATCGGGTCTAACCAAGGACAGCTGGGCAGATCTGGTGGTACAGGAGCATCTGTTCAGTTTAGGTCACCAGACTTCACTGGACTGGCCCTTCTGGTGACTGGAGACTGGAGATCAGAGGGATGGAGATTTGCCAGCATGCAGCTAGTAGTAGAAAGCCAGATTGGATCAGGATGCTTCCCTTGGGTTTTGGGGATTTTAAGAATGTGAGGCCTAGCTGAAAATGGTCAGCAATGCATAGGCCTTGACTTTGCAATGAAATCTGAAATCAAGATCAAGTAGGATGAAGAAATCAGAAACAGATGCCACACAGGAAATTAGGAAGTCAGG
Source organism: Ambystoma mexicanum (assembly GCF_040938575.1). Lineage (NCBI taxonomy): Eukaryota > Metazoa > Chordata > Amphibia > Caudata > Ambystomatidae > Ambystoma > Ambystoma mexicanum. The sequence goes on along the minus strand of NC_090940.1, from coordinate 246,799,312 downwards.
AATCACTGCGTGTCTGTGTGTTGTCAGGTTCCCTTATTTATCATGCAGAATGACATTACTAAAGTTTATGACAGGGGCAGGCTTACTACCCACACCCATAATGCTAGGATTGGGTAAGAGCATAGTTTCCGCCTTGCTCTTCACTGATTGGATCACAGAAAAGGATGTCATGTTTATGGGATGAATTTTACAATGACTAGAAAACTCCCCTAGCCACTGAAACCAAAATCTAACTTTGCCACAAATACATATTTATACAGTTATAACCTCTGAGAAAATCAGATACAAAGGTTACATATTTTGTGGGTCATACTTCAATCCAATCCCCAAGTCCTGACCTGGTTTTGCATTTCTGCTCCATTTTGGCAATTTTAAACATGAAAGATTTGGCCTAAAAGTTCCCAACTGTGTACACAGATGCACATTTACCCCTGGGATGTGTGTACAAATGTTATGTTCGCAATATCAATACTTTCCCCACAATCTGTCATTCTTTACCACTTCTGTTCCTTATGCAGTAATGAGTTCTACCAAGTTTTAAAAGAAAGAACATAAAATTAGATTTAAAACTACAAACCGTTCATATCTTTCCTCATTCTTGCTGCAAAGTTAAATGTCTTTAAAGTTCAGTTACAAACTGGCTTTTAAAACCAACATGAAGTCTATTGTCACTTCATCCATTCTTTTTTATTTTCCCCAACTGTAAGCAAATGTCAATTCCTTTGAAGAAGGATGAGGTGCCTCTCTGTTGATTGTTGTTTACTGCCCCTCAGACTTGACAGGTGAGTGTTTCAGCCTTCTATTGTCCCAGCCTGGAGCAAAGACGAATGTCTGATGCGATTCGGGAAATCCCTTTATCCTGGGTATTCAAAGCATCCAAGCTAGCAATTAGCCACTTTCCTGTTCCAGAAGTTTATGAGGTGCCACCCTTTCTCAGGGCTAGCAACTGGCAGGGCAAGTTTTTTCTTTATATAGTCTGCCAAATCAGCCTGGGTTATAGCTTTGATTTTGTCCTTTTAAATCTTGATTTTAAACCTATAGAATTAAAACAGTTTATGAGTGTATTTCTTTTACCAGCAACAAATTATTTTACATTTCTAAGTAATCAAGCCTTTAGACAACAATGTACTTTAAAATAGGCGATTTTCCCTCTCCAGTTAGGAAAAAGCACATTTTACTATTTCTTTAAATAAAGTAAATATACACTTTCTGCAGCTATAGTTCTTTTCTTGAGTGCTGGAATTGTTTTGTAGCATGTATACAGTTAACAGGCATCTATTTTAAGTCTTTCTCTGGACAGCTGATTCTTGATACTGTTGCAAAGAAAATAGCAATGTTTCCCGTGTAAAATGAAAACACAGCCCTAGGTTGATTTTTCAAAGATACATTTGACAGGAGCTGTCATTCAAATGAGGCCCGGTTCCTCTGAGACACAATGAATGTTCCTGGACATTGCAAGGCCTTTTTAATCACAATGGCTCATGAGAAATTGATTAACTTAGCACCAAGCAGCACTTTTAAGGTTGGGAAAGTGTAATTTTAAAGAGGCATTCTGGGTTTACAGCAAAATAATTCTGCCTCTTTCACTTCACTCCATGTTAACTGTTACAGAGCACACTGGCACATTCCTGCAGTGAGTACTCTGTTCCACCCCACCTGACATGTGTGTGGCAGGGTGATGCAGACATTTTCTGATTGATACAAAAACGGAGTTTAGGGATCTTGGCGCACACGGGAGTCAGCTTGGCCATTTTGTGCTGTTTCTTGCACCAATGCAGCAAAGTGATGCAGCATAGCACAGCTGAGTGAGTCAAAATATTCCACAGATTCCCCCTCCCTGACTTCGTCTGGACTCCCAGGCGTGGGGGTCAGGCAAGTGGGATTTTTCTTTTCTTGAAAAGTCAGATATGTGTCCTTCTTCAATCAGTGCATGATGTGGCACGCTCTCCTCGCTGCCTCTGGTAGGAATGTGGAACGATACTCCCAGCTTTCTCTGAGGTTTTCTTTTCTGGTGTGGAGCGACATCCTGGATTTCCTTGGGTTGCAGACTTTCGGGTCCGCGAGAAAGTCCTCCTTGGTTGTAAGGTATAATCAGTGCAAATCTATAAAATAGAACACAAATCGGTTATGAGAATTTTCCCACTAATGGTACTCCAATCGAGATAACAGCAAAGGTATATACTCATGCATTCAGTGACAATTTGAAATATTCCTATGCTTCAGATGTATCCCCAACTGGGTTTTCTATGGACTCCTCTATTTGCTGCAAAGTGTTCCTCATGTGGCAATTCTTTAGCTGATTGATGTGGACTCACTTTTCTTCTGGCAAGTCACCGTTGGGGATGTGGATTCTGTAGGCGAGGCCTGGGATGGTGATCACTCCTCCATTTCTGAACTTCCATCTCCTACCGTAGCACTGGGACTGACCAGAAGGCTTTCTTTAGGATTGCCAGGACCCTGAGATTTACTCTACAGTTGTGACCGGGCTTGGCAATAACTGGGATCCAAATTAATCTTGAGTCAGTTGAGGATGTTACCATGTAAAAAGGCGGAAGGAACACCTTGCACGACCCAACAATTGTGTTCTATGCTTTATCACATCTAGAAATTTTAATCATACAACTGCTAAGCAGAAGATGTTTGGAACGGGGGATTTCCAGTCCCCATGCCCATTGATACACTGAATCTACAGCAGGTAGGCTCTGGTCTTTTGGGAGTTTCTTGAATAATACTTCGCTGATGAAGCTTTTTTCGCTATTCAAGTCCACTCGGTCGAGGATAGACTCCTTCCCGTCATTTAACTGAATCTGAATGAAGAGTTGTTTGCTCTTCTTCTGAACGCCAGGTACATTTTGTGCTGGTTGGTTATCAATTTTGGCTATAGAATTGGAATTTTCAGATTGTGAATTAGTATAACATTTCAGAGTCTTTCCTTCCAGTGTGGAATGCCACTTGAAACTGGAAGGAAGGTTGATTTTCAGAAATAGAGAGGAATTCCCATCACCAGTTTGTTGTCCTACAGAAATGACTGTCATGTTAGGGGTTTGTTGATTTTGAAAATGGAACTCAATATGATCCTGTTTTTGTTCAACCAGTGGCATGTGCCATTTAAAATAACATGGTTGACACTATGTTTTAATTTTATTAGTCGGTTGGTCTGGGTCCAGATGACATTGTTTACACAGTCTATTAGGGGAGACAACCTTCGCAGGATGTCATTCCCAGTAGACAGGGCCTGCCCTCCGATGTCACGACTATGACCGGGTGTTTCACCTTGTGTCATCCAATTTTAATTTCCAGATCCGCAGTCCCCTCGACAGGAATTTTATTCCCATCAAAGTTCTGAAGTTGTCCAGGAAGAGAGGTGAGAGGGATCTGGTATCGCTCCCCCCTTCCTGAATTCAGCTGATCAAAGGCCCTCTTTGACAGAAGTGTTGCTTGTGATCCAGTGTCCACCAGTGCCAACACTGTACACTGCCCTTGTATTTGGACCAGGGGATACAATCTTCCCTCTTTCTCCTCAAGGGGGCAGAGATAATGTGCATTTTGGGCCAGTTGGTTGGTCAATTTCTTGATTGTTGATTCCGACACAGGGGTAGTTTGGGCATGATTCTGTATGGGAGCTTGGGGATCGGCAAGACAAATGTGACAGTTGGATATTTGGCGAGTTTTGGGCTCCCCTTTTTCTGATTCTGGGCTGCCCCCCCTTTTTGGAGGCAGTCACCACAATAGGCTTGGGCAGTGTGGTTTTCTTGATTATCATTCTGGGGTTCAATGATGGGCGATTCTAACTCAGTCCCCACATTCACCCAGTCTTCATTAGGATCTCTTGAGACCCATTTTTCTATGGGAAGATTTCCCCCGTCCCTGAAGGAGAAGATATTTTTCCCAGAGTCCTCTAAGGGTCCCTCTCCTTCAAATTGGAGGACACTAACTTCCTCCACAAAATGGCCCTTTTTGGGTTCTTTGTTTCTCCTACCCGCCCTCTGTTCCTTGGGTTGCAGACTTTCGGGGGCAGGAGATTTTGGTTCCAGTTCTAATGTTTCCAGGGGCTTTACCTGATAGGGGAAGAAGGCTTCGTCTATAGCTTTAGTCCTCCCTTCTACCCGTGCCTCCTCCTCTGGAACCGGAGAGTTGTCGGGGTGCTCCCCCTGTCATTGTTCTTGAGTACCGGACCCTTTGTTTGTGGGGTTCTGAGCCGCCATGTTCATCTGAGGGTTCTGTTGAGCCCTCAACATGTGACCCAGATCCTGGGAAAGGTTCTGGACCTGGTGCCCCTATTGAGACACCCGTACCGGCAGGTACGGGGGCCTGTGGTCCATCCTAGGTGAATCACGTGAAGGGTAACTATCCCTTTTCGCATAGTACCCTGAGTTTGGAAAATTGAGGTAACCCTCCTTCCTTGGCCTTGCCTCTCCCGGATTGGGTTGTCTGGGCTCTGTAAAGTGGGGAAAGAAAGGAGGGTTGTTCTGTAGGTTGACGTTTTTTGAGGGTACCGGGGAAAGAAACTCAACCCAGCATTTGGGGGATTACTGCCCTCCTGGGGAAAGTTAGAAGGGAATTTTCCTGGGGTGGTGCCTACCTGGTTGGATCTCCCCTTGGGCTGGGGGAGTCCACACTCAGGAGCTAATGTAATCAGGGGAGTTAGGGGTCCCATTTGTGGGATAACCTCCCTGAATTCCACCTGTCTGGGAGTGGCCTGTGGGCCTTCTAGTTCTTTGATTGGATCCATTTTGTATAGGCATATTATTAGGCCCACCCATCTCCAGATATAAAATGGGGGCAACCTTAACCTCTGCCACCTTAGCAGCAGCAGGGGTGTTGGCTGGTTTGGGGTTTTTGTTTGTGTTTTTGTTATCTACAGGTTTTTGTACCTCATAAATATGGGTTGCCTTTCTATGACCCAGTCCAGTGATCTCTTCTCATGAAAGTCCCTCAACAGCTGGGTCATTATATATTTGGGGAGTGCATGGAAGAAGGTGGTGATGAACTCCCGACTATCTGTGTGCACCCTCCTGGTGGTCTGCGCAGAGGCACGTTTGAGCTCCTGCACACATTCTTGTGGGGCCTGATCTTCCCTGCATTGCAGATTGCAGGCCGCCTTCCGGGCCTCTTGGGGGTTCCTATGTGCAGAGAAATGTTTAAGATGGCCGCCCTGTAGGTGGACCATCTTGAGTGGTTCTGATCCTCCAGTACCGCAAAGAAACTGGACTGGAGTATACAGGAAAGAATGGTCATTTCACTTACTGAATGCAATTCTGGCTGTCCTTCAGATAAAAAGTGTCCATCATCTGTTCATATAATTCTAGGTGTTCCCAGACAGAATACTTTGCATTTTTATGATATGGAGCTATCCATTCCTAATGACCTTGATCTGCTGAAGGGGATCTTTTTGCACAGCTCTCTTAATTTTGTTAGCCTTTTTGGATTTAGTCACCCGAGTCCACTCGTCCTCAGACTCAGAGGCACTGCTACTGAAGGTGGCTTCTTGATCCTCTAGGCACTCCCTGATTCTGCGATCTTGAGAAGGGCTTGCAGAATGTGGGGGACTAGTTTCCCTATTCCTGTGGTGCTCAGAAGAGTCTTCTGACTCACCCCTGCTCCCAGGATTGGTGGAGTACCCCCCACACTGCCCTAACTGGGTACAGGTCTTCAGGATACTCTTTTTGGGCTTTATTACCTGGAGTTCCCCACCAAATTGCACAAACTGATCTTTTGGTAGGCGGTATTTTTGTGGATCCAATTCCCTGACTTTCCCCTCATAGGAGTCTTCCTGGTCAGAGATATCAGTCCTAACTTTTGGGGATCTGTACTGGGACACCCATCCATCAATTTCTTGGGGGCGCTGATCTGTCAGTCCCATCTTACCAGCCCTATTGAATTCTACCATCCCCATGGCCCCTGGTTCATACAAGCCAGTGGACATGAAGCTGGCAGAGTTCATGGTATTGAAAGGGTTTGAGTCCCTGAGTAGAGGGGTCCTTATGTTATAATTAGGGGTTGCTCTGTCCCTCTTAACTTTTTCTTTTTCTGCCCCTATTTCCTGGTGATAAGCACACATCTGAGCTTTTTGTTCCTGTATCAAGGCCTTACTAGTCTCAATGATTTGCTCTTGCATTGCTACTTGTTGGTGGAGACCATCATTTTTTTCACAGAGAGCCTCATTGTCTCTATGTGCTTCCTGCATGGTCTGGGAGTACTGGGCCTATTTCTGCTGCAGGCGACTCACCTTCTCAGTATTAACATCTTTGGTCTGAGTGTTCTACCTATCTAGCATGCCCTAGTTGCTTCCCATATTCTGTCTTTAATTCATTGAGCTTCTGGAGGGCCAGCTTTCTTCCCTCTAACTCAGTTTTTAATTGGCTTACTTCCTGGCCTAAGGCCTCTCTCTCCTGATTTAGGGTGCTCCTCTGTTCAGCCAGGTCGTCACTTTGTTTTTTTATAGTATGGGATTTATGGCACTCCTGATCAAATTCCTCTTGATAGTGGAGGTCTTTACAATTAATTTATTATTTTCCACTTTCAATTTGTCTATCTGGTCTTGTAGGATAACCATATGCTCTTCGCAGGCTCTATTAAACTGTGATTGTTGTGCCAGCTTGTGTTGACTCTGTTGCAGAGAGTCAACCCTTTCCTTACCCTCCTCTTTCAGTGCCTGTAATTGGGTGTCTCGCTCTGACTTCTCTTGCTGTAGGAGAGCCAGATCCTCTTTTAATTTTGTGACATAATCTCTAGATTCTGCCTCTAATTCTTGGATCTTCAGGAGCCTTTGTTCTGCAGTGTCTAGATCATTCTGGATTCTCTCCAGTGATTCAGTCTGATTCTGTATCAGAACTATGTTTTCAGTGTACTTTTCCCGCATCACTTCAATGAGGAGGTATAGGTAGGCCGTAATTCTGGCAATTTTGCTTTGCTCCTATTTAACTTTTGGTGCCATGTACAATTCCTTGAGAGCTTGGTGTAATGGGCCCTTGTTCTGCCATGTACCCAGGTTCATGGCAGTGACCTGTTCTGTGATTTCCTGCAGCCAGACATGTTGATTCTGTTCTGGCCACTCACCCCTGACAAAATGCTTGTGCAGGAGGTACTCCCTAGCCATACCGATTTCTTCCAGAACAGCCATTTAGAGGATGTTCTTTGTTTATTAATTATTTCGGGTTGATTTACTTTTAATTTTACAGACCGGCCTGGTCTTGGAGTATTTGTTTTGGGAGGTGTTTGCACAGTGTAGCACAGTATAACAACCAAGCAAGGTGCCACTACTCTGCAGGTTAGTCTGTTGTGTCAGACTGTCAAGGGTGGTAACTCAAACTCAAAATCCTGGCACAAGTCCCCAAATCTGTTAAGTATTTCAATCAGGCGATACACCCTGGTCTCAGCCTAGTATGCGGTGCACAGCTGAAATGCTTATTTTATTATCTATATGGGTTCAATATTTTGAGTGATATACCACTCATATCACACCCCTTCTCAAATACCCCAGGTCTCAATGAACCAGGAAACAGGCTGGTTGGTAAAGGTAATATTTATTTATTTATTTAACATTCAAATCAAACATATACTTTTGAATAGGGAGCAACAATCACCAACCTGGTGTCAATAACAGATACAAAGGTGTGTAATGCACTTAAATTCACTCTTTAGCAACACAGAAGGAAAGCACCAGCGAAAGGAACACTTTTGGCTTGTTTGGGAAGATAGCACTTAAATGTCTGCCGCAATATTCCTCAATCCACAGATAAACAACTCTAAATATATATAAGGAAGCAGCAGGGAATCAAGAATAAGGAATGGAAAACAGAATTTGAATCCAACCTTCCCTCCCCAAACAAGAGAGAAAAACGGATTTGAAATCTTGCACTTTAAAATGACATTTCAGAAATGGCTTGGTAAAACAATGAATGCATGCAAAAATCCTTAAATCAATACAAATCTTTATGGGATCAACATTGGAAAGATACTAACAATCATGCTGCTATGGTTTGAGCAAAAGTAAACACTTTGAATCTAAATGGAAGATTGAAAATAATTTAGACTAAAAATCACACATGAAAAACTTTGAAAAATTGTGGATTCCCGCCTAAAATTAACCAAATGGTTTTGAAGAAAAAAGGTGGAAATACTTGAAAGTCTCTAGCTAATAAATTGAGAACGATATGCAATGTTGAATGAGCAGCGTTTTTAGACAAATTGGGTAGTGAAAACTGAAAAGAAACTCCGTTTGGACAAGAAAATATTTACTATAGTTTGACTCTATGCTTTACTCTATGCTAGAGCATTCCAGCCAGAATACCAAGGAGGGACACAGTAAGCACTAGAGTTGATTCATGACTTCAACACCAGATCCCCAGCGCCCGCTCCGATGAAACCAGTCGGATCACTCGAAGTAGGATTGATATTTTAAGATTTACACAAGATAAATGTAACTAAAGAAATGGCGCTTAGCACGATACATCAAAGACAGGATGCAATAAGGATTCTGACAATGTTACAAGTTATTAAGGTAAGGATAGGATGGTTTAGAGATTGGGATGAGGCAAGGCAAAGTGTGCTATGTTTTTTTATGACTCCTATTAATACTTACAGTCGACTTTAATTTAGTATTTTGGACCATGAAGGGATCTGGTCATCACACTGATCAGGTCTAACCAAGGACAGCTGTGAAAATCTGGTGGGACAGAATCATCTGTGCTGTTCTGGTCATCGGACTGCACTGGACTGGCCCTTCTGGTTACTGGAGACTGGAGATCAGTGGGATGGCGAGTTTGTAGGCATGCATCTGGTAGTAGCAAGGCAGATTGGATCAGGATGCTTCCCTTGGGTTTTTGGGATTTTTAGAATTTGAGGCCTAGCTGAAAAGGGTAGGCAATGCAAAGGCCTTGGCTTTGCAATGAAATCTGGAATCAGGATCAAGTAGGATGAAGAAATCAGGAATGTGTCTGTGTGTTTTCCCTTATTTATCAAAATGCCAAATGACATCACTAAAGTATATGGCTTTGGCAGGCTTACTACCCTCACCCATGATGTTAGGATTGGGCAAGAGCATGGTTTCTGCTTTGCTCTTCACTGAGTGGATCGCAGAAAAGGATGTCATGTTTATGGGATGATTTTTTTTACAATGACTAGAGACCTCCCCTAGCCACTGGAAAGAAAATCTAACTTTTCCACAAATGCATATTTATACAGTTAGAACTGCTGAGAAAACCAGATACACAGGTTACATATTTTGTGGTTCATACTTCAATCCAAACCCCAAGTCTGTTGAACCGGGTTTTGCTTTTCTGCTACATTTTGGCAATTTTAACCATGAAAGATTTGGCCTAAAAATTTACCAACGTTGTAACCAGATGCGCGTTTACCCCTGGGATGTTTGTACAAAATGTTATGTCCGCAATATCAATACTTTCCCCACAATCTGTCATTCATTACAACTCTGTTCCTTATGCAGTAATGAGTTCTACCAAATTTTCAAAGAAAGAGCATAAAATTAGATTTAAAACTACAAACTTTTCATATGTTTCCTCATTCTTGCTGCAAAGTTGAATGTCTTTGAAGTTCAGTTACAACATAGGCTTTTAAAACCAACAGGAAGTCTATTGTCACTTCATCCATTTTTTATTTTTTTATTTTCTCCAACTGCAAGCAAATGTAAATTCCTTTGACACAGGATGAGGGGCCTCTCTCACTTGACAGGTGATAGTCTGAGCCTGCTATTGTCCCAGCCTGGAGCAAAGACAAATATCTGATGCGATTTGGGAAGTCCCTTTGTCCTTGGAATTCAAAGCCTTCAAGCAAGCAATTAGCCACTTTCCTGTTCCAGAAGTTTATGAGGTGTCAACCTTTCTCAGGGCTAGCAACTGGCAAAACATGTTTTTTTATATTTTTTATATGTAGTTTTCCAACTCAGCCTGGGTTTTAGCTTTGATTTTCTCCTTTTAAATCATGATTTTAAACCTATAGAATTAAACAGTTTATAAGTGTATTTTTACCAGCAACAAATCCTTTTACATTTCTAAGTAATCAAGCCTTTACACAACAATGTACTTTAAAATAGGCGATTTTCCTTCTCCAGTCAGGAAAAAGCAAATTTCACTATTTCTTTAAATCCAGTTTTTATCTCCAGCAATATACACTTTCTGCAGCTATAGTTCTTTTCTTGAGTGCTGGAATTGTTTTGCAGCATGGATACAGTTAACAGGCATCTATTTAGATTCTTTCTCTGGACAACTGATACCTGATACTGTTGCAAAGAAAATAGTTACATTTCCCTGTGTAAAATGAAAAAGCAATGGCGGGTTGATTTTTCAAGGATACATTTGTCAGGAGTTGTCATTCAAATGAGGCCCGGTTCCTCCGAGACACAATGAATGATCCTGGGCATTGCATGGACTTTTTAATCACAGTGGTTCATGAGACATTGATGAACTTAGCACCAAGCAGTTCTTTTAAGGTTGGGAACGTGTCATTTTAAAGAGGCATTCTGGGTTTTCTGGAAAATAATGCTGTCTCTTTCATTTCACTCCATGTTAACTGTTGCAGAGCACACTAACACATTCCTGCATTGAGTACTCTGTTCCACCCCACCTGAAATGTGTGTGGCAGGGTGGTGCAGCCATCTTCTGGTTGTTACAAAAACGCAGTTTAGGGATCTTGGCACGTACAGGAGTCAGCCCAGCCATTTTGTGCTTTTTCTTGCACCAATGCAGTAAAGTGATGTAGAATAGCACAGCTGAGTTGGTCAAAATATCCCACAATGTTATCAAGTGACTTTATCAGAACTGGCAATATACGGACATACCTACTTACCTTGGATCCAGCATGGTATGAAATCATAACCCACAAGGTTGTTTCACAATCCTCAAGAACAGCAGGACTCTGACATACACTGAGAGATTAGATGCATGATTAACATCTTAAAGACAACTCAATTGTTGCGGAAAGAAGCCCTGTATTTTTAACTCGTCATCTGCTGCACTTTTGCGCAGGGCTAACTGAAATTAACATTAAGGGCTTTATTCATGGAACCTTAAGTGTGGTGCAAAGTGACTTTGCACTGCCAACAAACCCGTTGCACCAGCCCTCATTCACATAGCAGTGCAAAGTGTATTTTTTTGGAGCAAAGTGACTTTGAACTGCCAACAAACACATTGCACTAGCCCTTATTCACATAGCAGTGCAAATTGTATTTTTTGGAGCAAAGTGACTTGGCACTGCCAACAAACACGTTGTACCAGCCCTCAGTCACATAGCAGTGCAAAGTGTATTTTTGCAGAGCAATGTCAATTTGCACTGCAGAAGTATTCTTTTCACCGTGCTAAATGGGCAGTGCAAAGAGTAGGTTGGCAGTGCAAAGTCGCTTTGCTCCAGTGCAAAGTCACTTTGCACCATGTTAAAAGTTCCATGAATTAGGCAATATGGGCCTAATTCGTGGAGATCAAGCCCTCCAACCCATCCCATGACTTCAAAATGATGGCGCAGACTGAAGTGATCATGCCGTCCTTCCAGGGCATTTCCCCAGGCAATGCTTACCTACCCGCATTAAAGCAGAGCACCACACCATAGCTTCGCTCGTCCTTGACTCTAGGAAATGTTACCACATCACCCCCACTGTGAGCAAATTACATTGGTTGCCCATCCCTGCTAGTATCTGGCTCAAAACCACTTGCATTACCTACAAGGCAACCAACACTAGTACGCTGATATCCCTGTGAGCCAAACTAAAACAACTGGGTAGCACAGCATCATCTCACCAGAATGGAGACTAAAATGACTCTCAAAGAGAAAACTAGGAAATCGTTCTTTTCATGAACTGCTGATGTATCTTGGAACTCTCTCCCAGTGGCAATTTGGACTGCTCCAAGTCTCCATCTATTTTGGAAGGAATTGAAGACCTGGTTCATCCACCGACACATTGGTGTATCTAGATTCTGGCTCTCTTTTGCATTTTACTGTAATAAGTATTACTAATGTTTAATTGACGGCTTGTTAAATTCTCGCAGCCCGTTTTTTATTCTAAAACCTGTACAGTGTTCCGGTACTCCCAAGATATATTTTCACTATACAAATATAATAATCATAATAATTATAATAATCATCAAAATACTAATAATAATATTAATGTATAACTATTTGAAGTACCTGGCCTGTTTGTAATTACAGGCTCTGTCAGTAGTGGTGATGTCATAAGCAGTACCTTATGTTTATGTGTTTCTCAAAATTAAACATCATAGGTGGAAACATGACCATCTTATTTTATCCTGTGCGTCCACTGCTTAGCAAGTCTGTTGGATAATGCCTGGTGTGATGCCAGTGGGATGACAGTTTGTACTTTCACCTTGTATTTGATTCAAGTGATTGATCATCCTAGAAAGGATGAAACCCCAAGCCAGACAACTCAGAAATTGAATATGTGACTCTTCAGATTACAGACATCATTTATGTATTCACCACCATCGCTATCTAAACTGAACAAGGGTTTTACTTCGTACGTTGAGCCAAGTAAATGTGTAAGAGGGTTGCAATTGTTGCAGTGCAGATACTAATGCATTCTTCAACTATTGAGGCATTTGTTGCGTTATATTGAGACCACACTTAACATGGGGAGTTCCTTCACCCCCCCACTCAAGGAGCCCTGCAATACTTGCTTAAGATTTTTTTGCGCTGGCCTTACTGACGACTCACACAAGAATCACACAAATGTCCTCCCTGTGCCCATAGTGAGCCAAGAACCAGGCCAGGTAAAGGAAATATATTTGTATTTATTTTAGTTATAGGTTTTATAAAAAAGTGAATCACACCAATGGGTTAGAAAAAACACACATTACAATACGTTTCTTTCTACAAATTGCACATTAAATTATCATCAACAATAGTTGACACATAAAATAACTTTACATTGGCAATGCTGTACAATTTTGATTTTCCAGTGCGCTTAAAAGGCTAGCAGTTGGGTTACAGATGTGTACCAATGCATAAGATAATTATGATTTCACCCATATCTTTGCTCAAAATAAGCACAGGGTGATTTAGCAGTGGGGTTTTCAGACCCCCTCTACTTTGGTCTCTGTTTGGGAGGCTGGACAGCAAAATTGGGATGATTTGAGAATTATGGATTTCAGACCCCCATCCACTTAAAGGCCTGCATTGCGGAAGATGGATAGCAAAAATGGGGATAATTGGAGAATTCGGGAATTTCAGACCCTCTCCACTTTAAGGCATGTGCTCGGGAAGCTGGCAGTTTAAGGACTTTTTTTTAGTGTAGGAATGAAGACACCCCTCTTCCTAAGGCAGTCAGGCTCAACAGGACAAATCGGATCACCCAATTAAATTGCAGTCTATAGTTTTCAGCGCACACTGGGAATGAGCTGTGTTAATTTTGAATTTTAACAAAATGACCTGGTGGTGTTCCACCAAGTGGAATTAAATAAATCAATATTTTAGTGAATTAGGCTAATGATCTACACAGTTTTACCCCTGCCCCCAGATCACTATAAATGGAAAGGCTTTACGGCAAGCATACTCTCCCACCTTTTGGTTTCACAAGGCTCAGCTCTACTTACATAGAAAGCCTCTGTTTAAAGTTCAGGAAAGCCAGCTGTATTTCTGGTCCCTCGTGGAGGATAGGGCAGGGGTCTGCTCACTCCACTCTCAAGGATGGCCTCCAGCACTCCACCACAGCACCCAGACAGCATTTAGCCCTTCCCAGAAAAAGACAGCTCCACCCAGATGCAATCTCAGCAATCTCCTTTAGTGATTCCTTGCAGCTGTCACCTAGTAAGTTTGAGCAGCTCTCCCCTTTTTCATGGTGCATCCACTTTATATAGAAGCAATGACACCATCAAGTTTAAAATCTTGGGGAGTACCCTGCAAGAGTTCTCGTAAATAGGATTGGACAGTTACCCTTCTCTCGCCTTCAGCCCATCTCTAAGGATTGGTTCAGGAGTCTGGAGCAGAAATATGGCAATTCCAATTTGCAATCACCATTTCAAACTAGGAAGCCGTATACAAACCAGTGCCATATAACTGGCCTGTCCCAACACCTTGGACAGGCAGGGTCAGGCAATTATGGATTATTGCACACACCTGACTTCCATCACACTTCCCAACATGGGCAAAAGGCTGAGCACAAAAGCACATTCTGAGCAAGGCAAACCACACGAGCAAACAGCAGTTCCAATATGGCAGTTTAATACAAGGAGAAAGATGGCGAGACCGGAGGGAAGTACCTGAGACTTTTAAAGACTATTACTTACATGAGCCTTGGAAAGTAAGAAACCGAAGACCAGGAACAAAGGCTGATCAGACCTACACAGTATGTTGCAGGTACCCGGGCTCTCCCGCGTGAATAACCAAGGCAGGGAGGAGCGATTGCCACTTTGGTACTCTCCGTGTCTCCTACATCAAAGTGCTGTCAGAAAAGACAGTGCAGCCGGTGAGTTAAAAAGACTGATACCAATCAGGCTTGTGATTTGAATCAAGGTTGCATGCGACAACTTTGTATAAAGATAACAGTCTGTGAGGCATTGGCGATGAGCGACGTGAGTATAATTGGAACCAAAGAAGCAACTGAACTTTGTGATTGAACTTTGTGAGAAAAGATACGATGCACAGAGTGTTCTGGCGCATGTGGGTGCCCCTTCAAAAGTCTCTGTTAGCTATCCAACTGATGCTGATTGTGAGGAAAAGAATACTGAGTTTGAAGTTGTCATGCAATGGGTCTTGTTAAATGCTGGGCACATTCAAAAGTCCTCAATAGTTTAAAGTAAATACAAATTGGTCTGAGCCCAGCTGAGGGAGACGAATTGAACCTTGTTTTGAGAAGGGGATGTGATGCTGGGAGAGGGGGGTCCAAGTTTGAACTTTTGTTTTGATTAAAGTACATCACAATTGATCTGAGCCCAGATGTGGGAGACTAACTGAATGATTAAAAGGGATCTGAGCCCATCTGAGGGGGGATGCAGGGTGAACCGTGAGTCACCCACCATGAAAGACCTCTTGGACATTAGTGAACAAAGGGATCTGAGCCTGGAAGAGATGGGATCCAGTGTGGAACTTTTGAGTTAAAAGGGATCGGAGCCTGGCTGAGCAGGATCCAGGTGATCTGAGCCCGGAAGACGGGCATCCAACATTGAACTTTTGTTTTCAAAGGGATCCAGGCCTGGCTGAAGGGGATCCATGGGAGAAAAGATTGTTTACATGTTGTTTTGTGTACACCAGGCCTTCTGAGTCAAGAGACTTGCAAGAAGCCAAGAGACTTAGACACAGGAGGCCCTGAACTGTGAATTTAGAACTGTATTCTCATGCCATAGAAGCCAGAGTGTGTGCTTGGCTTGAGTGAACCATCTTGCCCCGTGCTGAAAACATGGGCAAGGGAGGCCAATGCCCCAATCATCCCACAATTTTTTCATTTTCATGAACTTCACCACACATTATTTTTAAATTCATAGTGAGGATGGGCAATAGTTCTTTTTTAGTTTAGGCCCTTTTTATTTGTCAAGACTCCACTAGGACTGCATTATTATTGTTGGATGGATGTAGCTTGCTACCATCTGTAGATTTAGGTTTAGATAGGCGTTCATCTCACCCTTGTGAAAGTTCAATAAACATCCTTGAACTGTGGTCACTTGTGCCTGCCTTACTGTTGATACCATGTTTTCCTTACACCTGCCTCCATGCCATTTGTTTCTCTGGGCCAACCATCAATCAAAGTTTGTATTAGTCTTTTTGTGTTTGAAGATTTGCTGTTTGAAGTTGGTGGCTACAAATCATAAATGGGGGATTCATTTCCTACACAGAGATCCCCAACTGTAGATAATGAGCCAAGCCGGCCCTGTGATGTCACAAGTCCTGTGTCTTATCTGAAGGGGGCCACCATTTTGATCTGAAAGGCATCCATTTCTTGAATTTCAAAGTTCAGCCCCTCTTAATTGTAGCCCCTATTTTCACACCTCCCCTCTAAATTCCGGACATGCACCAACCGGGGCCATTTGACTCTGCACAGAGCCCAGCCTCCGCGGTCAACACCTTTCAGGTAGGCCACATTTTATTGCAGTTGTAAATGCTGGGATGCAAGTATGACTTTCAGTGGGGGAAGTCCTTTGTGAAGTTTGCCCATTGTCCCATCATTTGTTCTTGGCTGCAGCGAAGTCAACGATTGCAATTTCTAACCTCAGCTTTTTTTCTTTGACATATGGTGGGTTTTACTGATCAGGATACACTTTTCTTTTGCACAAAAAGTGCTGTGCCATTTATTTCAGACGTGAATAAAAATACATTCTTTATTATATGCTGTTAATTTTTCTGCTGAAAAGTGAGTCTGAATTGTCACAGTGTACTCCTTTTATGGGTGACAGATTAATTGAAAAATTATGCATTTAATTCTCAGCCCACAATGTGATGTGCTTTTCCAATCTGCAGAAAGACACCCACATAGTCTGCCTAAGTAGGCCCAATTTTGCGTGTAGGTGTCTGAATGCTGATGGTAATTTCCCGTGGGCCCTTCTGTTCGTTGGGTTGGAAGCTTTGATTACACACCACACATATTACTAGTCAATAAACGGACCAATGTTAGAGTTCTGAGAATGTCTTAGAACTGTGACAACAGGACCTAGAAAAGATCAAGAGAGCCAATCCTTATGCTGCAATTAGGACATTAGGGCACCTGCCTAGGGTGCAAAAAGCAGAAGGGCACTACAGAAATCTTAATACAAGAAATCTGTAGTCATCTCAAGTGAAGCTAGCACTTCAATGATATTTTACATGCTGTTGTATGTCTCGTTGTACTGCTGTAAAAAGAGGGGTTTAGTGACAAAGCACTCTTGAATTTACAGCACTGGTGCACTATGCATAATGCAAGTCAGGGAAACAATGTATTGTCAGTGAAAGGTGGAGGGCCCAGTACTCAGATAATAATGCACATTGCATGTCAGGAAGGAGAGGCATCAGGTGAGCTCCATTGGTACCCTAGGAGTTAGTGCACACTGCAATATAGGTTGACAGTGTAGCTCAGTACTCATGTGCAAATATACATTGCAAGTTACAGCAGAGGCTCACTGTCACCACTCTTTATGTGTCTCTGATCTGTCATAATGTTGCATTCTGAAAGTTCTACATTATCTGCAGTACTGAGATGAAAGTGCATACAATAGTGCATTGTAAAGAATGTGCGGATGACATTTACTAGAGTAAAAGACTGCACCTGTGCATTGTATGAGTTTGTGGGATGTTTTAGTAGTGGATCATAAGTGTAAACTGCAGCTCAGAAAAGAGCTCAATTGCTCGATTGTTGTGAATGTCTCAGTATTGCAATAGCAGCGTCTCAGTATTGTAATAGCGGCATCCAACAGACGCCAGTTTAGAGGTTATGATATGATATGATTGTTTATTTATATAGCGCCTATACACAATGTGTTTCAAAGCGCTTCAAGGCAAGGGAGGGAACAAGGGAAAATACAACCACATTCTTACAGGCCATGAACAGTAAGGATGTGAAATTAACTATCGTACTCGGCCTGACGACATTTCAGATAGTGCAAGAGCTAAGACATAGATAAGGAAGGGAGGGGGAGAGTGGGAAGGAAATGGAAACAGACAGGCGACTACCGTACTAGGCCTGACAACATTTCTGGTAGAGCCGGAGAAAAACAAAAGGTGAGGGAGAGGGGTGCAGAAAGGGAGGGGAGGAACAAAACAAGCAACTATCATACTAGGCCTGATGACATTTCAGATAGTGTTGGAGAGGTGGTGGGGAGGAAAAAAACAGTAATGGGAGGGTGGAGGAAACAGACGAGGTTGCTATCATATTAGGTCCAGGGACAATTCTGATAGAGTAAGTGCATAGAAGAAAGTAAGGGGAGGAGATAGGAAAAGGGAGAAGGGAAAGGAGGAGAGAAAAGAGAGTAAGCAGTCAAAAAGAGTGGAGAAGCAAGAGTGGAGAGCGAATACAATTGCAGAAGTCAGTAGTAACACATAATGTTGCAAGCCAGGATACAAGATGAAAATGGGAACAGCATGATTCAGAGCCACCATGAGTACAAGATGCAAAGGAAGTCCAGCATGAGAGTTGAGAAAGAGTGACGCACCGTGAATGACTAAAGTCCATAAAAGTCAAATCCAGTATTGGCCACAAGACAGTGATGTTGAAGGAAGGCACCAGGTGGGCGGGGCTTGCTAAGTGGTGAAAAAGAACAGCAGGCAGGAAGGTACCAGGTGGGCGGGGCTTAGGCCAGGTGACCTAGATCCACTTGCACCTGCTCCCCATCTGCAAAGGAAAAGAAGCTGGAGGGCTCCTTAAGTAGAGAAACAGAGTGGCAAGCAGGAAGGCACCAGGTGGGCGTGGCTTGCTAAGTGGTGAAAAAGAGCGGGAAGCAGGAAGGCACAAGGTGGGCGGGGCTTGCTAAGTGGTGAAAAAGAGCGGCAAGCAGGAAGGCACCAGTTGGGCGGGGCTTGCTAAGTGGTGAAAAAGAGCGGCAGGCAGAAGGCACTAGGTGGGCGTGGCTTAGGCCAGATGACCTAGATCCACTTGCACCTGCTCCCCATCTGCCACAGATTTCTCTACAGGAGCTATTTATTTGTTTAAATATAAGAATAAGAGGGCATGCCAAACATCAATCTAATGATGCATTGTGTGGATCACAGCTGTTGCCATGCCACATAAAAAAAAAGAAATGGCGCAAACAGGGTGAAGGGCCTCGGGTGACTCTCACAGTGGGCAGATAATCTAAATGCTTGCCTGCTGTTCCAGCCAACTGATTGGACAAAGCCCCCACACTCCTTGGTGCAATTTCTATTGAAAGACTCTAGCACTCCTCCTTCCAATCTGCTGAGGTACATATGTGCAGGTCTTTGAACCAAGAAGACAAGAGTCATTACTAGAAACTGGAAGTGCCGCACACAAAATAAGATAAAGGTCTCGTTTGAGGAAATATGGAAGTTGACTATGTTAAACAACATTCATTTACATTGAACTGCAGAGAAGGACAATTTAACAAGATGTGGAACCAATGTTTGACAACCTATGCCTAAAATACTTAGATTAGGGGAGGTACTTGTAGGGAGAGTATGATTTTGTTCTTGATAGGTTTTCGGTTACTTTGTTTTATCTTCTGGATGTTTTGTTTCTGATTGTATAAGGCTATGTATAGAGTACCATTCTATTGTGTAATAATTATGGTATAAACACCTATTATTTTAGTGCTTAAAAGCAGGATACATTGTGAAGAACTACGAACAGACCTGATATCATTTTTATTATTATGAATATATCTTTGGGACACATGATTTCTGAATGGCTATTAGCTCCTGAGGCGGGTGGCACAGCCAATCAGGTTCTGTGGATCGGGGACTGAAATCTCTTCTCTGCCCGTTTTCCACAGAACCTGTAGTCTGCTTCCCGCCGTAATTTGCGATCTTCCCATACACGCCTTTTTTTTGTTAACTATTTCCCCATCCCCTCCCCTGTCCCACTTACCTGATTGTTCCTTGTTCCAGGCTGCCATGGTAATGGAAGAGGGACTCTGTATGTAGATTTGCCTTCCACAAACATGGCAGCCATTTTAGCATAGCATTTTCATTAATTGAACCGGTCCCGTTCAATGAATGAAATTTCTTTTTTCTTTAGCACCCCGGGTTACCCCTTTGGTAACCCGGGGTGCATAACGTCCCGGTGCCCTCGTAAATAAGCCCTCACTTCGCTCAGTCCTATAACTCGGGCTGCCGGGCCGTTACCCCCGTTCCAGCCCTTGTAGCAGGGTGCTAACACCATAGTATGATTTATGCATCATAATGATATATAATATTTTTACATAGCCCTGTTTAAGGCTGGTTGCTATCCTTGTATCACGGCCCCACAATATGTATACAATGAGAGACATTTGGATGTGCACAGCAGTACCATTTTATCCTATGAAACCTAGGTTTAAAAAGCTCATTAAAAAACAAGATCATTCTCTAATTAATATAGTTGTTAAACAGTGAGAGTTGTTGTGTTAAAAAAAAAGCTAATAAAAACACCTGTATCGTGTAGTTGGCTAACACTGTATGCCTACTTTATTTTGTATGAGGGGATGCATCGAAAAATGCAACTTGCTGACTGATAATAAGAGGGAAAAGAGACATAGGTGTAGCCTGTCTTAATAGAAACTGCAACAATACCGTTTTCCTAAAACTGGGGAACAGAAAAGATTGAGCAGCAGGATTTGTATAGCCCTCCAGACAAAATTTACGAGAGTGCCATTAATTGCAGGTGAACACTCAGTATGCCAATAAAACATCAGTGTTGCTATCAGAAAGAAAAATACAGATGGCTCGATGGATGTGCATTCAAGTAAAACAGCATCAGAGCAGAATATGAAAAAAAATACAATATGGATATTAAACTAAGCAAGGCAGAAGCAGTTTATGGGCCGCCGCCTACTAAGCCACACTCCCACAGAAGCTGCTTTCTGTAAATGTAACCCGGGAGCACAGCCATTAGATGCGCCAGTCTCTCATCTGCCTTCTGCTGTAAAGTAGCACGCCCACCTCTCATCTCCCCACAGAACACATGTAATGAGGCCCCTGATATACATTCAGACAATTCCACAGGCTCTAAAATAGACTGCTCAGCCAACTGCAGTGTCTGAGTTACACCTGTTAGGGAATCCGGCACACTGAATCCAACCATGCTCTGCCTTCTGTGGTGGCACTAGGGGCCGGGCAGCCACCACCAAGTTCTCTTACCACTGTGGTGTTTGGTTTCTAGTAGAGTGGTCAGTCTGGTAGTGTGGTGCTAGCCTTGTGGTTGTAGTTTAACATTGCAGTTGCCCAGTCTCCAGTGAGTCGGTTGGTGATGGAGGTATAGAGAATGTCAATGTTATCCACAAGTTGGACCATCAAGGGGCTCACATCTGAGTAATCCCTTATTACTATTATCACACATTAATGGGCTCAGATTAATCAATGTTATGTTTTTTTTTGTTGGTATTATCTAAAATACTGATTCTGTTTGTTTGCCCTCATATCAGAATCTTGAAATAAAACTTGAAAATGCATTGCAGATGAAATACTTCAAACTTTGTTCCATTTCTCTGGACCGCAAAAGCTATTTCTTTTTTATTTTATTTTTTACATGATGTGTTCCATTTAGGAAATACGATTGATCAGAGTACTGTAGTTACTCAGGATATTCTCCTGTACACTATGGACACGTCTTAAAAATATTTTTTGGACTTGATTCAGGGTGTGGAGTTCAATCTTCATCCTCAAGATTTTTTCTTCGACCTGACAAACGAGTGACAAATCACAAAACTTGATGAAGGTCGGATAGTGATCCTCTTGAAGAAAAAAACTTGAGGACGAAGATTGAACTACGGTACTTCTTTCCTAAATGGAACACATCATTTAAAAAAAAAAAAAGGTTTTTGCGGTCCAGAGAAATGGAATAAAGTTTGACATATTTCATCCACAATGCATTTTTAAGTTCTATTTCAAGTTTCTGATATGAGGGCAAACAAACAGAGTCAGTATTTTAGATAATACAAAAAAACTATAAAATTGATTAATCTGGGTCCATTCATGTGTGAGAATGTCAATGTGACATCCACCACGTACGCTGCAGGTATTGGGTCCCGACATCTTAATGAGGGGTAAACGGTCAGGTGTAGTCCTCCTATGTGCGTCTTGATCCATTATCAAAGGCTTACCTAACAATACCACTCTCAGAGGCCTTCTCAGTGTTAGGGGGTTATTTCTGGCCCACAGAGGTGTGTACATTGTATTCCAGAGGTTCAGGTGTTGCGGCCAGAATGATTTGCTGGATCTGATTTGGTCAGACCAGTGGAAAAATAATCGATGGATGGAAAAGGACAATTATGTTTCTTTAGTGATCTTACCAAGCTAGTTACACACATCTCATCCTACTTCAAGTCACTATGTGCACACATTAACAGACACACCCACCTCTTTGTTTCTAAGGTCTGCAAACCCTTGAATCAGATAACAACATCATATATTTGTTTCCTGCTCAACATCGCTAAAATTACAACAAAAGCATTCGATAAAGAAAGTTTGTATTGATGGTATGGTTCTTCATAAAACGATTCTTTCAGTCTGAGTCGTCAGAAGAATGCTTTGAGATCTCTCTCGCCGTTCTATTTTGCCTCTAGATTTTTCAAATGGCAGAATGTTATATCCGTGGATAATGCTGAACTGTCTGCCCGTGTTTGGATATCATTTGCTAAGTTGACAATGCGGTCCGGATGCGCGAGCGCGTCCCTTTACCCTGCTCTCACGTTGCCATGTACTGTTGCATTATTACTCACCCTCGGTGCCCAATTCTTCTTGCTTCTTCCTCTTGTTGTTGAAGAGGTCTTTGGAGTTGTCTTTAGAGGCTTAACATTTATAATGTGTGTGAATCCCTGAAGTATCCAAGATAGTTGTGATCCCTTCTTGTGTCACTCTTCTGTGGTTGAAGCAGACTTTGATAAGGATTTTCCATAATCTTTCTGATTTCCTGATGCGTATTTGTTTCAGGATTCCTGTCTTGTAGATCAAAACCAGAGGACTTTTGATGATAAGGCCTCTTGGGATTAGAGCCTCACTTAGGCATTTGCTTAAAAAAGATCACACCACTGCCAGGCTTCGTTTTTTTTTTTTCTCAATACTTTCTTCAGTGTGTTTTCTGAGTGTTCTTTTGACGCAATACATTGTGGTATCCTCCATATTCTTTGTATTTTCCAATAGTTATACATACAATTCAGAGTTGGAAACCCTCCACAAGATTGATCTGAAAATAGAACCTATTGTGAGACAAGGTAAAGCCGAAATGCCCCTTCTTATTATCCGTCGATTGTCCATTATGAAGGAAATGATGATAACATTTCAAATATATCTGCATAGCACGGACAATGTAACCATGCCATGCACAAGCAAAATGTGTCGAACCTGTCTGCATTTTTACAGTTCAGATGCAACCTAGTTTCCCCGCAAAGGTCAGCATTACAAAATTACAGTCAGCTTTACATGTTCATACAACAAATTTGTTTACTAAGTTATGCACATGCAATTCTCTGGAGCACGGTTCTATGCAATGAATACTGGCCATCAGCTACATAATCAGCAACGCGTGAAGAGGGGTAGGATGGACAGACCTGTAGGTGAGCTTTTTACAAACTAAATCACCCGTCATGACTTTATAATCACTTTGTTCAAAGGTAACATCAGGCGAGAGAAAGCAAGACAATTGTATACAGATTTTCAGTAAACTGGCACATGACCTGTACGAACATCACAGCTTTTTCGGACACTATGCCAACTAACACACTCTCACTCTTTGCACCCCTGGAGGAACAGAGGTCACAGCATCCAGATCTGAGCCTTCCTACCAATTTTTCTGCGTCTCTTCTCTGGCAACTGACTGAGATAGCCCAGCCGCATAAGTCTTTCTGAGACAATGATTTGCTGCCAGGCTCACTCCAAACTAGCCATGTAAACTCTTTAAAAGCCCTGTCCCACACGTTTCCCAGAGGCCTGTAAGTGCACTTGCTCACAGACCCTACTCTTTCCATATCAAGTGTAGAGAACCACATGATCTCAATATGTTTTCTTTTATTTTTTATCTCAGCCTCATCACACCACCCTTACAAGTCGGAGGCCTAACACGTGAATTGTTTTACTCACTCCCTAGTGGCATTCTAGAAGCACACTGCCAGCATGTTGTGGAAAAGGCTACCAATGATCTCTGACAAATAGCTTGCTTTGTGTCAACCTGACTAGCTTTTGAGAGTCAATGAGTTGAAATGTGACTGCCACCCTGATTGATCTTTAAAATGCAACTGTCCAACATGTAACTGTGTTTCCTATGCCTAGCTTAAAAATAGATGGGCATGGTGGGCAACAGACTCACTCGAGATGGACACACAACGGTCTCTGCCTGCCTTCCATAGGTGTGCACCTACCATGACTAACACTTCCCCATCCTTTCATGTCTTCCTGAGAGGAGTCTAAGAGTGTTCTTTCTCTTCCATGCACACAAGATTACAGTGGGACCTTTTTTTCAGATTGTACTATGTGGGGGTTAATTTCTGAATTGCATCCATCTTTGTGAAAGAACCACATACCCAAAATACAAACATGCTCAGATAAATAATAACAGGGTGATTGTTTAACTTGACTGGTTTTCCAAAAACTTCCTCTTATCTGTTATGTTACATTGAGGGGATTTTTAACACACAAAACGCTGCCATTTGCATTGAATCCAGGTTCTCTAATAGATTTGAAAGAGAGGTGGTGGTTAAGGCTAATGGTGAGAGGGAAATGATAGATAGCTGTTTTGCTAAGTTGATGTGTGCTATTCGGATTCACTGTATGAGTTCTGAGTGCTGGTCTGTCTGTTTCTAGGTGGTCTGTGTTGGGGGCATAGATGCATTTGTATCCAGATGGGGCCCTTGTGTGCCCAGGCTGCTAAGGTGCAATGGATGCAGCGGTGGTAAGTAAGGTAGCTGTACAGGTGTAGACATCTCTTGTCTGATGTCTCTAAGGAAGGATTTGAAATGGCTTTGTGCAAGTTGCATAGTTGGTATGCATATAGTGGGTTTGGGCATGAAGACGAGAGTGCCAATGTTCATGCAAACTATTTTTACCATGGGCAAACAATTAATCTAGGATGATTAAGAGCAAAGCACAGTGGTGCAACAACCAAGGTCAAGTAACTCAACAAGAGCAAATGATCCACAGGTGCCAAGGAGCGCAACACTGCAGGGCAATAACCACACAAACAATCCATATAGTGTGGCAACACTGAATCCAGGATGAATAATATGTATGTATTAGTTAGGTACAATGGTATGTGTCTGAGACATTATCATTTGCTGCTGGCAATGGCATGTGGCAGTGTGAAATAACTGAGTCGGGAGGCATGTTGTATCTTTTGTGTCTGACTGTAGATCTCCCGCTCATTGGACTTTACTACTTTGCACCTCAATAGTATATACAATGAGGGTGGGAGGATAGTTTTGCCTTTCTAAATGGCATGGTTCTCAATTTGACTCCTGTCATGTGTGAGTGTACCATTCAGTCTTGGTCTCCACCTTGCACTTTGGAATTTGGAGTGCAACATTTCAGTTTAGTCAGCATGAAATAGGAATCCATTGTAAACGCTGCCTGACAAACATAGGTGATAGAAAGCATGCACACTGTTTGAAACCCTTAGAACTCAGACGAGGCATACAAGATATGTCACCTATTTTTCATGCATTGTCTTCACTACATTTTTGCAATAATTAAAATGCATACATGGGGGGACTCAACGGCTCATAAAGGCTCAGGTTGGCAGTCACCTCTACAAATGTACCACATTGTGCAAAAGGATCCACCATGGTTCTTTAATTTCATTATAGAAGTGTAAGCATGTTTTGAACGGGTGGAGGGCACACCTGCATGTAAACAGAACACAGCATGAGAGACTTTCCTATTCCTCTTCAATCATACCAAAAAAGGAACACTATAAAAAAAAAAAACTAGAAGTGTCTCCACTCATTTACTGTTGGATCTAGTGTGAGAACTGATGAATGAGCAAAACATGTATTTAATAATCTGTATTAAATAAGTACATACCAAACGTGACACCATTTTAGTGACTTGCACTCTCACAATAGCTAAATGTGGCAGCCAAATTACTCCTACAACTGAAAACATACAAACTCATCACGCCAGCACTCTGCACTCTTGACTGGCTCCCAGTTCAAACAATAATTGACTGCAAAGCGTTAACTATTGCCCACTGTGTTTGCCATGGGTGGGGCCCAAAAAAGGAATAACTCCCTTCCCCTGGCTGCTTCACATCAACTATAGGTTCAGGGCTAAGAGAATGCCTCCCTTCTCTTGTTAGCTTTGGGCAGAGTTCAACACAAGACCAGGGGGAATGATTCCCTTCTCCTTGCATCTCTATCACAACACCTGTTTTACTCCAAGAGGATGACTCACTTTTTCTGGTATTACTTGTAGCATCTTGTAAGAGGATTCAATTCAACACTACAGCTAAGTCAATGCCTAGTCTGGGATACTGAATGGAAACCCTTATTAATATATCTTTATGTCCAGTTCATGCGTTCTGGATGACTACCCCTATATAACACCCCTCTCTTTGAATAACCCTCACCCCACTGAGCCAAGAAGTAGTTCTGTTTTGCAAGTTAAAAGGTTTAATTGATAATTTAAACAATATATATATATCACGCTTTATAATAAATTAATAATTGAATAGCACACTTAATCTGATATGATAAAGATTAACAACGGAGAATCTGGCACTAGCACACTTCTTTATAATCACTAAGGAGTTGACATGAAATGGATAAGATAGCAACAATACTTTTATGGTTTCAAATGAATGCAATGTGGAATGAAATGCAGTACAGAAAATAACTTGATAGGATTTCAGCAAAAGACAATGTAATCACTTTCTTGGCCAATTCACCCCCCCTTTTTATGCAATGCAAGGAAATGGAGGGAAGCACACAGTTCTCAGAAATGCAATCAAATGTGATTCAGTTCACCCCAGCAACATAGACTACAGAAGTTGAAAACACAGGCCCAAATGCTTTTAAATGTGCTGGAAATGAAGAAAAAATATGCTAAAATGCTTTTAATTCCCTCTAGAGGTTCAGGGTGAGTGGTATCTAGTTAATATTAGTCCAGGCTCACACTAGCAATGATGCAGGGATGGTTTTTATGAGGCAAACGAATTTCTTTCAGAGGAAAGCAAAAGCAGCTATCTTTTTGCAAGTGGAGAAATTTGCAAATCGCGGTAAAATTCGCGAATGCGTCTGGTGCGATTACAGAGGAGCTTCCAGATGAAAGTTACTGCAAGTCTCTAGCACACACGGTCACGGAGATATGAGCGATTAAATAAAGGTCGTTTTTCAGATTTGAAATTTTAAAGTTCAAAAAGACAAGTGCAGCTTGCAACTAGAAAATGACAGGTGACAGCTTTGCAAATGACAGGTGACAGTTAGGAGACAGTTCTACTTAGATTAAACTAGATTGAATTATATTATTTTAACTAAGAGATTGGTTCTGCACAGTTTTGCTATGTACTCACAATATATTTAGAAATATGCCTTGCCACGGATCTGGTCAGGTTTTGGACTGCACTCCGGTTCAGCTCTCTCTGGTTCTGCTAACAGGTCAGCTCTACTCTGCTGGTCTGGTCTGGGTCTCTGAAGTTGATGGAGGTAAAGTATGGATTTTCCCGGCAGAGCTTCCAGCTGCAAATGGATTTGAAGGTCCCTATCTGTCCTGTCTCTCTGCTTTTATGTGTTTTTAAAATGGGTGTGTGTGAGCAGCATCACTAGCCAGCCCCTCTCCACTTATCATTGGCCAAGCTTTCATTTCTCCCCTGATTGGGGGAGCTAAATTGTGTCAGAGTGATGTCATTTTACAGCCTGCAGAAAGTCCACTCCTCCTGTCAACTTACACACACATCTAGATTTGAACCAAATACATATTTGCAGAGGTACATATTGTTTTAAAATAATATGCACCCCTCACATATCACAGGAGCTATCTCCTGTTCAAACTCTGCTCTTCCTGGGAGCTTGCATTCAGAAATGGCAATATTTTGCACTTTTTAACTGGTTTGCAATTCCGGACATTACCCCAAATTTACACACATGTGCGCAAGGAGTATGGACATTAATTGATGAAGTGTCAGATTTTTCACATGCACACATTTTGAGTAATATCCTCTTTTCCGCTAAAACTCCCCTGAACATACCACCGGTTCTAGAAACCTCTTAAAATGTGGGCAGAAAAATCACAAGAATTATGGTGTCATTTAAATAATTTTCACAAGTCCGTACTATGAGTTATTCATCTTTTTAGAGTTATGTTCTGGCCCCAAAGGGGTGTGGTTTTCCTCCAGCACAAGGTTGAATTTCTGGTTTTTCCAGTTCTGCCAAGCCAGCTTGCTCTCACAGGCAGTGCCCCTCCCCTTTGCTTCAGGAGGAAGCTACTTTTACGATATCTGCAATAAACCATCTGCCTGAGTCAGGAGAGGGCTTTGTTCAGAGCTCCTGTATTCTGTGGGGGCTTCCCTTAATTCAATTATCAGAGAGATGGCATATCCTTAGTGTGGCCAGCAAAAGGCAGATAGGCCTGGGAACACAGCTGTCACTCAAGTTTCACTCCTGATGGGGGTAGTTGCCAGGCAGAATTGGAATCTCTTTAAGCCAGTTTTTAGCTACATGTCATTTCTGTTCCCCAGTTTCTGCATTCAAATAAAACTAAACATTTTCACATATGCAGCTAGAAGGCTGATTCTAAGTTTAAAACTATGACATTTAAACAATTGCAACCTATGTGACACTCAAAAGTAGGTCACTCAGTCAATTTAAACATTTAGATTTTTTTAGTGTCTTTCAGTCCAAATTTACTTTAACTGCTGAAATCCACAGCTCAGCCAGTCTTGTTATAACCCTTCAAGTCACTTCAGAATATAACTTTACATTGTATCCACCTCTCAGTAAGTCTTTCTTTGGCCTGTTTTGGGTTCATTTATTCAGTTTTCTACAAAAAAGTAAAATCTGGTGGTTTTAAAACGACGGCTTTCTGATAGTGGTGAGTACTGGTACTGCACCCCTTTTTGGGATTTAAGAAAATGAATTCCCAACAGTTATGGGTTTGCTTTTGGCAATCAGCATTGCCACTCCCAATGGTTTCAGACTACTGTGTGGGTAGTCCAATGGTGGTTTTAGGCAGTTTCCTTCTGTGCCCATAACATCGGCAAAAATGAGTGGCAGCCTATTCTTCATGCATTTCCCTGTGCATTTTCTGGGAAGCTCTGGCCATCATGATGTTTTCATGTCAGTACTGCACAGTTTTGAGGTAGGGCTCGGATGCATGGGTAAATACATCCCACAAGCCCCCCTTCTTGCGGTGGCCATCTGATCCTTCACTGGTGGGACCCGCAAGATCTGGGATGTAGTTCTCATCTTCTTCCGGTAGATGGCACAGTTCAGCATCTTCCTCTCCATCCGGTCAGATCGATCAGTTCTCCTTGCCGGTCCTGATGGGAAGATTGGGCGGTACCCCGGGCCCGTTGCGTCTCTGCTCCCGGTCTCCGGATCGTCCTCCTTGGCCCGTCTCCAGGTTTTCTTTCTCCTAGGACGACAAAGGAAGAGCGGCAATACCTACTCATAGAAATTTCTTCCACCACTGTTGAGATAGTGGGGCAGCATATGCATTTCATCATAACGAAACATTACATTCTTATTTTGAAAAAAAAACAGTATAACTAAGAGACAGTTTCATGCAAATCACAATATTTTAGAGACTAGATGTGGTATGTTTTATGATTGGAACTGAATTAGTCTGAGACAGTACCCGCTAGGATTCCAGAAGATTCCTCCAGTTGTTGCAGAGCGTGCCTGGGATGGCAACATTTCAACTGGTTTATGTGGACCCACTTGTCTTCCCCCTCTGCCGAAGGACCTTTGGGGATGTGGATTTTGTAGGCCACAAGGGAGATTTTGTCGATGATCTCAAAGGGTCCCTTCCACGTAGGCAAACATTTCCGCTGTTTTGCCTGGTTTCTTTGGAAGTTGTATAGATAGACCCGGTCTCCCACCTGATATTCCTTCCTGGAAGTTTTCAGGTCATAGTGGGTCTTCATGCTATCAGCTGATCTTTCTAGATTCCGCTGAGCGTAAGCAAAAGCATGTTGGAGGTGTTTCCTTAAATTCTCCACATACTCATGAGTAGTGGAGGCATTTATCAGTGTCTGCTCTTGGGTCCTGTAGAGCAAATGCTGCGGAAGCACCATCTTGCGCCCAGTCATCAACTCAAATGGTGACATTTTGGTTGCAGATGAAGGGGTAGATCTGATGGCCATTAGGACCAGGGGTAATCGGATATCCCAACTTGGCCCAGAATCTGCCACAAACTTCTTTAACATGCTCACAATGGTTCGGTTATATCTCTCTACTGCCCCAGAAGAAGCTGGCCTGTAAGCAATATGCAACTTCCTTTTGACCCCCAGTATCTCACACATCTTTGTCATTACTTCACTGGTGAAGTGGCTACCCCTGTCTGACTCAATCCTTTGAGGTAGACCAAAACGAGAAAAGATGTGGTTAATCATCAAGGCAGCTGCCGTTTCTGCCTTGCAATTTGGGGCTGGGAGACATTCCACCCACTTGGTAAACAAGCATGTCACAGTCAACATGTACTTATTCCCCCTAGCAGAGCGAATCACAGGGCCTACAAAGTCGATTTGTAATTCTGACCATGGCAGTGTCATCCCCCTCTTTTGGAGAGGCGCACGGTGCGTGAGGGAGGATGGCTGAAATTGTGCACACACAAGACACCCCTTCAAGTATTGGTCGAGGTCCTGCCCCATGTGTGGCCAGTATGCAACCTCTCTTAAGATTTCCAGTGTTGTGTGAAACCCCCTATGACCGGCGGTGGCCGCATCATGGGCGTGACTTAACATCAGGCTTCGGAATGAGGTAGGAACCACCCACTGATCGTGGCCAGCTTTGGATTTCCTTACCAGCAAACCGTCTTGGATTCGGAACATTTTGGACATTTCATCAACACTCTTAGATCCTCTTTCCCAATATAATTGGTATCTGTCAGGGGAAAGTTCTCAGGGTCCTCAAGGTGTTGGTAAAATTTACCAATTATTGGATCCCCCTTCTGAGCTGTAATCAAATCAGCATCAGGGGTCTCCTTACTCCATTGTGCAATTGAAAGGTCGTTGTGAGCATTTGTCTGGGACCTAGTGATAGCAGTGACCTGGATTTCCCCCAACAGGCACTCAGTCTCAATTAGATCCCCTTGGATGGCCCCGGTTTTGGCCAGCTGATCAGCTAAATCGTTTCCAGTTTTGTCTGGTCCCTCTACTTTGGAATGACCCTTGATCTTCTTCCAATAGATGGTCATTCCTTTCGAGGTGACCAGATCATCAATGTTTTGGATCAACTTCCCATGTTTCAAGGGTTTGTTATTAGCACATAACTTGCCTCTGGTTTTCCAATTAACCAGGTGCTCCACGAACCCGTTCCGTACATAATCCGAATCTGTGATTATGACCAGTTCGCGGAGTTGATGCTGGACAGCAGTGAGGATGGCCTGATGCACAGCCATCAATTCTGCCACCTGACTACTTCGGGGACCAATTTTGTATCCAGCGGAGGGTTCTGGGGACTCATTCACCCATGCATTCCCTACGCCGGCCACCAGTTCTTTCTCCCCGTTGTTGTCAACATGGTAAGAGCATCCATCCACATAGACAGTGGGCATTCCCTCACACTTGTCCTCTTCAAAGACTTTGTGTGGGGAATTAAGGTATGCCTCCATGTTGTCCTTGATTTTTAGACTTTTGTCCTCGAGACAGTTTTCTCTGGCACAATCATGCAAGTCAGCCAGACATTGCGCGAGGTGACTCTTCTTGTTTTGGCCATATCTGACCTCCACAGGAAAGCCTTGCATTGACAGAATCCAGGAAGTAATTCGGGAATTACTCACATTTCCGGCCCGGATTCTGTCACTTTGGAGATATTGCAGAGGCTGGTGTGGAGTCTCCACTATGATGTGTTCCCCCTGGATAAACGGGCGGTAATTCTTCAATGCCCACACCGTCGCCAGGAGTGCCTTCTCACAATCGTTGAATTTTTCCTCCACAGAGGATAAAGTTTTGCTCGCATAGGAGATTACTTTATTGACCTTGTCATGCTTTTGGTATAATACTGCCGTCAAGCACGTATTAGAGAACCCCGTCTCCAGGAAGAACTCCTTGTTTCTGACAGGGTAAGCTAGGCAAGGCGCTTGTGAGAGGCTTCTCTTGAGTTGTCTTACTGCCTCGGCTTGTTCTGGACCCCATTCCCACTTGACCCCCCCCTTCAGGAGATTAATCAGGGGTCTAGTGATCTCTGCGTAGACCTCAATGAACTTTCTGCTGTAATTAGTCAGTCCAAGGAGGCTCCTTAGTTCCCGCAGAGTTGTGGGGTCTTTCAGTTTCTGAAGTGCTTCCACTTTCTTTTCCTGGGGACAGAGACCCTGAGGAGTAATCTCATGCCCCAAGAAATTAACACGGGTTCTACACCACTGTGCTTTCTGAAAGGAAAGTTTTGCTCCGGCGGCCCTCAACTGGGTCAGAACATAACGGATCTCCGCTATGTGTTCCTCCACAGATGATCTTTTGATGAGGACATCATCTACATAAGCCAGGTTACCCCTCGCACCCAGGTCGGGCATGGCCTTATGTAGGAAAATGTTGAACTCATTACCGGAGTTAAGGTATCCGAAGGGAGTCCGGGTCCATGTGTACTGCTGGCCCCCAAAGGTAAAAGCCAGTTTGTATTGGTCCTCCCTGCTGACAGGCACGGTCCAGTATCCATTGGTCAGGTCTATTGCAGTGAATACCTGTGACCCCTGGATCTGGGCCAGCCCTTGGTCAATGTAGGGAAGAGGCCATCGGGAAGTATGGACCCGTTTGTTGAGCTCCCTGAGGTTGGCGCAGAGTCTCCACTGGCCGTTTGGCTTCAGTATTCCCAGCACCGGATTATTGAAGGTGCTGTGGACTGGAGGGATTATTCCCCGGGACTCAAGGTTCTTAATTATTTCAGTAAGGGACTCCATTGATGCGAGAGGCAAGCGATATTGCTTCACAAACACTGGAGTCATGCCAGGGTCCGTGGGGATTGT
Source organism: Ambystoma mexicanum (assembly GCF_040938575.1). NCBI lineage: Eukaryota > Metazoa > Chordata > Amphibia > Caudata > Ambystomatidae > Ambystoma > Ambystoma mexicanum. The sequence continues at coordinate 246,766,630 of NC_090940.1, read as the reverse complement.
TGTTGTGTGGATGTCAGTGCGACCACAGTCATATGAGTCTACCGCAAAGAGATCTTGGAAATCCAAGAAAACTTGTTTCAACTTTTGCTTTTGTTCCAGAGACACACAGGCATCAGCTAGGTTGACTCTCTCTTCCACCATCTGCCTGAAGCCTGGAAAGACTTCTGGTTTGGCTATTTCAGCGGCCTCCTCCAGCTGGGTGGAGAAGTCCCTGGTCAGAGTGCTGATTTGGACTGGAGGCTTCAGGTGGGAAAGGCAGCCCTCATGGACTTGGAAAATCACCTCATCCCTCCTGAAGTCACAAGTCACATCTTCCTTACCATAGGGGCAGGAAGTGTACACCAGGAAGTTCCCCCCATGCCGGGTAAAAATCCTGTCTGGTGTTGTATTGTCATCACTGTCACTGTCAAAGCAGTCCTTGGGGATTGGCCCTAACAGTTCATTTCCAAGATCAATGGAGAAATGTCGGTCATCAACCGCCATTCCAATAATGGTGCCTGCGGCTAGAGTAATACTCTTTAAGTCGCTGTTATCCACCTCTATTGGAATGGTGTCATGTTCTATGTTGACTAATGGAGTTGGGTTTACCCCCAACCCTTGCTGTTGGAGAGAAGCGTTTAGATGTATGTAAGCATCAGGGTTTTTCAAATGTTGTCCTCTTTTAACTTTCACTTCCAGGGAGAATTGTCGAGTCCTTTCTGGGATGGTGACTTCCTCTTTGATCTGAATTTCAACTGCATAAGGTAGCAATTGAGCTGACCTAAATGCTTTTTCTGGATCATCAAAGCCCATGGGATTATCCGCTAATCGGGACCAAGCTTTGAAGTTTATTAGGTCCAAACTAATGGCAAAGCGATTGAGAATGTCACTGCCTAAGTAAAAGGCGGCAGGGACGTCTCGCACGACCCAACAATTGTGGACTATGCTCTTGTTGCCAATAGAGATTTTGAGCATACACCTGCTTGGCAGGAGATGTTTGGAATTAGGTGCTTCCAAGTCCATTTCCCATTTGTCTATCAGTTTGAAGGTGGGAGTGGCTGGATCTTTTGGGAGATGGCGGAACATGGCTTCGGTGATGAAGCTCTTACCGTTGTTCACACACACTCGAGCGAGAACAGAGTCCTTCCCATCATTTAACTGAACAGGGATGAACAACTGCTCTCCAATTTGCTGAATATCAGCCAGGCTCTGAGCTGATTTAACATCTTTCTGGACTATAGGAGTGGGAGTTTCTGATTGTGGATTAGTATAGAATTTCAGAGTGTTTCCTTCCAGCGTGGAGTACCACTTTAGACTGGAAGGAAGGTTGATTTTCAGAAATAGAGAGGACCCTCCACCACCAGTCTCTTGTCCTACTGCTATTACTGTCACGTCTGGAATTTGGCTATTCTGGAAGTGAAATTCTACTTGGTCAGGTTTTTGTTCAACCATGTGGCAGGTGCCGTTTAAACTAACATGGTTGACACTCCGTTTTAATTTTATTGGTCGGCTAGTCTGGGTCCAGAGGACCTTGTTTACGCAATCTATTAGGGGTGACAACCTTCTCAGGAGGTCATTCCCTAGTAAACAAGGGGTGCCCTCTGGAGTCACAACTATGACTGGGTGTTTCAACTTGTGTCACCCAATTTTAATGTCCAAATCTGCAGTCCCCTCAACGGGAATTTCCTTCCCGTCAAAGTTCTGGAGTTGTCCAGGAAGTGAGGTGAGAGGAATTTGGTAATTCTCTCCCCTTCCTGCATTCAGTTCGTCAAAGGCCCTTCTGGACAGAAGGGTAGCTTTAGATCCAGTGTCCACCAGTGCCAAAATTGTACCCTGCCCCTGTACTTGTACCGGGGCATAGTATCTTCCCTCCTTCTCCTCAAGGGGGCACAGATAATGTACATTTTTGGACAACTGGTGGGCTAACTTTCTGGTTTTGGACATCGCTAGCGAAGAGATTTGGGCAGAATTCTGTGGAGAGCCTTGGGAATCTGAAAGAAATATTTGGCAACTGGAGATCAGAGCCATTGTGGGTTCCCCTGGCTCCGGTTCTGGGCCGCCCCCCCCTTTTTGGAGGCAGTCACCAGGATGGGTTTGAACCAGGGGATTTTCTTGCCGTTGGTTCTGGGATGAGATGGTGGGCGGCGGTAGCTCAGTCTCCACATCTCCCCAGTCTGGATTTGCATCCCTAGGGACCCATTTTTCTTTGGGAGGAGTTCCCCCCTCTCTGAAGGAGAAGATCCTTTTCCCAGGATCCTCTGAGGATCCCTCTCCCTCAAATTGGAATATCTGTACCTCCTCCTCAAACTGAGTCTGTTTGGGTCTTTTGTTTCTCCTACCCCCCCTCTGCTCCTTAGGAGGCAGACTTTCAGGGGCAAGAGATTTTGTTTCCGGTTCCTGGGTTTCCAGGGGCTGTTTACAAGTGAGGAAGGAAGCTTCCTCCAAGGCTTTACACCCCCCTTCCCCTTGTGCCTCCTCCCTGGGAACCGGTGAGTTATCGGGGTGCTGCCCCCGTCATTGTTCTGGGGCACCAGGTCCAGAGTTGGGTGCGTTCTGCACCGGCACGCCCATCTGAGGGTTCTGCTGAGCCCTCAGTATGTGACCCAGATCCCGCGCCATGTTTTGAACCTGGCGCTCTAACTGGGAAACCCGCTCAGGCTGATACGGGCCCCTGTTTTCTCCCCTGGGCTGATCCCGGGAAGGGTAGCTGTCCCTCCTCTGGTAATACCCCGGGTTGGGAAGATTTGGGTACCCCTCCACCCTTGGCCTCCCCTCTCCCAGATTCAGTGGTCTGGGCTCAGGGAATTGGGGAAAGAAGGATGGATGGTTTTGGGGCTGAAAATTGGGTGGATACCTGGGGAAAAAGTTCTGCCCAGGATTCTGAGAATTTCTGCCCTCCGGTGGGAAGTTAGGAGGAAAGTTCCCTGGGTTAGGTTCTTGGCTGGATCTCCCCCCTTGGGCTCGAGGAGTCCACACATAACCCAGGATGGGTCTGTTTCCCTTATAACGGGGGCTTACATAATCAGGAGAGCGAGGGACCCCATTTGTGGGGCTGCATCCCTGGCTCCCTGTCTGTGACTGGCCCGAGGACCTTCTGGGACTAGCATTATTAGGTGCAGGTAGGTTTTTAGGCCCCCCCATCTCCAACTCTAAAACGGGGGTGACCTTTACCTCTGCCACCTTGGCAGCAGCAGGGGTGCTGTTGGCTTTGGGGTTTTTCTGGGCATTATTTTTGCTATCTACCGGTTTCTGCACCTCATAGATCCGGGTAGCCTGTTCAATGACCCAGTCTAAAGATCTTTTCTCGTGAAAATCCCTCACGAGCTGGGTCATTATGTATTTGGGCAAGGCATGAAAAAATGTATTAATGAATTCTCTACTGTCTGTGCGCACCCTTCTGGTGGTCTGCGCAAAAGCACGTTTCAGTTCTTGCACAAATTCTTGTGGGGCCTGATCCTCCCCACATTGCATATTGTAGGCTGCCTTGCGAGCCTCTTGAGGATTTCTATGAATGGAAAAATGTTTCAAGATGGCCGCCTTATAGGTGGACCATCTTAAATGATTTTGGTCCTCCAGCCCCGCAAAGAAACTGGAGTATTCCGGGGAGAAGGTCCACTTTACATATTGAATACAGCTTTGGCTGTCCTTCAAATGGAAAGTCTCCATCATTTGCTCAAACAACTCTAAGTGCTCCCAAACAGAATACTTAGCGTTCTTATGGTAAGGCGTGATGACGCTCCTGATCGCCTTAATCTGCTTTAAGGGGTCCTTAAGCAAGGCCCTTTTTGCCTTATTGGCCTTTTTGGTTCGGGTAACCCTTGTCCATTCATCCTCTGACTCAGAGGCACTGCTCCCAGAGGTTCCCGTCAGATCTTCCAGGTTTTCCCGGATTCTGCGAGCCTGGGAATGGCTGGCAGAATGTGGGGACCTGGTCTCCTGTTTCCTGTACCGCTCAGAGGAGTCTTCAGATCCCTCCTTGCTGCCAGGATCTGATGGGTACCCCCCCCCACTGACCTAACTGGGCAGAGGTTTTCAGGATGCCCTTCAGGGGCCTACTCTCCTGGGGTTCCCCACTGAACTGTACTGTACTTGGGTGCCCATACCCGGATGCCCACCCCTCCATTCCTGAGTGGTACTGGCCTATGAGCCCCATACTTTTAGCTGGATAGTAATCTGCCATCCCTGTGGCCCTGTGCTCATGTGCGCCAGGGGACATGGGGGTGGCAGAGTCCAGGGACTGAGAGAAATAAAGGCCTCTGGTACTAGGGCTCCTGGGGTTATGCTCAGGAGTTTCTCTTTCCCAGCGAACCTCATCTCTATCCGCCCCTGCTCCCTGTTGCAAGGCAAGAGCCTGCGCCTTCAGTTCCTCAGTTAAGGCCTTACTAGACTCTATCAGTCTCGCCTGCATCGCTACCTGTTGTTGGAGCCTATCATTGTGCTGGCAGAGAGCCTCATTCTCTCTCTGCGTTTCCTGATTGGTCCTGGAGCACTGGGCCAGTCTTTGCTGCAGGAGGGTTACCTCCTGAGCTGTGTCCCTATTGGCCTGCTCCTTTCTTGCTAGAGCATCCTCCACCCTCCTGGTGTGCTCTAACAAGTTCTGGTGTTCTTTTTGGAGGTCACCCAGTCCCTGGTGGGCCAGGTGATTTTCTTCCATTTTTCTTTTTAAATGGCAGACTTCCTGGCCTAAGGCGTCTCTTTCCTGACTAAGAGCCTGCATTTGTGCCGCCAGGTCGTCCCTCTGCCTTTGAAAGGCACCAGCTTTCTGGCGCTCCTCATCAAACTCTGCCTGGGTATCCAGGTCTTTCGAAATCAGCTTGTTGCTCTCTACCTTCGCTCTATCTAGATGACTTTTCAGGTTGGCTACCTGCTCCGTGCATGCCCTGTTAAAGTCTAATTGTTGCTCCAGCTTTTTTTGGCTCTGCAGTAGGGAGTCCAAACCTTCTTGGTACGACTTCTGCAAAGCCAGAAATCTGGTATCCTGGTCAGTCTGTTCCTGTTGCAGTATCTCCATGTCCTTCTTTATTTTAATGATATACTGCCTACTGTCATTTTCTGACTCCTGGCTCCTGAGCAGCCTCTGCTCAGAAGAGTCCAGCTCAGATTGGGCCTTCTGTAATGCCAGCAGTTGCCTACTCGCCAGATCTTGGCCTTCAGCACATTTGTCCTGCATGGCTCCCATATGTAAATATAAATATGCCGCTACCCTGGCAATCTTGTTGTGCTCATCCTTGGCCTTAGAGGACATATATAGTTCACTCAGGGCCACATGTAAGGGACCCTGGTCTCTCCATAGGTCTGACCCTGTTTCCGTGATTTGGGGTGTGATGGCCTGCAACCAGACTGTTTGGTCCTGGTGAGTCCACTCACCTCTCACAAATAACTTATGTAAGAAGTGCTCTCTGGCTATTTTCATGTCTACTAAGGTCGTCATTCTAGAGATTGGTCTCTGTCCTGACTTACAGAAGTTTGTATTTTATTTTTGCAAAACAGACCTTTTTCTTAGAGCGTTCCTTTGAGAAGTGCTTTACAGCGTAACACAGCGTGTGCTCCGTCCGGATATGTGTATCTGGTCAGCTGGCACGCTGTATTAATCTGCACAAGTGATAGATCTAATCCAAACGTCCGGCACGAGCCCCCAATTTGTAAGAGGATTCAATTCAACACTACAGCTAAGTCAATGCCTAGTCTGGGATACTGAATGGAAACCCTTATTAATATATCTTTATGTCCAGTTCATGCGTTCTGGATGACTACCCCTATATAACACCCCTCTCTTTGAATAACCCTGACCCCACTGAGCCAAGAAGTAGTTCTGTTTTGCAAGTTAAAAGGTTTAATTGATAATTTAAACAATATATATATATCACGCTTTATAATAAATTAATAATTGAATAGCACACTTAATCTGATATGATAAAGATTAACAACGGAGAATCTGGCACTAGCACACTTCTTTATAATCACTAAGGAGTTGACATGAAATGGATAAGATAGCAACAATACTTTTATGGTTTCAAATGAATGCAATGTGGAATGAAATGCAGTACAGAAAATAACTTGATAGGATTTCAGCAAAAGACAATGTAATCACTTTCTTGGACAATTCACCCCCCCTTTTTATGCAATGCAAGGAAATGGAGGGAAGCACACAGTTCTCAGAAATGCAATCAAATGTGATTCAGTTCACCCCAGCAACATAGACTACAGAAGTTGAAAACACAGGCCCAAATGCTTTTAAATGTGCTGGAAATGAAGAAAAAATATGCTAAAATGCTTTTAATTCCCTCTAGAGGTTCAGGGTGAGTGGTATCTAGTTAATATTAGTCCAGGCTCACACTAGCAATGATGCAGGGATGGTTTTTATGAGGCAAACGAATTTCTTTCAGAGGAAAGCAAAAGCAGCTATCTTTTTGCAAGTGGAGAAATTTGCAAATCGCGGTAAAATTCGCGAATGCGTCTGGTGCGATTACAGAGGAGCTTCCAGATGAAAGTTACTGCAAGTCTCTAGCACAAACGGTCACGGAGATATGAGCGATTAAATAAAGGTCGTTTTTCAGATTTGAAATTTTAAAGTTCAAAAAGACAAGTGCAGCTTGCAACTAGAAAATGACAGGTGACAGCTTTGCAAATGACAGGTGACAGTTAGGAGACAGTTCTACTTAGATTAATCTAGATTGAATTATATTATTTTAACTAAGAGATTGGTTCTGCACAGTTTTGCTATGTACTCACAATATATTTAGAAATATGCCTTGCCACGGATCTGGTCAGGTTTTGGACTGCACTCCGGTTCAGCTCTCTCTGGTTCTGCTAACAGGTCAGCTCTACTCTGCTGGTCTGGTCTGGGTCTCTGAAGTTGATGGAGGTAAAGTATGGATTTTCCCGGCAGAGCTTCCAGCTGCAAATGGATTTGAGGGTCCCTATCTGTCCTGTCTCTCTGCTTTTATGTGTTTTTAAAATGGGTGTGTGTGAGCAGCATCACTAGCCAGCCCCTCTCCACTTATCATTGGCCAAGCTTTCATTTCTCCCCTGATTGGGGGGGCTAAGTTGTGTCAGAGTGATGTCATTTTACAGCCTGCAGAAAGTCCACTCCTCCTGTCAACTTACACACAAATCTAGATTTGAACCAAATACATATTTGCAGAGGTACATATTGTTTTAAAATCATATGCACCCCTCACATATCACAGGAGGTATCCCCAACTCTGCTCTTCCTGGGAGCTTGCATTCAGAAATGGCAATATTTTGCACTTTTTAACTGGTTTGCAATTCCGGACATTACCCCAAATTTACACACATGTGCGCAAGGAGTATGGACATTAATTGATGAAGTGTCAGATTTTTCACATGCACACATTTTGAGTAATATCCTCTTTTCCGCTAAAACTCCCCTGAACATACCACCGGTTCTAGAAACCTCTTAAAATGTGGGCAGAAAAATCACAAGAATTATGGTGTCATTTAAATAATTTTCACAAGTCCGTACTATGAGTTATTCATCTTTTTAGAGTTATGTTCTGGCCCCAAAGGGGTGTGGTTTTCCTCCAGCACAAGGTTGAATTTCTGGTTTTTCCAGTTCTGCCAAGCCAGCTTGCTCTCACAGGCAGTGCCCCTCCCCTTTGCTTCAGGAGGAAGCTACTTTTACGATATCTGCAATAAACCATCTGCCTGAGTCAGGAGAGGGCTTTGTTCAGAGCTCCTGTATTCTGTGGGGGCTTCCCTTAATTCAATTATCAGAGAGATGGCATATCCTTAGTGTGGCCAGCAAAAGGCAGATAGGCCTGGGAACACAGCTGTCACTCAAGTTTCACTCCTGATGGGGGTAGTTGCCAGGCAGAATTGGAATCTCTTTAAGCCAGTTTTTAGCTACATGTCATTTCTGTTCCCCAGTTTCTGCATTCAAATAAAACTAAACATTTTCACATATGCAGCTAGAAGGCTGATTCTAAGTTTAAAACTATGACATTTAAACAATTGCAACCTATGTGACACTCAAAAGTAGGTCACTCAGTCAATTTAAACATTTAGATTTTTTTAGTGTCTTTCAGTCCAAATTTACTTAAACTGCTGAAATCCACAGCTCAGCCAGTCTTGTTATAACCCTTCAAGTCACTTCAGAATATAACTTTACATTGTATCCACCTCTCAGTAAGTCTTTCTTTGGCCTGTTTTGGGTTCATTTATTCAGTTTTCTACAAAAAAGTAAAATCTGGTGGTTTTAAAACGCCAGCTTTCTGATAGTGGTGAGTACTGGTACTGCACCCCTTTTTGGGATTTAAGAAAATGAATTCCCAACAGTTATGGGTTTGCTTTTGGCAATCAGCATTGCCACTCCCAATGGTTTCAGACTACTGTGTGGGTAGTCCAATGGTGGTTTTAGGCAGTTTCCTTCTGTGCCCATAACATCGGCAAAAATGAGTGGCAGCCTATTCTTCATGCATTTCCCTGTGCATTTTCTGGGAAGCTCTGGCCATCATGATGTTTTCATGTCAGTACTGCACAGTTTTGAGGTAGGGCTCGGATGCATGGGTAAATACATCCCACAATCTTTCCTCAGTGCTTCCAGGTTGATACACACTTTGCCTTTTTGACTTGCTATCAACAATGTCTAACATCTTGTTAGGGTCCTGTTGAGCTAGTGGCCTTACCTGTGGCACTATAGTGAGCAAGATTTCCTCTGAGCTGTAGTGCAATACAGTTCGGGTCAAAGACCCTTCTTATTTGACCAGTGGTTTCTTCTTCCCCAGTGTTACGGTTGACAGGGTCTCAGACCCTTTGCTGGTGGCCAGTGGGCTTCTCTTTTCCACTGTGGGTGTGGACAGGGTACCAGACCCTTCCCTGGTGGCCAGTGGGCCTATCTCTGCAACTGTTTGGAGAGTGACTCCCTATGGTACTTGCTTGATGCTGGTTTGGGTCCCAGACCCTTATCTTGCATAGGTTTCAAACCTCCCTCTTGTTTTAAGCCCACTTGGTTCAGTCTCCTGCCAAGCATTGCCATGAGGGAGATCATTGAATTCCATTTCCATCTTTACACCCCTGCCAGTCCCCGCATTACATCTGTTACCTTCACTGACTTCGGGACACTCTCTCAGTTCTTCCTGCGGGGTGTTGCTTTGCTTGGGAGCTCTTTCTCCACGTGTCTCTTTATCGTCCACCAGGCAGGTAGTGTAAGCACTGTGTAAGTGACTCCAATCAAGCAATCCCACTAAGTCAGAGCCTTGTCTGGGATGCCCAAGGGAAGCCGTTATTTATGTATTTGTATGGCAAGTTATAATCTGGATGATGAACCCTTGTATAACACCCCTCTCTTAGAATCCCCCTTGACCGCACTGAGCCAAGAAGTAGGCTTGTTTTGCAAATTTAAAAGGTTTATTTGACAAATTAAACAATATATATATATATATATATATATATCACACTTCTATAAATAAATTGATAATGGATAGTACGCTTGTGAATATGAGCATTAATCAGCAAGAGGTAATCCTACAGTAGCACAGTTCTTGGTTACTTGTGGATAGGAACAGAAGAATGAGGTGGGAAAGAATGCTTTATATGGTTCAAGGAAACGCAATGATGAATGAAATGCAGTACAGAAAATAACTTGATATGGCTTCAACAAAAGACAATGTAATCACTTTTCCTTGACAATTCACTCCGCACACAGTTCTCAGGAATGCAATCAAATACAATTCAGTTCCCCCCTAGCAAGCTTAGAGGAAAACAGGTATGTGTTTTAACACAGGCAAGATACTTTGATGTGGTTGCAATTAAATGAAAAATATGCTAAAAAGGCTTTTAATTCCCTATAGGGGGTTCAGGGTGGGTGATATCTAGATTATATTAGTTCAGGCTCACTTTAGCAATGCTCTATGAGTAACTAGCAGGTTAAAACTAATTTTAGCAAAGGAAAGCAAGGAGCTGCTGATTTTTACACGTGGCTGAAATTGTGCAAAATGTCAAATCGCAGCAAATTTAGTCGCGTGCGTCGAGCGCGATTACGGAGGCACAATAAGGAGTAGGAAGTCGGTTCTAGCACAAACGGTTTCGGAGATACGGCCGATTTAGTCAAGGTAGTTTTTCGGATTTGAAATTTTAAAGATCAGAATGACAGATGACAGTTTTCAGTTTTAAAGATGACAGAATGACACGATTCTAGAAGGCAGTTCTAATAGGCTAAAATAGTTTGGATTAGATTATTTTAAACTAAGAGATTGGTTTTGGCACAGTGCTAGCTGGGTACTCACACTAGATTTTGGACAGGAATAGGCCTCGTCACGGATCTGGTCAACAGGTTGAACGGGACTTCTGGCGGTTCTGCTCACAGCGTCTGGTCTCTGGGTCTGTCAAGCACCGGTTCTGCTCACAACGGTCTGGTTTGTGGTTCTCTCTGGTTCCAGATACAGCACTGCTTTCTGGATACTGCTACAGGTTCTTGCAAAAGTTCTTGGCCAAAAATTCAAACAGCTCGCCCGGCTGTTGAATAGTTTGGTTGGTTTTGAGGCCTGCTGAAGAGGATTCAGCTTGTGGATTCAGGCCTCTCGGCTACAAATTCTGGAGTTAATTTCTGCTACAGGTTCTGGAGATTGATGGATTTGAAGTCTGGATCTCTGGATGTGAAGTCTGAAGTCTCCCGGCAAAGCGCCCCGCAAGAAAGTGGAAAGTGAATCTCTCTACCTGGGTTTCAGTGGCACTTTTTATGTGTTTTGAAAATGGGTGTGTGCCTGGGCCTAGCTAAGCCTGCCCCTCTCACTTGTCATTGGCCAAGCTTTCCTCTCTCCCTTGAAAGGGGGGAAGAAATGGAGTGTCAGAGTGATGCTGTAGGTTTTATGGTCAGAGGAACCTCCCCTTGTCAAATTGCACACAAATCTATTTCTGACCCAAATACAATTTTCCTAGATACACAATTTGTTGAAATTACATGTACATATTACAGATTCCTTATGGTCCATGCTTGTCCAACCCTGATCTTCCTGGGGGCTTGCACTAAAAAATGACAACTTAATTTAGTTTTTAATTGGTTTACCAATGTTAAATCTGTATCAAAAATTACACCAGTGTACACCCTCCTTCTACACACATTCCAGTAATTTTCTAGGTTTCTAGCATAAACCCGGTGTCTGTAATATCAATAAATAGCGGGGTTTCGCCCTAGAACACCTCAAATCGTGAGGGCATTTTTCATACTAAGAATCTCAAAGTTTTACATTCCTGTCATTTGGTTACAATAAGTTATAAATGTTTCTATAAAATATATATTTGCTGAAATAGGAATCCACACTCAAGTCTGGCCTACCCCTTGAAGCTGGGTGGGTCAGGGGTCACATGTCTCTGCTCACAGGCAGCTCTCTGTTTACAGCCAACATTCAAAATTAACATACCCCATTCAACTGAAAGGGGCTATTGTCTCTCTCCTCCAGAGTAAAGGGGAAACCCCCTACCTCTCACTCAGAAGGGCCATGTGACATCCTGCCTCCTGTTGTGAGTCTCTGGGGTGTTAAGAGTTCTCAGCCTCTTGGCCTCTGGGAACAGCAGGTGGCTAAGATTTTTAATTAACCAACAGGCTTTGAAGTCCCTGCCCCTCTTGCAACTCCTAAATACAGTTTCCCTGTCAGAGTTTAGACCGCTAGCGCCGGTTTGTGGACAAAGCTGGTACTGCACCCATTTTTGGGATCTGTCTTGAATTACTGCATTTCAATAGAGTGGTCTTTTGCTTGATAGTATAGGACCCTTGCTTAACATTGTTTTGATGGCATCCGTATAGTAGAGTGGTGATGTGGAACCCCCCACAAGAAGGTTGTATCTTTAGAGTGGTCTTGTGCCCATGATTTTAGCAACTTTTTGACATTAAAAAAAAACGGATTTTGAACAGAACCACCTTTCTTTGCACTGGTGGGTGGCCGATTAGGTGACCATTTTGGTGTGCGCAAACTGCGCAGTTCTCTTGGATTCTGGCGTGAATGTGAGCAGCGACAGCTCATCCCCACATCCACCCAGTCTATTGATTTAGTTTGTTCTGGGATAGAATAATGGGCGGCGACAGCTCATCCCCACATCTACCCAGTCTATTGGGCCAAAACCCTTGACAACTGTTGCAGGAATACATGGTCCACCTTTACAAGGTTGTGACAATGCTTCTCAGGCTCTAGCCACATTTCTGACCAGCTCCATAACTCTGGGCTAAGGATTCTCACTGCATGCTTCCTGTCTCCAGCGGGAGATGGCTTTTGGCTTCTTTTGAAGCATTCTCTGCATCTTCATTGCTTTTCCCAGGCTAGACTGTCTCCTGTGCTGCTCTCCTTCTTGACTGGCCTGCATCAGGATTGTTCTCTCACTTCATCTATTTTTATGTTACTTAGGTGAGCACTCCCCCGCGGATTGTAATTGTAATTGGTTATTTATAACATGCTTAATACCCAGAGGTTTCTAAGTGCAGACCTGGGAATCAGACCTGTGTTGCTCTGTGTTGTCTTGCTTCCAAAGTGAGCACCTTGCCCCAGAGCTATCCTCCCAAGCTATCCTCCCTTCGGAGCACCAGAATGTTTCCTCCCATTCCATGGGTGACTCTTTATTGCTCATTGAGGCCGCCTCTTCTCAGTACTTGCCTTGGTGTTAATCTTTATGTCTCAGATGATCTTCTACATCTCAGTTAACTGACATGTTGTTACTAAAGCACATGACATGGATGTATCAGTCAGAGGGGGTGTGTGAAAGGGTAATAGAGGTTTTAGGCAGGTTCAGGTCCGGGTGTTGTGCTGCCTAACACCCAGGTGGTCGTCCTTAAACCCAGTGGGAGAGTCCCTACCCATGAGGTCCTCATGCACTAAAACACCCTAGAGGAAATATTCGGTAGTGGTCTCACCACCCTAGCCTCATGAGACGCCCCCCTGCCAGCCAGGAGGGGTGACAATACCTAATGAATCATCAAGGAGAGTAAAATGCAGCAGTCTGGTCACTATTAAGACTCACATGATATGAACATATAAGGGCAGCTCTTTGCATTCTTCAGTGGCTCCTAGTAAAAAAAAGAGGATCCACTATGAAACTCCATGCATCGTTCATAGCACATTCCAGAGCAGTAGCCCAGAATGCAACATAGTTATATTCTCACACTAAACACCATCAAGAACACTTAGATCCGGCAACAATCCACTAGTAACAATACTTCACTTCAACCAGAAATGACATAGCTCTTGCTCACTGTTGCATAAGTCATGTGGAGCACCCTACACCAACACTACTGTAAAGAAGAATTCCTAACCTTCATAAAACAGTAAATAAAAGTGTTTTAAACTCATTTCACCAGCACCAGAAATCGTGCAAATAAACACCCACTCATCTCAACATTTGACCCGGGGAATGTGCCCCTTAATCTAGAGCCATTCCCAGAAACACACGAGCAACCCGACGACAAACTGATTGGAGATGGTTTCACTCTGGTCAAACTCAGCAAAACGGAAACAAAATCAAACAACCATCACTGCCTATTTGCTTCACCAACAGGTGAATACCACCTTACCCACAGAGGGTGCTCAATACTCTATTACTCCCCACAGTACTATACCCCATGCATGCCCCCATTGACTAACCATCTTCCCCAAAGAGTCCTCCTACCAAATTTCATTACATGCTTTCAGCCCCTACAGTTTCTACAGGCCTTGCCAACACCACATGAACACTATGTATCTATGACTAAGGTCCTCTCATTAGTCCCATCTCGATGTCTGATTCCCACATCAGCATGGTTAGCCTCTCAAACTATGGGTTCTTCTTTCCAGCTAACTTTCCCCGTCTTCGCCATGCCCATAGAAGCATCCTGGCACATATGACCCATGTACTTCAGACCTGCATACAACAACAACACAGGTCTCACATCTGTAGCACCTGCTAACAACCCCTCCCTATTTTACAGAGCTAGACAGAGGCAGGCCATCAACAAATGGGAAACTGGCGCTCAAAAGACCACTTTACCTACTTACCTACCTACTTACTTACTAATGCTGTGACTCTTGGTCTGGAGCTCATTTGGGCGAGAGTAAATGGAGCAGGGTTCAGAAACCCTTAGATCGACAGGTGTTTTGGGCTACAACTGCAATCCGACTTCGACAGCAGAGTAAATGGTGAGAGATAGTGCAAGCCTTAGTCCACGATATCTAGAGAGGCATAGGTTGCAAATAGAGGTGTTTAAAGCATGATTGTGCATAAATCCTGCCTTCGCAACTACATGGATTTGCAAACTTTCCCTTTATTCTGGTTTCACTGACGCAAAGATTTTTGCCTGTATCGTTCATTTAGAGGGTGCAATCTTAGCACATATGCATGTTCGTGCCACAACAATGTAGTTGTACCAATTGAGAACTGAGCAGAATAAGCACATTTGCGAAGTGTGTTTGCTAAAAACACATTAACACATACATTGCAAAGAGCCAAGGACAAACTAACATGACATAAACATGGCTGTTGTGAAGAGAAAAAAAAAGAAATGTAAAAAATAATAACTGTTCACCAAAAGCAACTAATTACCACAAATCAATGTCAGTAACCTGTGATTTGATATTAAAGCAAAAAATGTGAAGATCACATTGGACATGGCAGTCCCAAGGATGCAGTATCGTCCCCTGGGAAGTCATGAGAGAAAACCAGGCTGTGGAAGTGATATAATGTCGATTATGATATCATCCTTTTGACCGGGAAGTGATTGCTTTGCAAGAAAATAATTTCAACAAATAGTGTTTCGCTGCAACACACTCACTTCTTTGGTTCAACGGGTATGGCATGTTACTGAAATGTGTTGTTCATATAAAGCTGTTTTTGCGAGGGTAGAAATATAGCATCTTCAGGTACACCATTTATCATGCTGATATAATATGTATTCATACCAATTTGCGGGTAATTAATGACACTGGTGAACAACTTTGCTACTTCATGACGTTTTTAAAGTTTTCTTATAAACCTAATAACGTTTGCATACGCGGTGTACTGCAACTTCGCACAGCCATGATTGCAGCGCCCTGGAAAGGATGGTGGGACGTGTGACATTTCTGTATGCATTTATTTAACTTGTGTAATGCCCAAACCCGGAGGGATCACAGCGTTTGTGGAGTTATACATTGAATCTCCCATCTTCCACAGTTTGTTTTTCAATGCAATATAATTCATGGATTATTTGCGCCGAAAAAAACGGCGATTTGTGCGCCATTCTACCCGTAAATCCCTGTTTAACAAATGGGGATTTGCGGGCAGAATGGCGCTCAAATCCCGTTTTTTTTCGGCGCAAATAATCCATGAATTAAACTATCTTGACTGCAGGGTCGCATCCGTTAAGAGCAGCGCTCTTTACTTGTCATTTCATGTAAGCAACACAGGCTCGATCCCCGGGACCGTGCTTAGAAACCTGCGGGTATTACGCGTGATATAAATACCCAATTACAAATAGAGCAGGCATTTGTTGCGCATTTAGTAATCCAAAGTATAAAAAGCATTAGGAATGGATAATCTTTGGAGCCTGCGTTCTTGCTGCTGATGCCTACATTTTGGAGCTGTGACTGCTTAAATCGGAGCAATGAATGTAGTAGTCACTAAAGAGGGATATATAAGTGCATTCCAAGGGGGTATTTTGTGGGTCAGGGGCATTGCAAGATTTGTTTTCTATATGTTTTGATGGCTTAGTAAAAGCTGCGATTGTTGGCACAGTGCACTGAAATTCCTTTTAAATGATCCAAACTCTGGATTATGAGGTTAAGCCTTGCCGCAGTATAGTACGATTTTTTGACTTGTAAACTGTGGACTGTGCCCTCTTAATTGGCAAGTATGCAAGTTTATAAGCATGGCAATTTCGCCATCTCCATTCTAGATGTGAGATGTTTTTTGTTCCGTATAGGTGACTATTGTAAAGGTGGACTATTTTGCCTTCTTGTTCTTTTCCAGCTGGCAATGGGTTTTGGTGGGAGGAGAACCCTGGATGTTTACTTCATTGGTTCTCCTTTCTTGAAAGGAAGACGTCTGGATCAGTCGAATGGTGGATTCTAGAATAACTGCCGGTTCTGCCGTGTTTATGGAGCAGAAAGGACAGCCACGGAATGTGGTTTGAGTGAGTGTGCCTGCATGTGAGTAGAAAGTGGCTACCTTCATAAAAGAGTTGGTAACTCGCACACGCCACAGGATTGGATAGGAGGCTTCAACAGAGCAGGTAGCTTTGGGGACCAGATGATGGTTGGAGTGTGGCACAGGGAAGGCCCCTCACCAGCTGTTCAAGAAGTAACCTTCTAGATTCTAAATTTTGGACCAGCACACAGTCATTTCATTGGTAAAGACAGATGTTAGAGCCGTTGCTCCCTGTAGCTTTAAAAACCGTTTGGACCAGAACTCCCAAAATGCCTCACAGTTGATTTTGCTTGCTGGATATGATAGTTTATTTCTTACATGCTTTCTACCAAGAGGTTTCTAAGCGCAGACCCAGGGATCGAACCTGTGTTGCTCTGTGTTGTCTTGCTTCCAAGGCGAGCATGTGGCCCCTGAGCTATCCTCCCGAGACACCTGGAGCCAGTGGGAATTGTAATCCAAAGCATCTGGGGAGCCTAAGTTTTGAAATGCCTGTGCAAGTGTCTCCCAGGGGGGTTAGGCAGGGGTGATGGAGGACTAGAGTGGATATTGCGTTGCTGAATGTGATTTGACTTGACTGTTCTTGTAATGAGCATACAACCCCACAGGCATTCAATCGTAATAACTCTACATTTTCTGGAATAGCAAAAACACAGAAAAAGATTGTATGTTTGCAAATTTTGCATAGATTTGTAGGCGTCTCTATTTCCAGTTGCATTTAAAACTGAGTTTGCTGTCAAATGGGGGTCTCTTGGTTTCAGTTATTCTTTTTATTTTTAACTTTTTTTGGTACAATGCATAAATAGAGGAGACATTTGAACCTGATTGACTGATTATAACCAGGGGCAAAAGAACAAGCATCTGTTTTGTAAAGATATACGAGGTTAGCTCGGACAACACAGGTTCGATCCCCGGTTCCACGAAACCTCTGGGTATTAAGCGCATTATAAATAACCTATCATATCTACCAGCAGTGGTGCCCCCAGACATTTTTCATAGGGGTGCCTGATGAGATGACTTGGTGTGGCACATTCATAGACCTCTATGAGACACAGACAGGCCAGTGGGGGATGGGCAGTGTTCTTATAAGGGCGCCAGTGGTCCCTCTTGCCTCTCCTGGCAGCGTGACTGTCTACCAGTGCTTAAAGAATGCTGAAACTCGACTGCGATCACTGGCTGATATATTCAGCCTGTAACTATTGCCCTGGAATCTCCCATCACCAGGCAGACGAGAGAAGTCCATTGCTGAGGAGAGACCTTGGCATATTAACCAGCCTGTTTTGTTCACTCAGAAGAAGGACCTTTATTGAAATCTCAGAGAAGTTAATTGTCTTTATCAAACAAAGCGCCCCATTGCCCTGCTTGGGAAGGCTTTGT
This sequence comes from Ambystoma mexicanum, assembly GCF_040938575.1. NCBI lineage: Eukaryota > Metazoa > Chordata > Amphibia > Caudata > Ambystomatidae > Ambystoma > Ambystoma mexicanum. The sequence goes on along the minus strand of NC_090940.1, from coordinate 246,749,173 downwards.
CCATACATGAAAGGGCCTCGCTCATCTGTGAAACACAGAAAGCGAAAGTGGATAAAATGCTGCCTCAGAGATTAATTTGAAAGACAAATATTAAATGCCCTGATTTGTTTTGGTTTAATGAATCTGTGTTTCATATGAGACATGCTTATAAAACCATAATAGGTTTTAAAGAGTTGTTCTATAGTAGGCCTACTGCGCATCAGAGATATTAGGATATGTGTGATTGTGTCTAATCCTTACGGATATTAAGTACGTTTAACGAGCATGACCAATTGTAGGCTGGAAGCAAAATACGCGTTGCTGCCTTGTCCTGAACTAAGCTGATCGCCCCCAAGTCCTACAGAGACACTTCACCTCTCAAGTAGCTCGCCGCCAGGGCTGCCTGCAAGCGTGGTCCTGCCGCGTGCGGCTTCAAGAAACCTGACCACTACTGGCCCGATAGTGTGGCTCTTGGGGAAATCCATCACTACCAGAAATCCACTGAGCTGCTCATGGGAAACCTGCCCTCTCAAGACCTGGTGACGGAGATCCCCCAGCGCTTCAAGACTGGCCTGTGCGACCAGAGCTCAGCTGGCATGGCCTTGCAGGAGGCCAGCAAGTCCTATGTGACAAGCTTTGTGAGGACGCCAACTGCTGGACTTTCCACCAAGAGGGGTACACTTATGCTAAGGATATCCAGCTGGCCCCTCACATCCAGGGAAAGAGCCCCTGAGAGACAGCAGCGGTATATTGAATTATACTTCGATATATATGAACTTACCTTTTTAATAATAGATGGTTTCAAATGTAATGTTGATTGTTAAGTTGTCAAGATTGCATCTGCTTGCACTGCATAATTATTATATTTGGCCAATTTTAGGAACTATATGCTTTATGGTCATATATATGTATTTGGTTCTGCTTTATTTATTGCTATAAATATTACTAATATAGTTTTATAAAGCACATTTTATAGAAATCTCTGAATTTCATCAAACAAAGCAGGGTTTTATTTTTCTAAGAAATGTGGCTTTAGTGTGCCAAAGAAATATGGCACACTAATCAAGTAATGCATAGTATATCCATTGGAAGGATAGCTCAGGAGCACTGCACTCACCTTGGTAACAAGAACATTCTCTGAACATGGGTCTGATCCCTGGTCCAGCGCTTAGAAGCGGCAGTAGTCAGGCATAAAGCGGGATATTAGTGACCAATCAAAATAGATATATACATGGAGATAATGTGTTCCCATTGGACAATCTGAAGACCAAACTGAAGACCATAAGAACCAATGTAGCTTTTGAATTGGTTCTTACAGCTTCGGGATTTTTCGGAAGTCTTCTTTCCCATGTGATGCTTATCTACAGCCAAGTCCCTGCGACGGCCAAGTCAGATTTGTGTACTAAATATGGCTGGCCAGTTGCAGGGAAGTGATTGTGGGACTAACAACATACACACGTTATACTTTCGAAAGACACACCGTTTTAATAGCTTCACCCCCCTCCCCCCCAACCCGCACCAGAGGGTCATAATGGGCATTATAGACATATAAACTGCATGACAGGCCTGTGCTGTCCTTGGTTCCTATGTCCTGGTACGACCCTGGGACTGGCTGCATAAAGATGACCTAATACATGGATTCCATTCTACAGACCGCCTAGCTTATAGCAATTTCATGCACGCAAACAATCCATGAAATTGGTCATGTTTCCACAAAGGCCTGCGAAAACAACCCGTTTCACAAAGTGGTATTTGTTTAAAAAGAACACAAAAGCATTCATTGTTTATTTTTAGAAAACCCTGTTAATAGGGGGAAGAATGAAAGAGTGGGAGCTGTGGGACAGACGGGGAACAACTTGGAGGGAAAGGGGAGCAACTGGGAGAAGGGGGGCAACGGGGGAAATAGGGAAATCGGCATGAGAGAAGAGGCAGAGCAACTGAGGGGAAACAAGAGGTAGCGACTGAAGTGGGAAAGTGATAGCAATTGGGGTGAAATCGGGGTTCCTGCAGAAAAAGGGGGAGAAACAGGGGTAAATAGCAACTGGGAGACCAATGGAGCGTGCAACATAATGCAAAGGAGTGAGATATTGGGTTGAAAAAAGGAGTGCCAGTGGCAAAGAGATACTGAGAAAGAATAAAAGAGTGAGACTGCAAGAGGAACTGGAGAGCTCAAGGTCTGAGTTTGGAGCCCGGTTAGGAGTGTGGCAAGAGTGTGGGGAGTGGGTTGCAACGTGGCAGTGATAGTGATTATGTGCACGACTGCAAGAGTGGAAGGTTTGGGAGTGAACGCCGTGATGGAGAGTTGGGGAGTGTGTATGAGGTGGTGGTAACTGCGAGTAGTGTGTCTGACGGGTTTTGATAGCATAGAAGCAGAATACTGACACCATTACAAGTGATACGGAACAATAAAGGTAATAATATAAAATAGGCATGCACAGAACCAAAAAAGTTGAGCAAAGCTGTTCTGTCGAGCGTGGGACATCTGAGACTCTATTATATGTATAGCTGAGAACACCTATAAAAGGTATACAAAATGAGAACCTCCATCTCTTGCAGTCTCATACACACTGCCTCTTTCTTGCACCTCACTTACACGCTGAGTCTCTCTTTCTCTCGCCTTCTAGTCAATGAAAAGTGCCAACATGTGCTATTTTCTGCAAAATGATCAATTTCATGCCCCTTTATCCTGGAGGATTAGATTACATACCATTTTCACCCACCCATAATGCTAGGAATGCAGTCTATGGGCCTGATTCGCAGAACGTTTCCCTATGGGATTGCACCAATATTTATTTATTTTGTCATTTGTATTGCAAACCTAACCCGGAGGCATCTGGGCTCTGGTTTGACAAAAGAAAGTGATACATACATACATACATACACACATAAGGATTACTTAGGTGAGAGGTAGTTCATACAAAGTGTGCTGTGAGATCTCTACTAGTTTAGCAATTCTTGCGTGAATAGCCATGTTTCGAGGCCTTTGCGGAAGGACTATGCTTCTGGGAATCAGGCCATATAACTTCTAAAATAGACCACATTCCAAACATTCTGACTTCGTCAGCAAATGAAAAGCACCACAGAGGCTCATGTTCCCATGTTAACACACTCAAATGATCCTCAACATGTGAATGTTCATTTTTACTGGTTCCATGCTCATAAATTAACAATGAATTAGCAATGCAATTGTGTGAGTTTCTTTATTTTCCCAAAAAATGAAAACACTTTCCAATGGCCCGTCCCCTGGTCTTTAAATCTTAACTATGGTACATTTGCATTTTGATTTTCAATACATGCCTTAGAGAATTGGGATCTGTGCACATGGAGACATATTGCATAGCTAACCCACCCGTGGTACAGCACTGCAAATACTCAACTCTTCAGAAACATTTCCAAAAAATTGGTCCACAAGTATTTTGAGGATTATGGTGAATGCTGATATATCACTTGATCTTCTCGTGTTCCATCCGGAACAAGCAAAGAAGAAAGTGTATATGATGGACTGGATTGACACTAGAGCTCAATGCTTAACTTACAAAGATTTTGATTCTGCAATATTTGGCCCTAAATGATACAGAGAAATTGCATCCTATCTATGTTTGGCTCCATCTGCTGCTATTAGAACTGCTACCTTACGGTTGGGACTCAACATCTGGCCCACTGGTGAGGTTAAAACAAGAAGGAAGCACATTTCCTCAGATCTTAACTGGTGCAGGTTTTGTAAAAATGCAGCTATTGTCGAAACTCTGCAACATATAATATTGGACTGTCCGGCCCTCACGAGCTTGAGAAGTGTTCACTTTGCAAATCATTTTGCGTATTTTGCACAAATTGACCCGAGAAACAGATGGGCCGCCTTGGCAGCAACTGAATGTATGAGCATAAGAATTGCCACTATTAATTTTTTAAAGGCTTTGAACATGGAATGAAATTGGTGCTACACTGTCTGCTTTATAATGATGAATTTGCCTGTAGATATTTTATTACATCATGAAAATATTTTACCAATTTTGTCAACTCATGAATTTAACTGGATGATTATTTTCCATTGTGAATTTGAAGTATCTTTTATTGTTTATGTTTATGAATTTTTCTATGCAAAAATTGAAAAAGTTGATGTAATTTCAACTATATTCAATAATAAATAAATAAAAATAAAAAATAGGGGCTGTCTTGGGGGGCACTATCTAGAATGAACATGCCCAGTGGTACAGGCCAATGTGCAGAATTTGGTATTAATGATTTGGGCTTAATGCAGTATGTGAATGGATGTGTTTTCTTTGAAAAATATCAAGTTTACAAAACGAGTTTTGGTTACAAACTCCACTGACAGAAACAAGTGTGTCAAGAGGAAGCATCGTATAGTCTTAAATAACAATTTTTTGAAGTCTCATGAAAGGCTAAGGTTAAAGTGACAATAACACATTAACTCCTCACTCACAAATGTGTTAAAATGGCATCCACAGATGGTTTTAAGTTGTGTCACTTGCTGACATTAGCAACACATCCATTTGACATTTTGCCTAATTGTGTTGACGTGCCACAGTGTGCTTACATACATGTCTCATTCTGAATAATACAATGTGAAAGATTAAGGTATTTGCACATTTTTCATATAACAAATTCTCACCATTTCTAGGTGTACGCGTCTACCTATTATGTACCCTGAGTGAGAAACAGAGGATGTCACCACATTTCTATGCTAGACCAAAAAGAAGCCAATGATGAAGCTCAGTAAAGTTAGGAATTCGATTGAGGTAATGGAAGAAGACACGCAGGCGCTCACTGTCATGGGTACATAACGTAGCCTTGCGTAAGGCTTTTATGGCGTCCCTTCACATCGCGCCTCATTTTCTTTCATTTTTATGATGGAGGAGGTGGCGCAACATAACCAACTGACCAAAATTAAGCGTTGGGTTACATCTAACGTGGAAGTGCACATGTAGCGGGTCCCAGCCGCCAAATTACGTAGGCATGAAAACACGCTCCACCGGGGATCATTTTCTAATGAGTGTGATGTAAAATTAAAGCGTTTACAACTGGTAAATAGCAGGCAGATTCCATTGGAATCAATTATAAAACGTTCTTTGCAAAGCGTAATTTGAAGGTAGTGTTTGCTTCTGTCTAAGCGGGGTGTAGAAGTGAAGAGTGAAGGTGATTACACCTTGATTTACTATACACAATTACTCGCTGCATTGAGAGTGGTTAATATTGCATGGAAGAACCATGATGCTCCACTACATGCAATGACCATAAGTTGAAAAATTATCCGCACAGTATTTTATGTAGTCTATTTTGCTGTTTGGTGAAGCACTCCATTTCAGAGGGTTGTGATGAAAAGCAGCGGCAGAGGATCAGAAGTTAGGGTAAATAGTCAGAAAGGTCCAAATGGGCTGGCCACATTCATAGCATGGCTCGGAGTCTGCATCTCTGATGCCAACTTCTGAACATTCTTATGAACAAAAAGCTGTAAGATAACATGCCAAGATACACATGGACAACGGTGTGCAGTGTCCATCAATTACAAATCCAGCACTAAAATGAACTGAGCGGTTGCTTGAGAAGCGGGTAGGATTTAATGGCATGCAGATTTTGGTTTGATGAATCATTTCTTCAGTTGGTTTAGAGGTTGTGAAATGCTTGCTTGTCCACACAACCCAATACCTAATCAGCGATATCATCTTTGGAAGGAGTATGTGATATCTTCACATATTGTGGTGTTCCTAGTATGATATCCAATGTTATTGTGAGCAATGAAAGTGTATGTGTTAATGTTTACTAGTATGGCTTATATGTCACACTCAGTTGTATACGCCTATGTGCATTATTTAAACCCAGTGCGGTTTGCGTCAAATGTCAAATAACATTATTCAGATTAGAAATACAATCCATTAAAGTATAAACCATTGAGAAATAAACATGTAACAATGTAGACACAAAATAATTAAAATATAAGAGGTAAAAGTATAATGATTAAATAAGATCAGAGGGCAAATATCAAATTTTAAATATTAAAATTAGGTCAGATTATTTGACTTGTTCTCCCACTGATTAGCTTGTAAACTGCACATACAAATACAAAATGCATTAAATCTTCGGTTTCATCACTACATAGTAAACAACCTGCATTATTAGAAATGGCCACTGGATATCTTGACCATTTTTCAATAATATCTCTTCTGGGCAAAAGGATAAATCTCGCCCCAGTTATCAGAACACAGTCTCTTTTAAAATTGGTACACAATACGTAGCCAGAAATGGTGAGCATGAACAAAGTATCATAGAAAGGGTTGAAAATTATTATAATGTTGCTTTCCTATAGGCGGTAGTAATAATGGGATGGCCAACTAGGCAATCAGCAGCATTTACTTCAGTCGAGCATTGAGGCCAAATTCACCACAGTTTTAGCCTATTCACCATATCAAACACCAATTTCACATCCATAAAAGCAAAATAACATTTATTTCTTTTTTAAGATATAGTTTGAAATTATGAGATACAAATGTAGCGCCTGATCCTGGGTTCCCAGCCCTTCTCTGAAACCTAATTGAGTCTGGCCAGAATGTCATTACTGTCCACTCAGTGTTGGAGTCTGGCCAGAATTACCATAACAAAGAGGAGTCCAGCAAGCAAATGGGACGATAAGAAGTTGGTGAATATGTTTCCCCTTTTATGTAAAGTGGGCATATCATGGTTTGATCCAAGGAGTCACATTGTGAGGTTGTGAGGAAATATAGCTCATTTGAAACCCTTTATTTCAATATTTGCTTGACATATTTGTATTTTAGTAATACAAATATCAAGGAGTAATATCATCCAGTTTAATAGTATTCAATGTTTCAACCTTGAAAGGGTGAATTGCTTGTTCCACACTGCAGAAAGTGAACATCAACCTGCAGGTTGCACACAGAACCCTGCAGCAGGCACTGGACTATATGATCAGTTGCATGACTAATGTGTTTCTTCCTTTTTCATATACAGAAGATTTTATGTGTGCAACTAATTTCAGATCTCAAGTGTGTGAGCACAATTGCCTTTTTCTGAGTGTGTGATCTCAAGTGTGGTTTATTGCCTGACCCCATGAAGGGGGTCCATGTGCAGTTGAACCACTGTTGAGTGCTATGTGTTGTGGTAAGAAACCTTAACAACCTTGATCTATTGTTTTCTCTGATAATAATCATACTAGTAATAATAATAATGTAATCTGTTCATAGTTTTAGAGCTAAGGGGTTAATTGTATTCAACGTGTCAACCTTGAGAGGCTGAGTATGCTCTGTAGCAGGGGTCTGCAACCTGTGGCTCCTCAGATTTTTGGGACTATGCCACACTTGGTCCTTCACCATCGACAATGATATGGCTGATGGGACTTATAGTATAATACAACTGGAGAGGCAAAGGTTTCAGACCCCTGCGGAGTTAAGGGTGAATATATATATATATTTAAAATTCTGCCAAATGGTGAATTCTATGCATCATTGTGAGTTGCGTTAACGCCCTTAAACGTTGTCTGTACTTTAGCATGAATCATGAAAAATGTTATTTCATATAGATAGAGAGCAGGTTTTTTTTTAGAAAACATAGAATTGTGAACAATACATCATAAAATGTACAATGAGGTGTTAGCAAACTCATCTTTTATAATGCACTCAATACTATAGACCGGACTCTCAGCATGGGATCTGGATTCAAACCAGTGTTGTCTGTGCTGTCCTGCTTCCAAGACAAATGCGGTGCCCCTGAGCTATCCTCCCACCCCAGGAAAGTACATTACAGATACCAGAGTGCAATAGAAATACTTGGGTGGGACAGTATGCTGTCAGTTGTTTCTTTACATAGTTATATTAGTGGCACGTTGAGGTAACAATTAACTCATCATTAAATAGTGATTTGATCAAGATCCATTTAGAGGAACGAGTAACAGAACTCACAAAGCCTGGTTGTAAAGGAGACAACCTAGCCACTAAGTGACCTTTCCTGTGGAAAGTTCACCTTGGATTTCAACAGTTACACACACATTGATTTGTATTGTAATCATCATTTATATAACATTTTTTTATCATTATTATAGTCTCAAAGTGCTGGTTGTGGGAACACCCTTGGTGGACTGAAGTCCAGAGTGTTGGAGATAAAGGAGCAGTTTTAGTATGCGTGTGTGAATTTGTCCATGATAATGCTTAGAAGGGCTGGCAAGGCTCCAGCAGAAACAACCCAAGGCTATCAGGGAGGTGGATGGGAGCTGTCAATCTCTTGATTTAATATTTCTAGGGATTTTCCTCCAAGTTTCAGCATGCAACTTTTCTCAATTCAATCTCTTCATTTAATAATTCTAGGAACTTTTCTTCCAAGTTCCACCGTGCAAGTCTTTTCAATTCAGTGTCTTTGATCAATGGTTTTTAGACCATTACCTACACGTTCCAGCCAGTAGCATGTCCCAGCCCAGTCACTTTAATGAACGACTCTAGAAGCTGTTATTGCAAGTGACAGAATGCAGTGACTCTCAAATCATTTATGTTAGAAATCTTCTCTGTGACCTATTCCTTCAGGTTTGAGCATGCAGAGCTTCCTGAGTCAATCCATTAATCAATGGCTTAAGGATATCCTCTTCCAAGTTCCACAATGCGATGTCTCTCAATGTCTTATCAGTGAATTTCAGCTCCTATTTGTTTACCCCGCATGTCCACCCTATTTCTATCCTCCGATCTCTCCATCCCCTGTGGTTTGCCCTGTTTGTCGCTGTCTATCAGCTGGCATCGGCAACCCCGTCTCCACTCTTGCAGTGGGTCACCACCTCCTCTGCATCTAGCCTCATTGTCACGCGAGTGCACCTCTCCTCCAGTGATCATTCCCGCAGCTTTGCATCTACTAAGTGTTTGACATGTCTCCTCTGTCTATCAGTCACGGTTCATCTCAGTGGAACATCCTTCAGCTGCTTTCTGGTCTCCTGACTCGTCCAATCCTGCTGCTGCCCATCAATGTGTTTCATACATCAGCCCTTTCTCTCACTTTAGGCCTGCACTTTCAATGTTTCCACTGTCTTCCAGTGCTATATGGCACATCATCTCCCTCAGTACTCCGCACACAGACCTCTTAGAGTATTTTTCTGATCCCTAGTACCACACATGACATAAGGCAATCATTAAAGGAGAGAGTAGACGTGCCACTTGGCATGTTCTGTTATCTCCAAAATGTCCCTCTACCACATAATGTGATGATCCAGAACAAAGACAGGGCAGGTGTTATCTATATTTCTAAGTTAATTCCGGTGTGAGAGCAATAGCAGAGTTTAAGAATACAACTCCATGAGGTCGCAGGCAGCACATACGCTAATGTGTTTACATGTTTAATATGTACTGTAAGCAATTGTACTGTTTTTCGATCTCAAAATCTAAGCTTCAGATATCCTAATTAGAAAAATATATTAATGTCACTTAAGGTATACATTTAGTTCATGTTTCTGGTTTTGAATAATGTATGCAGAGAGATAAATAATGAACGCACATTGAATGTTTTGTTTGTACTATGCTTCAAATACCCAATGTTGAACTTCCAATGCCATTATTTCTCACTTTAAAACAACATACCATTCGCTGAAATACAGCACATGGAGTGTTATGTTATGTTATGTTATGTTAGGTTACTTTGTATTTATATAGCGCCTTATGTACCACTGGTATGGTCTCAAGGCGCTGGTAGGTTAGACGCCCTCGGGAACCGAAGTTCAATGCACTAGAGAGAATAGAGAGAGTCATAAGGTGTGTGTGAGCACCGGATATGTGTGCAGCTGGTGTGGCATTCGTGTGATATCTGCTTCTTAGCGGTAGGTGTGGTGGTTGAGAGATCATGAGTATGTGTTTGTTCTGGCAGGTAGTTATCCAGACCGATTCTGGCTGCGTTAGGCCTGAGGAGAACATCTAGGCTGGAGGGTGTGTAACCAGCAGTGTTTAGTTAGGGTGATGGGGAGTATGTGGCAAATGATGGTATGAGAACAGCTATACCGAATGGTGTCATAGTATCGCTGTGTTCTAGTTGAGTGGTGGTGTTAAGAAGAGAGTAAGTGTGGAGATGTGATATGGTGGTTTACCTTAGGTGCTTGAGACCGACCCCACTCCAATGGTTCCATGCACTCCATCCGTTCCATGTATTATTATTAAATTATTATTATTATTATTATTATTATTATTATTATTATTATTATTATGTACTCCAAACTGTTCCATGTATTACGACCGTTTCAAGCACTCAGAACCGTTCCTTTCAATGCTCTTTCAAACGTTCCATGCACTCCAAACCGTTCCATGCAAGTCACGCTATTCTATGCACTCGAATTCGTTCCATGCTCTCCAATCCGTTCCATGCTCTCAAATCCGTTCCATGCACTCCAAACCGTTCCATGGACTCAAAGCCATCTTATGCACTACAACCATTTTATGCACTGCTCGTTTCATTTGTTCTACCAACGTTACCTTTCTCCATGCATCATCCTTCCACATACGTCATCTTTACATGTTCCATCCACTTCACTGGTTCCAGCCATTTTACACGTTCCATCCACTTCACCCGTTCCACCACTTCACCAGTTCCACCCACTTCATCGGTTCCACCCACTTCACCGGTTCCAGACACATCACCCGTTCATCCACCTACTTCATCCGTTCTACTATTTCACCCGTTCCACCCACTTCATCCATTCTACACCAGTTCATCTGTTCCATCCACATACTTCACCCTTTCCATCCACATACTTCATCTGTTTCTTCCACGTATTTCATCCGTTCCATCCACATACTTCACCCGTTCCATCCACATACTTCATGCGTTCCATCTACATACTTCATCCGTTCCATCTACATACTTCACCCGTTCCATCCACATACTTCAACCGTCCCATCCACATACTTCACGCATTCCATTCACATCCATCCACATATTTCTCCTTTTCCATCTCCATACTTCACCCTTTCCGTCCACATATTTCACCCATTTCACCCTGTTCACCCCTAGCACTCTGTTCATGCGTTCCACCCAGTTTATCCGTCCACCCAGTTCATCCATTCCACCCAGTTCATCCATTCCACTCACATACTTCACTCCTTCCAACCCCATACTTCTTCCGTTCCAACCACATTTTTCACTTGATCGATCCACTTCACCCGTTCCATCCACATACTTCACCCGTTCTACTTAATACATTTGACCCCTTTTGTCCACATACTTCACCCGTTTCTTCCTTATACTTTACCTGTCTTGTCCTTATACATCACCCGTTCTTCCAGATCCATCCTCCGTTCCTGCTACCCACTTCACCAATTTCTTCCCCCAACTACACCCGTTCCATCCAACCACCTCACCCGTTCCTTCCAATCACTTCACCCGTTCCGTCCATATACATCATCTGTTTGCTCCACACTCGACACCCGCTTTGCACTTGACACCCGCTTCGCACTCGACACCCGCTCCACATTCTACACCCGCTCCGCACATTACACCTGCTCCTGGCTCCACGTTCTACACCTGCTTTGCACTCTACACCCGCTCTGCACTCCATACCTGCTCTGCACTCTACAACCGCTCTGCACCCGCACCATACCCTACATCCGCTCAACACCATACATCGGCTCAACACCACCGCACCCTACCTCTGCTCAACACCATCACGTCCTACATCTGCTAAACACCCTAAATCTGCTCAACACCCTACATCCGCTCCACTCTACTATCTACTCACACCCTACATCTGCACCACAACCTACATCTGTACCATGCTCTTATCTGCCCCACGCTCTCATCCGCTCCATGCCCTCATTCATTCTGTGCTCTCATCCGCTCTATGTTCTCATCCACTCTACGCACTCATCCGGTCTATGCACTCATCCGCTCTACGCACTGACCCACTCTATGCACTCACCCGCTCTACGCACTCATCCGCTCTACATACTCATCCGCTGTACGCACTCATCCGCTCTACGCATTCATCTGCTCTATGCATTCATCCGCTCAACACAATCATCCGCTCTACGCACTCATCCGCTATACGCACTCATCCACTCTACGTACTCATCCGCTCTACCCACTCAACGGATCTACACACTCATCTGCTCTACACACTCATCTGCTCTACACACTCATCTGCTCTACGCACTCATCTGCTCTACGCACTCATCCGCTCTATGCACTCATCCACTCTACGCGCTTCATCCACTCCACCGACTTCTCCCGCTCCACTCACTTCATTCATTCATCCTGCATTATCGGTTCAGCCCATGTCACTTGTCGCACGCACTCGATGCGTTCCGTGCTCTCCATCTGTCCCATGCACTACACACATCTCATGTACTTGAATCGTCTATTCTGTACTTTCCATTTATACCATGCACTCTTACATTCCATGCCATCTGTCTGTGGACTTATCTGTCTCCTGTATTCATCTTTCTATCCTCTTCACTTTATTCCTTTCGTACATTTTGTTCCTTTCGTCCATTACACTCATTTCATCCATTTCATTAATTTCGACCACTTTACTGCTTTCGTACAATTTATTCTTTTATCCACTTCACTGCTTTGATCTACTTTACTCATTCTATTCTGTTTGTCCTTTTTAGTTTACATTGGAGGTTATTAGTTTTCGATTTCTCGCATGGATCTTGAGGCTGTATTGTTATTTGTTTTATTGTTATTTTTGATCTAGTAGTTTGGGTTAGTTGAATTGTTGTTATCCACTTTAATCCTCACGTCCACATTGATCCCCTTGTCCAGTCCATTACATTTGTTTCGCCCATTTCATTAATTTCAGCAACTTTAATGCTCTCGAAAAGATTATTCTTTTTATCTACTTCACAGGTTTGATCCTTTTTATTCATTCTATTTTGTTTGTTCTTTTTAGCTAAGCAATAGAGGTTATTAGTTTTCGATTTCTCGCTCGGATCGTGGTGCTGCATTGCTATTTATGATCTAGCATTTCAGCAAAAGTCATTGAAATGCTGTTATACAGTTTGAGTTAGTTTGAGTTCGGGGTCAGATTTAGGGGAAGAGCCAAGTTTTCAGTAATTTGCGGAAAGACATGAGGTCTTCGGTGAGTTGGATCTGGGGTAGGAGAGCGTTCCACAGCGTGGGGGCCAAGGCTGAGAATGATGATCCGCCTAACCTGACTGAGTTTGTTTTTGGTATGACTAGGAGGCCGGCTGAGCTTGATCTTAGAGTATGTGCAGGGTGAGAGGGTTTTAGTTTGTCTTGAAGATATTGAGGTCCGGTTTTATGCAGTGCTCAGTGAGAAATGCATAAGGTTTTGATGGTCACGCTTCGAGCAACCGGAAGCCAGTGCAGAGTTTTGAGGGCTGGGGAGATGTGGTCTCTAGGGCTAAGCACTAGTAGCAGTTTGGCTGCAGCGTTTTGTGCTCTTTGTAGTTTAGTCGGTTAGTATGCGTGGACTCTGAGGTAGATGGGTTAGCGTAGTCCAGTCTTGATATAACAATTGATTGGATCGCGGAGAGTCTGTTGGGAAAGGAGAGGTATGGAAAAAATGTGCCTAAGAGTTTTAAGGTGGTAGTGGCAGGACTTTGAGACATTGTTGACTTGGCGCGAGAGTGTTAGGTCAGAGTCTAGGGTGCATCCAAGGTTTTTTACTGAATTAGAGGGAGTCGGTGGGTTGCCCATGACAGATGGCCAGGGTAGTGGGTGTGGAAGAAGTTCGGAGTTGCCACATACCATGATTTCGGTTTTGGAGGGGTTTAGCAAGAGGTGGTTTGTGGTCATCCAGAGCTCTATGTCGAGGAGTCAGGAAGCAAGGTCGGGTCGGCAGATGGGTTTTGAGTTCAGGAGTTTTAGAATTAGTTGAGTGTCATTAGCGCAGTTGTAGCACAGAATGTTGTGTGAACGAATTATTCGTGCGAGGGTGGCCATGTAGAGATTGAACAGGAGGGCTGATAGGCATGCTCCTTGTGGAATGATTTTGTGAAGTTCTTTGCTGGGGTTTTTACAGTTTAGGATTCGGGAGTTGTAATGGGCTTTTTTTGCTTTCCAGATGTCAGCCTTGTACTGATGAAGGTGACTGGCCAAGGTGGATCTGCTCATGGGTGTTTTGTTTTTCCGCCATTTACATTCTAGGTATTTATAAAGTTGTTTACTGGTCTTCAATTCAGGTGTGAACCATCTAGGGAAAAGGTCACGGCGGGCTGATGGTTTGCAATTGGGTGTGAGCCGCATTAGTGAGGTGTTGAGCCATGAGTCAAAGGCGTTGGGGGTTAGTTGATTATTGAGTAGGCAGGTAGGCGGAGGAGACTGGAGGAGTACGTCGGCTAGGTCAGGAAGGATTATTAGTTTCTTCCAGCATTTGCGTAGATTCGGAGGTTCAGGTTCGGGTACAGTCAGAGGGTTGGGTGAGCGAATGGCGAAAGAAACAATGAAGTGATTAGACCAGATGAAAGGGGTGGGGGGTTTAGATGTATCAGGTTGTGGGTGCTGAAGATGGCATCAAGAGTATGTCCTTTATAGTGAGTCGGGCCGTTTAAGTGGGGTTGGAGTTTAATTGCGTCTAGGCCGTCAAACAGAGAGTGTGTCATAGGGTTGGTGGGAATGTCGAGCCATATGTTGAAATCTCCTAGAAGGGTGACCTTGGGTTGGTTTAGTTGGAGGGTGGCAATAGAGTCGCAAAGGTTGTTTGAGAATTGTCTATCGTAGCCAGGGGGTCTGTAGATTATTAGGAATTGTGGCAGAATGAAGGGGGAAGGGATAGTTCAACAAGGAGTGATTCGCATGAAGGAATGGAAGGTTGGTTGTCGATGACTGAAGAATGGAATTGAGACTTGAATGCGTGTACTATTCCTCCTCCTCTGGAGGGACGGTTCAGTGGGATGAGCGAGTAGTCGGGGGAAGGCTTCATTGGTGATAGGGGCGAAGTCGTCAGAGAACCAGGTTTCGGTGTTGAAGACCAGGTCTGGTTTGTCGGAGACGAGGAGGTCAAAGATGCTTTGTCTGTTTTTTGCTGCGGATCGGGCATTAAATAGGATGCAATTCAGTTCGGGAGATGAGGTTGATGTTGGAGCTGCAGAGATGGGGGTGGGGAGGAGGGTGGAAACTGGGGAGCGAGAGGGGTGGGGTGGTTGATGGTCGATGGGAAGAGTGGGCAAGCAGAAAAGATTGTGGGTTTCGGGTGGGAGTGGATGGACGCGTGTGTTGGGATGATTGGGTTTGGCACGTGGGATTTGAAGGTGGGGTGTGGGGTGTTAGGAGTTTCAGTTGTGGTCAGTGAAAAATCGAGGGAGAGGGGTTTCAGGCAGGGTGAGGCGTGGGGGGAGGGTGGTGATTGGGGGATGAGGTGGTGGGTTGAGACAGGGGAGTCGATGAGGGCTGAGAGATTGAGTGGGACCAGGTACGATTCCTCTTTAGTGTCTTTGTTGCAAATGGTGTATGCGAGAGGGTAGTGGGGTCAGAGGGCAAGAGGGATGAGGCTTCTGTTCTTGCTAGGGCTAGGCGTGTAGTTTTTAGGAAGGGGAAGGAGTGTGGTTGTGGGGGGATGATGGTGGGGGTTGATGGGGAAAACTGGGGGTGCATGATTGCTGGGCAGGATGTCCCTGGGAGGCTAGTGACGGGAGCGGGTATGATCATAGTAGGCTCATAGGTAGAGGGGTTCGGAGGAGCAGTGGTCTTAGGGTGGTTGGTTCGCCACTGTGCCCCTCTGGCTTGGTGTTTGGAAAGGGGATAGGTAGGGGATGTGGTAGAGGGTGGGCTGAATTGGGGAGGGGGGATAGGAGTTAGGGCTGGCAGGTGGGTGGTGCACGGCGGTCGTTTCCGGCAGACCTTGGTGGGTTGGGTGGACTCATGGTTAGTAACTGTGATATAGATCGGTTGGAAGATTTTGTTCACACCATCCCACTTTAGCCAGAAAGCTAAGATCAGCCGAACAAGGTTTGATTCAAACGTAAAAATGGGGCAGGTACATCCTTCCCTATAACTGCAGCAAGCTTATTGAACAATCTCCCAGGCCAGCTAAGGATAGAAGCTAACTATCAACACTTATTGAAAACTCACGTCTTTAAGTAAATACACAAAATAAAACCCGCCCTACAATCTATGTAGACTGAATGTCTCGTGCTACTTGTACATGTTCATTATCTATCCCTCGTCTTCCTATCTCTGCGCCCCAAAGCTCGAGAGCTACCGGCGCAATAAAAATAAATAAAATATCAAATAAATACATAAATACATAAATAAATAGCTATAACACCGGATGTTAAATGTTCACACCATCCCACTTTAGCTATAACACCAGATGTTAAATGTTCACTCTTTCTATGATTAACAGTACCACGGCAGTACCTGCTATTAAGTACAGTATCAGTGCATATCACACTTCATATTTGGACTTTAAAAGTTCAGCTAAACCACCAGGTGAGATTATTCACGGTTTCTAGGTTCAACTAAACAGGGTGATATTACTCACATATTCTAAGTTGTAATGTTCTAATCGCAGACTAGGCTGCAGATATGCCTTTAGACAGTTTTGAAATGTAGCTAGACCATAGAATATGTTATTAGGCAGACTATCTAGTTGCAACTACACCCCAGTTACGCTGTTAGGTAGACATTCTTCTAGCAAGCTTGTATACAGGTATGCTATTAGGCAGAAATTCGAAGGTAACAACATCACAGAGGTGTTTTTAGGTGGACTTGTAAGTGCAATTTAGGAGGACTTCCTAAATGCATTTATGACACAGATATGCTAAAGGGTACATTTTCTAAATGCGATTTTCAAATGCAATTATGACACAGATATGCTATAGGGCAGACTTTCTAAATATAATTATGACACAGATAAGCTATAGGGCAGACTTTCTAAACTTTGTCACAGTGGCATTATTAGGGACACTGTCTAAAATTCTTCTATGTCAAAGAGATATTGTTAAATACACTTCTAAATTCAACTTTGCACAGAGAGGATATTAGGCATACTTCTAAATTCAACTTTTCACAGAGAGCATATTGGGCACACTTCCAAATTCACCTTTACACAGAGAGGATATTAGGCATGCTTCTAAGTTCAAGCAAGGTACGCTATCAGGCACACTTCTAAATTCAACTTTGCACAAAGAGGATATTATGCAACCAAATTCAACTTTGCACAGATAGGATATTAGGCAACCAAACTCAACTCTGCACAGAGATGATATTAGGCAACCAAACTCAATTCTGCACAGCGATGATATCAGGGATGTTTCTAAATTCAACCAAGGCACGCTAATGGGCACCCTTCTAAAGTCAACTAGGGCACGGTATCAGGTACACTTCTAAATTCAACTAGGGCACGCTATTAGGCACACTTCTAAATTCAACCAGGGCACGCTATTATGCACACTTCTAAATTCAACCAGGGCACGCTATTAAGCAGACTTCTAAATTCAACCAGGGCACGCTATTATGCACACTTCTAAATTCAACCAGGGCACGCTATTATGCACACTTCTAAATTCAACCAGGGCACGCTATTAAGCAGACTTCTAAATTCAACCAGGGCACGCTATTAGGCACACTTCTGAATTCCACTATCCTAAAGGGAACATTTTCTAAACGCACTTTCTAAACAGATGTGCTATAGGGCAGACTTTCTAAAAGCAATTATGACACAGATAAGCTATAGGTTAGACTTTCTAGACTTTGGCACAGTGACGTCATTAGGGACACTGTCTAAATTCTGCTATGCCAAAGTGATGTTGTTATATACACTTCTAAATTCAACTTTGCACAGAAAGGATATTAGGGACACTTCTAAATTCAACTTTGCACAGAGAGGATATTATGCGCACTTCTAAATTCAACTTTGCACAGAGTGGATATTAGGCACACTTCTAAATTCAACCAAGGCAGGCTATTAGGCACACTTCTAAATTCAACTTTGCGCAGAGAGGATATTAGGCACACTTCTAAATTCAACCAAGGCAGGCTATTAGGCACACTTCTAAATTCAACTTTGCACATAGAGGATATTAGGCACACTTCTAAATTCAACCAAGGCAGGCTATTAGGCACACTTCTACATTCAACCAAGGCAGGCTATTATGCACACTTCTGAATTCAACTTTGCACAGAGAGGATATTAGGCATACTTATAAATTCAACCAAGGCAGGCTATTAGGCACACTTCTAAATTCAATTTTGCACAGAGAGGATATTAGGCATACTTGTAAATTCAACCAAGGCAGGCTATTAGGCACACTTCTAAATTCAACCAAGGCAGGCTGTTAGGCACACTTCTAAATTCAACTTTGCACAGAGAGGATATTATGCACACTTCTAAATTCAACCAAGGCAGGCTATTAGGCACACTTCTAAATTCAACGAAGGCAGGCTATTAGGCACACTTCTAAATTCAACTTTGCACAGAGAGGATATTAGGCATACTTCTAAATTCAACCAAGGCAGGCTATTAGGCACACTTCTAAATTCAACCAAGGCAGGCTATTAGGCACACTTCTAAATTCAACCAAGGCAGGCTATTAGGTACACTTCTAAATTCAACCAAGGCAGGCTTTTAGGCACACTTCTAAATTCAACCAAGGCAGGATATTAGGCACACTTCTAAATTCAACCAAGGCAGGCTATTAGGCACACTTCCAAATTCAACTTTGCACAGAGAGCATATTAGGCACACTTCTAAATTAAACCAAGGCAGGCTATTAGGCACACTTCTAAATTTAACTTTGCACAGAGAGGATATTAGGCACACTTCTAAATTCAACCAAGGCTGGCTATTAGGCACACTTCTAAAATTCAACCATGGCAGACTATTAGGCACACTTCTAAATTCAACTTTGCACAGAGAGGATATTAGGCATACTTCTAAATTCAACCAAGGCAGGCTATTAGGCACACTTCTAAATTCAATTTTGAACAGAGAGGATATTAGGCACACTTCTAAATTCAACCAAGGCAGGCTATTAGGCACACTTCTAAATTCAACCAAGGCAGGGTATTAGGCACGCTTCTAAATTCAACTTTGCACAGAGAGGATATTAGGTATACTTCTAAATTCAACAAAGGCAGGCTATTAGGCACACTTCTAAATTCAACTATGCTACAGGGAACACGTTCTAAATGCAAACTACTCCGCAGCAGATTAGCTTCTGGATTTGAGTGGTAGGGTAGTATGGCGTGAAGTAATTGCTTCAGTCTCCGCCCTTGCAACACTTACTTATTGTTGTCTTCTTGCTTCTCCTGCGGATACCTGCAGATACCATATGGAGCCCTTCTTTGCATCAGATCCTTAGCTGATGGTCTGCCGGGCAGAGGCCTGCCCTAGGAGAACTGGCAATGGAGGGGATTCCTCTCGTCTGGACCAATCAGAGCGGGGGTGGGCGGGTCGGGAGGCGGGAAGGGGAAGGCAATATGGAAGAGGGGCTGGGAAGGAGAGGGCACACTCACAGGGGCCGGGGCTCAGATTTTACTATCAAAAATTAGAAGTGGCAAGGCCCAGAGGGGACAATGGAATTAGACACTCACCTCAACTGCTACAGTGCAAAGATGCGACCGGGGGCAGTGCGGGCCACTAGGCCTTGCAGCACACGGCCAAACACCAATCAGCGCACAGTGGGCAGGTCGGGAGGCGGGAAGGGGAAGGCAACATGGAAGAGGGGCCAGGAAGGAGAGGGCGCACTCAAATGAGTGTCAGATTGCTTAACCACTGAAACAGCCTGGGATTGTATTACTGTACCCATAACACGTCCTACACCAGTGTGTGCAAAGGTTTGGTGGGTGTATCAATTCTATTGCTGCAGACACACTGCACATCAGCAAATATATACATACAGGGCGGGACTGGGAACCAAAAGTGACCCGGGAATTATTTTCAAAGTGGCCCCATATTTCACCAAAGGAGCGAGCACAGCGCGTGAACCCGTCCCTTCAATGAGGGGATTGCGAGTATCTCCCAAGAAGCTGTTCAATAAAATGAGTCCAAATTAGTGCATTTAAACCATACAATTCAGGCACAAGACAAAGGCCATTAAGGGTTGTTCTACTGTCTGGTTGTTACAACGAAGCAGTCATGGGGTGGCCAAGAATGAAACTAAGCATTAGCAAAGCCAACAGTTTGGCCTATTGTGTAGGCATGGGGTAGGAATTTGGCAGGCACTGATATAATTACACTATCTGGCCATAAGTTTGCAACAGTTGGAAAATGGATTGACTACCTGGGAATATGATTGGAGTACCTGGAAAATGCCTATCTAATACCACAAGCTAGATTCTGCTTTGCCATTGCTCATTTTAAACAGGACTTCAGTGGATGGAAAAGATATCAATCAAGGGGCTTAAGACACTCTTGGTTAAGACCTTTTATTACAGCAGTTGCCATTTACAGCTTCAATTAAGCCATTAACTCTCAACAGACTGCTTAGAAAAAACAGTCAGGCTAACATTTGATGTTACTGCTTGATAGAGGTCACTCAAAGAGATCCAAGGAGAATGTGTTTTGGGTGGCAGTCTGTGGGTGGAAATGGCCATAGTGGTTATCATGCCCAGTGGCAGCTAATGGGTGGGTAAATACCCAAACAACACCCACAAGCTGTCTGGCCCTCCTCGGATGTCATCTCAATCCCACCTGTACTACAATGCAATAGTTTTGCAGCCCCTAACAGCCCAAACTAAAAAGTGATGGCCTCCCACAAAAAACACATGAAGTAAAATGCACAGGAAATGAAAAAAACGGTGTACACATGTCCACTATGCATTTCTCCAGTGAAAAATACTGTAGATGTCCCAAGTGAATCAAACACCACCAGAGGCATGGATTACAGTGGTTATCCCCTGTGACTGGTTATACTACACAGTGGAGTTTCCCATTTGGGCCATGTGCCATCTACAGTCATGGTTTCCCATCACCTGCTTTCAATGATAAAACTGCAGCAGCCAATCAGAACTCAAGGAAGGTGGCCATTATCTGCTAAAACCATCCACGTTCAACAAAGAACAATGCCAAAGTGTCAGTGTCCGTCATCTTGCGAGGTACATCCGATTGCCCCCTGTTTCTGGACCTCCTCATTTTGCTGCCATCACTCTGATCTCTCCCGCCCATCTCATCCATGCCCCCTTGATGCTGGTGTGTCACATCTGCTTGCACCTGGCTGTAACTCTACAGCAGCGTGTGCGTGTCCTCACACTGCCCATAGATGTTTCTTTGTATCTCCGTTTGTCTGCCATCCATTAGCATTAACCCTCTCTCCTTTACACAGTGGGAGCTATGTTGTAACTTGGTGTTCTGTTTACCCGTATGTCTTTCACGCCTTTAATGAGCCCTGCATGCATCCCATGCCATTTAATAATACATAATTTTGCCTTCTAATATGGCCTCTGTTTCTATGCAGTCCAGAAGTGTATGCCTTTCAAAGTGCAGCCGCTATGCATTTATTTACAATGTAAAGTGGTCATAGACAGTGCACCTCTGGCATTTTGGTAGTCTTCTTACATCGAAACTGCCCAAAGCGCTACAAAGCCTTAACATTGGCAGATGGGCGCTATACAAATGACACCCAACAAAAACATACAAAGCCATTTGTGAACTCAGCGAGCCAGATGTCGACACATAAATTAATAAATACATGAGTGCACAAAACGCGGCTCAAAGAGTGTGGGGGGCACTCACAGATTGCCGCAGCCGATGAAACATACAGGTTGGAGGTTTCAATAGTGGCAGGACTGGATGATTGCCATTTCATCCTTATGATGTCAATAAAATAAGTACCACTCAGTTCAATAATTTATAACGCAATGTACACACGTCATGGTATCAAAGGGTGTAGGAAAGGGTTAAGAGATGTCAAGAACAGATTACAAGCGAAGGTGGTATTGAGAACAAAGTGGCAAAAGCAAGAGCAAAGGAGGGTGGTCTTGAGGTAGCAAAAACAAGAGGCAAAGTGGTACAGGGAAGAAGTCGAGGTTGTATAAAAATACTCCTGATAAAGAGGCTCAGTCCAGCCCAGTAAAGAGTAATGCATTGTTCCAGAGCTCAAACAGCAGCGGTGATGAATTCATGTGCCCCTGCTGTGAAAGGTAGATGGGTGATTGCATTGTGGGTGATGTCCTATTATATTACTCAGCAGGGAGACTTTAGCTATAAGAGACTTTAGCTATAATTGTTCTGATTTCTTTTTTCACACAAGAGCACTTGGGAAACTTAAAAAGTTACCTGCTCTTTAAAAGATAACGTGTAGGAAATTATCTTTTAGCGGTTGAAACAATGTTCACGCAAGTGTACCTCAACGCAATACTGGTGTTAGCACCCGCCCCCCCCCCTTTTTCATGAAACCCGTGCTCCAGCTGTGAACAAGGAATATCAGCAACCTCAGGGCTTTCGGGCGTGTTGTACATGTTGCAATAGTTCCCACTGGACCCCAGTGAAGGTTTGAACGGTACACAGTGACCGGGCCCACGGTCCAGTGCCATTAAAACTCTGGTCCAGCTTGAATTTTTCCTTGAATAGCACTGGAGAGGAGGAATAACCTGGCGGGGCACATCAAGGGTGACTGTCAATTGCCGGGCACCCAAAGGTGGGTTATTCGTCAAATGCTATGTTGAGTTGTTTAAACCTCCTTCCAATGCCAGAATAAGGAAGAATCACATTCGTGCATATTTCATGGACAAAATGATTGATAGACATATTTCATAAACATTTGGGCTGGTGTTGGGTGTATCCAATGTCATGATGCAAATCAAACGTTCCTTCATGGAGTGATATTGCATATATCGTTCAGCGTCTTGCTTATCTTAGTCGACCCGGCAATCGATATGATGATCTTGCCAAGGCCTCACACAGCCCGGGCCGCCTGCAGGCCCTGCTGACTGGCCGCTGTGCTGCCAATGTGTGCATTGGCACGTGCGGGTCCAATCCGGTGCTCAGCCCAGGAGGCCCTCATGCGCAGGCGCATGCCCAGCCCTGCCGGGAAGAAAAAGAAGAATTTGTAGTGCCTGACTCGGTCTGTGGTGGCAGCCAGCACTGCAGGCAGCCAATTAAAGGCAAACAACCCAAACGCAAGACCTAGTTACCCCATTATGGAAACAAATTGTTGTATGAAAGTGGTGAATGTTGAAAATTAAGTAAACAATGTTATGTTTTTTATAATGTTTTTAAGAAAAGAAAAATAAAGAGAATTGTTATAAAACATTTTTTGATATAGAGAGGTGTCAAAGTGGAAGTGGGTGGTCAATCTACCAAATGACTTAGTAGATTTCAATCCTCCTGTCTGTTGTGCAAAAGGGACCTCGAGAGAGGGGCGAGAGAGGGGTAGTCGATCTGTCTTTTCCTATTTTCCTTATTGTATAACTCTCCCCAGAGTACAGAATCGACCCCCCGTTAACAAAAATAGGGGAGCACCCAATCATTATTTATCCCTCCCACAATGTGCCTTCAGGGATTCTGGAATCTTCTGACTCATCCTCTCAAATGTTACTTGATGGCACATGTCTCATCCACTCACTAAAAGGAAAGGCCAATGACTGGTGTGTCACCTGCTTCCCCGATTCTTAGTAGCTCCTTCCCTCAAAATTAGGTGAGCATGTCTTACCCACAAGCTGCATTCAGAGATTCCTGGACTGTCATGCTCTTGTGCCCAGGAGTCAATTATATTTGCCTCATACAACTGCTACAAGAGACACACACTGACTGGTGTGCCACTCACCTCTCTGAATCTCAACAGCTCCATAGCAACAAAATCAGGTGTGCCTGTCTCTCCCACAAGCAACCCTCAAGGGTTAACAGCTCCTCTCACTACTCCTCCCAGGTTTCAAATGCCCTGTCCACTCCTTTCAAGAGGCGGACACTGCCTTGTGTGTTAATCACATCCACCAATCTTATTCGCACTATCCAAAAACAATCAGGTGAGGGAGCCTCACACACATGCTGGCCTCAGGGATTCACAGCTCCTCCCTCTCCTCCTTCAAGGTCCAAGTTGTCACCTGATGGCCAAAGTCTTGTACTCTCTCTCCAATAGTTAGAGAATGGTTGTTGTGCCACTTGACTCCTCGAATCTCTGGTGATGGCATTTGTGTAATTCAAATAACCAAATGCTGTCATACAACCTTATGTATTCAAAACCATCCCTAAATTTAACACTTTGACTGGATGACCAGTCACTCATTACCTCTGCCTACTACTCAATTACTGTAAAGGCACCAGATAATATGATTCCGTCACTTCATTTCCTAGTCCTGACCAGACCGCTCTGTCTAAGCTGCCTAAGATTGAAAAGGTGTTCTTCCTACGTGTCCACATAATTGACATTCAGACAAACATTTCAAAATATTTGTTGGAGTTTTGACCTGGTCAATCATCTGAAAATAGGGGGATATTTGGTGTCACATTCTGTTTGAATTTAACTACAACTCCCAGAGTGCATTAACGTCCTATATTTTCTACATAACAGAACAGTCCACAAGAATACAGTATACAGAATACAGGGGCCCACCCTTCTGAGGTCAAAAAGCTAAGTACAACATTGTGGTTGGTAATGACGGTAGTATGCAACATTGGTTACCAAGCGATGTGTAACTCGATTTGTCTTGTGAGCGACACCACATAAACATAACAATAATAATAATAATAATAATAATAATAATAATAATAATAATAATAATAATAATATCATTATTATTAATATAGCCAACACTGGGACTATGTACATGTTGAGTGCATGATGGCCTAGAATTGAGAGCGAATTGGAGCTGTAATTCTTTTAAACATATACAAAAAGTTCTGTGAGCCATTTTAGAGAGTGCAAATACAGTCAAATAATCTGTTCTAAGGGAAGGTCCACACTAGGGAGGGTCTGAAACCATGTTTAAGCTCACTATACCTTTCACAGAGGATGAATATCCATTTTCTTATCAGTCTGGTCCCACCGACCTAGTCAGTCCAGCACCAAGATGCTAAGCAATTCTCCTCTGAGCAAGATTACCAACAGCAACCCCAGACATGTGTTGTGGCCTTTTTGGGGCTCGTCAGTGAGGTGAATATGTGTCTCTATGAGCACAGTGAGCAAGGGGGCAACCTCTGGATTACCCTGATTAACTTAGTGTAAAATCTCAAGTTCCTAAACATTTCCAGAGGGTCTTGGAGCCCCTCTACCGAGAACGAACATGGCCAACTAACCTGTTCTATAGGACGTCAACATGCTGCTTCTTCCTGTACTTTTAGACTGGCAGAACACAACCTATTTATAAGGTTAAGCTTTATCCCAAGCAGGTACACATCTATAATAACTTCTACAAAATGAAAAGTTTGAAATTTGATAAGTTGTGTCACTCTAAAAGAGACCAGTGCAGAACTGAATAACACAAACCTCAACTGTGTCACTGTATGCAATATTCTTAAATGTACCCTGCAAAATACAATAAGCACCTAATGAATTAAATTAGAGAAAGGTGGACGTCTTAATTTCAGGAAATTTAGAAAGCTAAAAAAAAATTCTCCCACCAATGCAGATTTGTAATACCATCTCCTTTTGTCTGTAAAAATCAATGAATTCAGAAAATAAACAATTTGATAAACAATGCACATGTACTATTATTGCAGAAGCATTTTGAAGATACGGTGCTATATGTAAAACAGCCTATTCGTGGGTTCGAGTGGAGTTCTTATTACAGAAACCAGATTTGACTTGTTGTGGTTGCATGTAATTAGGAGTATACTAGATAAATCACTGAACCAACAAGGAAATGGTGGCTAGTGAGCTTTGAATCAGTCCTACCAATGTGATTCTTCGGGCAGCTTTTTATTTCAAGCTTGTTTAGCCCATCCTTGCCATGCAGAAATACAATATCCATATGGAAATCAGCCTGGTCGAATTCCAAAGGGGGAAGCTCAGCACACATGTCTATGTCACATGAATTGCTCATGAGACCACAAGTAATAGTAGGCATGTTTTAGCATTGCTGGTCATAATTAGAGAACACACTTTTATTTATAAAAGAAGATAAACAGACTCATATAAAATGTGGGGTTAAATTCATCAGAATAACCTCCAATTTGATTACCAATACCATCACCTGGTCCAATGAAATGACTGCCCGGATAACGAGGGACAGTATGCTGGTGTTAGCCCCATTACGAAGTCTGTAAGTACTCTGTGGGGGAGGAATATGCATGTGCACTAATCCTGCCTTTGGTAATTGCTCCAGTTTTTGGCATTAGAGCAGAGGATTTTCTTACAGCACTTGAGTAGAGGTAACTCATCTACTTTAATGCTAAACCAATAGTTTGGTTGTGTGCTAAAACCAGCAGCAAATCCGTTAATGCCAAAAATTTGGTGACCGGATTAAGGACAGACTTTTACGGCACTGCCTAACTTGGAATGAGACTCAAAGTGCTTTGCACTACATCACACATTTTGTTAGGTGGGATAAAGACTGAAATCTATGATTGAAATCCAAGGGTGACATCACATTATGTTGCAGTCGGGGTATTGTATGATGTGAGCATCAAACTGTGGTTAGTGTGCACACCTATGAAATGGAAAACTTACCATACTTAAGCAATAATGCCTGTCAGGCTGCAAATTATAAGGTTAGGTAATGCTCTGGGAAGGAGTTAATGTTAGCCTTGGGGCATTACCAGATCCAGCAATGCCCCAACCCAAGAGGGGTTTATTGCTGTTAGCATCCGGTAATGGTTTTCCAGAATGTTCATATATTTTTTTTTTTTTGTTTCTCGTTTTTTTTTTAAATCTACAAAACAAGATGGTTGCCACGGAAAAAGGAGAAAGGAACTAAACGTAGGGCCTGATTGATGGAATTATCTGTATGGAAAAACATTACTTTGTGTGCCAAACTGCGTGCAAAATCCCATTTATTGATTCATGGAATCGACTGTGCAGCACTTTTTCCTACTTTGCAGGGACTTTGCGCAGGCTCGGCATGTCTCTACGAGTGGTTGAGTGACTTGTGCGGGACACCACGCAGTGCGTGGGCATGGTTTGTGCTTAGGGCAGGGAAGGGGGCGTAACTTGGAAAATGAGGAAGGACAAGGGAAAATGTGGGCGTTACGAGAGACGGCCCACAGGCAGTCCATCACACTCCCACTACAGTCCATCACACGCCCACTATTGCCAGAACGATGCATATTCATGGATCCAACCGCACAACCTATTTGGGTGGAAATATCCACGCAGAGCCCTCATTCTATTTGCCAACTGAAGGCAAGCATACAGACACTTGCACTTACGATTCACTGGGCAGAGGTAAGATTGGATGTCAGATTTAGGGTGTGTTTATGCAGTCTGAGTTCCAATCTAACTCAGGGGTGCTGGTAACAGTTATGGGGGACCCTGTGCATGGTCCCTGAGATGCAGGCCTGCTTACGGGGAACCTCACACATTGTTTAAAGGCTGCATGTATTTGCGCTGCAGGAAGCACGCAAAGGTAGCTGTTTGTGGCAGTTTTTGTTTTGCCTGGGGGGTGTCGGAGGCATTCTGGCCACGACTTGCATATACGATAACTTTGCACAAACATTTCCATTAATATGCAGAGCGTGCAGAAAAAACGTCTGTGCACAGGATCACGCAGGGTCATTCTCAGCATGCAGGGTTTGTGGGGTCTCTGCGCACTATTCCATGAATCGGTCCCATAGTCTCTTCTCCCTTTACAATTCAGCCATTGTCACAGCGGGGAAGCACTGGAATGCCAAGTATTCCTGCTGCTGGTGTGGGAAAAGAAAGCTGCACATAGTTGAGGTGGGGTGAAGTGGGGAGTGGGTGAGCGAAGTAAACGTTGGGGTTGGTAAGCGCGGGGAAGGGAGAACGAGGGACTACTTACTTGCTGCCCAGCAAGGAAGATGGCGGCCTCCCAGTTCTGAGGGGGCTTTAATGCAGACTTTATAATGAGGTAAAACCCCTGTTCAGAGTTTCCTGGTTGGCTGGGAGGCTTCCTGGCGCTCCTGCTGTGGTGCTAATATCATTAAATGCACGAGCACATTCTTATTTTGCATTTTATTTTGAAGTGCAAATGGTTTACAGTTTGCCCTCTTTGTGTTAATATCATCACTGTAAGTATGTTTTGGAGCATACACATACTAAACACATTTTGCAGTTGGTACCTTGTGATGTGTGGGCCGCAAAGTAGGTGCCTAAGGTCAAAGATAAACACGCAGTTAAGACACTAGACAGCAACTTTCGTTTAAACTATTTTATGTAGTTTATTTTCACAATATTGATAGTTTCCCTCCCACAAAGGCCTACAGAATCTTTGTTATACATTAGCCATTTCCCCACTTAAGATGAGAGGAAACTGTACTTGCAAAAACAAGCCTCTGTTGCTGCAACAGTTTTGTTTTTGCAGGTACATACAGTAGCGTGGCAGCCAATAAGAAACGAGGTGGGTGAAAACAACACGCGTCGCTATAGTGCGAGGTAATTGGCCGCTGCGCCAGCACAGGAAGTCTCACAGATTTTAATGGGCCGGTTGCATGATTCATTCCACTTAGTGTGGAGAAGGCCAGTCCCTTTCCATCAGAGCCCGCTCGCAGAAGCTGAAATCGCATTAAACACTAGCAGGAGAGTTTTTATTAGCCATTAGGCTTTAATAAGCCACGTGTCGTCAGGATTGATGGAGAGTTTGAAGAAGAGAAATTGCTATTTGGTGAAGCAAAGGTTATGATTATTTTTGTACTCCTTGTAACAGGTGCTGTATAAACTTGCACATTACAGCAGTTGCGATAATTGGGCTCCCAGATATGATTTCCCCAAAGGATTGGGTATTTCAGTGCCTGTGTAATCCAGAAATAAAAACCAAGAAACGTCCAATTTAGCCAATTTTCTTGAGCGAAAACATCCTTGAATAATTTATGCTCAGTTTAGGCTTCTTTGATGAATTGATGATGACTGTGTTTTTGGATGATTCATTTTGAATCAGCCCTGGACTGCTTCAGAATATCAACAGCTTGGTGTTCTTGCAGGCACAACTTAAATTCTCTGTTCCGGGCTTCGAAGCGAGGCTGGCCGCAAAATGCATGCCTGGAGCTCAGACATAAAGGCGTAGAGCTTACCTTAAAACAGCAACTTGGAAACAGATTATACCTCTGTTGAAAAATCAAATACACCACCTTGAGAAAGCAAATAGCCTGAAAATATTTGAGAGGATAAATGGAACATGCATGTCACCACATTGAAATAAAACAATGGTGTCAACAAAAAAAGAAACTGCACTCTATCACACTCATGTAGGACCAGTACTCATACAAAGACGCAAGAGGCATGTACACACTGCATCATCAAGAAGTGCGTGAGATCGGTTATTTCCTGGTCGGTCTCTCAGAGAGCATTTTACATGGAATCGGAACAACACCGTGGTGAGCATGCAATGGACCATTACTGAACTAAGGAGAGATCAGATTCATTTTGCTTGGTCTCCCCATACTCTCTAATGTATACCAAAACAGCAAGAACCCTTGTCAATAGAGAATCCAACCACATACTCCAACAACACCAGATCTGCAATCGCAAACCCAAAGATTCCCTCCTGCATAATCATTACTTTGCTCCTTATAACAGATTTCCATTGTCAACACTCTCCATGTTGTGCTGCTCAAATAATCATCCCTCACACATGGCACCAAGCTTCCTGCAAACACACTGGCCCTCACTATAAGGTTGGCGGAATGGGTTTACCGGCACCGGTAAAAGTGCCGGTGCTGGCAAACCCGTTCCGCCCTATTATGAGGTCTCCTCGTGGGATCCGCAATGGGCGCCTGGAAAAACCAGGCATCCTTACCGGGTCCCGAGAGGGGACCAGGGAGCTAACAACGGGCCTGTCATTAACGGGCCCGTTGTTAGCTCCATCCCCATTCCCATTGAGCCCTATGGGGGCTCGAATGGGAATGGGGATGGACCGGGTCCGGGTTCCTCGGACGGGGAATTACTGGGTCCGCCAAGGTTGCGATGGCCCGGTAATTCCTCATTCGAGGAACCCGGGCCCGGATTGCTGTATGGAGGCAACCATGCCACTAAAAGTGGCATGGTTACCTCCAACCTTCTAATGAGGACCACTGTCTTAGTGAATCAACACTTCTGTTCACATTTCTAACATGATCACACCTCCAACCACACCAGTCGGTTGCTAGGTCCTTATGGTGCTGACTTCAATGATAATCTTGCCTCTCCCTTATGGATGAAACAGCCACCTGTGGTAGCTCAGCCACTGCCCTCCTAGAATCACACACACATTCAGAATTTGAGAATTTATGGCCTGCAAGCATCAGCACCACGGTATGTTCTTCCACTTTTCCATATATGCCATAACAACCTCCCCTCTCACTTCTGTTTCAGGGTGGCAATACCAACATGGCAAAAGTGCACTATCCAGTACCATTGGATTAAATTACATTGCATTACTGTGTTATGCTGGACTTAAGAAATTGCTCTATCACACTGAAAACAAATATGTTTTTGTAGGGTGTTTTGATAGCGCAACATCTAATTCGGGGGAATTTTCACCCACCCAAAAGCAGGTGCAGACTATATTCCTTTATCTTATAAAGTTATTTTATTAAGCCGGGAAGCCCGATTCAGTAGTATTGATTCCCTTCAGCCCCCTTCCCCTTTCGGGACAAGAAACACATAGGGTTGCACAGAAGTTCTATCTATTAATAAAATAGAAATATTTGAATCAGTTTAAATATTAAAAAGGATACATATACAAACTTCCAAAGTCAGTGGTGAAGAATGTTCAATACACTAGTCACTTCAGTTTTCAATGGTACATTTATAGGAGTAGAGACTCTAGTAACACACTCAGTACTATATGTACTTTTTGTTGACCATGAGTGCACATGAACCATGGATTCAAAAATACATCGGTGTCCAGTATAAAGCTTTCCTTTGTTAAACACCAAATTAAATCAGAACTTCCCAGCCTATTTAATTATCTCTACTTCCCCTTTATTGAAAATAGGTATATTGCCACTTACTCAATAGATGTTCCACTTTCAAAAAGCGTTCTAGAAAGCGAATTGAAAAATTGGTTATTTGACATTACTGTATGTAAATAGCTTGTAAAAAGGAAAATATATGTTCAAAGTGTCTGTTTGCTAAATTTCCTATCGTGGTTTTTTCTACTGCATTAATGTGACAACGTGTATGTTCTTCATTTTCAATGGACAACTTGAAGGTGGGAAAATGGGTAGCGAATTATCACACTTTCCCTTTTGCCTTGAGTGGTTCAGCACTAATACCAGGATTTTGATTAGTGATGCATCCAAGTATGACTTCAATTATATTTTTCTAGGTATGCACCCAAGTCAGATGTCCTTGGGCTCCAAAATACTTGATCTGTATTTGTGGATTGCACAGAGAAGAAGTCTGGGGAACTGCCAGCATACACACCGTCCAACCTATTCTATCAAATGTATAAATCCAAGCACATCTGATCTATGCCCCAAATTCTCAGGATGTACACCCAATCCATATACCCCTGCCCCAAGTACCTAGCATGAAAGATGCTGGGATTTAAAGTATTTCCCTTTATAGTATTGCTCCCCTCATGATTATATCCATATGATATTATACTTACATTTGAGTTTCTTTTGTCTGTCTCAGAGACAGGAAGGCAACCTTAAGGACTGGTTCAATTCTTCACCTCTAAAAATACATGGGTACCAGTTAGCAAGATGGTGTCAGTTTCTCTCTGCAGCCTGTCTGTTGTCTTTGCCACTGAAGAAGGCCTGGTACTTTAACTCCAGGTACACCTCTCTTACAGTGTATTGTTAATAATCCAAACATTGGTCCAAAAAGAAAGCAATATATGCTGTCTCCTTTCTGTTTTTATCAATTCTCATTTTTCTCCTTCTTCTTCTCCATCAGTCAATGAATGAACAAGTGACTATTTGTCCACAGAATCTATGGGTTTGAACGTTTATAGCGCAGAAACCTTATCTCTTAAACATGCTCACCAGCACGGACTGTTAGGAGATAATTATGCAGCAACCATTGATACAGGGAATTTGTTCCCTCCCCAATCAAAAGCGCCTCACCAATATTCTGTTTTTTGGTTCAATCTATTCTTGTCTCATATAGCACCCATAGATCCCTCACCCCATGTGCCATGGTGACCCAAGAACCAAGCTGGTGTATAGAAAGACTATATTTTAATTAAAGAATAAGAAAAATATTATTTGTACAAAATTCACAAATCACACTGACTCATTCTGTTGCCCAAATGCTTTCTTTTCCTAATAATTATT